>NC_084947.1:8728385-9980082 GCF_949316205.1 Platichthys flesus
CTGCAACTTGTGCATGTTGCTTTGTTTGGTGTTAGCAGGATCTCCCAAAAACTGCGCAATTGATTTCTGTGAAATTTGGTGCAAAGATAGGGCATAAACAAGGAAGACCCCAATAAATTATGGTCTGGACACGAGTCAGGGGGGAGGTCCAGGATTTATTTTGCACTGGTATAAATGAGTGTGTACAATTTGGTACAGATACAAATTAAATTCCAGATCTAATGAATTTAAATGTTGTTTCATGAGAGGAGGTCTGCGCTCTATAGGGTGACAATGTTTGGAAAAGAGGGGAAATGTCTCGTTAGAAAAAACAAGATGAACTCTTAGACATGTGAGGCAACCTGTAAAGACAAGGTGGAGATCTGAAGAGTGGTTCTCTTTAATGTTCTCAGACGGGAGCAGGAAGAGCAAGGGGAGCCGTGGAAGAAGAAAGGGGATGTGAGGGGCGGGGAGTCATTTTCTGAAACTTCAAGAAGTCCCAGTACCTTGCTCTGAAGGTGCTGAGCTCATCTCATTTTACTGGTGCCACCCGTCTAACTAATGTATTTTTAAATTTGACCACACTGCATTTTATCTCACATGATGACACATTTAGACGTCCTGTGTTCCGAATATTGGACGTATTTGGAATGACTAGATGTTTTAATGGTGGCCCTCTTCATAATAACACTTTAAAACAGATTTTAAACTGAAAGTTATTAGAGTCTGTGAGGTCATTGGGTTCAGTGACATCAATACTAAGTCATCTAAACCACATCAAACACTCCGGTCCCTCTTCTCTTTTCACCTCATATGTTTCTTCTCCCTCCTTCCTTTCTTCTCTTTATTTCCTTCAGTGCAGTCCATCCAGAATACCTGCCCTGCGTACTTTTCTTTTCATGCCATTATTCCTTCTCCTCCCCCCCCCCCCTCTCTCCTTTAAAGTTGTCCTACTACGCTTTCTACCACAGTCATGTAGCCTGAGGGTGTGAACCTGTGTGCAGTCTAAACAGGGTGGAAAAGACAGAAAATGAGAGAAAGAAAGAAAGAAAGAAAGAAAGAAAGAAAGAAAGAAAGAAAGGAGAGTGAGGCTGGGTTTTGAAGAACAAAGCTTGTCATTAGCTGCTTTGTAAGCGGCACAGAAACTTAGCAGCTGTGCAGGAATGACTTACTGCAGCAAAACTGAACTACAATGAAACAGGGATGAAACTAGAATGACACTTAGCACACCTGCAACAACTCCCTTATGAAAACACATTCAAATTCACTAGATCCAGATTTTCATTTCGATCAAATTGCACACACTCATACATCTCAGTCCCCTGCAAAACTTAATATCGCAATGATGAAGAAACTGAAGAATTATTGTTTCCTGGATTTGCCCCCTTGATCTTTATCCACAAACAAAGGGACAGGCGTGAAAACATATTGTTCTTAATAAGGTCAAAATCTTTACTATAACAAACTAACTTATGATGCACAGGCTATGAGATATTGACGTTATATCTATTGTCACTGTTTTACGGGTTATGATTGTCCCTATACTACATAAAAACGGGTTGTGGACAACGATTATATCTGTCGAGACTTTTCATTAATCATAAAGTCTTGCAGGGGTCAAAGGATTACATGTTCCTCGAGGTCATATATTCTTTACATCAAAACCAGGTCAGTGTGTCGAACAGCGAACTGGACTCATGTACAGTCTCCTTTGTGCCCCAGAGCCACCCAGATTACTGTGGCCCCTCTCCGAGAAGGGCCCCCTTCTTCTTTAGCTCCTGGGCTGGTGACATCTCACGTCTCATTAACTCTCACCCAACAGGTGAGAGCGCAGCTGCAGAAATCTGCATACATCTGTCGCAGCCCAGAGGCCAGCGGGCGAGGGGGGGGGGGAGTCATAAGTGACACAGCTGTGCTCATAAACACATACGGTGGAGAGATAAACTTTTAACAAGTAGTGTCGCATGTGCAAAGAGCCTGGCATACAGCAGTAGCTCCTGGGTTCATGTTTATGTCCACAACTTAGCTCGAGGGGGAAGATTATGGATGAATAGTTGATCTTCATATGTCTCGTTCTATAACTTTAGGTGTAAACGTTAACACCAGTTAAATATATAATGTGTAAGAAATCTTCATTAAAATGTTTAAAAACAACCAGACCTTTAGGATGTATATTGTTGAATTGTGTGGTTTTATTGTTCAAAAAGTTTCCAACAATGTTCAAATTCAAATTCAAAATTCAAAAATCCATTAAATTCATTATGGTCGCCTTTTAATCGCGTCATATCCACTCAAAGGAGAAACACACAGTTAGCCAGTCCACTGCTTGAATCAATCACTCGTAATAGATTGAGATTATTAATTTCTATTTTCTGTGAAAAGTGATTAAAACTTTATTACATCATCTCATCCATGAACATAATATCCACTTCAGGTCTAATCATTGGCATTGGTGGTTAAGAACATCTCCCATGATCCCTTGCTGCATCACGATCACAACGTTATCTTACTCGGCCCTTTGTTATTGTTTTGACTGAGATACCCCTAATGGCCAAAGTTACACATTGATACATCCGTACATATTGTTTAACACAAACACACACTCTCCTCACACCCGAAAGGAAAATTGCATCTGGGGTTCGTCGTGTTCCGGCTGATAAGTGAGGCCTAATGGTGCCACTTCCTCCTTCACTTTGATTGATGGCTCACTATCAGGCCCCTGCGAGCGACCACAGCTGAACGTGCAGGTCATGGGTCAAAGCAGGAGAGATAACCACCTGCTGCTGCTGCTTGGTGCCCCTGCATATATCACACGCTCTGTATGGCGTGGGGGGCGTGGCCGCGCGCGCACGTTGACGTGTGTGTGTTTTAGTCGTCGGGGAACTCTGAACAGGTCGTCTTTGTTCTGTTGGTGGAAAACACGCCAGCAGATGTTTCAGTTTAGAATGAGAAGTAACTAAACATGACGAGAACAAAGGCCGGCATTGAAACATGACATGAGCCGGAGCCGTGCTGCCGCAGAGTCAACGAGCGCTCGACCACTGGTTCTTTGTGGACTATCGAGATAAAGCTGCACCTAGAGTCCCCCACTCCTTTATCGCGTTTGCAGAAGCCGGCTGGGTGCCTTCATTAGGGATCACAGGCACTTTACAGGTATTCATTACCACCTTTGCCTGTGTTAACCACACCCAGTCAGTCAGTGTTAGGGCCTAAGTGACACCTTTCTAACAATGATCCAGAAGCACCCGCCCAGATAAACACAGGAAGTGGGTGTAACCTGGAAAATGGAGGGTTAGAGAATAAGAGAACCCCTGCGATGACAAACAGGAGGATAACGTCCAACTTGTCAATACTAATTATCAAACTGCAAGTTGAATGTGAGCAAATACGCATTTACTCATTTGTTTCACGTGATTAAAGGGTGATTTCCACTGCTCTGGTCTTATCTGTGTCCATCTCTTTCTATGGGGAGTAAACAAACAGCAATAATGCAGTTTAAAGAGCTGTACATCTGAGTTCTATGGTGACACACTACAGGCCACATGGCATTACAGTGTGAGGACGGTGAATAATTTGATGTGTCAGCACTTTCAATACACGTTAAATTAAGCCGTCTCTGAGCATTTCAAAATAAGAGCTCAGGAGCAGTAACATTCAGCACGACAGATATGAAGGAATATCAGAGTCTTGCAATTATATACACCTCTGCATAATTGAAGGTGAGGTGAAGTACGTCAAGGTGTGTTGATCCGCTCCACGCTGTTTTTGTTTGTTGTATTGTTACAGCGTTTTTAATATCAGTGTGTACATAATACTAATATCTGTATATAAATAACAAACTAGGTATGCAACATTTCTGATAAAATAATAAGAAAGACGTACCTGAATGTATTTAAGTCCTTGACTGTCACATCTTCACATATTTAATATTATTTAAGGCCTATTTTATTGAAACACTGTAACACAGAAAGTTAACTTAAAAAAACAACCTTGACCTGTTTTTCTGGATGTATTTTGACAGATATTAAACGTCATCCTTATCCTGAACCGACCGAGCGATCAGACGACAGACTGACCATTAACACTGACATGTCCTCCCATCAGGAGGGAAGACTGAAGGTGAAGAGGATTAGTCAACTCCCCACTCTGCTCCTTGCAGCAATCTTTTTTCCACAATGGAGAATCATCCACATTCAAAAGCGTAAAATCCTTATATATCGATAGGATTTTGTTTCTGAAAAAAACTTAAAATCCTGAACCTAAAAACAATGAAGGAAGCTCAGGACACCTTATCTTTCTATCTGCTCTCAAACTAACAGGAGTGTCTCCGCAGGACAACGTTCGCTAACAAGTTAATCCTCGAGGGTGTGTGTTAACAAAAGATAATGACTTATCAGATGGTTAGTTCTGGGATTAATTGCGTGGTCAGTGTTATTCAAACAAGACACCCTGAAGACACCCAGAGGGGCTGCACAGCTGACTCTTCAGAAATGCAGAGCAAGCTGAAGTGAAGCTCATTACCATGAGTAGGAGCAGACAGCAAGGACACACACACACACACACACAGAGTACACACTGTGAGCCAGTAATAAACATGAATGCTTCAGTCTTCATAGTTAAAGAGATTTACGGTAAAAACAGATTTTGATGCTATGACCAAAAACCTAACAGACGCGTAGCTGGATTTAATCCAAACTGAGTGGTAAGTTCAGTTATTACAGACAAAGCCTCTTCTCCCCTGCTTTATTAATAACTGCATGCACACACACAGACACACACACACAAACACACACTGCTCCAACACTTTCTACCCTGACACCTTATCTGCTCTGCTGCAAAGCGTTGTGTTTAGTTCGACATCTTTTCAAGTAACTCTCAATAAAGTATGAACCTAAATATCTGACCACATTGATTTGATATGTTGCTAAACCCCACCCCCCCACCCCCCGACTGTTTATCAGGCTCTGCACACTGTTTAAGTTTTTCTTTTTTCTGTCACTCTCCGCCCCACAAGCTCTTTTATTATGGAAGAGGCTCCACAGGAATGTTATGCTAAACTCTGCACTGCAGACGTCAGGCCTTTGGGTTGAGGACACATTCCACTGATTCCATTCATTTTACACTGCACACATGCCCAGAATGAGAGAGAGAGGGAGGGAGAGAGGGAGAGAGCGAGGGAGCGAGGGAGCGAGAGAGAGAGAGCACTGAGGGAATCCCCATGGGGCCTTGGTGCACACTAAACGCTACACAGCAACAGCTGCAGACACAAGTGTGTGATGTTGGGAAAACCTGCAGCTAAACATCAAACCACCCAAAAAGCCCATTAGATCAGCACTTCACCGAGGCTGAGCGCACTCCCGCTGTCCTTCAAATTAACATGTGTTGTCGGCTTTGTGTCAGACAGACTTCTGAAGGGTTCCTTTCAAACCTTTGATCGGACCTGCAACAGATACACATATAGATCAAATACTGCATCACGACAGCAGACACTATTCCTTTGACAACTTCTATATTTGGTCGAGCGGTAAATATCTCTCTCTCTCTCTCTTTGTGTGTTGCACCTCATAATGTAATTAATAATTCCAGGAACTTCTGTGTGTCTGTATTTGACTCACATACCATAAGAACAATTCATCTAATCGGCTTCACACATGTGTACTGTTGAGGGCCCAATGAAGTGGTTCAGTATTAATACATTTATAACAAACAGGCAGTCACCTCTCTGAAGCGGCGGACCAGTCACCACAACAGCACGTTCACGGCAACAACAGCTGATTCTCCAGTTCACGGTTTTGGGAACTGACTCGAGCTTCGCTTGGCTTTAAATAAAGACATGAACCATTATTTGCAGGTCACTTTTACAGATTCAGAAAGAAAGCTGCAACCAGCATCACCACAGGACAAGAAGACCACCCATTCCAAACTGGTTAGAATGGGTGCTGCACCAGTATGAATATCAGCCAAACAGAGACAACCTCTGGCTCACTTGCCTTCGGGTTTATAGTTGTTGTTCTTCGTTACCTTTAAGCCACTGGACGTGTTTGCCTCCCCACATTGTTATCTCTCTCTCTTTGGTTCAGTGAGAGATTACAACTTAAGAACAATGGGGTAGTCCAGTGGGTATTATAAAGCACCCTCATTTCTACCCATGGTGATTTAGGAAGACAAAAGAAAAGCTGAGGGATAAAACCAAATCTCTGAAAAGATGTAACACTGAGGAGATTCCACACTTAGCTAAATCTCCTAAATGTTTTTAATTGCTCGTGGAAAGAAAAACAACCTGTCGGCAAAGACGGAAACAAACAAAGTAATCCTATTGTTCTGCCTCTGGATGTTTACCGTGGTATGATCTGTTGTTTCCATATGGTTATTTATAAATGATGAGCCCTCGACAAAGAGCAGGGATTGTAATCCCTCGATGTCAGATTAGTTAATGCTTAAATTCCTTCTGCTTATATCACGTAGGAATGATGACAGAGAGGAGGAATTGAACAAACAGCAGCTGTGGTACAGAATTTGAATCAATCAGGGAAATTATAGATATAGATATAAGAAGATGGAATACAACTGGAGTATTTACGCAAGAAAACTAGCATAGCACTCAGGTGAGCTCCCTCTGTACCTTCTGTAAGGCCCAACAGTCCCCTTATGAAACCCCAGTTCACTAGATCTGGATCTTCACCAAATTGTACACTTAATATCACCCCCCTTAACATGCCAGATTGTTTTTCAGCAAGGTCCAAGAATAATTATCAAAGAAATTCAAAAAATTGTTGAAAATCTTTTGGAATGTTAAAGGTTGTTACAAATTCATGGCTCTGCACCCATGATCCAGATCTACACCATATTATATACATGGGTTCTTCCTTGGGTCATTCCTCAACCTTCAACAAAATTTCATGGAAATCAGTTAAAACATTTTTATGTAATCACACATGCACAGACAAAAACTTAACCTTCCTGGAGGGAGTAGCAATGGGGGCACTCAGAGAATGAATACTTCGGCCAAGGCTGACGCTCTATCTCCCCGTGTTAAAGAAAAATCATGGACCCACCCATTTAGCTGGATCTGCTCCAAATATTTAACATTTTTTGCCATATCTCGGCCCTTCCAACAAATTTCTTGGAAATTGGTTCAGAAGTGTCTGTGTAATCCTTCTAAAACAAACACACAAACACATGCAACCAAAATGTGTTTGAGGAGCCTTTAATAAAAGCTTGTATCAGTGGGCGGCCGAGGAGCTGTGGGCGCAGGGTACAGTGGGTGAAGAGATGACGAAGAAGACAAAGAAGGTGGAATTATCTTGTAACATGCAGAAGAAAGACAAACTCACAGGTGTCAGGGAAAGTCAAAAACTGGCCCTTGTCATGTGCAACCAGCGTCCAGCATGTTGATCTCCTCGCACATATTTATGCATGTTAAACTAACACCTCCAAACACACACTTGTCCTGCTTCTCTCATACACATATTCACACACACACACACACACATAAATCCTCAGGGGGCGGTCAGTTGTCGGCCCTCGCTGTGCAAAACATCCCAGGGGGATTTTAGAGAGCACTGATCCTCTGAGATTGCGTATGTGTCAATATGTAAACATGTGTATCCGGATGCATTGCTCTGTTTTTGTTTTTCAGGGATGTGCTGTATTCTAACATGTGGCGTTTGATGTGCTGCTGCTGTTGTTGTCATCCACATGGTTACACTGTGCCCTTTTGGGGGCTGAATTAATTAAAGGATTGTTTGACTATGCAGAGCGGGATTAAGACAAAGTCCTTTGTATTTAAAAAAATAAATACAATAATACCGTGTGTGATGTTTACTCAGTACTTCCTCTGAAGAGTCACAATCGTCAAATCTACTTGGCAACAGGCTGCCAGAATATGCATTCATTTCTGTTTTTTATTTAGTTTTAAGAAATGAAATGACTCATGTTAACCAATAGCCATTTGATTGTAATTTTATGAATCTCTGCATTTGTTTAGCTGTGGTAAATTGAAAGTAATTCTCCCATTTCCAAAGAGGAAGACACATAACACTGGGATCTATTTCTAGAGAATACGAAGGGAATAAAGCATTTGGTAGCAATAAAACTAGAATCAAGGGACAACAGCCAGACAAGCTCTGTCCAAAATGTTAGGAAAAAATCACTTTATTCACTCCCTGTCCTTTGGATGTTTAATTTGTTAGTCAGCAGGGTTGTGCCATAAACAACTCAATGGATTTCCAGGAAACTTGGTGGAAGGATGGGACATGGGCCAAAAAGGAACCCATTCCCTTTAGGTGTGGATCTGGAGAAAAGCAATGGATCCAGGAATTTGTTTTCACTTTCTTTCAAAACTCCCCCTGGCAAAGATAAAGTTTCAAACATGTTAACGACCGCCTTGGGCCCTTTGATACGATAAAATAAATATTTTGTTATAAATAATATTTCCAAAAAACGAATGCGAGTCTGAAATAAATATATTTCAGCAGCCAGGGTTTGTGATGTCACAAACCTGAAAAACCAATCCTGTCAACATGTGGGTGGGTCTTAGTAGCTGGAAAAGGCTTCTCCATTGAAGTTGAGCTGTAATATTACATATATATCTGGTATATTCAGAGGTCTGATATGAGCTTGTGCACTTTGGTGAAGATTCAATTTAATTGGGCTGTTGCCAAATCTGGTTTAATTTGGCTTTTTCCCAAAAAGTTAATTTCAGTACCAACACTGTCAATCTAAAGGCTCATTTTAAGGAAACAAACTAAAATCAAATGATATACATTAACCACCGAGGTTTGCATTTCTTTTCAAGAAACAACACCGATGCATTTAGCACCTTCGTGTGAGTTTTCTGCAAAAGCAAACATCCATATGGGGTCATTAGCAGGTGTGATCCCAGGGTGCAGGACTATTGTGCAGAAAGCAGTAGGTGACAGAGTCAGTGGCTGTGTCCTGAACTCACATTAAGTATAATCTCCTCATGTGACCCAGATTACATCGCCCTACATAGGCCCTGCGGACCAAGACACTGCTGATCCCTCAGTCCAGCCTCCGCTGGTACTGCGCAGCGCTGTGCACGAAGGCACACAAAGACGGCCTTGTGCTGATGCAACAAAAGGCAACAGAGAACATCAAACACATCTGTAGAGGGAACACCCCCCACTGTAGGCCAGAGGCAAATCCCACTCTGTGTGCGAAAGGGTGTCTGTGTGTGTGTGTGTGTGTGTGTTTGTGCATGTGTACAAATGATGACTTTATTGTGTACAGTGCTGGACCAAGTGTCCCTGTGTGGGCCCCACAGAGGAGCGGGCCGTGTCCTCTGGATAATCAGCTGTTGAAGGCCTTGATTAGCATTAGGACCCTTTCTACGTCAGAGAGCCGATACTCTGGACCCAGATCTGCTCTGATTCCGAGGCTGTCTGGAGGGAGTCCAACCCGAGGAGTGGGCCTTGTTCACAGTTTGGTGTTTGCAGGGGGTAAGAGTGACCCCCCACAAGAAGGAGAAATGATATCCCCCACACATACAGAGTGTATTTGCTTGCAGGTTCTCACACCCCCCCCTCCTCCTTTTCTTCTTCCTCTTACTTCACCTCCTGCGTTATACTGTAAAGCTCTACAGAAAACAAAAGGCCTTTTAGAGAGGATTACGTAAGAATAACATTTCCCAATAAAACCATATTAACATAAACGATCTAAATCTGTGATTTAATACATTGAGTACTGGCAGTGTCTTTGCAGTTACCTCTATGAGGCCGTCATCTGGGACCACAAGACTAATTTAAGCATATGAGAGTCATGTTATTGAGGTGGTGCTGGACGGGGATCGTCACTGTGCCGAGCTGAGAGGCTGAGCTGTCCTGTGGTGCTGAGTGTGTGGTTCCGTGGTATGACTGCAAGATGAGGCAGCATGAAGTGGGCACGACAAAGGAGAAGAGGAGGCCAGTGGGAGCTCCGTGTGGGAGGGCAGTAGGAGTAGCAGCACAGAAGAAGGGTGTTGTTTGTTGGATCGTGTGTGAGTGTAACACAAGATCATGTGAAAGGAAAGAGTCCAAGAGTCTGTTGCCTGTTTTACTTACAGATGCAGGAGTTATGGTGTATTTATAATGATACATTTACAACATAAAAAGACAAATGCATTAATGTTGCATTCCTGTCCACACTTATAGGCAATGTAGCAAAACAAACTGCCTCCTCTCCCTTTGGGCCTCTCCTCCACACAAATGGAGTGTTAAGACACTAAAACAGAGATTTTTACACATGTCCTCCAAAGATTTTCAGAAACCCTAGTTTCCATGTATCCACAGGTACAGAAACAACAACAGTATTGTCCATAACCCGGAGTCTCTTAGGTTGGTTAGTCCTGCAATTACAAGTTTGCAGCCAAATTTAGCCATACTACACCATATTACCGGTATTCACAGGCATCTGTCTCACCCGATACTACTTTGACCAAAACGTTGTACTCTTATATTTGACAGATCGTTGAGGTTAACTTTATCGCCACCTACTGACCTCAGAATGCTTGCTTGAGCGTTTGTAGTCCTTTGTGTTCTAGTCGGGATGGAGATATTTTGTTAAACAAACGTGGTGAAACTTTTTGTTTTTAAAGGGGAATTAAAAAATATCTAGAATAGTGTAGATAAGGCCAAGTTGATCAAGTTGAATATAATGTCAGATGGCAATGTAGCATTGTTAGTGATTTTTGATCCACTAATGTCATATCTAATGCTGTTTTACCTACAGCTTTAGACATGTCCACTCTTTTATCCCTGCAACCATCAGGTTACTAAATGATGACAAAAGTAAGGAGTAGGTGGAGAGCACACCAGTGTTGCTGGGTGTTTCCGGGGGCAGGGTGGTTGTTACTGACGGGCTGAAATGAATTGTGAGTTAAATGTGTGTGTTGGACTGCCTTTGATATATGTTTTTGTCTACCTCCTATTGCTATTTATTGTATTTATTAAGTAATCTATTATGTGAGACTGGAAACTGTGAACGAAATTGCCCATGTTGGGATAAATAAAGTTTTCTAATCTAATCTAATCTAATGTCGAGATACTCAGATCACTAAAATATGGTTCGATGGATGTTTGACATTATGACTCAAAAGGATCATGCACATACTTCCATCTTGCATGTAGAAGAGAAAACTGTCAACCACTAATTAACGCTATTAATATGTAGGATTCATCATTATAATAAATGGTTATTATAGGAAATCTGTTCCAATGGTTCTTTATGGAGGATAGCTTGTTTGAGACAATCACGTCAATAACTGGTACAAACAAGTCACAATGTGAATTAGCCACACGGCATTTCTTGATGCAGCCACTGGGGGAGCCCAAGTCTAAAATTGACTGCACATTGTGGCTTTAGTTCGTAAACCTTTCCGATACGGATGCTATATATTTTTAAGCCAAGCTGAAGTATTTTCATTCATAATTTCCCTTCAAATTCCCCTAAAGAGACAGAAATATATCTGTGACATTGTCTCATTCAGTGGGAAAAAATAAAACAATCCTAAAACAGATTCTTCTATAATACACATTTGTTTTTCCCCTGAAGCAGAATCAGGGGTAAGATCAGGAAGCAGCACACAGCCTGGTGCAGCTGAATCACTGGAATATCACATGTACCTGTGACGTGTTCCTTTTTTAATAGCTCAGTGGTTCTATATTAACAAATATTAACAAATCACAGATCTGTCACATTATATTCATGCTTTTCTCTCTATTTTTACATAACAGATGTTTTCCATGACCGTACAACAACAACAACAGTGTAAAGTTTTCCTGCGGCAGGTTCTTTTTTAAACCAACATAAGCACGTGTATCAGGACTTTACAACATAACTGCAACCACTAATACATTTGATCTTCTGCAGCTGGATTCTGCATGAAACTGTGATTTATTATGAAAAACAAGCAAAGTGTATTAAAGCAAAGCAAGCAATAGACATATCAGTAATCAGGCCATGTATGTTGTGCAGCCATTGCTGCAGCTCTGCTACAAGAAAAGACAAAAATACAAACTGAAACAGGCTCAGGTGGAGTGGTTGCTCCTCATTTATCTGAGGTTTTTCTCTGCCTCTGACAGGACGGGGACAATCGTTGGCCTGGATCTGAAGAACTATCTGCTTGGAGACTGATGGTTTTGCCCCACATTCTGTTTCCAGGCCTATTGCAAAAAGAAAACAAACTAGACATTACACAGAGCCAAGCAAAGACACAAACCAGCTTCCCAGCGAGCACAAAGAGCCTCAGTGCGAACGAGGTACACATGGATGTTCTGTGGTCAAATGTTCTTTGGTAACAATGGGTGGCACAATTTTTGCCCTGTGATCAGGGTAAGAAGAAAAATGAAAGGCATGTTATTTGTAAATATGTGGGAAGGATCGTTGCTATAGATTACATTTTACCAACCAAGACAACCATGGAGAAGCACAAAAAATAAAGTACATAAATTGTTTTTCAAAACTTTGGAAACTGGCCCCGCTTTAGTCTTTTTTTTTACTCTGGGGTTGCCTTTTAATCTGGATGAACAGAAACAGACATTTGGAAACGATGACGTAGACTTCCGCGTTCACTTCCTTAAATGCAACATGGGCAACAAGTTACAACTGCTGCTGAAGTTTCACATCCCGGGGGTTACTTTTTTATAATTGCTCTTCCTCATTATTAGAATTTTCTGCAATAAGGAACCAATATCGGTGGACCTTCTATTTACATAATTGTGATCAGATAACTCCTGATTTGGAGCTAACCATGGCGTTTTCAATTGATAACATATAAGAGTGGGTGCAGCCTGTACGTTTCGAAGAATTTTAAAAGAACATTACTTTCCTGAAATCTGAGAAAACCGATGATTTGCTGTGGATGGTATTCAATAGTGTGACTTGTAACACTTCAGGCAGTATACAGGGTCATGGTTGGGTCATGGTTAAGATGATAAACCCCAGCAGCTCATTCTGTGAACAGCTGATGCAGATTTTCATCAGCAGGGGAGTTTTCTGCACGTGTCACAGGCAGGAGAGTCAGCAGCCTCACTACAGGGGAATTTAACAGTCTTTATCACTCGCTTTCCAATATTTTCTGATTATGCAGTTACTCCCAACTGTTTGGATATAAAGCTCCTACTGTGGTCACACAATCAACCTCTCACTCCTTCTTTCCTCCAGCTGATGTGAGATTATGCACATCAGGGAAGTGGTTACATGCAACAATAGAACAGCGCTTCCCTGTGCAGATGCCGTGCGACAGTTCAGATTTCGTCCTCTGTGCCGCTGTGCGTGAGCATGGAGGTCCAGAGGCTGAGCACCCTGCCACACAAACACCACGACGTGTCCTCGTGCTCCCGTGAAGTTACACAACCCTGCGTCACACACTCAAAGGGTGCTCTGCAAACAAAACATGTGCTCTGTTGTGATCATCAGAGCTGTGCGGCTGACGCATGTCAGCTGGCTGCGTTCACCTGCCGTCCCAGGTGTGAATCATGGTTACACAACCGCAGCACAGGACCGGCCCTAAAGCCCCGTGCACAGCGTGGTTCAAGGTGTTTTTCAGTAACAAATGGGGGAATCCACACATTATATCATGTAAACTCCTCTCTTACATATTAAGGAAGCCTTGATCCACAGCTGCACCTGAGGTTCAATGTCACAACAGGCACACACAAGCAAGCCAGGTCACCTCAAACCACATGCATGTGTCATGCTGTTTTCTCAGTGTGCCTTCTTGCTGTCTCGTGATTTTATTGCCTCAATATCTCTCTGCCCTAACCGGCTATGAAATCGGCTATGAAATATCAACTTTTAAATCAAAGTTTGTAACTTATGAGGTATAAACTTTGCACATTTTTGTTAAATAGATTGTCACAGATATGCATCTAATGGTTTTATCACTGAGGCGTATTGTTCTTTCCTGCTTACGATCCATGGACAACAAGTCGATACCACATTCTTAGATGGTTTCCATTCAGAACAAACATTCCTCAGAAGTTGTGTCTTCCACTGAGTCATTCAAACTCAATTATCTGGGAAGGCTTCATCTTTTTCTTCAAGGTTTTACTTGCCATCAGTTTAAGTTTCTAGGGAATATTATCCACGGTCAGAGGCCAAAATGCCTGGAGAGCAGTAGGTTAAACTCACAACTGACTGAAGGAGCGTGATGTAGAGCAGAGACACAGGAATGTTAACAGACAATAGATTCAGAGAAGAGCTGTGATATTGTAGCTGTTTTTTGTCCAAGGAGATTTAACAGACCTCTGCGTATCAACAACCTTCACCTAGGTTGTAAATTAGAAGGTGTTAGCTATTCCTCGAGCAAAAGCAGCTACTTGATTGGTCTGGGTTTCCAGCCAAGAGTCACAACAAATCAATTGAATTCACTGCAGGTTCTGGTTTTGTTATTTTTCTAATGTGGGGGTGACTCCTTGAGACACTAAAAAAGCAAAAAGTCAGAAAACCCGACCAAGGCAGCAGAACTTACATGGACCAGGCCGTCTCGGAAACAGAAACAGGTTCATAGAAGGGCATGAATGCTGGAAAGCTCGACTTGAAGCACAGAGATAATGTGGCGGAGGAATGTGTGTGAGCAGGTGTATTTATACTGGGTGACTGACTGGTAATGAGCTGCAGGAGTCGTGATGCAGGAAACTGAAGAATGGGAGGAAGTGAACAGAGAGAAGGAAAAGCTGAATAAAACAGGAAGTGAGAGCTCAGTTCGGACAGGTCATCATGCACTGACACTTTCTAACATGAAGTCATTTAAAAAAAACAATTTTGTTATTTATCTTTTATGTGACAGTGCTATGGTTGAGATTTGTGACAGGCTTAGAAACAAAAGCAACATTGTTGGATCAAGGAAACATCACTGCTTGAGTTGTTTTACATTTTTTAGTTGCCACATTTTAGCCCTGTACAAATAGGTTTAGAAATGTAAAAACTACAAATTTTTATAAATATTTTTGTATTATTTCTTGAAACTATAGTTTTTTTGAAGATGACAATATTCTATCGCTTAGGTTAAATTAAAGGACTATGAATTGGTTCTTCCTTGGACCACACCTCAGCCTCCCACAAAGCTTCAAGATGATTTTGTTTTGTAGTTTTTGTATAACCCTTTCAAAAGACAAACTGACATAACATCCTCCAGCAGATAAACTGATTCATATTTCTACAATTTGAGGGATAAAGGAGATTGTTTTCATATGATACACAAACCTACGTGTGTGATAAGTGCTTCCACAACAAAAAAGCTGTTGTCTGTCACTTTTTATCTAAGAGACCTGAAGACAAGAGTTCACTCTTCACTCTGCGACAGACATTCCTCAGATAAACCTCAGAGGATAGTAACCAATTCATAAGTAGACATAGGCAAGGAAACATGACATCATCCGCCTCAGGCAGTATCTGTATTTTCCCCTGAAACACAGATACAGCATCATGTCAGTACAGTACAGCATCACACGTCTGACGTCTCCTAACATAAACCCTCACCGCTCACCCTCGCCCCCGGATGAATCAGCCATTATCTTAGACGCAGGCCAGTATCCTTAGACAAGGGTCTATTCTCCAAGCGCCTCGGAGCTGCGTTGTTGTTAAAGGGAAGGCCGGGGACTCACAGTCTGTACAGACACTCAGTCTGTGTGAAGAGGAGATTAAGCTGCATGGTGTGTGTGTTGTGTTCATAACGGATGAACATGACTGCAGCACAGAGAATAGCTCATGTGCTTGGTATGTTATCTGCAGCACCTTCCGTCTTCACCACAGAACCTAAAGAACACATCATATCCTCGAACATATTAAACAAGTACCAACAAATAGTTTTTGTGAGGTTTATTCATTTTAATGTGATAAGTGCAATCATTAGAGCATCATTATCAGCACTTCTTTCTGTGTGTAAAGCAAGTTGTTGAGTTTATGAGGGTCAGATAATGCTCCTCCTGTCCCTGACAGTCAAACTCTCCTTCACTCACAGGGAGGCCTGTGGAAGGGGGGGAGGGCCCGGGGGTTAACAATTCCTGCGTTTTACTGCACATCTATCACCAACTGTACGAAACCCTGCAGAAACCAGATCCTTTTTCAGGCAGCTGTCGCGTGCAGCTGGTAACCCGAGACCGAGCCCTGCGAGAGGCTTTTAATTCCACACATGTGGCACTACCTGTCCAGGGTGGATTTGAAGATTTTATGCGCGTGGGGGCAGCTGCTGTGGCTCGTAAGACCTGATAAGCAGGGAGGGCGAGAGAAAAGAAAAAAAGAAGGGAGAGACGGCAAAAGTGCCCCCTCTTAGATCTTACCCATAAATCTGGATCCATGTATGCACCATTCATCCCTCCGCACCGTTTCTGCTGCTCATGACCACATGTGTCTGGATACGTCAGGAAAAGAGAGAAGGGGCAAAGTGGAAATCTGTCACCACAAGTGTGTCTGTATTTATGAAACTTTACCACTGACTGCTGCCTCACAGTAGGTTCCCCAGAGACACTGCACAGAGGGGTTTCAGAGCTGATGGGCGTGGGGGGGGAGGATGAGAGGAGGCATAGCACAACACTGGATATTAAATAAGGCTATTGTGCTGTTAAGTGGATATAATCTTCGGTGTGAATTATGAATGGAAATACTGTGCTGACTTTATTTGCATTTTGCATTTTGAATTGAAGTAAGAATGACGAAAGAAAAGGACTTCTGGCTCACTGACTCTCCTCCTGCTCTCTCCCCTCGGGTGAGGTGACAGACTCGCTGCAGAAACATTCTTGCTGCTATGATTCAGAGGTGTGTGCTCTGAGGTTTCCTGGAGAGAGCTTCTCTTCTTGTGCCCTCAGAACACTCTGCTCTGAAATAAGCCTTCGGATGACTTATCTAACGTTTGCTGTTCGTCTGTGCCCTTGCAAAAAGTGCAGAAAGTGAGGACTTTAACAACGTGGTGGGACTTTTGTCAACAAAACACTTCAGCAGGTAACAGTTACATAAACGCTCATATAAACAAACAACGAACAACAACGGAACCTCTGAGGTTTTTTATTTGATGGGAACATTTTGTCTCTTTCCTTCTTAGCACTGGAAAGGAGGGAGACAGCCTGTTCTACTTGGAAAGCAACAGACACTGAGCACTACTTAGAAAGTAACCGTATCCTCATTGGGCCGCTGCTGGGCAGTGAGTCGGCCTCTGTTTACAGGAATGAGCACAACACCGATGCACTGAGGAGAACTCTCCGGTGCAGAGGCAGAATACATGAGGAGGTAAAGTAGGCCGTGTTAATATAAGGATTTACAGTGCACTTCTTATTTCCGAGTTCTTTTTTCTCAGCAGCTCACTCACTCTGCAGCTGGATGTGGACTTCACTTATATGTACTCAGCTGGACTCAACTTCCCCCATGTCCTCCTTTCCCTCGGCCTACTTTAAAGCCTGGTCTGGCAGCCACATCAAACAGGCGTGCTACCATGGAGGAATTAAATGCAGGTGACTGAGAAAAAGGACGTGCGGGGCGATGTGGGATGTTTGATGCTGCGCTGTCTCACACAAGCACCGCTCTTCGACAAGCTCTCTGTCTGCCTGTGGTCACACAACTGTGGTTACACAGTGTAAACCTTGTTCAAGAGGGCTCACGAGCCCTTTATGACCTGATTTAACCTAAAACTTTTCATATTCAACCTGATTCTCCCTCGTCGCTCCTCTGACCCCGGATCATCCCTCCTGTTACACACATGGCTACACGAAGAATCCAGGTTGTTCTCACATAACTAAAAACCACAAAGTTACAAAGAAGTATTGAACAAATGCTCTTCTCTATATCTTCTCTGGACACAAATGAATATGTTTACTCCCACTAAATGACAAAGAAGGCATTGATGAGAAGACCTCCACAATAGAGAGCAGGCTCTCCTCATGGCTGTCCCTGTTGAGCTGCTACAAAATGCAGAATCAAACAGCTAACTCCATTGGACTTTCACTGCTTAATCTTGCAGAGCCATTATAAAAGGCAATTCAGGGACCAAGGCTGTCCCATCCTCAAGGCTCCTTCAAATGCCAAATGCATTCTTTCATTACCAAAAAAGCAAAGGAGCCAACATTTAGATCCTTTCCAGGCCAACCTATCCTAAAATTCTGTGCGTGCCACTGCCAAAGCTAACATGCTAGCTATGCGCTCAAAGCAGATAACAATCCAATTTCTTTGAGGTCACACATTCATAGACCAAGTCCCTGAATTGGGATACAGCCTACATCTTAAATTGGTTGCAGTTTAACTTGCAACCATCAGGAGCAGCACTGAGTAAAGGGCTTTGTGAACTTTTACTTTTTTGCATTATTTGTGTTGACTTTATGTGAAATTGTGTCCGAATCATCAGAGTTGGCTCAACATATTTTCCACTGATCTGAGATTGACATTTTAATCCTGGTGGTGTGACGGAGAACTCTGACTAGTGCATATTGTCAACACTCTTCCATTAAGGAACGTACTGAGTATTGGATGAAGTGCACAGATTGTGGTATAAGAATATGGATCAGGTTCCCAACAGAAGTTCAGAAAGGACACTTTTTTTTACACAGTCATTCTGGTGTCTGTTGGTTTCAGATAACTCTCAAGCCCAAAGGGTGCTCACATACTGTTCACCTGTTTGCATTACTGCTCTCATGAAATATTCTGCTTAGACTTCCCTGTCACGTCAGATAATATGAAACATTTAGTTGTCTTAACTTGCAAAACAGTTTGTGCTATAAGTCTGAAATGTCTTTGTTTTATCACCGTCCAAGAAAACAGTGTAACTCCAAGAGACACATGGTTTTAAAAAGAGAAAAAATCATTGCTCATTGGACTTTTTACTTGTACTATTACAACTTTATTATTGCAATGTTACAGCTTTATTCTCATAAAATGATTCATTTTTTGTTAATTGTATGACTTTATTCTTACTTTGTTTACCCCTCCGATACTCGGTTGTGTATTTCTACACTGTGAGTCCATCACCATCATTCTGTGCTTGTCTACAGCAGCTCATTCCCCCTCTCTTCAAACAGCTGGCCGGTACAAGAAAACAGGATGTAGGTGAATTCTGCTCCGCTGAGAGAGGTGATGTGTGGCTCGTGTTAGATGGAGTTTGAGTTCAACGTGTTCACTGCTGATGATCACATCAAAGTGACTTTGCGTTTGGCAGAGCAATAAAAATCCCACTTCAGTGAGTTGTCTGCTTTTAATGTGTTTACACTAAAGACATTAAGTGTTTTAAGTTAAAGCCCACGCAGCAGAAAAAAAAACACATCTTAGAATAATATTTGGCCGCTCAAAGGAGGCTCTTAATGTGCGATGATGCAGCAGTGACTCTGCCTTGAGATCTTTTTGGCTCTGTGCGGTGGAGGGGTATTTAGAGAGGTTGAGTTTATCTCCTCCTCCCAAAGTGATTAATCCCCCAGTAAATGTATCATTTGATAAAGGCTTACTCTCTATCTCTTTGTTTTGCTTCACTCAGAGCAGATCTTCCAAACCTCGGATGCATCAACTAATCTACATCCAAAAGTGATTCAATGACAGAGTCAGCGCCTGAGACAAAAGCACTGTATGCTGCTGGTTTGGACCGAGATGACAGCAGATTGCTGGAGTTACTTTAACTCACTCATCTCTTTCACAAAGACCAAAACTCCCTGACATATGATCAAAGCATTTGTTCATCTTGAGAATCCTGTTTTTTCCCCCCTCTGTGTTTCAGACTTCAAAGCGCTCCAACATCTTACGCTCTTCTGCTTAACAAAGAAAAGAAAAGGAGGGAGAGGAAAAAGCACTTGCAGTGAGGTTGCTCCCAGCAGGCAGGACGGGGAAAGCTGACAGCAGACATGAACAGGGTTATTATACCTGGACTGCCAAACACATACAGCCCGTCTGCTTTCTTCTCGTCCTGCTGACTGTCTTTCTGTCTGTCCTTCTTTCTTTCCCCCCTTCTCTCTGCTAGTCCCTCTATCTTTTAACAGTGACAGCGTGGTGAGTCATCTCGGACTTTCCTGCCTCTTCTCTGGAACTGACCTAATGTTGCTTTTTCCTGGCACCTGCTTATAGCACGCAGCCCCCCCCCCCCCCGCCCCCCCTCCACAAACACACACACACAAGTTTATAGGACAATACATTGACTTACATTAGTTTACTGCCTTACCCTAACCCTAACCCTTATCAGACCCTGAACAACCTAACCTCAATCTAACCAATACAATAACCTTGACCTCAAACCTAAACCCAAACCAAAACTTATACCAAACTTTACATATATTTATTTTGTTTGCCTTTGTATGGACCAGACTTTGGACCTTATGATGTCAACTGGTCATGACAAAGTCAGTGTTTATGACGGAAAAGGCTAAAAATACACACACGTGCGATATTAAGCGTTAGGTCTTTTCTCCCTTTTCTGTGAAGACCAAATTTCACACACAGGTATCTAACATCTCACCTTCTCTCTTCTCTTCGGTCCTCTTCCCTGAAGCAGGTTATGAACCCATCTAAAGGGTAAAGCCCAATCCCCCCCACCCCCTCTTTGGCTCGAGGATTAGTGTGGCTCCCGGAGAGACTCATGTCACACTGGAGTGTGGAGCTGATCTTTCACCTCTTCTCTCTTCTATCTTAGCTTCCTCCATGGGGCTCGCTAGCTGGCGTGGGCAGGTTGAGTGGACTGTTACTTGGGTGTGAACGGGTGCCGGTGCCGAGGCCAAGTTTCACACTCTGACCCGAACCGTATCTGAGAAATTCTGAGTGTTTCTTAGATATGGCAGAGAAAACAAAACATTCCATACCTGAGGCCCAGTGTAATCTCTCGTAGTGGCACGAGAGATTACACTGGCCTCTCGATGCTATTTTTGAAATCATCTTGACCCAGAAAGTATAGTTACCTCAGCAGAGGAGCTTATGATTTCACCTCGACCTGGCTGTTGAAACCTAGTGGAAGGAGGTGATATGTGTCAGGGAAGAACCATGTCAGAGCCCATGGGCTATCACCTGAAGGAGGAATTAGCCTCTAAGGGCAACTGCCAACAATTTGGAGCTCCTGGTTCAGACTCTTCCGTTTACTGTTTACTGGCCACATTAGGCAAACGTTACTGTGGGGGTTTGACTAAGGGTGATACAAATCCAGGCACAGATGTTTGGTTGATGAACACCAATTTAATGTGATAAGACAAAACTAAACGGGCTCACAGTCTCTGGTGGCAGGAGTTCGGCAGAAACAGATAAATCCATGAATAAAAAAAACGTTCATAAACAAACAAACTGACACAAACAAAGGAAAAGGGAGGCCTTGATAATTGAACACAGGTAGGACCCATTGGGACAGGTGCACATTATCACAAGGGCCAGAAATGGGAAGTAAAGCAAGAGATACACATATGAAAATAAGTTTCAAAATAAAAAAGGAAGAAGAGCTCAAGCGTGTAAACAAATATCCAAAGAAAGACAACTCAGGAATTCCAAACACAAGGCAAGCAATGTCCATAATATGAAACAATAAATAAACAAAACACAAACAGGGATACTTTATTCAGGTATAAACCAGAAGTTTTCTGGCCCCAAAATGGTGTCCCTCATCTACAGATTCTGCATATTCATATGTAGAATCTGTTTATAGAGATCGGGGAAGAACCCATTCAATGTTGTTGCGGATCCAGTTCGAGAATCTTTATTTCACTTTCTATAACAGTTTTTTTTTTACTTTTGGGGAACTTCTATCTATGAGTTTGTGCCATTCGGTTCAGCTTGATTGAACTGAAGGGGATTGTGGGGCTCCCCACTGAGTGCCCATCTAGTTTCAGCAGAGAGACATGAGTCAGTGAAATCAGCCGCCGCCAACCTCTCACATTATTTACATAGTTTAAACATTTGGACTGTATTGATTATAACATCAGGTTTATATGCACAACTGGGTATATGCTGTCTGGTGTTTGCACCAAACATTCATGCCAATGACACACACACACACACACACACTCCTTGCATGCACACAAAGAAACATACACCTGTCTTTGCAGTGGCAGTCTTCAGGTAAAGAGTTCAATGACGACACTTGATCGCTGCCTCAAGCCACCCCAAACTTGCTTGCGTGTCAACGTTGTGTTGTGTGTGCGTACGCGTATGTTCTGTTCCGTCTGTTGGCTCCTCCTTAGTGATGCCAGCGAGTTTAGGAAAACAGCTTCAGACTTTTTTCCTCCTCCAGTGTTTAACAAGTAAAGATGGCAATTATAGCTTGATGTCATCTGGTGAAACAAAGGGGGAAATAAATACATTTTGGATTCGATTTTTCAGGATCAGTTGTGCACACGAGTAAATATATGCATGGATTAAACTTTATATTTCAGTACGTCAGCCTCCCTGAGGAAATAATCCATCTATTTATTCAGTCAGTGTCATAATAATGCAGTCTGGGAGTGCCCATATATTTCCATAGCCAGTCTGAAACGTCCATGTATGTCAGAGGGAAAGAAAAGCCCATTGTGTGTGTGTGTTCCAAGTGCCTCCGAAAGGCCATACACACCTTTGTAAACACAATAACCTCATAGCGTTTAGGAAAGTGTCTCCTCCGCCCATGAGGTCACAGATTACGTCCTCAGGGTGTTCAGCAGTTGAATCACGCCGATTAGATCAGCCAGTCAGCACACAAGCAGCCATGTGGGTACACAAAGCGACGATGGCGGAGTGACGACTGCACAGACAGGGTGGTGTACCGGAAAGACGGGTTCTCCCTCCAACTGCAATTACCCACTCTGTTGCTGTAAATACACGGCCGTGGTCTCTATCCGCTCGTCTGGGTAAACGGGGAGCTCTGAGGGACTGCACACAGGCAGGCCATTGATGGCTCGGTTTTATCGAGCGCTTCGACAGGTAGATGCAGGCACAAGGTAGAGATAGTGAGGTCGACAGATTGTTATCGGCCATGCAGCAACATGTGCTGTTGTAGGTGCAAACAGTGCAGATAGGGAGGTACAATGGCAAAGACACTCAGGAGAGTATATTCTGATGGTGTTTACGCCCCGTGCAAGACTCAGCAAACATATGTGTGTGTTTACATACACAACAGCAGAAGTGTGTCCTTTATTTGGCTTGAACAGGTGTGTGGGTGCATGCATACGTTTTACATTTTTTTTCCTCCCTCCACCCAATCTGTCATCTAAGCCAGTCCACAAGTTGTGGTAGAAACAGTGGCGTGTGTCAGGAGATCAGACCAGGTGCCCGAGGCCCTCTGTGTTATAGGTCACCACAATCAGCTGGCACACTTCTCCTGCTTGATAACTATCACTCTCAGGTATAAGGGGCATCGCTGGCGGCTGCGGTGGAATATGTTTCATCAGCATTGACATGTACCTGGAGTCTATTCTTTTATCAAGCCTAATGTGTCTGTAATTATCAGTTATTTTGTGATTGATTGTAAACAGGACTATCAATAGATGAATGCTTTTCCTTTGATGTAACAAATTCAGGCACATTTCCAGGTACAAAATGTTTTTTAATACAAGCGTTTACATAATTAATGAAAACTGGGGCGGCGCAGTGGTTAGCACTGTGGCTTCCAGGCAAAAAGGTTTCCTGTTTGAATTGGGTTGCCATACAATTGGGGTTAGGTGAAAGCTAGGGTTGGTTTTCCAGAAAAACGAGTAAGAGCAGACCAGCAGAAAAACTGCAACTGATACATACCATCGTCAAAAGCTACGCCCCCCCCAAAACACATAAACGTGCACTGACGGTCAACTGCTACAAGTTGACGTTTCCTCATTAACCACCGATCAATCTTCTCTAGGTCAATAAGAAACACACCAACCAATTATTTAATGCTGTCCAAATTAAATGTTTGATTTGTTTTTTTATAGTCTGGGCTTTTTTTCCTTTTTGTTGTTGTCTTTACTGGTGCTTCAGAAACAAATGACCAACCCTACCTTTCATTGGAGACACTGAACTGTAACATTCAGTCTAAGGTCTTGGACTGAAGCTTTTATCCTCTGTGTACAAATAAAACCTGCAAATAAACACATTAATACACGCTG
This sequence comes from Platichthys flesus, assembly GCF_949316205.1. Classification (NCBI taxonomy): domain Eukaryota; kingdom Metazoa; phylum Chordata; class Actinopteri; order Pleuronectiformes; family Pleuronectidae; genus Platichthys; species Platichthys flesus. Next base: position 8,752,358 of record NC_084947.1, read on the forward strand.
TGTCCTGTTTTCTTTGTAATTACCTGCTGGATATTTCCCGAGGTTAAGGTTAACCTTTTCTTACTAATGTGTTTTCTGATGATTACCTGCAGCGGATACAGCTTTTAACAAACTTAATTGACCAATGCATTCAGAATCTTGTTTCTTTCATCAAAATCCAAAAACATAAATGGCAATGACGTTGAGATATACAGCAAAAAACATGTGTGCTGGTATAAGCAAACTAAATAATAGTGACACATAAAAGAATATTCACCGGATACAAGTCCTTTGGTGCAGCCCTTAAAACAGAAGGATGATATCGACATGACGGATAAGAACATGTTTTCAGGCGTGTGCGTCTGGCCCCGGTCGTCTCATTTCCAGCTGACTGACTGAGTGCAGTATCTGCTCAGACTCCCCGGGGCAGTTAATTTAACTTTGAACACATTCTCCTGGCATCCTCTGAATGACCCATTCACGGTCAGTCATTGTCCCGCTCTCGCTCGGCACGCGGGATCAAGTGCCCTCGTGTGACACGTTTTTCAAAAATCCCAGAAAAAGACGCATTGTTCTCAATTTGCTTTCCCTGGCAAAGTTATGTTTGGACACAGACGACTTGTTGCATCGCAGCTAATGACAGTGTGCGTTATAAACAAAGAGAAGACAATGGCTCCTTAATTGAATCAACCGTTGCCCTGATTTCTGGGGCCTCCCCCCCCCCACACACACACACACCCTAATTAAGCGCCGCTCGTCGGTTGTCATGGGAGACAATGACAACCTGAATGGAGCTGTCACTCCGGATCATGACTGACGTGTTGCCGTGGAAACCGGGGTCAGTGGGTTTGGGCTGCATGTTGAGGATGAGAGATCGGAGGAGGAGGAGGAGGAGGAGGAGGAGGAGGAGGAGGAGGAGGACAGGAGTGTGGAGGGTGTAAAGAGAATTTCAGATCCAAGAATCAGCTGGGAGTCACGCTTGCATTAGCATGTGATGAAAACAGCCGAACAAAGCACATAGGTTTTGCACAATTGTCTCTAAAGGTCAGTGTTGCATTAGCGATCTTTTAGAAAGCTATTTGCAATGTGTCATTCTATCTCTTACTTTAGCACTCGTCTCATCGCTCCCTCTTTCTTTCATTTATCTCCATTACCTGCATTATGCAAACATGTGACTCAAGGCTTTTAACCCACAGCTCTGTGTACTCTGCGCGCCGGTTCAAGGCAAAGTCTGGATCTCGCTGGAGCGGGGCTTTTGATTAACAGCCTTGCATGCGTCTCCATACACTTGGCTGCTGTGTCAATATCTTGTTTTTGTGCAGCTCTGAATGACTCCTCTGGGTCAACAAAGTCTTACTCTGTCCAGGAGTTGCCATTGTGTTTTCAATAACATCAGCTTGGAGGAAAACAGGGCCATAAAAAGCTCTGCTCCCCCCGCCCCTCATACTATATGAGTCCACCCAGAGTGCTCTTTTTATTTGCAGAGGCGTTTGGGGTGAAGTGTGCCACTCTTTATGTCTTGGCACAAATCCACACTCATCTCTTTCAGAAGCTCTTTATCTTTCCCTTCTGCACACAAACACACACTGCAGAAAAGTGGCCCCTCTATTCTTCATCACAGTCTTTTTTTGAAAGGGCCTGGCTCAGATATCCTATAGACAGGACTAGCAGCTGTTGCTAAGCCACCAGAGCTGGCCCCCACTCAGCACCCAGTGGGGACCCGAACCTCTCCATGCCTGTCGCTGTCTTCATCCCGCTGTCTAGCCCGTTAGACTGGCTGTCCCTGTCTGCTTTCACTGTCTGCCTCGCTCTTCCTGTTTATCCCTGCGTCTCCCCTTCTTTCACTGCTCCTAGTCTTCCCTCTAATTACACTGCAATCCTAATTCTTAATTTAGTTTAAGATGAAACCTTCTTTTGTGTTTTTTGGATGACAAGAAAGAGGAAAAAGAAAGGGAGAGGCTATATGAAAAAACCGAATGACTCAGGGAGTGGGACAAAGGAGGGGGAGAGGTCCTGTCCTCTATTCATTCAGTGCAAAGGCCCCAGACTGGGCCACACGTCCTGTCACTACACACACACAAACACACACACACACACACACACACGCACACACTTCACCCCACCCCAACCACCCTCTAATCTGCACTGTTCCACCCTGAGGGCCCGAAGCTGGGGCAGCTGCTACTGATGGAGCCAGGGAGCCAGCTGTCCTCAAATACACACACACACACACACACACACACACACACTTACCCCCCACCCACACACACCTTACTCATTCATTTGGGACAATGGAGTAAGGATAGGAGTGTGTGTGGCTCATGACTTTGGAGTGTGCCGTGGTTATGGGGAGGGGGGCCCTCGCAGTCAGTAAAGTGGCTTTTTATGTTCGCTTTGTGTCTCGGCAACAGTTGGCAGCACGTGTGTCAATGACACGCCTCTCCGCTTTATTGTCCATGAAGTCGGAGGGTTTTAGGAAGACCCGGGACGGACACACTGACACACTTATCGGACCGACAGCAAACAAAGGAGCGTGTGTGGGGGGAATTACGGTAACTTTGGAAAAGCACAGTCTGTTTGAAAAACAGAAAAACACTGACACACTGTTTGCTCTGCCTGTTTGTGGGATTTCATCATCTTGCAACATCTGCAGCAGACCTGATCTGTTATCAGGTTTTCAGTATCCTGGAAAATACATGGGGGGATTTGCTCTGGAACACACCAACCTTGTGCATGTGTGCATGTGTGTGCGTGCGTGCATGTGTGCGTTTGTGTGTGTATGTGGTTTCCCTTTGTATTAATAGATATAAAGTGAGGATTACAAAGTAAGGAAGGGCATTCACATCTTGCACGTTCCACTATAAAGAAGAGAAGTTCTTAGCTGAGCTTCAAAAACAACACATCAATGGATTCAGCCTTGACATTTTGATTGGTTTATCTCTATCTCTAACCGCTTCACTTTCTGGCTCCTGCTGCGATTGGCCAGCCCTCTGTCTGCATCGCTGATTGGCTCAGCTGCTGATTGCCTACAGCACTGAAGCCATCTGATTGGTGGAGCAGCAGCCCAGCGATTGCTGTGATTTGCCCCTGGTTGAGTGTTTCACCAGCCGGAGCGTTTTCCTTAATGCTGCAGCTGCTTTGGAGACTGGGTGAAAGCGAGCATGTGTTTGTGTGGAGGCAGATTTGCTCGAGTGGCTGCATGAGGAAGGTTAGGTGTGTAGTTAGCAGCTAGAAGCCCATATGGCTGATGACACATAGACACACACACCTGATGGCTGCCACACACCTGCTCTACCGTCTATGGTTGAATAAGATCAAAAGAAACAAGCCTCGGGGACTTGTGTTTGCGTGCGTGCATTTATGTGAGTTTGATGAGACATTCACTCCTTGTGGATCTGTGCCAAAAAGAAAAGACGATTTCATTTGAATGAGAGACAGCTGCTAGGATAGAAAAGTGTAAGAGCTGAAATAATGTGCACTGTGCTGCAGGTTGCACTCATATATACACACACACACACACACACACACACACACACACACACACACACACACACACAAGATATAGACACATATGGTGCCCTTGCATGACAGGGAAAGGTGGAGGATTGCAGCATGTGTGGCAAGAGGAAGTGAGACTCCGAAACTACAAACTGCACTTTTAAATTATGCTCTGATATAATTCATATAAAATGTGTTGTAGGTTGTGTGCAAAGTGTAGATATAAAGACAGAGAGAAGGAAAGACAGAAAGTAAAGAGAAATCAATAAAGAAAGAATGAAAGAAAGAAAGACAGAATGAAAGAAAGAACGAACGAACGGAAGAAACAAGTAAACAAACAAACAAACAAAGCACGAAAGAAAGAAAGGAAACAAACGATACAGAAAGAAAGAACGAAAGAAAAAAATAACGAACAAACGGAACAAGAGAAAGAGAGAAAGAAAGAAAGAAAGAAAGAAAGAAAGAGAGAAATAAAGAAAGAAAGAAAGAAAGAAAGAATGAAAGAAAGAAAGAAAGAAAGAAAGAAAGAAAAGGAAAGAATCATCATGGTGAATCCACTGGTGGATTGTGGTATTGTGACCTCATGACTACGAACGGAGAAACCCTTTAATTTGCCGTAGGAATCAAAGTTCCTCTGCGCTCGTATACAAACCCACCCACCAGCCTACACACCAGTGCACGCAGACGTAACCAGAGCGGGGCGCTCAAAGGCTGGTTTCTCTCGCTTCGCCCACGAGGGCAACAGAGTCCGTCTTTGTCACTTTCCCAGTCATACGTCAGCGAGAGTTCTCCTCACTCTGGGCCTGCAGACAGATCTTGCCCACACTGAGCCCTCATGTGTGTTTGCGTATAAGTGAACACCCACGCACACACACTCCAAAACAGTGCATGATACTGTACAAGGAATGATTACTTAATAAAGACCAACAGCAGATGCAGAGCCTCCTAATATATGAGGAGGCATGCATGCAAAAGGGCAGACGCACACTTTCATACTCTAGATCGAACCTTTGACACACAAACACTCAAGTGGGATCTTTTGTCTGGGAGCACACATGCATGCCTGTGTTTGTTTGCAACAGAAAACAGATTGGTGCAGTGTCGGTGTACAGTAGTTGCTGGGTAGAGCTGAGGAGTGTGTGCGGAGGAGGTTGTGGTTGGCTGGACCCTCTCTTTGTTCCATACACTGTCCGTCTGGCACTCTGCGGCTCGAACCAGACAAAGGAGCCAGTCGGGATTCAGACTGCAGTCAAGAGAAGACGAGGTTCGTCTGAGGGAAAAGTTTTCTTCCATTGTATTTACCTCCCTCCTGTCACTCATGCTTTTGAAGTTGCCTTGAGGAAGACACTGAATCCCCAGCTCCACAGGCTCCATTTCACCTCATCCCTTCGGTATATAGAGACATCAGTCAAATATCACCTCCACACGTTCATACTGCTGCTATGCATGGACTGTCACTCATTTACGTGATTAGGGAAATGTGATTGCATGCTTTGTTGGGTGTGTGTGTGGATAAACACACACACACACACACGCACACACACACAAGCACACACACACAAACAGAGAGAGAGAGAGAAAATGTGGATTACTGATTAGATTACCTCTCTCTCGCCCTGAGGGCACGTTCAGCTGAAGAGCTGCTCATGGAGTTTAGACGGAGAGAAAAGAAGATTAACGGAGAAGACAAAGAAAGCCTGTTTTAAGAATATACAATTTAATTAAATTGTAAAACACACTCATGCAGATGCACTGTACACACACACACTCCCACTGTTATGAAGCTATACTGTTTACTTGCAGCTGCATCCTGTGTGGCAGTTAACACATGGCGTCGCCTCATATGCACTCTCACAGGGACAAAGAAAACACACAAACACACACACACTTAGACTCTTGCAATCCTCTCAGCACCACGTATGGCTTGAGTTTGTGTTTGTGCTCTCCTGCGCGTGCGTTTGCCATATTTTTACAACTGGGGAGATACCGGAGCTCCCATGTTTTCTGTGTGTGTTCACGATGATGAATGAAGTATTAACGGGAAGACCGCAAGTTCCCGGTGGTAAAGGGACTTGAGACAGGTGCCACAACCAGCAGTCAACCTCTGTCATAACAATAACAGCTGCATAAGGACAACAGACGCACATGCATGTACAAAAACACATACTGCTTTTAGTGTGACAGGTGCTCGTGCACAAGCATGCATGCACACAGCTTTTCTATATGGTCCCTATACGTTCAAGAAATTTAAATTATGGAAAGGTTTTACTGCAACAACAAAAAAAGAACAATCTTGAGGAGTTTGTTCAGTTTTCAATACAAGCAGATAGACACACACACACACACGCACACACACATACACCCACACACTCACACATCTTATAGTCCGTAAACTGCTGATTTCTAATTGGCCTCGCAGCATGTGTTAGTTTGACTCTAGTATTACTGCCCAGTGTGTTTTCCTCCTTCAGTGAGCTGATTACAAAATCCCCCCCCCCCCCCCCCCCCTGTCAACACGCTGCCGGATAGATACCACTGTTTGATTAATGCACAAACACACATGTCATAATCCCCGCCCTCCCATTGGCTGCCGTGAGGGCACTGTTTCCAAAGCAACACGGGAATGCCGGGTGTTTGGCTCCGCCCCTTTCAGGAAGGAGCAACATGTAAACACAGCCGGCATGCGTGCCGCACATTGAGTGCTCCACCTGACTCTGTGGTAAACAGAGTGTGACTGTGTGGACACGGCGGCTGACCCCTTGTGTTGCATGTTATTTCCATTGCCTTTGTGAGCATGTTGCCCGTGTGACGCCGTGTCATGGGATCATCACATCTGAGATTAGAAGACAGGCTGTGATGTGTGTGACATTCTGCATAATTATCATATTCGATTTGATATTCTGCATATTTAAAAGGTGAGCTGCCACCAATAACAACAACAGGCTGATGTCACTGTGAGAAAGCAGGCGCAAGAGCTTGATGCACAACAGCGGTGTCAGTGACCTGTCCTCTCTCACACACACACCCCCCTAGTCATTTTACGGGATGTCCAGTCTATGTTGTGTTCTTGTGTGTGTGTTTGTGTGTGTTTACCTCTGTGCCCCAGATATCGCAATACGCCCGCTCCTCTCCAGGCCACCAGCTAAAGGTAACCCAAGTTCAAGAGATTCAGCAATCTGACAGGATCAAAACAGGTCAGACCTTCTTTACTACGGTGTGACCCCAGCTGCCGGCCCATTAAGTCCCCCTCAGTAAGTCAAAACATAAGGGAGGTGGAGAACAATAAGGTGATTATTAGAACATAACAACACATTCATAACTGTGATCAAAATGCCCTCACACTCACACACCTATCCCATTGAGCAACAACTCCCAGGGAACCAATCAGATTTCTGTTACCAACAGCAACCTCTCTTGTTTACGCCTGCCTCCGGCTAATCCTGCACTCTGATTGGCCGGTGCCTGAGCCTCGGAGAGCAGCCCCTCCCTTCTCTCCCCTCCATCCCTGCAGATTAAGTAACAGTGGCAAAAACAAAAAGAGCTTGTTTTTGTTTTTCATCAGTGATGATGCGCTCGCCCCAAAACACAGGATCTTGTTTAGACGTAAAAAGCTTTTCAGTTTTATGATTTCACAGTGAAATGCAGATGAGTAGGATCAGAGGGAGAGGAGGCGGGACGTGTCGTACCGCTGTTGCCATGCAGCCTCAGTGTGTTACTAGGTTAAGTATGGTATGTTGCACTGAGAAGAAAAAAAAAGGCAAGTGCAAGGAAGAGGGGCAATTGCATCACTCCCATGAAAAGTCCTTGAAAAACATACGCTCTCCTTTTTTTCCACCCTATGCAAAATTGTAATAGCACTTCAACACCATTCCTGTGGGAGGGGTTTCATAATTGAAATGCAGCACATCACACGGCAACAGCGTTCAAACTTTGAAATGCTCCCTCGTGCATGAAAGACACTTCTCTGTGTTTTTGATCATGAATCCACCCCAGTGTTTTTGTAAGAAAAAGAAAAAGAAGACAAAAATCCTGCATAATGAATGTTTATGAGCTGTGTGAAGTCTTATTGTTCCACTTTGCAGCTGGCAGTGAAAAGCAGAGTGTGTGAACACGGCAGCCAGCTGCTGTTTGTTTTGATCTGTGGATCTGTGTTCGGATCCTGATGTTGTAGTAGAGGCACCGGGAGATAAGATAGGTGGTCAGTCCAGCGCTCACGTTATTGTGCAAGACCGGAGTCGTTCAACGTTCAACTCCCAAGAAAACATGTAAGCCGCACATGTGTGCAGGAAAACTGAAAACATGTTGTGCCCAATTTAATGTTCAACTCGCATGCTGGAGTTACCACACGTATTTTTCTTTGTCTTTCCTGCACAGTATTCGTGTGAGTGTGAGAACACATCGAGAGTATTCACAACCAGCAATTACTCATTCACTCACACCCAGGTGCACACTCATTCTAATAGACATGTTTGTGCATGAGAGAAAAAGGGGCTGACGGGGGGGGGGGGGGGGGGGGGCTGCTGGATCCTCGCTCCCATGTAACCCTGACCTGTAATCGAGTGACGGCACAAGCGCAGGCAAACAAGGCCTTCATCTGGGATCCTCCTCTTCGCTCCTCTGTCTGTTTTTTTCACCTCTCCTGCTCCCTTCATCTTCTGCTTTCCTTCACTCATCCACGCTCTCATGCACTCTGCTCAGGCTCTGGTCTAATTAGCACGTGCAGTGAGAGGGGAGAGGCAGTCTGGCTGTCACCCTGTTTACCCTGCTCGCTCTGTCTCACAAGCCCTGTTTCTCCAGGCTGCCTTTTCAATTCATGTACACAAAACAACACCATGACACTCCTTCATATGAGAACTGAGGGCTCAGGATTTCTCCATTTCTTTTTGATGACCGCTTTGCATGCACAGAATCCAGACCCTACCGAACTCGTTCTCTGTGTATGCAAAACACGTGTGTGCATACCTCGGATCTAACAGTCCCTGCGGATAAGAGCGAGCGTTGCTATTTACGCCCCTACTTGGTTTTAACCTTAAATAGTCTTTCACATCAGCACAATGGAATTTGGAATGTAAACCATCCATGCAATCCTGTCTCTTTCTCTTTACACCCTCTGTGTCTGTCCTTGAATCAACCTCGTCGTCCCGTCTGCCCTCTGCGTCTGCATGCCAGGAGGGAGCGGCGAGTCCATCCTTCACTGCACAGTTTACTTCAGTCTATGTTTTATTTGTACATGTCCATCATGTGTCTGTGTGGACGGCAGCTTCTTTCCTCCGGGCTGTGTTTCTATTATAGCCGTCCTCTCTGGTCTGCTGCCGTCCACTCGAGGATTGCAGGCTATGCAAGGGTGTGTATGTGGGGAGGGGGGGTTCCTTGCATGTCTTCGAGTACATGTGCTATTGGACGGATAAGTACAGCTATGTCAGTAATGTGTCGGCCCGGCCAAAGCTACAGCCTGCTCTCCATATTTGGCAAATCACTTAGCCCCGCCGCCGCACCCCAGCCAGAACGGCAGCCACGGAAAAAACATGGAAATATGCACAGAATGCAGACACAGACTGGGGTGGAGGGGGGGTGGGGGGAAGTAGTGAGAGTGAGAAATAAGATGCACATTTTCCGTTCATTAAATACCAATTCAGCCAGAGTAGATCTATTTTAAGGTATTTTGCGTTATATTTGGCAGCTTTGCTATTACCCTCTCCTCCTTTCTCCTCATCTGCTCTCTGCTGGGCCAGAGGGAGCCAGGTGAGACGTCAAGACGCAGACTTTCTGAGCTGCTGCCCTGAAATAGCCTTTGTACTTTACACTTACCACATTGCATGCTGTAAGGACACGAGCCCCAAGCCCCGGAGTAATTCAATCAATGCACATCCCTGCTTGTGGACTTGGATCACATTCTTGTCACATGTTTACGCTCTCTTGTTTTCTCAGTATTTTGCATCTTGCATGTGATGCTGTTCACTTCATGTGAACCACCGGGAGGTTAGATCAGGTTAGATGTCTGTTGCCAGGATCATGCAACCTAAGTTTAGCTGTTGAGGTTTACATAAGGTCAATGCTATCGTGGCTGGTATAATACTTTCTTCGTAAACTGCTGTGGCTGTTATAAAAGTCAATCAGAAAAAAAAGTCAATCAGGGCATCGGCATAGAATCCTATGTGGATGCTGATAGTAGAGACATTGCACCCAGAAATCGCACATTTCATCCAGTCAATCCATTCTGCTGCTGCTGAACAAACACCCTGATGCAATCCCGGGGCAATTTTCTGCAGTCATTTGAAAAACAAACATCCAAATGACAGGATCCTGCAAAAATAGTCGACGGATTATCTTTCAAATTTAACAACAGTCTCTCTGCCGGGCTGATCGTCTATACTTAAGACCATTGTCTCATTGGTTTTGACCAGAGGACCGAGGGAGGTATATCACATTAACAGCAGTTAAGTTGGTGTCATGACCTCATCCGCTGTGACCTGCTGCGTGTGTGTCACACTAACCCCCCCCCCTCCCCCTCCCCCTCAAGCATACACGGTAGATCAGCATAATTTAGGTCAGGTGTTTGTGTATAAGTGTGTGTCGGAGTATGTGTGGGTGTGAGTGTGTGTGTGTGTGTGTATGCGTGTTTGTTTGTGTGTGTGTGTTTGTGTTTGTTTTTAGTGGGTCATTCTCTGCTTGTCTCACACAGCTCCATTTGATTATAGGCTTTGCAGCAAGACAACCGCGATCGTTACTTCTAAACTAAGAGGTTTGGATCATGTGATCTCATCCCTCTCGGTGTGCAGCAGTCATCCCAGGTGCCCAGGTGTGTTTGTGTGTGTGTGTGTGTGTGAGGGTGTGTGTACATGTGTACTCCTCAGCATTTACAGCGACCTCAGATCAACTCAACCCCAGCCAAACTCAGAAAGCAGCCGTGTCAGGTCACACAGACAGACTCTTCACAAACAGCCGCCTCAGTGTGCTTGTGTGTGATGGCCCCCGGCAGCGATCAGAAATTCCCTGCACAGTAAGTCTCAGAAGTTTCCGAAAGTTGCATTTTGTGCTGGCTCACCGCGTAGCCTCACAGGGGTGAGCTCACCGCGAGTTGCGCAGCTCTTTTCTCGAGTGAGTGACACATACTTAGATTAGAGACACCCAACACCATCCAACCATCCATCTATCCATCTATCCATCTATCTCTACAGCCAGGGCCAGCTGGGCCATGAGCTCATGCTACCAATCCGGCCACGCGAGACAAGAAAGAAAGACATGGAGAGAGAGAGGGAGAGAGGGAGAGAGGGAGAGAGGGAGAGAGGGAGAGAGGGAGAGAGGGAGAGGCTCGGAGCTGGGTGGGGTGAGAGGGGAGGCTGCCTGCCAGCTCATCGTGTAATCTCATCTTGCTGTGGTTACTGTAAGTGAGAAGGAGAAGGGAATGGGAAGATGGGACCACAGCTTCCAATGAAACTAAAGGCTCTGGAAAGGGCGGATCAGGCTACTAAAAGTTCCTATGAAGCATTCAGCATTTACAGTCCAACCACAAGTCTGGGAATCTTTGGGTTTCCTGATCTAGAAAACACATACTGTAACATCCCACCAGTCAGACTCCAGCACCACATTGTGTTATGATATCACAGGACAAACATCCGTGCTATTAACAGTGTGTACTTGACCTATTGAGTGAGGCTAATTATAATCAACTTTATGTGCAGAGCAACTTTCAAAGCAGAGTTACAAGGTGCTTGACAATAATTAAAGGCAAACAGATGCAACATTAAAGAAGTACCAGATGAGAAACGGGTTGTAGCAACATTATGAAATGATTAAATAAGTTGATATGATCAGAAATATTAGCACGTTATCACACATAATATCATTATAATTCACATAGCATTTACATTTGTCATACAGGTTTGTCCCTTTCTGTGTTTCTCAGACATATCCAGTAGAAAGGACCAGTGATCTTTGTTTCAAACAAACGGAAAAGATTCAGTGTGGAAGGAACAACTTTTTACGATTTTAGATTTAGCGTAAAGTTTTCATATAAATATGACAATCGATGAAAATATGGTCAGAAAACGTTCAAGTCTTTTGATCTCAGTTGCTAATTATCGCTGCCAAAGAGGTCGTGTTCTCATCTGTCTCCGTCTGTTTGATTTTTGTTTGTTTGTTTGTTTGTTTGTTTGTGACCAAGATTACACAAAGACAAGTAAACGGATTTCTATGAAACTTGGTGGAAGGATGCAACATTGGTTGGGGGAAATTATGGCCTTGGAGAGCACCAGGCTAGCTGTTCCTCCTTGTGCCCAGGCTTAATGCTAAGCTGAGCTGAGTGGCTGCAGGTTTCAGTTTCTTATTGATCGGACAGCTATGAGCGTTTGTATTGATCCTCCCATTTAACTCTCAGCAGGAGGATGAGTAAGCGTATTTCACAAACAATCAAATTTTTCTCCCTGTGAGTGTAAACTGATCCCCTTTTAATCACCACAGTACATTTTGGGGTTTGTATTTACACTGGATCTCTGTGTTATGGCTCATGTGAAATAGAGGAAAACAACAGTCTGGCGTGTGTTCAGGAGTTTAAGCTGCTTCATGATGTTTACCATCTTTCTGCGCCACGGTTGAGAACACTAATGTTTCTCAGTCACAGCACATGTGTCTGGTAGTGCTCCCTCCCTCCCTGTCTATCGAAGCGCTAGATCTCTGGCTCAGACCTCGTGCAGACAGTGGGCCTGTCTCGACAGTCTGGACTGTTGCTTCAGGCTTTGGCACCACAGCCAACAGGGCAGGGAAAATATGTTTTTTACGTCTATAGTATTTCATCAGCGGCAGAACCACTGAGTCCTTTGCCTGAGAGTATTTTTTCCCTCTCTGCTGGCCCACATTCACTTTTAGCCAAAAGGAAAATGGTATAAAAACAGACATGTTGCTGTTTTTAGTCTGGAATAGAGACTGTATGAGTTGCTGCTGTAGAAAGAAGCACAAAGAAGAATCTGACCACTCACATAGACCAGTAATGTAACTTTCATCCAAAGTAGGTCAAGGACTTACAGTTGACAAAACAGAGGAATCAATTCAACCTTATCTATCTCTTCTTTGTTTATTAAGAACACACAATATAACAAATGTTTGGATGTTCACTCATTATTTGTGCATTATTTACCACACACTGTCAACACATCGGTCAGGGGCATTTCAAGCTTCAGTATTTATGTTATATTAATATATTTATATTTACAGGATGCTTCAGCATACTTAATGGAGGAAACCGGGGATCGAACCACTGACCTTCTGGTTAGTCGAGGATCTTCTCTATCCCCTGAGACTCAGCGGCTTGGACACAATGGTCACTTCCTTTGCTGCTCTTTGTTTGTCATAGACAAACCCCTTTAAATCAACCCTGTTGTATGCATTATGCACATCTTAATTGTGCTGTGCTCTCACCTTCCCTCTGAGCTGGCAGGGAAATTTACTGGTAATTTTTACAAGATATTTTCCTGATATTGCATTGATGTCTCATTGCCTACTAATGCAGATTATACTGCTCATGGAAAGTCCCTTTGTTGCAACTCCCCTACTACTTTTTTGTAATCCTGAGTAAAGCTTCCTCTGTTCTTAGAACACTGAGCAACACTCCCGGCACAGAGGGACACCTCCTTTTCTTGAGCATGTGTGGTTGTGAGCATTCATGTGTGTAAAAAATGTGCATATACAGGTGCCTGTTCACGCTGTGAGTGTGTTCACACATGCAGGGGGATGACCAGTCGGTTGGCTGGAGACCGAGGCGCTGCCAAGAAAATCGAGACGGCTTCCTGTGAAGTCTGCGTTTCCTTTGATATGGGCTGTCTTTACTGTCAGCTTCAGCTCACAGCCGACCACAACACTTGCAACACTTCCCCTTACCTGCCGCTGACTATCCGTCTGACCATCAGTCTGCTGCAGCTCAGCCTCTATTCCAGTCCACATTCTACGGCCTGAGCGCACGTGGCTGTCTGCGCACATGTCTGCAGGAATTCAAAATGCATAACTTGTGCCTGATGGTTTGCATGCATTGTTAAGCCTTTGCAGGATTTATAACACGGAACCTTTCCCAGCTCTGATATGTAACGTCCAACCTCAAGTGTTTTACAGTTGAGCAAAAGTAGGTTATAAATACAATACAGCCTCCCTTTTCCACTTGAATGCACAAACCTATAACTAAACAATGGCAAACACGCATCTACCCCCAGCTGCCAGTGCAGAGAAAACAAAAGAAAGCTCTTTCCAGCAGGTCGCCCCCCCCCCTGTCGCGGCCTCAATTCTGGCAGCAGTGATTGTGAAAGTTGGCGCAAAAGGCATCTGGTCTCTGAGTTGTGAAAGGTCACTGTCTGGAAACAGCACATGTCACAAGAATCATTTTCTTATAACTCTTCCTTTGTATCTATTTAGTCTCTCTCTAAAGACGTACCCATCATTTCATCTTTACTCTCCAGTTGCCACCCACTCTTTCCTTGCCCATATCGGGCAACACTTCCTGAAACGTCTACGTCTGTGCGAGCTGCTGCAACTTCCCACGCTCGGCTGCATCTCGGCTAACTTTAGACCTGCTGACATGCTCTGCTGTGAGGCTCCACTGGAAAGGAGAAATAACACTTCTGACAAGAGGATGATATTGATTCCATGTGTTTATTTCACAAAACATCATAAGTGAAGTACAATTCAAATTTAACATTGCATCGGTTTCGTCTGCATATTTCAAAGTAAGAACAATAGTCCGTTATTAAAAGTGTCCCAGGTACAGACACCGCTGAAATCAGGATTCGCAAACAGAGTCTCTGTTTATTCCAAGAACATCCCGATAGCTGTGCAAGTCCTTTGAGAAACTTTCAGAAACCATCTTGAGGACCAGCATCTTCCTCTTTCCTCTCGGATGAGATTCACTGCAGGCTCCAAACTTCCATGAGTCCATTTCTTACAGTCTCCTTCTCTGTGACTTTCTCTGCTCACTTCCCCATCAACTTGTGATTCAGGGCAGCACCTGAGTCCCGGCTCATCCTCTTTTCCTGCTCAGTGCAGTACAATCCAACTCCTTCTCAGTGTCCATCAACCTCTCGGTCCACGGCTGACGCCTGAACTCGCACCCCCGTCCTCAGGGTATAATCCAGAACCAACGAGCCGACCCAGACTGGTCTGCAAGGGTGCACTCTGGAAGGGGTGCTGGTTGTGGGAGGGTCTGCAACCACAGCCTCTTCATCCCCAGAAAAAGTGAGGCAGGAAGGCTTTTGTCGCTCATCAGCTGAGGCTCAGCTCCTTGACTTTCTTATCTGCATCATCACGTGAAGCATGTCAGTGGGATGTCACTTCAGCGCTCTGGGAGGGTGATGGTGGGCACCCAGTCATACGCGCTGCGGCTCTCCTCACAGAAGTGGCTCAGCTTGTCCAGAGCGGGGTCTTTCCACGGGTTTGCACTGGGGCTCTGGAATGAATAACAAAAGGAAAGGGATGAGCTATTTTGAAGTCAGACAACACTCAGCCAGACACCCAGCTATGCAGACATGAAGGAAACCTGGCAGCGTGCGCACAGAAAACTCAGACAGAGGAGTGATGCGTGCATGAATCACTGGCTGCCAGGACTCTCTCGCTCTATGTGTGTGGGTGTGTGGGGGGGGTGCTCCCACTACCGGGAACGTACCGTGACAAGAATGCAGTGCGCGTCCTTGGGCTCGCCGGTGCCGTCGGCGCCCACGAGGTCGGCCAGGCGCGCGATGTCGTTGACTCGCACCACGTTGATGTCGTTGTCGAAGCAGAAAGCCTGGATGAGGGTGAAGTGGATCTGCAGAGCGATGTCGCACTCGTACTCCTCATCCGTGGCGAGCACGCAGAAAGCCACGCTGTCTGGATCACTGCGGGGAACAAGAGGAGCAGCGCGGTTAGAAAACAAGTCATTCCCCTTCATACGTCATTGATGTGCAAAAGTGGGAACCGGAGTCAAACTCGTTAATAGACTTACACATTCATGACTTTGGCAGATTCGTAGACTCCGACTGTCAGGTAGTCCTGCTTCTTGGCGGAGATGAGCAGCTCCTCCAGCGCTGCGCCTGCACTTTGCACCCTTCAGACAGAAAAAAGCACGCACCATCAGAACACTGCGCATTTGAACATTCACACGTTTAAAAGCGTCAATCCCAGAATGTTCAGCAAATAGATCCGTGCGTAAAATACTCTGCGTGCGTAAAACACTCACCTATCTGCGTTATCCATTGCGTTCTCTTGTCCGCGGATCTCTTCCAGAGTCATAGTTAGAATAATCCAAGTGCGATCGGAGAGTAGAATGAGAGCGGAGCGGTTGCGTGTCTGCTAAAGTCTCTGTCTCGTGTTATTCTGAGCTCGGAACAGCCTGTGGGTGGTTTTATAGCAGCTCCGCGTTGTTTCTCGGCAAGGGGCGGACTCTTCCTGCTCGCGCCTGCTGCCATTGGCTCTCTGCGGCCGGTGGGTTTCAGAGGAAAGCAAAAGTCCCCGCGGGGCAGATTCACCGGGGGCTTGTTGACAACCCCACGTGGGGAGAGATTACAAGAGAATTCAAGAAACCCCCTCCCACCTCCTTCCACCCACCTCCACGGTCGATCCTGCATTGTCAACATCCAACATCACCATGTCCAAAAACTAAGAGTCCTCATTCAGTGTGTATTTGTACAGTCATTGCAAATAGTGACACTATAACAGCTTGAACCCTATGATGTTGCAATCATCCTGTAAAATACAAAACAAAAAAAAAACGGATAGAGGAATAAGGTAGACAAGAGAATAAAAAGGAAATGGAATAAAAATGTAAAAATATATTAACAAATAAAAAAGGTACAACATGCACCGGTTACTATGAAAGTATTGTTTGTATAGAAATGTACTTGAGTAAAGTCCAATGGCACAGGATGATTGTGTAAAGATATACAGAAATACACATATCCATATATATACTGTATGCATATACAGTATACAGGCAGGTATGGTAAACCTAAAGAATGAGTATAAAACGCTATACTATGGTAGATTCACCATGGCATAATATACCTTAACCCATAAATACTATATTGTTTGTAGTGCAATTATATAAAGATGCATACATACATAAATACAAAAATATAAATTCACAATATTATTCAATAAAATATAAATATGATAAAAGTATGTGAATCGGGGAAATTCACTGTAAGAAACACACGAGTGGAAAAATGTAATATGATTTGATATTGTTGGTGTACATCTTACAGAAGTTATACAAGTAGTGATAGCACATTATGTAAAATCACATTATGTATAGCCAATTATATCAGTTATACAAGTAAAACATTTCACGTCATGAATAAAGATTTCATGGGATTGATTGTATCATGATTCCAGGCGGAGTTTGGGGCTTGTGGTTTTCCACCTTGTTTACCTCCTCACCAGAGATCCGGCTGCCAGGAAGCCTGCCCTCTGTTTGTAGGTTGTATAACTGTTATAAAAGCCGGGGGTATAACAGACCAATACATTTCACAACAGCTATAAAAGGATCATGCAACTGAATATGCATATGAGTACTCAACAAAAATGAAGCATCTATATATAACAAACAGCAGAGGGAAAATGAATCCATGAGGAAGTCTGGAAGCATCGTTTCCAGGCCTGGACTTCCCCGAGCAGCTTTGGGGAATCACTGCCGGGATATTTATAGCTCATCCGAACTTTCCCTGAAGTCTCAGCTCCCGGTTAAACGGCTCGTTGGTGGCTCACCTGCACGCCTGCGCCCTCTGCCAGCCTGTTACCCAACTTGGTGCCCCGGGAGAGTTCCAGAACTGACTGCCTGCACCGCCTGACCCAGACTTGGCCACTTGGGATTTGGTGAGGGCGAAGTGTGTCTGATTTGGAGGTGTGTGTGTGTGTGTGTGTGTGTGTGTGTGTGTGTGTGTGTGTGTGTGTGGGTGGGTGTGTGAGACCAAAACAGCTTGTGGCCGGCACACGCCACTTAATCCATTGAAAAGGATGCTTTAATTGCCTGTTTGTCTTGAGGCGCGTCGTTTCTCCTCCAGCAAGAGAAAAAAAGACAAGAGGGACTTTGTGTCACAACAATACTCAACGTCCTCCACCTGCCACCCACCCCAGCCCATTCATGAAGAGAGAGTGTGTGTGTGTGTTTGTGTCCTGCAGCAGATGCCGGACAGATGTGCCCCCCCCCCCCCCCGTGCCTCTGCAAGTGGTCGTATCATGACATTATATCTTATCTGATAAACTTTAGACGTTTATATTCAACATCAGAATACAGAGGCCAAAGACTGTTCACACGCCAGTCTTGTCCTAACTTTAAAATCGGGCCTGCTGTAGAATAATACAAATAACATAGGTTATAAATGATCTGTGAACATTTGCAATTTGAAAAACTAATTATAAAACCTCGTAAAAAGTTGTGTGACATTTTGCACTACAAACACAGACCTACAAAGTGGTACTTCTTCTTACTGGAATTGGTTTGAGCTGAATGTTGTTTTCTTCGCAGCCCCCTGACGATGAGTAAAACAATGAACCACGGTGACATTTGCTTGAGGGCAAGTGACGGTGCCCACGTGTTGACGACTTGACCTTTAACCCCACCTGGCACGAGGCTGTTAGATGCTCATCACCTGCTCACCCCTGCACAGAGTGAAGCCCTCAGTATCAGAAACCTGGACCAGCAGCGCCACCTGCTGGTGATGTAAGGAGCGACCTTTCACCTACTCGTGAACGAGTCGGAACATGTCTGAAAAGCTCGTGACTCATGATTCCACCGTCGCACATGAGTCACCATCCCGGTCCCTGCATGCTGTTATTCCCCCACAGCTGAGCGGACGTCTGAGGCCAGACAAGTGCTGTTTGCGAGCAATGGGAATACAAAAAAAAAAACTCCTATTTAGCAGAATTAAGAATATATGAATTTAACAAGCCTGTAATACAGAGAAAATGCCCAGAACACCTCATCGTTAACCACACAGGTAGATTTACTTAACATGTAATGGGAAGTTATCTGTCATAAAGGTTACAGAATTTAAAGAAAGAAACGAAACTGCATGAATCCGTTCTTGTCTGGAAGTTTTGGGACTTTTGGGACTTTTACAAGTTAACTATGCAGTCATCAGATTATCTACGAGAATAACCATCTAATAATTAATAAATGGTTAAATTAAAACTAGTTTCTTTGCATTGAATAGAGCTGTGGTTTTCTGGTTTGATTGTAGGCACTAATTGTCCTGTTGCAAATGGCACTCTATCCATTAATCCCAAAAAATATTTGTAAAGCGACCAATCACAGTTTGCCTCATAGGGCTCGACCATCTGAGAGGTGCAACATCCTGTCCTTGACCTTCGACTAGGCTGAGGAAAGACTCCCCCAAAGACTTTTAATGGGGGAAAGAAATACAGAAAATTCAGGGAGAGACAAGCGGAGCATCCCTCACCCAGGACGGTACCACAGCCGGACTACTGAAGACATATTTCTACATTAAGACAGAAATCAGATTTATTTTTGAACAATTGTTGTGCAGTGGAGTTAAAAAAGTCTGTAACCTTTTGTAATTTTTTATTTCAGAGCAGAGTTGCATGAGGAACAACCCACAGGCTGAGTGCTGATCTATAAAACCACAGAGTCATTCTGATATATAAAAGTTTATTATTATTATCATAGATGTCCAGACATGTTTATACATAAAGAGTTCAAATGTACAGAAGAGCGACAATCAATGAAGCTTATTTACATTCCATTCTTTAACCGTCAAATGTCAGTGCATTTGTTCAACATGAGCAACGTTTAAAATCTCAACCTCGACTAAAAAAAAAGTAGTTCTGATACTTTTTAGATTGCATTTACCACTGACAATAACCGAAGATATAAATACACAGAAAATGACAAAAATGCCTCACTGACAGAACAGGTCATCACATTTTTAGTATATGTTTTACTGCAACACAATTTACTGAGCAAATATACATCAAACACCCTTAATCTGTTGGTTCGAATGTATTTCAGATAGGTTTATCAAATGTAAGGGCTGTACTTTGATGTAAAACAGGAGATTGTAGGGGCGGACTGGGTTAAGGAGGTCAAACGGATCAGTGTCTACAATTTAAAGACAACATTTCTTCTTGAATTAATGTACATGAATGTAAAAAATAATAAAAATAAGCATTCCAAATTTCTAAAGGTGCATGATACCCTTGTTACAAGGGAAACACTAACAAACTTCACAAGTTTTCTAAATGTCTTGCGATGGCTTTAAGCATTATGGTGACCAACAGCCGTGTTGATCGAGCTCCGTGAGAAACGAGCAGCCCCTCTGATTCTAAGCAATGGATGTTCACGACTAATATGATGGCAGGGTCATTATCGACCAGCACACGTTGAGAGCTGGTGGGACAGACCAGATTCACGCACCGAGTCCCACCCTTCGTGTTGAATGATTAAAAGAATCAAGTAATGCTCGTCTTAGATAAGCTTCTGCAGCTTCATTATACATTTTTTTGTTGTGCTGCCGACAAATTGACAAATTTTGGCCTTCACCACTGGATTTGTAGACTAACGTGAGGCCTCTGTGTTTAGCAAGAAGCCTCCAGCAATACCGGTCTGCTGCGTCGCTTATTCCTCAGGTAGTTTAAATTGCTGACACATGGGAATTTCTCTCATGTTTTATCATTGGTAGAGAATCAGAACAAAGTGCAATTAAAGTAACAGTAGTTCAAGAGAAGGCTGCTAGAGGGGAAAAGTAGGGACGGAAAGACTGATCCTAGGTCTTTATGATTAATGTCTTTTCCCCCTTCCTCCTTTTTGTAAGAATAAGAGTCCCTCTTCCACCAAAGACATTAGGAGTATGGCTCCCTCTGCTGGTTATAATGGTAAATATCCCCCAACTACATCTCATCAGAGCGGTGCTGCTGTATTATGACAGATGGCGGGTTCCGCTCTATCCAGTTATCCTTTGCATCGGCAGACGGCATGACCGCGTCAATGGCTCCTTCCTGTAAAGACCCTAACACTCCAGCAGGACCCGGCTTCATCTCCGCGGCCTGAGCAGGGGCGGGGAAGTCTGCCGAGGAGTTGCTGTTGACGCCGGTCTCCGAGTCGGGCTGCTCCACCCTTTGGTAGTCAGGGGTGTGGTTCTTCTGACTCATGGCGAAGATGGCTTTGACGTTGTCCACCTCCGCCTGGGGCACGAAGGGAAGCACGTCCTCTTCAGGCTCGAGGTAGGAGAGGGCGTCTGTGCTTTCTTGTGGAACGGAGCGCAGGGTTCGGGAGATGACTGCAATAACCAATGAGAAATGATTAACAAGGCTGAGCCAGCAAAACTCATGAATCCTGGGTTACACATGAGATAACACAACACTACATTGACAAGGATTGGTCTGCTGTACACGCTGAGTTATGTGTTTGGAGGAAACGTCATGGCAAGAAGGGTTGAATAACAACAAACAGATTTTATTCTGATGTAACTTACTGGATGTGGGTGTGTAGATCTCTTTCTCTGCTGTGTTCCCACCGAACGGATTGACTGACGGGAAGATGATGAGACAGAAAGAGAGCAGGAAAACCTGGAAGGCAAACCACACGAGGAAGTGAGGAAGAAATACAGCAGCATTACAGAGAAATCGACATTTAATATGAGAACAATGATAATCAAGTGACTGGAGGGAAATGAATACTGTCCACAAACTTACCATAACACAAGTGCTGGTAGTGCTGGCCTTCATGGTGGACATCTTCACGATGGACTGAAGTTTCCTCAGTTGTTCTATCAAAGAGCTGCAAGAACCAAGAAACACATATTGTCACAGCTGTTGACAGAAACACTAGATTTGTATTATTTAAAATGAATGTGGACGAAATTTCTCACTCTGTACTCACATGTTCTGTTTGTGGAGCATTTGGACTTTCTTCTGTAATTCCAGGTTGTGTGCAGTACAAATGGCAACCCTGCAGGAGGCACATATTCAACAGTCAGGATTTCTATCCTTTATTTGATCATTTTATAATTTAATTGTAAAATGAAGACACAGACCAATCTATGCTATGGTCAAAAGGAACAAGTCAGGCAAAAGTGATGCTCGCTTCTCCTTTAAATACTTCCCACAGTAAGTACTTAGAAAGTCCATTATATTGACCTCAAATGATTATTAAATGTACAAAGAATGGGTCCCTGGCGTGTATATATACTGAAACCTCCAAGGAATATTTGACACCCATCATACGAACAGATGTAGAAGTATATGCATCTATGTTTAATTATTTAGGAAATAATTCCTGATTTGCAGTAAACCTCATCTCACCTGTTTTCCAGTCCATCGACATACACCTTCTTCTTCTTGCGGCTTTCCTGAGCAGACTGCTTGTTGCGGATCTTCCTCCTGACCCTCTTCAAGGTCCTCTCCTCTGCCTGTGACACAGAGAGGAGGAGGCTCTCAGCAGAATGTTGTGACATGACAGATGACAACGATTGTATCAGAGCCTTTTGCAGCTAAGCCATAGAAAGACTTAATCAATTTTTTTATATTTATTTAGCAAACGCAGGGTGTGATGGGAGAAATGCAGGTCAGGAACCATCATGTATGCTCAAACGATAAAAGGGGAACAATAATACATCAGCTCAGTGGGAAAAAAGACATGAAGTGCATTCATTACTTTAGTGAGAGGCATGTGTGTGGGGAGGGAGGCTCCCTCTTTCGCCAGGAGCCGCTTCTCCTCCTCAGTGAGAACAATGTCTTCGAACTGAAACTGAAGGGAGAAAACAACCATTTGCCAAAAAAAATAAGCTGTGCATACGTCTCTCCCCCATTTGTGACAAAAATCAGAAAAATACAAAACACCGGCATGTGTGGCATTGATTCAAAATTGCTGGAGCAACAATAAAAAGATTAAAAAAGTTGTATGTTACTTTCTTTAGCTCTTTGTTAAAATATTATCTTTAATCTTGTTTAAATAGTGAGAGAAACTGACCTCGTCTGTGTTGAGCAGCATGGAATCCTCTGGTGAGTCCTCCATGGACAAGGTGCAGGGCAGCTCGCTGGTGATGTCCTCCTCCATCTCCATTTCCTCGGTCACCAGGTCGTCTGCCAGAAGAAAGAACATTTCAAATAAACGATTTTGATCTTTTTTGTGATCTGCCACCTCAAGTTAAGTGTCTCCATTTATTACATCAACCCCCCAAAAATCTCTAAATCCCTAATCCAGGTTTTCTGAGGGAATTTACATTAATGTTTTTTTTACGTCCACATACCCAGATCAATGAAGACATCTGTATCTGGCCTCTCTGCCCTCACACTCTGCAGGGCATCCATGTCCTTCCCCTCGCTCTGTAGCAGAGAGTAGCAGTGATCTGACTGGACTGTTAGGGCCTCCGGGCTCTCCGTGTGCACCTCTCCAGGGACCAGGGCAGGGTCCGAGGGAACTGGACTGGGCTGCGAGTAACTTGGGCTTGGCACAACGTCACTATCGCTGCCTTGGGGACTCGGGCTGCCCGGAAGATTGGTGTTTCCAACTACAGTGCTGCTGTCATCAGAAATACCACTGTCGCTGCCCAGGGGAGAATGAGAGGGACAGATGGACCCCATGTTGTCTTCTTCCTCCAACAAGCTGGACAGAAAGTCTTCAGTGTCCATACCTGTCAGCATCTGAGGGACCAAAAACAGTATTTAAATCAGAAACACACAACAGATGAGCTCCGTAGGAGAGATATATCCAGCTAACTTCATCCTAAGTTTATGCATCTTTTCTGTGAAAGTCATGTTACATCTTGTTCAGACAGCCAGGATTCGATGAGCCCGTTCCCATATGGGAAGAAGGGCTCCGTAGATCCGTCCTCTCCATCTTGGAACAGCAGCCCCAGCAGGTCTGCTCCATCCATGTCTGGAAGCTCCTTAGTGACTGACATCTGTAGTAAACAGAGCAGCATTTACATTAAGTTCAACATTAGAGGTCATCTGTTCAATATTTGATCAATCTATTTTGCCAATAGGAGCCTTTGACAGAAATATCAATATCAAGGTTTCTGTTTGCCCGAAATGCAATGAAACAAAAACTTTTATTTTATAGCAAAAACAATGAAGAAAATATGTGCTTTTTTGTCAATAATTTAGAGAAGAAATTAGTTTGCTTCAATAGTGCCCGAGCAACGAACAGTAGGAGTCAGTGGGAGGCCCTATTGAAATTGTAAGGATTATTATAAAAAAAGAATATTGAGGGTTTTAACGTGCTCAAATTCATACCAAAACCTATCAGAAAATTAGACAGTGGTGAAAATGTACGTATTCTGGAGTAATTTCTATTCGAATGTGTTTTCCTAATTCCAGTTTTAAATATTTTGTCGTATCATGTTTTCTCGGAATCAAAACGAGATTTTAGAAAACAAACCACAGTTTGATATTGGAAACAATCATTAGTTACAGCCTCACAGTTAAAAGGAAGCAAATGAACAGCTGTAGCTGACTGAGATGAAAGTTGATTAACTCAAGAGACTACCATGTGACAGCTTATCAATAGTTCCAATTATCAACCTCAGCTGTGACTAAACATTGTTAAAAAATCTAAGAACCCGAAATGCTATAACACACTCATATTAGATAAAGTCAAGTCAAAGAAATTAATCTGATGTTAAATAAGACAAGATAAAATGAAACATTAATTATCCGACAAAGAGGAAATTCACAGACGAGTCAGTATGACTTAGACATGAGAGTGAAAATAAAAATAAAAAAGACTATGCACATAATATACATCTCTCACCACAGAAATATTATAGATATGTACTTAAGTAAAGTGCAGTGGCACAGAATGTAAAACTGTATTTGTGCACTAGACTAAAGAAATATTGAGATAGATGTATCCATTCATGTGCAGATTAGACTGTATGAACACTCACAGGAAGATATGGTACAGAATAGTACAAAATCCTATAAATGGGTATAAATTCACCATAGACAACTAAAAACACAATATATGATATATAGTGCAACCTCAAAAAGATGGATATAAATTCACAATAGTATACAATATTATGTAAATATATGAAGGTATGCCGGTAAATATATATATATATATATATATATATATATATATATATATAACTAGAGCCTGCAGGTACATGTGGATGAGAGCTGGGTGCTGTGTGGACCGTGATGCGTTCAATGACAGATGAGACTTCCGCTGTCAATAGGTTTAATAACGCGTAGAGCAAAGTGCCATGTAAACAACCTCACATTGCATCATCGCCACGCGGACATCATGACCTCATCTCATAGTGGGCCCCGCCCCCACGTCTTTGTCACAGATACACGAAGTCAAAACAAATAACGCGGCGGATCTCGAGTTTAAAAGCAGGAAACGAACGAATTCATGTTGCATCTGTTGCAGCGTAGAAACAAGAAAAAATCAAACACACACACACGGAGACATCTCGGTGTCTTGTGTCTCTATTGTCCTGCAGGACGACAGTTGTCCTGCAGCATGTCCACGGTGAGACACACGGAGAGACCTATTAGTAGCAGCAGCTCTTATAGAAGATACAAGCTGTTTAAAATCTCTTTTAACAAGATGTAAAGATAAAAGAGATAAGCACATTATTGAGTTGACAGGCTGACAGGAGGAGGCGTGTTTAGGCCACGTCTCAATAATCCTGTGAGGATCCTTGTTTAAAGAGGGCGTGGCCCCCCGTCCCTTTAAAAACACACTTTTGAAAACATTACACACAGTTAACGTTCGATGAGTCGTTTCTCTTACCGTTCACTGTGAGGAGACTGGAAACCATCGACTGACTGGTGTCTCGGAGTGTGTGGTGTTTCCTCCCCTCGGCTGCTGTCACTGCGCTTCCTCCAAAACCACCTTCCAACGAGGCAAAAAATGCGTCATCGCGTCAAGCCGGATATCTGTGCGTGAACCTCTTAAGAGGCTTCTGGGAAATGTAGTGCAGCGCTGATTGGCCTGCTGATTGGCCTGCTTCCTGCCCTGGCACGGATGTATTTATTGACGTTATTTTATATAATCATCATCTTCTACTAATAATAATCATAACAATAACAAACAAAACGATGATCACACATATTATTATTATTATTATTATCTATACCCAATGTCAGCTGGGATCTATCCATATGAACAAATATATGGAACCTTGCTTTTGTAAGTGTTAAAAATAAGAAAAAAACACAAGTAGGGAGAATGTTTTTCTTAAAGTACAAAATCTGTCTGTCACATGTGGATGATTTAAAACACTTTGATTTCTCTGTCCTTATCACAGGTTGAACTTCAGGTGTCAATAATCTGTATCGCATCTCCCAAGAGTGTGTGTATGTGTGTGCATGTGTGTGTGTGTGTTAGAGACATAAAGAAAACAGAAATCTGATGCATTTCAATTTTAAAAGTATTTTAATCAACACATGATCATGGATATGGCATCAAATTATATAAAACAAAATATATATATATAACTGAAATACAATCTGCAATAACCTGATTCAAAACTGAAAAGGATTCAACTTATAACTATCGTATGTTGGTTTATATTTTTAGCCTCATGTCATGTCTTGACTTTTTCAAGCCACAGGGAAAGAAATAAAATAATAAAATTGAAATGAAACAAGACTGTCTGATTCATAGCATCATAGAAAACCAAGGCATTGGAAGAAAAGTGCAAGTCAACAATACAAACCTATTTCATGTGCTTCACCACTCATCCCCTCATCAGGATTTTAATTTCAGAATCTTTTCATTTAAGATTCATGCTACATTGAGTAACTAAGTAAGACATGTGGTCTACGACTATCTGACCTGCACGACCCAAATCAAAGTTATGTATGCCATCTAATCCTTTTTATGTGTCCTTAAATCGAATTTCATAACATTCCCAAATCTCATGAGGAATAGGTCCATGTCCAAAAAAGAGTCGATAATAATTCAATGGTGGCAGCATTCTCACAGAGACTAATTTTACTAACTATAAGAGAGATACTAAAGTAAGAAATCCCAGATTTCAGGAGCAGAGTAGGGTTATATACTGTGATATTTCAATGTGCCTCATAATGCTGGCCTGAAAAGCACTTTTTTATTTCCAATGAAGTCCATGCAGGCTCAACCTAGACTATAACACCTCGTTTCCACATAGCTCATTGTCAGTATCCACGTCAACATGAAGAGTATTATTTTTCTATGGAAACTTCCTTGATCTGGATGTGTAGCGAAACTCCAATATGTACATTTGGTTGTCCATGATGGACAAATCATGTGCACTGTAAGTTAGCATAACAAATATTTTGCTAAAAGGCTATTTTATTCAATTCAGTTAATCTGAAAGATTGAATATTACCATGATCAACCAGTTTAACACACTGAACATTTGTATATACATTATATAGATAATATATAATTAATCATATGGTTATATCAATTGATATATTGAAAGCAATAAAATCAACTTTCGTTTATCAGCAATTTTTAAGTATAGCAAAGTAAAATCAGCCCTCTCCCAAGGCTATAAAAAATACATTCTGTGCAGTGACCACTAGGGGGCAGAATAAATAAAAGACTCAGAATTATGGACACGCAATGAAACTTTGTCGAAACGAGGCGTTAAGTCATTGAGTTTTTCAGAGTGGAGCAGAGCATTTCGTCACAGAATCACGCAGAGTTTAGACGTGTGCCGTAAATTACGGTACACTTTTAGTCGCTCCTTTTTACTTGTTTTAGTTGGTCCGACAACCTTGGCGACTGCAGGCACGCTGTGAACAGCCCGCCTCTTGTGAGCGCGGTGCAGCAGGATCCTGTAGACCCCGGTGATGGAGCTCCTGCAGTCCTTCCCCTGGTTGTTGAGAATGTGTTCTGAGGTGATTCCCAGGGTCTCCAGCGCTGCCTTTACCTCCATCTCCTCCTCCCTGAGTTCAGGTGGATCCCCCTCTGCAAGGTAGGATGGGTCCAGTTTAAAGGGCTCCATGGACCGCGGGAATTCCACAGGGAGGAGCCACTCACAGCCCATCATCTGCTCCACCTTGCAGCGGTCAGATGGAATGGGTTGAAGGATCCCTCTGATCAGCCTCTGGCACGCCTCTGGCACCCAGGAGGGCAGGATGTAGGCCCCCTCCAGGATGCATCGCTTCAGTTTGGCCACCGTCTCCGCCCTGAAGGGCATGGCGCCCGTCATCATAAAGAACAGCATCACACCGAGGGCCCAGACGTCTACAAAGATGCCGACGTAATGCTCGTCTCGAAAGAGCTCAGGCGCAGCGTAAGGCGGGGAGCCGCAGAACGTGTTGAGTGTCTCATCCCGGCGGCTCAGCGTGCTGAAGCCAAAGTCCCCCACCTTGACACACGAGCTGCCGGTGTAGAAGACGTTCTCTGCCTTCAGGTCACGGTGGATGATGTTGCTCTCGTGCTGTGGGAGAAAAATGAAAAAACTGAGATCAGTGACTGCGAGTCAGTCTCAGCTGTCAGTCATGACGTTCCACCCCAACCATATAACTAATGAGAACCAAATTTACCAGAAAAAAAGCAATAATAGTGTGGTAAGAACTAACTTAAATTTCAGGTATCTTTAAGATAGGGTCCAATATGCTAACATGGAGGAGGTGGAGTTTTATATCTAAAATACAGCCAGCCACCAGATGGCAATAGAGATGATTTAGCTTAAATTGTGAGGAGTTGTCATGTCGAGCATCTTTTTATAGACTAAAGTAAATGATCAGATACAAAAATCTAAATGGTCAATGTTATATCGACATACAGTTTTGAGCTTTGGTTAAATCTTACAAAGATAACGTTCAAATTGAGATGTGGTTTCCTATTATCTTTCTTAATATCCAATATAAACTCCTATGTTCTGACCATGTGATGAACAGCAGAGAGGATCTGAGCAAAGACAATCTTGCCGTCGGCGTCAGAAAGTTTCCCTTCCGTGGTAATTTTGGTGTAGAGCTCCCCTCCCCCCGCATACTCCATCACCAAGTGTAGCCGTGTCAACGTCTCCACCACCTGAAGAGGGAAAAGACATCCTGTCAGAATGCATTACTCAGATGAAAACTGAATGTCCCCACATGTTGTGATCCCTGAGAAAGCCCCTTGTGATCAGCTAATGGTCATATCCAAATCAAGAGGAGAGTGTGTGGTGTGTGAGTGGAACCTCATAGAGGCGTATGATGTTTGGATGGTGCAGTCTCTCCATGCTTGAGATCTCTCTGGACAGCAGCCTCTGGGTCTTCTGATCCAGCTTGGTTTTGTCCAGGATCTTTATGGCCACCTTGTCTGGAGACGGATCAGAGAAAGATCAGTGAAACTAAATATCAGAGACACATTTCTACAGAGAAAGTGGATTCACTCCAATCACGCAGAAAAATAAAGTTTATACCAGAAATAAGGTAATATTGTAAAAAAAAGTGGAACAAATACTGGTTTTGTATTTTGCTATGAGATTTAAGTATTAGGTTTAGAATATGTGTCATTTTAGAAAAAATATATATATATATATATATATATTTTTTTTTTTTTCTTTAATTCGTAATACTCGTGATATAGACCTTTCCCCCTTAAATTAAAAGTTTTCTTGATTCTTGCGAGAAAGACTTTTTTCTCATCAAATTAAAACTTTCTTCTTGTAATATATTAACATTATTCTGGAAACCTCAGATAGATTTTTTTTTTGATAAGGTCCTCATACTCTCATCGTGTTTATCGCTGTGCATCATGATTAATTTAATTTAAACTCTATGATAAATCATGTACTGTAGCAGGAGGATAGAAAATTGTGGCCTGGTTCCAACTAGCAAACGCAGAACTGTCCCTGAAGTGACCAGGCCTGAAGCTCTGCTCCAGATAATTTGATGGAGGATTAACTGCCACCAGAAACCAATTTTCCTGATTATGTTCTCACCAGGGGTGAACTCTCACTTTCAGCTCCAGCTGACGGAAACCTGTTTTACTGCTGTGATCTAAACTCTAAGCAGATATGAAACGTCAAATCAGTGAATATCAAATATTCACTGATGTAGGAGAAAGATGAACTACTGTGGCTACTTTATTCTGGAATCAAATTTAACACACCACATTTTAAAAATGCTAAAGAAACATCGTACAACTCTCAAAATATGGAAATCAAACAACCACAAAGGCTCAAAATGACTTTACATACAGTGTATGAGACTCACACAACTGATTAATGATTCATAAAGATAAATAAAATAAAACCTCAGGTAACTAAATACAGAAAAGTTCTTAAGGGGCAAAATGGTGTTGAGATATCTAATTGTGCATCGTTATACATTATTCAGGCTGGTATTAGACTCCCTTTCAGCTGTGACATCGCTTTCAATGAGCATTTAAAATGCATCGCAGCTCACATTGTTTTTGGAGGACTAAGTGACACACACACAAAGCATAGCCCAGACAAGCATACAGTAAAGTACATATTATCCTGCAAGGACACACACACACACACACACACACACTTAAACACGCTCAATCTCCTCTCTCTCTTTAGCCTTTGATGAAGCATGCAGCAATTTCAGCCGTCGCTAAGGAAACTGAAGATCTCTAATCAATCCATCTGTTCAAGGGCAGCAGACAGTCTGTCTCTGTGTGGCTGTGTCAGCCCCCTGACCCGGCACACATCACCTTGTTGGTGAATGGCTACATAAGATCACACGTGTTAGTGTTGCAGCCCATTGGTGGAGACAGCTCATCAGCCTCAGTATCACTTAAATCTAAGACGAAGAGCAGAGCCGAGAGCGAATGGGAGATCTTTTGTCTTTAAAGTCTGATATTTTATAGTCATTCCCAAACTGACATTTTATTATCCCTGTACATGTCTCGCACAGTTTTATTTCATTCATATTATACAGCTTCTGACCTTTGGTGAGGGCGTGAATTCCCAGCTTGACATGGGAGAAATTTCCAACACCGATCTCCCCTCGAATTTTGTAGAAGCCAATTCTTCTTCCCACTGTCATCTCGCGGACGACCCTGTGACCACATTACAGAAGATGTTAGACCAATAAGAGAGGAGCCGCCACAGAAAGGATGTCACTGCATGGCCGGTGGAAAAAAGGAACGAGAAATAAAACCAATGGAAATCCGAAAGTGAAGAAATAAAAAGGGGATTTCTGTTTTCTAACCCTAACCCATCCCTACCTGTCATCCTGGCACATATCCAGGTTCAGGCGTTCCAGTGGAGTGAGGCGGCGGATGGTGGCTCCCTCATCGTCCGTGTTGATGTCGGAACTGTCCTGGCGGCTCCAGCGGCTGAACCTTTGGCCACCAGTTACCACAGCTGTGCCTCCGACTGAGTCTCCGTTAGACTCCCTCCCGGTCTCTACACCGGAAACTGAGCTGCTCCCAGCAGTGCCCGCCGGCCCCGACGCCGACCCCTTAGAACCTGCTGTCCTGGCCCCGGCTGCAGTCCCCTCTGGACTGTTCTCAGCGGGGCAGACAGCAGTCATCCTGCAAGGTGAAGTGGACTTAGCTCATGGCAGGTAGGGCTGCATGACTGGGTGCACAAAGAACACAAACAATGGGTTAGTTGTTAAATTCTTACAACATTTTTAAAACAGTATGTTTCTTGACTACACGTTGTGTTTTTTCTGATGCACTTTCATTGATGTTCTGACTGCTTTGTGAATGTCTTTTAAAATCTTCTTCTTTAAACTCCAAATAAATGACAGCAACTAAGAACACTGCATTAATAATATATTTGGTGTTTCTTCTCTTTAAACCTATATAAAGCCCACTTCAACACGTGTTATTCAAATGTTCTTTTCTAATCATATATTAAATATTCATGGTTTTGCGACACACAATCTATGTGTAATCAAAGTGTTGTTCCTTACACATAATCCATACAATGTGAAATAAAAATGCTAAAGTGAAATAGACAGCACATTCATTATTCATTCCTGCACATTCATTAAATGATTTAATTTAAATATTGAATCAAATACATTCTTATTCCATTGTAAAGCTGATTTGAAGGAAATTAATTCAACGTACCTTCAGATATGTGAGTCATGTCGCAGCTAAATCCTTTCAGAGTCCCAAATCTCATAGCTATAGAGACAGCCAAGTCAAAAAACACATGTTACTGATGTGTTTTCTTTTACTTCAACTCAACGAGTCAGAAGCTCCAAGGCTCCGCAGACCCAAGCACATGCTGCATCCAGACTTCCCAAAAGAGCTGCAACTGATACCGGTCCTTGCCACAGTGGGATGTCAGGGGCATTTCAAGAACTTCCAGCAGTCAAAGTTTTAGTTTTCCTCATTTGAAGCTGCTGAAGAAGAGGAGCCAAGGCTGAAGATGGGATAGCAGGATTTTCTAGCTGTTGGATTCACGCTCATGGCCGTGTCTGAAGAGATCTGTGGAGCTTTAATGGGCTCTCCTGAGTGTCCAGGGTATAAATAGGTCACAGGCTGAGGAGGAGGGATGAGGGGATGGAGGGTCGGGAGAAAGAGGCTGAACAGATGATAGTGTCAGGGTGGGACATTCATCAAGACAACCTGGAAAAAAAGCACAAGAACGACACAAAACCAATGCCATTAATGTTAAAATGGAAACCCTCCTTTTCCTTTTGTTAGTCCAACTTTTTCAGCTTCTTTAAAATTTAATTTATCTCCTCGTAGATGTATCAGAATATTTTTGAGAACTTGATTTTTTTCTATGATTCAAGTTTCTCTGAAATTTGAAACTTTGAGTCCACATGTCAACGCAGGTGTAACCCTTCACTATCTGCTTGAGTGTCCGTTAATGTGGGTTGTAATCCCTGCTTCACGTGAAGCTCGAGTCCCGTCCTCCCGGGGCGACAAAGGCTGATGTTACCATGAGAGCCAGAGCGGACAAATGAGCGAGATCCTCATGACGCTCTGCCAACAAGGGGATTCTATCAACATGAAATACCAGCGTGACTAACCTTCACATTTCAAATGAAGAACATGAGTAATGACCGGTACTCCCTAATGTCAGTGTGTGTGTGTGTGTGTTTGTGTGTGTGTGTGTGTGTGTGTGTGTGTGGGATGTGTGTTTGTAATGAGGTGATACCTGCATGCTGCTCTGACAGCAAAGCTCTAACAATGTCCCCTGAGAGGGAAAAGTGGAAGGTGAATCTTAGGTGAAGCTGAACACTGACTTGGAAGAAACAATTCAATATAGCCAAATAAACTTCACAAAATCAAATTTCAACATCTCCAGAGGATTTGAAGTAGTTTGTGACTTTAGTTTCATCTGTTTTGTCTCTTACATGCATTCAAAAAATAGTTATTACTCTAATTATTTAATTTCAACTACATTTAAAATGTCCATGTTTCTTTATTACAAAGGTTCAATGTAATGAGTCACATTTAATGCAAAACTTTTTGTCATGTTGAGTTAGTGTGAACAAAACTACTTGGAAAAATACACATTAGTTGTAGGCATGATTATTTTTATTAGTGTTAACCTGTGAACTGAATTGAACTGGACTGGCCCGAATTGTCTTTACTTTCTAATTCACCATTACTTACTGAGGTGTTTAACAGAATAATAGTGTGCACTTACTTTCTACCAGTGCAAGTCCATTGTTCTATTGAACCCGACACCTGAATACAGCAGTGACTGTATATACACAGACTACTCAAACCAGTCCACACATGTCTCAGCACAACTACATTTAACTTCTTTTTAGTTGAGTATATGATTTTTGCTGTATTGTACTTTGTTTTATATTATTTTAGGAAGTTGCTCGGCTTTACGAATACAAATACAAATTGGTTGTGTAAAACTGACGATAAACATTTATCTTGTTCTCCCTCAGTTTTATTTAAAGTTTGCATTTTTATTTTGAGTCAGAAGAGGACACTGTGTGTGTGTGTGTGTGCGTGTGTGTGTGTGTGTGTGTGTGTGTGTGTGTGTGTGTTTGAGACAGGAGTAACACGGTGTTCTGGAGGTTGTTCTCTGTTCTCTATATATAAAGATAAATGAATCTATGTTTAAGCTGCTCTGGGAAATCAAAGCTGTTCTCCTTTGTCAGGCCTGCAGTCTCCCAGCCTTTCAAACACCTTGCTATCATCACACCATGAATATCTAAGCATTGATCTCAGGCGGCTGAGAAAGGCCTGGCCAAGAGACGAGAGGCCTCCTCTTTACAGCACAAAGCTACACCAGCCTTTTATGTGTGTAAATAAAAAAGACTAAAGGAAAAGCGTGCATGAGATAAATGCAATAAATAATAAGAGGAGAGCAAGACTAATTCTAAAGTGATGAGGAAATTGTATTTTTCAATTGCAGATGGATATATACTTGATCATTTTATTTAAATGATTGATTAATACGTCTTGGAACATGGTCACAAATAGTTTTTTGGACCATTCCCACTTTTTTCAACCAAAACATGAAAAATATCAACTTTACAAATATGTTCTAAAAACTATACTTATATAGCTGGTTTTCAAAACTGAACTGACTGATTATTGCATCAAGTGGAGAGTCTCTCCACCGAGGGTCCGTCTATAGAAGAGCATCTTCCCAGAATGCTTTGTGCTTTGCTGGATCCACTGGATAACAGATCTCCGTGGTTGCTTGGTGATGGACACTGAACCAGCATGTTTGTTTGTCTTCTTTGCTCAGGCTGAGGATTAGGTATTAACCCAGCACAGAGTGTGAAGACAGAGAGAACACTGCAGTGCTGTGTGAGACACCATCGAGCCAGCAGGGCACCCAAGTGAAATGTGTGTGTGTCTGAGAGAAGACAGAACACACACCAACAGGAGCACTTTACCTGTCTATTACACAGTAACTAGCTTAATGCTGAAATCAATGCATTAAGCAATAGAGGTCATTTTAGTCAAACTATAAGTCCAGGACATTTCGCCAAACTCGTAATAGATTTTCATTTTATATCTCAAAATTTAAAATATAATAATCATAATAAAAATATGTCCTGGCTGCTGGTCTGACCATTAGAGATACCTTACATGGTTTAAGTACGAAATATTACTCATACAAATTGAGAATAAGCAAATCTATACTGAATGTGTGTTGGAAGTTTTAAATTTTAAGGACTGTGGGAGCCTGGTTTCAAATCTGAGGTAGATTGATCACGTGTTAAACATCCTCACAGCGCTGACACAATACATGAGCAACATACCTATAATGATGTTTAATGTTATGTTGCTATTTATTAACATTATATTGTGATAATTATTTATGTTGATTTATAGTCTGAATCTACTCCGGGGTTATGTTTAGATCATTCTTGTGGCGTAGTGAGGACCGAGCCACGTCCCGTCCTAACCTGCTAAAT
Source organism: Platichthys flesus (assembly GCF_949316205.1). Taxonomy (NCBI): domain Eukaryota; kingdom Metazoa; phylum Chordata; class Actinopteri; order Pleuronectiformes; family Pleuronectidae; genus Platichthys; species Platichthys flesus. The sequence goes on from NC_084947.1 coordinate 8,787,080, forward strand.
GTTTGATTTACAGACATAGCTAAAAAACTCTCTATATGAATTGCTGACCGCAGTCCAGTCTCTGGGTCTGAAAACAGCCTCCCCCTTCATCAGCAAACACAATCAGCTGTGCCAAGTGTGGGTCCTTACTCACCAGACAGTCAATCATGTGTCTGAGGGTCCCTAAAGGGAGAGAGGAGAGTTTGCACTGGTGCACTCTTGCTACCATCAGCAGCCTCTTCACACACTCCAACAACGGAAAACACGAGAGCCCTTCCACAGCAGCTGTGGATCGAGAATTAGTCATTCTTACCTAATTGCCTGTGTGTGCCTGAAGACGATGTGTATGTGGAGACAGGAGCTGTGCAGCATTTATCTGCAGAACAGTTCCTCCTCTCCGTTTTGTCTCTTTAAAAAAAGAAATCACTTTTGCGTCCATTCCCTCAGTCCAGCCTGTGTTTGCATCCCATTCTCCGTTTTGCACTGCCATTATGCATCCGGACACAAAGACGACGCACGCGCCAGTGCACACACATTCACGCGCACCATTTTCCCTCAGACAAACACATGCACAAGTGCACTCGTGTAAATACACACCCGGAGAGTGAGCTGTACCCACATAAAGCTCCCCAGTGTGTTAATTGAGACACACGGCTGACAAGAATAAAGAGCTCAACGGTGAAAGGGCCGCAACAATGAGGACCACAGGCCCTAGGAACAGAGAGACAGGCCTCACTGGAATCTATGGGGCAAATATTTCACATTTTCCAGTTCCCCCAAAAAAGGGTGACCTCTAAATCCCTTCCCCCTGACACATAAACACACAGAGTCCCAACTGGAGCGGCACGCAGCAGTGTGGATGCACTAAAACCAAAGGAGTTGGAAATAATTGAGTTCCAATACCTGGAACTGCAAAAATGTCACTCCGTCTTATTTATCTCCACACACACTGCTCTTCCCAGAGACACACACACACTGCTGTGTAGTTCCCCATACATCTTGGAGAGCGACAGAGAGATGAAGACGTCTCTGAGGCCTGAACAAAGTTACCATGACGCCTTGTGCACAGAGCACAATAACACAACAATGCAGGGGACACTGTTACTGCTGCGTCTGGTGGCTGAAAAATTTGAAATCTCACCGGTTTGCATGCTGTCGAATGAAAGATTATTCTAGAATATATAAATGCATTCGGTTTTCAATCCAGGTCAGAGGAATTAAGGGAAGTAAAAAACAAAAAGATGATCATAAAATATTTCAGATTTTTAAGATTTGGTTCTTTATCACGTGGTTTCAAGTTGTTTACATATTAATGCAGGAGGGACAAAAACATAGTGTCGTTAAAGACCCAAAATGGAGCCAACTGATGGATCAGTGACATAAATGTTGATGGGGAAGATTGTGACATCTGAATCTGGCAGCTGAGTCATCAGGTCTCTCCTCTGTCTTTGCCAAAATGCAAATAACCCAGTCAATGTGTATGAGAAGTGTAACCAGTTCTAATTCCAAGCTTTATAAGTCATTCTAATCACAGGTAGGTTTTGGTGGTAAAAGCTTTTTCCCTAACAATGCTTGTAATCTGTATCAATATTTGCTGATTGGTGCCAATAAATCTCTGGCTCCTGAACCTTCAGTTAAAATGTCCTCAACCTGCAGGAGAAGCTTCTTTTTATGATGGCTGCTGCAGATAAGAGCTCATCAGAGCAACAGGTGCTGCAGCCAGACTGTGTCCTCTCATAACCTGCTGTCCTCCAGCTTTGTCTACCTCAGCACACGGAGGCAGAAGAGGCTGACGGAGCAGAGTCTCATCCAAACTGTGGACCCCCCTCCCCCCCCCCAAAAAAAACTTTTGATCTGTTAACTGCGCGTGTGCGTGCGTCACGTGCGTGCTTAACAGCCAGGCGATCCCTCTCAGGAGTGTTGCATTGAGAACACAAGACTATAGTTTGATTTTTAAATATATAGGCAACGAGGTTAGGAGATTAAATCACATTGTTTTAACCCGTACATGACGAGCTCCATCCCCTGCAGAGGTTACTGTTAGAGGTTCTGCAGAGTGGTCAACCAGGATGCGGCTCTGATGTGATTCAAAACGCACATTTTGCGTAACTCAATGTTGATTTGCGTCAGTTAAGTGAATGACAGTCAACAGTCCTCATCTCCAGCAGCAGCAGGAGGAGCAGCAGGAGGAGCAGGAGGCCACTGCCCACATCAACCAGCGCGTTTCTCACCCGGACCCACCAGCACAGAGAAGAGCAGCCACACATCTTACCTGGATCACCTCCTCCGCAGGAGCCCGCCGACCTGCACCTCCCTCCCCGGTGCGGAGATCATGTTCTCCGGTGACATTCAGCGCACTGAGCCTCCTGCTCTCCTGCTGCAGCTGCTCCCTGTAAGTCTGTTGTGAGGGGAAATCCGCGTGACGGGCAGGTGCGTCGACCAACCGGCGGCGCCCTCGCAGAGTACACCGCGCGCGGCCGAGCCAATGGGAGGCGAGAATTACGGATGGAGCCGCAGGATCTGTTTAGCTCCATTCTCCGGCCAGAGGAGCGCACAGAGCCAGGTAACTTAACCCGTGAGTGTCCCCGTGGGCGGCCGGGTATTAACACGGCACAGGGTCGAGGTGGGGTCAGGGGACCAGTCTGCTGCACAGGTACATGCTTGATAACCCAATAATGAAAATGGAGCAACTTGGGTTGATAAATCGGAAATATAAACTCTTGCTTATATTTAGTAATTCTGTTTTGTTATGGTCTTAGTCTTTATATATGTATATTCTTGGCTGGAATGACAATAAAACCCAATTTCCCCCCAGGATCAATAAAGTACTTCTGATTTTGAAGAGAAGTAGGTCAAGAGTTTTAGTTTTGTACTTTTCAGTGCGACAACCTGTATGTTTTTTTCATTGGCAGGGGTGAAGCTGAGATGAGTAATATGTGGATGCTATTCATTTCATGTCACATTTAGATGAATCTCATTCAAGTGAATATCAAAATCCTAATGTAAAAGACTTTTGGATTGAATGTCATGTGATGAACTACAAATAACTTTACAAATAGAAACGCTAGACCATCATATTCATCATATAAGCAGGGAAGAAAAATAGATTTTCAGCATACGGCTCATGAGGATTATCCTGCCACTCCCTGATGTCCACAATAACTACTTTTGGCCACTATGGGTCAGTGTAATCCTGATATTAACACAACATTGTCACCCTCAGTGATGGTTAGAGATGCAAACATATAAACAAATAGCTGTGTGCAGATAAGGTGCACCTTTAATGGTTGGATTTTTATTGTGTTTCCGGTCATCTCATGTATTTGAGTCCAAGATTTGATTTTCTCTTCAGCTTTGCTCTAGTTTCCAACAGATCCTGAGGGAAATACAGATTCTGGCTCCACCAAATAGTAGTTGGCAGTGCGTGTGTTGTTTTGTGCTGTGCAGGTGATGTACAGAGGCTGAATCCAGTTAGCAAGTTACAGCTGATAAATCAAAAGCAAAGGGGAACAGCAGACTTGGATGCAAACGTCTGTGGGTTCATCACCATTCGGATAATTGCCATTTTATCAATTGAAGAAAAAAAATAATCAAACAAAGTCTGAAGGTATAATAAAGACATTTAAAATGTATCTTTACCTCATTATGTTGCTTTTTAAGACTACCCAGCTCTCTGAAGATTAGCCCGTTCTGGAAACCAGTTTTAATTCCTATTTTACTTTTTCCTACAAAAACACCAGAAAATCAATATTAAAATTCGTTTGAACACAACTGTAGCATTAGCACTGATGAGCTTACGCACCAGGCAGCAGCTGTTTTATGAGCTGCAAAGGGAACATTTCATTCAGTGTCCAATTCTCTTGGCAAGTGATCCAAAATATAAATCCGAGTTGAGATAAAGACAAAAATAAAAAAATAAACACACATAGAAATAGGTTGATGAAGCAGTGAAGTCTTCAAAAATATGGGATATGACGGCAAACAGCGTTAACATAAATACAGCTTAATAAGCAGGAAGTTACTCATCTCTAGAAGTTCAAAGAGTGATCTTGCCAGGAACAAAGTCATTCAACATGATGGCAGAGAGCAGAACATATCATGGTGTCGTGCTGGATCCTGCATGCAGTGTTCTGTATGGAACCTCAAACGTCTGCTGCACGATAATGCAGCCATTCACGGTGGGAGAGTCCTTCGAGTCATTTTCACATTCTCATACATCCACTGCGTGTTCTACTTCCTCAACGTTCACCATCTCCCCCTCCATCTCCACCTCCACCTGAGATTCCACAACCTGCTGACCGTCGACTTCAGTCGTGGTCACATGCACCACCTGGATCTGCACCCCAGCCTGCTTCAGTCTCTCCATGTCCTCCTCACACATCTCTGTCACCCCTTCGTCCTCCACCACCACCGTTGCAGTCTCTTCCATCTCCATCATGTCTACGGGCTCCACTGTGACGTGTTCCACCTGAATGCCGTCGTCCAACAGGACCGTTTCAGTTCCTTCTATGCTCTGCGTTGCTATAGCGAGGGCGGCGGTGGCAGCAGGGTCTGTAATGACCAGTTCTTCAGTTGACTTGCTGTCCTCAATGGAATGGGCGTCCTTCAGGTGCGTCTTAAGCTCTTTAGAGTGAGTGAACCACATGTCGCACATGGTGCAGTGGTTGGGCTTGTCGCCTGTGTGGCTCACGAGATGGTCTTTGAACTGGTCCCAGCTGTTGAACACACTGCCGCAGACCTGGTGGAGGCGGTAGAGGAGGAAACAATAGGACAAGGTCACAGACAGCCAACTACTGGAGTTTTTTTTATATTACTTGGGAGTGGAAATAGTTTTACCTAATTAGGCCGTGACCTCTAACATCACTGCCACTGTTTTTACAAGCATTTGCTTGTTTCACCTAGACCTACATTTTAATTTTTATAGATGGAATTGACACGAGAATCTTGTCTGTCATGCAGGAAAGAGGCTCAGGCCCACGATATTACTTGGGAGGCATACAGCCCTGGTTATCCTATTATTTCCCCCACAAACAAATATTAATTATATTTATAACAGAAATTAAAAAATTTGCAATATCTATTTATTCCAATATCGAAATACATGCAAATAATTAATATTAAACATTCCCACTGAGATAGTTATCAGACATGCATTTCCACTTTGATGCTGTTAACAGTTTATATTTTGTCAATAGATACTGACAATACATCAGTTTATACAGTATTAGGACCATTTCCTACTGTATACACAACACTGCAATCGCAGCGCTTTCTGGCCTTGGTTTCTGGACAAACTGTACCTGGCATTCATAGAGTTTCTTGCGTCCTTTCTTGGCTCCTGCCCCATTCTGACAGGCGGCCATATGGCACTTCAGAGTGCTGTTCCTCGCAAAATGCTCATGGCAATCTGGACACTCGTAAGGTTTTTCCCCTAAAGATGGACACGAAAAGACAGACACGTATCTCAGGACATGTGACAAAAGGCCTACAGGTCAAACACGACAAGCTATGGTTATATATGAGCTCATCCAGCTTTTCATTCTCACCTGTGTGCTTCCGCAAGTGCTCCTTAAAGTGGCCAAAGTGGTCAAAGTGCTTCTTACAGTATTCACAAACATGAACTTTCTTTTGGGGTTTCTGGTTTCGAGAGAGCTCCTCTGCTTCGAAGTGAAACGTGCTGATGTGCTGCCTCAGGGCGCCCTCTCGCGTGTAGGGTCGACCGCAGTGGTTGCACACGTGCGGCTTTTCCAATACGCCCTGGTGCGTTTTCAGATGCTGTTTGAGGTGGTAGTACAACTTAAAGGAGCGGTCGCACTTGTTGCAGCGGAACACGTTGTCCACTTGTGAAATCTGGACCTCTACTATGTCGACGTTCTCCAACACCTTGGACGCAGTCACCGTTTCCTCCTGATACACAAGATCCTGCCAAGCACCAACACAGAAGTTCAAACTTTTTGGTAAGTTCTTCAACATTTATTACTCCACAGCTTCCCAAATTATAAGCCAAAGAAACAATAAAACAACCGTTGATGAAAAAGTGACAATACCTCTTCTATACCTCCCTTCTTGATCATATGTATCGTAGGTTCCTCTTGCTGATATTTGCTAGTTATGTCAGCAAGAAGAGCCAAAGCTGAGTCGTCCGACGCAGACTGGGCGTTCTTCGCTGCATCGACCACCTCCTCTAAACCCGAATCCTCCACCTCAATGCCCCCATCCCCGATCACCTCAATCTCCACCTGGAGAACATTGAAAATATTCAGTCTTGATATTGTAAAGGTCACTTGTGTTCAATTCCTACATTCTCGAAGCAGCAAGAATATATTTTTTTTTATGGTGGAAATATGCACTACAAGAAAACAATAACATTTCAGTCAATTGAATGTTAAGCGATTATATTATCTAGGCGTTACTTACCGATTCTCCTTCCACCGAGGGCAGAGTTTCTGTGATCACATTAGACGTCTCTGCAATCTTCCTCTTTTTACCTTTGCTCTGTGCCATCACTGGTTTCTCATTTATCCTACAAGACAGAATTAGCTAATGTTGAGGGGCAACAACATCATTATAACATCAATTAAACCCGAGTGGCACAATTCCGCTTCTTCTGGTGCAACATAGGCATGCAAGTCTCACTTATTTTCCAGCGCCTTGATGGCTTCCTGCATCTGGAGGTACTCTGCAGCCTTCCACACATCGTACGCCTCCTCTTCTCCAGATACAGCTAGTGTAGCCGTGTAGGTAAACTCCATGAGCTGGCTGAAGGCTGTATTGCTCACACCTGTTGGAATATGACAGAGCAGCAGTGGTGAGTTAAAGCTGTTGCACCGCATAAATACCAGGGTAGGTTTAAGGTCATTTAAAAATATCTCACAACTTCATAGTGTGTCCATCAGGGGGCACTAGCAAATATCTTTCAACTGTAAAATCCTGCACTTGATATGCTTGGAAATAAAATACAAATAGAGATAAAAACAGTTATATGTTTATTTTTAAGTTTGTATCAGCAGATATATCTATATTTTTTAACTCCTACATACTGATTGGTCTGTTCACCACAGCTCTTTTTTCATTTAAGTATTTTAGTCGCCTTTCAATGCTTTTCTAAGAATTGAAGTAGAACACAATACCTTCTATCTCCACCAGTGGCTCCTGTGTAAAATCTTGGAAGAACGTGTGGAAAAACTGACTGCATGCTGCCAGCACCGCTTTATGTGCTCTGAACTGGTGTCCTGCAAGAGATAAGAAACATGGGAATTGGAAGTGCTGCTTGGGTAATTTCTTAAACACATTAGAAGATACAGTGTACAGTGTATGACTACTTACCGTCCACGATTAAAGTAATGTCTGTGAACTGGTCAAGCTGCCGTTGCTCATTGAGTTTGTCCATCATGACTTTGTAATGTGCTGGATACTCGCTGGCTCCCTCCAGCTCCAGCTCCACCTCAGCCGCCATTATTCACCAGGTCCTTCTCTGCAGGGAACACTGGGAAACAAACATAAACATCATGGTATTGCTTAAGATAAGTAAGGTATCACTCAGTCTTTATGCAGCTTTGTTATACACTAATTTATAATCTTTTAACAAGCATCTGAGTTATAGAAAAATATTCCAAAGTAGAGTTTTGGTAATGGCTGATACTAAATTCAACTCAAACCTCATTTTTCAACACTGTAGATCAAAGTACAAGTTCAAACCTGCACACGTCTTTAAGACTTAGGGGTGGTCATAATATCAATAATTTTCATTGATAGAAATATACCACGGGTCCAGTATTTAAAGATACAACACTTGCATATTGTGCGGGGACAACACATAATTGATCTACCTCAGATTTGTTCAATATTTTGCTGTTTTGTCTGTAAAGATAGATTGTATAGCAGATTTCAAAACCACAACGTTCACTGAGGAGCCAAAATCAGTCTGATATGATTTATTTGTATCTTTATTCAAGCTCTCGTCATACTTAACCTCACATTAGATATATATACAATAAAAAGCATAAAACTGCTGCAACTTTCTACACTTTCCCATTTTGCATGACCCGCTTCACATTTCCTCTATTTTCAGGGATATCAATCTGACCCATGAGGAAGCACAAGTGACTGTGTATCAATTTCACATGCTTTGGTGCAAATGAAAGAGATAACAGGTGCAATGATTTTACATGTGGTGGCCACAGACAGTTGCTCTCTCCTTCTCTTTCCTGACTGATTCTTCTCTAGTTTTGTGTTTTCCAAGTGTCACCACTGGTAGCATGAGGCGGTGTGTGCATGAGGCGGTATGTGCAGCCCAATCAGGTTGCACAGGTAGTCCAGCTCCTACAGGACGGCACATCCATACATGCAGACGCAAGAAGGTTGGCTGTGTCTCACAGCACAGTCTCAAGAGCATGGACGCGGTGTATTGGTGCATCCAATATTCAAGTACTGGCACAGACTGTCCAGGAGCTCACTGATGCCCTGATCCAGGGCTGGGAGGAGATGTTACAAGACACCATCAGCCGACTCATCAGGAGCAGGCTCAGACGGTTTTGGGATGATGTTTTGAATCCAGCCCTCAATGGGTTAACAATTTTGGTTTCATCATTTTGTTCTCAACAAATTATACGATTTACATCAGTAAAGATTTTTAAGATTTGATGTCTGATTTAAGTGTTCCCTTATTTATTTTTTTTTGCCAGAATATAGATATTTGAAGTTTGGATCAATGAATGTAGATGTTTAAATTTTTGTTAAAATTTGACATGGCAGAAAAAAGAAACAGCATGAAAGTCTTTAGATGTGTAACCAGAAATGAATCAAAGCTAACAGAGTAAGACATTTCATACTGGCACTAAAGAAGAAGTCAAATCTTGTTGAATCAAAGCAGGAGAAGTGATCAAGAACAGAACACCTAAAATAATCAGCTCAGGAGAAGCTGAATGAATTCAGAGGGGGGGTCCTGAGATACAACCTGGAGAGGTGCGACTCTAATTCAGTTCCTGATCCCACACATGGGCAGATTAAGGGAACCAGCCTGGCTAGCTGTTAGCCACACTAGCATAACACACAACTCCGCAGAGCAAAACGAGCCCTTTCATAGACGCGATACGTGTGTTTGACCGCAGACCGACTCCCCGGGGCAACCTACACCTGTGTGCCGGGTTCGATCCCGGAACACGAGCGGAACTCGCGTGGTGGAGCCCCCACAGTGTAACAGGCGACGGGCCTCCTGTTAGCACGCTCGCCATTTCGCGTTTTTGACAATCAACATTACGTCATCAAACCGCGCATTAAAATACACATCTCCCGCTCATATTCCCTCGTTAAACGAGCCGCGGGTCAAAGTTCGCGTGGAAACAGGTCGCTTCACTCACCTGGAGTTCGGTCACACGCGTGTTCTGCCACAATATTCCCCGCGACGCATGAAGCTCACTTCTACACCCGTCGCTCCATAAAAAAGGGCGGTCGTTCCAGCCTCCGGCCTCAGTTTCCCACAATCCACCGCGAAGTCAAGGACGCCGAGGACCGTTGCTTGGTGACAGGTGTTTACGTGTTCGAGGGATCCGCCGCTGGAGACAAGGAAAAGTGATCCTGACTAAAAAGAGACAAAAGTGATCCTGACTAAAAAGAGACAAAAGTCTATTTACAACACTTTTCCACCTGTAGTTACTTATCTTACTGTAGAATCAAACGTTATGTGCCATTGCAGAAAATAACATTCTCTTCAAATCATGTATAATGTGAGGTAGAGCAGTGTTAAATCTGCTCCTGTTACTGATTGATAATCAGATAAATATAAAATAAGATAAGATTAGACTTTGTCAATCCCAAAGTAATCCCAACAGCAACAGTACAATATTGAGTAGAATACAATACAATGGATAAAACCATATAGAATTAAGTCTAGCAATAAATGTAGAACTAAATAAAAATATAAAGTGTAAACAGAGTATATATTAGTGTCTAATAGTAAATATGAATAGAAATGAGAATAAAATAACTAAAAGAATATGTAAGACACATGAGACAGTTCCACTTTGTTTTAGTACTAGTTTCTCCAAGTATAAATAATAAAAGGAGTAAGTGATATTGAATATTGTACATAATATGGAATACCGCAGGTGGTGTTTAAATAATAAGAGGATGGTAATTATTGCACACAACTGGTAATGTTAGAATAATGGTGGAAGATATGTGAAAATCCGATTATGTAACAATGGCCCACTGCACAAATCATGAATATGATCAAACAGTTAGAGGTTAAAACCTGCAGGTTAAACTGAGTCAATGTCCATCGTCAGCATTTGCAAGCTTGAATTACTTTATACCTTTATAACTTTAATGGTATATGGAGTCATCTTAACATTATGAAATCAGACCATCTGAAACTGACTGATATGTCTTATTACTGTAGGTTGTTCAGGTCAGCGTGTTCTCTTGAGGGCCACATGATGAGCATGGTGTCAGACGCTGTAAATGAGTAACACCGGGTCACAGAATAAACTAAGTCACCTTATTCTCTGTCGTATCAGATGGCTGCTACATCAAAGTCATCACGTAGCACTGCACCAAACGCCGACCTCGACCTGGTGTTTATAGATACTCCTTAATTTATTCAACCCTTCTTTTTTTGTCTGTAATTGCAACTTTTATATCCCCTGCTGTAGCTTTAGTTATTAGTTAACTCACACTAGTGGGATTATTTTCTCCAGTGTGCAATACTGATGGTAATTTCCCTGCTCTTGTCATGACATACCTACAAGGAAAACTATACTACTAAGTCAGCAGCTGCAGAGTGTGTTCCTAACAGGACCGCTGGAATCAGGACAAACAGCTGTTTCCACCTTTCTTCAATACTGGCTCAAATATATCACTTTGTCAGGATTTGACGGGGGGGAACGCTTGGCAGAAACATCCTCAACTAAATGGAAGACTGCCCACACCGCCTGTAAATCCACATGGAGATGGACAAACACTAAAACTGTCACACGAATACGCTGGAGAAATACAAAATATACTGCAAGTGTGGTAGTTGTATGCCTGACTCTAGTAATCCGAGACACGGTGACCTCACTGCTCTCAACTGCATGGCCTATATCTGCAGACAGATTCTCAGCACGGGCTGTTTGCAGCTTTTAAACATACTCACAGTTTAATGCAGTTTTACTTAACAATTAAATCCTAATTTAAAATAAGATTCAACAAGAATATGGAATAATTTGGAAAAGCACCTGAAGCCTAAGGTTAGTTTATATGTTGCTCACGTCCTGCTTCGTCTGTCTCTGTAAGTTAAATTGCAGGATGCTTTTACAGGACAAATGTCACTTGTGCATATTGAATGACTACTGATTTTTGTGTGGATCTTGCAGAAACATGCCAGCACCAACCAGATTCCTGCCCTTTGTCCTTTTTCACTTCCCCCATCCTCTGTGCTGACTAAAGTTGCACAATGTTCTTAGAAACAGATAATACACCTCTGTATAATACACTTAACGCTATGATGAAAGGCTCAATTTACAAGGTTGATTCATGCACTTTCTCCAGGCCTATCAAATCTTAACCAGCCTTAATAAAGATGCAACTTTCCCCTACCCCCCACCCTGCGCACCATTCCCCTGCAGGAGTTTGTCAAACTGCCAGTTGCTACCAAACATTTTGTAATGAAAAAAGTTGGAGAAAAAGTGTAGGCATCAGCAGTCCACGGCTGGGACTGAACTTTGTCCTCCTTCCTGATAGCAAAACAACAAGCAGAGTATAAAAGGGGGGAGCAGCGGGGGCAGAGGCTTGTTTTTGTTCCTGGAGTTGCAGGAGCGGAGAACTGAGCAGAGGGAAGGAAACTTTTTAACCAAACGGTATGTGAAGGAATTAATTTGATTTGATCCAGTTTCTCAAAATGCAGTAATTAATGTGACATATACATCTATTTGTAAATGGACACAAGCAAAAACTTAGAACCGAGGGGTATTTCGCAATTCAGTGTGTCTGAGCTAGTCCGTGACGCAGATTTGCTTGCACCAGTCATGAAACAGTTGTTTACTCTATTTAATGTTGCCTCCTGTCATGCATGAGGTAAAACATTGCAGAAATATTTAGACTTCCTGTCGCACTAGATTTTGTTTTATTGTGTTTATCAATGTCTAGATTTGTATAGAAACAACCCAGATTTGCAATCCTCTAATAAACTACTTTGTTAACTCTACTACATGCACTGTTTTCTTATTTAACCCTGTCCAGTCAGAACTTGAGGGAAACCAGGAACAGGATTCTTAGGTTGATTTGGAGAATATAAAAAGGATAACCCTCCACTTGTGTTTTGCACCATACTAGCATTCTTGTCTGCTGAGCTTGACCAATATGTCCTCCTTCTTTCTCCTCTCACCCTCCTCCTTTCCCCCAATACTTCTCCCTCCTCCTCACCAAACCCCCCCCTTCTCCTCAGTGCTCAGCTGACTTGGAGCAGTGAGGAGGCGCCACCATGATGTGGGTGAGCCTCAGCCTGCTCCTCTCTCTCTGCCTGCTCCATGGGGGCGGAGCAGAGAGTGACGGAGGCGGGCCTCGCTGTCAGCCGCCGTCATCGTGGAAGATAGGGGAGGTGGAGCCGATGAAGGAAAGGATGGGCAAGGTGACAGTGGTGGCCCTTCTTCAGGCAAGCTGACTGTTCTGCTTGGTGCAGGCTTCCAGGTATTTATTGGGCCATCACGTGTTCAGTCAGTTTTAACTCTGCTCCTTTGTTCATTCAAGATCAAGCTTGACGTGATGTTGCACCCTAGGAGTCCTACATCTGTGGGAAAGCATTTCATTCTCCCTGCTTGGTCAATCAGAAAGTGTTTCAGAAACGCATCAGATGAAATATAGGGTCTGTTACATTTGATCCGATTGGCTCGTTATTTGTCAGCAAGGTGTGGCAAACACAGATTCATCCCTCTGAAGGCAACTCTCACAAAGTTCACTTGAAGAAGTGCAACCTCTTCTTATATATTGGTAAAGCATTATCTCAGAGACTTTTTTAAAAACTCCTGGTCTGTGATTGCTCTTCTCTGAACAGATTGGACGGCCTGCGCCTGAAGCTGGAGAGTCAGGGCCTGAGGGATGTGACCTACATGGTCATTAACCACCAGGAGGAGCGGGCACAGCGCCTGCACACCTTGCTGGCCCAGAGACTGTCAGAGAACATCATCCTGTACAAACAGGAGGCGCAACAGCCGGATGTCTGGCAGACGCTGGGGGGAGGGAAAGACGACTTCCTCATCTACGACCGGTGTGTTACCTGTAGTGGATAGTTCTCTTCATTCATTTGAACCTTTATAATCTCCATAGATATTCAACCTCCCCATGTTTTCCTATCATCTCGCCATCAGGTGTGGCCGTCTCACCCACCACATTTCCCTCCCATACTCCATCATTGGACAAGGTCATGTGGAGAGTGGGATCAAGGATACCTACTGCAAACGCATGTGTGGGGACTGCACACATGAGGTAGATCATAACTGCATCAATATACACCGATTTAAACAGTGTCATCAGATAAGGTGTTTTTACACATTAACTCAAACATGGACTCTGCATAACCTCTCCCCTCTCTATGTTTTTACAGAGCGCTGAGATCCCAGAAGAGTGCAAAGAGAAACCAGATGTACAGCCTGATGCAGGTGCTGCCCCAGCTGTAGAGGAAGGTACAGGACATGGTAACGGGCACGGTCACCATCATGGACACCACCATGGTCATGACCATGCCCGCCATGGGGATAATCATGGGTTTCACCCCCGTGGCTTCGGCCATGGAGATGGTCACCACCAAGGTCAACACCATGGAAATCATGATAACCATGACCATGGACAAAGCCAAACTCAACAAGATCTTAGTCCCCAGGGGCAAGAGCAGAATGGTCAGGTGTTTCAAAGGCAGCAACATGCAGAGTTAGGCCAGATGCAGCAAGCAGTGCATATACACCAGGTACCACAAGAGGCCCATGGAGCCCATGTGAGGCCCTGAGTGCCAAAGAAGTTGAGTTGAAAATCAAAGCACAGCTGACAGGGGACAGCAGGCTCTGACAACGAAGCCTTTCCTAAGGTCAGCTGATGCTGACACTGACGCAGGCTGTTTGAGGAAGCAGGGAGCGAGGAGCCCGTCGGTCTCTGACACTGTGATGAGGCGCTGCCCGCCTCCTGACAGTGACACGGACTGACAGGCGATGCTTCCAATAATGTTAGGGAGACCTGACAGTGACGCTCGCCTCATGCTGACTGACATCAGCCTCAGCCAGCCCAGTGACCCTGACCCCCAGGTGTAGTGAGCTGAGGATGAGAGCAGCACTAAGCTGACTCTGATATCAGCCTCATATTGACATCTGCTAACAACACCCTGGTCAGGTGCATTTTTTACCAACAAGTATTACCCTGGGAAAAGGCGGGGCCGTCCCTGACAGCATGTTTGATAGATGAACAAAAGGTGTCCAACATCCTAATGAAAGCACCCGCCTTAAAGCATGTGGTGTGTTTCACTCTTCTCAGCATGTCTGTCAGTGTGTCGTTCCCACTTTTTCTCGGGAGTAAACGTGGTTATCATATTTGTAAATTGCCTTTTCCATTTCTCTCTCCATCCTTTATGAAACCAGACGCAGAAACTACGCTCTAGTGGCGTCTGTATGAAATCCGGCAGGAGAGAGAGGAGAGGGTAGTTAGAGAACATGATAAGCACTCAAAATATTTTATGATTAAGTATGAGAGGATGTTTGAAGAAATTTGATAGACTCTGCAAACACAACAAAAATGTATGATTAAGAGGGACTAAGAGAAGATGTTATCACAGTAACATCATATTATGAGAATTATTTAGTTGTGGGGGGGAACCTGAAAGCACAAAACATGTTAAATCAAACCTAAAAAACTTCACATCAGCGACATGTTTATCTGAAGGGCCTGATATCACTGTTTTTTTGAGCACATAGAATTGCAGGAACCACTTATTTTTGTTTCGCAAAATCCACACACTTGATTACACAAGTGTATCTCTTTTTAGCTTTCAACGTGCACATTTTTAAATTTAAAAACATTTAAAAACATTTTGTTGTTTTTTATTTTTGCATTTACTAGACATGTAGGCTGCAAATTGTTCATTTATACAAGGCTTGTTTAACAAAATAAAAAAATAAAATGCTCTATTGTTTGAGAAAAAGACAGAAAGAAAAAGAGAGTGAGGCGATGAATGAATGTTGGAATACACTCTGTGCTTAATGACGGTTTCTGTGGGAAGGTCACAATCACCCTGAAAACCTGATGCCTGCACAGAGAACTGTATTGTGTTAATGTCGTCACAAATGCAAATGAAAATGGAATAAAGATGGTTGAGTTACAGCTTGGGTTTATGTATGTTTTCTTGCCTAAGTTAAAACAACAGTTGACAGTGGTTAGTGTATTTAAGAAGTGTTAGAAAACCTGTGGGCAGTTGCCATGTCTGGGGGGAGTTGATGTTGGTGGGATATGGCAACTGTCCTACATGTGCCTGAGAAGTTAGAATCAAACAAAGCACGGGCATCATGCTACCCCGATAACATACCAGTCATTCAGAGCTGATGTCTCTATGCCCCTTATTGTGTTGTGTTTATGATACCGGGTTTTTTCTTTGAATATATAAAAGATTTATGTGAAGGGTGCAGTTCTAGCTCTTGTTATTAGTCAGCAGGTGGCGCTGAAGGTCTACAAATAAAAACCAGCACCACACTCTCAGCTTTTGAATAAACTGTCCTCCTTACTCACCCTTTGCAGGATTAACACAGACTTTGACACCTCCACTAAAATGAAAAACCTCTTCAGCTCAGAGAAGTTTCATTCTGGTGAATTCCTGCAGAATTTTGAATAATCATGTGTTGTAGCATCTTTCTCCATTTCTTTTTGTACAAAATAATGAATCCAGTGGTTTTTACTACCCTGATTTTGCATGTACATGAGTAATTCAACTTGTGCGTCATTTGGAAGCTTTGCAGGGGCTGAAAGTGGGGGCAGCACAGTGGTTGCTTCCCAGCTAGAAGATTCTTGGTTTGCATGTTCTCCCTGAGTCTCTGTGCTCCAGCTGCCTCCCACAGTCCAAAGACATGCAGACTGGGGTTAGGTTGATTGGAGAAATTGACAGGAGGTGTGAATGGGTGTATGGATGGATGAAAGTAGGTTTCCATCACGTGAGTGAGACTACTTAAAATTCAAAAATGTCCATCCCATTTAGTCAATTACGGTTTTGCATTTTTGATTCCTCAACTACAGAGGTTGTTTATGAAACATACACACTCTTACACCCTCTTAAGAGGTCTGTCCCCTGATAAGCTGTATGACAACTGGCTATTTTAAAGTGATGTCTCTCACTGTATGTCTATATATATATAAATATATACAGTATATATATAAAGACACGTGCACAGACATTTTGGGGGGCAGGTGCTCAAACCAAAAAAAGGGCACCCATCGCCAAAATTGTTTATGAAATTAAAAATAATAATAAATAAATAAATAAAAACACAGTAGGATATTTTCAACTTATATATTTATTTTTGTCAACAAACTAACTCAAATTATCAATTTGAATAAATAAATGAATAACAGGCAAAAACAGACAAAACAAGTCAATATTGAATAACCAAATAATATGTTGATGTTAGGGTTAGTGATGTGATGGTCTCCTCTGGACCAGGTAGGGTTACTGATTCTCCCTCATCTGTTTTACAAGTTGATGGCCTGATCCAAGATAAAAGAGAGCTGCTACCCTGAGCTGCTTGCTGCAGTTCCCTCTCCTTCTTTTGGAGTCTCTCTTTTCTTGGCATTTTGCTGCAAATTTTGTAAATGAGATAAATCAATGTTGTGCATAATTATCAAGATTGATTTACATAATCTCTATAAAGCTGACAACACACACAGTACACACACATATTTTTTTACTGACAGAGTTGAAGCATTAGCAGCATTACACTAGTAATATACCACAATATACCTCACCAGACTGTCATGTAGCTCAACTTAAGACCTACCTTTCATTTTAATAATTACGATTTTAAATGAAACAAAACTAGTGAACCTTAATTTGTAGAACAGTAAAACTGCCTTTAAATTATCTGCCTGCCTGCCTGCCTGCCTGCCTGTCTGTCTGTCTGTCTGTCTGTCTGTCTGTCTGTCTGTCTGTCTGTCTGTCTTTCTGTCTGTCTGTCTGTCTGTCTGTCTGTCTGTCTGTCTGTCTGTATCTCTCTCCCTCTCTCTCTTCATTAAACATGACAAACGTCAGTAAAAAGCTGGACAAGGCTTTGAAATCACAGAGTTTTTGTTTATTTTTTAGGAAACTTGCGATGTTATGTTTTCAGCGGCGCTAATGTTGTGGTTCATTTATCACCAAACAACGTCGGGGAATTGCACAAACACCGTCATTACCTGTTTGTCTGATCCTGCGGGCATTGTTGTGCAAGTTCACACCTCTCATGAACTAGATCATAGTTCAGTTCATGTCATAGTTTTAAGGTGGAAGGTGAGAATGAAAGACTTAACTTGTTAAAGAAACCCTTATCCATCACTACCCCTTGCCTTTACTGTCGGAATCTTTATCAGACAGTGTGTAAAATCCCTCTCTGCTTTCTCTTGCCATCTGTATATGAGACCGAGAGCTGTTGTGTTGCAGGTAGGGCCTGCCCCTTTAAGGAAAGTTTGTAGTGCGACGTAGTGCACCAGGGTATTGTGGGAAAAGACGCTAAAAGTGTGTTTATATAACGAGAAGTGACGGACTACCTAGAGGAGATGCGAGTGTTTCTCCTGCTGTATATCCGAGAAATAAAGTGGCCGCATTCCAAGTAAAGAAACATCTCCTCCTCCTTATTCACGGAGCGGTCCGGACGGCTGGTTACCGGGCAGACAGCGAGCCAAGATAACCAGTGACAGGGGCGGATCCTGGTACAGGCGTCATAGGAGACGTGACACATGCAATGTAAAACAATACATTAACATCACACCATCATCCTCTAAACCCGGGGACGCACCTGAGGTAGAAGCGCTGCGAAAAGCGTCCGCCTCCTTTCCGCGCCCATGTTAAATACTTTGGCTGTTCGCACCAGCAGCATAGTGACGGGAGGGAAGAACCGGGAAGCGCCGCGGCCACACAGACAAGCACATAATCTCCTGTGGGGGGGTGGCGGCTACGGGCTTGCGTCACCTGTTAAGACCAGCATCATTTACCCCTGAACCAGCGCAGAGAAATGATGATGATGATGAAAAATTAAATATAAAAAAAATATATAAAATTGAATATGTATATTTTTTAATTAAATTAAAAAAAAAATGCGTCCTGCGCAGAGGCCTACTGCGCACTTCCTGCTCAGAAGTCCAATGCGCACATCCTGCGCAGAAGCGAACTGTGCAGGAATTGCGCGCGCAGTTTTTTTTTCTTTAATTCCATTTTTTACTGTTTTTATATTTCATTCATTTAAATTTACATAGTGTAATATATTAAGCAATTAATAGGAGAAATCCTGTCAATTTTAAGAGTTCAGTATATCGCCAGTGCGAAGATGAGAACGAGTGGAATTCGTACCCAGGTCTCTGGTATGGAGAGCCAACACCTTGCCAACTAGGCCACACAGCCTGATGATTGTCACAAGGAATTAGGCAGAATAATAATATTGACAAATTATCACTGAAACTTCAAAGAAAATATTTTCTACTTTACAACATATATTTGACAACCTTACTTAAAAGTTACCTTTATATTTTTGGCTTTTAGATACTGGATGATTTAACATACTTTAAAAAAACCTATTGTTAGAGAATAACCCAGTACTTTTCCAACCTTGTCTTCAGACCTTACAAGAATCACAGTCTGCTGTGATGTCCTGAGGCTGCCCCCTGCTGGCTGCTGGGTTCCTGTGCTGCTCTAGCTTGGTTTGTGCAGCTTGTGATTAACCAAAGTTGTCCATAAAAGAAAATCTTTAATATCCTTCAAGGGCAATTTGATGTACAACCAGCAATCATCAATTGATGACAGAGAGAGTAATTTCTATTCTTAAATATTGATGAAGGAAGAAAAAATTGGGCTCAAGCAGAAGGGCACTTTTCTCATCCAGGGCAAAAGGGCCAGTGCTCGAGCACCACTAGGGGTCTATCTGTGCACGTGCCTGTATATATATATATATATATATCTATATATATATATATGTATATCCAGTATTAAGTTTTTTGTCTCTGTTTATTTTCTGGAATGTGTGCACTGGTGTTGACTACTACTGCAAGATATAGTAGTGAAATGGACAGAGATAATAAAGATAATCCATTCATTCATCCATCCATCCATCCATCCATCCATCCATCCATCCATCCATCTATCACGCCATCCATATGATGGTTTTCATTCTATTTAAATAAAAACCATCCATTTGGTTAGTTTGTGTTTTTATGTGATATTAAGAATGGCCTTGGATGTATGCAGCACTAAATGTGCCTTTTTGAGTGTTAAAACCTCATGTTTTAACACTCACATCATGAAGTCAACATCCAGCTCAGAACCTGTGAAATTGTGTCCAGGACCTAAAGTGTAACACCCTGGGCTTGGTGTCATGAATCTGAATCGCCTGTCAGACTGTGTGTCTGAAAAGGTCAACAAGCAACCGGAGGTAATAAATGAGAGCGAGGCGGGCTGCGCGTGTGGGCGTAATTGGGCTGAAGATCCAATACAGGGGAACAGTGACTTATGGGTAATTACCTGCAATGTCCTGAGACGAAGAGCTGTGAGTGGCTGTCTCTCTGATTCAATCAGCCCCACACAGAGCAGCGCAGTACACAGCCTCTGTCTTAATTGTCCGATATGCTTTCCCCCTGATGCACAACTGTTTCTGCAGCCGCTTCCTCTCCACTTACCCTGGCAGCGAGAGAGAGAGAGAGAGAGAGAGAGAGAGAGAGAGAGAGAGAGAGAGAGAGAGAGAGAGAGAGAGAGAGAGAGAGAGAGAGAGAGAGAATCACACACTTGTGAACTAATTCACACACACACAAAGTTCCTCTGTGTTGCTGTCAAGCAAGTACGCATTCTTCACTTTGCAACAAGCACACATCCTCTCTAAGACACACACACACACACACACAAACACAACCATTTGCATTCGAACTCTCAGAACACAGTAGCCTGTACATATTCTTCATTACCATCCATTTCCGTCCCTGAGTGCTGATCTGAACTGACCTTTACTGTGCAGCTTGTTTCTCGTGTGCTCTTAATGGCAGTGGGTTTCATCTGGTGGACGGAGTTGGGCAAAATACATATTTAAATTGAATCCATGTTAGAATGCTACTCTGAATTATTATACTGTTGACCTGGTGAAACATAAGTACGTCCCCTAAAGGAGGTTTCTTTCACCCCTGTTCGTTTGAGTGTTTGATTCCCCCCCGAAACTTGGTGGAAGCATGTGGTGTGGTTCAGGGAAGAACCCATTACATTTTGGAGTGGATCCAGATCTTCACCAATCTTCTGATGGTGATGGAGCTGATTTCGACTGATGTGTGAAACTTGGTGAAACTTGATTGAATTTAAAGGGCAGTGGTACCTCCCCCACATTAGAGATTTTGATTGGTTAAGTAAATACAAACGAGTGGAGCGCAAACCTCTGCCAAGGCCCTACAGTCCCCTTGAATTCTATCACGCCGCACCAAATGACACTCATTCATAGAAACCAGTCAACTAAATGTTTCTGATTTCTTACATAGAGATTCAGCAATTATTCTGTGGGAAAAATTTGGAAATGTTGAAAAACACCCATTCTAGAAATAAAACGCCCCCTGATCTGGATCTGAACCAAAATTGGATTGTTCTACCTCGGCTCACTTTGCATCCTTCAACAAAGGAACAAGAAAATCCCATTGGTTGTTTTTAACTTTTGGAAGGAACCAACCAACACAAGACAAACAGACAGGGGTGAAAAAGTAACCTAATTGGCAGAGGTAACCCTCCTCTTTTTCCCACATAAGCAGAATAATATTGTTGGTATATATAACTTAATGTGAGAGTATAGTTATTTTGTTTGGAAACTACAACTTTTAAAAACAGGTTTGACTCTTAGAAACATCTAATGACAAAGGAATAATGCACACGATAATGAGAGTTGCAGTATGTACATTTATTGAGTTACTTGTTGAGAGCTTATTGTTCACACATACAACACTAGAAAGGCTCAACTGGTAAGAGAACAATATCAAATCATCAATGCTCAACACTCGGCCTCGAGTAAAACAACAGCGAACAGGCAAGGACAGCGGCTCCAAGGTCAGGAGGGCAAGAAAATAAAGTGTGGAGTCATTATCAATTAGTCAGGCCAATGCTTACACACGATGTTTACACACTGGAGATCGCAATGCAGCTGTTTCAAATTCTGACATGCGGAATAATTCTGGTGCAGTGAGCCTGACAGAGAATAACAACACACATGTGATTCATGCTGCCCCCGTCCATTACAGGTAGTAGGGTGATGTGAGGGCTCTGAGCAATCAAATATATAACACACAAACAGAATTAAAGGGTCGAAGCCACTGAACTTATTCATGAAAAAAACAAAACAAGTCTATATACTACAGAACTCAAGTCGAGAATCCAACTGTTTCCCCAACAAGCTGAAACATATCTGGCACGAGTCGCTTTTAGTTTGACAAAAGAGTAAAAACCAGCATAGACTCCCGCTCTCTTGATCATTCCCAGGCTTAGCACGGCGACAAAAGCCCCCCCCTCAACTGACACACACACAAAAAAAAAAAATTCAGAACAAATCATTATAAAACACTTCAGCTCCATTTAAATGCACTTTTATCAGGAAAAGGCTGAAATCACATAGCGGGAGACGTGTGACGAGGGTAGAGTTACAGTAGAACTAGTTTCTCTCAAAGACTATCTGCTCTATCATCGATCCATAAATCTTTTAGCAAACATTAAATACTCCATTACAGTACATCATCCTAACAATCTGGTAGTGTAAAATATGTCCTATGAACATAAACTCTGTTGAACAAAACTAAACTCTATTGATACTGAAGGGTCCTCAAAGTCAGATTATTGTGCTGAATGAAACAAAATATATATATATATATAGAACGCTGGTTGTAATAACATGTAATTCATAGACAGGATTTTGTCCGATATAGAAAATCTGAATACTATTTAAAAAAATTCAGACATATACTGTATTTGTACAAAGTGCTTGCTCTAAAGTCTGTTGTAACATTTAAAAGCTCGTAATAACCATCGCAACCTTTTACACTACATTAAGAATTAGCTCATTGTGAACTGGTAATGGCAAAAACAGGAAAAAAAAAGGCTGACACAATGCAGTAAACACCTGTAATAGAAAGCACCACCACTCCTCTTTACTTTTTTCCCTTTTTTTTTTTCAAACAAATTTTCCTCATTATCATAATTGCATCACTTGTTCCAGTTTGCACACATTCACATCACCACGGTACGTTTGGAAAAAGAAAAATTGAATCTTAGCAGTGCTTTTTCCATTGTCTGATTTTCCTTCATATAAACAGAGAGCCTTCTGGGGATCTTTGGTTGGGAATGGTGGGAGTCGGTTGGTGGGGAAAGAAACTGTGAGATTGTTGCTGTAACACATTTCCAGAAATCAGTATCATCCATTTGACAGGTTTTCATCGCCTCAGCATTTAACGTGTTGAATGAAACCCTCCCACCACAGTAAGGCTTTATGCAGGAAAAAGGTCATGTACCGAGCAGCAATATGTTGTGATTAGTAACATTAATGACATTTAAAAAAATATATACTTGTAATTTTACAGCACTAGTAAATATATTAAGACATTTCTGCAACAGCATTGACCTGCTGGTATCATTAGCACTAATGGCAGCAACAACAGAACACTGAGCTCTTAAAAAAAAAAAAAAATAGAGAAATAGAGAAATGGCACATGTTTATTATATTCACATTTCTTTTATAAATTGTCATTCTAAGGCTCTTGCTTTGTCTCTCTTCATTATGGGATTGTCTGATACAAAATAGACTGTTCCTTAGTGAGTCAGTGGCCTGCTTATCTCAAGGATAATTCCAAGCCAGGATATGTTGTCCCTTTCTCTGCGACGTATGTTTTGTGTTTAATGAGATGTTTTCATCCCTGACTCATTCGCAAATGAAAGTTTATTGTGTCACATCCCATAATGCATACGATCCAACCTTTACTTATGTAGCTTATTGTGTAGAGTGTGCTATGCTGCTGTTTGCCACAGGCATATTGTCAATTTCTTTAATTCAAAGAATGAAAAAATACAAAGCCATATAAAGCCTATTTTGCCATTATAATCACACATTCTAGATGAACCAAGGGCACGCTCAGTGACTAGGAGACAATTCTGCCAAAATAATATCCTAACATTTTATTCTAAGATTATCATAAGGTTAAGATAACTATAAATCCATTTATAAGCCAAATTGAATTGACTTATTTTCACCATCCAACCCGAGCCTGGATCTCTGCCCTTTTGGCCCTGATCAGCATTTTTGTTTGGAAACTGTGGTCAGTTTTACAAGCGCAATCAGAAACATGCAAATTACAGTTGACTTGCCTCAGAAAATCAACATCCTCACAACTATTTTCTTAGACAATTTCCAGATCATAATGTTATTGGCTATGTCAGGAAGGCAAAATTAAATCGGTAAATTAAGGCAAATATTTATCATGCAACTGTTTGTGTGTGTGAGTGTGTGTGTGTGTGTGTGTGTGCATGCGCAGGCCTTTTTGTAGTCAATCTATGCAGAGAGGCTTCACCTCCATAGCGGTACATATACTGAATATATTGAAGCAATGCATAAATACACAAATCCCAATGACATATGCCTACCGCAGACCATGCATAAGGCGAGCCAATAACACTATCATAGCGCAGGTAAGTATAAAATGTTAGCTAATTACAGCTATTACGTACTTTCACAGTCTCTCAACTTGCTCCAGTTGCTGTCCCTGCAATAACGATGCAACATGAGAAGAATAAATCTCTTGAGTTGAAAGCTTGCACTTTAAAGTGATGGATTGTGAGTGCGTGAGTGGCTGCATGAAAAAGATTCTTGGCCTCATGTTGCTGCATGCGTAAAATGAGTTGTTTATTTTTCTCCCATCCGCCTGGTGTTCCCTTGTGGAAAATAACATGCCCTTGGGCAAGGCACTTGGTGGTAGTATGGCACTATTTGTACTGAGCATCTCCGAGATGAGACTGAATCTGAGTAGACCATTCCACACACTATAAGAAGTGTTGATGAGTGCTGTAAGGGATGTATGCTCCCAGTGCAGCGTGCATTTCAAAATAAAATGAAAACATATAAACTCCAAGTTTTCATTTCCCTTTTATTTGTCACCTCACCTGCTAATAGACTTCCAATAATGCCTTTCAACACCTCCCAAGGACGGAGAGCAGTGTAATTAATATGTTACGTCCTTCACCTGAACTAAATTTTTGTTGTCGTGAACGCATCTGAACGAAAAGAGTATGGACCCAATCCCGTGGACAATCCTCCGGAGTTCATGTCTGAAAACGGCTTATGTTTTTTCAGAGCAAAGTTGACATCAGATTGGCAATATATTCACTAAAATGTGACCAGCATACTATGAACAAAGCGAAGCCAAGAATAGAAAGTAAAACTGCTTAGTTCTGGCTGGAACTGTATTTAGGGGCTGATTCTTCCTATATCTTTTTGTATAAAAATATATATATATCTAGCGAAGTGCTTATAAGATGACATGATGAAATAAGAAATTTAAGAATACAAAATAAGCCATGATCTGAGCGGCAAACATCTCCACCAGCGAGAGGTGTCAAGGACAGCAAAGACTACTTCATGGTGTTCGGGGTGGGGGGGGGTGAAACGCATGACAAGAGTGTGCTTCTCTTCGTCAATCATACACTGACAAGTCTCTGCAAGATTAAGACTTCTGTATTGTCATTGCTCCAAACACAATTAGCCAGAGGATGCAATGAGACTGGAGCGAAGTTAGCAGTGAGCTAATGCTTTTTTGGGGACGACGACGACGACGACTCATTACAGCCACAGTCTAGGGCTGTTATGTGTCTGTCAATTGCATTTTTTATTCTAACACGTACGTTCGGTCAACTCCATATCACATTAACTGACGAGGCAGAGTCAGAAACTACTAGCTCATGACGCCCTTTCAGCAACCCTCTGAAAACAAACACCTTTAAAGGCTCATCGCACTGTGTGCTACAGGTTTTTTGGTTTCCAGCAATAATTAGGTAGAAACAGGCTTTTGTGAATATGGGGGGCTTCCTAGTTAATCAACCTTGCAATCTATAGGTCCAATGGCAGGGTCATTTCATGGTGAGAGGCTCCCCAGCAGGTCTGGGGTGATATACCCTACAGGCATAGCAGGTAGGGCCTTGAGGGGGTACTGTGGCAGGCAGGGAGGGGGACACTGACGGGGAGGTTGGTTGAGGAGCAGACTGTGCTGAGTGTCCACCTCCTGCACCACTGTGTAGTCTGAAACAGGAGCACTGAACTGGGACTGGGGAGATTCAGGAACAATGTAAGATGATTGGTTTTCATCCACTTTGGTCTCCACTGGCTGCAGGGGTATGGTTTGGTACCCCTCACCAGACATAGGGGAGCCAGGGGGTGTGCTGATTTGCCGGGTGGTGCTCTCTGCGGTGTAGCCGCTTCCCTCGGAATCCACGACCAGCAGCTGAAACTGCAGCTCTTTTTGCTTCTTCTTCGCGGTCCCCTCGTTGTCTTCGCTCTCTTTTCCTTTATTCTGTGTTTCATCCTCAGTGGCTGAGGCGCTCTCCTGGATCCGGAGTTGCTGGCCAGGAGACAGCACCACGCCTCCAGAGGGCATGACGTTGCTGACCTGGGCGTAGAAGTCTGTGTTGACCCAAGTCTGGGGACCTGCGGTTTGGGTTTGGACGAGGTTCCTATCTGAGGTTGAAAATCCTTCTTCCACAGCGAGGGAGGCTTCTCCGTCTTCGGGTTGGCCTGGCAGCAGGGTGGCCGTCATCATTAGGGTGTCATGGTCGAAAACATCTGGGTCGTAACAGCTGGCCCTTCCTGAGTCATCATCAGGGAAGCTGACGCAGAGGGAAAGAGAAAAGGGGATTGAATTCATATAGCATAGATATTGGTTAGCATGAAAACACAGCCTTCACGTAAGAGCCTGTGCAGTACCCAATGGCATTGGAGCATCCAGTGTTCATGTGGTGGCTGGCGTGTTGGGGCAGGCCAAGGAGCCTCTGGGTATCTGAGCTCTGGTTGTCCTCCTTCTCCCCAGCGTCCGCATCCTCAGCATCCACCTCGATGAACTCAACCCACGGCTCGTCTTGGTAGAAATCTGGTGCAAAGGTGGACAGGCCGCCCATACCTCCACCACTCAGGATCATATTTAGGTCGTCCAGCTTCCCCTTCTGCAAATGCACAAATTTGTACAACAATATTAAGCGTGTGTGGCGATCAGGCAGTGAAAATAAACAGGACTTTTAGTTTTCGCTGCACAGTTTCAGCTGTAAATCATTGTGTTTCCATCTTTGTCTGATTACGAAATAGCAGATTTTTCATTTCATTATTCACATAAGCACTTCTTTGTTCTGAGGTCCAGGGCTGGCTTATAAATGCATCCCACAGCCAATAATACACCCACAGCACAATCCTGAACCAAGACCCTTATTTTTCCCTCAGTCGTTCTCCTGTCCTTGTTGGCTTAAAAAAACAAACAAAAAAACCCAAAGTGGTTGCCTTTAAAATTGTTTACAGATATTTGTTTTTCTTTCTATTTCATTGTTGACGAGCAGCGGTTGGAGGAGGGATGATGGGTGTGGGTGGGATGATTGCGTGGCCTAATGTTCCACATGGATGTCTAGGGTTGTCTGTTTTTAATCATATTAAATTGGAAAGGGACTCAAAAAACAGTGGTTACACAACCCCTTCTGAAAAAGCAAATTCCTCATGTAAACTGCTGTGAATTATTGATGGTTATAATTTAACCCTTTAAGCACATACAGTACAAGAAAAAACATGATATTTTACAGCAGAAAAACTAAGCTGACGGATAAATCAAATCACATACATGGCCTCTATTGCATATTCCCAACTACAACTTCTTCTCAAACAGCCGTTATTATTTTGTTCATCTAAATAAAAGGCCAGGCAGAATAACAGAGGAGAAATGAATGTACCTTCAACAGCTCTGGATCGATGCCTTTAATTTTTGGTGCAGGAACTGGTGGCAACAGAATCATCATGAATCTGTAGAGGCAGCAAGAGGAGGACATGATGAAGATGATCTGTTTTAAGTATTTGTCAGTGTGTGTGTGTGTGTGTGTGTGTGTGTGTGTGTGCGTGTGTGTATGGCAAAGAATGAGGCCCTGCTGAGAAGTGTGCTGCAAAATCTGCTGCAGATTTAGCAAACACACGCATGTTGTCGCTGCCATCATGCTTCAGCAGGTCCAGTGTGTTTCTGACAGTGTAGGTTGGTTGGATAGAAGAGAGCGAGAGACTATAACTGTTCCTACCTGTACTGCTGAGAGACGACAATCAGCAAGAGGAGTATGAGGAAGCCCACAATCACGAAAACAAGTACAACTGTGAGCGGGAACGTACTCTCTGGGGAAAGAGCATAAAACAGATTCCAGCATCACAACCACACAGTTCCAAGTGGATGCAAAGTGCCTGAACCCAAATAGGCACGGACCAATCAGATTGAATGTTCCACCCTTGAACCAAGGTGACTTTACCTCCGCTGAGAATATCATCCACGTGAATGAAGATGGAGTCACTGAAATCTCCAAACTTAGTGAAGGCCTGCATCCTGCAGTGGATGTGCACTTCATACTCTTTGCCTATGTGCAGACCGTAGAGTGCCTGCTGAGTGTGCCGCTGAATCGCCAGCTGCAATACAGAAACACACAGGAGACAATTAAAACAGAGCATAGAGAGAGAGAATAAAGGGATTTTGCAGTGTTTTAATTTATTAGAAAACATCACTGAAGACTGAAATAAGCTGTTTTGTTGTGACGTATATAACTGTGACCTTTTCGTAGGGGCAATTGTTATTTTGTCATTTCGGATACATTAGGCAGAGGACTGTTACAATGGAAGCTTCTGAAAAGTTGCCAAGGCTGCATTTGTCAGATGGTGGGCCACGCTGTAATGAATATGAGCCTGCACAAGGTCCCATGGCCTCTGACCTACAGATTCCTCCCTTCACTTCCTTCAGAGAGGCTGTGTTTTCCCAGAGGACCTTGCTCTGGCTTCCATCGCCTTGCCAACAAAGCTACACTGCATTTTAGCCATGAGACCCCGTGGGGGAGGGGGAAGGAAACACGACACTGTGCCACTATGACCTACCTACAATTTACTTTTAAGAGAGTGCATGAGTGTTTCGTTTGTGTGAGCTTGTGTGTGTGCACATATGGAAATGAAAGTTTTAAGGTTTGTGTTTAACTATGTCGGCACAAGTACTAGTGTGTGCCTGAAAGCAAAGGGAGGAGGAGAGAGAGAGAGTTTAAGAGCAAATAAAGAGTGAGCGAGCACTCACCGATTTCCAGTTTGTGGTATTTATCTCTCTGTACTCGAATTCGTACTCAAGGCGCATCCAGCCCGTCTCGACGTCTGCAGAGGGCGGGGGCTCCCAGTTGACCATGACATCATACCTTAGTCCAGAGGGACTTAAGTTCAGGAGGGTCCAGTTTAGAGACACTGGTGGGTCTGGACGTACTGCCAGGAAAAGGGTAAGAGTTCAACATGAACTTAAGGAAAACAAAAACAAGCTTTTTCACCGCCGATCACCACACACACAACTCGCCTCCTTCACCTTACTGCTGCTTGAGAGTGAGTGCCAGTCAGCTGGGCCGCTGAAAGCTTTGGGGGAATGACTGAATTGCGCCTTCGCGTCTCTTTTCAACTCGATTATAGCAGTTTGGAGATCGTTTGACCCCATAATCGTAATCACAATTAAATTTCGATTAATCGAGCAGCCCTACCACTCAACATGATAAATTCATTAATGGCTTAGAATGCACTTGACCTCAGGTGAACAAATAAAGAATTATAGTTAAACATAGATGATACTCATGCACATGGAAATTAAAAATGCTATTTGAAAAATCTAAAAAAATCTAAAGTATAATGTGTATATGAGCTTTGCTGTTTTGTCACTCTTGTACTCACTGGTGTTAGCCCGATCAGTGGAGGGTCTCAACATGTTTCGACTATTTTGAAGGTGGCATATGCAAGAAAAGCAGTGGCATCAAAATAAATAAATAAAAAGGGGTAATCTACAAATTCATGGCATTCTTTCTATTTGAGTTGATAGAGTTGATATTTGATCTGAGGTAGACGCAAGGCAAAAAAAAACATCCTTCAAAGGTGCCAACCATTTACTGGAAAGCCAAGTATTGCAAATTGCTATTTCTTTGGTTCAAATTTCAATAGCACACGATTGGAAGCAATAAAAAAAAAAAAACTCATATTGCGACCAATAAAAACAATGGCAATCTTCTAGGAGATGCCACCAGCAGCCGATGATATATTTCTCCGGACAGCCTTTGAAGCCAATGATTCAAGTGGTACTTTATTCGACGTGTATTGTTGGTTCAGTTTTGAAGACGACAACATTCAAATGTTATCTATAAAACAACACACTGACACTCAATTTGCACACAAGAACTTTACCGGGAAGCGATATCAGCAAACACATGACATTGACATGTGATAATACAGCGTCTATCATTTGCTGATTTGCTATTTGCTGCTTCCTGTAAACTTGTAGGGGGGCTCCATCATGCTAAAACATGCTTCACATTCTGTAATCCCCTGGAAATATCGTGAAGAATATCTCTAGTTCATTGGATGTATTACAAACATTAGTATATGCACAAATGTTTATTACTAACCAATATTTTCCACTGTAAAACAATCGTCCTCATCAAAAAAGGTGGTGTTTTGGCTGCGCAGCTGCAAGCAGTAGGCGGTCCAAACAACTGTGTGGTTCATGTCGAAGAAGCATTCCCTGTTTGAATAGTCATAGTGGGGACACTCTTTCCATCGCTGATCGATGAGTTGACGGCTGAAGAAGGGATAAAGTGAAGGAGGGAAAAAAGCAAAGGAAGAAATTATTATCATCTGTAGGTTTGAGCATCTGGGACACACATATATGAATTAAGTTTGACACGTGACAGAAAATAAGCCCCTTTCACACTGGAGAAAACACGTATGACCCATTGATCGGGCTTTTGTCTGGGAAATTGTACAATCAGCATTCATTCATGGGTCAAATGACTTACAAATGAATTAGATCCAAATCTTCGTTATACAATGGCATCTGAAAATAGCGCCTAACGGCAGTCGAATGCTAACAGATTGAGTCACACTACTGCTCAAGTAGCATTCACTATTTTCAAGTCAGCATTGAATTTGAAGGGACGAAAGTAAAAGATGCAAAAAGTAAAAAATGTATTTTATTACTTTTAACCAACATTTTTCTAGCATGAGACGTTGAACAGAAAGGCAAACTTATCAATTAGCACTTGAAAAGGCGTCTAAACTTTAGTTGAAGTAGGCCCAAGGTGAGTTTACTCACTCTTTCTTTAGGTAGAAGACTCGGAGAGCTCCAGGGGAGGACAGGTTCTGGAAGGTGCCTGGACTCCACCAGCAGCGGAATGTCTCCTGCTCCCTGGAGACGCACTCAGTGAAATGGGGCTCAATGGGAGCTAAAAGGCAATGAAAGACACAAAACGGTAAGGGACAGAGTAAACAACACAGATTATCAGTAAATTAATTCTGCAAAATCAAACCTCCATAACTCCATAACTCTCTTATGCTACTTTTGCTGCTAGTCACCAGACAAGCTAATAAGATCTAACTATAGCTTGTTTGTTGATTTGCTATATGATAGTTTGATTGTTCTGGGAATTTAAACCAGTGAAATTTGACTAACACATTGTAGTTTCATGCTTTTCATTCCTAGACATGATCTGATGAATAACTCGCTGTGCTAAACAGAGGCCGTCCATGACGCTAGCTAGTTAGCTTCACTTGAGTGATTTGACTAGCAGCTAGGCCTAACATTAATTCCATCCATCTAACGGCAGACGGATAAACTTCAGTAAGTTAGAAATCATCTACTTCTTATGTTAAGTACAACAAGTTAATCACCTTTGGTTGTGTTTGTGTAGCCAACCTTTTTCCTATGATTCCCACCAACTCTGTTTTTGAGCTGTTGTTTTTGTGAAGCTTAGTTTCTGAACCTCGTTACCTCCCTGTGAATGGCCAAGGCTATTACATGAATTCTTAATATAGCACAATATGATCCTTGAAGTATTCCACAGATACATGGGGCCAAACGTATCAGCACACCTTATTCTTTTTCTTTTAAACTACTTGTTCATGCACACTACACACAACCTTGATGGCAGCTGTTATGACAAGTGAGCAACGCGAGTCACGCTCTGCTGGTGTGCAGTGGTTAAAGGGCCAACTCATAATCTGCAGCGGTTGATGCTGCATCGAGTTTCAGTCCTTGTGCTTTTCCAACGTTCATATCTATCCGCATACATTTCATGTTGTCCCCCGCCCCACCCGAGGCGCTGACTCAGCCCCTTTCCACCTCTTCTTCCTCACCCTGTTACTCCTCATCACCAGTCCCTCACCGCCAGTTTGGTGCAACCATAAATAAGCAACTGAGGGTATTGATTTCTGCTCCACCCGCTCACCCCCAGCTCTTCTCATGGTAACTGCTGCACTATATCACACACAGAACCAGATCATAAACATTTCCTCAGCACACAGGGCAGGAGTTAAAGACAGACTGCAGCGAATATCTTTGGATATTTGTATATAAATGTGCAAAAATTATCTCCACAGTCACTAAAAGCTGCTGAATCTCACTTTAAGTCATGAAGGTTATGCTATAGGCATGTGCATACATTGTGCCATTTGTGCAGTGACACACACTGAACCAGCATGCATCTCTGATTAACATAAACATCCTCATAACCACAGACACCCCAAATAAACAGCCGAACCAACAAGCCCTACCCCAGGCAGGTATCAATCTGCACACACTCATAATTTATTAACACAGAAAAATCCTATACACTTTTACTTTGATTACTTTGCTGACTTTCTATTAGATGCCAGTGTAGCCTCATAATTCATTGCATTCCTATGACATTTTGCCTCTAGCTCTCTAACTGCTCCCCCCTTTTTTTTCTCCACCTTACCTCCCTTCATCTTCTGCATACTGTCGTGGTTCCCAGAGCTTTGCTATTTCAACTTGCCCTCCCTCCCCCATCCAACAAATTCCAGCTGCCACCATCAAAGAGCTTTGTGCAGACGCTGTATGCAAAGAGGTTTAAGAACTACAGACGGACTGATTGCGGGAAAAAAGTTAAATAGCACCTTGGAAATGCATGTTTTGGGGTTATACGTCTCTTGATGCCTTTGATTTTTCATGGTTGGCAATATCTTCAACAACGCAATACATTTTTTTAAAGTAAATAATTCCTGATTCATGTGTACTATGTAAATTCCTTAATTTTCATGCTTTAAAATGTACTTTTTTTATATTGAAAGACAATGTTTTGAGACAAACTCTAACAGCTTAAGACTCAAAAGAACACAGACAGAGTTTTGAAAGCTACCCTCAAAGAATGGGGCTCTGCTGGTTAAGTTCAGAAAGTACAGCATTTTTGTACAAGTTGTAAGTTGTAAGGGAGCAAGTTGCTTCCCTGTCTGGTTTGTAGTTGAAGTGTGTCAAAGGTGAGACGATCTGCAGCAACACTTGGAGTCAAGCAGTGTCTACTAGTTCTCAACGTCTCTTCTCAATCATTTGCTATCATAATTCTCATCTGGCATTATGATGAAATCTGACATCATGAGACTTAATCGCTAAGAATACTTTCTCACCATACCGTGTATTTCATAGGAAATAAAAGCCAGAGGAATTGTTCAAGTTGTAACTGGCTCATAAGCCAGTGGGCAACATCTTGACAGCTACAGGTTGATCATGTAGAGGCTGGTATGCTTTTGTTTTAGGACCGTACTTGCAGATTTCTGCTCATACTAACCATCACAGAGTTTCAGTGATGAGAGGCTACATCATGCCTGTACTTGCCAGCTGCCATTAAATGATCAGCAGTTAAAAGCCTGATTTTGCTTGCGTGTGTGCATGCTTGTGTGCGATGTGTGCATGCATGTGTGCGTGTGTGCATGCATGTGTGCACTCCTACTGGTTGTCCATACATACCATATCTTTGGGTCCTTGTGTGCTGTGTGTGCAGCTGAGACTGATAAACAGCTCTTCGCTTCATGTCCTGTGTTCATCAATCTATACAGAGGAGCTAGGAAACCACTTATCTTCCTTGATGTCAGCTTCAGCCATTACGGATTAAAATCCATTAAAAAGCCTAAATAAAGCCCTCTTCCCCCAGCCCTTGTGGCAGCTGGCAAACAGCACTAAAAAGGCTGTGAGAGAGGTGCAAAGAGGATTTATCGGTTATCGCACTGTGAAATATTTTACTGTCGTGAGGAGTGCAAGGAAAATTAGGCTATGACGCTATGAATTACCACCTTTTCCAGCTCATTTGCAGATAGAGGTTAGTAATGAGGTTAATAACGCTTCCAAGGAGAGAGGAAGTAGCTGTGAGGGAGGAGGTATGAGGAAAGAAAGAGGGAATAGAGAGACTGCAGATGGCATCAGTGAGAGAGAGTGAATGTATTATGATGGAAGACAAAACTGGCAATTTGAGATCTTTGGCTGCAAAACTAAAACACTTTTGAGAGTAAAACTCACTTGGTGAGTATCTAACAGGCAAATTGTGTGTGAATATTGCCCTTGATGAAGACAGTTTCAGGAAAGGATTCAATAACACTCATCATTTAAGTCTGGGTCTGCAACTGTTCTCTTTACATATGTTTGAAACAATTAGGGGAAATTACTGATAGGTTACTAAAACAAACAGCTTTAACTGCAATGCAATCAAACCTGAAACTATTTTTCACTATATTTTCAACAATGTCAGGCTGTTGAAAGTCATCAGACCAAACATTAGGCATCTGCGTGTTATTATTTGATGGTGCACTATAAGCTAATCTTTTAAATTTTGCTTTATTCAACATATAAAACTGAATAATCCCTGCCCCCATCCGACATGGAGAAAGTTCTTAGTGATCATCTATTTCAGACAACAGAAAACAGTTTGCTAGAAGTGCCATGAGTTCTTTTTTTTATTTTACCTATGCTACAATAAAATAACACAAAATATACTGAACTAAGCAGACACATAAACAGTAGACATACAGAATCCGAGTGTCTCTTCATTGTGGTATTGGGACATTATCAGTCTGATTGCCTTCTGCTTGAAGAAAACACACACACAGTGATGCTGAACGGTAGAAACTGTTATCTCTAGGCACTTCACTCACATTCAGCTCTTGGCTGACTGTAACAATTAAATGACAGCCAAGGCCGAAAAGCCAATGCTAGTCTCAACCGGTCTCAACCCAACCCAAATAGGAGAAATAAAATGAAAATGTGACCTATTTCAGGTTAAAGTTATTTATAAATTTCATATTATGTCACCAGAAAGATTGAACTACTGTCAGCAACAACATCTGATTGATACTAGAGCACCCAGGCCAGAATCCACATCATTTCCTGCACCAGCATCGGACTGTGTGTGTGTCAACCAGATGGAGAAATTGGCAGCACACACTGGCGCTGTGCACATCGCCAGTTGTATCCCTGCATCACACGCTCAACACACACATGCGGTTTTCTGCAGCACACACTTGTTGAGGTGTTAATGCATTTACTGCGGAAAGAATTGTTGGTCCTACACAGGGAATGTGAACATGCGTAACACGTAGATGAGATGGGAGAAAGGATGGGACAAAGTTTGGAAAAATCTGACTGGAATTTAATTTATTCCGCAAATGTCCCAATGCTCTTTATACTCAAACATACATATTTCATTTTTGGAGGAAACTTAAATAGATAAAGCTACTAACTGTGCTTAATGGGGAGGTTTAATGTTGAGTCAGGAGGCCATGTGGAATATGAGAGAGCCAGAAAGCGCAAGAGGCGGGTCAGAGGAGAAGGGGAGAACGCTGAATGACCGCAACAAGATACAAACAAGAGAAGGCAAACAGCTGATATAAATAACAGCCGACATGCACATGTAGGTTCACACATAAGTGCACACACGGACTCACAAAAAACTTGCACATGCACACACTGAACTTCCACCTTCAAAACAAAAACAGACAGAGAATATCAAAGTGCCATTGTGCAGTCCATGAATACGTCCTGCCTTTCCTCCAAGTGAAACAACAGGACCCATGGCTTCGCTTCCCCCCCGTCGCATTCGGCAGCACAGGATGACAAGTGCTCGCTCCATCTGATCCTCATGATTCTCCTCAGTGCTATAGCTTTGAAGTCTAACAGACACAAGCTGGTGTGTTTAACCATGCAGTGACCCAGTCGGCTTATTCAGGTCCCAAACATTTATTAGCCTGAATTAATGATGTTAATCTCCTCTAATGCCATTACAGCCCGTAGCATTGGCTAAGTTGTGTCATATTAAGTTATAGTGAGAGTAAATATAGATGGGCGGGGGCATTTGGCTTCCAGCACAGACACCTGCACACACACATTTCTCTAGTTACCTTTCTGCCTCTCTTGCTTTTTATTGTGGCTTCTTCCGACGCGCTGCCATCCGCGCTTCACTTGGGTGTCAGATGTTTTCACAGGGGTCAAAGCAACATGTTAAATTCAGCTTCTGACCATGGGGCCTCACAGAGAGCCGCGAGATCCTCATTTTAGATATGAGATTAAAAGACTCAGCCAACATAGCATTAGCTTTTTTTCTTAAAGTTGTTTTTAAGACTAAAATGCATCACTTTAAATGACTTACTTTATCTTTTTCTGTAATGCTCATCAGTCTGCCCTTCTGCTTCGAAATGAGGATGTTTCCGATGAGCAGTGCTCTGCTGCTGCATCTGCTATTTCACAGCCATCCTTCATTTACAGAGCGTTGCCTCAACAATGAAACCCCCCCCCCACACCATTTAACAGTATGCATTTCTCTCACCTGCCTTTTAAGGCTCCAACTTTACACCGCACTTCAGACATTGCATCCCACACAAGGCCCCGATTTTGCCTCTCAGAGCAAACACACCCGCGTCTCGTGTTTAAAGCAGATGTAACTGTAGATTGTGTGTGTGTGTGTGTGTGTGTGTTTGTGTACGAGCCAGACGGACCCAACCTCTGTACGGTTACCAATGGTTGCCACTGGTTACCACCTCTGTGGCCTAAAAAGCACAGCCTCATGCAACAGGCTCAATCTATAGGCCTGAGGAGTGAGTCCTCTTGAGACACACACAGGCAGACGCTCTGGGAGGGCTGGGGCGAGATGAAGCGTATATGTGAAAGAACGGATGAAGACAAACGACTGCCTATAATCACTCTGGTAAACCTTTAAATATATAGCAGCATCTCCAACCGTCTGCTCTTGGCTTGTTATGCGGCTCGCCTAACAACAGACATAAAGATGCGTCAGAAACAGCAAAACCAACACAACTCCAGGTAGGCTCCTTTCAGACATCTAAATGGTTTAATACAAACCCAAAAGCACCGGATGACACCAACTCCCCCAGATTCAAGTTTCACTGATTTCTGCAAGTTTCTGGGAGAAGTGTAAAGTGTTATCGCAATTGGAGAACAATAGCTGAAATCAGAGGCTGTGCGGGGCGTTAACTCGAGAAAGGCGCAGTCTGCGTGTGTTTGCTTAAGCTATTGAAGACCAGGGCTGCGTTAGACAATCGCTTGCTCAAGACCGTTTCAGCCATTTAACCTCAAACAGTTATCAGTGGTTCGTCTGCGGGCTTATCAGAGAGGTAATGTAAATGGGATAGTGACGTTTGCTATGGATTGTGAGCAAACATAAAGTCAAAAAACCTGAGGGCAACGACTCAGAGCTCAGAACTCTATTTAGGGTTTTAGCAATTTAAAGTAAGGAGCCGCCACACCCATAACACTAGAGCTTTTACTATAACATCATCTGTTTTGCGTGAATATTATCAAATTGATAAATAAACTTTGATATAATGAGCAGCCCCAATGTTACAGACATAACTGATGGCCCTTCTTTAATCTAGTTTTCATGTGTTAATTCATACAGCTAAATCTTAACAGGAAACACAGCCTTATATTCTCACTAACTTGTCTGCAATGAGCATTCACCTCCAGGTCAAATGACTCTGCAGTAGACACAGGATTTAATCAGCTCTGGCTCTGAATGGCTGTGATGGAAGAGTTACACTCGGGTGAACGCCCTTATTTGCCAAGACAGCGATGTGAGACAACACAGAAATCCCAAAACAGAAAAGGCAAACTCCTCTACTGGCGATGGGAAAGGAGTCAATCACCTTTTCTATCTGATTTAGCCATGTTTAAAATACTTGTGTAGACCCCTCTTACCAAAAACAAGACTGACAGGCATAGTAATGACTGAGAATTAATAATTACCCCAAAAAATTATATTTTAAATTATTTATTTATTATATTTGATTTATCAAAATAACCCTAACCCTAACCCTAACCCATAACTATGATCATATACTCCAGATTGGGATGCTTCCAGGTTATTTAACCTCTGCTGGAAGTGGTTCTACAGGTACTTTAATAAAAAAGAATATGAGAAGATTCATAACCAAAATCTGTTGAGCACAAAAATGTGGCAACAAGCACTGGGACCAATTATTTC
This sequence comes from Platichthys flesus, assembly GCF_949316205.1. NCBI lineage: Eukaryota > Metazoa > Chordata > Actinopteri > Pleuronectiformes > Pleuronectidae > Platichthys > Platichthys flesus. Next base: position 8,824,818 of record NC_084947.1, read on the forward strand.
TGCTTGGAAAAGCAAAGATTAGTTATTTTACCAGAGCACTGAACAATATGTTCAGAAAACATGATAATTGAACCAATATTCAGGAACTGCTCTGTGGCACTCTGGACGGCTGAGTTTATTTTTCCTCATTACTCAACTTCACACATGCATCGCTTTGACCGTTTCATCCTCTGATCGCTGGATTATAGAAAGTTGCAGATTGTGAAAGTGACCCCGGTGACCGAGAACCATTAAAAACATCCTCCTTGGACTGTTTGTTTGCTGTAACATTCATCAATCAACATGTTACATTAATGATGGTAATGATGGTTCCCCCTTTGCAAAGCCCCTCAAAAGAAGGCGAAGAAAGGTGTGGTCAGAAGAAGATGAGATAATTTGGAATTATGAAGCTAAAGCCGTAGAAAATATTTTTTCCATGAAAAAGGGGCCTACTAGGGAAGTGGCACAGTTAATACACCATAAAAATCCCTAATGAAAAAAATGAACGCTTGCACACTTCTAATGTCTCTTATCACCCATCCGAAAAAAGGATTAATGTGTGACTGCACCAACATTCTCATCATGATATGCATATTTTTATACACCCTGCACATTAATCCTGTCAAATCCCTAAATGTCAGCTTCATCAAACAGGTTTGGAAAAAGCAGAGAGAATTAATGGGTCCACTGCTGTTAGCTGAAATGCCATTCAGTGTGTCATAGCGTTCCAATAACTATATAACCAAGATGTCCTCAAAGGGATCAGTACAGGGAGTTGGTACCAATGCAAAAGTAAGGTACTGAGAACGTTTTTGTATGTGCAGGTGCAACATGAAATACTGTGTCTAGAGGTAACAGGTGCTGCAGCGGTGTGAGAAGCTGTCCACACATGGTCTCAGGTCTCTATCCAACGCTGTCTGTCAACCGTTAACGGCAATGAGCAGATGTGACTAAGAACAAACTGGTGAGACAGGGACTTACAACACTGTACATACAGAGGATGACAAGCTGTGGTGTCAAATGTTTTCAGGGCCATTAAATGACTCTGCATTTTAATGTTGCCTTAGAAAGAAAGAAAGAAAGAATAGAAGAGAATATTATTAATATTATTAAAAAGTGTGATTTTTGAATCATTGACATTCAAGAATGACAAACTGTGAACATAAAAAAGATAATTAAAAAGAAAGAAAGACAACAGAGAAGAGAAAAAACTCATTAAAAAAATTGTAGAAAATGTTATTAATCAAATTAAATCAATAAATATTATTGTGATGTATGCATATGGACAAGAGGCTAGATCAATCTTTCTGCACTATAATCCTTACAGACAATGTTTCATGTCTCATTTCTAAAACAAATTCATGTCCAAAATCTTCAGTAAGACAGCAGCAAGGGTCTGGACAGAAAATGGTGTCTTATCTGTCTCTGAGAAACAGATAATGGAGACACGTCCTGACAAACAACAGCAGAGAACATCCCCTCTGTGTATCTTTGCTGTGAGAGTTTCCTTGAATCATGTGCCGTTCCCGCCCAGGTAAACTTTAGTCAAACAAGAACTGTCTTGGCCGAAGTTGCGGAGGAAGCACACTTTCACCCTGCTGAAGCTGCAGTCGCTCCATCCGGTTGGCAGAATTTACCAACTCATCACCACCTCTCAGTCACTCCAATGTTTGAGACTGGAAATGGTGCCGTGGAAGACATCATAATTCATGTTAAAAGTCCTATCTTGGAGAGAAGGGGGGAGTGTGGCCTGTTTGCTCAGCCGCCGCATTCTTTCACCTAATTATTTCAAATGGCTCTGTGACAATTGAATTAGCTGGCTGAACATCCTGCATCATCCTGTCCCTTGGACTTTGATAGAGAAGCCCCAGCCATGTATTTACCCTGGCTCTATTGATCCCAACCTGTTTGACAAGCCAAACCAGGAAAGTGCTGCATTTGCTCAACGCTGGACCTTGTGTATCTGAGCAAACAAAGCATTCTGCAACTGATGTCGGACACAAGACGCGATAACAAGTGTCAACAGCAAAACCTGACTCACGTCTGTTAATGTTTCATGAGCTGTATGTAGAGATTGTGTTAAAAATATATTTCTTTTTGCTAATTTGTCCTCACAAAAAGAAGCGGAAAAAAACACATCAATAACATACCTGATGTTGTCATGTGGTCCCGGTCCAAGAGAAACGCCAAAGCGGGAGTGGACGGCCAGTCCAGGCAGGAAATTAGAAGAAGGATCAGGAGGTGAGAGGAGGGTGAAGAGAAGGCCATGATGCTGGAGACAGAGAGAGAGACAGAGGCACTGTTATTATAATTATCAGCTGGACGCCATGATGACATACCCATGTTAAAAAAAAAACTCCTTCCTTCCCTCCCCTGTTTCCTCCCTTTCTTTCTCTCTGCCCTATGAGGACAACTGTGGCTGCCATTTATTTTCAGCTGGTGTCTGTGAAATCCAACACGAGACCGGGCATAGTTAATAATTGTCCCAGGTTGCTGCAGCGGCAGTTGGAGATCAAATCTATGAAACCCAATTTTACTTTGTAAATGTGCTGTTTGTGCCCGGTAATATTTCTCAAGCTTAAGCGTATTCGTCATTAACTGTGAGTGTATACAGAAATACCTACTAAGGGTTCAGATATCAGAGAAAAGAAACGAAATTAAAAACACCTGCAAAAAGTCACACAGAAGCTGCTCTTGGCCATGAACTGAACTTCGGATGTTTTCCAGAGGGGACGTGTGTCTGTATGCAAATGTCAGAGTTTTTGCTCAAGACATTTACCTGAACTTTTCCTGCCCACTTTTAATATATCTGTAAAATTCATCTATTCATGTGGGCGTGGGTGTTCATGGGGTTTCAAAGATGTAATGCTTGCAAAAAAAAAGCATGTAATTTCAGCAGGTTAATTTCTATCTATAATGTATAATATACATCTCCCTAATACATGCTCTATCTTCCTGATTTTTCCTGTCGGGAAAACGTCTGACTCAAGTAAATTTCCCACTGAGTTCTTCATATGTGAAAGGCCGAGTCATTTCTGGAGTTCATGTTTGAAAACATAACCAATCACTGCAACAACTTCATATAGGGTAAAGTTAACCCTGTATTTTATTTGGCCTTTTGGTTGCAGCAGTTTGCACCTCAGTTGCAGTCGATATGGAAAAACTGTTTTCAGACATGTTGACGCAAATGTCCGAAGGAGACTCTCCCCAGTTACCAGGGACTTCATCCGCCTGACCTCCTAAAGCTGCAGCAGACTGCTCCGCCTCTCACCTGAACGAGGAGAATTTGTTGCTGTTGTGAACATGTCTGTGCAGAGAACCTCCTGTTGTGTTGTGCACGTGTGAAAGGCAAACTCTGTGTAAACTCTGAGGCCAATTCTACCTGGAGGTCATGTCTGAAAACGGGTTTGGCAAATCTACACATCCATGAGATACATTAGCAGTAGTAGCATTGATTATTAGCAGTCATTCTGGCCAACCTCACTCTTCTTTCTGCTCTGTTTTTGGTCTCCACCAACTGCTGAAGGAAATAATGCTCCGTATCCCCATAAATCTTTTATCATGTTCATTAGTTAGCGGCTTACTTAAGTACACTAAAATACCCCTTAAGGAAACTGCACAGTCAGCTATATGTATCTGTGGGTTCATTATTACATAGAGCTTGAAACTCTCTCATAAAACCAATTTCACATAAAGCCTGGGACACACTGCCGGCATCACTCGTACGTGGCAGTCGCAGAACTTTTTCCACGCCCCTGTGGACAGCTTAAAGTGGCCTCGCTGCCTACATTAGAGTTCCCCCTCACTACTGTCACACGCCATTTAGAGTTTCTCCCCTATTGTTTCTTGAGATACGCCTGCGATTCCCAGGATACATTCACAAAAGCATATTTGTTGATATTCATAATGACATAATTCCAGCAACATTACATAAAACTGACACCTTTTCTTTTATTTTCAATGTCTGGACTATATCTGAAAATAGGTATGAAAAAATATCGGGGTTTTTTTGCAAGTACATGTCATCTATGGAGAAAGGGGAGGCTACATGTGTACAGACAGTCAATGTTGACTATAATGATTTAATGTCAATACTGTTTTATGTAAAATAGTGAAAAAAAGGCTTTTATCGAAGGCAAACTGGAGTAGCAGCGCTGCAGCAGACACGTTGGTGGTGCAGACACATAACAGCAGCTGCAGCAGTTCAGAGAGGTAGGCGTCAGGGACACCAGGTAGGCAGTGCGGCCCAGGCTAATCAAGCAGGATTATCTATTTAATTTAGTGTCGCTATCACATTGTTCAACTAAATACAGGACAATCATTTCCCCTAAGCCGGATTCCTCTCCTACAAATGTCCCCCCTGACACCTTTAAATAAGAGATGTGGTGACTGTCTATCTCGCCCCAGGCTATCTTGGGAGATTCATTTCCCAGTATGTGTTTGGTCGTACAGAAAAACCCCAGACAAACTCTTCCTCCAATACGCTGGTGTTGGCGGAGAAGTTCTACGAGTCAAGTACGACCTCTAAATATAGGCCCAACTTTATGTCCGCACCCTTGGCTATTTACAGCTGTGTCTCCACAAACTCGCTGGGCAGCCAACAAGCCCAAACGGGGAGCCTGAGTTTCTGAGGGCAACAGTGCCATTATTTTCACCCAATTCTGGTGTGACCTGAAGACAGAGGATCTTAAAGACCTACAGCATAACTACAGTGTGCAACAGAGCATACCGAGTTAGCCTTTATGTATTTACTTAGGGTTGGGAGCCGAGAGATAAGAAGCCAAAAGACCAATTCACGATATATATTTTTACCTATATAGAGCGACAACTACTGAGAAACTGTAACAAAACCTCATTTCACATTTTCAAATCCCACCAGCTTGAAGTGAGCCTTGCAAGACTAAGTGGGAGGTAAATGCCAGGACAAAGTTCATATGAGTGTTTGTTCAACAGCATATATCAAACACTGGCACCTCATTAGGGTGAGGATGCCAGATCTTCATTTACTCTGGATTAGATTTACTGCAGATTTCAAATAAAGCCCACAAGAAGTGCAACTACAGCAAAAACAAAAGGAGAAAAACATTGAACTAAACACACAACAGCAAAATGTGGAAAAACGCAGTTTTGCCTTATTAACTTACTCATTGTGACAATGACTATGTTTACATGGACATTGAATTTCGATATTAACCAAATTAAGACAACAGTCTGACTGAGACACTGCCATGTAAACAATATATACTCAGATTACCAGTGTTTTTCTCTGGTATTTGAGGGATTGTTGATGTAGACTTTATCGCCACTTATTGGCCCGACATCTGTTGTTTGAGATATTTTCAAAAATGTAGGTAAAAATATTTGTTCAATGAAAATCAGCAGTAGTGAAGACAAGGTCTTAATCGCACCATAACATCTTATTGGAACGCCATTGATACAAACATTCAGTTGTCAGTGTGTGCGTTTGCGTGTGAACATTCCAAGGGTCAAGAGGCCACACATGCCCGGGTTATACAAAGCAAGAATTCATGGCATGGATCTGTCAGGCAGCAGGTTCATCTGGCCTGAACTAAAAAGCTCCATTTAAAATCAATCATTTACAATTGTCAACCATTTTTTTACATCTGATATTTTTGTCCGTGTTCATTTCCAGACTCCCATTCTAGCTCGCTTCATGTCCGACTGTCATCTGTTCTGAAATCATAATTGAAAACATTTAATTTTCTCTCCTCATCAAAAGCTGAAGCACCATTCCGCTGGTGAATTGAACATGGCTTTAATGAGCACTTTAAAATGTCACTTCTTCTTCTTCCTCTTCTCCTCTTTTATTCCTCCACATTGTCTTTTCTTTCAGAGCGCAACATTCGTTAATCAGTTGAGGAACCAAAGTGCTATAAAAGAGGGCCAAACAGCCCCTCCATTCCAACATGTGGCCTCATGTTAATCCCAACATTAGTCTCCCCTCCCCTCTCTCTCTCTCTGTGAAAGCCCTGGCAGGCCTGGTGCTTCTTCTCCAACTCGTGCACATTTCTCCCCCATTCCTCTTCTTCTCCAGGGCCAATTACAGGCTCCCAGGCTCGCGGGAAGGCTGCCTGAGCCAATCAGAAAAGAGGGAGGCTCAGCCCAAGCCTCCTGGGGTCCCTTGGTAAACATTTAAGGCATCTGTGGTCAACCTTCCTCCCACTACCTCTGCCCCAAAAACACACACACACGTATACACACACACACACACACACACACACACACACATGCATTCAACATGAGGGCATCACACATACAAACCCACACACACACAGATGGCACCCCACTGCCAGAACCAGGCTTCTCTCCTGTGTTTCCTCAAATCTCTATTAGTCATCTGTGTTTGTTCAAAAGGATCTGCCAGGCAAGGGAGGTTAAAGACCAAGGGAGTTTGGCAGTGTAAGGGTGAAGCCAGGGAAAAAAAGAAGTTTAAGGGGTGAGAGTTCACATCGTGTCTGTATTAGTCCCCTCTATAGCTGCAGGACTAAAGTATGCACACACACATACAAGCGATTTTGTGAGCCAAAATTCATCTGAGGTTCCACCAGAGAAGAAGCAGAAAGAGTGCAGCATATGCGCTGATATATTATGTCTTCATGACTCAGTCGCCATTTTTCTAAACTTGACCCAGCTCACAGTCATGTCCTCATTTACCTTGTTCCCGCTTTTTGGATACGACTGGATCCAGGGAGGTAAAAGTTCAAATTTATGAGGAGAAGGGGAGTGGCCTTTAGAAACAGACTGTCCTTTTTCTACACTCTTGGTGCAGGGTCATTACAGGGGAGAAAACATTGCCAAGAGGAAAAATGGGAGAGCATTTTCAGATTTATGAGGGAACTAAGATAGTTACACGGAAATAAAACAAGCAGATTTGCAAGATTCATCCATACAGACACAGTTAGAGTTTCTTAATAAATCAATTGTAATTGTGGAAGAAATATTCCTGAAGAAAGTATGTGACTGAAATGTTGTATTAAAGGTTCTAATCTAGCAAGTGTAGACAGTGTTTGGGTGTTTACACTTATCATTAGAAACGAAAAGAAAAAGGTAATGCTCATTTAACGAAAACATATATGAAGTCATATCTGAAATATGTTCTAGCTTACTGCTTTTGAATACACTATAAATATAGTGGGAGTGATTTGGCCCTAGTGTATTTGTTGGCGAGCTTATCTTGCTTTTTATTTGCTCATAAATTGGTTATTGGCTGACACATGCTTCAGAGACACTGTTTTACAAAATCAACTCCAATGGCATAAATGTCCATGGACAATAAACCAAGAGACATTTTCAAAGTTGCTTTTTCTCTTTCTGAAGTGCAAAAATGTCAGGTTTACTCATTAGATGAAAACCAACAGGTTTTGTCCACATTCTAAGAGATATTGAGAAGTTTTAAAGATTCCAGAATTTAAACTAGAATAGTTTTTTTTAAACCTCTTCGTACGTGTTTTCTTGTTGAGGTGCCCATGAGGAAAGTGACCCAGATACATGCAATAACTGTATCAAGTATTTCAAGTATTTCAGAACTCTTGATGATCACCTATAATAACATAAAATGAATGCAAAAAGGCAATTCTACAAATATAGCTGTTAAATAAAAAATGGTTTTGGATCTGGTGGCCTTAAAGGCATACAGTTCAATATTTGCACCCCTTTACCCGTAGTGCAACAGAGCAAGAAACAAGTGGGTCAATATTTTGTTAATGTCATTCATGAGGAGAAACATTGAAATAGACACAGGTGATCAATACACAGCATTGAAAAACCAATACATATATGCCTGGTATCCAATAGATGTTGTTTAACTAGTTAGCTTTATCAAATATATTATCAAAGAGGGCCTCAGTTAGGGCCTCCTCTTTTAAAAATGTAGCAGACATGTTTACTCAGACTCCATTTTAATAGACTTACTTTGTACTTTGCACTGGTTTGGAAAAAAAGATAATTTCCTAGTATTTGTACCCCAGCTAAATGTTAACTTATAGGTTAAATGTGATGATTTCACCATACATCATACATTCATTAACACAACTATACAAGTGCACAATGTACATCCATGCACAAACATAAAAGCACACAGGAAAATTAGGTCGCCCTAAAATGGGATAATGACTGTAATGACCACGTGCTGGGATGGACTCAAGCTACACGGACAACTTCCAATGAGTTGTTGGCTTCAATCTGTGTGACACCGACACACACACACACACACACACACACACACACACACACACACACACACACTCATTAATACAGAAGACACAGGTGTTCAGCTTATAATTGGCAACTTTGCCTGAGTCAAGTGATTGGTCCAGATGAAAGGCAGTGAAGAGCAGACAGAGTTTGACATCAGAGGTCAGTTGTAAATGTGTCGCTGGTGGTAATAACAACACAGAGTCAGACACTCTGAACTAATACTTCACCTGATCTTAAACGCTGACTCCAATACGCACTGTGCAATTTTTCCCAAGCTCAAAGAACACAACTGCGAGAAAAACGCAGCATGAGTCATCCGTTCAAAAGTACATGTTCCAACCACTGGTTGATGTAATGTTTTGGAGACCAAAGTCTACCTGTGTCAAATATCCAATGAAACTGCTGCTGAAACCAATGTAAAAAAAAAAAAAATGGCCAATGACAAACAGTTTTTTCAATACAGCGAAGTAAATAATAGGGAACAAGGAAAAGCTTGCTCTGTGTTTTGTTGCATTCAAATGGATGATGCAAGTCGATGACATCTTTCTCTATGTGTATATCGTTGTACACACACAGACTGACTCTTGAGTTTTTCCTGCCGGAGTGCTTAGCTCACTTGGCCTATTTAGGGCTGCAGGAGCATTAAAGAAAGATGTGAATCAATCTGGATTGACAAGGTAATTACTATGAAACCAGTGACTGAATTAGCAGCCAAACCTGAATCGCTCAATCCCGAGGCATTCAGGGTGTGACAGCCTGCAACCAAAGGCAATCAACTATAATCCTGGAATCAGGCCCATATGAATAAAGCATGAATTTGTGACACCACAAAGCATCTTTAATTGGAGCGGGGTACCACGGAGGGCGAGCAGGAACAAGCACTTTGGGTCAAATGTGCCAACGTTAGCTATAGCCAGTGGTGAAGGCAGGATTAAGCTCCAACAGGAAAACATGCAAATGAAATATAACTACTCATAAAAAATAACCAAGAAGATTTATTTTGAACCATTGTAATTTTCTACATCAGCCAACTTTGCACTGCCAGCTCCTCCAAGTTGTCAGTTTGTGAAACGTGTGCAAGCACTTCTGATAAATGGTAAATGGTCTGTATTTATAAAGCACTTTTCTAGTCTTGAGCACTTCACATTTACCCACAGCTCCTTGCAGCCTTACCTTCATACAGTGCATCTATGTGCAGTCTCTATCGCACATTACTCACACACTGCTGGCCCTAGGGGGCAATTAGGGGTTCAGTATTTTGCCCAAGGCCAGCAGTATAAGGGAGAAGGGGATCGAACCGCCGAACCTCGATAAGTGACGACCCACTCTAACTTCTGAGCCACATGAATTGTAATCTGAAAATGTCACCTAAAAGAGCTGCACAATGGCAACATGATAAAGGCTGAGAACATCAGAAACCAGCCTGACTGGTTTATTGGTTGGCTGATTTAATTGGTTGATGTGATTCTTTTCAGAAAGTAGATTTGATTTGGTGTTAAAGTGTTTGCTTTATTTGTTAAATGAAACTTAAATTTTAATTTGCACCTTTAAATCTGTTTCACTTTTCTCTTTCCATGCCTGGGTCAAAATTCAATTAGATTGTTCCTTGATTTTAACCGGCTTTTAAATTCTGAAGTTTGAGGTCACTGAAAACCAACTGGATCGGTGGCAAAATGAGTTGTTATATATCTTGGTGATATACAAAACTAGACAAATGTATACAGTTGTGTACAGCAAAATCACATCATGCCTTTAACATACTGAGTATCCATAAACTTCCAAACACCTGAATTAGCTGGAATCACTGCCTCAGCAAGGAGATGCCTCACTTTATGACTACGACAACTGTTCTATCATTTAACCAATGTTGTGTCTGGAGTTATTATATCTTCACGTGATCATTTTTGTGTGTACACGCACACAAAATAGTCCAAGGTCCATCATCAGGTCTCTCCGTAATTACACAAGAATTACCCAAATAGATTTTCTGCCCCTCGACCTTTCCCTCTCTCGCCTAATCTTTGTCTTTAAAATATTGAACGTTTGCGTAAACATACCACAGGCTTCAACATGAGCCTGATGCACCAGACAAGAAGAAGAAGATGAAGAAAAAGAAGAAGAAGAACAAGAAAAAGAACCCTCATAGCCTTGAACTGTTGGATGTATTTACATGCATTAACTAACCTGTAAGCATGTGTGTGTGAGTGTGTAAGTGTGTGTGGAGAAGGTATTCACGCAGGCCTGGTGTGTTTTTAACCTATGTGAGTGTGAGTGTGTGTGTGAGTGTGTGCCGGTGTGGGCGAGTATATACGCAGGCATATGGTACGTTTTTAAAACTTGGGTGTGTGTTTATGTGAAAGTGTGAGTGCATGTATGTGAGTGGAGGAACTTAACACACGGGCAGAGTATGTGTTTTTAACCTATGTTCATGTGTGTATGTGTGTGTGTGTTTGTCTACTCTGTGAGGACCACTTTGAGCATAGACCTTACAGAGTAAGAACATTTTGTCCGCTCTTTCTTTTTCAAAGCTTGTTGGAGGGTTAAGACTTGGTGTTGAGGTTAGTGTTAGAATTAGGTTTAGGTTAATAACAAGAAAGTGTTTGCGTGTGTGAGTGTGCGTCTGTGTGTGTGTGTGTGTCTCTCAGGCATGCAGATCTGGCTACTGGATGGCTCTAATGTCTCCTGCTCCTATTTCATAAGAGGGAGTGGAAAACTCAGAGTCAGCACACTGGCATGAGAAGAGGCTCTGCTGGACGCAGATCAGGACACACATCTGCAAAACCCGCCATGGTCTGTGCGTGTGTGGGAGGCGAGACAGGGAAGGAGCTGGCGTGTGTGTGTGTGTGTGTGTACGACCATGCACGGATATGTGTCCGTTAAATCAAGTGTGTGCTTTGGAGTGATACGAAGAAAGGTAAAGAGAACAAGCAGCAGAGCACAGCAGACGTAGAAAGTGTGTGCACACTGCACAGTACAGAGCAAACATTTGATCTTAGTGGAGACTGTGTGCTGTGGTGGTGAATGCTACACACTCATTGCTTCAACTTCAAGAGTTGACAAGTGTTTAAAAGACGATATAAAAGTTCTTGTTGGTTCTTGTTTAAAGAATACGTGTGCAGATCTGCAAGCTGCTCTAAATCCTGCACTTTCTCCCTCGTTGTCGGACACACACGTATATCCCGAGAGTCGTGCACACCACTAAGGACTCAAATCCAATGGAGTGTTGAACGTAACAGCTGTACCTAAGGTTGTACATGGGAGTGCGGCAGACACTGAGACAGAAACTCACGGAGCTAACGTCTCTTTAAAACGTCTTGCCTCGTCTATTTAAAAAATCTTTTCTTTTCCCTTTACCTGGTGGGTGCTAATGGCTGCCATTACGCGTGTCCTTCGTCGTGCTTTACCTCTGCTTTAGTGCTTACTGAGCAAGCATTCCAACGTTGAGTCCCATTAAACGTGATTCAGCTACATTCAGGTGAATATTTTCAAAGCCACGCTGTCTGAATGAAAAAGGATATATGGACAAGTATCAACGGGAACAGATTTCTGAGGATTATTAAATTGGCCTCTAAACCAACAGCATCCAGTGGACGTAATAAACAAGCCGTTTTTTCAGCTGCGTGTGATGAGATTTAAAAACGAAGAACGAGCCGTTACAGAGGAAAACTGCGAGCAAAGCATTCCTGTCAAGTTCATAAACACATTACAACTAAACAGGATACTCAACAGGGCAATAAAACTGTCTATGAGGAGATTAATTAGCCAATCCCACTACAGAGCAAAACAAACCTTTAATTAAAATATTATTTTTTACATAAAACATGAATGGCTCCAGCAGATTTGAGCAATGAGGCTGAGAATCCTTTTTTTCCCCCACCAAAAACAACAACCATGGGGAGCATTGAACAAGGCCGGGCGTATGCAGGTTTCCACAGTGTGTCTAATCACAGGGTGTGTGTTTCCTAATTGAAACAGCAGAGCAGGGGAAGTGTTGACAGGAGCAAACACTGTGAGAGGAGAAGCTGCAGCAAAAAATATTTGAAATTTACTTAAAAAGCTGAAGCCGTTCAACGGGATACAAACTCTGATATTCTGGATACTGGATGATAAGTATTCCCACTTATTCGCTGTTATCAATACAGTGCAAGACCCTGGATTAATGTTATGTATATTCAATCTCTGGGATGTCCTCCAAACTCGTTGAGCATTGGTAAACCTCGTTGAAGTTCTGGCAAAAAAAGTATTTTACGTATTTTTTATATTCATTCTGACAATTAGCTAAAAACTGCATTGAAAATTATTTTTTTGGGGGCTATTTTAATGAAATCAAAGTAAAATTGTCATCATGAGCTGGTCGTGGTAACTTCTGACACGTCTCATTTTTTGTGATTTAACAGACTGAAGAAATTGGAAATTGATGTTCATCGCCTGTAAAGTCACTAATATACATAGTTGTACTTTATGAATATATATATATATATATATGTTATGGGCCAAACTGAGCTACATGTACACATAGGTTGTGTCAACAATTAAGCAACTCTACAAAATATTTCGAAATATTCGGGCAAATCTTTTGCAGGTCCTTCTTACATAACTCACAATATACAGCTGAAAACATTAAATAGAAGTCCTGACGTGTCGTCATTAAGGGGGAGAAAACTCAGCAGTCCATGTCTGTCCCCTCATCCCCACAGTGTCTTACACCAAAGTGCAGCGGAACCGTGGACAACCTCAAGTTTCTGTGGTTTGAATGTGGTCTCTTATCAACAATGCAAATGAAGCCAAGCACAAGCTACGGGCAGGTTGAAGTGAAACTCGTTCGCACTCACAGCCAGATGCGTAAAGACGAACTAAAGCAGTCTGAAGCAAAGTTTTGTGCGTCGTGCGTCTGGCTGCGTAAAACCGGACTTTCTGGAAACATGGAGACAAAAGGTGCAGTAAACGCGTCGGACGCATTGAACCACTCACTTGTTGTGATGTCTCGAGCGGATCGACTTTTCAGAACTTGGTCATCTGATGTCCAGCGCGAGCTCCGACGGGCGCGGAAAAGTCCTGCTCCCGCACCTCGAGCCTGCTGCTCGGCCCCGAAACCAGATCTGCTCCGAGCGGGGTTTGTTCACATCGCCCACCCACACCTCGGCTCCAGTGCGCGCCGCTTCCCCTCGGACGGATTTCTGTCTTTTCTGCCTCTCACTTCATCATCAAGCCTGAGCTGTACTTTCAGGGCTGCACACACACACACACACACACAACACCACCTCGCTGAGACTGAGCCACCGTGTGTATGTGTGTATATGTGTGTGTATGTGTGTATTGTGTGTGTGTGCGTGTGTTTCACATGGCGGCGAAGCGCCCGCATCTGCCAACAATCCACTCTTACTCCATGATGAGCTGAGACAGAGAAGAAGACTGTAGGGACAAACCTCCAAAATAAAAGCCAGAGGGAAAGAGCAGCCTGCTGCAACACTTTCTCTTTACTCTGACAAAAATATTAATTATATATTTTATTCTGTGGTTTCATTGCACCATATTAATACTATGATACAGTTATATAAAACATATTACAATTATAAACCAATGCAACTGATTTCCTAAATAAAAACACAGCTAAACATAATGAGTCTGGTAGTCTGAGTTAGATAGGTAAATATATATATATAGATAGATAGATAGATAGATAGATGCATTTGGGACCAATATTTTTATTTATATTTTCATTTTTTTTAATTTATTTTCCAGTAGATATACAGTCCTTGAATTAGGGATGTAGAAGATTATTAAAATCAGTCATCAGGAAACTAGTTCCCTAAAAAGTTGTCAAACGTACATATCCTCTGCTTATTTACCTGTGGGCTATGTTTAACAGAATAAACAACAACAACCTGTCTCTGTATGTAGTTGAAACAGTGCGTTATGAATGGTGTGACAAAAAAAAAAGTGCAGTCCTCTCACGTGCAGGGTCCACTGGAGGAGTGCATGACGCCACGAGAGGCTCGCCTAGAGTTTCAGCTGTCAGTGGATATACAGCCCCCCCGACCCAGGAGAGGAAAAAAAAAAAACTGACACGTGAGAGAAGAACACACCCATCCAGCTGTTGCTGCTGGTTGTGCAGGTTTTTTCTTTTCTCTCCCTGCGCACAGTCAGACTGCCTGTGTTTGCCTGAGTGGACCTTTGTGCTCATTTGTTACATTTCATCTCAAGATTCCACTTTGAATCCACGATCGTCCCAAGACAGACATCCATCCATTCGGTGCAAACATAATGTGCAGCATTGAAAAGCCATACAGGGATAACATTGCTGTAGCATGCTCAGACTGACCTCCCTTTACAAGCACACTGCACACTATACACTTTTGAAGTCTGATCACGTCGACAAACAGGGTCACTGGGCCTCAGCTCGAGATGCATGGTGGTATGACAGATCTGAATAAACTGCATCGTGTCAGGAGCAGTATTCAACGTGCTCAGCTGTAAATAGAAACACAGACAGAGAGATAAACAGACAGAGGCACAGAGGAGGGCTGGGAGTCTGTATTTTTCCCTCCTCCTGCCAATGCAAAGAGCCGGTGTGTATTGACATAATTTGCGATACACAGAAAGAAATGGAATTGGCCTGTCTGTAGGCCACTGAGCGGGGCCGTCCTTGTATTTTTTATTTCCCTGTCCCCTTTTCGTTTACAAGGTCCACAAGTAATGGCCGAGCTTTTCCCAAGTCCTCCCCCCCGGCTGCAGTGCACATAAAAACACTCGATGAGCTACCAAGGCTGCTCTCATGTACAAATTCAATAATTTATAGCTTGCAGCACAGAGGAGGAGGGAGACAAGTACCACCGAAACCTATTCACTGAGATTTGTTTACCATCTTTCACTAATCATTTTTTTCTTTGATACCTTTTTCAATGTACTTTTAAAAACGATCAATCCAAGCGGGGTAACTCCAGGTTACTCTCCTCTGCCTACCTTTCACTTGACTTGTGGCGTTTCGTGATATTAATTACCAAAGAGCAACAGACATGGCCAAACAATTAGTTCGTATTAAGTGACCTCTGTACATGTATTGGTAGAGAGCTCTGATTGGAGGAGAGCGGGGGGGCGTCCATTGAATTAGTTCCTTTGTTATGGAATACTCGTTCCTGTGATTGTCTGCTCTGAGTGTTCATGTGGACATAGGCTGTATTGAATGTGACAACAGAACAATACATACAGCCCACAGACTGATGTCCCTGTGGCGGCGCTGCAGCGGCCTGAACTGGGCTGTATCCAAACCAGTCCCTTTGAGCTACAGCCACAGTGGGATGTTTACTGCGGGCAACGGTAAACAAGTGTCAGTGCAGTCATCGGATTAACCATCAAAACTGTGCTCTTAATTTTTCAATTCACTTCCAGTATTTTGTTGATCCACGATTGCTTTTTCAGCTTGAGGTGATGGAATATTAAAAAAGAAAATTATTTGAGGTGAAACGTTTTGTGTCATTTATAAGATTTAATGACAACTTGTGCTGAATGACAGAGCAAAACCTGACAAAAGAATGTAGATTTAATAATAATAAAAAATAATAAAGGCTAAAATAGTCAAACAGAGTTGTTTGGGACCAACCAATCAGTGGGGGGATGGTGTATGGATCAATTCAAATAATCAATAGTGCTCAAGTTCAATGTAATTAAGGAGCGTCTCACTTCACGTGGTAATGTGTCTCATTTATGTGTCTTTAGTAGGTTTCAAGCATCAATGTGGGTCTGCCTTCTGACACAAGCTTTGTGTTATGTCCTTCCTAGCATTTATTAACAATATAAAAAATCTTACATCAGATTTCCATTTTCAATCTATTTTCTCATTTACTTAACGGACTCGCCTGCACCTGTTTGACAAACAGCTTTTTTTCTCTGGCCATTAGACTCCTTACTTATTTATTTGACCTTATTGTGTCTTTTTAATGAGTTTTCTTTTTTTGTAATTGTATATTCATTTGACAAATACACATTTTATTCTGTTTTATCGTATTATTACTATTATTTTTGCTCTGTCTGTCGCTTTCTTGCACTGCAAGGACTCAGAGTAAATCTGAGTCCTTGGTTGTTTTAAGAGATGTTTTTTTTTTCAGTTTCTGAGCCTCCTCACTGAGCACGCATTAGCTGCTGCAGCCACATATGTCCTGGCCATAAGTGGGTTTCTGCAGGAGCATGCCTTTCAGCAGCCATGTAAGATCTATTAGCGTTTGTCTGTCTATTTTTGTTTCCCACATAATTTAAGAGTGCCCTTTGTGTCATCCCCCTCAAGTCACCTGTAATGTATTTAGTACAGGCTCATATTGCAAGTGTGTCCATTCCCAACTGTGTCTGCACCCTACTGCCAATTGGATTAGGATAAAGGAGAGGAGATGGCTACAGGGGGAGAACCTGCACACACAGCAAATATAGAGCACGTCACTGTGCTCCTGCTTACATATCGTCTTTAATGCAGAGCTGTGGATAGGCTCAAAGTGATTCACATGTAATTCACCATTAACAGTTCTGAACCCTCTTCCAGTGCCAAGAGTCCCTAACCTGCCACATACATGCCAGCGGGGGGGCGGCGGGATGGATGCACTGAAGTGTAGGGAGGAAATTGAAGTGAACTGGTGAGATTGCATGGGATGAGTAAGATCCACCGAGTATCAGCATGAGAGGCCCGTCATGTGCAAAACAACACAATTAAGAGGGACGCTTACCCTAATCAGTGAATGCATCATGTAAATTATGTTTTTTTTTTCCAATGCCTCCTTTAATCTTGGCCGTTATCATGGAATACAAATCAGGAACTTAACACTAATGAGAGGAGGAGAGCGTAAAGGAGTGGGATGGGACGAAGGTGAAGAAGAGGAACAGCAGGAGCTGGAGAGACTGATGTGAAAAAGAAGCAGTTGGAGTGAGGTAGAGGGAAACAGCTGGTTGCATTGACCCCTTTGACAGTTTTTAGAGTTAAGTTGAGTCTTACAAGTCAAACACTTATAAACACAGAAACAAATCTTTATTAGAATAATAGTATTTACTTTCTACTTCTACTCAGCATCCATGTGTTGGCTCTGATTATTGCATGTCTGCATTACCTTTGCACTAATGATGCTTGATTTTAATAAATTAACCGACACAAATGCAATTCGATACACATCGCCTCGAAGGAGAGTCTCGGAAAACAGAGGTAGCGATGCAACAGTGATAGTTAATAGTGCAGAATTATAGAGCTACACTGTACAACTGTACCTTATTTCTAGGTACACAAACAGTGTTTTCAATAATACATAATCAACAGACAGCATGTTTCAAATTAACCTCTGTGCAAATGTAAAAATGAGAAAAATTACCCTATTTTGCAGCTGCAAGTAAACCAATTTAAATTAGGCGATAACATGAGACATTGCGTTCACTGAGGTTTCATCGAGCAGTAAAAAACTCTGGGAATATACATACATATAAATATATAGGAAATACCGATGCAAAAATATTCTCCATGTTAAGAAAGTAAAAAAGTGTCTGTGCAATGTTGTTGATTATTTTTCTTTTACATCAGAGTGTATAGAGAATTAAATTAATAGGGACTCGGGTAAAAATGCTTTGTATTCTTGAGGTCAGTAAATAAAGCGATTCTTCCTCATGACACTTCAGCGGCCTCCTGTTGATTGTGGGCGATAAGAGATTGGAGGTTTTCTACCAGTTCACACGCCCAAAGTATCGCCTGGGAACCCCTCCCCCCCCCCACACACACACACCAACCAGCCACCGTTATGGGGAGACGTGTGCTAATGGTCCACAGTCTGCACTCTAAATAACCTAAATAAACAGACCTTGAAAATATCATAACCCAGCAAATTACAGAGGTGAACCAAACTAGCTATAAACCCACAGTATCTTCTGTAACCACTTCGCATCTGTCCACGTTGTCAGTTCCAGCTCTTCACGGGTGGGTCTCTTCCTCCACCAGGATCACAGAGTAATATTATAGGATTAGGAAATGTTATTCTCTGCACACCTGCCCTAAGAACAGCTTCCCATGGTTTGTATAGTAGTTATTTAATGTGGTTCCATCCTCAGGGACAGTCTGTGTAAACATAAGCATGTGCCTTGGCACACAAACACACAATAGGTAAATAGATGTAAAGCGTGGACCAGGAGTAAAACATCCTGTTTACAGTGAACAGGATGTTGTTAAGATGAAAAGTCACTTTGTGCCCATCTCCAATAGAAACACGCACATTTTACACACACACACAGCCGCCCCTCTATTACTTCCCTCAAAATCTCACCAGTAAAAAAAAAAGATAATAATAAATCTCTGCCTGGCTAACCTTCTGCTCAGCTTAAAGCCCCTAAATTGCACCAATCATGTCTGTTCTAAATCTGTATGTCTATGAAAATGATTGTTGAGACTGAGGAGCCTTCTGATGGACGGGCTGCGGAGGAAACATACTTTTGCCAATAATTTATGGTTGCCTAGGGGACTAGAATAAAAGAGCGTCAGTGAAGAGCATTATCTTGTCATGCATGTGGCCCTAATGGCATGTGAGCGCTGCCGCCGGGTACAACTGAATATGAAACAGTTGGCGCAAACACAACTTTAACACATTAAGGGCGAGATGATTCAAGTGTTGCAAATTCAGTTTAAGTCAAGGGAAGCGCACAAAAGGAGACATGGAGAGTGTGAGGGAATGATTTTCAATAAATGTGGATGTAATCTATTGTGTATTCCTCATGTTTGCTGACAGCCACATGTGCTGATGAAATAAAGACATATGATTAACTCTTAATCCGTTTTTTAAAGGTCCAGTGGGTAAGATTTAGGTGAAAAGGATCTATTGGCAGAAATTTGATTTGAAATCATCCTAGTGAAGGGTATTCAGCTGCAACATGCAACAACACCACTAGATGTCACTAAATTCTCCACACTGAAGCTTTAAACAATAACAGCCACAGAGAGGAACTTGAACAAAAAAAATTAACAGTAATAATAATAATATATATACACCAAACTAAATGCACCAAGACAATAGTGATATAATAATAATAATAAAATACATCATGCTGTGGAAATGAATATGTAAATATAATTTAAATCATTTTTTTTATTCTTGGCTCCATGTAGAGGCAAGTTGTGTCATCTTCCCACGGTGCATTGCTTGATTTGGCTGTGGCTGTATGTCTTATATTTACATAATCTAATGTATTCCACGAAACACGTCAGTAAACGTCTTTGAACAACTCTAGAATTCCGAAATTAAAATCAATGATAAAAAAAACTAAAGCAGTTAAAAAGGCCAAACTTTCAATAATCTAGCACTGACTTGCTCAAAAATGAGTACCGCTCCCTGGTGGCCACAACAGGATATTCTTCCATACTTGCATACACACACACACAAGGCCAGCTGTGACCTCAGAGGCAAGGAAGCACAGGGAACCAGTTCACAGAGTAGGAAGTAAATACCTTCCACTGCTCACACGTTTTTTAAACTGTGACAATGTGCATGAGATAGAAAGAAAAAACAAGAATGGAAAGACAGAAAACATGCCTCATACATAGAATCATTTTAGACGCCTTTCGAAAGAAAGAAAGAACTTTTATTTTTGAAAATTTGGTAGAAAAAAGCAATTGTGCAACAAATGTATAGTCAACATGAATGCCACAAATGTGTGGGTGTGAAAGGTGATATATCAATACAATCCATTTACCACTTGAACATAAAGTATTTAGCAATAATTAGAAAACAATCAATATGTATTAAGATGCTTTTATTTTAGTTAAGAAGTAAAAGCCACATCGTAGTTGTATGTCAGAAGCATTCATTGATCAAAAGTCTGTGGGTTTTGTATGAAATTATACAAGCTGGAGGGTTACTGGCACACACTCAATTCAGATTAAGAAAAAGAAGACGAGAATCACTGCAGGATGACGATTAACAATCCGGCAAAAGAATTGCTGATAAAAAATTGGCTTTTCAGCTAAAGCGGGTAAATCTACATTGGGATTCATCTTGATTTATGTACAGTCTCTTTTCAAATAAAACAGTAATTAAACCTTAAACCTATCGTGTTCTTTCATTCAAAACATCGAACGCTTCTGTCACTTCCTGCTCCACAGAACACAATGTTGAACAAACCAGTTTGTGGAGTCACTTTCATTTTCTATCTTACTGTAATTTATATTTATACCCGCACCTACCAGGAGAACCTATAGGCAGGAAACTTAACTGCTTTCCTTTGCAACTCTACCTCAAAATATTGTATCTACTTTGCTAAATGATTGTTTTCACTTCAAGCTTTTTATTCAATAATTTTTCTGTTATGTATTTTGTCTGTTTCTCCCATGTGTCTCATTCTCTCCATTATTTTGCCATTACATCAAACCACTTTGTGTGCCTGCTATAATTGTTCCCTGCTGTCTTTCTTGTTCCTTTGCTTGTTCTTGTTTGTGAAGCACTTTGTAGTGGTTGTTTTGTGCTATATTAATTACGTTTATTATTACTATTATGAAGAACAGAGTCTCTGTCAGGTCTTCCAGATGAATAATAGTCAGTCTCTTCTGTTGCTCATCCAATTCATTAGACTCCACGGGCAGCACTCCAGTCCTGAGACCCTCAGCGTACATGTGCTGCACATTTTTCAGGAACTGCCGCAGTTTGTCTTGGAGTCGGGATAATGCAGCCGTCAGGTCTTTGTTATTAATCCATCTGGATGCCACTGGAGTTGAGGGAACTAGCTACTACCGGAGAGTTTGACTCCAGAACATCTCAGCAGCCAGGAAATGCCATCCAGAAGCCCTGACAGGGATTCTGCCACTGTATCCTGCACCTGATCATCACAGAGAAAAACAAGCAGGGGGTTCAATTCTCCACATAAAAGCCTGTTATTCACAGCAGACAATGTGACATGTAAACCGTACAGCCCCATATTCCACCGGCACAAAGAAAACAAAACACCTACTAACATCTGGCATGTGTCTGAAATAGGACCGGGTACAGACGGCATTCACTCCCCGGTCAAAAGACTCAGGTTTTTATCGGCTCCGGGTTCGGTTGGCAGTGATGGAAACGAGACACATGGGTGCAAATGCTAATTTGGCAAGACAGCGAGGTGAGAGAGTTTCTGTTTTCGTTGCACTTATGACTTTGAACATGACGCACCGGAGGAAGAAAAACTGGAGAGGGGGGGGAATGAGTCACAATCCCATTTTCAGCGGGTTTACCTGCATATAACCTTTAATTTTAGTGTAAAAAAATCTGTGGTTTAATTCAGTTGAAGAGTCTCAGGAAGACATGAGCATGTGGCATGAACAATAGAAGGACCCTGAAACTAAAGCAGCAAAATGGAATTCAGCCATCATTCATTTTAATGTTTACACCTGTTCTCGTCCTACCTCTTGTCTGGTGTGATCAATTTACAGTTAAGGAAATAGAAGCCTTTCAAATAACCCAAAATCAAACAGTTACCATCCAGGGGTTGGCCACTTGATGTAGGCGGAGTCTTTTTGCCATCTCCACACAGGGAGTTCGACGCCTGGCCGTGTTCCTGTGTGCACTACTCCGCTGGCTGGTGGCGCCAATCGCTTCCGGGTCTTCTCTGGAGACACAGGAGAGCACCAGCAAAGGCCTGGATGTGGAGCCCCTGGCTGGGCTCAGCACAGCCTGGATCTGAGCCACCTCAGAACTCCCTCCGTCTGTTTAAAAACAAGGCCGCTCATGCAAATGTTCCCCACTCGTGATTCAACAGCCGACATGCAGAAGCTCCAAATAGGAATGCATCATCATCTCACCTCTCCCTGGCTCTGCGTTGGCGACATAGATGAACCCATCCACCGCCTGGCACACTTGCTGGACCTGAGGGGTTGGGCTGTAGCTGGGGCAACCTGACTCATCTGTTCCATCGATGGTAAAAAGTTTATTACCGATGCTCTGCCGCTGCACTCTGGCTCGTTCCCTCTCTGCCCTGCAAACAGATACAGTTTCTGTGACCATAAAATAAACACCACAACGTGCAGAAATATTTTAACAAACAAAGCGACTCATGGTAACACAAGATACTGAGTTCTTACCTATTGGTTGAGTACAGAGTGAGGATATTAAATCTGTGTTGGTTGTTGAACATGTAACTGATCCCTGAGCCGATCCCTGGGATAAAAAAAGGTGGGTGCTTAGTTGCATACTCGGGGTATCTTGGCTGAAGTATATTGGTAAGAATCCTGGGCCAATACTGCCACCTATTGGTGGGCAAATAAACCTACAACAAGCAAGATAAACCAATAAACAATAACCGCAAATTTTAAACGAAAGATGCATTATGGGTCACAAAAGATAATTTATGAATAAAGATCTAGTGACTTCCTAGGTGCTTACATAAGGGGGCTGTTGAGCTTTGGCAGAGGTAACTGTGCTCTGAGTGTGTTAGATAGCAGGACTACTCAAATAACAACTCAAGCTGTTTCAATGGAGCATTTATTTCCCCACTTTCTTCAACATGGACAGATAGGACATTAGCCGTGGAGGATGTATTACTTCAGTATGTCACAATCAAATTCCCAGTGACAGCAGCGGTCACAGGTATCTCACCGTTAATCTGTCTGTGAGGTGTGCCCGACACAGGAAGCACATCTGGGGCGAGCATGAGCCGCGTGACTAAAGAAACATCCAGCTGCTCCATGCCGGGGCCAAACATGGCATAACGCGGCTCAGACGAGGGCACCAGAGACTGAAGAAATGAGGTCAAACGCTCGTACGCTGGCCGTGAGGGAAGCCATTGGTGTCTGCAGGAGGGACAGGCTCTCAGGTATCTGTTACAGGCAGACACAGACCATACAGTTACTACTGGTAATACTGTAGAATCCAACTGACCTCGACATTGGAAAGCAGACAAAGATACCCACTCTGACATGTAGTCACATTTTGATTCCATCCCTTCGTCCTCTCCTTCAACCAGGCTCTCGTCTTCATTGATTACCGGTGCATTCAACATCTCAAGCTGGGGCATCGTCAAATGATCAATGGAGGACCAGTATGGCATGTCCCTGAGCAGGAAATACCTCCAGAGTATTTGATCTCTAACCAGGTCCCTCCAGTAGCCACTGGTGGCTCCCAGTCGGCAGATGTCCGCAGGAGACAGGAGGGTCATGATGAGGAACTGCAGGTCCACCTTAAGAGAGGTCAGGATAAATCAACTACTATTGTTTCTATAGCTTGAAGTCTTTAACATGTGAATCTGTATATTGATAAGTCTGATGCCGTGTTTTCTTTTGTTTAAGGGCTTATTAGAAAATGTTGTCATGGAAACAGAGGAGACAATCAACAAAAGGACATTGTTGAATTATAATAACATAATATACAGTCACAAAACCATTTATATCTATCTATTTATCTATTTATCTATGTGGTATTTCATTAGCTTCAGTTTTATATAATATCAGAATCTGCTAGTACAAACCATCAGATACTTTTTCTGTATTAATGTTGTAGTACATGATGTAGTGGATGTAAGAAGTAGGCTTGATCTGTTTTTGAAAACAAGAACAAAACGTTTATTTTCACCTCTAGGGCGATTCACCTCCTGCACAACTTAAACTTGATTCCATTAATTTTTAGGATTGTATATATACTTGCAGATATTTGTAGCCTAGATTTGTCTTTGATAACTTTGTAGTTTTACTGGACATAAAAAAAAGTCGAGCATAAAAATAAAAGACCACTTTGTAATTAATCTAATTATGTCTCTTCCTAAATATTACATCCACAAATGTAAATGTGAGGAAATTGGACTTCATATTGCTTACATATCTTGAACAAATGAAAGCTGTCAGAAAGTAAAACTCTGCTCCAGATTTAAATGTATGTTAATAAAATTTTCACTTCAGTTACATTGTGTTTATTATTCAGTTTTTCATGTCAATCCCTGGCTTTATTAACAAAGAGGTTTCCATGTCTCTAATGAGCTCATATATGCATCTGTTTAAGTCGTATTATTAGTATGAGTCTCATATAAAGTTTTTCAAAAAACAACAACAGTGTAACCTTGATTGGCTTTAGATCATATGAACTTTATACAAAGTAAAGAGAGGAACTTTTACAATCGTTCAGTTCCACCTTGACTGATGAGACGTTTATACACTGAGAGGTATTTATGGATAGTTTAAGGCACTGGTTCTCAACCTTTTTTTCAGTGATGTATTCCCTTTGAAAAAAAAACTCACCGAGTAGCCCCTAACCAGCGCAAAGCATCTTTGGTTGAAAAAAAGATGTAAAAACAGTGATGTGCCGTTAGTGTCTGATTTATTAAACTTTGTAACTAGAAACTTTCAAATTATAACTTCATCAAAGTGCATAACATTTCTCATTTGTAGTGGTCTCTCTAAATAAAAAGACATCAAAATAACCAAAGAAAGAATTAATTATCTCAATTATAAATATAGATTTGTGCACATAAAAAGAATTATCAACTTAAAGTGCCCTCTTTCTGGATCTTAACAAAGACATGTTCTCAAACTGAACATATGAACTTAATTTTTAACACAGTTCTTCACAAAAAATCACTATCTCAATTATAAATAAAGATTTTTGCACATAAAAGTAATTTACAACTTACCAATGCCCTCTTTGCTTTTGCATTTACATTTCTCCAGGCACAGTCTGTTTCTTTGCTTTGTTTTGATAAAAGTCATTGCAGAGAAGGAGGCCTCACATAAATATGTTGAGGCAAAGGTTAGTAGCTGCTCCAAAGCTTTTTGTCCAAGGTCAGGGTGCTCCTGCTTCACACACTCCCAAAACTGTGCAAGTGTGGATGTGGCAAACTTCATCTGGAGGTCACGGTCAGATGACACTTCCAGGAGTTTTTCCTGATAAGTGATCGGTAGGTTGCTTCCGTTTGCTTCGGACAAAAGAAATGGCTTTCTCACCCAATCCAGCTGTGCAGATTTCTCCTCCATGTCAGGAAAGTAGGATTGAAAATCAAGTTGGTCAAATGGCCCATTATGACCGACTTGACTGGAGCTCTGTCCACATCCTTATCCAATTATCCACCTGTGGAAAGCAGGTGAAATCCCCCTGTGCAGAGGCCCTTCTCCACAGCTCTGCTTTCTTCAGGAAGCCACCCACCTTGTCATACAGGTTTAAAATGCTGGAGTCCTTGCCCTGCAGAGACATATTCAGTTCGTTCAGTTTGCTGAATATATCCGCCAGATAGCACAGCTTTGCAAGCCAGTCTGTGCCTGGAACAAGGTGGCATAGGGAGGTCTGTGCTCAATCAGAGAGGTGTTTACTTCAGATCGTAATTCCAACAGCCGGTTGAGTATTCTCCGAGAGAGAGAGCCACTGCACTTCTGTGTGCAGCAGCAGCTGTGTGTGTTCAGCTCCCATGTTTCCACAGAGGCGGCGAAACAGGCGTGCATTACGTGGCCTTGACTTTATGAAGCTGATCACTTTGATGCTGTCGTTAAAAACGTCATGTAACACAGGGCTCATTTTCTTGTACGCCAATGCTTCCCTGTGTATGACACAGTGAGTCCACTTCATGTCAGGGCCTCTAGGGCTTTGGCTGATGTCGTTGAGGCTTTCCGCATCGTCCCTTTGAGATGACCTGAATTCACAAAGTCTCCTCTTAATAAACTCAGGTGGCTTACCAATGTGACTTGCATGTTTGGTCTTGAGATGCCGTTGAAGATGTGCTGTCTTCATGCAACTGTTGGCTAACCTCTCACCACAGAAAAAACACAAAGCTTTTGGTGGGTAGCAACTTATGGACGTAAATCCCATTAAAACATATTCTTCTGAATATTAATGGAATTTTGCCGTCTCTGGTTTCGCCTTCTTTGGCACTTGTCCCTCTGTGTTTTCAGCGGCATTGCTGCGACGCAGTGTTAATTTTGGCAGCTATTTTTGATTTAGTCTTAGTCTTTTGACGAAAATGCATATTAGTTTTAGTCACCTTTTAGTCATTTAAATCCTTCTAAGTTTTAGTGAGTTTTAGTCGACGAAAACAAATTCCATTTTAGTCTAGTTTTAGTCGACGAAAACAAATTCCATTTTAGTCTAGTTTTAGTCACATTTAATAGCCACATTAAACTCCTTTTCTATAAAAACATATAGCTGCAGCCTAAAACCTTAAAAATATATATTTAATTTTAAATGTGAAAACAAAAAGGGAGAGCAGGTCAGACTGGAGCCGGACACAGAAACTGAACATCGTTACAAACCAACTGCAGCTTCTGCTCTGATGAAGAAGCTGAGGGGCTGATCTCTGAGCAGCTGAGACCAGAGAAACTCTGGTTTTCACTGTTTTCATAGTTAAGAAGCAGTCAGTCACTGAGAGGCTGCTCCACGAGAACACGCTCTGCTTTCACTGTGTCTCTCTGAGCGAGTGCGCGAGGCGGGGGGCGGAGCTACGGACCGGAGCGCTATCTGGGCACACACATACACAGACACACACAGACACAGTCACTCGCCCGCTCCTGATACTTCATGACGGCCTGATACGATGATATTTAAAAAATTATTGTGACTTAGTCAACCACCAACATTTTCGTCTCGTCTCGTCAACGAAAATTAAAATAGATTTCGTCATAGTTTTTATTTTCAAAGATTCGTTTTCGTTACCTGTTCGTCTCGTCTTCGTCATGGAAAAAAGGTCGTTAACGAATATATTTCGTCATAGTCTTCGCCAACGAAATTAACACTGCTGCGAAGCTTCAACCACGACTCCATTGTTTGGGGTTTCAAGGCGGCAGTGATGACAGGTGATGACAGGTGGCGTGTGCCAGGTTGGGTCGAACCATCGGTATGGGGGAGACTCTGAGTATTTAGGATAATGACATTGAATAGCCTACTGAATATACAATTCAGTTGATGAACTTATACTTATATTTGATTGAATATTTATTAAATAAAAAGTTTAAGGATTTTTGAATGGATGATAATTTTAAATATGTTTGAAAAAATCTCACGTACCCCCTGGAGTATTTTCAAGTACCCCCATTTGAAAACCACTGGTTTAAGGTGTGATTTGTCTCACCGGTAAACTGTCCAAGAGCCCCGGGTGCTCCTCTTCCTCCCCCGGATCTCCACCTGCTGTCCCGGCACCGCTCACCGCTGCCCCGCTGTTTGTGAGATAAGTGTCTCTGAAGCTCCGGAGGCTGCGGATCACCACAGACTCACTGAGCCGCTGGATCTTTGCTGCCATGTCTCCCAACGTGTGAGGAGACAAACACTATAACACACGACTACCCTGTTGACGTTTCCTTCTCCCCTGTCACGCTTGCTTCCTCATTGCTGGCGGCAGTGCGGCATTGTGGGTACTGTAGTTTTATGAAAACCTGAACTTTTGAATAGTTGCAAAACAATTTATTTCTTAAAACGGGCGTGTTTATTGTCAACGGGGACATAGAAAACAGAAAATGATTTTTCGTCCAAACAACACAGAATCTCTACTAATAGTTATACTATCAAAGTTACTCAAGTGGCAGAAAAACAAAAACTTGCAATAGATGGGAATACAAGTGGTGCATTACAAACCTGGTATGAACAAATCTGAACACACCTCAAATGGTCATGAATACGTCATCTGTTTTTTAACACCTCTCTTCAACTCTTGTGTGTGTTTTTACACACACTCAGTTATGTATATGCAATTATAATATATTAAAAGCATAACAAAATGGAAACAAAACAATAAATAAAATGTTACTGTGCAATGTCTCATCTCCAGCTGGATTATCCTTAAACTTGTAACAATCTTAAAAAAAAAGAAATTAAAAAAAGGTCAATTTTATTAATAACCTTTTTTTATATTAATAATATTATTATAACACATTCTTAGAGCAAAGTAAGTGCCCCAGTCAACAGTCTATAATCAGGATGATAACTGCTTTTTCAGCAGGACAGGGCAAAACAAAATATTCCTCAGCCTCCTCTGCAGCACCTGCCACTTTTACACCACCGCTCTTAGACTCTCTCGCATTCACCTGCTTTGGCCACGGGCCGTTTGGCATTGGATGAGGTTGCCAGTAGACACTGATCCAAAGACTTTCTTCACATATTCCTCGTGCCTCCCCTTAACCTTCCACAACATTACACCCCACCTGATGGGTTCAATTTTTATTTGGGGGCGACACACATTTGAATACTGAAGTTAGATCGGTGCCTGAGGGCAACTTCAACACAGGAGCAGCGTTGTTCACTGTAGAATACTAAGAATTTCCTTGGCGTTCTCCGTGTTCCAACCCTGGCCTTGCAGAGGTCCCTCGCAGGCGAGCACGTATTTGTTGAGGATCTGAGTGCCAATGTCCCGAAACTGCAGGCGATCCTCTTTCCGATCCATGGTGTCAGCGCTATAGTCCTCGTACTTCACGGCCCAGAAACACATTTCTCCGATGTACATCATTGTCAGCAGGTGTGTATCTGAGAAGATGCCTGGCCAGAAATATAAGCAAGCAGCGAGTTTGATCACACAGAGGGAAGCAAGAATGTTTTTTTTAAATGACCATAAGTGGCGACATATTTACCTTCAGATAGGAAGCCTGCAGTAGCAGTGTCATGGAGCACCACCCCATCATTTATCTTCACAGAGTTTCTCACCTGCAGCATCCGCATCAGGTACCGCACACCTTCCTGAATACACTGGATTTAAACATTCAGTCAGATGAGAATAAAGACTTAATATCTGTACATCAGCACAAAACAACTTAAATACTACCCTGCTAAAAAAGTAAAAGTAAATATTTTCAGAGTGTAGTACCTTTAGGAATGTATCCTTGTTTTTCTTGATCCACTGTTTTCGTTGATGAAGGGTGTGGCAGTACATGTACAACAGAGCTCCACGTCTCCAATAGAGGCATTCTAACAGCTCCAGCCCCAACACAGACTGCACCTGTCATGGACCACAGGCATGAATAGTGCTGTCACACTCTGACGTAGATGTAAATGCATCAAAATGTGTTTTCTGAAACTCTAAAACAAAGAGCATAAAATTGAACACACATATTACAGGGAAATATGGCTAATAGAGTTTTCATTTATTTTATTCCCTGATACATGATATCCCCAGATAATGAACTATACAGTTCACTGAGCAGTGATGTTGATTTCATGCCCAAAAACTTTTTTGATAAAATGACAGAGTCACATCACCAAACACAAATACAGACCTCTTGTGCTGGTGCTAGCCTCCCAGCCAAAACCTCTGGCTCGGTCAGATCTTGCAGCAACTGCTGGATTTTAAATGGTGAACAGTCCTCAGGGAACTCCTGGTCCACCAGTTTATTCTCTTCATAAAATGTGATGTCTAGAATTACCTAGATGATAAAAAGCAAATATATAACAACAGCAAACAATGGTGATCATTTCCCTCTGACGTCAAAGAGTGGGAAGCTCAAATGCTGTTATCAAAATGATCATGTGATACTATTGTGTGACTTCAAGATGCACATTGTATAAAAATATGAAACAGAACTAGTTTCAACATAAAACCTATTTGATAACCTGTTAGTCAATGTTAACATTCAATCACTTCCTAGATAACATTCCATTGTGATACTGTTACATGATATGAAAAATACTTTTAAATGTAAAATATCAATGAACAACGTGGACAGCTACTTAAACATTGAGGTTATATTTTCAAACAACAATCTGTTTCGATGTCAGAAGCCACTCCCTTCCACTTCTCAATAAATTACTTAATTAATAAGGAAGATCAAATCAGGGAAAATACATACTATAACTGCCAGATAGTATTAACATTTGTTGCCTTTTCTCCAAACCTATTATTACACAGCTCAAAAAGAGACTGGTAAATAATAATGTATGAATATAAAACATTTAACTAATTGTGAGTTTATGCTACTTTACATAACAAAAACCATGTTATCCCAAGTTCTGTAACTAATAATTAACTCCAACATTGGACCTGGCACCTGTAAAGTTTTTTTTTGTTTTAAGCTTTATGATCCCCCACCCCCCCCAACACTGGCATAAACTTCACTCCCACATTTAGAAAGTCATTATATTAGATTCCAAAAGAAATACCACACCAATGGTAAATGCTAATTGCATGACTTGGAAGATATGAATATATACAGTAATTTATAATTCGCCAAACTCTGTTCCAACTGTTCGTCAGATTCACTATGGAGTATCAACATCACCCTGTCTGCAGGGAAATCCAAACGGCCATCATCTCAATCTTCTGATATATCATAAACTAAGTCGTTAATTGAAAATGATCATTATTTGCAGCTCTGGACACTTGATGCCATGTGATGTGAGGATGAGGTACCTGTGTGTAATCCTGAAGCAGCTTGGACAGGTTGCTACTCTCCCCTCCTTGTCTGTAATAGCTTTTCAACTTGTCTAGTATGGCAGACGCATTCTGTAAATAGTCGTCATCTGTGGAAGAACGACAAGTTAACATTAACCATTTCTAATATAAACAGAAGCGATCTACACTATTGTGGGATTGATGTCTATTTGAATTGGCTACACATTCAATATAAATATAAACATCCTCTGATGCTTGTAAAAACGGAAGTTGCAACGTCACAACAACACATACAGCGTGACAATGTAGTAACAATTGTGGACTACAAACGCACACAATGTTCATTTTAGTCGTGACACTGCCGCCGTTATAACAATGTGCTCCCGGCTCTGGGTTGTTCCGCCTCTGGCTGCATCGTGCGTGGTCAGCTACACGTTTGTCAACAATGATTGCATTTTAGCTAACATTAGCGAACTTGCGCTAGCGGTTAACTCGTGAACACCGTCTAATGAAAAATAAAACCACCAGTCAGTGAGTGCACGTGACGAAACACCATTAGGTCGACACCTGAGCAGCGAGTAGGTAACTGTTAGTGGAAGCTCACACGTCGACGTGCAGCATTTCATCAGACAACAGCTGTTGTTATGGTTGCGAGATCCGTTAGGTAACGTTAGCTCGCCTGCTAGTTGGCTAATAAACAGGAATGCACGGCCGGACTCGCGAGTAGAGGCGGTGAGAGCGAAAATAACAACAACAACACGTCGGTACCTTGCTTCTCGGCTCTGAGACTCGAACACTTGATGTCTAACTCGAATATCCTTCTCTCCAACTCGAAACCCTGTCGCCTGTAGTCGTCGGCCATGACTAAAACTATGCGTCACGTGAGCGACGGGACGAGGAGGAGGAGGGGGGGGGGGGTGGGGTTACTCACGTGCTCTTTGATGTCACCGCCGCGCGTTTCCAGGCGAGCCGCGCGGGGCTCGAGCGTGCGCGCGCGCGCAGCGATACAAACCGTGAAACCGTCCTTTGGCTTCGTTGAGGTTTAAGAAAGTCAACCCACGCTCGGAGGTGAACGAGTCACGTTAGCATGTGCTAGCTCGTCGTTAGCACGGCAGCTGACGTTCTGACTTTTGACGCTCGTATCCTACGCTCACCGCCCCCCCCTCTCCCCCCTTCATCATCATCATCACCCTCACCCTCCTCCTCTTCATCCTCCTCCTCCGGGTGTAGCTCTCAAACATGGCGGCCCTCAGAGTTGTGTGCAGAGCGGAGCGTCTTTTCCTCAGAAACATCTCCGGTCCCAGCAGACGCAAATATAACGACCAGCAGGTGAGCAAGGTCAGTATCCACATGGCGGCGGGCTGCAGGGAAACACAACCCGAGGCTCAAGTGAGGTTATTGCAAACGTCTGGAGAAAATAAATATAAAAAAAAAAAGATTATGATGTAATTTTAGGCTTTATTCTTTACGAAGACTCAAGTGAACCCTGGCTGCTGGTTCACGAGTCTCCACGGTGTCTTTCAGTTTGACCGAAGTTAACTTTCCGGTGATGTGGGTGAACTGACCTCTAGCTCTTAATATCCCTGCGTGTCCTTTAACACGCAGCGACACTGACACATCCCGCAGCACAGTCACAACCACAACTCCGAGTGACGCACAGTGCGTGCGTGTTTTCATCTGAGCAGCGACTTAACACACATGTGGATCAAGCTTCTTGACATGCTGCGTTAAAGTTAGTGCGTCCCGTTAGTGTTTGATTGTGTGTGTGAGATTGTGCCACTACCAGAATAGCTCCACTGTGATCAAATCAACGTCATGATCATTACACCCACATATTCCTAGCAGTGAAAGAAATCATGGTGAATGCATAATCAAAATTATTAGATTAGAAAGTCGAAAATATGAGATAGTAAATCTTGACAATGAGACAGTAATTCACAAAGTTACGATATGATATAAAATGTATCAATCTTGATTATTAGATACAAAGTCGAAATTGGTGAGAGAAGTGAATGATGAGATAATACTTTGGAACGATGAGACACTCGCTCATCATTTTGAGATACCAAGTCCATATTTAAAACAAAATAGAAAGTCATTATATTTAGATATCAAGGCATTGTTTAGTGAGTAAGTAACCATTTTGAGTTAATCATTGTTTTGAGATACAAATGATTATTTTGACACAGTAGCCTCGGTCATTATCTTTAGACACTAAGTTTATTTTGAGTTGGTATGTCATTGTTTTGAGAACGTTTCTCATAATAAAGCCATCAGGCAGATTTATAATAATTGGCACTATAAAGGTAATGGTTGTGATTAAACACAACAAAGTATCTCATTGTTTTTCATGCGACATGAGCACCACAGGTACACGTTTTCAATGGTTTCTATTGATACAAGGTTGTATTTTTGAGAGCTGAGCTTCCTCTGGGACTGGGACTCTTGTCTGTGGTTTGCCCTAAATCTCTGCTCCTTTTGTTGGAGGATTTGCGCTGCTTATCTTGCCCTTCTTCAACTGAATAAACTGGATCAACCGTTTAAGCCGGGCATAGTGGCTGCCCTCAGATGGCTTCTTTTTTTACTCGCAAAAATTTACATTTTGGTTAATATTGTTGTTGTTGTTGGAGCTCTTTTTAAGAAAATAATTGAAGACACTTTCTGTTTCACACACCTCTTGTTCTGGTTTCCACAGACCTGTGGCTGTTACTTTTCTACCACCAACCAGAGAAGTTCACAGTTCTACTCGGACCCTACAGATGCAGTCAAAGATATCCCCAGTGGAGCTACAATCCTTGTGGGAGGTAAGATGCACTGTACTTATTAACCTGACTCCAGTTGAAATAGTTACAAACACACCTCAGTGAAAATGCTGGCAAATATTTACAGTTCTAAACTAACTTAAAGTGTTGTTAACCGACCATTTAATAACCAAGTGAGCTTGAACTCTCTGGCATGCTGTTTGATTACAGTACACAAACGTAGCCCACAGATTTTCCACAGCTCTTATTTATAGTCAAGTTCATGGTGACATTGTTAAAAAAAATTCCATTGTGTCACACGTCTATCTGAGGGGAAGCAACAGATAAGCAGAATTCAGCCTCACATATTGTAATATTAGAAATGTTAACATTAACACCCTATATACAAAGGAGGAATAACAATGGTCTGTTTTTAATTCATCAACATTCTTGATGAATGTAACATATCACACTAACCTTTCCTAAACAGCGTGTTGCTCTTTGGTGAGGCGTCAGTTGTCAGGTGGTAGTGATGATGTGTTACTGGCAGATGGGTTTCCAGGTTTGTGTCAGTCCGTCATTGTAAGTGTCTGTTCTTGAGTTTGAGCTTGTCATTGCCTGTGAGCTCACTGACTTTGTGTTGTGGGTTTTCAGGCACATCAATTTGTTCCACATTAAACGGTTTGTTTGTTCAATGAAGTTAGTTCCTTTTGTTTGTATTTCACATCCTGGAACTTCTCACCAAATGACTGCATTAGTTTTGCATGCTTGTTATCATATTCAGATGTCACAGCAGCCTTTTGTTCTCGCCTAGTTGGAAACTTTTCAGTGTTTGCACACAATGCTAAACTTGTCTGGTTCCAGCAGCTCCGTGATAGACACTCTTTCACAAATGGCTTTATTATATATCACTTTGTTTTCTGTGCTTCAACTCAGGTTTTGGATTATGTGGCATCCCAGAGAATCTTATCAACAGTTTACTGAAGACTGGTGTGAGAGGTCTCACTGCCGTCAGCAACAATGCAGGGTAAGTTTGCCCATGTATGCTTAGTACAAATGCAGGTGCTTAAACTTGTTTAGGAATGATTGTGTTTATAGAGATGAGTTTGTTTCTGTTTGGATTCACACCTGTATCACCGGTGACAGTGTTAAAAAATCTTGAATATTCTTGATGCAACATTTATCACTACTTTTGTAGACAAAGACACCGAGTGTTTTCATTTTTAGGAAAAGTAAAATAGGTATGTACTTTCCAGGTAGTCTTTCACTTTCTCAAATTGGAGAGGTGTGTTGACCTTGTTGCATATCTTCAAACAAGCGGTGTTTACCTAGAGTGAGGCCCAGATGTTGCGATCT
Organism: Platichthys flesus; assembly: GCF_949316205.1. Classification (NCBI taxonomy): domain Eukaryota; kingdom Metazoa; phylum Chordata; class Actinopteri; order Pleuronectiformes; family Pleuronectidae; genus Platichthys; species Platichthys flesus. The sequence goes on from NC_084947.1 coordinate 8,859,374, forward strand.
GGGCCTCACTCTGACATGTTGCCTTTTGGCGCATGACCTTCAGCTGCTACTGACATTAATGCCCTTAATAATGTGCCCTGTCTTTTTATTGCAACAGCTTAATTTGTAGTATCTCAAACTAGAGGACTCTGGAGTCAAATGCAAGACTCAACTGATGCTTACATTGGTTGGCTCGGGGGAACAGTGGATCAAACTGCCTCCTCCCAGCAAGAGTGTGTGGAGTTTTCAAGTTCTACCTGTTATCTCCCCTGTGTTCTCCCTTTTGTCTGTGTTAGTTTCCCTGGGTCCTCTTACTTCCTTTCACAGTCCAAAGACATGTGGGCCAAGTTATCTGGTGACTCTGGTTGTTTGTCTGCCCTGTGATAGGCTGTGACCTGTCTGGGGTGCACGCCTCTTGCACAGGCACAGCTGGGATCAATGCCCCCACCCCCCTCCCCTTATACCCTGACAACTGGAGGTTTTCACTACAATCCTCCTGGACCGATTTCAGCATATTGTTGATGTTTCCTCGTGTCACTTAGAAACTGTTGTGGCATGATTTATTCCATTATTAAAACCCAATGTGCTCACTCAGTAATCACTTCCTTAGTGGTTTATACAGCAAGACTGAAACTTGAGCCAGTAACTTATACATCACCGCATCGACTGGAATATGAATTATGATGTGGGCTATTTTGAGTAGAAACTGAATACTACTACTACTACTTTTTTGACTGAGGCCAACACTAGGGTTTAACGAAAGTGAGTGACCAATACAACGCCTTAGATAAAGTTGAGACTCAACTTTGAAAAGGGCAAGCGTTCAATCTGTACCACTGCATTCATACATTTCTGTGCCAGTGCTTGTTATAGCCTGTAAAAACTCAGGCCTCTGAAGTGAGCTAGTGCTTCACTATGGACTTTGATGTTTGTTGGATATCGATTTGTGGAACAGCTACTCCGATTGTTTGCTTGTATCGGGCAGTTCCACAGAACAATCATCTCTCATCAATGCTTCTCTCTGCAAAAATTACTGTCTGGAACATTCAGGCGAGGGGTAGTGCCAGGGAAGAGCATCCTGGAGGCAGGACACGTGTAAATTCTCCTGCTCATGTTTTTGTTTATTGCACATCATCAGGAGTGTTTTCACTGACAGCCATACGGCATGTAAATGTTGCAACAAGCGGACTTGAAAACTGAGTTACTTGGATCAGAGATTAGCAACACATGACTGTTAAAATAGATTTTTCTTGCTTTAGTAAATTTACCAAGCCTGCGAACTGTGTCCACTGTTTTGTTGGTAACAGCTGAGTCCTGTTTAAATAGGTCAGGCTCTGTAGGGAAGATGGCCAGAAGAGTCCGGTTCGTAAAGAACTGCTCCAGTATTAGTCCTTTTCAAACCGAGAAACAAACTTTGGGGAATGATATCTTTGCAGAACAGATCAATTCTTAAGATGTACACCTTAAAGAACTCGAGCAGAGGGTGGAGGGTACACTTAAGCCTGAAGCATGCTTCTGCGTTTTCACGGGCCCGTAAGCGCAAGAGCCCTTCCGGGTCCCTTACGTGCTTATGTATCCCTTCTTATGTGCTGACGGGCGTCGCCCCACTTTCCTAAATTTTATGGCAAAGCTCCGCAAGCTCACTCAGCCCGCAAGGCTGTGATTGGTCTGCTCTACATCCCTTCTGGAGCTGCATTTCCGGTTTCATGCCCCATAATACTGGCAGAAAAAACAGAAGATTTTTAAGAAGAATGGACAACTGTTCGGTTGGAATCGTGAATACACTCTCTGCCATGGTTCACCGTGTGTTTGTAATGGTGAACACGACTGGTAGAAGGTAAATAAACAGCAATAGACAACGATTGCCACACCCACAAAGAAGGCGTCTCTCAGGTCGTCTTCGACAAAAAGCATTACTCCGCCTAGTGTTCTGGCGCAGAATTGCTTTGTAAGACACGCAATGGTTGGGAAAGCATGAATGAAAACGAGTCTTGCGCAACAGCGGCGTGAAAAGACGCAGACGCAGTCGCAGAAGCATGTTTCAGGCTTTACTTTGGACCTCGATGTTGCTTTGCACTTAAAGAACTTCATGTCTTAGGTTTTCTGAAAAATCAACCGGTTTAAAAATGAAATATGGCTTAACAAATATATGCAGTTCTTTTATTGCATTTGCATGTCCTGAAACTTTTTGACAAAGGCCTGAACAAACTTCAAGTTGAGAGGTTTGTAAAATTGGTTTAATTTGAATGAAATTATCCTAAAAAATATTGATTTTGTGTTTTTTATCAGCAATGACTAATAATACTCAAAAGGAGTTTATTTAGTTGCGAGAGAACCCTGTGTAGCTCAATACTTACTGCTTGATCAGCGGCTTGAGGCATTTTACACGGATAGAATAGATTCTATATAAAAGGCGGTGACATTTATGTCTAGGATCTCTGCTGTAAATCTCTCTGATCCATGAGCTTTTAACATTTGGCTGGAAAAGGTCATTTTTCATTGTACATTGAAGTTCACCAGTCTGTCCACCTGATGTTATTTTAAATTTGACATGGCTTTAGCCCAGAAGCACACAAACTACATACTCACGAGTTGTATCACATTTATCAGTTTTTGGTGTTCTGAGCACAAATGGCCTAGATAGTGTTGTCAGCTGACCTGAGATCACCGAAGAAGATGAAGCCGTAGTAGCTGATTCTCAGCTTCTTGTGGTTTAGAAATGAGGGAGAACTTTCTCCTTATGAAGATCCACTTTTGTCTTGTAACTGATTAGTAGATTTTAGCATGAGTAAGTAGTATGGATATTGAAACCAGATGTTATGTAATCAGACAGGAAATGCCACATGAGATGCTATAATTCTCCTTATATATTGCATCACAAGATGGCACACAGGTTAATGCAACTTTATGTGTTTTATAAGGTTTTATGAAGACTATTCTTTCATAGATTATTGACTGTCTGAGGTAAATAAACCTTTTTGTGAATCATGTACTAAGTATAATTCTAGTAAGATTACCCACCTTTCTGTCTCGGGTTATTATAATGTATAATAAAACAGTACTATAGCCACTAATATTGTACACATGTTTTCATCAGAGTGGATAACTTTGGGCTGGGCCTGCTGCTCCAGACGAAGCAGATAAAGAGGATGATCTCCTCATACGTTGGAGAGAATGCAGAGTTTGAGCGACAGTATCTGTCGGGGGAGTTGGAAGTGGAACTGACACCACAGGTTGGTCAAATCATACAAAGGCTTATACATCAATTTTTTCACATGGAAAAATGAAACACGTCATGAAAACACATCCACAAGGCTTGACATTCCAACATTCAACATCATACTTTACACTTGTTATTTATCTGTTGTACTCATCTCCTGATGTGTCACCCCTTTTTCTCCAAAGGGCACTCTTGCAGAGAGGATCAGGGCTGGTGGTGCCGGTATTCCAGCTTTCTTCACCGCCACAGGCTATGGCACACTAATCCAAGAGGGAGGCTCTCCCATCAAGTACAACAAAGATGGCAGCATTGCCATCGCTAGTGAGAAGAGAGAGGTGACAGTGTGTTTACTTTGGATGGCCATTGATATTTTCCCAGACCTTTTGAAAACTTTCTCTGTGATGATAAGTCCTCATATAAGTGCCTAGCTATGTATTTTCTTATAGGAAAGTGCAAACTTGTTTGACTGATTGTATTGCAGCAAGTTCAAAGTAGTGCATTTGAATAATGAGAGCCATATTTGAAGTTGTAAATGGTTTTTAAAATATTGCTTCACACGGAGACATAGACATATTCTGCTTTTGTTTTCCTTTATGAACTTGGAACTCAGCTATTTGGGCCATGTCACCATGTTCAGCCCTGACTGTTTTCAGTGCTTCTCACTTCTTAAACTGTGTTATCATTGTGCACAGGTCAAAGAGTTCAATAACAGGCACTACATCATGGAAAAGGCCATCACCGGAGACTTTGCATTGATCAAGGCATGGAAGGCTGACAGGGCTGGAAACATTGTTTTCAGGTGACTGCTGGAATCTCAATACAGCTCATGAGTTTTAATCTGAATATACATGTGGTGTTTTGGCAACAATGTTATTTATCTTGTAAAGGATTCAGCTTTTAGACTTTATCACCTTGGTTGTGTTTGCACATCACTGCTGTTGGTGGGTTTGAATAATGGATATTAGCTGCAGTAAAGTATCTCTCCACAAGAGAGCAGTGTTATCTAGTAAACTCTCTGGTTTATACTGACTGAGAAATTGGATATCACATTGAGAGTTGAATTCCTTTGGTTGTAATTCTGTATCTCATACTTGTCCTGATATCATATCTGCTTTCTCTGTCAGGAAAACAGCCCGAAACTTCAATCAGCCTATGTGCAAGGCAGCCAAAACCACAATAGTAGAGGTATGCATTTTCAACAACACAATCAGATGCCATTAATGTCTGTCTGTATCACGTCTTCTCACACACGTCTAACTGCAGAGTCACCATCTAAAAACCTTTTAGCTTGCCTTATAATGGTTATCATGCATTATTCAGCCTCCATGTTCTAGGATTTTAGCAGTCCCTGTGCCCAAATAGCTGAAATTTGACCTTGATGCAAAATTCTAAATATTATAAAAATCAACAGTAACAACAGACCCATGAGAAAACGTGTACATGTATTGTGATATAAAAACGTTCTTAGTTTCTTAAGTTCCAGTGCCTATAGGAACCATACTGGTATGATTTTTTTTGTATCAGCCAAGCTACAGCTACAAATAACCTTTTGGAAGAAAACATTTCACCAATGTTTAACCTTAGCCCGTAGAAGAAAACAGCCATTTGAGATTTGAGCCCCAAGTACAGTTTTCCAGCTATAAATTGTAAAGCTGGTGGAGCAACAACACATAGTCATCTTTTCAAGTAGATCCTATCTCTCCACCCTCAAAAGTCAGTGTCAGGAAAAACAGACTATGCTGATTTCAAGAGCTCTAGATCTGGAGCCAAAATGTGGGATTGGCCTCTTACAGGTATCCCAGGTGCTGTCAGGTTGTGGGCTGAAAGATGACCTTGAATTGGGAAATGTATATATTTCTCTGACTGTCTCTAAGATCTGAGGTATTATTAATAGACTTGCAGTTTTAGGATCTTATCCTCCATATGTATTGCCAAAAAATAGACTGGACCTGTCTGGCCATCTCTGTGTCAAACCCACTTTCCTTCTGTCTGTCTGGATACCCACCTATCTAGGATTTGACAGTACAGAAATGTGATAGCTCATCTTCTCTCTCTCTCTCTCCCTCTCTCTCTCTCTGTCTCTGTCTCTGTCTCTCTCTCTGTCTCCATCTCCCTATCCACCCCACCAACACACAAACAGCTTCACACCTCCCATGTAGACACAGTTTGATTCAGAGAGCAGCCGGGAGATAAATGCGTGTCTGTGTGTGAGAAAACCACAGAACATGGGCGCTGTCTGAAAATAAATCAATAGCAAGGGGTCTTGCATAAATCTCACAGAGCTCCACGAAACACATTTTCAATTACTCTACGGTGCCTGGACCTGAGATTTATTCTGTTGATTAGAACTATCTGGGACCAAGTGGCAGGTCGATTTTCTCACATTAAAGCTGTTTGCTGCATTTATGGTCGGGTGATCACTGACATCTGCTTTACAGAGGTAAGCAGAACAGGTATTAATGGGTTTTTAAGACATCAGCGCTCTGCAAATGCCCCAAATTAAAGAGCCACTAAATCCAACTATTTGGTATCACGTCTAATCCTCTGCATATCTGGCAACAGGGATAATGATGACACTGACAGGTATCAATGAATTGTGAAGAATCAGCACTATGGTGGAATAGAATTTTGTTGTTGCAAGGATGAGACTAGTCACAGTGACAGCATCGATGCGACTGCATAATGTGACTGTGTGACGTCTGCTGGACCTGTGATGTAGATCGTTGTGACATAAATGATAATGCAGCTCTGCCTTAAAACCTGCATTGTGAAAAGCAAGCTCCCTTGGTTGCATTTAATATTGAATTGTGTGCTCAAGGAGTTTTTTGAGAGGGGGGAGGATGAAACGAGCCGGGTTCCATTTGGACTCAAATAAAGGAGCGTTTATTTTTCCCAGGGTGCCTTTCTAGGATTGTCTTTGTGCCATTTCTGCTCCAAACACCTGAGGATGGGTGGGAAAAATGATGAGGAAGAGAGATATAGAGTGCAGGAAAGATATAACAAGTACAAAGCTATTGATCTGCTGACATCATAAGCTTCCAGAATGCACCTGAAATATTTAAGTTCATATGCTCTGAGAATAGTTGTTAAAAAACAAACAGCCTCTGCAAACTGTCATAGATTCAGAAACAATTGCTTCCCCGAATTATTAAAACATGGACACAGCCTTTAGTAATGGCGTGCCAGACAAAGTTGTGGGACCTTAAGAAATGTTATCACAAATGATCTTCTATTGGGGCGACTCTATCGATTCTAGTTTAAATATAATTTGATGCTCCCTGCCAGCTCTATAACTAGACTGTGTCAAACCACTGTGCCAGTTTCAGCTGAGTCTTTGAAGATTTTGCATGTCTTTGCTTTTTGATGTCATGTTCTAACAAAGAGTGCATCCAGAAACTTGTCATCCACATATCAACTACTAAGCTCTAATCGGTGGGGGCAGTTTTGGCAGATGGTGCTGCAGTTCGACAAATAATATCATAAAACAGGATTATCGAATTTTTCTCATTCATTTTCACCCAATTCAAATGCCTTGTATGAAATAATAAATAAACATGGCTCCAAGTGTAAAACCGATATCAAATTACAATAAAATCGTATTTTATATTTGTATTAGGACAACTGTGTGTGTGTGTGTGTGTGTGTGTGTGTGTGTGTGTGTGTGTGTGTGTGTGTGTGTGTGTGTGTGTGTGTGTGTGTGTGTGTGTGTGTGTGTGTGTGTGTGTGTGTGTGTGTGTGTGTGTGTGTGTGTGTGTGTGTGTGTGTGTGTGTGTGTGTGTGTGTGTGTGTGTGTGTGTGTGTGTATTGGCGTTAAACCCATTAAAGCTGTCAGAATATGCTTTTTTATGGCAGTGCAGGTAAGATATGAATATTATCTATAACAGGCCTACTTACTGGTGACAATTAAGTGATAGGCCTGGGTTGCAGCACCCATTAAGATCCTTTTATCACTGATACCGAAGCTATTACCGTCAATGAAAACAAATGTGTCTTTAGGATTCAGCCCACGCTTGGTCTTAATTATATTATCTTTGGTGCAGGCTCAGGCAAGGAAAGGAACCAGCAGACAGGGTCAGGTGCTTTTCAACCTTTTCATCTAACTCGCAGCGCAGCATGGAGGCCCAGGCTGATGTGCAGCGAGGTCTTAGACAATCATGTTGCACAGTGAACTGCTTGTCCGCTTGACTAGATTCCTGTCTCTGTAACCTTGACACAGCCAGGTAGGCACAAATTGTTCTCTCCTGGACAATAAGCCCCTTATTAAAGTGGCAAAAATATCAGGGCATTGTGGTGGGAGATTGACAACAACACAACTGGAAAATAGTTTCAGTTAATAGCAATTTAGAAAGTCGTTATAACTGGGCCAAAACCATCCATATTAGAGGTGTCAGCATATCCTTTGGTCTGTAATTTAACAGAGCTCCGATTCTCCGTTTGATTCTAGCAGTCGACCTGTGCTGCATGTCATATCCATAGACGGTAAACGAATTGGACTACGCTTCTCTGCTGCCTCCCGTTGTAAAAATAATGAAGCTCAAATATCCCGGATACAGGTGCCTCCATCATTTAGAGCCAGACTATGTGCAGTAGTGATTGATGTGTGGAGCTGTGGTATCAAGATCCCACCGATATACTCCACCAATCAATCGCCAGTCAGTTTTAGCGGCCAAACATGACGTTTCACCCCAATACAAATACCTAATCAAAACCAATCAATACACACATCAATGTCAACAGAACTGCGTCAAGTTAAAGACACCATATATGTAACTTAAACTCCAACCTTTTATTCCATGTCCCTTTCATTAACATGTAAGCCTCTTAAATTACATTTCATGAAGCCAACCCATTCGTCTCTAATGGATGTTCTGGAACCTGCAGTCTGACTTGGCTGTGTTTCAAAAAATTTGTATGCATTAAATGCTTAAGGGCTACAAGACGATAACCAGGTGGCTCTGCTCCTGTAAGACATAAATGGGAATTCTGGGAAGCAAAATTAAATCACCTCCCAGTAGTTATTCAGTAACACTGCAATTGTTGCCAGTCGACTCCCTTTCTCTCAAGGGACTTCTTGTCTCCCATGTTTAAGATAAATTGATTCATTTTCTGTTATTCGACTAAACATTCCATCGAGGTGAGACCTAACTTTATACCAGAACAGACCACTATAACATCACTACCGCTTTATTCCCTCGGGTCAATGACCAGTGCAGAATAATTTTCATTTCTTCTGCAATACTGACATGTGAATCACCGAAATTTAAACTTTAAAGAAGCAGGGAGGCTTCCGGAAAACAAGATGACAAAAAAAACACTTATAGAATTACCTGATCATCACCAGCTCCTGCCCCGGTCGCTAGGCAACCAAGCCGGGCTATTCAATTGTTGAATGTTCCACGGTATCCAGCTGGTCCAGTTATTCCCTTATCGCAGGTACTGTGATAGGTCCCGGTGCATTGTGGGATACAATTCAGCAGAGGCTGAATAAAAGCATAGGTGTCTGCTGTTGTTCAACCGTCAGTCGCAGTAAATGACTCAACTCTATTATATTACTCTGGCAATGCAGTGGTGTGGGTGTTGGGGTTTGCACAACCAGTCATGCATGAAGTGAATTAATGTATTTGTGCGTTTGTTCTTTTAACCAGGCTGGACGTCTAATTGAATATGCCCTCTGTCCTCGGGGCTTTCAGAATCCATCTGTACACTGTGTTGAAACACAAGGGCTTAAACAGAGTAGGCTTTAGGCATAAGATGGAAACCCATAAAAAGGGAAAGTTTCGTCTCTCTTAAAGTCTTTACTCTAATGAGATCTGTTTGCATGATCAATTTAGTAATTTCTATGATACACAACGCTGTCTTTGTTCAGTTATTTATTTCAGCCATCATTTTCCGTGCTTCTTTACAGTTCTTACTACGCCCTGTTGAGTTTTCTTGACTTGTGCCCTCCATTACTCCAGCTGCTGTTAGAAAACAATTAGAAATCCACTCATTTCCCCATCATTTCCTGCCTAAAGAGGTTCATGAACTATCTTCTTGTGTGAATAAGTTGTGCAATGTATGTCTAATTTCCGTCTGTTTTTTGCACAATGTGTAGGAAAGGATGTTGTGGGTGCAGGCATCATGATGGTGACTCAATTTCAACAGTATTGCGAAAGTGATTGGTAGCTTTTATTGAATAGGATTGTTTAAATTGTTTAACAAAGTAATGACACTTGATATGGCATCGATACAGTGGCATTGCACCCTCAATATGTGGATCATCAAAGTCCCCAGTATAATGCCACGTTTAGACTTTGAGATGAAATTCTGACTGACTTTTGTTAATTGCAGTACTGGCTTTTCGTCAGTTCACTCTAGGTCCAAGAGAGAGACACAAAAGCAGAAGATAAAGCAAATGGAATGCGACTAGATTTGCTGAACAGGCATAAACTGAATATTTGAAGTGGCACATTTGTATGTTAAAGGTAACCAAGTACATTTTCCCTTTCCAGTCAGTATTTCCATATTATTCTCCTTAATGCTCACACTCCAATAGATTTCAAAGGGTAATGCTGTATTTCCATTGCTTTAGTTACTAACTGAATTTATGGGGAAGAAGTAATACAATAGATGACATAAGCTGTCAAGACACAACATACTTTAAGATGTAATGAGTGGTTTCCAGCCTAGCTGGCTTCTGATCACTAACAAAAAGCTTCATAGCCAGAGTCACATTGCAGATGTTTTTTTCTCTCGCAGAATTTGGGTTTAATTTCATTCAATGTTAAAATGACCCAGTGTCTCGTAAAACCTAAGATTAAAAACGTAGAAAAACGAGGGGGGTCACTTTCCTGCATTTGAGGCAGTTCAAACTAGTTCTGCCTGCAGTAACTATGATAGTAACATGTTGGTTACCCCCTGCTGCTTCAGTAGCTTGTCAATAAGCTTATGTGGTAATTTACAGTAAAACATAGTATCAGTCAGATACAACAAATCTGTATTTTTTTCCCCTTTGACATTTATGTACTTTACTAATCATTTAGTTATTTTACATTGCTGTATTAAGGATCCAAATACTTCCTCCACAATTTGAATGTAAGTTCAAAGTTGCCTGACGACTGCCTATCATCTGAAGCACATTGCACAGAAGCTTATGTGTTCTTTGAAATGTAAATATCCCAATTTGAGCTCCTTTCTAAATGTTTTGGTAAGCAGTATGTGCAATTTTGAAAAATATGTATTTTTACTTCCTGAAATGTTGTCAGGGTGCAGACAGGTTTGCTGTCTCCCATTTTCTGGATACCATAAAGGCTGTCATAGGCTAGGCAAGCTTCCACTGAGAGGAAACAGATTGCTCATGTTGTCAGTATTCTGGGTTAGAGGATAAAGCCGTGGAATTGAGCCCCAAAAGTGGCAGCAGAGCGTGGCCAAGTGCCCACACACACACACACACACACACACACACACACACACACACACACACACACTGGGAGGAAGATGGAGAGGCTATAAATACACAGGGTAATGAGAGTGTGGTGTCGCTGTCATCCTCATGCTCTGTCGCCTGTGGCCACACCACCTCTTTCTCCTGGCTGTCGCATTTCGGTATGCACACAAACACGCACACACCCAAACAAAACCGGTGGGACAAGATGGATTAAGAGATCAGGTACCTCCAACCAAGCACCTACTGGTGTGTGTCTGTTCTATCCCAATTAATCAAGTTATGATATTAATCTGGTTTAAAACTGAATACCAACATTTGGAAATGATAAATGCACACTCGCTGATGAATTTTTTTTAAGGTTATTTTGGTCTTTTTAATAAAGCTCCATGAATGTTTTACTACTTGTTGGCCAAGCAAATGGGTGGCAATGTGAGTTTGCTTAGCATTATGATGCAAAATAAAAAAAATTAAGTATCTGAGGGTTGATGCCTGCCAGCTTCTTCTACTATATAGTATATTTGTTTTGCCACATTTTCTTAATGATTTGCAATTTTTTTTACACAACATGAAAAATCTTTTTGTGTTTTGCACCATCGTCCTAACAGGAGAAATCCTTCCCACTGGATGTTGATTTAGTCTCTGCATGAATGACCTCATTTTTAGTAAATTTGCCATGCGTCTCAATGATTATCAGAGGAACACTTATCTCCTTTTTTGTAGTTTGGCATAACTTCAAAAGACTCATTCTGCATAGGCACCACCCTGTGGACAAATGTCACAGTTGTGCTCTCAGCACTTTAAAAGTTGGATGCTTTTTTTAACCAGGGCTGTAATGAACTCTAGAAGCTGCTTACTAACGTTTGGTTGGAACAGACAGAATTATACTGTAATGCGATGACACAAACACCTGCTGCTGTCTGCTCATTTGGTGATTGGAAATCTAACCCAGATGGTCAATAGCAGTGCAGTCGGCTCAAATGAATACCTGTACTCAGAGAGACTCACTTTCACTGAACGATTGTTTGTGCATCTGAATCCCTCTCTGAAAACAAACTGGTGCATTTAATTTATTGATCGTCATGTCAGTCTTTGCATCTTTGTGCATGGACATGTACTAATAAAGGAGAAACATAAACTCATTTCTATCCTTATTTATAGTTATTTCCCCCTCAGATTTAGTTCTACGTATTAAAAATGTGGTCAAACTGTAAATGTAACAGGCTTGTATTTTAGTTTAACACACATTGCTGACAAAAAATGTCATTACATCCAGCAATATGACGTCACTCCAACGCTGTAACCAACACCTTTGTTGGTGTATTTATTCTAGGAATCTGGTAGCATTGTGTATCAGTTTGAGATTAACACGATTTGACAAAGCTCACAGCCTAAAAAAGCGCACACTCGGGGGGGTGGGGGAAATAAATCGCTTCTTGTGTCCCCACTGGGCACTTTCAATCCCTCTGTCCTCCTGCAAGCTCACTTCATGCCTCGCTCTGTTCTCATTGATGTGAATATTTTTCTACAGATATGGGAAAATCAATGTGTTTGTGTGTGTGTATTTATACGTGCACTTGTTCGCTTGCTCCACACACCTGCTCATTTGTGTATTCTGTCTAAGGCTTGTGTGTTTTTTATTTATTTATTTTTAATGCTTGATCCTTCTTGGTCCGTTGAACCTCCTGTCTGAACTACATCTGAGCACCGGTGCAGCCCGGACACATCACCTACATGAAAGGAACGTTTTTTTTTTGTTGTTATGTCTACAGAACCTTTCAATTCTATGAGCTTCATATTGTGCTGTGATTTGGCTTTGGAAGGCTAATTTAAAACTGAGCTGAATACATGTTTGTTTGCATGTGTGAGAGACAAACAAATAGAGGAACACATCTGAGGTGCGATTTCTTTTGTTGTTGGTTTTGCGGGGGCCGTTTATTTGACACCTGTTGATCGAAGTGACAGAAGTACTTCATACTCGATACTGCTGCTTATTACATTGATTCATCTGAAGTCTTGGAAATTCATGCCACCAAATATTCGTAGAGCTTCCCTTTGCCCCCAGTCCTTCCTGTTTTATCACTGTTTTATAATGCGATGAGTGCAGCGTTGCTTGATGAAGATGTCTATGGAAATCATCATTCTCACAAAAGACAGATTAAGCCCCCAGAGAAAGACGTGGGTGGATGTGTGGGACTGCTGTATCAGTTCTCCTCTGCCAGCAATCTCATCCTCCGTGGCCTCGTTTTCACTGCGGAGCATCAAAGATTCACCATAACCCAACCAAGGGATCCAGAGGAGAGAGAGTCTGAAATCACTTTGCAGTCCTGAGTGGCCCCTTGCTCGCCACAGACAAAAATCTGCGTATCCATGACAACGCTAAGATGGGATCCACTCTCAGCCATTGACTCCTCTCAGTCAGTGCTGAGTGCTGAGGGAGGATGTGGCGATAAGGAGAGATTCAATTCAATTTGCTCTGAACGGCTGCTTGCCCCAGTCATGTAAATGGAATAAGTAGGTTACTGCCACACGGGAGTGCACAGAGAAGCATGAGGGAGGTCGAGCATTATGTTGTCATGGTTAAGTTCCCTTTTGGCTGCAGGAGATGTGATGATAACCCTGGGTCCTGGGCGCTCTCTCGTCTTTCTTTTTAATTTTCTGTCATTTCAAGTGCTTTTTCGCCCCCTTGAAGGAAATTGCATCCATCTTCGACTCAGCTCGGTTTGACAATTGAAAACCAGTTCCATCTGCTCGCTGTTCATACCATTGTCAAGTTGACTCAAAATCTCAGGGACCCCGGTGCTTGGTTATACCGCCTAGTGTTAATATGAGCCCGACAACTGAAGTTCAGGCTCTACACAAGTCTGAGTAGAGCCCACACCTGCTGCACGACTCCTCTGAACACCTGCGTGTAGGTATAGTGGAGGCTGTAGGCTCAGTTTGTAGTTTTACCTATGGAGGAGGAAGCCGGTGTGATCCTGGCGCACTTTCTATTTAGTCACGTTGACCCATATCTGCTTAAATCAATATCCATTTCCACCTGTGTCTTGTGAGTCAGACAGACAGCACGTACATGCACTCTTCTTCTGCTGACCCACTCTCTCTCCACAAATGTGACGCATTTTTTTGTGTCAGGAATATAAGTTAATATCTTAGACCTTTTTTATTATTATTCTGTCATCTTAATGTGAGGATGGTTAAAATGTCATGAGGGTATATTTAGGTAACATTAAGTGACCAGTGTTATAGCAGCTCCATCAGAATAAGCTTCGCAAACCTACAAGAAAGTCCAGAGGCAGAGCTTGTGGGAAAAGAGCTATGAATAAAAATAGGTAGCTAAATGGGTTGGGTTTTTTTCGACATGGGAGAGTAAGAGATTGTTCTGACCTCTGTGTTTGGTCTTTCCAAAGTCCTGCCAACACCAAAGCAATCTCCTCCACACTCCCTTTCTCTCAATCGCCTTTAATCCAAGGATCTAGCTACGTCCCCTGGGTTTGGAGTGTCAGATGATCCTCTTCTGTGCTCAGTCATCCAAACTGGCTTTGGGTAAACTGGCGGCTTTCACTGGACTAAGTGGAGTTGCTAAAATTAATAAATGCAACACCTTTCTTTCAAAAATATATTTACCCTTTCTTCCCTGGGAAAAAAGTGTCACAGTTTGTTTTTTTGTTAAACCTGTGAAATCATACTTAGAATAAATATCTGCTGGTGTGTCATCACTATTTTTTGTATTAAAAATCCAAAAGAAGAAGTGGCTGCTGTAGCCCTTAAAATAACATTTGAGTATTTTCTTTTTTCTCATCAGGAATTGCCTTTTTTCAAATGTTTCAGCTGCTCTGTGAAAGTCCATAGCTCTCTAGGCACAGGTTTATTTCCTGGTCTCATAATCAAATCACTGCACAGTTGTGGTATCTGAACTATAATCTCAGGGGTCGTGAGACGTTTTATAGGAGAAAGCGCAGTGTTCAATAACTCTTGTCTCTCTGTGTAGGTGGAGGAGGTGGTGGATGTTGGGACTTTTGCTGAAGAGGACATCCACATACCCAGCATCTATGTGCACAGGGTTGTCCTGGGAGCCGGCTTCGAGAAGAGGATCGAGGTGAAAAGAAATTAAATATAAAGCTTTTCAGAGCTTTACATAAAAGCCTTTGAAACAGCTTGTTGTATGCATTATTTTTAATAATTTCTGAATTATGTTGCCATGGCTTTGAAAGTCATGTTCCATTTACCAATAACTAGAATTGCAGAAGTTGTATGATTAATCCTCTAATAATTATAAGCAGCGTCAACTAAGGACTTAGTGATTGCAGCAGGCTGTGACATTTCCACCAGTGTTCGATAACGTACACATTAACCTTTATTCATATGTGTCTTTGTACTCTAATGGAAATACTGTCTCTTCTTTATTTTCTCTTATTTTTTTTGCATGACTCCAGAAACGCACAGTAAAGAAAGGTCAAGATGAGAAGCCCAAACCCAAGAAGGCCTCGGATATTGTTCGGGAGAGGATCATTCGCCGAGCTGCTCTGGAGTTTGAGGATGGGATGTATGGTATCCTTTGAAAAGAAGAAGTTCTACGTTTGTGCGCTATATGCTGCCCTTTATTTGATAACCTGTAGTTAAGCCAAAGCAGATGCTGGTCTATAGCCACAGATTTGAGAAACATGTGCTTAGCTTCCTTTTTCTTTTCTTACAGAATAATGAGTAATTGTTGCCTTTGAACCAGTTGATTGCATCAGCTATTATGTATTATAGTTATGTAGATAGCTTATTTTCCATTTCACATTAAGATGTCATTGTGAGAGCTTTTGCCCTTCATTATTAAAGCAAACACAGATTTTAAGTGGCTGATCTTTGATTAACCACTTAGTCATTTGTGGACAAATCATTCTCATTTGGGTTTCTTGGAAATATTAGGGACATTCAAATCCATATTGAAATGGATGGACACATTGTCTTATTTGCCATTGTGTTTTCTTATTTACAGTTTTTTTGGGGTTGTTGTGTTTTGATTAGCACTTCACAGGCACTGTGTTAATGGCTGTGAGGTGGTCAGAGAGAAGGCTGTCAGTCATGATTTTAACTGTATAATTACAAATGGAATAGTTACCGTCTTTAACAAAGAGCTAATCAGCTAACCTTGGTATTGGTATCCCCATGTTGGCCAGCAACTTTATAAAACCAGACATCACTGTGCACCTTCAAAGTGAAAATGGGATTCTGGGACTGGTAAGGCACAAACAGAGTTTTCTTCCCCCTCGTCTTTCAGTGCTTTCAGTGAATCCGAACTCAACTAGCTAACAAGCAGCACATTGCCTGAACGTTTGTTATGTAACAGATTATTTTTCTTTCTAACAATCATTATTTGCCGGCTAAGCTTTTACAAAGGCTGCTGCTGCTATGGAAAGAATTTCCAATAACATGTGTTGACAGTGGAAACACCTCAAATAATGTGTAATTTGTCCACGTTTGTTACTACCCTCTCCTCTCCTCTCCTCTCCTCTCCTCTCCTCTCCTAACCGAAAGGATTGCTCCCTTTTCTTGAACACAGAGAAAATCAATGTCTCATCTAATCAGAGAAATGTGATTGTGTCTGTCTCTCCTTGAAAGATCATGGCAGGTCAGGCTGAGTGACATGTGAGAGTGAATGTGTGGCCGCTCGCCGCTGTGCACATTCACGTCCATCTTCATTTCTCTCTCTTGTTTAGGGGCCGTACCCCACTGAGGATGCAGTCGATCCAGATCTGATTAACGCTGGTGAGGGTCATTGTACTCACTACCTCCCAATGATTAATGCAGCTATACATAGGAAATAAAAAGCTATGGAAACATTGGTCAAACTAAATTATTGATGGATGAGTAGACACTCGCATAGAGGACAATACAATGATCTTTCCTTATTTGACACTCATCGTTTGTTCCTTTTGTATTTTTCTCTTAATTGCTTTTGTATTTTAATTGACCCTGTTTGGTTGTGTAAACTGAGTTTTTGTGTACTGCTGTGATGAATGAACCTTAAAATTCAGTTTCTCAAATATGTCACCTGTGTGCTCTGTAGGAAAGGAGACCGTCACCGTGCTCCCTGGAGCTGCCTATTTCTCCAGTGATGAGTCATTTGCCATGATCCGAGGGTAAGTCCACAAAACAAAAGCTCTATGTTTTTTCTTAGCAAGTTTGTTCCCCCTTTATTCAATAGTGCGTCTCATCTCAAATACTCTCATCATAAGGCAGCTGTTACCGGTAAGCAGGATTTGACCAGAAAATAGTTAAATAGCCACATTCACCGTTACGACTAGACGGCAGCCTGGTCAATATTGCTAAGGTTGTTATTGATTTGCCAACTGTCTGAGATTGCCCACCCGCACTGCCTGCAGCCTCAGTTCTGTTTGTCCGCACAGAGGAAATCCAATACTGCTCAAAAATAGTGTTGCTTTTGTCACCATGGTGACAATATTTGCGCTTCCTACCGGTAATCGCTACTTTGGGAAAGTTAAGTCTTCGACTAAGGTTTAGGCATTTATAGTTAGACGAAAAAAATTCCCGGACTTTGTAGTCACAATGGTATCATCATTTCCCTCTCTGTGGGTGTTTGTTAATATCCAGTCTGTTGTGTTTGTGTGTCTGCTGGATTGCCCCAACAAATTTATTCCGGTAATAAAGTATATCTATATGTAATAAGCATTAAACGGTGCAGCTACAATAGTCTTGATGATGTACATGCATACCAGAGGGTAGATACACAAAATACAAATTGTATTACAGAAACAAAGCTGTAGTTTTTTCACCATTGCACTGTTTTTCAGAATTAGCTATTTGGTTGTACTGCTTTTGTACAATGGCAGTAAAAAGCGTTCTATTTACAATGTAGTTATACTTTTATTTTGATGATGGGACTTGTGAGTCCGTAAGATGAGCTGATTCTGAAGCTGACAGCTGTCTTCTTCCATCATGTCATTCTTTTCAGGGGACACATCAACCTGACGATGCTGGGAGCCATGCAGGTGTCAAAACATGGAGACCTGGCCAACTGGATGATCCCGGTCAGTTTTCTTTGCTTTTTGATGTAATACTGTCGCCCAGATTCATGCTCTCTGCTCCCTCTGCTGGGAGTCAACGCAACATCGCACTCCATAAGCGGCTTTTTGCAACATGTAAGAGTCGTCTTTACACTTCCCGGCAGAAAGGTGTTCACATTGTGTTGGATTCTGATTATATTTCACTGCTAAACATGTTGTGTCCTTTATGGACATAGATTTGTAAAAACAAAACAAAAACTGTTCCAGTCGTGTCTAATGCTTGATATTCTTTTAGGTTTCAAACTCAGTTAAAGCATTCTCTGTTAGACTTTCAATTGTTAAAGCACTTAACATGAGACCTTGGAGTCAACAGTTTATCACAGTTTGCCACAGGTGAAAGGAACAGCTTCAAATAGCTAGTTTAATCCAACCGTTAATCCAAAATCCGTCATCAGCGTAAAGGCAACAAATTGTGAAAATAAATTAATTACTGATTAAGTTTTAGTTGCTAGATTAATTGTTTAGTTGTTGCAGCTTTACTCTGAATACCTGGAAACGTTTTCTAATGACTAAATCCTAATTACTTCATCTTAATTTATTTTTTTACATAACATTGTCAACATTTCAAGTTCAAAAGTTAAATAATGGTTGCAATTATATCCTCACTTTTAACAGTGTAGTCTTTACAATTTAAAATATGGGATTATTATTACGTCATCATTGAATGCATGGTGGCCTTCAGCTTTTCTCAGAGGAGGAAATGTCTCGGTAGAAACAGATTCTTACACGTGTAGCCTTGTTGTTATTATTCAAGAGCACAATTATATGCTTGTTGTCAGGGGACAAATGGGTAGGGTAGTGTATGTGAGTGCAATATCCATAATGGATGGCCCACATTATTGCTAAATGTTTCATTGGGTCAATTGGTCTTGGGACAACAGTGGCCACAGTCATCCTCAGTGATTGCTAAGGTCATGAACCCATTAAAAGGCAGCAAGCCCCCTCCCGCTCACAGCTGCTTTCGATTCGACTGAAGTCCACATGCAAGGCAGTTTGAGCCAAGTGAACTCAGCCACAGTGTGCGGAAGATGTTTAAATATGAAGACCTTCAGCACATGAATAATCAAACATTATGTATAAATATAAATGGCAGATTTAGTCGAAGATAGCACTAATGCTAACGTGTTCGCTTAATTTGTTTTCTCTCTACATTTCCAGTTGCACTCGTTAATCCTTGATAATCTGTAATAGACTGTTGCTTGATTTAGCATGTTCCGCAGATATCGAAGGCCCACTGTGCTGCTGCTGTTCAAAGGCAGGGGCATTTATCTTGTTTGGCCATTCTACTGTTGGATAGTTTGAGCAGCAGAATAATGCAGCAACACAGGCGCACACAGCTCCGTCCTCACCTACGCTTCATTCTTCATTATCCCCTCTTTTGAAAAGATGGATGAAGAGAATTACTCTTCCCACCTTCTGTGATAATGAAAATTATTCTCTATCTAAAGATGGGTGCACAGCGTGAAATTGGAAATGTTTTACGTAGGAGTCCAGAATGCAGTCCAGAATGCAGTCCTCTCAGCGTGATTATGTTGATTCACTTTTAATACGCAGAATCCTGATGAACATTTTCCAGTTAAAGGCCTTGAAACGCTTTTACATCACGGCTCAGCCTGAAACATCTGGGGAAAAAAGAATAGATGGGGTGAGAGTGGTAATGGTTTGGAGGCATTTTGGATTGTATGTGCTATTTAATCATTTAGCTGCTCCCAGTATAGTTCACAGGAGATGTCACATGTAACTCCTTATGGATTTCCAACAGCTTGCCACACGCTGCTTTCAAATTGAGAATCATATTTGACTTTTGCCAACTTGGATTTCATCCACTTGAGTGGTGCTGCATTCGTTTTCACTCGCTCCTTCAAATCTGAGAGAAGCAAGTGAAAGAGATAATGTAAGCGCAGGTATATTGGAGTTGACCAACGCAATAAATGTGTATGTGGTCAACTCAAATACAGCTGTGCATTTCACATAGAATTCTTGTGAGTCAGAATCTGTTTTCAAATCTTTGCTGAAACTAAACCCTGAGACCACCTCATTATCTGCTACTCAGAGATGTCCCACATCCTCTCCTATGCCTCCATGTCCTCAAACATGGTTGCTTCAGTCCTGGCTGCCAGTGCCAGTGGTTCAACAGCTCAGGACGATCATGGTCTTGGCCGTAAGGAGACTCCAGAGGCTAGAGCCTTATAGTTCAAACAACATTCTGCTGCTACTGGAGTTGACACTCATAGCTAGAAAACCTCAATAGCTTGAGCAAGCTAATTCGTATGACAGAAGGGTAGGGGTGTGTATGTGTTTCAGGCCCAACACTGCATGTAAAGGCATTTTCTGAATTTCCAGGGAGAGACACTTCAGCCATAACTTAAAAACAGAGCAAGTGCTACATCAGAAGTATATTTCAAACCTGTGGAGGCAGCTTAAGGGCTGCAATAGCTCAACAGCAATTTACAATTAAAATACAGTTTGTAGCTTGTGATAAGGTCTGATGGCAGCTTTATTAAAGGAGTTGCTTCAGAACATGGTGGTTTTATTTTCTCCAGATTTACCTGGATATGGTTGACAGCTTCTCATCAGTTACATATGGCTACATGTAGTAACACACACCTCTCACTCTCTCTGTGCATTCTTATGTATTTGCATACAGTATATGCAAATATGTGTGAGCTGCATTGACGGTGTGAGCGATTAACCTTTAATCATTATTGCACCATATTGCATAAAGCAGCTTCCGCTGTGCACATTTAAAATGTCACCGGTGACAGTTGGGAAAGGAAAACCATGTTTGTGATTACTGACTAGATTACACTGCATAGTACCCTACACAGCTGTGTTTTACATGTAGTTTCAACACATTTGTCCATTGTGTCCCTGTCAGTCCTGTCTCATCCTCTTGATTCACATCATTAGTTGTCTGGGTAACGAAGGATCGTGGCTGTCCGTCGCTATGTAATTAAAAAAGAGACATTTGTGTCAGGCAGCGGAGATTGTCAGAGAATTTGAGGGGGAGACAGAGAGAGAGACAGAGGAAGCCAGCTGGTAAGTGGGAACTCTTAGATTGTGAAGGGGGTCATTTTCTGTGGTGTTCCTGCCGCTGACTGGAAAGTAAACACTTGCACAATAATTGAGGGACTGGTATTCTGTTGCCTTGGCAACACAAAAAAAAAATTATGCACAAAACTCTCTAAGCTTATTGCCACAGCAGCATATTTAGGATCCCTTATCTCACTGTATGTCATGGAAACGATGAGCTTCTGAATCAATCACTTTGACTGGACAGGTCTTTTTTTTTCTTAGCGTTCCTTATCAAGGACATACACACTTGCATGCAGAGGTTGCTTTGAAAACACCCCTGCCTGTCTTTGAATTGCTACCCCTCTCAGCCCATTGTCCTGCACATATAGAGAGCAGTAGTTTTGTAAGTACAGAATAATAAACAACAGGAAAAGTCTTTGTTGTGTGCCAGTGGTGGCTCTATGAGGGAAATTTGTTGTTTGAGTGGGACTGTCTCTATATCATTGTCTCCGCTCCTGCACATTATGATGGGTGCGATCACAGCAGAGCTTCGACTTAAGAAGTTGCATGTTATCTGTGCTCTGCACAACCAGTACTGCATCCTGCAGTCCTGCACATTATCTCTCACTTTTAAAGCCATTAAATTCTGAATGGTTGTTCCCTGACCTACATCATCTCTAATGCCTATTTAATTAGCATATGTGTAGGCTACTGTATATCCCCCCCTAGCAAGGATTAATTTCAAAGCCGGTAAAAAAAGTGAAATGGATGTAAGACGATTTTCTCATTACTGGCTCTAATGTGTAGCAGCGAAATAAATAACCACAAAATTAACATTGAAATTGTAATGCAACAAATACAGCAGTTCCTCCTTAACCTTCTGTATGAATATGATCCAGGTTATATATTTTGTTCACTTGTGTATTTACATCATCAAATCTCCAATTTTATTCAAGGTAACAGGAACTTTAATTGTGGTTGCCTTCAATTACATTATACCTGCTCTACCAGTGGCTTTGCCCATCTCTGCTATAACTTCTGGATCAAAGAACGTATGGCGAAGGAAAACCACAGATTTATCCACTCGTAATACATCAAGATTATTTATTGCGGTTTATGCACTTAAAACTTAAAATACATGACCTCATCCGTAAACAGGATTATTGCCTGAGTGGCATCAGTTAGATTCTCATCAGCAATCATGATTAAGACAATAACTCCCATGATCCTACGCTGCTTCATGACATCATCAAAATAGGTGTTTGTTATTGTTTTAATTGAAAGGCAACTTGCGGCAAGAGCTTATTATTGTACATTTGAATATTTTATAGGAGCGATATCTCATATAGTACTTTCTGTGTGTAGATACACACTTTCAGTCATCATAGTTCCTATATGGTGCTAAGATTACAGTGGGAAAATGGACACAATCACAGTGGGGAGGAAATTCAATACCTGTGGGACCAGCAAGGTTAATATCATCAGAGCTGAATTAATGAAATGAGTAAATTACACACCACTGGAGACTTGGGCAGAGGATATTTCTTTTTGTGGAAATTGTTCTGACAATATATTTGTTGTGTTTAAGATCTCCTGTGTAGGTTCCACTGGTAGAACAATCAGACTATGACAGCCTTCATATTCAATGAAGCCATGAAACTGTCGATTTGTCCAAAAAGAATTCTATAAACAGGATGCCTCCAGTATTAAGAAGCAAAAACCAACAATATTTTCCTGCCGTGGTTGCAGGTGATCAGGAAGACGCCTGGAATGCAAACGCAACCAAAAGGGCATGATTGGATTAAACTAAATCACATAATTGAGCCGGATCAAATAGGCTATAAGCTAATCCTATCCTGGAGCCCACACCTGCCTTGAAGTCTCCAGAGTAATATTATTTTAGTCTTTTCTTTCTAGCAAGGTTATGTACATTACTGAGACGTTTCAATGTGAGCATATAGTCATACCCTGTGTTGCTGGCAGCTGTCTCTGCAATGCAACACAGTCTGTGTAAATGCATCATTACATAGAAACATACAACCAATAATTTTTTTGGTATAGTAAAGGCTGGTTCCACTAGAATAATTCCCCCCTCGGAGGTGAAACAAGATCATTTTGTGATTTCCTTCAAATCTTTATTATCATATTGACCCATTTTATTGATCATAACCAGACCAGTAATGTCACATGGATGTTTAACAGATTTTGATTAACAGCAGCCTCTCCGGTAGGTGGAGTACATTAGCAGGTGTCTGGCTCCGGCGCAGCAGTAAATCCAGATCTGCCACTACCAGTGTTGTCCCCCCCAGGGCCTGTACACACCACCTAGCCCTTTTGAAAGTGCATTAACATTGATTATACGAAAAGGGACACGGCTCCCCTTTTAGAGTATCATTGTGTAGGAGTCATATGTGTTTAATGAAAACCCTGAAGGGAAGAAAAGGGTGGAGACATTGTGCATGAAGGTTAAAAGTCAAAGTGTGTAGTGTTTTAATAACAACGATTTTCATGGTTTAATTACCTCCGCCAAAGAGGTTACATTTTCACCCTTGTTCGTTTGTTTTTGGCTGGTTTGATTGTAAACAAGATTACACAAAAACTACAGGACGGATTTAGACGAAACTTGGTGGAGATATTTGATATAGGTGGAGAAAGAAGCAATTCAATTTGTTTGCCGATCTGGGCCTCGGTGGACTACTGAGTGCCCTTGTAGTTTAGGATGTTAAGTGAGCTTTTTTAGTTGTAAACTTTCAACTGGTGTTCTATAAGATAATACAGCCAAGTCTATGACATTAAACACAGCCTCTCTTATATCCAAGGTCTTTGCTTTTCCCTACTTCCTCAACCCCACCTCCCCTCTCCCAGCCCTTTTTCCACTCTCTGTTGATATCTCCTCCACCCAGCTGGCCACCCCCGGAGGCAGACAGTATCCTTATGATGCACCACACTTGGCATATATATCCTCTGGTAGGGAGCAGAATGCAAAGCAGGCTCCTCACATGATTGATGAGCAAATGGGATTTTAATTCAGTTACTCAGCCGTCACCCTGTGGCCATATCTGCATGTCAACCTTATTTGGTAACCTTCTTACTGGGCGCAATGAGGGACGGGAAGACAGTTTTTCTCCCGGCTTGGCTGGCAGTTCTGTGGCAGCGATGATCTTTCCGATTGCTTTTATTTTTACCATTAAGTCAGATTTTTCTAAACTTCTTTTTTCTTTTTTATACAATAAATAATTTGTTTTATTTTATTCTTACACTGAATTGTAACAGGGAGATGGGGTTTAACATGGACGAATTTATACATGTTTCAAAGCCACTATTTTGACTGTTTAATTCAAATAGCTCAAATATGCTTCCTGAGGTTTCCTTCATTGCAAATCTTTTGTTGCCTGCTCTGCTTGCATTTTGTTAGAATGGATATGTTTTCACAGGATACAATGGTATCTGGATATTTATGGATTGCAGTGACAGCAATCTATTGAAGGAATATCATTTTTATTCTGTTTTAACACATGCCGTCAGTGATCTCTGCTAGCTGTGATTTGGATTGTAATCTACAGGTTCACACTTATTTTATTTAAAAGAAATGGCTTCACAGGCGACCCCCATCAAACCGCCATGGTCACTCTTACAATGCTACTCATTCCTCAGAATAGTAAATAATGCAATGATGCTGTGTGTCCTTGAATGTCTTTGACCACTAAGCACACACTCAGAATACCACCTTGCAAATTGTACCAAGAAACATGTATTTTGATCAAATTTCTCCTCAACTAATTACAAAAAACATATCCGTATCTATGGTCTCAAGTAGCTTTGGTTCAATTTTCTCAGGTTTTAGAGATATCCTTCTTTGACATTTCTGCCAGCGACCCCATACAGAGGCGACAAATATAATTTAGTTTGCAAAGAAGAAATTACATGCAGCGTGTGTTGCCAGATTAAAGCCTCCCTGCTATTCTGTATAATTCCCAGTGCACAGTACCAACTGTTGTTTTCATTGGGGCTAATTTCTACAAGAGAAATTGTCCCTATTAAAAGTTGTGTTGTGTCTTATTACAATGAAAACTTGGTTTATTCGCAGTCATCCTTCTAAATATGCAGTGTTTTGTTAACCTGGAATCCTTTCCAACCTGTGTACTTAATTTTTCATTGCACCTTTTTGTTTCTTAAACTGAATTTGGCTCAGACACTGCCTCAAGTTATCAATTCATTTGAAAGGTGTACATTATAATAACTGATGGGAGCATTACAAAATACTCTGGATTTTTGGAACGGAAAGAGGTAAAGTACATTTTGTCCACTTAAATTTGACAATCTGGTTTTACCTCACCACAGTTTCTCATACTGGAGATTAATTTGAATCTTCTGCTCTTTTCCTTTATCTCACTGTGTGACTTTTAGTGCATGGATAAAATTAGACTTTTACTCTGCACAAAGCATTACAACGTATTCTTGCACTGAAGACACAGAAAATTTTATAATTTATTGTTTTGTTGTAGGCTACAGTGGACGTCATAGTAATTTTAGAACCTGTACTCTTTGTTAGTTTTGGATTTTATTCCATTGTCCACCCATAAATTAATCTTATGACTTAAACTTCAATGTATTTCTTTCTTCCCGTCTTAGGGTAAGATGGTGAAGGGAATGGGAGGAGCCATGGATTTGGTGGCTAGTGCCGGAACCAAGGTGGTGGTCACCATGGAGCATTCAGCTAAGGTTTGTGTGTATGTGTGTCTGTGCGTTTGTGTGTGTTTGGGTGCGTTCACAAAAAAACACTCAGAAACAAGCAATCAAATTGTCAATTTCCTTTTCCTGTGTTAAAACCTTCACCAGCGTACTCTGTATCTATTTCACCATAATGACTGAGTGTTATGACTGATTAAAGATAATTCTGTTAATGGATTTCGTAGTGCCTCTTTACCAGAGTGCGTTGGCTCATCCTGATGAGATTCAGAACACAAACCATGTCTTTATTTTTCCATTGGCTAATTCAAGTCTACAATTTGACTCTGGGTTTCAGGAGCAGCGTATCAGTTATGATGGTACTGCAGGGCTTCTGACAAAGGCTGTGGGGCAATCCAGCTGAATTGGTTTACTTATGGAAAGTCCAGTCTGATATGATGCAAGGGCAACGTAACATTCACTATTCACAGAAGCGTGTGTTTTTTTGCTAATGCGAGCCTGTCTGGCACCCATTTATAGTCCAGATGGTGCAGCAGGTGAGCATAAATTTCCTCCCCTGAAGCTTGTGTTCATTCATGATGAAGAAGGTGGGGGTGGTGGTTGATGTATGATGTGTGTTTTTCAGGCAGCGTTTGAGGCATTTGGATGTGTGCTTTCTTTCCTGACTGGCAAGGAAACTGAGATATACACTTAAATGGAATATATGGTGTATTTCCCCCTCTGGGTTAGCCTCAGAGTACAAAACCATCTGCATCCCTGGGTACTTTAAGGTTTATGCTGCATCACTGAAAGTATGAACAAACTGGTCTTTTGTGTCTGACGAGCTGAACTGACTAAATTACCTCTACTTTAGTTTTTCTGTTAACCTGCTGCTCTTTTCTTTCAGGGAGGAAAACACAAGATATTGGAAGCATGTAGCCTGCCGTTGACAGGGAAACAGTGTGTTGATCGTATCATCACAGAGAAGGTGTGTTCTCATCATTTTATATGTATTTCATATATGCAAACATTGTCTTCACCATCCTAAATCTAAATACAAGTGGATGGATGGATACATGCATGAATGGATGGATGAGCCATTAGTCATGAATTTGGACTGCTTACTCAAGTAAGCTCCGGCCTCTGACTCTTATTTCAGTCACTTCTAAATGTTTTTTCTCACAGTTCACCTTGCAAAGTAATAAAATGTCCAACCTTGCAGTGAGTGGGTTTACTGAAGACAAACAGTTAATACGTTGACGTTGGCAGTTTGCAGTCCCATTATATCACCGTCAGTCAGTTCCCTGAATATTAAAGCAACAAGCACAGGCACACAGAGTCAGTGAACCTGGTGAAACACAAGTCACACACATTGCTTCTTTATCTTTCAATTACATCTGCCTCACATGCACGCACGCCAGACACACACACACACACACACACACACACACACACACACACAAATGCCACTGATGGTTTGGTATGTTGCAACAGAGTGACACTGATAGATAGAAACTGCATTTATCAAATCAAAACTACTTCTGTCGAAGGATGGTTATTGATTTCCATGGTTGGGGTTGGTTTCCCTGTAAATATAAATTTAATGTAAATTATGATTATGATTATTATTATTGTGGTTGTTGTTATGATTAGTGCAGTGCCCGCTCTAAACATGCTTGTGTGGAAAGCTGTAAGTGACCTGCAGCTGTGGCCAGTAGAGAGAGTCCTCAGAACCCTGCAGCTGTGTCACCGCTGCTGCACAAAGAGCTGGTCACTTGTTCATTCAAATTTAAGTGAAGTTTGACTGCGACGTTGAACTCCGAACTGCAGAATAAGTTGTCTTGCTGTTGTCACAACCCGCTGTTGTCGTGAACGCACATTAGTCATGATAGACAACCTTGCTTATGTTGATTAGTCACAGCCGCTGCTTCTTCAGAGCACTGGTCACGTGTTTGTTCAAAGCTTATTAATATTGAATGAATCACGTGACAGACAGAGATTTCTGGCCAGAAGCACTTCAGCTGTGGTGTTTGCAGAGGCAAACACTCAGTGATTTTATGTGGATTATTGATTTCTGGCCGTATGAATAAAATTGACTAGACTTGATGTGTGTGTGTGTGGAGTTTAAGAGGCCATGGAGAATGATGTTTTGTTGGCTTCAAGAAGTTTTGGCAAACTGTCGGATAAATGGAGAGAGCGAAGGAAGGAACATTAAAAGGGACTCCTGAACCCAACTGACACAAACTCTGTGGAGGAGGTGGATGACTCAGAGAAATTGGAGCGTTTCTCATCTCTATGGTGGAAATGATTGAGGTAGTTTAAAAAGCACAGTGGCAGGGATGGAAGAGATTCAACCTGAGGCTCCCGGTATTGATTGGCATGCTTGCAAGTTGGGGACAATGCCTATGGACTGGCAGGTAGGGGAGTTCATCCACATTTTTTTTTTAATTAGACCTTGGGGTTTATTGTGGAAAATCGTACTGCTCAATCTCACTGTGAGCGAGAGCTTGGGAGCTGCATCTCTTAAATTTTTGCGGGAGAAGCTCGCTACAGTTAGAGATCCTCTAGTAAAGCGTTGCTAGACATTCCAAAATCAAGGCTGAAAACCAAAGCAGATAGAGCCTTCTCCGTTAGGGCCCCTATACTTTGGAACAATCTGCCAGAAGAGATTAGACTAGCAGAATCAGTCACCTCTTTTATGTCTCTTCCTAAGACACGTCTCTATAAACAATAAAGCTTTTATTGTATGATTCTTAACTGTGATTGCTTGTTGTAAAGCACTTTGCTACCTGTATTGAAAGGTGCTATTCAAATAAAGTTATTATCTTAACCATTACGTTTAGATGTTGTTCTCGGCAGCACATGTCGTGAAGGGAAAAACTGAAAAGAGTCTTGTATGAGCACGAATCATTCACATTCCTCCGAGATTGTCACTCAAACTCTATTTAACTGGAATTACTAACATCCCATTTACAGGTGGAACTTATCGTGTCAGAAAAGGCCTGGAAATAGTCTTAGGGTCACTTTATAGTTAAAGGGGAAATAAGCAGAAGTTAAGCAAAATATACAAGAAGGTTGCTTTTTAAGTGAAGATGGAAGGTAGAGAGCAGGTGGAGGAAACAGAAAAATGCAGCTCTGATTTGGAAATAAAAGGTTGTGGGTACAGCTGAGAAAGACAAATAAAAAAAAAAGTCAAAAGCCAGGTTCTGGTTGCTAGCAGATCTCAGTGGAGATATAGTCTTTATGTCCTTATTTACTCTGGTCAGTTTCCTGCTACTCTGATGGTTATTGCCTTTGGAACTCGCTCATTGAAAACATGACCTGTCAGGGCCAGAGTAAGACAGCGTGTCCACCCCGCCACCGCCCCCGTCTGTTCTTTTCTGCTCAGCTGGCTTATGTTGTGATTGCACAACATTTCTCAGCAAGCAGATTTCTGTCAACATTTATAAAGGTTAAAGCTCTTTCTAATACCCCTCGAACACTGGCACCAACTCCTCCCCCTCCTCTCCCCCACCTTCTCATTTCATCTCTGCTTATTCCCGTCCCCTTCTATTCATTAATACTATTTTCTTATTAAATCCCAAGCCTTTTTAATGATCTTGAATTCTATATTATGACATCCTTTCTCAGTTCCTGCCATCTGTATCAATGCATATTTTCCTCTTATTTCTTCATCCTTCTCACTTCACTGCTGACCTCCACATCCCTCCTACTTCATTCTTTTGTTATCCTCTCTGTTGTGCTGTGAATACATTCAAAAGTACCCCTAAATGAAGACCTTGTGAAAACTCTTCCATTGACAGCGTTGGTCTCTCTTTGTAGTCTAGACAGGTGTAACTGAGCCTGAATGTCAGCCTGTCAGCCCTCCAGATATTGTGCGCAGGACTTTAACTCGGCAGCAATGTTTAGAAACCAACTTTTTGCCACCTACAGCTATAGCAGTGAGTGTTTGTCCTGAGAACCAATCAGGGGGGACTAACAATAAATATGTAAATGTAATACTAAACCATAAATCTGACAATTTGTTAAGAGTTTTGAATTAGTTAAGCTTTTTTAAGCATATTCTTTAAAAGGGGACAATTATGTGTGGCTTTGATCAAACCTATAGAGCTACCAGTAAACAAGGAATGACTTGAATGTGCACTTCACGGAATCAGCAATAATGCTTGGACGTTGCACATATAATTATCCCCTTATTGCATATTTGGCTTTATCCTTTATCTAAACCGCTTGTCCTATGAGGGTTGCACAGGGCCCTCAGCATATTCCAGCTGACATTAGGGCGAGATGTGGGATACATCCTGGAAATGTTTCCACTCCATCACAGGGCTGACATATGGAGAAAAACAACCCACACTCAAATTCACACCTTTGGGCAATTCAGAGCTTAATTAACCTAAGCTGCGTGTCTTTCGACTGTGGGAGGAAGCAGGAGTACCCAGAGACAACCTACGCAGACACGGGAAGAAGTCTAGGACAAAATAGGAATCAAGCGTCAGGAAAACAAAACGGTCTCAATTCATTCTGATTCATAAGCAAATAGCGAATATTTCTGTGAAACATTTGCAGTAAACATTAAGAGAACAGAAAATGCTGCGATATAATAAGTCTGGGTTGTTAAACACCAAATAAGTGAGGTCAAACCGGACATGTAAACAGCTTCAGAAAATCCATTCTGTATTTGCTCAGCTGCACAAAATGTCCTCAGCCCTCCTTGACTGACTGTCTCTTCCAGGCTGTAACTGAATCTGAATGAAGTTTGCCATGCCAAAAACTAGGACACAATAGGGCAGGCAAAGATTGTATTGCGTATTTGTAGCTAAGACTCAAATACAGTTAATTAGCTTCACTCGTTCGCACCTTTTATTCATAGTCGACAGGGATGGATGTAACAGACGACAAAAACAGCTCTGACAGTGGCGCCTGAACAAAATGTCACCTCATTTTCATCGTAGTCCACTTCTGAGTTATTCAAATTTATTTCATCAATAAACTTTACATGCCGAATAATAATGGGTTCGGTTTACCCAGCACAGCATTGATCCGAGATTTCGCAATAGCCAAAAATGGTTCATTGTCATCATCCACAGGGACGGCCACTGTTGTTTCCATTGCTGGTTTTGTGTGTGGAGCCCTTTATGCAGTGTGCACAATAAGCAAGCATATGCCGCAGAAACCACATCCAAGTTTGCGTATTTACATGCGTATGGGGTTGATTTTACTATTGTGTATAACTTGCTTCACAAATTATCGTGTACACTTTTGCTCTTGACATTAAAAGGCAAGCTTACACTTTAACTAGAGGGCTTGAAAATAGCTTTCAAACTCAACACAAAAGGAGTAATCATTGTCTGTTTCCAGTTTTATTTTCCAATGTAATAGAATGTGCCTATGACAGGATATTGGCTTCCTTGAGGCATAATTTAACTAGCGATAAAACCACAATCTGCTCTGCATCAACATCCTCATGACAACAATGAAGAGAAAAGCTGATGTCAGTGATTGTCATTAAACACTGATCAATAAAAGTATCCATGCTGAAACTGTACTGCTCCCAAAGAATACAGTTGTAGTACATACAACTGTTTATGATCTCACAGGACGAGGTGTTAAGACAAACACAGAAGATGAGGTCTCCAGCGAGTACGACAACTTTGTTTTCCCACACTGGACACAAAACCAATTAGGGCACAATATCTGAATGTGTTGTCAAGGGTAATAACTGAAGTCAAGAGTCTCATGTTTATTCAGCAACTTATATTCCAATTGATTAAATTTGGCAGACTTATTTTTCTGCCTTTTGATCCTTATTAGCAAACAACACAACGTATAAAATTAAATGATTGTTGTGGTGATCACCTGAGGAAAGTTTCAGCAGTTGAAGATTAGACACTACAAACGGTGCATTATATAGGCCTGTTAATGTTTATATTCTACGTGAATTGATATTTCTTTCCACTAGAATCTCTGTCTTTGCAAAATGCGAGCTGAAACCAAATGTTTTTTCCATCCACAGAGATGCACAGGAAGATGCTTACATAGACAATATATTGTCACAAACACAACAACCTCCTATACTCGCCATAGCCTGGAGGGATGGCCATTCCAAGTGTCCTTAATCGTGGTGCAATGAATTGAGACTGAGGGTCGGGGGGAACCTGTTGCCTCAGGGGGTGTTTTCTTTGCTTCTCTATAGAGCAGGAGCATTTTATAACATCACCCGTTCTCCTCTCTTAAACACAGTTCCACACAGGATGTGGTATTTCTCTTGCTGTCCTCAGGGGGATATAAAAACATGGGTGATTGTGCGCTTTATGTTAACCACAATTAGAAAAATAGCCTCACTTCTCTGCCTCCTGGTGCTTAAGTTGCTGCCCTGACAAAGTCTACACACCGCCTAGTATTTTCCTCCTCGAAAGTTATTTAGATATTTATTTCCTGTTTTAAATATACAAAAAAAAAGTAATGTCATTCACATCTGAGTAGAAAGACCTCTGAATAATTCAGTCATCATAATGAATGGGCCCAGAAAACCATTACCTGTGGCATTTCCTGTAAAGAAGGCAATTCCAGTGACAGCACTTGTTAAATTTCTCAAAATTGAGCCCTTTTCACATGCTGTAATTCATTGAAATTGTATTGGATACGTTTTTATGTTGGTGAGTAAAATGTTCATTTCTAGTTCGATGGTCTAGACTAGAGCGTTAAGTCGGCTGAATGTTGTTGGTGTATTGTTGTTACATGAATTTCAACCCACTATTCACCAAACCACATATGGACGACACTGGCAGCTTCGTAATGACGACCCTCATGTGAATCTGGATAATGGTGGTGACTTTAACTATTGTGAGGGAAATTGACTGAGCTGTTTCACAACAAAAAGGCTGCTTGGCAAATAGATGGCTTAAGTGTTGGTATAAGAAACTCACTCAGTTGATAGTTAGATGCTCCCACTTAGATCAAACGGAGACATTGACATTAACACAGCAGCTGCCGTATCTGAACACCGTCACTGCACCTATATTCAACACCGCTGGCACGATTTGGCAAATCATTCGATTTCCCTTAATGCTTCGTGATGCGCGTCACATTTAGAGACTTTTGTATGTGTAAACCATAGACCCTTGTGCCTTGTGACATTCCATCTGCCTTGCTATATTGGGGTGAGCTAGCCGCCTCCTGCCCTGTCACTGTGTGTGAGGTCCTAATGAGCTGAGAGTCCTGACAGGCTTGGCCGGGATGTGCTGGTGGCCTGGCCTGTCAGCCCCTGCTGAGAAGAGCCACAGGACCCAGCTCGGCTCACAGCCCCTTGTCTGTCATTAAAACCTATTTTTTGCCATTGTGTGCATACATGTGGGTAATGGCACTGCTGCAGATTCAGTCTAAAGGGTTCATATGTAAAAATGGACACACTACCTATTTTTTATGTCAGACTTGTGATCATAAGCAGCAGTTTTGGAAAAATTGGTTTTAATAAAGTATCCTTTCTAGAATTGTCTTCTAAAAGACTGTTTCTAAAATAAGTTTAAAAGGCACGAACTAAAAGTAAAAGTTGTGTTTAAGATGACCATCTTTTCCACTTAAAGCAACCATTTAAGAAAACATTTTACAGATTTGAATGTTGTGGCTGATCGTGTAAATCACTGCCCTGTTGTAGCCATAGATATGGCTCGGAATGAAACATGATTTTAGCTCAAAGACGTGGTGATGTAGTTCGTACAGGTCAGTTGTGCTGAAAAAGCACTAGTGCATCAGATTGATCTTTTTATTTCTACATTTCAGAAAAGAGACCTTATCTGTGCCTAACTTTTCAGAAGTTGTTGTTCTCTATGTACCATAGAGTGTCACTGTCGGACACGTTGAAAGCTCCAGGGGCCTCATTTATGAATCACCTTGGACTCAGGGGTTTTGTGCATAAACCGTGTGTAATCGCATCTGTAAGGTGGGACACAAATGTAGAACAACAATTATCATGCACGAATCCCAGGTTGTAGAGAAGTGTAATGTTAAGAGATTGCCCAAGTAACCACAGAAACTCAGAGTTATCTTAACCTTGTAGAATTATTGATAGATGACAGTCTTCTATGGAAGCTCAAGAGATGTTTCCCCCCTCTGCTTTTCTACACCAAAGTTAGCGGGTATACGCAAATCAAAGGTGATTGTCTTCAGTCCTTTATAGAGGAAAACGAATAACACGCTATATTCTTTAACGAAATACAACCGCCAGAATTGAATTGGTTTATAAATGACCCAAATGCACTATGTCAAGTCAATGCAAATCCACTCTAACATCCATAGCATGGGTCCTGTGTCTTTGAGTTAACTGTTTTGACCCTGTGAGCCTAATTCATGTTATCCAATGGCACAAAGAAAAACCTTCTCTACATTCGTTAATCTAATATTTGTGTAAAGGTTAATTCCCTCCAGTAGCCTTCATAAAAAAGAGGTTCATAGCAGGCTACTTCCAACTCCTGGCTGCCGACCACGCCCTGAGGCTGTTCTTCTCTTTAAGCTCACTTTGATAACCGAGGCTCCCACATCCTCGTCTGTGACGCTGCCGACCACACACACACTACATAGGATTTAAAACCATATATTAAGGAAATAATCCCTCCCACTATTTTGTGTCTGTGTCTTGTCATCCCCGCTCTCATCCTTTTTATCTATTCCCTCCTCCGTCTCTTTCTGCCCTCTCTCTCTTTACCAGGCTGTGTTTGATGTGGATCAGACTAAAGGCCTGACTCTGATAGAAGTATGGGAGGGGCTCACTCCAGAGGATATCAAGGCATGCACTGGCACAGAGTTTGAGGTGCGTAACTCAAACCGTTATTTTGTACCAGGATCATATTTCAGTGACTTTAACTTTGAAGTTACTAACCAGGATGCATTTCTTCTCTCCTCCTTACATCCCACCCGGTGTCTTCTAGGTGTCTCCCAATCTGACGGCCATGCAGCAAATCTAGAGGAGCCTGGAAAGAGAGAGAGAGAGAGAGAGAGAGAGAGAGAGAGAGAGAGAGAGACGCATTTTTGATTTGCATCACCTCATTTCTCTGTGATGAACAGTTGATGTAGCAGCCTGTGATAGGTCAAATAAGTTCATAAACCAAAACTACTTCAGGTCACATCGCTTCCTGCCTTCCTGACTTATAGGAACCAAAATGAATGATAATTTTTCTTGCAATCAGATTATTTGGGATCATTACATTGTTGCGTAATTACACCATCAGTTAGTAAGTTATTCTTTTGCTTTACAGATTTTTCTATTATGATCAATTTCATGCAATATATATACAAACAAATGTGATTTCATATTTACCGAAGGATCAAGACGTTGCTATAAAATTACACAGAGCTGAAATGTAATGTTTAGATGAGAATTAGCTGTAATTCAAGAGATTTCTCGTTTGGAAGAAGGGAATATGTACGTAGTTGTACCATGTGACAAAAAAGTAATTTAATGATTTATGCAGTGAATATGCAGTAAGATCTCTATTCTTCATTTGGGGAATGCAGTATGTAGTTGCTCTGCTCGTCAACCAGAACACATAATGCCTCAAGATTTTGCACTCAGACGTTTGCCGTCCCACTGCCTTTGTGTAAAATAAAATATGACAGTATGCCGAGTGGAATAAGTACAATTGTCTTTTTTTTTCTCTGAATAACTGTCGGCTTTTATTCAGCGCATCAAATCTCTCTTGGATTTGAGGCCAATCATTTGAGATTGATTGCTTCTGACACTCTACAGGTTTAATCCTTCCATATATGGATGGTGGGCTTACATTGACATTCATGATGCGATTTCTCCACTCGTGTAAAGAGGCGCTCCCATTACCTGAGGGCTGTTATGTAACTGGTGGAATTCAGCCATTGGGCTTTTGGGTTCAAGAAGATCAACCGGGTTGGATCATCAAGCAGAAAAATGTAGGAAAGTGACAGGGGCTGTTGCCACCGGCTGTTGATGTTAATCCAGCACATCCCTTAATGGATCACACCAGAACGCTTCCCTATAAGCCCTAAAACTTTTACAACCCATTTCCTCATCAAGGTACTGGAACGCACAGAAATAGAAGGGAACATGACAGGCTGCAGCGGGAACAAATGGGTCTTAACAGACGCAGTACGTGTACTTTTTAAGCTGTTGCAAAGGACAACGTGCACTGGCACCGATTTTCAGGTACAATAAGTGGATTTAGCACAGTAAGGTAAAGCGGTCAGACGAGTCACCCCCCCCATACCGAGAGGCATGAACCGATTCTCACTATGCGCATCGGCTTTTTTTGACACTGCTGCCAACTGTCTTCAATCATTATCAACAGGAATGGATCAACCTTGGCAAAATAGGACATTTTCGGCATCAGGCAATTAATAACCTGTCGTATGTTTCCGGGGTTGGTTCCATCCAACTGTTATCTATACCGCTCATCTTTATGGGGATTGCAGAGGGAGCTGGAGCCACTATCAGCTGACATTCAAGAGACAAGGTACACCCTACACAGGATGCGACTTTATCACAGGGCCAACATACAAAGACAAAAACAACATTCACTCCTGTGGAAAATAAGCTTCTGCTTTACCTGACCTAAGTACTGGGGGGGAACATTCTAACTCCAAGCTGGGATTTGAACCAGAAACTTGCTCCTCTGAATTAACAAAACTAAACACTGCACTGTATTGCCCTTGTGTTGATTACAGAAAACCTACAAATAGATTTAGGTTTGAAGATTTTGTTTCTATCTATTAAAGATCTTCAGTATCTCACAATAAGGAACAGATGAAATAATTAATTGGAAGCCCACAATTGCAGTGACATTCATGTCCATGTGGTGAGGCCGGTTGCAGCTTTCCCTATGAAACTGTAAAAGTGACCTGCAGTAATTGAGAAGTAAAGACTCTGAAGCTGTGCCACCACTACTGCACAAAGAGCTGTTCACCTGTTTATTCGGAGTTGAGTGAAGCTTGAATCCGTACACAGTGATCGACAACACAACCGTATTAGACACCACTCCACCATGGGCAATTAACAATACACATGCCAGGTGTACGGCTGGTGGGATGAGCGGTTCTCCTGATATGACATTTTACGACAGCAGACTGAGAGAAGATTAGTAGATTGATAAAAGTTTGTCTGATTCCTAAGTATTAAAATTAGCAGGTAATGATGCAGGTCTGCTCGTTATCTTTTTTACGACACAATTCTGGCTGCAATTCAGCAAATTGCACCGTGACAATGTTGAATCTAACCTGGAACCTACGTAATCGGTGATGATTATATGCAGTGTGGTTATGTCATTATTGATCCAGCGGTTCAATGGGATCCACCCTCCCTTGCATGAAACATGACTGCAGAGACACACCCAGGAGGGAAATGGGGAAACAAGTCTAGAAAATCCATCTTCATCAGTGTTGCACCACACATGAGCTTCAAATGTCTTTTCCTCTGAGGCGGGGAGATGCAGCTTTTTCAATATTATTCATCTCCACACCTTTGTGCTCTGGTTTGTGAATGACCCATGTTCAAAGCCACGCAGCTGATTAGCACTACAGTGAATATGTCAGTGATTCATCATCACTGTCAGGATGAATCAAGGCTATATTGCGTTCAGTCGGGAATTGCTCGGAAATCATCCAGGAATTAACCTCTGATTTATTTTGAGTCAGTGCTCCAGGTTTTATGGAAAGAGTAATACAAATTCATGTGCACATCAATGGTGGTTGTAAGACCCCAAACCTCTCCAGAGAAAAAGCAAACATTTGAGGAGTCCTGTGATTTACTATTGAAAGGGGAAAAAAGGATTGATTAATTATTGGATTTATATTTCCCAGTTAAGGTAAATAAAACATGTCCTCGTTACAGTGGGATTGGGGCAGATTGTTGGAAATACAACCACCGGCTGTTGAGTCACATGTGGATCCGTCCAACCTCATTTTCATAATTGTGCATTGCGCGCTGATGTGCACTGCTCAAGGGGGTGTGGACCACAGCCCACCGTCTCACTGGTGCGTGTGCGTGTGAGTGAGCGAGTGAGTGAGTGGAAGAGAGAGAGAGAGCGCACTCCAGCTTGGCACAGGCACCGGGTCTGGGAGAGAGGAGGCAGGAGCGCGTTGTGCACGGCGGCAGCATGGCTTCGTCTCACGGGAGGTGCGACCAGCGGTTCGCAGACTGGATGTCAAGTTTACCGCAGAGCATGCACACGATCCCGCTCACCAACCTGGCGATTCCCGGTAGGTGTCACACCTCACGTTGCCCCCCAGGGGCAAGGAGCATGATCATGATGTCCATGTCTTCATCCACGCGCAATGCACGCATCTTATTAGACGAGGATCTTATCAGCAATCGATCATATTTAACGCTTTGCAAAGTGTGATGTTGCCTCCAGTGCAACTCCTGCAAACTAGAAATTATCCGTTAGGTCCATTGCACCTGGTCAGCACCAAGGCTGAGACCTGTTGCGCATCGTGAGAAGTGCCGTGTAGTCGGAACAGGTCGGCTCCCCCCTGTTACGCGGTCTGAAGGTTATGAACCCGGATGCTTCACAACCAATTAGTCCTGAAGACGAGATTACCTGAGACAAAAAGAGGGGCTATGGGGAAGCATGCGGAGCTGGTTAGTGCAGAACTTTGGGGTTTTGGGTGGTGGCCATTGTGGAGTAGACATGGGAGTGGGATGGATTCAGTCTCTGCGCTCAGCTGATCCCATAGAACAGGAGCTGGTGGACCTCGAGCCAATCAGTGCGCAGAACCTCCTTGAAGTCCATTCAATTTGGAAAGGTTGTAAAGCCCACCACTGATGGACTGGCTTATTAGCAGCCAGCTAATTCCATATCTGCTGCTCGGTGATTATCACACCTCCATACATGGATTTATAATCCCCTCTCTCTCTCTCAGACTCCCCCCCTCCCCCCCTCCCCCTCCGCTCAGCTCCCCTCCCTCTCTCTCGGTCTTGCGGTTGAACTACAGACACCTGATGTGTTTAGGTTCGACATGTGCACCGATGACATTTCTCAGGCAGATGGTTTGCTGCTGCTGGTCCAGTGAGGCGTGGCATAATACCAACTCTGACCACAGCTCTGAAGGATGCTAAGGCATGCATCCATCAAAGACTCATTCAAATATCGAATGAAAGACAGTCACAGCTTGGCATGTAGTACCTCATGATTGCTGCTGAATAATGTGACATGCTGTGCCGCACCACAGTTCACCCGTGCCAAGGCTCATGGGAACATGCTCTATCCCATTTAATTAGGTGTCATTACTTAAGATTGGCCCTAAGGCCTGCAGCTCAGCTGCTCTCAATCTGTCCTCCGACTGGATACAGATTCTGTAAACACCCCGTGTGTTCACATTCAGTGTAATGTTTGTCAGGATAAATTCCTTAATCCACAGGATTTTCTGAGAGTTTGTTTAGGAACCACGTGCTCTTCCTTGGGCGTATGTCGGATTTCTTTCAAAAGTCTGTCCCCTGCATCCTTTTCGTCTCATCCTAGAACACAGTATCACAAACCTTTGTTCAAGCAGGAATGAAACTGGAGCAGACAAGAAACTAAAAGATGACTCTTTCATTCCCTCTTAAGTTTGAGTGATACGATATATAGAGGAAACACTTCACCAGCTGGCACAGCCTTAATGACCGGGTGTTTGTGAGTTGGTTATTGTGATGTTTGACCCTCCCCTCAGTCCCCTGCTGCCAAAGAGCTCCATGGCCCAGTGTCTGTGTTGACAGCATTGCACAGCTGTACTCATTATATGCAATTTTCTGCATGATTAGTTTATTTCAAGGATTCCTGGTGACACCGAAGACTTAATTAGCACCAGATTTGATGTTTTAATGGCATCCATTTGTCATGTTAAAAGTAGTTGGTATATGAACTAAGGCGCCAAAATGATTTAAGGATAATACTATACATGTCTATACACAACACAATGGTGGTCGGATTTTCTGTGACAATGTTAGATGTGTGAGGCGATCGCTGGAGACTGCCTGGCTGGGTGTGACTGAGGTGGTCGGGAAAGTTTCACTTCCAAACCTATACTGTGAATCTGTTCTGCCTTGGTTCCGCCACCATGAAACAAGCTTAACTGGAGGGAAGGGATGATTGTTAGAATTCCCTCACATATCTGTTTACTGCAGGTGTGCACAGGAACTGAATATAGATTGGATTTCTAAACGTCTACGCAGTTAGGTTCAACTTTCCATGATTTGGCCACAAGGTGGCTCAGATACACACCCCATTACTCTGATATACTGTTTCTACTAGTCTATTCTATTAGATCAATGTCAATGTTTCAATAACAATAATTATCGATACAGGTCTAAAACTTGTTGAAATGGTTTACTCAAGCATTAAGTGATACACACATTTTTTTATACTTAATTACGATGAAATAATTTGCTATGAGGGGAAATTACATTTAATTTGACTTTATTCAAAGAAGCAAAACTGCTGGCTTGAATAAGGGACTTCACCTCAGAGACACTACAATGTCCACATTCCAACAAAGTGTCAGATTTGCAAGAGTGAGCTTTATGTCACAGCCCAAAGCTTCACCAGAGGCAAAAAATAAATAACAAACCTTAGGCCGAAGGGACAGTGT
Source organism: Platichthys flesus (assembly GCF_949316205.1). NCBI lineage: Eukaryota > Metazoa > Chordata > Actinopteri > Pleuronectiformes > Pleuronectidae > Platichthys > Platichthys flesus. The sequence continues at coordinate 8,899,347 of NC_084947.1, forward strand.
GAAGGCAATTGTATCAAATCGAGATGGCCTCGCAGGCCATAAAACTAAACCCGGCATCTTCAGTCTCGCTTCCTTCCTTGTGGTTGAGAAAAAAAGGGGGCTGGCCTTTTAGCTGTTGATTTGTCCATCAATCCCTTGACTAGATCCTTCTGCTGCCTCCTCAGCCCTGAACAGAGAAGATGGATTGTGTGCGAAGCCAGGAGAAACACTGGCTTCGTATGCAAGACATCTGAAGGGCAGGAAATCAGCCAGTTAAAAACAATTGAGGAATTCAAATTCAAAACAAACAAGGGAGGAGAAAATAGATTGAAAGAGGGAGAAAACCAGAGAGCGAGAGAGAAACACTTCTAGAGAAATGAAGCAAATGGGGGGGTAAAGATCTGGCAGTGGTGCAACTAGTCTCTGTTAATGCCCCCGTGAGTCATGACTCACCTAAATCCCTCTTCAGCTCAACTTTTGTTTGACCTCATATGTTGTGTTTGACGAACTCAGATAAGTTCAACCAGGACGGATATGTTTACACTGCGTCTCTCAAACAAGACGGAGAAGAGGCTTTTCATTTCCTCCTGTTCTCTCCATCCCAAAATAGTTCTTAGAAAGAGTGCGTAGTGAGCAGTAATGATTATGAATGAAAAAAGGCATAGACCACCAGCGGTCCTGTCTCAATGGTCTGCTCTCATTAAGTAAAAGGACTGTTAATGCAGGTCACCTCTCTAAAGTAACAGCTATTACCCTCCGCCACTCCGTCAATCCCCATCATCATCATCATCATCAACAAGGGAATTCCTGCATTATATTATGTCTCTGCTTGTTTCAGTCTTTATCTATCGCTTCCACTTTTCTTCACATCTTCTTCACCGCAGTCGAACATCAGCTTTTTTCATGTCCATATCCTAGACTAAAAAATAAGATGGTGGACATGTCACCGATTTTGCCAGTGTGCAGACTCTGGCTCATTCTGATGTTTTGGCTTCATGTCTGGATACAGGGAGACATGTCCATCCTTGTTTACTGTCTGTGGTCCATACCTGGCATGTGATTAATTAACCATTATGTGACCAGTGGGAGGGAAGAGCACATATTGTATACAATAGTTCATGTGGACAAGAATAAAAATGGCTCAATTCTGATACAGAATTATTTGTTCAATGATGTATGAGCATTAAAGATTCATTGGCACCACCTCAAACATTTGAATGTTTCCTCACATCTCCATATGAATGCATTAATCCCGAGACGTGGCACAGCTATAAGGTTGAGCAAATAATGATTCACATTCAGAGCTCTGGTACAAACCCTGGATTGGGTTGAATTGCAGTTTCCACGACTCTGCAGCTTCTCAGCAGGACTTTTCAGGCTTGAAAATGTCTCCGACTTCCTGTGAGATTGTGTCTCTCTGCAGTGTAACATAATGCACAGGCCTTTTTTTGTCATTCATATTCAAGACAATGCTTGTTAGTGATGCACAAACAAGTTTTATGAGTTTACCTTAGGTGTTCTGCTGATAATTTAAAGTTAGTTGTAGGTCACAGGGGACAGATGACTGTAATTTATATTAAGTGCCATATCATGATAATAAAGACGTCAGGAGCATCCATGATATTACAGATTTGAAGTCATATTTTAAGCAAAAAGTCAAATATTTCCCGGATCCAAACTCTCATATGCAGAGATTTACTGATTTTCTGTGACATTCAGTTGAATATCTTTTGATTTTGGGCTGTTAAATCATAAAACCAAATTTAAAAAATTTAGATTTTTTTTGCCTTTTCAACCATCAGAGTGGAAGAGAAACATTCTCCTGTTACAGCAGCAGATCCAGCTGTAATATCCAGCTAAGGTCACACTCTGTCTCAATGTGACCCTGCTGATGCAGCTCAGCCTGCAGCGACGCTGTTTGTCGCGCTGCCCCAGGATTCAGCTGTCCCGCCTGCTTATGGTCATTCTGTGGGCCGACTGTGAAGACCTGCCACTGCAGCGCGGAGCTGAAGGTCAACTCGGCCTCTCTGTGTGTGTGTCCGTGCAGCGGCTGAGGACGGTTGTCTGTTCGTCTGTGAGGGAGCGTGATGACGAGACATAAGGAGGATGAGAAATTGATTGCAGTGATGTGAGCGGGAGGCAGATACCACAATTAATGTCAGATCAATTTGCATAACTCACACACACACACACTCTTGCTCTTTGGTAATGGAAGGACACACAACCTCCAACTAATGGAAATCCCCTTGGATCAGTTTCAAATGTCAGAAAGGCAGTATTGACAGTCTATTGTCATCACGGTCACTGAATCGATAAGATATCGACAGGAGGCTTGTACTGTCAATCCTGTGTTATTACTTTGTATTAGATGATTTTAAACCCCCATTTATTATTAATTATGTTTACAGATTAACTTGGTTAACTCTAAAGAACAGTGATGCATATTGCTCATTAGCAGATAGTGGGTCTCTCCATTCAGCTTCAGTTTTATCTGCTGAGGTTATGAGATGTTTATTTATTTGAGATTTGTGCTGACATGCTAATAAACAGCTGCGGTGAATGAAAATTCATCAGCGTTTTTATCTTCAGATCAGATGATGATGATGAGCAACACAGATCATTTCTGTATCTGTATTTCTGAAGTCAGTGGCGGATCTAGGATTGTATCCATGTACTGCTTCTTATTCAGTAATATGCATATTGAAGTAATTTCTTGTTTACTGTTAACTCTATAGCCAGACAATTGTTGATTCTTGAAGAAGACTCAGAGATCCCAGTTTATTTTGAGACTGAGCCCAATTACAAATTTGCACATTTTTGCCTTGTATTTACTGTGAGGCCAAGAAAGTCTTCTTCTTTCTTGGCCTTTAATTCTCTGTCGACTTTGCGAGATATTATCTGACCACTAGGTAACACCTTTACAACATTCTTGTTAAATTGATGATGAGATATTGAGAAAAAGTTCATCTAGAATATAACTAACAAGGCTTTCGGAGAAAGTGGCCTCCAGGAATTGAGTTTGTAAGATTTAGCAGCTGTGCTCCCGTTATCTGAAATAAAATTCTATATCCACGACGGACCTGTGATTAACAGAACTGAGGATTTATAACTTTTTTCTAGACGGTTAGAAAAAATCTTCTAGGTCTGAAAGAGTCTTTGAGGACCAGACTAATTTGGCACATTTTGAAGGCAACACATTTGTATCAGATTGAACCACAAATCAAAGTCTCCACTTAAAATTAAAACCCATAAGGATGCTTTGTATTGTGGAGTGTGGAACAGACGCTCTGATGAAAATGTTGTTTCAGTCAGGAGAAAAAAATACCTAGCAAGAATTAATGGATTTTTTGGTCACCCTTGTGACATTTGATTAAAGTTGGGATTGTACGGTTGGTAATTTGTTTTTGCAACACTTTTTTATCTTATTTGTTGAAATCTTCTTCACGTCCTGAAAGCCATCAATAAATAAAGCAGTCTGAAAAGAAAATAATAAATAGCCGGTGTATGTGGCCTTCGCAGGACTGTGATAAACATGACTTACCAACCTGAGCTTTATCATTAACCTCATTTTCCTGTTAAATGTTACCACTTGAAGGCTCCTTCTTCTCAAATGGGCAAATTTAAAAAATGTTTGGTTTAGATTTTGGACTTTGAAGACATGACCCATGTTTTATTGACACATGAATTACTTGGTCATTAAAATAAGCATTAGCTGCTGGATGTTATCACACGGTAACAGTTCCTGCTCTTGATTTACATCTCTCCAATTCTCAACTCAAGGCTGTTTCTTAATCTTCCAACTTTCAAAATTCAGACATTTCAATCTTTTTTCTAACATCCTGCAGAGTGGATCAAACTGTGAAGTACACACACACACACACACACACAGTAACTGGAGGTGCACAAACAGGTAGAAACCACCAACCACTTGCATTTGTGGATTCACAATATTTGCTGTGTGATATATAGGAAAATCATGAAATAATAAGAACTACTCTATTTGTCTGTGTTTGATAAAAACATCAGTGTTGGTCTGCACAGTCGTAACTGATTTCAACTTGTCCGAGTTCATGACTTATGACCACGGATGCTGTTATTCACATTGTCTGGTTGTTGCCATTGCACCAAGAACTCACACCACCAGCATTGAACCCACTCGTCCTGCCTCGCACCCCCACAGAAATTAAACACGTGGTCTTTAATACCAGTATGCCGATTCATGTTTGTGTCCTTTTCCAGGCTCCCACGATTCCTTCAGTTTCTACATCGACGAGTCATCCCCGGTGGGCCCTGAGCAGCCGGAGACGGTGCAGAACTTCGTCTCAGTTTTTGGCACGGTGGCCAAGAAGCTCATGAGGAAGTGGTTAGCTACGCAGACGATGAACTTCACCAGCCAACTGGAGGCCGGGATCCGCTTCTTTGATCTACGCATCTCCACCAAGCCCCGCGACCCCGAGAATGAGCTGTTCTTCGCCCACGGGCTCTTCAGCGCCACGGTCAGTGCGGAGTTCTGATGGGATGAGGATTTAGCAATGCTTGTGGTTGCTAAGTGGCGTTGGTACCTTTCTGTGTGTTTATGCTTAATCATACCAGGTCCTTCAGGGATTTTGAGTGCACATCACAGCTATGTCTGCAAAGAAACGTTTACTATGTGTTTTGTTCATATTTGTGTTTCTTAGGTCAGAGAAGGTCTCAAGCAGATCAGCGGTTTCCTGTCCACTCACTCCAGAGAGGTTGTGTTCCTGGACTTTAACCACTTCTATGGCGTGCAGAACATGCACCATGAAAAACTGGTGACCATGTTGAAGGAGGTGTTCGGAGACAAGCTCTGCCCGGTCGTTTTCGCTCAGGAGGTACGGTCAAATGTTGAAAACGCTTTCGGTAATTATTGATTTCTGCTCGGTACAATGTGATTTATATGTTTTGGTCACTTAACGCCGGAGAGCCAGACTTCTTTTTGCCAGAGCTTTAACAGGCGAGCAACAACTGAGATGGAGTATTGTTAAAAAAACCTGAGCAGGATTGTGTTCAATTACAGTTTAAAAAAAGCTTTCAATGGCAAAGACAAAAACAGGTTTACCATTGAAGTGGCTTTTCCTCGTTGGAGTGAAACAAGAGAAGAGACTGAGGCAGACTCCTTTTTGCTCTTGGGCAGGTTGGCACTTATGAAATGTTGTGAATCGGCTGTTTAGCTCTTACATAAATGATGTGTTATTGTTCTGGATCTTTAGATGTGTCTCTTCTTTTACACCGTTTGAATTGAGAATTTCATCAGCCATAATATTTGAACCATCCCAGGTACCCAGGTACAAGTCCTGATAATATCAACAGCTATTTAAGATAAACCTGTTCCATTAAGATTAAGATCTGTTTATTCGTCCCAAACACTTGCACAGACATGCAAAGGCACACTCATGCAGGTACGGAAATTTAACCTCTGCTTTTTACCCATCTGGTGCAGTACACACAGAGCAGTGAGCGACCATGTACGGCGCTCGAGGAGCAGATGTTGGGGGAGTAAGGTGCCTTGCTCAGGGGCACTAGACAGGGTAGGGAGACTCTTGGATTTTTGGACAGATCAATCCAGGTTCGTCTTTTGTTGTCTCTCCGTGGAGTCGAACCAGAGACGAACCAGAGACCTTCTCTGCCCATAGTCCAAGTTTCTGCCACTAGACCACCGCCTCTCCTGTTCGCCATGTCAAGGAGAAGTAGTGCACTACCCACAATCCTCATGTGTAATAGCGGCGTTTCAGATTGGTGACCACGGAGATGTTTACCACAACCGCAAAAATAAGAATCAGATCGTTCAACGTTCTCTGCTGAGCATGCTGTGCTCCTTCTGGAGATGAGGAAGAGGTTTTGCTCTGATACAAATGTTTTATAGACCCGATTCATTTTGTAGTAAGTCAGCCTGGTTCCACTCTCAAGAGCTTTGAGACTGGAGAAAATGAATGGGATCTAAAAGTGTTACATTTCATTGACTCTGTTGCTGTCTGTCTGAAGTCCTGAGGTGAGGGCGTATGGGAAGAGCTTGAACTTGTAAAAGCCAATCGGCCTTAAAATGAATCAGCCCTTTAAGAACTCCTCACACCTCCATCTCCACACTTAGACCATAGTGTTGGGTGCTACTGCTGCTGCTGCTGCTGCTGCTGCTGCTGCTGCTGTGTGATGATGAAGTGGATTCCAGTGAATTCTGGTCAAATACTGAACTTCTTCTCAGTGCTGTCGGCTCGTCTGTGTCTTATTTAATTTTAGAGCGGACAAAGGAATGATCTTCTTTACTCCACAGGTTGTACTTTCCCCTCTCTCTCATTGATCTGTTTGATTACATCTCCTCAGCCATTGTCACCTCCTCACCACCTTTACAGAGTTAATCCTTTGCACTGCTCTGATCCAGTGGGTGTTTGGCTTGTTCAAGTGACAACGTACAGCTTTGACATCCACATCACAAAGTAAATATTATTTAAATAGTTTGACAGGGAATATAGATTTAATTTATTATGAAGAACTATAGAAATGTAGTTATAATCTTCCAACACCAAATCCTTGAGCAGAGAGGTAACCGCAGACGTTATGTCCTCATGTTTCTTGTGTTCATATTGTTATTGTTACACTATTAGTATTTGATTGAAGAAAACGTGAAGCAGTATGAACTTATATAAGTGCATTGTTTTGTAAAATGTATTTTGGATTACACTGAAATGAACAAACTGCTGCACACAGAGCTGCAACTATAGCAACTTAAATGGATTGATTTAACAACATGTTCTGGCAGTTAGTCTATGTAATGTAGTGAAATCTGCTTTTCTAAGTAGCAACCAGTGACATCTCGGTGACGTGTGTAAAAACAAATTCTGTCACTCTTTTAATATTTCTCTTTTGTCCCATCTCTGCACGACCTCCCGCTCTGTCTCCAGGTGAGTCTGCAGTATCTGTGGGAGAAGGATTATCAGGTCCTGGTCTTCTATCACCATCCCATGGCCCTGGAGGTGCCCTTCCTGTGGCCGGGCCAGATGATGCCCTCTCCCTGGGCCAACACCACGGACCCAGAGAAGCTGGTTCAGTTCCTCCAGGCTTCTGTCACTGACCGCAGGTCAGTCACTTGGTTTATGCTTTCATGGGCAACTAAAATCCACCGTGCATTAAGTGAAATGGGACGTAATGGGATGTTTGTGCTGCTAATAGCTTTTGGTAGCTTTACAAATGAATCATCCAATGTGATTCGTCATTCTGTCTTGATTAAAGATGGACTCTCATTATGCTCATACTTTGCTTAGACGTTGGAACTAATGATTTATTTACTTGTCCATTAGCTTGCTGTACGAATGGAGTATTTTAAGATCAAATGCACAGTGAATCACAATTGTTTGGATGTTTGACGCACATTGAAATGACTCCTCCCATCAAAAATTCAGAGTAAAACAACATCTATTCTCTGTAAAGCATACAGATGAGAACAAAATGGATTTGAGTTTCCACTTGTAAAATAGCAAATGTGGCCCAAATATCCCAAAACAAATCTGGCCCTTTTTTGGCAAACATGCAGTGTCCTAGGCAAAGTGTCCTCTAGATGTAAACCTGAGGTGGTCCATGTGGTAAATGTTGATTAGGGCCCAAGTAAGTCCATGCAGTTTGGGGTGATGGGGTGAATTGGAGACTCTAGATTGACAGTGTGTGAGAACGTGTGTCTGAACCGATGTTTGTGTCTGTATAATGCTGCTGACGACTCAGTGTCAGCTGGGATTGGCTCCAGCTCCCCATTACAGTAAATGGGTAGAGTTTCAGCAAAAACCTACATAAATTTGCATGTGAAATGATTGTGTCTATGATTTTTTCTTTCCAGCTGAGTGTTTTTTGTTTTGTTGTGGGCAGCTAGAGTAATTCATTCTCCAGTTTATTTATGAATGTCCCACCTCTCTGCAGCTGCTTAACATAAAAGGATTAAATGCCCCCAAAAACAGAAAAACAAGAACGATCTTCTAAATCTTCTATGTATCTCTTGCAGGAGGAAGGGGTCGTTCTTCGTCTCCCAGGTGGTTCTGACACCGAAGGCGAGCACCGTGATGAAGGGTATGGCGAGCGGGCTGAGGGAGACGATCACAGAAAGGTGTGTAAGCCTGTTTGTGTGTGTGTGTGTGTGTGTGTGTGTGTGTGTGTGTTTGTGTGTGTGTGTGTGTGTCTGTGTGTGTGACAGAGAATAAGCAAAACGTTCACGTCCAGTATAACACAAGGATTGGATAAGAGGCAGGATTTGCACCAGCAGTGTCACATAATGTTAAACATATACACCGACACTGTGCCCCCCCCCCCCCCACACACACACACAGTCATGTGACTCATCCTGGTGTTTATATCTACATCCACAGGCATGTTGGTTGCTGCAGGTATCCCCAGGCGATTGACACTGACCCCATTCAAGTTTTATTTTATTTTTTTGAAGCTGCCACAAACCCGAGGCGATGCTTCTCATCTCCCCCCACCCCTCTCCCCTCCCTCCCCTCTGTATCGCCCCTACCCAGTTAGACTGGGGGATTTTTTTTTTTCTGTCTGATTCACCCTTAGCTTTATCTGTATTTCACGCCCTCTTGATGTCAGCAGTTTGTTAAAAGCCTCCGCGGGCAAAACCATCAATTTCCTTGGCATGAATTATTTATTTGATAACTCCACTATCAGCCGTTCTCACCGGGCGTGCGGTTACTTTGATGTCGGCAACCTTTTCAAAACACCATTCTTAGTTGCCACAAAGGACGGCCAGTGCAGGGAAGGAGGAGGAGAGGACACACAGAATTTTTGCGGAAAGACATCTGCAGGACTTACATCCTCCTCTGGTGCTCGACTAGTGAAACACGTCCAGCAAGTGTCACCCTCCCAGTGGGGCTCTGGCTCGCACACAACCCATGCCGCCTCACGGAGATCTTTTATCAGAGCGTGCCCTTCTCCACGTTCTGAGAGGGTCTTCTATCCCTCTCTGTGTCTTCTGTGACTTTATTCCCCCTCTTCCCCCCTGACGTGTGTGTGTGTGTTTCTGTGCCTCCTCTCAGGGCCTTGCCGGGCATGATGCAGTGGATCCGATCGCAGCGACCCGGCGAGAGCGGCATCAACATTATCACGGCTGACTTTGTGGAGCTCGGGGAGTTCATCAGTGCCGTCATCACCCTCAACTATCACCTGGACGAGGAGGACGACGACTATGCCACCTGAGAGCCTGCAGGGGGGCGGCGTCAGTGGCTGGGTCTGCGCTCTCTTTTCTCTTTGGCATTTATTCCAGGAGGGGGGCTTCGCTGCTCCTTTCTCTTTATTTAGGGCTATGGTGAATTGAGAGAGAAAGGCGGGAAAGACGAGACGGGTTTAGTAGAAGCAGCGCCTGGTGTTTGCTTTGGGCACCGGGAGGGAATGAGAGTCGGCTCGGTTCCGGTTCTGAGGGACCCGTTTCTTTCGAGTGAGATTTGAATTTTCTTGTTTTTCTTCTCGTGCTGTAAAAAGAAAACTGCCTTCTCCAGGCTGTTTCTGTTTCTAGGCTCACCGCTTCATCAAGCGTATCAACTTTCTGCTAAATGTCTTGGTTCATCATTCTCGATATTCTTGTGACAGTGAGATTCTTCTACGGTTTTAAACGAGTCTGTGAAACTTAAACCACTCAAATTGTACGTTGGTGTAAGTAGGTAGAAATTGTCTGTCTTCTTTTTTTCAATAATTTAAATCACCGTTTAAGAGAAATTAACCATTTTACATTTCTTTCTGGAGCATCCATCTCTCATTGTGTTTTCTTCCATTAATAGTCTCACATGAAGACACCTTGCAGAGTAGAAACCTGCGCACACCGGTTAACCCCGTTCACCTCCTGACTCCAAACCAGTGCAGCTCCACTTGCTACGATAAAAGTAACGTTAAGTGATGTAAAGTGAAACTTGTGTGCATCTCGATGAAACAATCATTTTCACCTTCTCAGTGTTGCTTCAAGTTCAAGAGAATCTGCTGAAAACACATTCGTGGAGGGACAGCTGGGGATGCGTTCGATGTCATTTTCGGTAAAACGTTATCAGGGTTGTTCACCTGCAGAGAGTATTTGTAACGTCTCAGCGGTTTATTGAGGTTGATCGATTCAGCAGAGTGGCTCACCCTCTCTGTCTCTAAATGTTTCTGTTTTTTCCTACAATATAAATCTCTGTTCCCACAGGCCTCAGAGTACTAGAAATACAAATCTAACTGCAGTGATGCATTCAATTTCCTTATCTTATCCACTTTATCCAGAGGGTCCACCTGCAGTATTTAGGAGTATTTAAGATTCCAATAGGTTATGTGTTTAGATTTATGGATTAAACCCATTGGCTAACTAAAACCATGGTTGAATATATATGTATATACGTTGCTGAACATTAAACTCTCTGTTGACGCACGATGCAAACAAAGTGCAGCTGTCAAACTGCTAGCGAGACGAACGTATTGGATTTAGTCGTGGGTGCTGAGTCGTGATAGCCGAGTACAAAAATACTGTACGAGAGCGAATCCACTGTCTATGAGTCCTCTGCAGGAATCTTTGCCCCCCTGTGCTGCATGTGTGTCTCTCTCCTCGCTGCTGTCGTGCTTTTACCGTGTGAGTCAGAAGCAGGTGATTGAGTTGCTTCACGCTCCCCCAGCGAGCCATTACTTCAAGTCAGAAGAGCTCGAACACCACAATTCAGAGGCAGCAGATCTCCATGTGACGCAAGTAGTTTGACACTTGACAGTAAATGTTTAGTTGAGGTGTAGCTGTAGCTCTTTGGTGTCCACTTTCAATTAGGTGTTTCATGTTTATGAATGTTTCTGGATTTCTGGTGCAATACATTTAGTGCACTCCCATTTTTTTGTTTTTTATATGTTAATGGCATTTCCCTCCTTATCCTGCAATATCTTCTTAAGGACGAAAGAGTACGTGGAAATGACGGAGAAAAGACAAGGGTGATATTTTTTAAACTTTATGCATGAAATAAAAAAATGTGCATAGCAGTCACACATCCATACACCCTATAAATTGGCTGTGGCGTTTTCTGCAGAGAATGTATTCTGTCAGGGCAGTTCGGTTTGTCTAGTTTGGTCACGTTAAAACCAAAAACAGGAAACTCAACTGTTTGGATTTGTGAATGTATGCGTCTCGTGAGTAACTGTGCCATTTCTATTTCCGGTCATGTGATTCGAGCAACTGGGTCTCAGCCGGAACGTCATGTTTGTATCATATGCTTAAGTGTAAAGATTCCAATTCAAACAGTACTTCAGTGTGGTTTCATGTAAAATGTTTTATATCGTGGGAAGTTTGTACATACTGTAATTGCAAATAGTATACTGCCGATAAAATTGTAAATGATACAAATTTATTGTGAAGAGTCATCAACAACGATTTCTTAACATCTAGCTAGGCCAAGCTTTCATACTGCTTCTTGTTTTCATATGTATTTGGTACTTCACAGTTTTTGTGCATGATCAACAACTTTCTTCACGCACCTTACGAGGGCTCATGAGGTTTGTGCATTAACTTCTGTTGTTTTTATGCACTTTGTGTCTTAGAGCAGCTGGAAATGTGTTTACCCTTTAAAACAAACCTCCAAATGAATATATTTTTTAAATGTCGCTCCGCTGCCCAACACAGATTGAGAGAGTGAACGGAAACGGAAAGAGGCTTGCAAAATCGTGTTGTGAGGATAATTTGTGTCTTCCCTGGTCTACACTGTTGTTGTTGCCTTTATGTTCTGGTGTGAAACGAGTCCCTTTGCTGTTGTGAAACTCAAAAACCTTGGTTCCAATCAAAGTGACTCTGTACTAAGTGGAAAATGGCCGATCAAATAAAGCTTCTATGCTAATGACTGACTGATGTGTCCTTTCCCGACCGGTCTCTGGCTTATTGAGTGGCGATTGGTTGCGTCTATGCTGGACTGAAAGTAAATCATCATTAAAGCCATTTCAATGAAACTGTAATTAAATTAGATCAGCAAATGGCAGCACTACACAATTCAACGGACTATGTGTATCCACAGCTTTTAAGCAAACATACGACAGTATTTTATTCACTATCTGTGCAGGGCAGCATCCTAAAATCCTCCAGTTTCCAGGGTGATGAGGATGGAGGTGGGTGGGTAGCAGCACCTAGAGTGACCTTGAGTGGCTGTGTTTGTAATTCAGCATCTGCCTTACTGCAGCCAGGTATCTCTTACAAAGAGGAAGCTGAAGTAACTGACGCTGGGTGGCCGACTGTGTGTGTGTGTTTGTGTGTGTGTGTGTGTGTGTGTGTGTCTGCATCTCACTGTAGCTTTCACCTTTTAACAAAAAATTATTTCCTTGAGTTAACCTGACGGACCTATCATGCATGCGATGCAAGCATGTAGCTTTTTGATAAATAATTACTGAATCGAATGATCAAGATCTCGTGTTAATGCTGTTAAACGCTTATTTTAAGTTAATGGAATCAGCAAACTGACAGTGTTGTGGTGGTAACAACAAACCAGACCTGGCAGTGTGTGCTTTAATTGCGCAATTCAACAATGGAAGGGAAAAGGCACAACATGTTTAGGTTTTAGTGCAGATGTGTGAGGATTCTATAAATGTCCCTGTCATTCCTCTCTGTGTCTGTGGAATAATAATGAACCGCAGGTCGTTAATGATGCTTCTCGAGGAATAAGTGAAAGAAAAGGCCTTGGTGCATCTCCTCGGATTATACTGACGGTCTTTTTGCTGGAAAAACGAGTAAAATGCACATGAACCATTACTGTGTTCATGAGAGTACGAGCAACTTTGTGTCTGTCTGTTGTCCTCTGTCACACACACACACACACACACGCACGCACATACATATACTCTCAGGCAAACACAAAAATGAGGAGGAGGTAGAGGTGTAGGAGGTAGAGATGGATGTGGCATTCAGACAGCTTAAAGAAGGGCAGCAGCAAGATGCACACTTTTGCTAAAATTTGGGAGTGTGAGGAGGAGACAGACTGATTTCCAGAGCTGTGTTTGTGAGAGTATGTGACACAGGTTTGATTCATCTGCATAGAGAAGCTTCAATTACCACAATCTCCAACATTACAGCGAGAGAGTAATAAAACACAGCATAAAAAGCTCCACGAAGAAGAGCCAGCACTGTTATCCCTCATAAATATTTGACTTAATGAGGCTGAGACGCACAAAGAATTATTATTAGCCAACAAATATGGAATCATTATCGGGGACAGAGGCAGAATCGTAATGATTGTTACAGTCATTAAGACATGAAAACAGCAAATGGCCAAAGGGAGGCAACGCTCTCACAGGAAGGGAACAGAGAGAGAGAGAGAGAGAGAGAGAGAGAGAATTAGAGTGTGTTGTCCTGTAATTGTGTCTGTGTGTTTACTTCACAAAACCCTTCTTTGCCTTTGTGAACACGTTGTCTCCAGAGAATCTCAAGAGAATCCTTCCAGATTTGGCACAAATGTTTATTTAGAGACAAAGATTAACTGGTTAGATGTAGGTGGTTAAAGGTCAAAGGTCACAGCTGTGTTGACTCAATAACACAATAGATGAGGATTTATGGGTTATTGAGGAGACAGATTTAAGCTTTCAGTTTCAGAATGATTATCCAGAGGAGCTTTGAGCCAGAGGTTCCCGTAATAAATAAAGGTTATTTTCTCCTCCCTATAAAATGTGCAAATTTGTACAGCCAACTCCACACACACACACACAATGATTGTTACAGTCATTAAGACATGAAAACAGCAAATGGCCAAAGGGAGGCAACGCTCTCACAGGAATGGAACAGAGAGAGAGAGAATTAGAGTGTGTTGTCCTGTAATTGTGTCTGTGTGAACGGACCTAGGCTCCGAACTGACCACTATGACCTTATTATCACAGATTACTAACATTTAGTTTTAACTCTAAACTCAAATTAAAACATTATTTAACACTCAAAACTGGAATTTTATTGTTTTTAAGTGATGGATTTGCCTCTGAAATGTACAGTAGAGGATTGTTTTTCAGCCTGTAAAAGGACAATTGATCATGCAGTTTGACTGAGTCATCATTTTCAGTCCCACAAACATGCCAAATGTTTTTCATTAAATCCATGAATCATTCTCTGAGAAATCAACGAAAAAGTTTTAATAAAATGTTCAGGAAAGTGAAAACATATTCCTACACCTGCACCTAAATGGAATGGTAACTTTCCTGACCCACACCACATCCTTCCAATTGATTTCCCAATCGTCCGTCCAGTATTTTTGAGTGATACTGCTAACTAACATATAAACAGATGAACTAACTCCTCCCTGGAGCCTCATGTTTCATGTGAATAGGACTGAAAGGGAAAAATCGTCCAGTATTTCGCAATAGATTTGAGAAAAATCTGGAATAAATGAAATAATAATATATTCTAAACAACTGAGTTGGGAAACGCTGGCTTATAGTTTCGCCAGTTCAGATGCTCCAGAGTGTTAAAAGACATGAATATCACAAACGTGTTGAATTTCTGATTTCTACTGGAGGGATGTTGGCATATAAGCTGCACGATCGCTGCCTCGCTCACTGTCTGAGCCTCGCAGACTGTCGTCCTCTGGCAGAGAGAACTTCCAGGGCAGATGGCGGTCAAACACGGCCTCTGAACATCATGGGAGCCACGGAAGCGGCACTAATGGAGGACACGGTCTGGTGGCCTATTGTCTGAGCCAACTGTTATTTTAGCCTGAAGTGCCGGGACTTGGCTCGCTGCTGCATACAGTAGCTGAGTCGTTAAACGTTTGGTGGGGGTCATTTCAGAAAATCAATTTTTAATCATCATCATCTCAGTCTATTATGTAAAAAGTGTGCGTAAGTTAGGTGTCAAGAGATTGTGATCTGACCTGAGGTGACGGATAACTCGAATAAAAGTGGTGTCCCTGTTTTCTTATAATATTCTAACGGGAGTTTAATATAATGAAATGTATGCACAAGGCAACAATAAGGTTTAGTGCTATTCATTAGAAAAGATAAGATACAACTTCATTGATCCCACACCAGGGAAATCCACTTGTTTCAGCTGCAGGCAGTCAGACTTGAGAATAAAAGAGATGAACAAATATACAGATAAATACAAATACAGACAATATGTACATTATAAACACATTGTAGTTGAGTAAAGTGCTGTGGCACAAGATGGTTTCAGGAGGATAGATACTGTTTTTGTGGATTAGTAAGGAGATGTTGATATAAACATATCCTATTTGTTCATATATAGGCAGGTATACAATAGAGTATAAAGTACACAAAGAATTGGAGTGTAAAACGATCCCATAAAAATAGTTTCTGTATTGGTCTTGAATACCTGGAAAACCTCACATTTTCGAAAGGGAGCTTAATTTCTAAATGAAAAAAATACTGCCTGCGTATATGTTTGTTTTAACCAAATTGTCTCTATTTCATGCCTCTGCTATGAGTTCAGAGTCTCGATTCCAAGACATCACTGCCACTGCAGTAAAACTCACCTTTTTTCATCTGTCATGACTCGTTTAAAATATGGCTGCACAGTCATTTCATGTGTTTCGTTTGTGAGCAGGAACAAAGTGTTTCTGGGGCTGATTTCTGGAACTGATGTGCAGCACAACCACTAAAACAACCTCACCTGCCCCACGGCTGCTAGAGCAAAAAACAGAACACTCCAACTCGCTGGTATTTCTCTGGAGCGGCCGGTGTGATGGATAAGCTCAGCACCGACAATCTTTCTGCACATGAGAGCAGGTCCATGTCTGTAATTACACAGAGACTCGGACTCCACATACAAACATGGGGTAATTTATTCATCAAAGTATTTCACATTTGGCTGCACGAGATGCAGATATCCAGGTGTTGCTGTGTTCTAACCTCTCTCTCTGTGTCTCTCTCGACAGGTCCAGATCAAAATCATCATTGTAATTGATTAAATCATGTGATAAACCCTGATTGATCCTTTGCCATGAAATGTTTTCCTGCTTGTGTCTCGTAAATTCTATTCCACTGTGTAAACGTATTTGCTTGGTTTAGAATCACATTTCAGTCATGGAGAGGAAGCTGTTCTTAAATCTCTGTTGCCCTCCAGTGTTGAAAGACAACATCACAGCTCGAGTTAGTACTTGTGTTGCTTTGTCTCCCTCGACACTGTTGCTCTTAAAAGGGATTCCTGCAGCAGATCCCTCCCTGAAAAATTCTGTTCCTTCACTCAGTTTCATGACGTCATAACAAGTTATTAATGAAGAGGATAAGATGAAATGTAAGATGAAATAATTCAATTCAATTTAGTTTGTATAGTGACAAATCACAACACACTTTATCTTAAGGCACACTACATAGTAAGATTACGACCTTACAATATTATATAGAAACCCAACAGATCCCACAACGAGCTATTGATCTCAGTATGTGGTTATATGATGTCAATATCCTAAAAAGTTTGTTACTTTTTTTTATTTATTTTTGGGGCTTTTATTTCCTTTATAGGACAGAGTGACCTTTTGACCTTGTGCACGGGGGATAATGAGAGAGTGATGGAGGACATGCATACATGGACGCTGGTCAGACTCGAACCGGGGCCTCTGCAGAACTATATGCTGACCCAGGTCATTATTTTTATACCTTCTCAAATACAATTTTTGGTGTAGCCAATATTCACGAACATAGTTACTGCATCATACGGTTTGACCATCGGTACAAGGTGGAACATCCTCTGTCCTTAACCCTCGACAAGGATGAGGAAAAGCAAATATCTGGGGTCCCATTTACTCCACAAAACCCTTCTTTGCCTTAGTGAACACATTGTCTCCAGAGAATCTCGAAAGAATCCTTCCAGATTTGGCACAAATGTTTATTTAGAGTCACATATAAACTGGTTAGATTTAGGTGGTTAAAGTTCAAAGATCACAGTTATGTTTACTCAATAACACAACATATGAGGATTGAAAGGTTATTGAGGAGACAGATTCAAGCTTTCAGCTTCAGAAAGATGCTCAAGAGGAGCTTTGAGCCAGAGGTTCCCGTAAAAAAAAAGGTTATTTTCTCCTCCCTATAAAATGTGCAAATTTGTACAGCCAACTCCACACACACACACACACACACACCCACACACAATGGTTGTTACAGTCATTAAGACATGAAAACAGCAAATGGCCAAAGGGAGGCAACGCTCTCACAGGAAGGGAACAGAGAGAGAGAGAGAGAGAGAGAGAGAGAGAGAGAGAGAGAGAGAGAGAGAGAGAGAGAGAGAGAGAGAGAGAGAGATATAGATTGCCTATAAAATGTGAAAATTTGTACAGCCAACTCCACACACACACACACACACACACACACACACACACACACACTCACACAGACATACACACATACACGGACTTGCAAATGCAAACTCACTGCCTGCAGGCAAACTGCGAGGGGCTTTTTTTGTTTGGAGTGGCCTTTGTTTTGGTACTGTGTCACGCAGTCAGTGTTTTGTCACACAGTTGGTGTTTGGCACTCTGCTTCATCCACTCAGTGTCTATCCACATACTTTATCCCATCAAAGTTTAAGCTGAATGGCTCTTACTGGAAGCGCTGAGCGGGTCCTCTGGGGGGGAAAAGAGAATTAGAGAGAGTGGAGAATAGGCGGCGCAGCAGCGAGTGTTTGTGTCTTGTTGAAGGAGATGCAGACACACACACACACACACACACACAGCATGACATGACTTCATTGGAATAACCTTCCAGGGGTTTTACTTTGGGTCACATATATCCGTGAAAGCCTGTCCTTCAATACTCTTTGCTGGACTTCACTCACCATGAAGGTAGGTCGAATTTTAACTCAATAACAGGAGGGAAGTAGCAAACGGATTTTCAGACTTTTTCTAAACATTTCATTTGCTTGTGTGATTGAGCTCTGATTTAACTCCAACAGTTTTCCTACATGGTAAATGGTTTGTATTTATAGCACTTTTCTAGTCTTGATGACCACTCAAAGCACTTTAAAGTACAGTTTGCCATTCACACACACATTCATACACTGCATCTGTTAGCAGCACTTTTTGTTCTATGAGGGGCAATTCAGGATTTAGCATCATGTGTTTAACACGTTTTATTACCAAGTCTCTCTCCTCCCTTCTCCTCTCTTCTCCAGTTCCTTCTCACAGCTTTGCAGTGGTTGTTGCTCCTGTTCACCCCAAAAGGGTACATTTATTTTTATTAAACTGTTTTTCATCAATGCACAACATGATCAATGCTGATGATGACAAAGGGTTTGGTTCCATTGAATTTGATATTTCTCATTAAATCATTTGAATGTAATATTGTTTCTAAGGTTTTGTTTCCAGAGTATTGATTGCCAGTGGGGGCCTTATGGTGACTGGTCAGAGTGTGATGGCTGCACCAAATTACAGGTCAGGACACTCAATAAACAAGTTTACTAACTTGTTCCAAACCTATATAATGTCAACAATCAAACCAACTCTTACTGATCAGTGCACTACTCTGTTTCAGACATGTACATGTAACACTGTAAACAATGATGTTGAATTATTTATGGTTGGTTATAGACAAGAAGCCGAGCCAGGGCTGTCTATGCCCAGTTCGGAGGAAACCTCTGTGACGGGGAGCCAACTCAGACCAGGTCCTGTGAAACCACAAAAGGCTGCCCTCTAGAGGACGGGTGTGGAGACAGGTTTCGCTGTCTATCGGGTAAGAAAAAAACTCTGCTTTCTGTCAACTTTTTGATTTCTGTAACAATCAGTGAGCCTTCAGTCTGACAGTCCCCTGATCCACAGGGAAGTGCGTTAACCCGTCCATGCTGTGTAATGGAGAAGTGGACTGTGAGGGGGATGCACACGACGAAGGGCCTGGGGTCTGTGAAATTCAAAAATGGATTACATGCAGCCCTAAAGCTCCGCCACCTAACGTTGAGCTCCTTGGACTTGGGTAAGGGACAAGTCTTGATGGAGCTCTATTTGTGTGTGCAAGTACACACAAGCCGGTATTACATACTAACCAATGAGATGTTTTTTTTTGTGTCTCCAGGTTCGATGTGGTGTCTGGGAAGTGGGGGGCCAGTGTAATGAACACAAAGACCTTTGGGGGTCAATGTCGCTTGATCGCCAGACATCACCCCTGGGTTCTTTATCGAGCGCCCCTCAGTACTCTCAAGTACACATTTATGGTTGGTCTCTCCAGAAAAAAACTACAATAACAACTGATATTAATACATCTGTTGGTAACTTATGTATAGTATCCAACACAGATTTCTGTTTTCAACCCAACAAACGTCCTCTCCCTCCTGTTTTGTTCTCCACCAGCTGCTGAGTGAAATGTCTCTCAGCTGCTACGTTTTCCACTTCAACAGCTAGTCAGCTACGATGCTGTTGGTTTCTGTGTTAATCTAAGGTCTGTTCCTATAAGTGGCCCGTATCTCATACATACCAGCCCTGTGCAAGCGTTTGTGTTCTGGCTGCCAGCTGAGGAGCTCTGTCTTAACTAAACACCTATAAGATTTAATTTCTTCGCAATGACCAGATTATATCCTGGCTCACAAACACAATCATTGTGACTCGACCAGCTAAGATCCTAAACTTTGTAGAAAGACGTCAGATCTTATTGGATTTTTCGACAAATCAACCAATACCGCAGTTTTTCTGGTACGAGTGCCGGGCACACATTACAGGAATCTAGGCATTAAAAACATAACTCAGAAACTCAAAATTGGTAAATAGATTCGAATTTGTTTATATATTTTTATGTAAAACTGTGTCTCTTTTTTTAAACCCTGTGACATATTCTGCTTTTCTTAATGATATGAATTTGATTTTGACCTTTGCTCTCAGTCAAAAGCTCAGAATGACTTCAGTGATGAGACGTTCGACAGTAAATGGGATTATGCCAAGGACATTGTCAACAGACAGAAAGTGCTCGGCACAACATCAGATTACCACAACTACGACTTTCACGAGATAAAGGGAAAGACTCAGGTTTGTAAGTACAACAAAGTGTCAAAGTAGAAAGGGAAACTTATTGAGTACATTTATTTGTTTTCCTCCCTACAGAGCCCCAGGCTTTTGGTTTTAAGGAGTGACATAGAGGTCGTTCGGTTCGAGAGTACTGCTCCTCAGTACATTCCACTTTCTGACGAGTTCTGGAGGGCAGTGGCCAAACTCCCATCTGTCTACGACTACTCCGCCTACAGGAAGGTTTTGGAGAGGTTTGGAACGCACTACCTGTCTGAGGGAAGCCTCGGAGGATCCTTCAGAGTCTTCGCCAAGATTGATGAAGAAACTGAAAGACAAATGGGTGAGGATCCATGAATCATTCGCAGCTATAACATACTTAAATCAACCTGTGTCAGATTCAGCTTGTCATGTTTTCTTTGGTCAGGATCACTGTAGGATCACTTTAGAAAAATATTCGAGATGAAACTATATATTTTTTCGAATATCTTACATATCTAATGGTTGCAGGACTAATTGTATTAAACAATATTAGCCTGTAGTTGTCACCACGTACACGAAATGAGCTAAGTGAGATGTATTTGTAAATGTGATTTGGAAGAAACTAAATATTTGTATACTTCATATGAAGATGAGATAGGATAAGATAATCTTTTATTAGTCTCACAATGGGGAAATTTGCAAAGAATATGCCAAAAAAAACAACTTTATTTCAGTGTCAGAAGTGTCATCTTTTTTTAAATTGTACATTATGTCAATGCAACTCTAGATACTGCGGTCTGATGCATTAAAAGAATTTGTAGTGGTGATATTATTATTTTCTTGATGCCTAACTAAAGATTTACTTTTGGTTTTCTAGCTAATGAAAGACTGGATTCTAATGAATGTGAAAGGTCCAGACGTTGGCCTCATATATTCCCCATCACCCGTGTGGATTGCAGGTCTGGTCAACATCAACAAACTTCATCCAGAGGTGAGAAGTTTGTTCTGCAGACATGACTGAGCTCATGAGAGCGGTTGAATGTTGTCTCTGATCATCTCTACATATCGTTTCAAAACAGGTAACGTTAGGAGCGATGTAACGAGTAAAGTGGAAGTGGAGGGAGGAGGCGTCGAACATGTCGCAGCACTGACGACCATGCAGCTCAATGATCCAGACAAGAACTGGAAGATGTACTCAGACTGGTCTGAGTCTGTTGAGTCATTTCCAAAGGTCATCAAACAAAAGGTGAGAGGAAACTTTAAAATCTTGAGCATGATGTTGGATTTACTCTCTCAGCATGTCATCTTATCAAAGAATACAAACCTCCCATCTCTCGTATCTCTTGTTTCTGCAGCTGCAGCCCCTGTGGGAGCTGGTGAAGGAGGTGCAGTGTGCCGGGCTGAAGAGGCTCCACCTCCGCAGAGCCACAGAGCAGTACCAAGGCGAGGGTGACGTCTGCCACTGCCAGCCCTGTCGCAACAACGGCATCGCTTTCTTGGCAAATAACGTGTGCAAATGCATCTGTAAGCCTGGGACATGGGGGCAGGCCTGTGAGCAGGGAGCTGAGGTGGACGGTCAGCAGGGTGGGTGGTACACATCAGACTCGCTGTTTACTGCTGCAGCCAATTTGCTCAAGTAAAAGTATCAAATCAACTTTTCTAGTCAACCAAAAGCACAAATAAATAGACAAAAATGTACTCATGTACAGTAATGAAGTAAATGCACGTTGTTACATCTTGGTTGTATCTAATCCAGGAGTGATCGATGGAAGTTGGTCCTGCTGGTCAGCCTGGACATCAAGCTCTCAGGGTCGAAGGTCGCGGAGTCGCTCCTGCTCAAATCCCGCTCCTCGGAACGGAGGACAACAGTGCATCGGAGAGTCAATGGAGACGTCTGAGGATGAAGACACACAGCTGCAATACTTAAAGTCAGGGCGATGCATTTTGTAGCAGTTAGTTTTTCAGACTCTGCCAGTAGAGGAGGTTCACACTGAATTTACACAACATCCTACTGTTTTCCCACAGAGCCGTTGAGCCTCAGTGCTTCGACCAAACTCTCCCAGCGCCTCAGAGGTGTGGGACCCCGCCTGCTCTGATAAATGGCTATATACTGGTAAACATGAAAATAAATCCTACTGATCTGAGTTAGGGAAGATTGAAATTCAAGAATGGAACAATTGTATTGCCAGGCACAATAGGAGATGAAAGGGATGTGTCGTAAATGAATCTGTTGAGATGAGATGAGATTTGAGGTGTTGTGATGTGAAGCGTGTGATTTTACATAATGAAAGCTATATATTTGAAAGGTCCAACGCGTGTATTGAAAAGTGCAATGAGCCGACCTCAGTGACTTTTATTATTTATATCACAGCATTTTTATTTCTCTCGCTCTTTGGGTGTATTTATTTGTATACAAAGGTCAGGGCTGATTACAATAAACTAAATCAACTTTTTCCTCACATCACCTTTCCATAGGACCCTAAGGATGTTTACCTTGTGGGCAGTAGGGTGGAGTACACCTGCACTTCTGATTTCTATCACATTGGTAGTGACCCCATAGAATGCACCCCAAATCTTACCTGGTCCTTCAAACCTGGACTGTGCTCAGGTGAGTGTGTGTTTTTTTTATACACAACCTGAGGTTACGAGTCAACACAAGGAATTCCATTTTTACCTTGGGCAGATGTGGCTCAAAAGGTAGATGGTCGATCCCCAAGTCCAATCCGAAGTTTCCTTGCGCAAGACACTGAACCCCAAGTCGCCCAGATGGCTGTGCCCACAGTGTATGAATGTTATGTAATAGAAAGAGTGATGAGTTAACCATCTACCATCCGTGTACTCTGCTAAACTCCCTCGTCTCTCGCAGGCAACAGGTGCAGGATTGGGTCCCTTGCTGATGGTGTCATAGCCACGCCCTCAAAGCAGGTCTTTGGCAGAGGGTCTTCAGTCACCTTGTCCTGTCCAGAGGGTCGACAGCTAATAGGAGAAGCAACGGTCGTGTGTGACCCCTCATATCATTTTGATCCCAACCCAAGCGATGCTAAATGCAGCCCAGGTAAGGTGCACATAACTCACATAGGACCGCTGGGTAATATTCTTTGACTTTATGATGAATATGAGTCAGTTTGCAATGTGGAAGAATGATGTGTGTGTATTCCACAGCCAGTGGACAACAGCCAAGCTTGGCTCGCTTGGGCCACTGTCAACAGTGGGAGAAGTTTTCAGAAGGAATATGTGATTGTAAAATGTCTCATGAGTGCACGTACGTTTATTAAACTTTACTTTGATCTCCGATTTTTTTTTAATTTGTTGTCATATTTGATAAAGATAGTGTTTTTGTCCCCAGATCTTCTTTGGAGTTGTGTGCCGACACTCATGCGATGAGTAGAAAACCCATCGTTGTGAGTGTGTGCAAAATGCAAGCACTTCAGTGTCAGGGGAGGAAGGTCACGCTGGCAGACGACAGCACCTGCATGTGGCCGCAGCGCAACACAACAGGCTGCACCAACTGTCACATGTGGGAGACCTGTGGAGGTAATGGGATATTCCCAGTAGACAAAACCACCCATTTAAAAGTGACGAACTGTGCTCGTTCATTTCCGTTATCTTCCCACTATTCCCACAGATCAAACCAACGAGTGTGTCTGCAGGGACTCTGCAGATTGCGCGACCCAAGGATCAGATGTGTGTGTGCGTGTCGGGGCCGATGCAGCTGCGGCCGCTCAGACCATGAGCGAGTGTGAGGCTGGACTGCGCAGATGTAAAGGAGAGAAGGTGTCGGTCCTCAGTATCCTGCCCTGCACGTCCTGAGGCTGCAGGAGGAGGGATGACGTCACCACCTCTCATCAGCATCTGCCTTTACACATGATTCATCAGTTGTACGTTCCTTATATTTGTCAACTGAATTAATACTGTAACTTCTAGAGGGGCCTTGTTTAACGATACAATACAATACCCCTGCATTAATCACTGAGGCCATTTGGTTAGGGGAAATAAGACACAATGACAAACATCCACTGAAACACTAGAATATTACTTTTCAGTCGTGTTGAGCTAAAAGTGCATTTCTCTAAAAACAAATAAATAATAAGACAGCAGCCATGTTCAGTTT
Source organism: Platichthys flesus (assembly GCF_949316205.1). NCBI lineage: Eukaryota > Metazoa > Chordata > Actinopteri > Pleuronectiformes > Pleuronectidae > Platichthys > Platichthys flesus. The sequence continues at coordinate 8,923,323 of NC_084947.1, forward strand.
CTTCTCTTTTTTTCAAATCCTGTGTATTGAAAAACTAAAGATGTACCCTGAAGAACATAAACAAATACATGTGCAGATAATTATAGAAATTGGAATCTACACACAGCATATACTGGTCATAGTGACATGTGTGAGCAGACGTCTGAGGCCTGCATAATCCATATACAACCTTTTAGAATTTATACATTTATACATCTACCATGTAACATACTTAAATTGAATGTAAATGAATGTTCTATCTCTGTATATTTAACTGCATGAAAATAAGATTGTGTAACCATTAGATTTTGCCAGGTGGCTCAATCCCAGTTGTTTTTCTGCTTCTAGTACTTTACTTGTTTCCCAGAACACATTCCATAAAATGTCCCAATCTGGATATTAGCATGAAAAACAGGATGGGAGCTGTTATAGCAACAAGCACGACCTTTAGAATCAAGGTCAGATAAAATCCTTTCAAAGACGTCCATTGTTTGCAGACTAACTCAGATCTTTGTTACATCAATAAACAACTTGTTCACATTTGAAGAACTTTCCTTCCACAAGTTTGATCTCTATTGCAGATGCTGCCGCCCTTTAGTGTTTTATAAACAGTGGTGAAGTACTCAGATACTTTATGCTCCCAGTGTGTTTGAACTCCAATTCATTCCAAAGAACACTAAATAAATAGGTTACAAAAAAAGGGAGAACACATTAGTAAGTTCATGTTTGGTCACTGAACTAAGTCTGAGCATCTTCACTCTACCTGTGTGTGACCTCCTATATCTGTATCTATTGGCAAAACAATTATATAGAACAGTTATATAAAATGATCTTAGTGATGTTTTCACTTGTTATTGAGGTAGCCATGTTTTTTACAGTATCCCAGACTGGGAAAACTAATCACCTTTTGAGTTTTTATGAGAAGTGGAGGTTGTCACAGGTTCTCTCTCATGTGTGGAAGGGGAGGCTGAGGTGAGGGGCATTGAGCCGCAACATGTAACTTCACCACTAGAGGTCACTAAATTCTACACTCTGAACCTTTAACACCTCCACAGCATTGCTTCTTCTTCTTTCACTTTTTCTTAATATTTCTCTTCATTTGATTCTTCTTCTTCTTCTTCTTACTATTATTTAAATGCTTTCTCTCCCGTTTCTTTTTCTTATTACTGCTACTAAGGTGCTGCTATCCTTTATAACATCATTACATCTGTAAATATCACAGATAATTTCATAAAACAACCAGCCTGACAGATCTTAAATATGACGGTTACACAACTGTTACTGGTCTTTCTCTCTCTCACTCCTCTCTGCCACCTTTCTCCGCTCATCCCGACAGGCCGAGGCAGATGGTTCGCCCACATTGACTCTGGTTCTGCTCGAGGTCTCCTCCTGCCGAGGGGATTTATTTTCTCTGTTTGCTCATTGCGGGAACTGTTGTTTATATATCGTGGTTTTTATCTTAGAATGAAAAGTGAGTTGAGGTAATATATGTTGTGATTTGGTGCTATACAACCAAAACTGAATTGAACTGAGATGGAGGTTATACGTGCCACCACTCTGATTTGACCTTAGTGAGGATTTATAAGTGAAACCATATCCATCCCTGATCAACCATGACGTGTTTCCTTTCCTGGAATATAAATACATAAATCCAGCAGCAAAAGAAGGTGACCGGCTCGTTCCTGTGAGGTGTTGGGATTTAATCCCAGTTTGTCTTCTGGTGGTTTGGCTCCCCCCACTGGACATTTAAGGAGTTTACAAAGATACACACAATTGGATTTCAATAACAAAAGTTTTATTAACAATGTAAAATGACCTAAATCAGCTTGGACTACTGTACCTTCACCGTGCCCTAAACATCAATCACTATCATTTATAAGCAAGAGCCATGCTGCCTGCCCTGTGTCTGCACTGATTGACTCAGACACAGGGAGACCCTCCTTACTCATCTTAACCAAAAGACTCTCCACTAACCAACTTCAACTTTGAAAATAACTCCAAGAGCGTTGCGTAAAGAGTATGAGTATATACAAGTCTAATGTCACGGTTTATAGATAGATATTGTGTGCAAAGAAGTTTTCTTTTTGAGTATTGTATCTTATATTCTGTTTCAAAGCTGGAAAGTTAAAGTTGGGTACAGGTTCTTGGTTTATGGAAGACTAAATTAAGTACATCTAGGAGAAAAACAGCCAGAAACCGAAAATAGAGATTGTGACACTAGACAGACTTACTTGGCACAAACCTGTGTTCTCACCTCAGGCTGACAAAAGAAGAACTTAGTCAGACACCTTTGTCAAACCTCAGACGGGACAAATTCATAACGCATCACATTTTTCTGACAAAAACTAACAGTTATATTCCCTTTTTATAACGTGAATCCTAACTTCATTCTCTCCGATTTGTGGAAGTGATTGAACATGGATCTCTCATTCTCTAATACACTGAACAAGAAAAATCCGTTGCAAAATATCTTAAAATAAAAGTATATAACTTTTGTTTTCATCACATTGCAGTTACAATTCTTCTTTGTATTACAAAATAAAATTATAAAATGGGTAGCCTTTAAAAAGAAAAAAAGAGAGAAAGAGACAATATATTTGAAAATGGCAGTAATAGATTGGTGGGAGACACAAGTGGTGAAGGACAGTGGGTAATGGTTTCTTTGTGGCCGCCTCCTACCACGAAGGTGGGGCCCCTTAGCTGGTTACCAGGCAACAGAGCCCAAAGAACCTCCTCTTCCTCTGTCGGACCAGTGGGTAGGGAGTCAGGTTCAGCAAACTGCTGTCGTCTGGAACACAACAACACAGGGGAGGCTAGTTTTAGCTTTGAAGCCATAGTATTATATTATAAAAGTTGTCATCGCTCTGTGACACTGAAGTGTGTGTTTGTGCTTATTTGTGTGAAAGACAGTGAAGGTGGAGTAAGTATTGGGCTTCTCTCTTACCTTGGTTCTTCAGTGGTAAAGGCATTGTCTCCCTGAGTTTACTGAGGAGGTTCTTCATCTCCCTCATGTCCCTGCAATAACACAAATAAGGATTTTTTTTAATTGAATTTGTGAAACAAATAAATAAGCTGCTTTAATGACATATATGTGTATTTTAAAGACTAACATTTTGCCTGATATTGATGTAATGATGTTGGATTGCAAACAATTAATGCAACTGTGATCATTCAACCCTGAAGAGTCATTAAAACTGAAAAAATTACTCACGTGCAAACTTAACATCATGTGCTGACCACACGTGCTTGATCAATAAATATAACCATGTACAACAATTCACACCTCAACAAACAAATGAAAACGCACAACACTTATTTCCTACTTACCTTTCTATGTTTTCTATGTCGTTAGCCACCAGCCAGTAGAGCTGAGGACAGTCAGTGGGGGAGGAAGACGTGTCCTCCAGGATGGGGATGTCTGAGCTCTCCTCGATCTTACCGTCGACCCCTGGAGGGCCGCAGGACTCCTTACCTGAGGCACACATGGAGCAGCTACTTTTAGACATGTGCCACCACGTCAGCCATCGCAACAGACGGAAAGGGAGAACAGGCAAAGAAGAAAAGAGCTGACCTCAATTGACCCCTAAGATCAGTAATCATCATTAAATGGGAGCAAAGTCAAAGGTCACCAGTGTATTCCGAGGTCCACATATAGTAACAAACAACCGTTCACACCTATGGTCAATTGAATGTCTCCAATCTGCAGGTCTTTGGATTGTGGGAGGAAGCTGGAGTAACCGGAGAAAATCCACACAACCTCGGGGAGGACATGCAGACTCCACACAGAAAGACACCAGCCGGGATTTTAACTGTAACCTTCTTGCTGTGAGGTAGAGTCCATACCTCATAGTCCAGGCTTATAAATACTCACAAATCCAGTTTGTTGATCAGGCTGCTCGTGGTATCAGAGGAATAATGTTGATGTTCATTAATTTAAAGAGTTGGTTTGTTTCACTTAATTAATTTAACAATGAAAAACACACTATGTTATATAAATTAGCACAAACTCTTCCAAATATATAGCGACGCTATTTAAAATCTCTTACTGCAGTGAGGCTTCTCCGTGAATTCACCTTTCCTGTGGAGCTGCAGGGATCCCAACAAGCAGACAGATTTGAGCATCTCTGTGATGTACATCTCCAGGCAGCACTGCAGCTGGATGAAGAGCCGACAGATCTCAGGGTGGATCTCCCCGTCCTCCGGCCTGAAACAGTACACAGTGGCAAACCTGATGATGCTGCACAAGAAGATCAGCTTCATGGATTAGGATTACAGTGTTTGGAAAAAGGTTTGACTTGATTTATTACCCAGAGATTCATAGATCACCTCTTTGTGTCTCTGTGTTTGAGTTCAGCCTCATTTAGCTCCACTTACTTGACTGGTAGCAACTCCACTCAAAGGAGTAATGTTCAGCACAATCCTTCTAGACAGTGTGAAATAAAAAAGAGCAAAAACCTGGATGATTTAAAATAAATGTAAATTTCTAAACAATAGTATCGCAAGTAATAAAGTTAAAGTAGCAACGGTCAAATTCAGGCCAAATTAATTATTCCTTAAATATTCTTCCAGATTGACCTCCATTACATTAAATTATTATTATTTATTATTATTATTATTATTATTATTATTGAAGAATTTAATTGATTTTTACTCTCGTCATTTGTAATTCAGACATTTACTGAATACAGAATTTTCCTCATGTGCTTCTTTTACGTAATTTCAGCCAACCATAACTGTCAAAAGAATGCTTTTATTTTGAAATATCTTATTTATTAATCTTATAAATATCAAAAGAAGATATCAGGACAAGTCCTGTACAGTTTGACTGTCTGTGGGTACATTACTGTGATCAACAGCCTGAAGGGCAGGTATACTCAAATGTAGAGAAAGGGTTTACCATCTGACACCGAAATGAAAACTTTCAGATGAGAGAACAGCTGTGTTTTCAATAATGTGTTTCTGTAACTTTAAATCACTACTTGCTGCATCTCTCCTGTCTGTCACTGTGAGAATATAAAGACAAAATGCACGGAGGAAGAACGTACACTGCATCAGAATATTTTGGTTTTTACCCAGAACTGATCTCTGGCTTTTATGAGACACCACAGTGGCATCACAGTCATAAGAATCTGGTTTTCAAAGGGGAAACTCCAGCAGGTGATATTCATGCAGGTGTGATATCACGTTGGGAGAGTGACAGCGGCGAAGGTGCGAAACTTGCACCTGGTGCAAATATTTTTTCACACAGATCCTGCTGTTGCCTTCCCCTCCTCCATCAGCAAAGCTTCTCCTTCCCCATCCATGATGTGTCACAGTGCTGCCGTCTGCAGTCACTAAAGCACAGCTGCCATCGATGCTATGCTGCTTATCGGCTCTCACCATTCAGACACACTGGCGCTATTCGATTAAAGGGGAATGATCTGTGCTGTCTAACTCGAGCTCTGAGTCTAGTGGTGGAGACAGATGTTGAAACGGCCTGTGCAGCTTTTACGGATGTTTTCAGGGTACGTGGCGGGGACGATTATGTTAATGATGTTGATGCTGATTCTTCTGTGAAGCTACTACAGCAGCGGGAGATTCAACCACAGAAATGAATGTATTGTATTGAAGGGACAAGTGTAGCTGTGTAGCTGATTAATTATGAGCCATATATTAAGAAAAGAACAGTGTTTCAAACAATGCGTAGAGGAAGCTTTTGTATAAGAAGCAGCCCCCCCTCCTCAGTGGTTGCTGTGTGGTGCGTGCCTCTGCGTGACGGGGAATATGCAGCGGACAAACTTACTGGTGAACCTTATGAGAACGGCACGCACATGCAGCTCAAAGCCGCCACATATTAAATGGTACGATTTTGTCATGCATGTAACGGACAGTGAAGGATGTGCGTTCTTGCATCACTATAAGATATAACAAGTGGATTAATTATTGAGCCAGGAAATAGGTTACAGAGCAGAGCAGAGCGGAGAACAGATACAAACTCATTCTGATAAGAAATATCGGAGGGATTTTCTCCAGCTGTAGTTTTTAATTGTACAGCTGGAATAAACCTGAAGCTGCTTCTGTTGCAACACTGCCTGGCTGGTTTGGCAGCTATAGCATTGCATGCATCCTTAAAAACTCTTCCCACCACTGGTTTCTCTCTGTCTAATGTTTTTTTTAAGAATAAGTTGGTCCCTGCTGAGGAATTTCCAATCCCCAGCCTCACTCTGCCCTTGTTCTACTGGCACCAATCTGGAGGAGCTGTTAGTCCACAGACTTTCACCAAAAATAGACATTTATTTAGAAAACTTTCTCTGGGTGATAGTGGAACAACTTCAAATCTGAGTGTCATTATGGGATAATTGGTTATCGCTGAAAGAAGAAACCCAAGATTCAGATTCTCTGAACACTACAAAACAACAGCACATCCATTATTGCTGCAGCGTTGAACACACACACACACACAGACACACACACACACAAACACCCCCCCCCCACACACACACACACACAGTCTCACAATACACTGAAAGCAACAATCCAAAACAACTGATTGTCTCAACATTACTATTATCTGCCACTTCCATTCCACTTTGTGCATTAAGGTTTTAGTGCCGGCTAATGGGACGTGGTCAGATGCAATATGTTGTTGTTGTGGGTGCTTCCTGTTAAAGCTGACCTCTGCAGCAATTAGAGATGTCATGGGTTTTTAAAAGCTCAACTCCTGTTCAATCTCTTTCCCTCACTTCTTCACACTCACTAGTTTCACTCTCATGAAGCCACTTGGATGATTTCTGAATGCTCAAGTGTGCCCATGCCTAAAAGTGTGTATGCTCATGCACATTAGAGGTCACGTGAACAACTTTTACAACTTCCTGCAGGCGCAGAGAGGTGTTCACTCTAAGCACTGTGGACAGGGGCTGTGCCAAACTCACCCAGATATCAAGGAGAGGCTGTGATGAGCCGCTCTCGCCATCTCGCAGCCTTTGGTCCTGGTCTTGAGCATCTCGGCCCGCAGAGACGGACAGTCCACAGTGATCTCGCCGATGGAGATGACCAGTTCACGGTACAGAGCCACAAGGGTATTGAACTCCTGGACGATCTTTGAGAGGATAGAGTCACACAAACTACATGTTATTGGAATGTAACAAACTACTTGTGCTTGAACGTGGTTTCTGGTCACTGCAGTAAAAATGTTTCCCTTAGCCTGCATGTAATTTACTTTTCAACATTAAAGACCAGCCTAGAGCAGCACTCCACAGCCAGCCTTGTTCTATTTTCTTTCTGTGCACCATAGGTATAAATAATCTGCAGGTGCACGGAGATATGCTTCAGCAGAAGTTGTATTTCAAAACTTGCAACACTGCACATATCCAGAATTATGTGCTGAAAAACGAGATTCATCAAATAGTCTGCAAATTCAGCGTGCATGCATGAACGGACCTTTTTAACTATATAAATATTGGACGTTGGTGCCATTATGCTGAATTGTGATATTTGCACATGCAGCCCGCAGGTCTTGCGCCTGGTGCACAAATATCTCGTTTAATCCCTCCTGCAGAGCGTCCTGCTGTATCGAGGTGTACACGAGCAGCGAGTCTCCATGACGCTCGCTGATGTATGACAGGGTGAAGCAGGCTGCACACATATGATCCCCGCTGCCCGCATCTGTCAAAACACAGGACATCTGTTGCCATGATCGCGAACACATGCACCTCCGCGGATCATCCGGTACATTCAAGCAAATTTGGAAGAGAAAAAAAAAATTAAAAAATCACCATGCAAATGCAAATCGCAAAGACGACCACTTTGGCTTCGACAAAGCAACGCAAATGCACACAGCTATTTTTAGGCTCGACCAGGTTGCAGTCTCTTTCAAAATATTTTGTGTGTGCAGCCTGTGTCTCCTGCATCCGCGGGACAGCCGAGCGTCCTATGGCACAAAGAAAGAAAGCTGCGGGGTAATAGCATCCTCATCTGACGTGTCGCAGACCTACCATCCTGCAGTCGGCCACGGCGCGCTGGGCTCTGCGGGTACTCTCCGTGCTCTCCCTCCTCTCGGGCTCCCGGTGCGGAGGCTTGCCGATCTGGAAGATGTTCCCGGCCGATCTGGGGCGGTTTTTGCGCCCATTCGATGCAGAACTCATGCATACACACCCACTACCAAAACAGCCCTAGTACGGAACGGGTTCTGTCCGATCCAGCTCGCTCCCCCCCCCCCCCCCTCCTCTCTCCTTCCAAACTCCACCACTTTCTACACACCACCCCCCCTCCCCTCCCCAGCACCTGGGTGTTCACCTTCTCCTCAGCGATTCACCTCCCCCCTCTAACACTACCTCGACTGTTCTCCACGGGTGTATCTGTGCGCCTTCCTCCCGGCTAGTAGGTGAGGAGGAGCGGGTCAGTTCCCGGACGAGCCTCGGAGCGCAGAGAAAGTGCCGGATGAGCGCCTGCGACTCCTCTCCGCATTGCCTCGACTGCGACGGGGCGCGAGTCACCTTCACTCCAGCAGCACACGGTGCACAGCGGAGGTTCACACCCAGACCCAGGACTCCAGCTAGCTGAGGGGTCGCCTCTGACGCGCCGATGTCGGGAGGAGACGCTCGCGTTCAAGGACACTCTCCAGATGCAACCATTTCTTGGGATTGCGCGTTTCCATTAAGCACGAGTGTACAGACGGGCCGATAGCGATCTTTCCCTTCGCAGCACAGCCGATATCCCCGCTGACGCGCAGCCTCCTCACCGCCCCTGTGCGGGAGAGCAGCGCAACGTCCCCACCAGAGGGAGAGAGACAGAAGTTAGATCCTGGCGTCTCGCTGCGGATTCAGCTCCAGGTGGCTCGGGCTCGTCGCCGGGGCCTGTTTCTAACCTTGGAGGGAGACGAGCAGCCGCTGCAGGCCTGACGTGGCTCTGTGGCTGGAAACACTGCACACCCAAAGGACGGAATACTAATCAGGCCCGTCCAGTCAGACCCCCTCCTCAAGCTGCATGGGAGCTGCTGACATGTACCGAGCCCCTGTCTCCACCCAGACAACAAGTGCAATCACATGCAAACCACAGTGGCGATGTTAATGTGCACTTCATTAGACTTCTTCATGCACCTCACATGTAGTAAAGCTCCCAGTAAACTGCGGATCGGCTGCAACACTTTCCTGTTTCTTAAATCAAATGATTATTCATCTCAAGCTGTTACTTTCACGCTATTATTTCTCATCTTTTATTCTCTATGTTTGAATTTCCTTTTAAATGCCTCTTTTTTGTATTGTCTTTTGTTGCTCTTACAATTTGTCATGGCGCCTTTAATAATTTATGTTGAAACCCCTTTGTTGCCTTGTTGTTGCAATGCACTTTACACATACACTTCAGTTACCTATTGATTACCACTGGCACAATGGTTTGAATCTTTATTGTGACCTAAATCCAGTTAAGGTTGTTTACATGGATGGTGGGTTGTATTTTTTCATGCATCTGTAATTTACTTTAGTAGATTTAATTTGGTGTCATTTTCAGTAAAAGGTAAAAGAGGAGAGTGTGTGGAAGATATTTTTGAATTGTTCCATTTCAGTGTATACATCCCTGTTGTGATGTATTCACAAATGTGAACCCAAAGAAAGTTTTATAAACGCTATCATGTGTTTAGACACTCACCCACAGCAGCATTAACACAGAGATGCACATGGTAGTAAACAGATTATTTAAGTGTTGATCTCTGAGAAGAAATCTCACTGTTAACACGGTTTCTTAGTAAACCAGTGGATTCATCTTAAATGGCTTTTATTCCAAACACATCCATTCAATTTAAACAGATAAAACACACAGTAATCAGTGTTAAATGGCTAAATGAAATCCCCCTCATCCCCCAAATTGAAAAGAAAACTCTTTCACTGAAGCCTTGAACATGTCGTCACGAAACTCCTGCAAAGGGAAGAGTCGTTTCTTAGAATCAGCACAAATACTGAACATCTGGAGCTGCTCTGTTTCCTGCACCAGACACACTTTACATTTTACGTCCCCGGCGCCACTTTGGAAGGCAGAGATCCAACAATGGCCCCAAATCATCCAACTGTCAACAAACCAGACTCCTTCATCTGACTCATTAGCTCACGACTCTAAACACACTTTTTTTAAACAAAAACAGTTAGTGATCATTATATTAAATATCATTTATTTACTAAATATTTGATGGTACATATTTAAAACAAATGTACAATGGGTTCATAATAAATGTTTTAATATATTTGTTTATGTTTAGCTCCTCCTCCTCAGCTATTAATATACACATTTGATATATTATTTACAAAAATGAAGATGATTTGCCATTTACAAATATTCTAGTAGTAAGGATGTGATGTACGGCGATGAGATTAAACACAAAAGTTCATGAAACATCAAAACAAATGGTGCAAATTCACACCAGAGAGCAAAATGTTGGTTTGATATTGTTCACTGACTCCAAAAAGTGCTTACTCATGTTATTCCTCTATTTCTTTTTGTTATATTGAGGTGTAGGTATTAATACATTTATTTAACATTACAGTAATACCATGGGGATATTCACTTGAGGCACTCTTACATTCTGAGTTTTAATGAAAGCACAGTTATACTACTGTAGAAATGAAATGAATATGTCACTAAAAGTCTAGTCCACTTGGCCATGCTGCTATCAAGAAAAGCTTCATTTGAGTGTAAAGTAAAACACTGCAACTAAGAGGCTATGATACTAACTTGCATCCACAGTCTACAGGGACGGGACATGTTGTGCAACCCACATTGCATGAGCATCATGTTAGTTAGTTAGTTAGTGCCTGTAGCACCCCTGCTGGGGTATAGGCCGTCGACAAGGGACCTCCAGAGTTCACGGTCGCTGGCGTTCTTTTCTATCTGCGACCAGGTGCCTCCCAGTCTCTTTGTGTCTGCCTGAAGGTCCCGGCGCCAGGTGTTTTTAGGACGTCCTCTGCTTCTCTTTCCTTGAGGGTTCCAGGTCAGAGCCTGTCTGGTGGTGTTTGACTCTGGTTTGCGTAATGTGTGCCCGATCCATCTCCATCTTCTTCGTCCAATTTCGTCTGCTGCTGGGGGTTGTTTTGTTCTTGTCCACAGATCGTTGTTGCTGACCTTGTTTGGCCAGTAGATTTTCAGGATTCTTCTGAGACATTTGTTTATGAAGGTTTGCACTTTATTTATTGTGATCTTATTGATTCTCCATGTCTCTGCCCCATAGAGCAGGACGGATTTTACGTTGGAGTTAAAGATTCTGATTTTAGTCGTTTCCCGTATCTCTCTAGAGTTCCAGATGTTCTTGAGAAGTAGAAATGATGTCCTTGCCTTACCTATCCTAGCTTTTACATCTGCATCTGTACCACCCTGACTGCTGATGATACTCCCCAAGTAGGTGAAGGACTCTACCTCTTCTAACATGGTGTCACCAAGGGTGATCGGTTCCGTACTAGTTGTATTTATCCTTATGTTTTTAGTTTTTCCCTCATGGATGTTAAGTCCTACTTGTGAGGAAGTCTCTACGAGTGTATTGATCTTGTCTTGCATCTGGTGGTAGCTATGTGACAGTAGTGCCAGGTGATCTGCGAAATCTAAGTCATCCAGTTGGGTCCATAATGTCCATCGGATTCCGTTCTTCCTTTGTTCTGTTGTTGTTCTCATGATCCAGTCAATGGCTAGTAAAAACAGGAATGGGGATAGAAGACAACCCTGTCTGACCCCAGTCTTGATCTGGAACTGTTCCGTGAGCTGTCCATCATGTATCACTCTACAGGTCATTCCAGAATAGCTGTTTTCAATGATGTTCACTAGCTTAGTGGGCACTCCATGGTGTCTCAATAACTTCCATGCGGTCTCTCTATGTACACTGTCGAATGCCTTCTCGTAGTCGACAAAGTTGACATAGAGTGGGGAGTTCCACTCTAGTGACTGCTCTATGATAATGCGAAGAGTGGCAATCTGGTCGACACAGGACCTATTCTTTCTAAATCCTGCTTGCTCGTCTCTCAGTTGGTGGTCAACTGCATCCTTCATTCTGTCCAGGATGACTCTATTTAGCACTTTGCCTGGCACAGAGAGTAGGGTGATCCCTCTATAGTTGTTGCAGTTTCCCAGGTCTCCTTTCTTTGGGAGCTTGTTAATAAGGCCCTCTTTCCAGTCAGATGGTATCTCTTCTTCTTCCCAGATCCTTTTGAAGAGTGGATGCAGCAGGCTCACCGTGATACCAACGTCTGCCTTTAGGGCTTCTGCCGGGATGTTATCTGGCCCAGTTGCTTTCCCACTCTTCAGCTGCTGTATCGCTTTCCTGATCTCCTCTCTGCTGGGTATGTCACAGCTGATGGGGAGGTCGGTCTGTGCTGGTGGGATATCTGGTGGGTTTACTGGTGGGGGTCTATTTAGCAGTTCCTCAAAGTGTTCTGCCCATCTGTGTAGTTGTCCGTCCTTTGTTTTAATGCTGTTTCCCTCTTTATCCCTGACCGGTCTTTGTGGCCTGCTGTATTTGCCCGACAGCTTTCTGGTGGTGTCATACAACTGTTTCATGTTTCCATTTCTTGCTGCTTCCTCTGCTTCTTCGGCTAGGTTGTCGATGTATTTCCGCTTGTCCGCCTTAATGCTCCTCTTAACCATTCTATTGATATTAGTATACTCTTCTTGTGCCTTTGCCTTGGATGCTCTTGTACGACTGTTTGTCACTAGTGCTTTCTTCTCTTTTCTTGTTTGGATTCTTTTTTGGGTTTCTGTAGATATCCACTCCTTTTGCTGGAATTTCCTGTAGCCAACCACTTCTTGGCATGTGGATATTAGTGCGTCTTTAATATGTTGCCACTGACTGTCGATGCTGTTTTCGTCTTCAAGTAGGTCCTGGAGAACGTCAAATTTGTTTGATAGTTTCAGTCTGAATTCCCCTTGTTTTTCTGCGTCCCTCAATAGGCTCACATTGTATTTCTGTCTGTTAGCTGTTGTCTCCGTCTTGTTCTTCTTGAGCTTGAGTTTCAGTCTAGCAGTTAACAAATGATGGTCAGATGCTACATCTGCCCCCCTTTTAACTCTCACATCCTGTAGTGATCTTCTGAACTTCTTGCTTATGCAGATGTGGTCTATTTGGTTCTCTGTTGTGTGGTCTGGTGATACCCATGTTGCTTTGTGTATCCTCTTATGTGGGAAGATGCTGCCTCCGATAACAAGCTTGTTCAGTGCGCAGATATCCATAAACTTCTCTCCGTTTTCGCTTGCTTCTCCAAGTCCATGTGTTCCCATCACCTCCTCATATCCGATGTTTACTTTTCCTACCTTTGCATTAAAGTCACCCATGAGGACGGTGGTATCTTTCTCTGGATATTTGTCCAGGATGTTCTGAAGCCTGTCGTAGAACTCCTCTTTTTCTTCTTCTTCACTGGGGTTCGTTGGTGCGTAGCATTGGATGACATTCATCTTTATCTTCTCCTTTGTTGTTCTGAACGATGCTGTGATGATCCTTGGTCCATGGGCCTCCCATTCTATCAGTGCTCTCTGTGCGGCTCTTGATAGCATGAGGGCTACCCCTTCTGTGTGTGGGGCATGGTCATCTTCATGGCCCGAGTAAATCAGCAGCTCTCCACTCATTAATCTTTTCTGGCCTGATTGTGTCCATCTTGCCTCACTGATGCCCATTAGTACAAGATTATAGTTTTTCATCTCTTGTGCTATTTGAAAGGTTTTCCCTGTTTGGTACATTGTTCTTACATTCCATGTTCCAATGGTAATGTTTTTCCTGGTTGAGAGAAGGATGGTCGGTCCTGTGGCTTCCAGGGGCTCCTGGCTTTCACCACACAACGTCATTTGTCTTCTAGCTGAAGAGCTACTCTCTCCCAGGGCCGTGTCCTCTCGTAGTTCATGATGAGCATCATGTGGAGACGGAGAACAGAGAACGTTCCCAAACAGACCCTACACCATTTCCCCATTTAGATCATTTATTAATGAGAGCCACAAGCTGGTACACTGTTGTTTTCCTTCCACCACTCCGTCCCACCTGCTTGGAATCTATACATACCTACAGTGTAGATATACTACTGCATATATATCCTTTAACTTTACTTTACCCTCGTCCTGGAGTGTCTTCTCTATTCCCTCTCTCTCTCTGATCTCACTGTTTCCAGCAGCGTCAAAAAGAAGGGAAGAAGAGGTAGCAGAGGAAGCAGAATATGAAGAAGCCGATGACCCAGTTGACTGAATAGATGTAGATGATGACCATGTCCATGTCAAAGTGCCAGCCTCCAGAGTCTTCCTCAAAGTCCAGAGCATCCAGACGAAAGCCTCCTCCACGGGAGAACTGGCGTCTGGCGTTGGGACTGGGTTGTCGCTGGAAACCTGGTTTGGGCGACAAATGAGGAAACTCAAAATTACATTCCAGCCAAAAACGTGATGAAAAAAAACACTGTGAAATAGTTACACGATAATTTTCTCTTTGTATTAATGTAAGAATGTGAGAATGGATTCCAATGTTGACAAGAAAAGATTGAAAAAAAAAATGGCAGGTTACTATTGAAGACGCCAAGAATCACATGCTGAGGTTCCAGGGAAATTGGGCAAATAATAAAATAATGAAAAATGTATACCTTCTGTGATCACACACACATTACCTGTTTGTTTTCTAAGGCAGCTCCAGAATAAATAATTGGATCATTCTAGCCAATTACAATTATATATTTGTCACTGTAGAAATAGCATAGAAACAACAAAAAATAACATATACAGAAACTAATAACTAAAAGTCTGAAAACTAATTGTAGCTGGGTGGATGGCCAGTGAAACACTTCTTAGGTGGGTAAAGTGAATCAGTAGTGAACAATATCCACTTATCTGTTTGCAGCTGAGTAGTTGACATTGATTTTGTAGGAGTTTATTTGATGTTTGGATAATCACCTGACAATAATTAAAGTTCCTGAAAGTCCATGAAACCCATCTATCTAAAAGAATCCACTAGGAATATTAACAAGTTGATATATCTACAGTGAGCAATGGGAAATATTTTTATTATATGCACTTAAAATGTGTGGATGATTTAAAATGTATAAAATCTCAAGTTACAGTTGATTAATTTTACAACAATAAGTGCCTTTTGATGTTTTGTTGGGTGTGGTCATTCTTTCAGGCCACAGACTTTTGAACTAATATATAGAAGAGTATCTGGAGTTGAACACAGGTAATACAACAGTCTCATGGGGACAGGAGTTAGAAACTTGCCTCCGAAGATACGGAAAAGTTTCCTGCAGCTCGGTAAAGGCCACTTGGCACAACTCGCTTTCTGAAAATTCTGTTTCCTGGAGAGGTATTCCTTCGGGAAGAACGTTCTCGCCGTTTGGTTCAGCTCTGTGAGAAAGACAAAGAGATAAACGTAGAGGCATCTCAGTCACCCCTTCCCTTGTCTTCAGGCTGGGGAGATGATGTTTGATTTACTCATTGTATTCAAAACGAAAGAATAAGAAAAGAAGCAGCAGATGAAGCAGCACTCGACTCCCTCGTTCTCTCCTTGTTCTGTCTCAGTGTGACCTTGGCTTTGGTAATCAAAACAAGAATGCAATCTACCATCCTTGTCACCTAATCACCAACAAGAGTCCTCAGTGTGCCTGCAGTTCTGGTAACCGCGGCCACTCTCATCTTTTTATGGCCGCGGCCGAGTCCCTGCCGCTCACATTCTCCTCCTGCACAGGTCCAGAAGTAGGTCACCGTGAATCACAGAACTTCATTACTCATTCATGGACTTGACCAAATCAGACTCCGTCCCATGTAATCAGTGTGCAGTGATCGTGAGGGCTCATAAAATATGCATATCTGTGTGCAGCATGAAAGTGCACATGATATAACAGTATTGTGTTGTGTTAAAACAGTGTATAGCGTTCACTTAATTCATCAGAATATGCTTTCCGGAAATAGCGCTCATGGTTTCTGTCAGGAAAGTCAGAAAGCAGTGGATAGAAATGTTCAGTTTGTGTGGGACACCGTCCTCTCAGTGTTACTCATCTGATCGGAGCTGAACTAAAGGTCTACCATGCTCCCTGTGGGACATGTGCAGCTGGGCCCTCTGCTTACATGCAGCTGACACGTCATCAAGCTGCAAATATACATGTAATTATGTGTCTTTTCTAACATTATATTCATCTGAAAGTAATGTTACTGAGTCATGATGGGGTTAGTTTTTAATAGACTTTTTACTGGCAGCTATAATTCGATCAAGACTACTGAAGAGAGGCATAAGTAAGAAGAGTTAAGAATAAAGTCCTTATTGGCCTTTAGCTCACCCTTCTGGAAGAAGACGTGCGTGATGATGGTTCTGCAGAGGGGGCAGGGGGTGTTGGTGGGACTGTTCTTAGCCAGCGTCCTCAGACAGGGTTCACAGAAGACGTGGTTGCAGGGGTGGCACATGTACGGGCTGAAGTACACGTCCAAACACACAGCGCAGATGTAACCCTCTCTGTCCCCGGCGCTCACGTCCTCCTCGTCCTCACTGCTGCTGCTGGACGGGTTTCCTGTGGAACTCTGGGTGCAGAGGGGGAAGCATCCATGTTTGTGAACAAATGTCTCCTTGCATGACTGAAGAGATGCTCCTTAATGCAGATTAATATTTATGTGCATAGATTCACGCACGCATGTGTTCACGTGCAAGTCGATGTTGTTCTGATGTCATAATTTTTTATGTTTTGGATTGAGATTCAAATTGGATTAGTGTCACAATTCAAATAAAAATAGATTTTATGAGAATATGAGAATAATAAAAATGACATTTCTAACTGAACCTAATTCTTAAGCTTTTCTCCAACTTCACAACTCCATTCAATTTAATTCCAATGTTTCATATTGAGCACAGGGTTGTGATTACTTGGACCTTGAAAGCAGGTTTAGCGAAAACGTGAAAAGTGTGTGATAATCCTGAGATGAGGGTAACTCTGTGTGTGACCCCAACCTGCTCGCTGGCAGGTTTTCATCAGCAAACCCTGAGTTTCTCTTTTTCCCATCCCCACCAATCATCCATCAACATAAGAAACAAGATTCTCAGCTCAGAATAGAATCTGGTATGTCTTCTTAAAACTGAGACATTCAGACGACACTGCAGTTTCCCTGCACAGATACATAAAACTGAGTGAATATTCAGACGCATTAAGATGAATAATAATTTCTCTCTGATCGTTGCCACTGATGGAACGTCCCTATCCTAGTTCACATATCATATTGGACATTATGGGATATCTGTGAGTGAGATGCTGTCTGGTGCTGTGCTGTAACTCAGGAATCTTTCACTGCTGCTGCCATTTATTTTTTAGATTAATGTCCAGTGTCATGATTCAAGTTTCTAGCTTCATTGGATTAAAAAGGAAGCGCTGCTTTTTATGTACCTGTTTCCAAGGTGAGTATGGGAGCTCCATTGACAACCACCATGCACAAACTCAAAGTTCATTAAACCGAGGTTCACCTTTCAGAGTTCAATTTTTGGGCTCAGAGTTTAAAGCTGATCTCTGACACAAGCCTCTGGTGCCATGAGGGATTTAAAAAATAAAATTCTACATACAGCAAACTTCTGAGACATATTGCAGAATAACAGAGAACAATCCAGACTCAGGGCTTTAAGCGTACATTAACACTACAAGATGTCACTGCACCAATCACAAGTAAATCTGCGTGAATTTTTTTTTTCTTCTGTTCTGGGTACTTTTCTATTTGACCCTATCCGAGTGTAAATGTCTTTGACACCTGCCTGTGCAGCAGAATAATGTGTGTGAGACGTCGGGTGTGTCAGGTGTGAGTTAAGTGGAGTGAGGCGCCCATCTTCATTTTCTCACATCTTACTGAACAGAACAAACACAGAGAGAGCAATCTGACCCTGAAGTTCAACCTCCATCCACTTCACAGGAAACAGAAGCAGCATCTCAGGATATTGTTATTACTGAGCAATCTTTCGTAGGATTTTCAGAGGTCAGGCATCAACGTTCTGTTAGATAGAAGACATTTTGTGTACACTGCTCATGGTCAATCGCCTCGTATTTTAAAGTAGTAAGCTTTTACTTCATGCAGCACAATTCATCTGGCAGCCCCTTCCCCTGAAATCTCTCTCCTCTTCTTCAGTGTCTTCATCGTGAAATTTCCAAATCCCAGCTTTAACTCACATGAGAGGATGCATCAGAACTCGTTTTGAGAACAGTAGCCTGGCCCCCCCCAATGCTTCCGTGGACCTGTTACAGCAGAGCCCTGGGGAGCAATGTCTGAAGCTCGAAATTTGAGAAAGCCTGGGGGTGCGTGCAGGGTAATTACCACTCTCTCACCCAGGGGGAGCTCCAGGGAGTTCCCTGTCACACCAGCCCTGCCTCCCAAGGTGTGTCATTAACACTGGAGAGACTCCAGAGCGTGTGGATCCCAGGTTATAACGGGCTCCGAGGCTCTCCCCTGGTTACATGCACTGTATCATTGGAGCTTTGTCTTGGTTACATTTAAAAGTGGAATAAAAGAAGTAGCATGGCTGGAGCTTCATGTAGGAGCTATACTCTTCCAGAAAACTGAATAATTGAAAATGAATAAACATAAAGGAATCATAATTCTTCCTCCGATAAAAAAACTTACTGCAACTTAAACCACATTTCAGCTTCTCTATAACAGCAATTAGACCGACAGCGTCTAATAATGCAGCACTAATCGTCTCACACCACACAGGATGTAACCTCTTCCTGTGGGAACACGGATGATAATAACTGCTGCTTTGACCTTTGACCTCCAGCAAAGCTTTTCCACAAACCAAGTAGGCAAAGTAACAGGGACGCAGTAAAGTTAGGATGGGAGAAGAATAAATGAAGTATCTTCTTTGTCAAAACTGAAATGTACATATTTGATATCTGAGCTAGGCTTTGTGATCAGAGAGTTCAGGTCCATACAAAGCAGAAATACATGAATGAGAACAGCTACTGTTGAACTGCCAGCAACCCTCCTACGAGCTGATGTGATGCTGGCTGATAGCACTGCTGTGGTTGGACTGCGCCGCTCCCAGTAGGCGATAAGTTTAACAGAGCAAAGATAACACGATGCAAGTTCAACAAACTTTGATAATGACAAATGAGCAGGCCAGCTCGTTTCAGTCCCTCATGAATAAATCAAGTTCAAACAAATAAACAACTGGAAAAATATCCCTACTCAGTGGTTGTCTGAGAGATTGGTGAGAAGATCAATACCAACTTCTGAATATGCATTAAATGTGGAGCTGCATGGCAGGCTGGGGCAGGATTAGCTTAGCTTAGCATAGAGACTGGCAGCAGATGCAAGGAGCAAGGATACACTCTGCTGAAAACACATTATAGTTTACGTGTGCAATAAATGTTGGGTACGTTTGGGCAAATTAGACGCATTTTCCTGTGGGTGGATTCATCATGAAACAACTGACACAATTCTATCTGTTAGAGTATGTGAGATGTGTATAACCACATCGTGGCTGAACGTCAGCACACCACCTCCAATGAGCCAGAGAGAGGAAGCTCTCAGTTCAAAACAATGCAATCAGCAGGAGGGGACGCAGAATTAAGAAATGGATATTCTCAGTGTCTAAGCAGCTAATTCTGTTCAGCCGTCTGTGATTCGGCAGTTAGAATGAATTCAACCTGCCGACACGACTGCAGATCTGCAGCAGCCAATCAGAGCGGAGTCTGCTCTTTTGTCTGCCCGGTTTTGAAGGGCCCTCTGCCCAAGCCTCATCGTGCAACTAATTCAGTTGTGACCCCACTTTAAACCACACAGACAATGGCTGTTGAGATGAGCCTGGTGCTGATAGGGCCGTTGAGAGTCAGACACACACACAGATATAAATGTGTCCAGCAGCTACACTCTATGCTGTAAAGTATAAATACAGTGAGAAGTATTACATTTTTGTACTTTTTGTTACGTACCACACACACACACACACACACACACTCACACACACAAACACACAAACACACACAGGCAGCTTTTGCTTTCTTTTCTGCATTAGGCTTCCATCCCAAAAAGGCAAACAGACCATTAAGTGGATGAGTTTGGTAGTTTAAGTGCTGAGGTGGTCGACTAATATAAATCTCACAGCATCACTGGAAATACTCCACTTTGCTGTGTCAACTTGTTCCCTAAAGTCAACAACCACATCAAAGACCCACTGCATGTGGTGTTTTTCTGCTTCTGTGTGAACTCTGGTGCTGATAAAGACTCCACATGACAAGAAGAACCTTTGATTTGATATGCTAATCGTTTGTCATTCTGCAGTAGATGTTTGAACCTTCATCTCCCAGGTTTTCAGTGGCCACAAGGAAAAAATCACATAGGATTTGCTTTGATTATTGTATCAATTGAGAAATGGGAGAAAAAAACTATATATAAATTCATTTAATCACCTCTGCTGTAGTTCCTGACTGGCAAGATATTTGGTAAACGAAGACTTCAGCAGAGAGTGGTAATAAGAAGGCTGTTAATTGCGTCATTCACCTGTCTGCTCTCCAGTTGACTCTGTCTCCACCTCTCCCTCCTCCTCTGCCTCCTCCTCAGACACTTAATCCTGTTCTTCTCTCTTTTAATCATCCTCCACTCTCCAAACGGAACACAGGGCGGCACCACTGCCGGGGTCACGGCCTGACTCATCACATCTAAAACGCCGCTGCCTTCTTCCTCGCCATCTTCGCTCTCCTCCTCTTCTTCACCCTCCTCCTCTTCTCCTAACTCTGTGCTATGACGGCTCTGCGATGATCTCCCAGTTGCTGGCCCCGTTCTGACCCCCACCCAGAAAGGATCTGGCTCCCTGGAGGAACTAAGCGGGTGGCGGTGCGAGGCTCCTGCAGGGTGCCCCTCAGGAGACAGAGGTGTGGTTCTGGATTGGATGGGAGGCTGAGGGAGAGAAGAAGACCCGGCTCTCATTGTTGGCCGAGGAGACTGGGCATTTAAATTGATCGGGGTGGTCTGGGAGCAGGCGATACTGAGAGGTCTGAGACATGCGTGTCCTCTCTGGAAGTTGTGTGATCCTTCTCCAGCTTCCAAAGAATTACAGCTGGATGAACTTCCAGTGCTTCCTGTCCCTCTATCTCCATGTGTCTCAGTTCTCTCAGTCTTCCTCTGCCTTTGTTTTCCTCTGTCCCTTCCTCCTACATGTCCAACACGGTGTCTCTCCTCCTCAGTTTCTTGGTTGTCCGCTCTCCGTCGTCCTCTTCCTTCCTCTCTGCAGGTCTTCCTGTGGGATTTCCTCCCCGGCAGGGCAGGTCTCATCAGATGCTCCCCATCCCTCAACCTCCCCTCTCCAGCCGGATCTGCACTCCTCAGAGAAGGTCTCACTGTCTTTAAACATGAGGTGTACGTTTCTCTTTCTTCACTGGCTTCCTCAGTTCCTTGACTTCCAACTCTGCTTGATCCATTCACACCAGAGGCCCCCGCATGGCAGCTCATGGCGTTGGCCTTGCAGCCCCCTCAGGCCCCAGCAGAGCGTGTCTGATGTGACTTCAACCAGCTAGCTTGGTCTTTCCCCTGCCATCCTTCCTTCAGTCTTGTTTCTGCCTCCAACTTCTTCTGGACGTATAGAGTTTCCAGAGAATTTCAAACGGACTGTTCCAGTGCAGAGGAGGTGCACGGTGAAGCCCTCTGGCCTGGTCCGTCCTGGACCCGTTAGCCCCCTGGGACATTCCACACTGTTACAAAGACAAAGTCCCTCTGGTGAGCCGCATTACAATAGTTGCACAGTTCCTGGCCTCACTATTGTCCTGTGTGACCTATAGAAAACTCTATGCAACCACTGAACACACAAAATAAGATGAAAAAGCCAGAGCCACCTTTTTTTTTTATCACATCCATACCATGGTGTCAGCTTTTTTCATTCTCCACTTGATAAACAGAACACAGGGAGAGTGTGACTGCTGTTGTGTGTGTTTAGTTGTCATATAAATATAATAAATGTTCCTTCATTTGATGTCTGCGTTTTGTTTCTGGCTCGTCTTTGACAGACTTGCACATAAGAAACTTCTAGACAAGGAGAAACTGTTTTAGATAAAAAATGTCAGTCAAACCTGTTCAATCGCTCTTTTCTTCCCCAACAGGCTGCGTTACTGCCTCTTAATATAGAATCTAAGGGTTGAGAACAAAAGATTCTTTGTCAGAAGAAGAAACTAACGTTAAGGGGAAAAGTCTGAAATCAAAGCTTTATTTAGGGTTAGTTTATATTAGGCTATGCTGCTAAATTCTCTGATTCATGGGACCTAATATAATATTTACAGGACTGCTATTAATATTTAGTGTATATTTTTAGTTCTTTGGTGAACACCAGTCCAACTTCTGATTATTCCTATGTTTAATTGTTCAGCCTCATTTACATATCCATTATGCTCACAAAATGTTCAAAGTGATCACATGATCACCCCTGTGGGCACTGTCCTACAGGACAGAGCAAGACTTTACAATGATAATGTAAGGTAGTGCTTCTCATTTTACATTGTGAAGTTTCAAATTCTCTTTCAAACGGACATTTCACAAATTAAAACCAGTTGTCACAAGGTGATCTGGAGCTTTTGAAGACCTCAGGAAACTGGAGCTCTTGGACAGAGACCCTAACCCATGAGGTGACACGGCTTTCAGCAGCAGTGGTACAAAGATGAAAATACAAGTCATGCAAGTAGTTATAACAATGAACTACTGTCCCCTCTTTCACCCGAAAACAAGGTATTCAAATTAAATATAAAAATATAACTCACATACTTTGTTTCTGGCCTAGGATCTGCTTTCCCTTCTCCCTCCACCCCATGTTTTCTGTCTTTTCCTCTGACGGGTGCCAAAACACATAATAAAAAATCTTCACTATGTTTTGTCATCAAGTAAGAGGGAAAATATACCTTATAAGACATTATGGATTAATTAACTGACAAAGAGAAATGGCAGTTTAAATCAGTACGACTAGAAAATATATAAACATTCTGAAAACTAATTACAAAAGATCCCAAAAGCCTCCGTCCATATTTAGCAGCTTGAGGTCCAAGGTGAGGTTTGGGTCAACCACTAAAGCTTCATCAGAGGATCTGAGGGGCAGTTTGCAAACGAGAAATAATGCCACTCAATATATATATATACATATATTTTTTGGGGGGTTTATAGTGGTGTTGAATCCTACTATTACAATCATTGCCTCGTACCAGCCTAATCCAGTCATGCAGACAGCAAACGTTACTGCCCTGCAAACAGACACACTGTGATGAGCATTAATGTTTCAGCTTTTTGTTTTCACTATTCTCCATTTTAAAATCCCCATTTTAATTTCACTTTCCCCTTTAAATTCTGAATTAAATAGTTATCCTACAGGTGATGTAGCTCCCCACCACCTAAGAGGTGGCTCAAAAGGTCAGCGGTTCGATCCCGAGCTCCTCCCCTTTGCACGTTGAGTTGTCGTTGTGCAAGACACAAAAACCTCAAATTGCCTCTGATGGGAGTCTTGGCAGTGTGTGAATGGGATGTTTAATAGAGAGCCACTATATATAGCAGCGCAGTATGAATGTGCATGTGGATGGGTGATTTTCCCTCAGTGTAAATTGCTTTACTATCATAGAATGTACAATCCATTCCATCCGTCCCTCTGAAGGCACAGCTGTATTTCCTCACTGGTTTTATTTCTCACTGCTCACAATGTCATATGTGGCAATGATATTATTGTTTTCAAGGGATCTCCCCCCCCCCCCCCCCCCCGATTTCTCTCACACACAGCTTCTATCCCACTCTTATATCATCCCACCATTTCCCCTCAGCCGCAGCCCAGCCCCCTCCCGGTTGCCTCACCCTTCCCACAGTCTCTCACTTCAGGATGAACCAGCAGTCGTGAGATCTGAAGCCATGATTTGGTGCAGTACCCGCTGTGGACGGCAGATGGCAGCAGCTTTCCTCTCTCTACTGACATGGCGCTGTCCCTGGTCCTGAAACCAGCTTTCACTCTCTCAACACAGTTTTACGCATTTTACCTTTCTCCCAGTTTCCCGGTTACAAATACAGAAGTTTGCGAACCGGCAAATTTGACCGAACTCGTGCCTTGAGTTCCTCTTTGAGCTCCTTTACCAATTGAAAAACATCTGTTTCACATGAAGTTGAATTCAACGAGTAGTTCATTTGAAGTGATGAAAGATCCAGATATTACCACTTGAAGTTGAAGCAGCCCCCCCCCCAACATATGTGCCTTGTTCTTTCATATCTTGTTATTAAATACGCGTATAGGTGTTTATCCTGGCTGACACATACCCTTAAAAAAGCTATCCACGATATGCTATAGCTATAAGTGAGTCCAAAGAAAAAGGAGAGAGAGGAGAGCTCGGCTTCCTCCTCGGCTGTCTGCGGTGAAGAACTGAGCAACAAGCAGGGCACACGCACAAAACTCCAGGGCGACCTCCTCGGGGTCTGACGTACCCAGAGCTGCCGCTATAAATGAATTCACGGCGCCACTAAGCTCAGATGATTCGCAGTAACAGTGAGCGCAAACCGGCTGTCAACACTCACGGGCTCCAACACACACACACGCACGCACACACTCAACCCCCCATCACACACACTCACAAACACGCCTGCGTCATGCGTCCTGAGAACGACGGCACGAACTCGGTAACTCCGATGGACCCCGGTAAAAGAGAGAGCAGCCGCAGCAGCAGTTTGAGGGGCTGACTGTGTCCGGCACATCTGACCAGCTGCGTGTCCCCCCCTCCCCCCCACACACACTGCTCTGGGAAAGTTGCGCTCCGAGTGTGGTCGCACTATGGATTTTATAACAACAAGCAGCAACGGGAGCAACGCGACCGGCGGGTACCCTCACGGGATGGACGTGGTTGCGGACTGGGACGGGGGTGAGAATGGCACCGGGTCTGGATCTCTGCCTGACCTGGAGCTGAGTTACCAGATTATCACCTCCCTGCTCCTGGGGTCCCTCATCCTCTGCTCCATATTTGGCAATGCGTGCGTCGTGGCAGCCATCTACCTGGAGAGATCGCTCCAGAATGTGGCCAACTATCTGATCGGGTCCCTGGCCGTGACAGACCTAATGGTATCCGTTCTGGTTCTGCCTATGGCGGCCCTCTATCAGGTTTTGAACAAATGGACACTGGGACAGGATATCTGTGATTTATTCATCTCACTGGATGTACTGTGCTGCACATCATCCATCCTGCATCTGTGCGCAATTGCCTTGGACAGGTACTGGGCCATAACTGACCCTATTGACTATGTAAACAAACGGACACCGAGGCGAGCTGCGCTCTTGATTAGTGTGACTTGGTTAGTTGGTTTCTCCATCTCTATTCCGCCTATGTTAGGCTGGAGAAGTGCCGCAGACAGAGCAACCCCTGACGCCTGCATCATCAGCCAGGACCCGGGCTACACCATCTATTCCACGTTCGGGGCTTTTTACATCCCCCTTATCCTCATGTTGGTCCTGTACGGGCGAATATTCAAAGCTGCCCGGTTTCGGATTCGAAAGACGGTCAAGAAACCTGAGAAAGCTAAAGGGTCAGACAAGTGCTTAACCGTGTCCCCAGCGATCTTCCACAAGAGAACCAACGGGGAGGCCGGGGTAAAGGGCTGGAAGCGCGGCGACGAGTCCAAAACCAGCTCTCCGTGCGTAAACGGCGCAGTGAAACACGGGGAGGAGGGCGAGTCACTCGAGATCATAGAAGTTCTGAGCAGCTCCAAGACGCACCTGCCACTGCCCAACACCCCGCAGTCCTCGCAGGGCTACGAGCACATGAATGAGAAGAACTCGGGGGCGAAGAGGAAGATCGCGCTGGCCCGGGAGCGCAAGACGGTGAAGACGCTGGGGATCATCATGGGAACGTTCATCTTCTGCTGGCTGCCTTTCTTCATCGTGGCGCTGGTGCTGCCTTTCTGCGCAGAGAGCTGCTACATGCCCGAGTGGCTGGGCGCAGTCATTAACTGGCTGGGCTACTCGAACTCTCTCCTCAACCCCATCATATATGCCTACTTCAACAAAGACTTCCAAAACGCTTTCAAGAAGATTATCAAATGCAAATTCCACAGACCGTGAGCCCACGTGTTCACTGGCACGCGCAGTGATGAGCGGACTGTGGGCAACTGCAAAAAGAACAACATCAAGACTTTTCATTCAGGGACAGTCTCTTATCTGTGTGTGTGTGTTTGAGGTCAGCTGATGAAATTAGACAAGACAGGAACTATCGCTCTTAATGTACAAGCTCATGTTTATTCAGTGTTTGTAGCTACAGTATTTAGCCTTTACGCGGCGGCAGCCATCGTTGTATTGCCATCCAAGACGTGTCATTTGCCGAATTCCATGCATTTTTACCATGAGGCACGCACGATTTCCGTCCTACACCATGAGCTCTGTAGCACCGAAAACAATAAAAGCAGTCAAAGTTTGTCCTTAAGATCAACACGAGTCAGTTTCTTATTCAGAGAAAAGCAAGTAAATGAGCCCAGGGAGGATGAAACAGGGCCCGATTTATATGAAACATCACAGTTTCGGTTGGGCGCCGTCTTCATCATCATACATCTCCATCTGCTGTGATCACATGGAGTGAACCATTTACTGTGTTGTTGACGAAGCAAAGCAGTGAACGACTTATCAATTTGCAGTGACAGGCCGCACTGATGATGATGATGATGATGATGGGAGGGGGCGAGCAGGTTATCAGTGCGTGGTGTGTTTGAGGTCTCCACTGTAGATCCATCAAACCACGCTCAAAGTCAAAAGCAAGTGGAGAGGGTCACTTCTTTTTCCTGAAAATGGAGGCTGATATTACATTTATGATATATGATCACAGTCTCTCCTCGGTGCGTGCGTGAGAAAGAAACAAACACAGTCTGTGAAAGAAGGATTGCTCAAGAGAAAACTCAGGAGAGAAATATCACACATCTGTTATTGTTTGTATTGTACAGTACATTCTCCAAACAGGTTTATTAAGCACTTGTCACACTATCAACATGAAGAAAAATCTGAGCTGTATAGTGCACTAAAAATCACATATAACAGACAAGAGATGCAGGAATCCTCCTCTTTGCATAACCACCTTTCTTCTGTCAACAAATCCAACTCACAAATCCACTTAGATGAAACGATAAAGACTGCCAGAGAAGGAAAGGGGCGAGAAGGAGAGGAAAACAACTATCACGAAGAAGCCCCGGTGAGGCCTGCGCCTGCCACACAAGATGGGTGGCTATTTGGCCCGTTGTCAGGGCAACACATCAGGTTCCAGAGGCACCGTGGGTCGGTCGGTGCCGGGCAGCCGGGTGCTCGGCCGAGCTCGGACAGATAATGTGAGACGCAGAATGACACTGTAGAGACTTCACCTGTGGAATGTAAACGTGTTGGGTTTGCATCACCGCACTGATGAGACAGCGTCTGTGAGGGTAGAGAGGGAGAGAAGCAGACACTTAAACAGGAAGTTATTCAAAGATGAATCGATTGATCATCATTGAAACGTGTGTGATTGATAAAATAATAGATTAATATCATGAAACACCTTCCATAAAATCCCATATTGATTCAGGGGTCTCAGTTCTTACAGTGACAATCTATTTATGCTAGAACTGAAATTGTTGAGTTAAATAATTAATTGTGTATCGACAGAAAAACATTTCAGATTATTTTGGTTATCGATTAAACATTCTCTCCACTATGTTCTGACATATAAGACAAACCCTTGCATTTAATAATATGCTCCTGTAATAGGCCAGTGACACAGTACATAGTTTTCTTGCCGAACATTAATGATAAACCAGATAAGGCCTGCATATAAAACTACAACCAGAATAGATCTTTTAAAGCCTGAAAAGAAATCAGTCATAAAAAGTTTGAAGCTGCGCCTGGAGAAAATCTAGCGAGTCATAAAAACTGCCACTTCTCCCGGCTGCAGGGTTTCCTGTTCCATCCAACGCTTCTGCTCTGTGCAGTGTTATCATGACATCAAAAGCACTCAAAATGCTTCTTGGAAAATGAATCTAGTACCTGTGACCTGCAGGTCAAATTCTCGGCTTATGACGGCCTCAGTAAGGATCATAGAGAATGGGATGTGCAGCAGCAGAGAGGGGTGGAGGATATATCTCCTTTGTGACTGATCCTGCATGTTAACACTATTACCATCATTACATTTTGGATCATGATATGGGATTACGGATGACCTGTTTTAAACTATGTTGTGATATCAAATGTTTGGATTGAGGGGCTGCATTAATCCCACCTACTCTGGGAACGTAATAATGTAGGTGCATGAGTGAGCTGCGATGACGCAGGAGCTTTTCCTTCCACCCAGCAACAGAAGAGGAGAGGATTATATAAAATATTTCCAGTAACGGGGGGATTACTGGGTTTATTACACGTGTTCCACTGCCTTCTGGCCTGAAACAAAGGGGGAAACTGCATCAGATGCTGCTTCCATACAGCCATTCTGGTCCTATAGAAAGGATGAACAGTAATGTAAAGAGCAGTCCAGTACTAACGCAGAGCTCGTTTTCATACATTTTTCAACAGTGGAAAGTGGTGTCAGCCTCCGCCCTGTACCCCTTACCAGATATTAAACATTTATAGATTTAGCATAGAAAAGCAGGACAAGAAAAATATCAGGTGTTACTCCGAAGGCAATCCTGTTAATTTTAAAGTGACATTTGTAATTTTCTTTCACTGTGATTGATTCAACCGATCAATATCACAACAACAGCTGCCACCAGAAAATTAAGAACTGTGGCTTTTACTTTTAGAACACTGCTTTAATAAGGTGCAGAAATCACAGGCATGCAGAAGTACATGTACTACTTATTATCAATTATTTTATTAACATATAAAGTTACATGATCAGACCTTTTGTGATGAGAAAGTAAAAGACTTTTAAACTAACCAAAGGATCATTATTAATAGATCTTAGGAGGTGATCGGATAATCTGCTCTGATTGTTCCATTTTGAAAACAGACATTCTTCACTCAGCACGGAAGAAACTCAGCAAATCGGAAGGCAAATACCACCGACACCAGACTGACAAAGAGTGAGTACAGAGTTTATATGGATGTAAAAAAATATATATAATCATTTTAAAAATCAGCATCGCTAATCAAAAGCCCGTGGACTAACTGAAGCCTGTCAGAGTGATGGGTCTCAAAGGGAATGCTCAAAATAAACCCATAAATTCAGGCTGGGTTCAAAGGATGACAGACTGCTTTGGTGAAACTCTCATAAATGATGAGCACATCTAAAAATATTTGCTTCATAAGGACGTCCCTCTGACATTTATGATAAAAACCTGCTGGGATATATTTTTATCTCCGGTCTAAAAGTAAAAACCACTGTAGGTAATAAATAAATAACAGTCGGATAAACTGTTAAGGTGGCAGCTGGATGTCTGGGGGTGTATCTGTCTCTGTATCTAACACCATTAAAGTGACACAATACAGATTTACTATTCAGTTAAAAGCGCACACAGGCATGACATGGGGGCGCCAACATCAATCAACCCCCCCGCTCGAAAGAAGTGCGACTGACTCATGATTGCTCAAGTGTTTGCATCCGCAGGACCTCGATGCCTCGGCTCCCTCCCCTGGTCGCTCAAGCCCAGAGTCTGGATCCAAATCCCCTCAGCGGCGCAGGAACGTTAACCTTCATTTGGCGTCATTTCTGGATAGTGGGAGGAAGAAGAGACGCATCGTTTATCTCTATATACAGTCTATGAGCCAGTCATAGATTTTAAGCGGTTTTAAGAAGCTTGTCATTGCTGCAAACCAACGTGATCAGACATTTTTTGCTCAGGCCTCAAGCAATTTCCTGCTTTGCCTACCCTATCGAGACGCCCCTGCACACAGGTCACATTAACAGACGTTGAATGACACTTGGATACAGACAAAAATAAATAAATATGTAAATGTTCAATTTGGTTACATCACTGTCATTTGATCAATGTATGTTAATGTATGACTAAAGGAAATCAATGTCAAACACCATTTTGCCCTTACACTATGTTCAATAATGTCTTTAGGGCTTTGATTTATGTGACATTAGCCTGAAAAAAAAAGATCCTGTTAAGTGCAAAAAAATGCAAATCCATTCTAGTCTGTACTTATAACGTGTTTGCGTCAATGCCATTGGCCAGAGCAATGTTAAGTGTGTCTGTCTGTGTATGAATCTTTTGGATGAGGGCTATGGTGAATCACACCAAGTTGACAAAACGAGTGGATGAGCAGGGAAGCGACGAATGAGAGGAAAGTGGGGACGGGAAAATGGTTTAAAAGACAACAGGAAGAGGAAAGAGGCAAAGAAGAGGAGAAAGTGTGAGAGAAATAGATATGAACACTCAGCACAACACATGTTTCTGCTCCCTCCTACTTCAGGGTCTTTCTGATGTGTCAGAGTCTTGTGAAGGATCTCGCAGCCCACGGCCCGTCAGTTGCCGCAGGCTCGCTCTCACTCTCTCTTTCTATATCTCCCCCCCGCCCATGCCTAAAAGACAGGCAGGATGGCAAGAGCACCGGAAAACTCTTTCTGACGTGGAGAAATTAGACTTTTGATATGGTCATTTTTCTACTAAAGGGGTTAGTTTTCCTCATTTATAAAAGCGTGCGTCACTTCAGTTTTAAATCGTTGACTGATGACAGATTGGCTCTTTTGCTCTTCGCAGACAAAACCCATCCCTGTGATGCAGGGCAGGCGTCACACGTTCAAGGATAACAGCAAACAGTTAAGAGTAAACAGTGTCTAAAGCTTTCTGACACTTGTCGTTTTCACAAACAATTCAAACCCATGAGGGAGATGAGGAGTCGTGCTCCGGTGCCCTTTGCTTTTTGTATTACAGCCAGTGATGAACACTTCCCCTCAGTTCTTGGAATCTGAAATAACTCCCCTGCATCTCCTTCAACAAGACACAAACACTCGCTGCTGCGCCGCCTATCCTCCACTCTCTCTAATTCTCTTTCCCCCCCCCAGAGGACCCGCTCAGCGCTTCCCAGTAAGAGCCATTCAGCTTAAACTTTGATGGGATAAAGTACGTGGATAGACACTGAGTGGATGAAGCAGAGTGCCAAACACCAACTGTGTGACAAAACACTGACTGTGTGACACAGTACCAAAACAAAGTCCACTCCAAACAAAACAAGCCCCTCGCAGTTTGCCTGCAGGCAGTGAGTTTGCATTTGCCAGTCCGTGTATGTGTGTATGTCTGTGTGCGTTTCTGTGCGTGTGTGTGTGTGTGTGTGTGTGTGTGTGTGTGTTTGTGTGTGTGTGTGTGTGTCTGTGTGTCTGTGTGCAAAAGGGGCAGAGAGAAGTGGAGAGAGCACAGGCTGCATGCAGACAATCTGGAAAGCCTATTTGAGTTCGGGTCCAAAAAGAAGTGTCCATTATTGAGTTGGACTAGTATTCAGTATCTATTACTATCAAATATATTTACTAATCAGTGAGGGGAAAGCTCAACGTCAGTCTTCACTCTCCTGTCTTCCAGAGGGAATTTGTCTGATATTCAGGTGGAACAGAACTTGCACAAACTTAAAAACAATATACTTGAACTAAAATATAGAAAACATGCATTAAAACCTATAAAACATTAGTTTAGTTATATATATGAGGTGAATTCTGTAAACTTCAAATGAACTTCAAGTTCCAAAGAATTCCAACTGACCTACCTGATACCTACTGACACAGTCAGTACTTTATCCAGCATTAACCCCATCCATTACACTAATAGATTATGCATATTTACAGCACACACTATGAATGCAATTGGGCGTCTGAGAGATCTGAAAATGCAATCTAGGCTCCAACTTCCAATATTCACTTCATCATTCCTCAGATGGTCAGGGTCAAAATGGACTTCGCAAGAGGGAGAGAGGGAGAGAGAGAGAGAGAGAGAGAGAGAGAGACAGAGAGAGAGAAAGAGAGAGAGTATTTTTGTACCTCCTAGTGGCGAACTGTGTCAGTGATTCACACACAAGATGTCACAACTGGTTTTAATTTGGCCCTTGATGCCTCTGGCAGCATTTTGATGGCATTGGGAGGAAGAGACAGAGAAACAGAGCGAGACAGAGAGAGAGAGAGAACATCACTTGGCTTATTGCATCATTTCCAGTGCCTGTCAGCGAGCAAAATCCGATGCCAAGAGTCAGATCTGTTGCGTTAAAATGAACTCTTAAAATAAAAGCCCCCACTGTCTTAGTTTCATCTGCTGCCAGCTCTTGCGGAGCATTTTCCAAGCTTCTCTCCACGTGTCCCGCAGAATATGTTTACAGTCTTAGAATAAACAACATGTCAGCTTTTTGCTTGAGGGACGAGATTTAATTTGAATATATTGTTTTTAATTTTATATTTCCTCCACGCGTCTCTGTCCCTGACAAGCACCAGTCATTTAAAGTGTGGCGCCCACACTAACGAGGGGTTTATTGCTGCTTCATAGATCTTTAATGACGGTGTCATCTATATGCATGTCTTTTTGTGTCCTCAGAGACAGCGTCTTTGCTTTCAGTCATGTTGTCTTAACTGCCAATAGGAGACTGACACTTGCAGAGGATGTGCATATTAATTGAGCTCTTAGAAACCACACACAATCCAGTTTTCCAACAGAAACCAATATAGTTATTCCCCCAAGCCGATAGTTCTGCTGCCACCTAATTGGGTCTCGTTTGTACGAACCTTAACCGGTTATTGCCACTACTTGCCACTAAATTGATGGCAGAGCATTTTACAGAGCTACACAGCCTACAATAATATCACTTACAACTGCAAGAAACATAGAACTGTCAGGAAGTGTTCTGATAACCGGAATTATTAATTGTCATAGAACATTCCTGAATCGGCCCTGTAATCCACATCTAGTTTGATAAGGTTCTTTGCAGGCCGAGGCCCCTTCCCTGCACCAAGTTTAGAGTAAACCTGTAAACTGACAAACTGACATGAGTGAAAACACAACTTCTCTAGTGTAGATATAGTAAAAAGTTTCAAATAGATCAGCACCAACTCATTCTTCAGATGGAATGATAGTTTTAGATCTTATCTTCAAGAGGAAGATAAGATCTAAAACATAAGATCTAAAATCGAAATCATGGAACGAGAACGAGAACCTGCGAGTACTCTCTATTTGTATTGGATTTACCTGCAACGCTGTTTACCCCTGAAACTGCTTTGTGGACTCAAACATAGTGGTGAGTAGATAATGAGCTTCACAAATTTGTCAGACCCACATTCAGGTGCATGTGCGTCATGTAAAATGTAAAATAGGTTAGTTGTCCTCCTTTTTAAATGTATGTCAATTTCTCACTGGTTAATTGTTAAGATTGTTCTGGGGCGTGAGTTTTAAAGACTTGTGTGGGTAAGATGGTTTGTTGAGTAATGTCAGGCGACCATAACTTTTACCGCTGTTGGTCTAATACAGTGGCTCCACTGACATAATGCCTTATGATGAATAGGCCCATAATTTAAAGCAGGAGGACGGCTGAAAGGTTTGATGCTAAATTAGTGTTATTGGCCTTGAGCTACGGTCACAAAAATTCAGACCTGAGCACTACTCTGCTCAGAAAACTTATTTTTTACCGAAAGGCGAAGTCCTCCGTATGAGTGTAATGATGTATAAGGACAATCAGAGTCTGGGCTCACGGCTATGCCGATGGCCTTGGGGCTTCAGATGAGGAAGCTGCCACTGTGTGCAGTCAATTCGCTTCCAGGCATGAAAGACATCAGAATGTTTCTATTTACAGAAGCTAATTTTGCTCATGTGCAAACTGTAAATCTTAGTCATCTGATTGTGTCTGGACATGAGCAGACACCTTCAGGGTATTTTCATGCCTAGATGGGATTGTGAGACCTCGGTAAACAAACTACTATATGTGTGTGTACTGTTGTGTGGAATGCACTAATTTGTTATTCGTGTATATGCGTGCATGGCTTATTTATATGTATGTGTGTGCAAGTTGTGCACAGTTCACTAATGTCAGTGGACAGCAACAGCAGTCCCCATGGCAAAGCCTATCCATTAGTCTCTGTCACAGCCCAGCTGCAGCTCCACATATCTTAAGGATAAGAGGACGCTGACACTTCATCATTCGCAAACTGAGCCTCTAAAGGAGGCCAATTAGAGACATGCAGTGCTAACAGCAGCCAGGGGGCTTATCTCATGATCCTCTGACCACGCCATTTAACAGGGAGAAATAGCCTACGAGAGTGAAAGCACAGAGCTCCGTGGGTAGTCGAGCACGGTGTAAACAGGAACACGTGTGCCTGCCCACTCGCACAATGTTATTTTAGGACAAATGGAGGATCCATGTATGAGAAGCAGTAAACACTCACAGCAGTAGTCTGTGCTATTTATAAAGCTACCTGTTGTGTTTATATCTGATATGTGATCCTTAGGGGTTAACAGGTCAGATATGTAATCCCTGAAGCGTGTGCTGGGTCCGCCCTGAGGTCCCTTCCCTGTTGGAAGTAACCCCTAAAAATATCCTCCGGGAGGCTTATTGGAGACCCTCTGATCAATAACTGCATGTCAGTCCCAGTCCATCGTGAGATACTGTCAATAAAAACGATTTAAAAAGGAAAATGTTTTTCTTTGGATTTTTTTTGGTATAAACAAAGTGGCAGAGATGTGTGTCGTGGTGCACAGACACTTCAAATCTGTGTCCCCCTTTTCCTCTTCAATTTTCACCTTTTAGCTCCTCTTTCACTATTCCCTGAGCAGCTCTCCCCTCGTCTCTCCTCTGTCGAGTCTCAGACTTTCCACTTCACATGAGCAGAGAAAACAGGTCAGAGTGGAGCAGCACCCACTTGCTGGCCGGCTGGCAGAAGTCCATGACCTTTTACTCGCGATGCATCGGAGTCTGTCAGATGACCTCTCGTCATGAATGTTGAGAGGCCCTTTAAATGTTGCTGAGTGGGACAGAAATAGAGATAGACAGAGAGAGGGACACATCTTGAAGAGAGACTTAGCAATTGGTACAGACTTATCCAGTGCCTCCACATCATTGAAGAAATTTGATGATTTTCATACCAGTCTCAAGTGCTACTTGAGCATTTAGCAGAGTAATAGAATAAGCAATTTTATCTCTACACAAAAAGGCCCCTTTCCTAACTATGGCCGTTTCAGTTCTCTATGGGCAAAACCAAAAAAGATTATGTTCTAAGTTTTTCATTTAATGCAATTTAATTTTAAAATAAAATGTAAAGCTGTAAAAAGTAACTATTTTTCATCAAAGCAGAGGTCACTGTGGTAATTTACTCAAATATCAATAGGCACGAGAAAAACAATTGTGTAGCCCAAACATCTAAATTATTATTGTGACTGCATGTTTACTTTTTCTGTTCTGTATCAAACTTTTGTGTTGTTACACAGGATATCGTACATTCGCCTTTATGAACAGCCTACTTCAGTTAAATTGTTGTTTTCAATAAATTGCCTGCTCACAACTTTTGGGCTCTTGTTCCCATTTCTTCTTTTTGCATTTTGAAACTCTACTTAGAACCTTACTAAGATTCAACAGTGCAAAATGCAAATTCATGCAATTTTTTAACTGGTCTTAAGATTTTGATCAGGAGTGTATATGATCCTAATAGTGTAATAATGAAAAGCACTGAACAGTTAAACTACAGTGTCGGAAATTCAATGGATTACATCATTTTGCTGGGGAACTAAAATAAAGGAAAGTGGTGATGAAATTATCTGCAATAAAGTTGGAGTAACGCTCACCAGGGAAATCATCTGTATTATTAGCGCTAGGCTTGTGATACGAGGTGGCTTTTGCTGTGGACTGAGATCTGTTGTATCATCGGGTTTGATGTTTCAGATTCTCTGACTCTTTTTAGTTTAAAAAGGTAAGAATTGAAAGAGGTAGTGCAAACTTAAATGTTGGGTTTGAGGATTCAAATACATAATATGGCTTTGCGGCAACTAAACACATTAATGGTGGTTTAAATCACATATATAACATAAGTTAAATACGGCTTATAACGCCACCTAGTGTTTTAAACAATCTTGGAGCCTTGGAGGGCCAATGCTTAAATAGTGTCAACCCGAAAATCAATTTTCAAATCTTTGCTGAAACTAAACCTCTAAACCACAACATTGTTTAGCATTCAGAGACATCCTCTCACACACACACACACACACACACACACAACCACTGGCAAAGACATGAGCCTTGGCCAGTGGTCCGACTGGCACCGGCTGCAAGTGCCAGCAGTTCAAACGCTTGTGCCACTGTGTGGTCTTTCCTTCAGGCTAGTGACAAGAAGCTTTCACACATTTCTGTTGCAATGCTGCTTCTGCTGTCGTCACTCATGACATGATTGTGTACGTTTACAATGGGTGTGTTTGTGTGTGTGCGTGCATGGGTGCAGGGGTAACGGGTATCCAAATAACCAAATGTATCCAAATAACCAAATACTGTGATTCATACTACAATTGTTACGGTTTCTCCTAGAGTGCAGAGAAATTGTTGAATGATCAAATATGGATATTAATTCCCTGAAGGGTAAAAGGAAGGAAGATTATATATATATATATAAAAAGGAATGGATATTGTACACACAGTACCTCAATAATATATGCCTGCCTCAGGTCCTATTAATTATGTAGACTCAGGAGAAACACACTGCGCAAGTTTGCAGACTCAGTGCAAATTTTGTAAGCCACCGATCACCGTCTTAAACCGACCCAAAACAGTTTTCCCATCCTCTCCCTCAGAGAAGACTCGCGGGGGGTGTTTTGCAGACACAGCAGTTTGTGCATTTGTATGTGTGCATGCATAAGTGAGGCAGGTACACTGTTCATAGCAGTGTTTCATTTATGATTTACATTTCAGTACGTCAGCTCGTCTAACAGCTGCCATGCTAGTGGTAGTGTGACTTCTATCAACTGCACTGTGTGGAAATTGACAGGCAGCAGGTGGATAACACAATCACACGGACTCTATGCACCAGTGCAAGAGTTCTTCTGATCTGATAAAGTGTGAGGACAACTTATACCATGGATGTGTTTCTCGCCAACACACACACACACACACACCACTATTCCCAACCATCAGCACGGTGTGGCACTGGGTTACATAAGGGAAAAAGCTCGGCTACTGAACACTGTTACAAGTGCCGCTATATTTTTCATGCAAAAAGGCCTCGGGGGAGAAAAAAAACAAAAACAGCAGGGAATAAGAAGCAGAAGAAGAAGACAAACACAACTGAAGCTTTCATTACCAAGAGGAGGGTGTGACAGAGGCGCGGAAAAAGGGTCACAACCACATTTAATGAGAAATGGCAAAAGCATCACAGCCGGTTAACGTTTGAAACAGAAAGCAATAAAACGTTTTTGGCAAGAACTGTGGAGATGTTTTAGTATCACTAGACCACCATACAAACACAAACAACCATTCACACCTTTGCAGACAATTTCAGAGTTACCAAATTAGCTGGAGAATTCCCACACAGATCATTGAATTATACAGTCTTTCAAACGGAAGTATCCTTTTTTTTAAAACCATACTGCACATTCTTGAAGTAACCTCAAGGCAAATCTAAAACACTTTCCATATCTGACCATGTTGAGGCTGAAACATGGTCTTAATTCATAACCGTCGGGAATGACAGTAAAGTCAAAGTGTCTGTGTGGCTGTATTAAGGCGTTTTGAGCTTTTAATAAACTCCTTTATTGTTTTGTTACTTCCAACGATACGCCATGCTTTACACCCATGTCCTTTTGATGAACCCTCAGAGCTCGACGCTGGAGATTAACAGTGATTCCATTTCCTGCCTCACGATGTATATGACGTGAACTCTTTGGGTTTCAAAGGCAGCAGGGATGAGGAGGGTCAGTCAGAGCTCTATGGCTTAACTCTCTATCCTCCAACATAAGCTGGCAGGGCCACTTGACAAAAAAATACTCTTCAGCTGTGCGCACGCTTTACACAATAAGACATGAAAAGAATGATAACACAAGAAGATACTGGGGGGGGGGGTGATATATACCATTTATGAACCATCTTTCTTTGCTTCATCATTTATTCATATGCAAAAAAAAGAAGGTTAATTTGACTAAAGCTGTGAATTACAGCTTCGAACAGATCTACAGAAGCCTGGATCAGATGGATGAATAATGTAGACAAGCTTCCTGACTAATAATCTGTCGTGAATAAAATTACGAGTACCACACGTCTACTTTGATTGGTATCTTTTGATGTAAAGTTTCAGTCATGTTTCTTCACATATTGTTCTGCTTCAAAAAGGATTAAGATCTGACATTTCTCATGTGATCCCGGTGCTGGATTGATGGTATGTTCAAGAAAATTTTGAATAAGTCAACTGGGATGAGAAGCAGTGTTAAATTAAAGAAGAATGGATTGAAGCAGTAGATGGTAAAATATTAAATTGGTATATCTGATTATACAGTGACAGGAGCGTTTCACCATGTGAGAATCTATGGAGCGAGTGAAACTTGATTTGGAAAGTAAAGGTTGTCCTGCTAAAATGCTTAAAGGCTTTATTACTGTAAATTATGCAGGGACACACACTCTTGGAAATAGGGCGCACATGTGCACACATACAGTAACAATGATTTATTCTGGATCCCTGGATTTCTCTCCTCTTTTCATCCTTCCTGCATTTTTTTTTAATCAAAATCTATCACGTACTCTTTTGTATTCTCTATAACGACTTGGTTTTCCAATTAATCATTAATTCTGTCCTATTTTTCTCTGCTCTCTCTCCATATCTTCTGGAATCAACTTATAGTCACAAACAAATCACAAATAATACTTAAAAGTACGAGTATGCAAACAGTATGACACGGTTCATTTAATCAATTAATGGTATTGTTTGGCAGCAATATGGATAATGGCCATAGGACGTAGGACGGTGTCGCAACGCAGTAAAGTATATTTAATCCGAACAGGGAGGCAAAAAGAAAATGACAAACTCGAAAGATTAAGAAACAGAGCTGAAACGGAGCTGAACCAAAGCATTAGGGTCAAACTGGGGTTGACGAAAAGATGAACTGACAAAAAGGACAGGGAGCACAGACAGTAAGTACACAAGGGAGGGGGGGGGGGGGGCAATTGGACACAGGTAAAACACATCAAGGCGGCGCAGACAATCATAAAAGTGGGAAAAAAGACAAACGCTGGAAGTGAAAAAATAAATAAATAGAAACACACATGGTAGATAACTTCAGAAGTAGCATGGGAAAGACTAACGAGAGTCCAAAAGTTCAAACATTTATTTTCTAGTTTTGTGAAGGGCTAACGAGGAGTGACAATTTTAATAGGATAAAGAAAAAATGCAGAGGATGTGTTTGCTAAGTACACTTTTCTAATATGGTAACTTTGTTTGTATAGCACTTATCTAAAACAGAAAAACCTGGGAAGATATCCGGACAATTGGGTCTGGACAATTTCCGGAGTTCAGTGCATGTCTGAAAGCTTATAAATAGAAACATAGTTAGGTTTGTACACATGAAAACCACAATATGAGATGTCAAGCAACTTCCAGGTGCTTCCAAGATTGATTTGACCTTGGCCACATGACCTCCTCTTCTCTAGACTAAAAATACACAGAGAGGTGAGGCCAAGTCTCCTGGAGCACGAAGATCCGGGATCAAAAGGGTACGGACTGAAATATGAAAGCCACTATATGGTTACTGCTAATCCTCTTTACTATTTTTTCAGTTATTATAATCCTCATTTCCTCCTTTACTTTCCTCCTCATCCTGAGAAATTCTTCTCCTCTCCTTTCCCATTAAGATGCAGCGCAGGGAAGCGAATGCTCCTGCAGACCCCAGAGATATCGGAGGATCCACTGAAATAAGTGCTGCTGGTAATTGTTCAGCATGCACAAAAAGAAAAAACATGATGTGCTAGATTTGCACACAGGGAGCAATTTCACACGATACAGCTTCCTATTTGTTCACTGAAACTATGCAATCCACCCGCTTCTTCAGAGAGTGAAGTTCTTTCTGTTTTGTCCTTAAGCAAATAAAGAACATAATCATCCAACTCTTCCTCGACTGTGTGCCTGCTTCACAGGTGTAATATTTGAGTGTTCAGGTTTATTGTGTACGTAACGGAAGAGAATCACAAAATACATGACACACAACTCACTCTCAAAATCCTGTAAAACCCTCGCTCCGGGCTCAGTTCTTTCACTTGAAAACTATGTCTTTCCTGAATCAGGTACATTAATATGCCTGACCCGCATCACCTTGTAGAGGTACAATATAATGGATGAGGCAGCCGAAATCCAACCATTGCCGGAAGCCATGCATTTTCTGCCATAATTGCATCTGGCAATATCCAACGGTGGTAACTGCAAAATGGGAGACGGACAATTTCATCGTTACACTGGAGTGTGAAGAGGATTTTAATTCAAAGTGCTGCGATGTAAAGTAGAGTTTAGCTCAGTCATCATGTCCAATGCAGGAGGAAATGAGGGAGACTGATGGGGCCAAGGCATGAAATCCTTACAAATGCCTGAGCTGAAACCATTTGCAATATGCGAGTGGGAATTTATTAATATTAATATCGGCAAAATGGGAGATAAAGTGGGAATGCACTGACGGCAGAACAGGAGAAAAGTTGTGGATGATGTTGATTTTAAGAGACTTGGTATCTGTCATCATAAAGGTATCAGCTCTCTACTTTCTATCCATCCATCTATATCCTTTGTGGGAATAAATCTTTCTCCTGATTGGTCATAACCAATGCTCCTCACATCAAGATTGAACACAGGAAAGAGAATCTTCCTTTTCCAGCGACACACAGACTCAAATATATTTCACATTTAACGCTCATATATCTTCCGATACTCCCTTGTCATCCTCCATATCTCTTTCCATTCCTCCCTCTCTGGCTCCCTCTCTCCTCAGCCCCAGAACGGCAGTACCCCTATATATCCAAAAGCATATTCCTCTTCGAGGGGTAAAATAATCTGTTATTTTTCGGCAAGGAATAACAAAGATTGTCACCATGGAAACTCTCCCATCACGTGTGCACTCAGTGGCCCTTTTCCCAGTTCTAAAAGGAGCAATTATCTGACAACATCAAAGACAGACAACGACAAAAAAAACA
Organism: Platichthys flesus; assembly: GCF_949316205.1. Classification (NCBI taxonomy): domain Eukaryota; kingdom Metazoa; phylum Chordata; class Actinopteri; order Pleuronectiformes; family Pleuronectidae; genus Platichthys; species Platichthys flesus. The sequence continues at coordinate 8,964,292 of NC_084947.1, forward strand.
AAAGCGAGGGAGTTGTGCCCAAGCCATTCATCAGAAAGGTGGACACCGGGTCTTGTTTAGCTTATTCAGTCTAGTCGGAGTGGTGGATTCAAGCAGCAAGAGCTCACCTTGAGGCGTCTGATGGATTAACATGAACAGTCAGCCTGCTTGAAGTGTTTTTATGCAATGCAACAGGAAAGACCCACTGCTACTGTGTGGATTCTACAAATGTAGGTCAGGAAGATATTACTGCAATACAAAGCAACTACACCATCACAATCGGTGGTTACAGGGAAAACCTCTTCTGTTTAGAAATACAAATCTAAATATAAACACTTCCAACACAAACAACCTTTTATTCAGTTTTTCTTGAGATATGTGTTTTTTTTTTCTTAAAGCTGCGCTAATCAAATTTCTATATTGACAAAGTAAAATAAAATAAAAACCCACAGGTTTTTAAAATTCAAGAGCATATGCTCACAGTCTTCAGTTTTTTAAATAAACTATTTATTGTATCTCTGTGTGTTAATAGGCACTACATGGAACACTTTGGTCACAGTTTACGAATCTATCTTTGAGTGGTTGTGTTCCCTTTATCCCACTTTGACTATGAAGACACTACAAGTGGCAACATTGCAATCAGTTTTCAATGTAGTCATATACCGTGATCTGAGCTTCTATAAATTCAACTGAAACCCCTCTTCTTCCCTTATGCATAAATTGTCCTTTTTAAATACAGAATGACACATAAATCCTCTGGAAGCCTGATGGGTCATCACCTCTTTGTGCTATCATCTAAAACCAGAGCTTGTAGAAGACCAGCGCATTTATTGGCTGGGCCGGCATACAATCTGGATTTTGGCTGACAGTAATGACATTTCACCCTTTTTTATAGCATCAAATAACCCATTAAAAAGAACCTTACATAAACAATACACAGACATTTATCAGTGTGATAACAACTACGTTAAATGATAGATACTATCTTTGACAACATTTTACTTGACTTTTTAGTTTAGCTCATGCCCCACCTGCTGTGGAGGAGGCTGGCTTTATGAGCTATCTTGTAGCCAACCACCAGGTGGTGATCAAGACACTTTGGCTTCACCTTTCGGAGCCATGATGTCGCCCCCATCTTTAGATACAGTCTATAACATGACAAGTTTACATTACATTATCGGGTACCATTTACAGGACGTGTTTACATGGGATGTCAAAAATCGACACCTTACGATAATCTTGCAACTTTTATGGACAAATCTTAGTTACTTTCCAAAGAGAATCGCCAGAGGATAAAGTCTTGCTTAGGTACACCGCTCTATGCTCACATGGGCCTTACACAGTCCAGCCATACGATAAGATTTGACCTAGGAGTTCAGAGTCTAGCACTATAGCTATACCACATACACTATACACACACATTAAAATGAGATTCAACTGAACCACAAGGGCCTTTGGGCAAACCAACATTGAATGTCCTTAAATTGTAACTTTGGCAATAAGACATTGATTTCGTTGTTGTTCCCTCAAGAGCTGGGCTGGCATTTTCCTATAATGGGAGCTGAAAACTCTCAATAATAATTTATAGTCCGTTGAGATGCAATCTTACTGAGAAGTTGATCTTCGGCAAAGTTCACCATGAAAAATTAATTGCCATCTGGTTCCCTGAGGATTTTCAGTATCTTGCATGGAAAAGTGATTCAGTGTCACCCGAGCACAGAATTATTGATGAGTTAATCGATAAGCGGTTTCAGAACACGGTGTAAAAGAAAAGGGTTATAGTGTGAAGGGGAACTGCATGATGCAATGTGGAGAACAGTTTGTATTCAAAGAAGCAGGTCAGTGCTCAGGTGGAGATATGATCAGATAACAGCGTGGGATTCAACAACTGAATTAAGATTTCCCCAAAGGATCATGAGAGAAGCTGAATCAGTGCTCAGCTGATTTAAGGGATTTTTTCAGGAAGTGATGAATCAACACTTATCTCGATGAAAAAACTACAAAGAAAAGCAGACATGGTGCACTGTTGTTGAACTGTCAAATGATTCTGGAGGAGGTCTGTTGGAAAGTTTGTCGAAATCAGTGACCAGTCAGATCCCATCTTCTACTGCGGTATGCTTGAGTGCTTACAACTAAACCTGAAATAGCGATGTTCCAATACCATGTCTTCACTTCTCGATACCAATTCTGATGGACTTTGCATATTCACCAATACCAATTGCCAATCAGATACCAGCTATCTTTGTTGGATGGCCTATTTCTGGTGTTGTAATTGGCAACCCCTCGAAAATCTGAGACATTTAAGCTAGCTTTGGCTAACGCTACACTGCTAATAATCACTTATTTTTTTTGTAGACTAAAAACAGTACTTGCCAGTGCCAGTACAGCACTCCTGTTTTGGAGCTACAAGAACAAGTGATTACAGGTAGAGGAAAATTGCAGGTTTAGAATGGTAAATCTAATATACTTAAAGACGTGGTATCGGATAAGTACATACTTTTCTGGTAACCACCAAATAGACAGTAAGACAGTGTACGTGTGCATTATCCCTGTGTGTAGTTTATGTGTGTTGAGATATGAATGCAATGCTTGGCTCAATGTGTGAAGACACACTTTCTCATCCCCACATTTCTGCCTGTGTAGAGTCTCCATATTAAATATTTCAACCTGGAGTCCATTCATGGACATCAGCAAGCACAGCAGTTACAGTAGACTGACTTCTAACTGATAAGAACCTGCAGCAGATGAAAGATAAAGATAAAAGAGCACTCTGAGGATGCTCAGTCGAGTAGAGATGAGACTGGCAAACTAAGTTGGGAGGGTTCGGTGTCTCCGATGTTCTGGTGGCTTAACCATTCATGGCACGACAAACTGCTTAGAAATATGGTGACAGCAGTAAGGTTATGGCTGGATAACAAAGGGGAGTCCAGAGATTGTGGTGCTGAGCTGAGGTAAGTTGAGGTAATAAATATCTAGGTTATGGCTGAACTGTGTATAGTTGTATAAAATAGAAGATATGATAATTCGCTGTATTGTATTGACATCCAGTTCAGTGCCTGCAGGTTCTGGCACTTATCTGTTTGACCATTAACACAAAAATGTACTGTGTACTATTAAGTTGAAAAATATTTGTGAAATAAGGCATACAAATCGTTTATCTGTCTCATTGCACATAGGACATCCATCTTGATCTCATTGCTTAAAGGGTACAACTCATGAGACAATTAAATCATTAGGAGGGTAACTCATCAAGGTCATTGTTAAATGTGCAAGCTTGAAATATTAATGTTCAGTTATTCATCTCTATAGCTCAAAAGATTTTCAAAATTAATCATTACAAAAGATGTCAATATTTAAGTAATCCAACCTATTTAGTTCTGCTCAGAAACTGTTTGTTATTCATATGTTATGGTTTTTATTTTTTTACTTGGTCATTTGGCTTTCTGTGGCAAACAGATTTGAAAGGGTTCTTAACATGATTCATTCATGGAGGGCTCCTAGAACTCAAGTTAACCAGAGGATGAAGCCCGAGAATATCAAACGTAAAGAAGGCACCTGGAGAAAAACTTGGCAGGCAGAGTGTGTACACGGAGGTGAAGTGCATTACACTGAAGGGGTACTATCAGTTCTGCTGGCCTTGAGTTAAGACCAGACAGGGTTGAAATCTGCTCAGAGGTCCAGTGTCTCTTTGAGTTTGAGATCTGAAACCACACACGCACACCACACGCTGTGGTTTCAGAGACTGACAGATCCCCTGCTGTGAACTGTGTAAGAGAAGTCTGTAGATGATGGGGCAGATCAGTGCGAGTCAAGAGTTTTGAGCTGGTGTTTCTCTGCAACTCCAGGCCTGACTGAGTGAATGTATTTTCAGTTGGACAATTGTATCTAATCTGACAGATAATTTGCTTCTTGGTATCTTTCGTGGCTTTCCTTATGCTTCTCTCTTGTCTCCACCAGTATCATCATCACCCCCTCCTTTAAACCAGAAGTAGGATTTGTGGTCAGTGAGGCAACTATAGGTTTGATTCTAGGTTTTCAAGGTTCTAATAATCATACACTTTATTTATATAGCACTTTTCTTATTGTTAAATGTGCTTAAGAAAAAACAACAACACCCCCTCCCCCCACACACAGACAAAAAACTCTACAAGGCTATTAATTAAAATGAAATTGGCCAAAACTATATTAATAAATACACATCAAACATTTCTAAAAGCCTTCAAAAAGAGAAGGGTTTTAATCCAAGATTTACAAGCCAAAGCCTGTGGTTCATTTTTTACTAGCGTGTATCGCTATGGTAACTCATGCTTAAGTGACAGTTTAAATTGATCGTTTTCAAATCACTTTTACTTTGAATGTTTTTGGACAATTAAATCATTGAGAAGGTAAGTAATCAGGGTCATTGTTAAATCTGCAAACATGAAATATGTATCATTATGTTCAGTAACATGCTTCTGGCATTTTTAAAAGTACAGAATGTAACTTCGTTAAGGGGCTCTGAATCATAACAAAAGCAAAAAGACCTAGTTGAATAAGTCTTGAGACCGTCTCAGATCCTGGGAGTTTGGTTCCCTTGTGTGTTTGCATTTCAGTGAGAGAGCTTTGGTGCACAGCTATTGGTAATGAATAATCCCAGTCCAATACCAGTTACCTATACAAATTGTAAAAGAAAAAAACAGCCCACTGGCTAGCACTGTGTTTTTCCTTTCTCACACGTTGGTTGTCCTGGAATTTACCGAAGCCACGGGCAGAGAACATATGACACAATTAAAAGGCGACCAAAAGGAAACGCACCATTACCTTGAACAAAAATGGGTAGTTCCCTGGTTTGAACATTGTTGGAAACATTTTGGAAAATGTTAATACACGAGTTAACGAAATCCATGGTCTGCTTTGAAGATGAAGAAAAAGATGCTCTATCGACCCCATTTTGCTCCCACTTAGAAGCCATGTCTCATAAATGATGAATGCATATGATTCCACAACTCGCTGAACATGGGCAACAAAAATACATGGAAAAAATAGATTATAATTATATACCGTGAAGAGCTAGCTGCAGTGGACCGATGTGCTTTGCACTAATCCTGTCTCTCTTTGAAGTTTAATCCAAGGTTTCCTCATCTACATGTAATACACACTTTTGTATTATACATGCACACACTTGTGACAAACCATCTGCCCACTGTGCTGCGACTTCATCCAGACCCCTGCTGTGTATTAGCCTCCTTGTTGACTACAACCTCATCCCGCCACCTTCCTGTTTGTATATGTTCCAGCAAACATAAATGTGATCTCCTAAGCATGAGCACATGAGGTTTTCTGATTACTACAGTATGATTTACTGGTTGGGTTTATTTTCTGTCAGTCTCGCTTAGTATGATGTTAGATTTTGACTCTACATCTCAGGGTTAACGTAAAGACTGTATGCAGAAGCAGATGTAAAAGAGAATCCTTCAGCAGTGAGCCCTGCATCCTCAGATACAGTCTAGTGAAGAGAACCTTTCAGGACGCACACACATAAATCTGCACTATTTATATTCTCAGAGGAGTGCACCTGCAGATCATTGTGTATGTGGAAACAGGTTCATAAATAAATGTGAGGGGAATTGATCCGTGTCGAAGCCTTACGTAAACCTCAACCTGCCTTTGATAAGAAACTGTACTGCATAAAGCAGTGAGCTCCGACCTTAGGGATTTTGAATCCACTTTTTAAGTGCATACAGTTGTTCTCCAGATACAGATAGTCTCTCTACTTGTAAACACCCTAATGCATTCATAATTCATATACCCAAGATGAGATAAAGATAGCAGGTAAATAACAAGGAGACGTTTGCCTAATTGTTTCCATATTTCACACTTTTCTCCATCACAGGTATCATTCAGTGCCTCCTTGAGTGACTCATTTCACATGCATGCCTAAGTTTTCGTGAGGACTTCAATTTGAAAGTGCAATCAGCTGTAATTGGAACATTATAATAACAGGGGATAACGTTAAGGAAATAAATTGGTGGTAAAATATCAGCATTCTTTTTCCAGGGTTCCTGAAGGTTTAATGTAAGACTTTAAGATCATATAAATGAAGTTAAATACCTCTGTCAAGTATGACAGATATGAAGGAATATCAGTGATACACAATTACTTACACTTCCCATAATTGAAGATAATGTGAAGTAGCCTATAGGAGAGAATAATCGAATGTTACCTGACAAACTACAGGCAGAGACAATAGTTATCTATAGTTTTTCCCATGGCAAATCGTTGATTAGACATGATTAGACGCAATTAATTGACATTGACATTATAATAAAGACTGAAAGGTTTTTAAATCTTTCAAATATAATATTTCACATTTAATATAACAATACTTTTTTTAGGCATCAAATTGAGATGATTAAATTCTAATTCTAAACTGCGATAACCCTGTATCCACCTTATTGGGTATGGAAAAGAATAAACATACACATTATGATGAACATACATTCAGGATATATTTAGGTCTGATAAATCCACATACAAACATGAAGCACAATCACACACTGTGCAGTGTAGTCACCCACATAACATATAAAATGATATTTACAGAACATATTAAGTAATCTGTAGCCCGACAATCTCACAAAACACACCAACTCTTTGATATCAGAGGAATTAATTCATTACTCCATCCCCCTTGTTTCCTACTCAAATCACTCCTGCCTGATCCTCTGCCTCCATATCCTCCATGAGAATGCATCTTTAACGGCTCTTGCATCTTATCCATGAGTCAGTCATTTTCTCCATCTCCTCTCATTGGTAATCTTGGATTACCTTTATATTCTTGGCTCCATTTGCATGCATCGTTTCCTGCCTTCTTGAGCAGCTCAGGAGCACAAGGAGAGAGCGATAGTAACCAGAGATCCCATTCTCACGCTGCATTCTCTCACAATTGTGGGCGGATAAATGTTCAAGAAAAAAACCCACTGGACTGTTCCAGAAACAGAAACACAGCACTCTCATTGCGTTATTCCACTCAGATTGAGTGTAACAAACGTATCAACCAAAGTCAGATTATACCGACACGACAGGTTATATCAAAGTGACATTTCAACGTTCTCTTTAAAATGCTGTCTGAAAACCAAGCATTAGGGTTCCAGCTAAAAGTGATTATTATTTAAATGTTTCTTTGCTGTCAATCACACAGAGACTAGCGTTTCAAATCATGTCACTCAGACCCATCGCATTGATCATTGCATTGTCACCTCCTGTCAGTTCTTAAAGGTTGTCCAAAAAAAACTCTACACCTTCCTCCTCATTTGGTGACTTGGATCTATGAATATGCTGATATGGCCCCACCCCATCTCCCCATCCACAAGTTGACAGGTTAGTTTTCTTAGGGTTGTGACATCATAAATCCTGGATGTCTAAATCCGTCATGGTGTTGACTGTTGCCTTGTCCTAAAACCTGATTTTCTCCAGAAGGGGACTTTATAAGAAACTGTGTTGCTGGTATTTAATAATCAAGTATCAGCTAACAGATAAACTATTTAATAATGTCCAACTCAAAAAGCCCTCTACCAAGGCCAAACTGTCCCCTTATGAAAACACATTTAAAAACACTTGATGCATGTGCACCATATAAGTCCCTTCAATGTACTAAAATCATTGATGTCTGGTTGCAGAAACATAATTAAATCAATGTTCTTATTTCTTCCACTATGTGTTCTCCAGGTCAAGCAGTGCCCTGGTGTGCAATAAAGGTAGACTACTGTGAAGAATCTTCACAGCCGTGTTAAAATGATTTACTGGATCAATTGGCACAGCCAGATTTCTGGCTCACAGGCCCAGCTCATCTGATTATTCAGATTATCAAAGTCCTGCCAGAATCAGAGGGGAACGAGTGGAGGAAAGTGAGACAGTCTGGAAGGAAGCATAAGAGCAATAGAAGTATTTTTAAACTTGCTCCCTAGACAAGACAGTCGAGATGTTGAAAGCATTGAAGTTGAAGCAAAATTTGACACTTTGTTCTGAAAATAAAGAATCTATTTTAAACGGATACCTTATGGAGTAATAAAGGCTATAATTAGTTTTCAATACTGACACCGTAATGGTTGATTCTTAACTGCTTTTTTTTATTCATAGGTTGTCTTTTACACATATTATTTTATAGAAGGCGAAGGTGGAAATAAAACCAACACTGGCAGGAGAAATAAAGGATAATATTGGTTTGGGGGTGTTGCTGGGGATGTTGTTAATTCACAGTGTGACCACGTCAAGGATCGGATTTGCACAACAGTTAACAAACCACTTGACCTCCCACCCCAGCAGCTTGTCTGTCAGAAGGTCAAAAGAAATCCTAATGTAAATCTGGATGGGTCCATCATTATAAGATAACTTAGGCCATGACAGCGAATTCTAATGTTAGCCATTAGACACTAAGCTTTAAACAAGTCTTCGGTTAACAAGAAAGTGAGGCTAAAGTGTCTTGATCGCCCCCTTGTGGCTCACTGCAAAATAAGTCCTAAACCCTGCCTCCTTCTTGTTAGTGGATATGGAATGGATCCCAAAAAAGTTGTAAAGTACACAAAGCAGATTTTCTCAAAGATTTGAGTTTTTTTTTCTTACTGTCTCACTGATGTATGTCCAACTGCAAATTTTTCTGGTATACGTTTCTTTTAATCACTTGTTTAATGCTATAGAAATGAGGTGAAACTTTGTGATAGGCAGCTTAGACTGACTCCTGATTGGTCGACCACAGGTGTTGGCATGTCCTTGACACCATGGCTGGATCTCCTGATCGCTGCTGTGCAGACTCTGGCTCAGAAATTACATTGTTGCTGCAAGATGGTAGAGTTGGTATCCGGCGATATTTTGGTTTTATTTCTGAACCGCAGAAGATTTAGATTTAGTCAATTTAGGTCAGCTTGCATATGTAATTAAAACGTTGCATTTCCAAGAAAAAAAGGTAATTTCTCTTTTGGATAAAATAGTGTAGTGTTGACAGTGTTGACAGTAGTGTTGACAGATTGAACAGGTGTAGGGTTCAACTCTTAAGACAAAAACAGACAGCAAGCTAGAAAAAGTGAACCTTAGTGTTTACGTTGGCTTTGCCCCTTGAAATGCTGCAATCCCTCATCATTCACAACTCATGACTTTTCATATTAATTCAGCACTTTATATCATTATTTATTACTGCTTTATTATCAGAAATTGCTTGGCGGGCACACCCTGGAGGAAAAGTGTTTCTCCTAAAAATGCAATTGCTTTTCCTAGTTATCATTTTTGTCAGGAGGGTAAACCAATTTGAAAAAGGAGAGAGGCCTTGATGAAATTGTTGATGTATCTGTGTATGCATGGATAATTTTATAGCAAGTCTGTTTGTGTGTGAGTGCGCTTATGCGATGGTCTCTCTATCAGTCACTGTTTTTTCCATTCTAAATGTGATTCTCAGTGCGTGTCATTGTAACAAACAAATGGCCTAATTGGTGGGAAGCGATTTCCAAACTCAAAGCAATATTCTTTAATGTCAGTGTAATATCACCCCATTTACAATGAATGACAGCCAACACCGAACTTTCACAGGGTCCCAAGCAACAAACCCGCAGAGTTTACTTCAATAAGACGAATGGTTCTTCAGAAAGTGGAACGAGCGAGAGAGGGACAGAGAGAAAAGGATGGAGATTACTGGATTTATTGGAATTCTCTGTCAGACGTGTGGCCCACTGTACCGGTAACTCCTCCAACTGTGTGGATGATTGGTTTAGTTGTGATCAATAACCAACTAATCCATGGCGCTCGTGTTACAGCAGAATCGAGTGTGTGTGTTGATGGTGGTGTGGAGGCTGGAGGAGGCGGGTTGCGGGTGGAGCTGGTGGATTGGCTGGAGATTTGGAGGTGGACAGCGCCGGTTAGGATCATTCTCTTGTGACGGACCAGCCACTCTCATCCTCTCTGCTCTTAAAGTCAGCTCATTGCTCTCTCATTTCACACTTGATGGCAATTGGAAAGGATGGGTGTGAGGGAGAGGGGAAGAAAAAACACTTGAGCATTGAGGAGTTAGAATGGAATGGAGAACAAGGGTCAAGAGAGGTCAGATGTGGGCAAATGAGAAAAGCTGTTGGAGAGATGAAGATAAAAGGGAATAGAAGCTGAATGGACTAGACCTGAGAAAAATGCTTAGAGCAGTATTGCTGTTAAACGATGTCCGTGTTTCATTATGCTGCCTAAACAGACACAAGCATTTCACTTATTAAGCGAGTAAATATTTTTAAGATGTTGGCTGTTAAGGACCTTAAATTATCCGGACAACGGTTGGATGTTGACAACTCCTACTTCTAAAAATCACAACAACAACAAGTCAGTTATTTGCATTTAAGCAACATATAACAATACAATAATAGTTTGTGCAGACCCCAACATTTAACATCTCGTCTTTGCTGTGGTTTAACCTCTCACCTGGCTGTACATCCTGACAGCACACATGGGTGCAGCTCCAGATGCAACGGAGCGGACTCCTGACAACACCCAACCTGCCAGATGTTTGGGGAGGGAAGAAGTGCAACACATGAAACACATGCAACAACAGAAAAACAGCACAGCCCTGGTTTTATTCAGATGTTAATTTACTGTAGGAATTTTGGCTTTAATTTTGAGGGGAAAAACTTAAAATGAATGAGCACTTTAGGTTACAGTAAATAATACTTTCAAATGTGCTTTGCTTTTGATGACTCCTACTACCAATGAAACAAATCATTGCAGACAAACAAGGTCGTCATAACAGCTGGATCCATGGAGCTAAACTGGATGAGTTGAAAAGACAAGTGGGTTAACACCAAGCAGCTCTCATACGACAGACACTGCCTACGACAGACAGTGTAGGCGAGTTTATGGCTATGAAGTTGAAACCTGACTCAGAAGGAGAATTTGTGAAGAAGCTGAAGGATGAATAGCCCTTGATAGGATTCAAGTCCAAGTCAAGTGCGTCATCACAACTAAAGGTCAAGCTGTATATCATAATTTCTAAACACTTGAGGCTTCTCAGTTTGCTTTTGGATGATTTAGTTTTTTTTTGGTCAAGGTGCCAAAATGACTCCGCAGTGCAAGCACAGTCTTAAGATTATAAACAAAAGTCGAGAGCAATTCTGCAAACATTTGCCCAGTATTTGAAAACTACAGATTCTCTGAACTTCAAACTGAAAGCCTCCATTACCATGTTCATTCTTCTTAATTTCTGAATTCAGTGTGTTTGTATAAATAACTGAAGAGGGTGACGACTGATTTCTACAGAGGATGAATTCCCTTTAACTCAGATATTTAAACATCTAAATTGTGTACAGTCTCTAGGGCCCTAATTAAACATCTCACTAAAATCCTTTAACTATAAAGTTATCTCTCATCATCTCTGACTAAATATGCAGACGGGGCTGTATTGATAAGAAAACTGCCGCCACAGCATGTTCAACCAAGAGCTGCCGAACTCAAAGTTTAGGTATCACATCACACATTTATCATATTCAGAGAATATGATGAAGTACTGAAGTAATTATAGTACACTACACCATGTAATCTATAATTGGTTGGTCGGTTGACCGGTTTTATTTCCATTATTGATGGAAGCATATGCTAATGATCTTCTTTCACATTATTATTTTGACTATAGCTACAGTTCTGTAATTGGCAGCAAATCAGCTGTTTCTTGCTATAAGGTTTGTATACAGGGTCTTCCGCATTAAGATGCTCACATTCTGCTCTTGCTCTTTCATGATTGGCTTGTCTTCATCCATATTTATAGAAAACATGACTCAGACAAGACGGAAGTTAACTACATCACTCACACTGAAACACCTCACCAGCAGCCATGTTTACACCGAGATTCGAAACTGAATACGATATTACAAAGTGATGCTTTAATCTATTATTTACTATAACATTTCAAAGGACTTGAAACTTGCTGACCTCAGCTCTTTGAAAACATGCATGGGAAGAACATTGATTCAAATATTGAGGCAAAGCTTCCATTTCTGATTTTTTAAACTAGGAAATTACATTTCAGAATCATTTGGTCCACTATTGATATCAAAATAATTGTTTATTCATAAAACAAAACAGGGGACAGTGATAAGCACCATCACTTCAGAGCAAGAAGTTTCCCATCCCTTATCGGCCAGGGTCTTTCTGTGTGGAGTTTGCATGTTCTCTCCATGTCTCCACAGACACATTTTTCAATAATGTTATTATTACAAATAAGTTCAATATATTTTACATTATTCTGCTGAAAAACAAACAAACAAATCTAAAAATAGACAGACAGGGGTGAAAACGTAACCTCTTATATGCAGGTAACAGAACATTTTAGGAACAGATCTGATTTGATTTTGAGAGGATCATACCCACCGCATTTCTATAATTCCGGTTGATTCTATATGTATTGAAGATGACATGCACACACTTACACACAGCTGCAGCCACAATTTCCCCTCATCTTTTATCCCAAGAAAGAGGGGGTGAGTTAATATCAAAGCTGCTTTTGTATTGGACATGGTGACATACAAAGACATGGCTGCTGTCTCATCTGAAGCCACTTTCTTTTATTTTGTATGAGTCTAAAAGTGTGTGGTAGCAAACTGTAAAATATCGGGATGTTCTTTTTCCACCAGTGATGCTCTTTTTTTTTTTGATGATGCACTTTTGCGTCTGTGGAGAAAGTCAAACATGAGGCTGAGAGGAAGGGGGCACGAGGAGCAAGACAGGCAGTGTGTGAGTGCAAAAGTACTGAAAAAAAAGGATTAGGGTCAGTTCCAAGCTTCAAACGACAGGGCCTGTTCTTTGTTTGGTGCTATAGAGTTTTTACAGAGGGAGCTGCTTTATGAAATGTCTCACTATGATTCAAAAGCTTTGCTCTGTGCATCCGTCCACTTTGATTTATTTCAGGGTAAACTGACGACAACAGCAATCCACTTGATCAAGGGATTCAAACCAAAACAGAACAAAATCAAACAAAATTAATACAGCTTTTTGTTCTGTTAGTATTAACTTCAAACTACGTCATCCCCAAATGCCACTTTACTTCTCCTCCCGGTGGAGGCGTGAGATACAAAATCTGCTGCATCTTTGTGGCTGAGAGATATGCACGAAGAAATTTAGAAAGAGGGGTGCAGATGAGGAGGACGTGACGGGGGGGGGGGGGGGGGGGGATGCTTTTAGTGAGAGTGTGCTATAATTTTCTCAAAAAAGGAAGAGTGACTGCATCAGGCTTCAAACAGCCGGACCTGCTCTTTGATCCATATCTTTTCATGAAAAGCCTATTTGTGCCTTAAGCTTTCAAATCAGCCTTATTACCTTATTGAGAGACTTTAAAATCAATAGACTTGCAAAAGTATATTTACAGAGTTTTAAATGCACAAAATTACCTTGTATGCTGTGCAATTAGAGGTGACCTTATTTGCATAACAAATGAACAACAAATTAAGAGCACGTCAAAGCGATGAACCCCAAAGGTTCGGGGGGACAAGATGAGTCATTTGCAAATCAGGAATGCAAGTGATGAGAACGGACTCTGAGAATGAGGATGAGGCTTGAATAAATAGTCCCTACTTTACAGTCTCATAAAAAGCCAGAGCCTGGGGAGATTTTCTTTGCAACTTGTCAAATTGCCAGTGATTGGGCTTTTTTGAACAATGAAAAGAAAAACATCATTACGTATCAATAAAGTTGCCTACACTGTGTTTAATAAGCAGGACGAGGCTCATCTGCATACCCCACCAATTGTGAGAGAGGTAAGTGGCAATATATGAGAGACCCAGTATACAAAAATAATAACCATAAATGAACTGAAAATACATATATTTCTTTTAAATTTATGACTTTAATCCCAGAAAATGTCCAGCAAATTTATTACTTCACGATCTCAGACAATATTGGAGGTTATTCTTTTCGGAATTGTATTTCTTGGAATATTACACGCCTCAAACTTTTTTTAAATCTATTTTGTGCCTAAAAGTTCGAGATTACTGTTTTATTGAAGTGAACAGGAAAGGGATCTCACACAGTACGCTTGGATACATGTTTACACCAAGAAAAAAGTTATTCTAGTCGAGATCTAGATTTGAGGAGGTCATCACTTTGAATTATACTTATACATTGTAAATGCATAGTTCAAGACATGACATGTTATTTACAGGTAGAGCAAACGACTCACTTAAATCTAAAATGTAAGTTATATAAGAATAATATCTGTTAGTAAATTACTCTGTGATGATTTACGCACAAAATGTGTTACATTGTAGGGAAAATACATTTGGCCACAAACAGATGAATTCCAGCCAAACACTCTATAAAGCTTTGATATACAAATTATATATTTTTTTGTGTGTTTGAATGCATTTTTTCTATACGAGGCCAACAGTTACTGGCTCCTCCAGTGTATGATATATGAGCGATGTGTAAGTGATATCAATGAGAATCCAGACATGTAATCTACCTTGTCAGAGTGTGCTGGAGTCATAAAGTATCAGATTGATTACTGGATGATAGTTAAGGCCCTGGGACTAATAAACAGCTTTAATCATTGTGAAATACACTCCAGAGACAGGCTGTAAATCTGAGAGCAGAACAGAAGGGTAAAATCGCACAGTGCTGTTGTAGTGTTACATTTGCCAACTTCTGCTGGTCTGTAATTTAGAGGCAGCCAGGCCACAGAACACATTAGTAATGGCACCGCGTCAGTGCTGGAGCATATGTGTTTGAAATGAAGTCGTAAATTAGGATTTAATGTCTTGGCTGACAAACATGACAGAATCTGGAGAGAGGAAATTAAGGATGAATATGGTTAAATATCATAAGTGTTTGATGCTCATCTATAATGCAAAATGACCGTTTTATTTTTACTTGATGTTAAAAGGGGTTATTTTGCTTTTCCTTTGAAAACCCTGCATATCCCAAGGATCCGAGTTGAGCCTCGAGACATGTAATGAAAATGTCATATGTAAAAGAATAAAGTCAAAATACACATGAAATGGACCCAAGGCAGGAACTGCTTTCACACTCAAATAGTCCAAGGGATGAAGTTTAGTTTCTGAATCTTAATCTTGAGAAGTCTCACTAAATAATTTATTCGAGTGGCAAAAGTCTACAGTCTAGTGTATGAAAATACAAAAAGATGCAGTGTGCTGCTTACAGAGTGGACCTCGGGTCAGCAGCTGACAGCCGACTGTCTATTATGCTGCGTCATGTAGTGATGGGGGTGGTCAAGGTGATTTTCACCCCATCATTTCTGTCTGTCAGTCTGTCTAGCAAGGCCAGCAGGTTCATCATTGCAACAGAATGGCCCAGCTTTCAACCTGCAGCAGTACACAAACTATAAATGGATGAAGCCCTGTTTGACCCTCTTATTTTTTTTAATCTCTCAACAACCACTATACCTGATCGACTTCGAACTTAGTGGGTGTGCTGCTGAGGACCCAAGGAAGGGCTGTGTCAAGGGTGAGGAGTTTTGGAGGAGCAGTTCCTGTGAAAGCTTCAGACATCACTTTTGTTCATTTTAGTTGACATGAAGAAAAAGAACAACGAGGGCAGTACAGCATCTGGATAAATTATAGATAGATGTATTTGTCCTGTGCTATACACAGTTGTCTTCAAACATATAGAGAGAAACAGAATACTTCCAATACCAACAGCACCGACACCACACCTCACCACAGTAAGCATACATAATCTAAAAGGTGCCCCACATTTTATAACAGCACCCTCACACCCTGAGGTTCTGTCATTTTCTTGTTTCACCGTTTGTTCAAGAGTGCGATACTCGTGGGCTCAAATGATTTGGATAACACTCTGAACTGTCTTCCTGATGGTAAAAGCTCGTTTGTGATAAAAAAGGGGATGTGCTTCATCTAGAGATATGGCTTTCATTCTTCACCAGCCGAGACTCACAGATCAGTGTCAGACAGTTTTGCTGCTGTCCAGCAATCTTATTGGATGTATTTCATGCAGTTTATTTTGATCATTCACAGACAATGAAAAATAACAGGCTGTGGAGCAGAAGGTTAGGATGCTCTCCACCAAAGAGTGATAGAAGAGAACCGGCCTCTGTTCACTTTAAACTGTCTCAGTTTGCGCATGAAATATAGATTCTGCAGACCTTTCGTATAGATTGGGTTAGATTGGGTTAATAGCTAATTGCTTCCGTTACGTTCCTAAATATATATAGTTCACTTCTACTTCAATAACATCCCCAGCAATAGTCTGTTGATGGGTGCAGCTAGCAGTCCTATGTTCAAAAATAATATCCAGATGCCTTTTCTTTCATTGAATAATTATTACATTTTTAGTCATATCAAGAAGGCTCCTTTGCATGTTCGATGCTGTGTTATAAATGGGATATTTCACAGTGAAATGTATTTTCTATGTTTTTTACTTGCAAAAAATAAGTAGCTTTGATGGATCCAGGCGCACAGTTTACAAATCTGAGGGGAACAAACTATGAATCAAAGAGCACAGCTTCTAAATCATGCAGTATTTTGAAATCCAGAGCCTACACATTTACACACGCATTTCTTCTTTCTCCTGTCGGCGACAGAGGGCTCTGTACTTCCGTCCATTCTGTATATTTGTGTTACAGGACTCTCTTAAGAAAGCTGCAACCTGAGTTAACCCTGTACCAAGCAATCAGGCTACTGACAGGTATATTTTAAATGGTTACTAGCACAGACAGTAAGTTGTACTGGTCATTCACATACAGGAGAGAGGACACACAAACATCTGACAGACACGCCGAGTTCAGGGTGTGAACGCACAATCATTCAGCTAGAGAAACAGAAGGTAGGCAGTGAAATGACTGACAGATTTGGTTCTTTTACTGACCCACACAATGAAATGATTTCACACACAGCTCACAAAGCTCCACAAGGGCCCTTATCAAAGTCTTATCCGCCCTACCTCAAACTCATAATAACATCTCTGACAAAAAATAAGATCTTACAGTACCAGAAGCTCTGTTGAAAATCAGTAGGGATCAATTGCAGTCAGATATGGATTCTCTGCATGTTTCTACTAAACCTGGGAGGCAAACTCTTATGCAACTCTTTCCAGAGAACAACTGAAATTCCTACGACAACTCCGATGAAATGCCTATGACAAAATTTAATAGCACTTGTCCCTTTGGCTGTCTGCCTGTAACAGGAGCAGCTAGCATCAGATAACTCTGTACTTCTGGCCTCAAGCCTCAATTATAGTTTGGGGTTAAAAAGGGGAAACAGTGAAAAAAACAAAAAAAGGCACCAAGATGAGGACAGTGCAGTTTCTGCTCATGTTGGTGTTCATTCAGCCTTAAACCAAAACGAGAAAGCATGATTGTTGTACAGTAGGAGTCATTTATTGGTTGATCAATTTATGCAGAACTCCAACATCAGGACCCATGTGAGGAAATCAAAACACTGACTGACAGTATAGTGGAAATGAGGGAGCGATAGGATGAGATATGAGATGTTAGACATTATTTTAGGGTTACATTCTAGGGAGAATAATTGTGCAATCACAATGCAACAAACATTTTTATTGGACTCGATATGGCATTATACTATGCAGACCAAACATCATGTTTGGGCTGCATGTTTCTTATAATGAGCAATAACAAGATCACTTCCTGAACCAGATGATTCTCTGTAGTTTTGATTCAAAACCACAAACAAACCATAGTCCAGAGTCTGGTCCAAAGGGAACTGAGACCTTGAAAACCAAAATAAATCATACTGTAATGAAGGAACAACAGAATATATGCAATGTGGTCATGGCTTCCGGATATCGTCAACAGACTGGCAGTAGCAATTTTAAAATGTGTGAATATGTTTTGCTACCTACGGGTAGTTGTGGTAATCTTACTGCAATTATTTGAACAGCTCATAACAAGCTAAAACAAATGTCATAAATGCCCTGTTACTACCTGTTGAAGATTCTGTGATTTTATAATAAATTGTAATCAATTATTCTAAACAGGTACACACGTTGCCATGATTTAAGGGCTTTTTACAACTGTGCCAAAATTAAAAATAGGTTATTTCCACATAATACGGTGTCTTGATATGAGGCTTGTAAACACCACATGACAGCAATTTGTAAAACATAAGATTAAACACAACAAAGAACTTGATTTGAATTGCAAATGACTTGTGAAGATAACTGATGAAACTGTGCCACAATCGGAGATCAGCTTGACAATAATTAACACTTAGTAGAAGTAACCTTGATATCAGAGTTTCACTGTTGTAAAATGCAAAATTGGAATTCCCGGCAGAAACAAAAATGGCCATTTTTTGATACAAAAACAAGAACCTGCTCTGTGCAGCCTGATATGCATGAAACATCCTCAGATGGGCCACTTCACTCAGCCACAGGTTTGATTTCAGCTAGAAGGCATAAGCCCTGTGAGTGCAATCATTAGCCATTGCTGTCACACATGCACACAAACCTTGCAGCTTGGCTTGTGTTAAATGCAATCACACTGGGGAAAACAGATTAATGTTACGAGTCTGTGAGTGTGCGCCAATGCTCCTATTTGTCCAAGTTAGACTACACTGATTATTTATTTAAAAGCAACTCTGACGCATGGCTGCAGATATAGATACTAAAGCCATAAGTGTACAAACAGCTACATATACAGACTTCTGCACATATACCATATAGAAAAACTGGGATCTGTGGATCATAAAGTTTTATCTTATCACTGTTGATTGATAAGGAGTCTTAAATACACACTTGAAAATAAGTCTTTTAATGTATATGGCGTGTTTGTGTCGGTTACTCAGATGGATCAGCACACGCACACACACACACACACACACACACACACACACACACACACACACACACACACACACACACACACACACACACACACACACACACACACACACACACACACACACACACACACACACACACACACACACACACACACACACACACACACACACACACACACACACACCGAGCGAGACAGACAGAGAATGAACCTGAGAGCTACCGTCCATCACAGATAATAAATGACTGCAGGTTCCCCAGACCAGGAGAGATAAATGAGCACTGTCATTATGTTTACCTGGAAATTTCCTGAAGCTGGCCATTACCATGTGGCTATACCAAAAAAGAAAACCTCTGGAAACTGAAGAAACTGTCCTCATTAGTGCCTTGCTGCCTAGATTTAGAATCATCACTGGAATGCAATTAGATTTTTAGCGAGCTCTTTAAAAGACAAGTGACACAACACTTCATAATTCCAGGAGCCACACAAAATAACACAAGTATGACCGTGAAACATACAGAAACCATTTCCTTCTCCAAGTGAAGGGACCTTTCCTGTGATGTACAGCTATCATCTATCAGACGGTACTTAGACTGTGGCACAACACAGTGGACCGGAATTGCCACACTGATTGTGATCAAACTCTTCAATCATTTCAGTGAGGAAAGATGCTTTATGTCTCGGCCTCCACCGAAGGTCGAGGTGTCTGGCATTTCTGTCTAAAATATTGTAAGCTGCATCTTTGATAATGACTCCAACCTGAAGAGGTGCAGATGGAGACTGGTGTGTGGGGACACCAGATGGACTCACACATGCTGTATGTTGGTAACGAAGGGGACAGCTTTTCCATTTCCATCAGTCACAACGACTGTGATGATGATTGCATCCATGTGTGACACCTTCAGACTGGAAAAATAAGAGAGGAGTGAACACACCGAGGAGATTTACAAAGCCTCGCTACCCATTCAGACACAGCCTGCTATCATGATCCATTAAACATCTATTGCCACACAAGGCTACATCCTTCACCCTTTCACTAATGCAAAAGGACAATCCTCTTTCAGGAAGGATCAGCCAACAAGAGAAATGAGATTAAAAGTAAGGGTTAATATAAAAAAAAAAAAAAAAAATTGTAAAAATGTGTTTTATTATGGGACAGGACAATCTGATCCTTGTCCCTGAATATGCTCCAGCCTGACAAAGGCACTAGACGCTGCAATCTGCCTGGACTCCAGGGGCATCATTCAGCCCAGTGGAGTGTGTACAGGCCTACCAGCAAAGGAGTTACTGTAAAGAGAAAGCAGTGATGTACTGACCAAAATTGAGGGAGGCTTGTACCACTCGGAATTAACGTCACCGACCAGTCGGAAGAGGCACCTGGAACTCCTCCTCAAGTCGTGTTTGGACTTGGAGGGTTGGAGGAACCTTACCAGCTAAGATGACTGCCCAGTGTATCAACAGTAGTCTAAGCTGTCCAAGTGCAAATTTGTTCCTGTAAATTGGGTTTTAAGTTATTTGATGATGTAAAATGTGTTGAAACCTCATGATTGACAGCTGAGAGTGATTCGCAATTGGACGAGTATCCTTGGTAACTACAGCACAGACACAAAATGACCTAATCGGCTCAAGGTGGCAACATTCGCATTCAAGACATTTGGCCCCTAATTTCTGGATAGCAGGAGGAAGTACAGATGATTTGTCCATTTCTATGTACAGTCCATGGTCCCACAGGGTAGTCGTTTGGAAACTTCAGACTTGTTAACCAACTAAAAAACACCAAAAATGTACTTCCATATGACAAAGAAGGTTTTTAAAGACTACCCAGAATCACTCCATGTGAAGGCTGTATACTGTGCTTGTTTCTCCAACAGGCGTTCTAAGACTTCAACACTACGTTGGCAACCTGCAGGTTTGCTTTTAACTGAGAAGTCGGCAGGTAGTGTGAGTTTTCAGAAGAAAACTCCAGGGATTCAGCAGCTTATTCCTTAGGAAACTAATATGTAAAACAGACCCCTGCAGCCATGTTCACATGACACAAGAAGAGTTTTGTTACAATGATAGACATTCAACTGCCTGGGGTTGCTAAACTAAATGTGATAAAACAGAAGAATCCTTTAAGAAGTTTGTGTCATTGTGATCAAGCATTTTTCTGTCTTCCTCAGAGGTCTGACACTTCTCTTTGAAAGGTAAATGTTTCCCCCTCTGTATTGGAGACTTTATGGATGCAAAAATTATAGAAATGCAACAGAGTGTAGAGAGAACCACACATTTACCCCCCAATATATCCATCCAGCCATCAATCCATCAGTCAATGATCTTCCACTTATTTAGGCCTGGGTTACACAGACAGCAGGTCAAGAAGGGTATCCCAAACATCCTTCTTTCTAGCCAGGCTTTACAGCTGTTCCTGGGAGATCCAGAGGCATTCCCAGGCCTGAAGGGATATTTCTAAATATCTAGTGAGTTTTGGCTCTACCCTTGAGTCTTCTCCCAGTTGGCCATGCCCTATAAACATCCAACGGAATGTGCCTAGATGACTAGATTCCCGATCCTCCTCGACTGTCCCCTTCTGACGTGAAGGAGGAGTGGTTCTACTCCTTCGTGATATCTGAAATGAGTGAGTGAGTCCATCCAACTGACAGGAAAAAACACATTTTGACCACTTGGATTTGCGACCTTGTTCTTTTGGTCACAGATTTCCTGCCACTGTACTCTAAAAATATGATAATAAAATAGAATATATAATAATCACAGTTTTGTTGTCCACATGTGTTGCTTTTGCAAGTTTATCAAACAGGCTACACCCAAACCTCTCCATCTAAACACATGAGAAATCACTGTGCTGCTGTTAGCAAGTATAGGCATTCTGTCAACAGATGTGATTTTCCACAATAGGGAACACGCGCCCTGTAACGTTAAATATAAAGTCATAACTAATGGACATGGAAATAGATATGAGCAGTATTACTTTTATCATAGACACAGAGACTAGTGACTGGAATACTATTAATGCAGAAAACCCAGAAGTCCTAAAAATGAACACATTTGAGAAAAACTCCAAACAGCCCATATTCATCACCGGAGAACAGAACAGTGCCTGTTTATCGCAGCATTGATACAGCCTGGTGTCTGTGGACACTCTGACATTGTCATTTTAGTAATTTTGTCTGTATCCTCTGAAAGAACAAGGCATTGTTATCACAGGAATAAATCCAGAGGTAGAAATAATAGAGCTAGAGGCCTGCAGCAAATACCAAGCAAACAAATATTATCCAGTGATTCACCATAAATCCCTCAATCATATTTTGCATCATTTCTCCTCCCAACCCTGGGCTGATGTAGACTGATACTGCCAGTTTTGGTACACTATACTCTATTATCACCATTCACACAGGTACTAAACATCGGCGGACACATGGTTCACACACACATCAAGTCCATATGTACCAGATGGATCCAGAAGCACATCTTGAGCTCACTGGTCACTATTACAATATATAAATGTGACGTGCCAAATGAGGACTTTTACAGGTCAGTGGTGTCCTTCTGGCCAATGGTTAAAGAATCAGTTGGCTTTGTCCTTGCACCGTGGACCATTCACCAGGCTGATGCATTTTTTAATTGTCTGCAATATTCAACTGCAGTGGTTTTGTTGTTATAATGTGTCTATAGCTCCCAATGTCAAATGGATTGTTCCGAGAGCACATCTTCTTACAAATCAATCCTTGCTTTCCTGCTGTGGCCCAATGCGGTGCAAATCTTAGCAAGATAACACCGTGTTAGAAACTCTACTTTTAGGATTTCAGTGCATTTGGGCCCAGTGTGAGCGTGAGCATGTCCATGACTGTATAGGTATTTCTAATATCAAAGCATGATAACCATTTATGTCCAACCCTGTGAGGCATGGTGATGGGAAATGTCTCTTTCACTTAATGCTTCAACCTCTAAAATGCACTCACTTGAGCACATACCTCCACCAAGGCCTCATGGAGTTCAGTAGTTTTTGTCCAGGTAATCAGAAGTTGATGCACTAATGATAAAAGTAAATGCTGAGGTGAACCCCCCAAACAAAGGCACAAGAAATGAACGGGAAGCAGCTTATGTGCGTCTCTGGACTGAGGACTTCTTTTCCTCAAAAGGCTTAGTCTGTGATTGTTCCTTAAATCCTCTAAAGCTGATCTGACCCCACTTTGCCCATGAAAGACCAACGGCTGTTAACCTTCCACTGTGCATGAGTGTTTTTGTAGGTATCAAAGGGAAATGTTTATGCAGGGGGGATTATGTGAGCCTGAGCAAACTGCGCTAGAGAGGAAAAAGAGGCGGCGGCTGTGTAGGTTTGTGTGTATGTGTGTCTGTGTGTGTCCCTCGATCCCTTGTGGTGTTTTCCTAAAGTTTCCTGCATCAGTGAGACCAGTACCTTTTTTTTACATGGATTTGCAGCTTTAAACCTGTAAACTTGTATTTAAAGCAAAACACATTCTGGAAACGAATGCTGCCATCTTGTGCATATGGAGCCACTGATATGTACTTTGGCTTTTAAACGATACGTCCTGCCTCTTGCAAGCTTTACTCAAGAACCCCTTGCCTTGTTCTGGACTTTATCCAGAGTTAATGTCTGAAAATGGCTTATATCCCTGGATTGAATTCCTTCATTCGTCATTCAGCCCTTTTGATACTGTACAAAGCCCAGCTTGCCATCTCATCTTAAATGTGCTTAATTAACAGGGGGACGAATCCTACAAAAGAGCTGATTCCACAGTTCTTTAGTGTGGTCCATGTCCAGTCCACTAACATGGAGAAGGCTAAGTTTATGACCTATAGCGCTTTTGGAGAGCAGAGTTCTCCATCTTTATAATGTTCATGATATAGCTGCGATTCACCAGAAAATATCATCATCTCATTTGAAACTGAAGCAAAGGTCGACTTCTCTTAAAGTAAAGAAATCACTCTTTAAAGAAAAAGGAAATCTTTTCTGTAAAGGATGCGTTAATTTACACCATCAAAAGTCACCTCCCCTTTGTTTATGAATTTATTATGTAAGCAGAACAAAGATGTGCAACTAGCAGGCTATTCATTGTCATGTATTTCAAAGCCTCTGACAACTTTCATCAAAGTGGTTCAGCTTTTAATGTATTCACTTTTGAGATTCCCTCTCCTCTTATCTCAGCCCTTCGTCTCCCTCCTCCGCCCGCATCTCAACCACAGAACTACAGATGATCAGTGAGTTTCCCTGCTAACAACTTTCTCTGCCGTCTGCCCTCAGTTCACAGAGCAACGTTTTTTCACCTGTCAGTAGTAGAGGAGGAGATGAAGGAGGACGGGGTAAAGGTGTGGGGATGAATTCCTTTTTTCAGACAATGTAATCACAGACAGGACTCCTGGCTCCTGATCAAGTGGCATAGCGGTGTGGGGGGGGGGGGGGGATTTTTTGCAAGAAACGCCACCGCAGTAATTCCGCAAGCATGTCACGTCCTCTAGCACGTGGGTGGTCAGGAGCTGGATGCAGAAAAATATTTCTGCTATCAGAAAGCTTCCATGTAAAAGCCAGTAACAGAAACCAAATGATAAAGGTGGGTAAAATAGTGTAGGGGGTGGGGGGGGGGGGGGTAGCAGCGCAGAAGAGAAGAAAAATTATGAAAGTATGTACACATGTTGAAAAGACGATTCAGGAGGCAATTACAACCAGATAGTGTTATATTTATTCTATAACACTTTAAACAAACTTGGAAAGACCTGGGTTAAGAGGATCAGGTCATGACTGTCTACAACAAATACCCTCTGTACACGATAGAGTGAACACTCTCTCTCTCTCTCTCTCTCTAGGATCTGCATTTTAAAAGCAGATATTTGATTATTTACACGGAAGAATCACAGAGAACAGACAGTGGTTCAGATCTGCTTTTGATGACAGACCCTTAAAAAGGGAGAAAAACTTGAGGCAGAACCTCCAAAACTAGAGGACTGACAGATGATGCAAAATCCAGAGCTGCACAGAAACCTCCGTGTCAGATTATAAACAGAATCCACTGTCGTGTGCGAAACATCATGAATAAACAAGATTTAACACAAGTAATAATTTGCTTCAGTATGAAATTATGCTAATTATGAAAGCGCAAATACATCCAAGCACCGTTTTTTGACATGTATATCAAGCAGGTTGCACGCAGAGCATTAATATCATAAGACAATGCCGCCACTGATCAAATCCTTCCCTCGACTCTTAAATCCCCTATAAATGTGAAATTGAAACCGCAGGCAATCAGGTAATCCAACAAGGTGTCTGGACCTCCAGGGCACCCATAACTGTCTCGTTGAGGATTCCCCGCTGTTGCGGGACTTTGACAACTGACATGTGGGAGCTGGAGGCGGCAAACGTTTTTTGGAGTGCTGTTCACTTGACTGAGGAAAAACCTTGGACGGCGACAGTGAGTTGAAACACGGCAGTGAATCGTTTCTCTTTTCAAGCTGCAGCGATTAGACGGGAGTTATATGCCCAAGCTACACCATGTTATTAGTGCCCTTGTGGACCGAGATGTGGCTTTGTACGTGCACGCTTGCAGAGAAACGCATGCATGATATTCACATATGCCACCTTATTATAAAATCCTTGTCATTCAATATTAATCAGCCACCAGCAGGGAGAGGTATGGATGGAGAAGGACGGAAGGGTGGAACTCGGGCAAAAGGAATGATAATGGCGAGCCCGGGTTTGAGCGTTTGTGTGAGGCGGATGGAGATTTGTTCACTCCATTTACTCTGCCCTTTGATCACGCACTCCAGTTACAGCTACTTCAGTGAACCTGTTATCACACTGTCGAACATGTGTCAAGAGGCTGACAGCCTGATTATTGCAAGCCATATCAAATAAAAGCCCACAGTTATCGTCTCTGCCATGTATCAGTTAAACTCGCAGCCGATTAGTTATTGTGAAATGAATCATTGACGGTTTTATCCCGGGCTTCACTGGACAAAACTCAGCTAATTACCATCATCAGATGGATAATGAAGTAGAGGAGAGTTGTGATATGGAGCTGTGCCAATCAAGTCTCATAATAACTATTAAAACCAAAACAAGTTTTTTTTCTCACATGAGGGTGGGTGGGTAATGAGGCTGCCTACAGTATAGGTCATAAACCCCTCCTGCATGTTAATTGATGGGAGATGGACCAAATTAGAAAGTCAGTGCACACAAATACATTTATCCAAATGGCTTCTGTCATTTATGGAAGGTGTTATCACACTGATGTCCAAGGGCTTTTTCTGGCATATTGGGTTTTGATTAGTCATTTGATGCTATAAAACCAAGGTGAAACTGCATCAGACATCACCTCCGACAGCGGAGTGATGTCAAGGTAATGTATACTTTATTGTCCCATAGGGGAAACTTGTCTTGAGCTCTAGGCCACTGCACTGTTCAACACGTATCACAACACACATGCACACAAATACGTAGATCGGTCGAGCTGCTCCATCCCCAAATCACTCCACTACAGACTCTGGCTCCGGGGTATTTCGGTTTCATTTCTGGATAGTGGGAGGAAGTGGAAGAGACGTGTCGTCCATCTTAATATACAGTCTGTGGCACTGACCAAGACGATTGAGATTGGTTAAAGGAATACAAACAAACCAGAGGGATTTGACATTGAGTTCAGATAGCACTGACGAAGCATCATGAAGACAGTGTCAGGCTATGGAAGACGATCTCTCTGCTGACCTGCTGTTTTCTAAACAAGTGGACACAATAACTGAACTCTGTACATTTCAATTCAGAATGAGAATAGAACTATAACGTAGCTTTGCAAAGCTTATATTATTCAATATATTTCTGAGAAGTGAACAATATCTATGGGGACCTATATACAGCAAAGATTTGATATTATCCAGTGGAGTAAAGTGTTCCAATTATAGTAAACACATACTCCAGGGAAATTTGAAAGTGTTGGTGTAAACATAAGAGGGCGATGTTATCAGTGAGATGTCATCCTGCCAACAAGGTGACAGAACAAATCCATAAGAGGCAGTGACTCACAAAGTAAGGATCCCAGTGTAGTGTAACTTTAAGGAGACACAGATGATTGCATAAACTGAATGAGTGTATGTAAACTCTTTTTACATACACACTGACGTATGGGAGTCAAGTAATCCCATGGCAACAACTTCTTGATATTCCCTAGCAGGATTGTTATTCACATCCAGTTTGTTCGGTTTCTGCTCCCTTAATTAAAAGAACCTTTTGCTCTTAATGCATCTCTTCACTAACAGCCACTCAGTCTTGGATCTGCATGAATAGATTAAGATTAAGATGCATTTATTCGTCCCAAACACATGCACAGACATGCAAAGGCACACTCATGCAGGTAGGGACATTTTACTTCTGCTTTTTACCCATCTGGTGCAGGACACACAGAGCAGTGAGGGACCCTGTACGGTGCTCGGGGAGCAGATGTTGGGGGAGTAAGGTGCCTTGCTCAGGGGCACTAGACAGGGTAGGGAGACTCTTGGATTTTTGGACAGATCAATCCAGGTTCGTCTTTTTGTTGTCTCTCCGTGGAGTGAAACAAGAGACGAACCAGAGTCCTTCTCTGCCCATAGTCCAAGTTTCTGCCACTAGACCACCGCCTCTCTCATATCCCATATAGGATGAGTGTGTTTGCATGGGAATACCTTCCCATGCAAACACACTCATCCTCACTCAATCAACTAAACACTCGATCACAGAATCAGTCTCTGTGTCATTCACATACAGTAACAGCACTACTCTACTGTGAATTTTTTTCCTTCCGTTATTCACCTTGCACTTAAAAACAGAGAATAACCGATAAGAGGACTTTTTAGTTTTATACACCGCTGATAAGGGGCCATTGCAGTCTTTTTAGGCTCAGGCCTTATCTGCTTTCCTTTATGGCTGCAGCTTATCAATGATTCCTTTCCAGACGTTTCAGGGGATTAGGCCAGATTTACTTCAGGATTATTTCTCTTCCGGAATTCCATCCTTTTACACTATCATGTCAGGGACAATATGATACCGCTGACAGGCTGAAACATCTATTTGTTGAGGAGGAAATTAAATACATTTTACTCTAGGCAAGCAGTTGTCCATTTGATTAACTATATACACTTTAAAATACCAGACTTAACCCTTTATATATTCGTCAATTTCTCTATCTTGAAGGTGTTATTGGCAACATAAACTCTTACATTGAAGCTCTCAACAAGCTTTCAGTTGTCTGTATGGGAGATATGCACTTCTGATTATATATGAAAAGCATGGCCCTGATCAGAGCGCTGCAGTAACACCATGCAGTCAGTCTGGGATCACACAAGGACACAGGAGACAACCCACGTCTACAGAAGAACTGTGGCAGATTCTTCTCTCTGCCAAATATCTGACAGAAGTGGTGCCATCTAAAGTCAAAGAGTGGTCACGCCAAATATGATTTCTGTTAACTACATTTCCTAGGAAGTTAATCAATATTTAAAACCCTCACAATACTGTTACTGGCTAAAATACTGAAATCATTTTTTCTTTTATTTATGAATCTAAGAGCTTGTTATCAAACCCCTATGACCAAAATAAATGTAATTGAGGCGTAATATTTTACAATTTAACCATACGTGATTTTATATAACTTTAATTAAAAAGAAAACCAAATACGACCAACTATATTAGTACTTTAATTAGGAAGAAAAAACATACATGCATATCATATCTGGTCTATGTGCAAAATAAAAGTATTTATATCTAAACAGGAAAATATATAATGTTTATGTAAGAGTCTACATATCCTCCTATTTATTATGTAAAGACTTTGCTCATAACTAGATTCTAATCAAAGGACAATCAACTGAATATTACATTGCACTGTCACTGAGTTTGTTAAAATTATTCTCTCATTCCATTTCAAATGCTTGACCAGAACTCTGACAGCGTAGCTCCCTCACTGAACTGAAAGGCAGCTGGAAGACGTTCTCTTCATTATCCCAGGAAGTGCCGTCGCTTTGACAAACTCGCCAAACTCTGCTTTAGAGTCTTGATGAGTCTCCTCGCTGAATGTTGGACATGAACCCTAGTTTTATGTTTTTCTCTGATTTGAATTTCTCTTCTCTGTGATTTTGGATGGTTTGGACCGACATCACTCCGCCCCCGGTTCTTTCCCTCGCAAAAAAATTATCTGACCCTCGCTGAGGTTATTACGATTTTTTTGCTTTACTCGTCAAATATTTGCTGCCATGCATATACATTTGAATGTCATTCCTATTTGTTGCTGCGATTCACATCTGTTAACACTATTCATGAACTCACTTTGCAACTCAGAATTCAACCCCCACTCCAGCCTACAGGTTACTTCCCCCCCGCTGCACATGGACGGCTGTGAACACTGTGGACTGACATGTTGTGTGTGTCAGAGAAAATGACGTGGGTTCTAATCCTTTTACTTTACTTCCTGTATCTCAACTACATGCAAACTAAGCAGCTAATACCAACAAGTGACTCCAGGCCTACAGGCAGCCATGCTAACCAGAAATACCAAAATGAACCCAACACCCAACATGGAGGGCATGGCAAGATAGGCTAGCACTTAGCAGCAAGCTAACAGAACTCACACAGTAAACACAATTGAAAAAACAACCATTTTGTGTTCCCATTGTGACAATGGGAACACACAATGTTTAGCCAACAATGTGGGAACAAACAATGGGAACGTCTTACCTGTGGTGACTGTGCTCCGTTAGCCTGATGAGACCAGGACACGTGCAGGAACATGTCGGTGGCGTCCAGAAGCCTTTATTCAAATCCACACAACCTGAGGGAACCGTCCACTGGTTGATTGGTGGCTGAAGTAGCCCCCATTTTGTCATCAAGTATTTCGAAACACGTGTTTGTGAGCCTCCATTAATGGGACTGTAGCTGCACCTCTGTTTACCTGACACTTCCTGTCAAAATGGCCACTGTGAAAAAAAAATCCCTTACTGTATTAGCATCAACATTCGCCCTCCTTCAGCACAGACCCAGTAACCGGACTTCTTCATGTACACTCTAACTAATAGCAGCTCGCCTAAACAGACAGTTCTATTCACATTCAAGCAGACAGCAGAGAGTTGCATTATGGGAATTGTAGGATCTGGTGTTTTAGTTAGTTAGTTAGTTAGTTAGTTAGTTAGTTAGTTAGTTAGTTAGATAGTTAGTTAGATAGATAGTGAGTTAGTTAGTTAGTTAGTTAGTTAGATAGATAGTGAGTTAGTTAGTTAGTTAGTTAGTTAGATAGATAGTGAGTTAGTTAGATAGTTCCCACTTCCCATGAAACAAACCAGAGCAACACAGAGCCAACGTCATTAGACAATATACAATAATAACAATAACAAACATCTAATTTATGGATATTTACCTTTATGGAACCACTTTAATTCTAATATGACTCCTGTGAGTATTTCAGCTTAATTGAGATACAGACCTAATTGACTGGGGTCCTTCGTTACTGCGATGACCGCACGCTCTGAAAAAAAGCTATTTAGCAAATCTTGAGTTCAAAAAAATCTGTTAAAATTCCAGACCACAATTTAATACTTTTTTTTAACTTACAATCTCAACATTTCCTAAATACTTTTGAGTTTTTTTCTTTAAATAAAACTGTTTTTATTTCATGCAATGAGGAAAATGATTATTTATTTTCCACACTTTTTTAGTTTCTCCTTCACAGCACCCCACTGTGTACCTTGACTAAACACGTTTCCCTCTTCAGCTTTATCGCTGCGTGGAACATA
The DNA here is from genome assembly GCF_949316205.1 of Platichthys flesus. Lineage (NCBI taxonomy): Eukaryota > Metazoa > Chordata > Actinopteri > Pleuronectiformes > Pleuronectidae > Platichthys > Platichthys flesus. The sequence continues at coordinate 8,994,806 of NC_084947.1, forward strand.
TGTGTGATACCTTTCAAGTCAGCTGAAGACTTGTCAAGAGTAATGAAAAGAGACAACTTCGTCATTATCCAATTGAGTCCATTGAAAGCTGTGCAGCAGGGCTCATTACAGTGATTCACCAAGTTTGATATGTGGACAAAAGAAGCAGATTATATGCTCAAAGCAGAGATGTCTCATGGCACCTAAAAATAATACAGAGAATAAACACCTCAGTTAGACAGGGGGAAAAAAGCCTTGTCTCAGCGTAAGAACAAGAACAAATGATTGGTTTCTGCTTCAGAGTGTATCAGCAATTTATACACATCTGCAGTCAGTTGGAAACAAGCAATCCAACAGCTCATCAGCACCCTTCAATCCTTACCAATAGCCTACAGGGGTCAATAATATCGATCACTGATGTCTAGTGCCTGTACACTTTTCCTGTCTGAAATCACACATAGATGAGATTAAGAAATGGAAACAAAATATTTAGCACAACATACTTTGGATTTGACCCTGTTTTTGATTATTCGTGCTTCCTACGGACACATTTTTGTCGATTGTCAAAAAAGTATTAGTGTAGAGTCATATCCTGAGATAAGTGCACTGTGGTGATAAAGTGTGAAATAATCAGATCGTGCAGCGACTACAGTGTCCACGATATGAGCCGGTGGGAGAGGAGATACAGAAGCAGGCTGCATTATTACCAGATGAACAGCTAGTGCCCACCTGTCGGATTAGTATGTGCCGCACTCCACCACAGCCCGCACGCAGCTTAATAAACACTGTAATACTCTGAGATAAGAAGTAGATTCAAAGAACATGTCAATTTCCTGTGCTCCTTCTCTGTTCCTTTACAGAATGATTATTTATTTGTTTTGCACTCTTGTCACCAAGGAGTTCTTCTTTTCATGTATTTTCTTCTCTGTTCAGTTACACCGACAGTTTGCTGATGTGACCGCATTTTCTTCCACTTGTAACGATGGTGACACATTAAAGCATTTGACACTTTCTAGAGAGACACATATTTTCCAAAGAACCTGCGAGGACCCGCTGCTTCTGAATGAGACTCTGCACTAATGATTATTATATATTCCGTGATTATTTTCTCTATCAACAAGAAATTCTATCTATTATGCGTCATGAAAAAGAGTAAAAATGTTAATATCTTCTATTTGTCGGTTAAACAGACACACAAACGCTCTCCACATGGCACCATTTAAGCAAAGCTTGTGGAAATGTGCGTCATGTCACCGCCATTAAAATATAGAGACATTAGATGAAGAAGTAAGTTTGATGCTCCCATACAAGTGTGTCACTTCCTGAATGAAAGTCATTAATCAGTGTAAAAACTGTAATCAGCAGACGGTTCACATTTCTCATAAAATCTTTAGTGACGAACTTAGGAAAGATGTCTCTCTCTCTCACTCACACACACACACACACACACACACACACACACACACACACACACACACACACACACACACACACACACACACACACACACACACACACACACACACACACACACACACACACACACACACACACACACACACACACACACACACACACACACACACACACACACACACACACACACACAGGGTCTGTTGAGCTTGAATACCCTCGGTACCACCCACACTTGAAAGGTACAGCGCAGCGGTACGGCCACGTAATGGTCTCACATGCTCAGAGCCTCAGGTTTTAATTACAGGCTTTTAGAGACGAACATGAAGCATCGCTTTCAATTAGAAAACACACACACCCATATGTATGCATATACATATGCACACACACTCTCACATATACAGAGTCTGAACACAAGTTTTTTATTTTCGATTGACCACTACTTGTGTCTCATTAAGTCCAGTGCGTGTTTAATGTATTTTTGTGTAATTTGTCCCAATGAATGAAACGGTTTTATTTATTATTTGACTTTGCATTTAACTGTAGAAAACATTGAAAATTCCAGAGAACGCATTGGAGAATTTGACAAATGACCACAAATGTAAGTTCCTAGGAGGGAACATTAACAACTACCCAAAGTTTCATTGCTCGTTCAATTAGGAATGCAGGTTATAGATTGGCACTAATCGTACTGCTCTCTCTCTGTCATCCATTCCACAGGATAATTAACACAAAGCCCGCAGACAGTGTACTTGGCCCCCCCTCTTATCGGCCTCCTAAGGACTTCACTGGTATAGGAGAGGTGCAGATAGAGCGGGAGAACAAAGACAAACGAGCGAGTCCCTTGGATTAATAGTGCAGGGGGAGGAAGATGAGGCTGGGTCGCGAGGGGGCGGGGGGGGGGTAGTATGGCTGCAGAATCCTTAATCATCTCTTTGCACTCTATAAGACACTCAAGTGACCGGTTGCCAGAAGTACATTTCTTCGATGTGGGCCGACGCCGCCTTTGTTTCTCTCGTCCTTCGGCGACAAGCAGCAGCAGTTTGGAGGGAAAAGTTATGAGAGAAGTTGTCTTGTGTGTGAGATTCATTCATTTGCGTTATAGAGATGTACAGTTATTGAGCAGCACTGCTGATACAACAGCTACATGTGTAACCATTAAAAAAGTTGTTCATTACAGAAAACTTTGCTGCTGACTTTACAGAACTCCCTCAGAACAAAAGTGTGTGTGGAGGAAGAAATATCTATTTTCCTTGAGGTCATATGGAATGAAAACATTTTGCTTGACTTTATATATTTATAGTAAAGATCCTAAAGAAACGCTCTACAATAAAGTCGCATGATATTGTGAGAGGTAATATTTTTTGAAAAGTCAAACAAAATCAAATAAAGTTGACGTGACAAACAGGATCGTGGAGCCTCAGGAGAAATTCTTCCAGGAAGCTCCAACACTCGTCACATGCATATTGAATTATTCTTGTGTCATAAGACTAGAATGTGCTGTGAGCTTGTAGAATGGAAAATGATGGTCCAGAAATGTCTCAACACATGTAAACTACATTTTGTGCAGAAACATTTGTTGGTTCTTTCCCTTTTTCTGGCTGGGATTGGCTCCGTCCCGCCTGCGACCCTCAAAGGAGAAGTGGCACATGTGAATGGATGACATCTCCTCTAGTGCCACCATGAGGTAGAGATGAATATTAATCACTTTAGTCTGTGTCCTCTTTTGAACTCCTTCTGTTGCACGAGGTGACGATTCGTGTCATGCTTTGCTTTATAACCATTATTGTGCAAACTAATTAAATTTCCCATCAGCCTCAGATGTACATTACACCTGTTTAACATTTACATGTTAACAAAGCTCTGCTCAAAGCAACTCTTTGGCTGTGGAGTCTTAGTATTGTTTCCTCAGTCAGAGTAAATTCATTTCCCTCTTTCCCAAGTAATTTCTCAAATGATAGCAATTACTTCTCGGTGCTAATCTCCCTGTAACATAAACACACACTGTCCTCTTCTTCTGAGGTCAAACTCCCATCACAGCGTGTGGAACTATAAAGAACAGAAGCTCAGCAGCATACACAGGTGAACATTGAGAAAAAGTTTACTTACAAAAGTGACAATCCAATAAATTCTAGACTCATCCCATGTAAAGTAAAATGTTTCAAGCTTTTTATTAATTCTAGTTTATATAATTACTTCCAAGAAGTACTTTGAGATACCGCAGTTTCATGTGCTCAAAGATACAGACTAATATTTTTGCATGATTACTGCATTTTATTGAAGGCTTTGGAAAAAAACAACAAGGATTATATCCCAATCAAAACATAACCAAACTTATGAACCAAAAAAAAGCCACACAACCCTCTACTGTGTGTTGTGTCCCAAACATCATCGGTAACAGAAAATACAGATCACTGAAATCCTCTACTGTTAATCTAGTTAAGAAAAGAATAGTAAGAAAAACCTTTTGAGTTTCAGTGACAGGTAAGGCTGAAAGCATAAGGCTGTAACTCTGACTGCTACTCAACTCTATCACAGTGTGAAAAAAGCTAGTGTCAGGATTATCTCTTTCTCTGGGAGTATGATGAACAACCTAATGAAAACACATGACCACGGAAGTTCCAGAAGAATCGGTTATAAAGGATCATTTATGTCTTTGTCTTTGGAGCCAGAGTAAATAAATTTAGGACTTCTGCCATTTGCTGCAGACCCAAATAAAAATGAGGATCCACTGATTGAAATGTGGCTTCATTAGAGGACGGTGAGGCCTCTGGTGGAGGGAAACTAGCGGCGTTTTATTGCGTCTACCAAGTAGGTTATGTTCTCATCAGCGTTTGTTAGCAGGATAAGTGAAAAACGCCATAACTTATTTCCATGAAATTTTGTTGAAGGGTCAGGGATGACCCCAAAAAACATCAAATTGTGGATTGAATTTGGATAAATGGCCGGATCCATTTTTTTTACGTGGCAATAGGGCTTTTGCCTCCGTGTGCCCCTCGACTGTTTCAAATTAAAACAAACTTAATATCTCTTGAGACCTTACTCAGATTCTGCATGAAACAGATCCACATGCCACCTGTACAAATCAACCCCTTAAAGAACTTGCTCATAAGCGGTAACTCCTTACTTCATAAAACAAGTTTCCAAATAATCAATTGTTCCGTAAAAACCTCTGTAGACAATGTTTTTCTGTGAAATCAAAAATATAAAAGCGTCGTCTCTATCACTATTATGTCATCAAAAAAAAAAATCTGAAACAAGGCAGAGCAGCAGGAGAGCTCCACACATCTTCCTGTAAGAGTGAGGAGTTTTGCCTCAGAAGAAACTCGGAGCGGCTCACCGTGCAGGTTCCTCACAGCCACTGGAGTCAGAATGAAAACAGTGATGACACAACCTAATAGCATGTAATGTTTGCAGTCAGTTCTTTGAACACGGTTTTGCACAAGGAGACGTGACAAATGGCAACAACTCAAGCTGAGAGCCTTAATGTAAATTCAACCCAATTTGCACATTCCTGCTGCAAGGCCTCCTCCGACTGTTTAATACGAGCGATGATGTGTGAAGATATACCATTTGTGGAAAGATGAATAATATGAAACTGTTTTTGGGGTTATTAAAGTGCTCCGACACACCATCAATTAGCAGCAGTATGTATATATACATATAAATGGGGTTCAGCACTCTTACAAATCAACCGCTTTAAAATCAGCCATTTTACAGTCGAGAAACATTCCATCTCAACAAGAAAAGAAAAAACACCTTTGAGTCCTCTCAGCAGTTACTTCAACTTCCTGTCTGCTTATAACAAAATTCTTTTTTTTTTTAAATGGAAGAGAAATTCACACTAATGTAAAAACAAACTAAAAAGTAAAATACCATCTTGCAGAATATCATCCAAACTTTACATACATACAAAATTACATTTCTTTTTTCTTTTGAAAGAATAGATTCTGTAAACACTGCTTTCGGTCCTTCGGGTTCATTTCGTGTTTCAATCTGTTTTTTTTCCATAGAAAATAGTTCGAGGCCCTTCTCTGGCACCTGCAGAAGATTTTTGCTATATACTCCTCAACCCCAGCCCCCCCCCCCCCACCCACCCTCCTCCCCCCACTCTTTTACTTTCCCTCGGGTTCTCTTCCCGCTCCACGTCTAAACCACAAAAAGAAACTATAACAAATGAGTGGAAGCTCGAGTGTGGTGAGGTTTTCATGTGGGAGATTTAAAAAAATGTGGGGGTGCTTTTACTTTTTTAAGCACTCACAGAAACCCCATCTTGATTAAAAAAATAAATAAAAAAAAGGATGTAAAGGAATCCACAAAGAGAAGGGACAAGGTGTGTAGGCTGAGGACAGTGGGCAAGTCTGAATATAGATAAGGCATAGAATGGGTAGAGGTTGGGAAGGTTTGGATTGCAGGAGTCCACACGTCGGGCAGATTGTTAGCCTTTTTCCAGTACATTAAAGAACCGAAGGGGGTGAGAGGGTGGCATCAAAAGATGCTTGTGAAGTGACCGACTGATTCACAGGCCTTGCAGGAACTCCTGGAGCTGCCGGACCAGCTCTGTGTCCACGGTCTCCATCAGGACCCCGAACCCCTGGTCGCCCATCAGGGCCTGCTGCGCCTTCAGCTTCTCATAGACAAACTGCTGCAGAGAGACGCTGTGCACCGGGTCCTCCAGGGCCAACTGCAGCAGGACAGAGAAAAGAGTGAGTGAGAGTGTGAAGGGCGACAGGATGCAGCCTCAGGTTCATCACGCTGACCGACAGAAAACGAGCAGCTCAAATCCGGTCATGCACTGTTAGACGAAACACAGCAACAACCAATCTGAAGTTTGCCATCGTTGCTCGTATCACATATTGAATTCCAAATGAATTAAAGTAAAGCTGTTTTTCCTGTTTAAAAAAATTACGTTTCTGAGAATCTGTTGACAATGAAGCTAATCTCTCATGCCTTTCACTCTCACGCTGGAAAAACATTTGCAGCAAATAAAAGTTTTCCAATCTTCTTGGATATGCTTGCAAACCCCACATCTGGATTTCAGATTTTCCTTTTTTCTCAGTCTTCCTTGATTCAAGTTTTGTGTTGAAATTGCATTTTTTCTTTCTGTGGATATTCCAGGTTGATGTGTTCTCTCATTCTCTTCTAAGTCTTGATACTTCTCCAAGCTTCTCTCAACTCTTACATTTTTGGGGGGGGGGGGGGAAGATTGATTCCCTTCAGCTGAGTCTAATCCCTCTGTCCATATGCTTATTAATGATTCTTAATTCTATCAATGGCACCAATGTAGTTTAAACGGATATGCAACAAAACTCTCATGTTGTTTTAGAGACACCTCAGATAAAGAGGGAAACGAAAAGCAACTCAGATTTGCTTCGAGTTTTCCAGTTTAAAACACACTATTTGCAAATATATAAAAAGCCTTATTTACTAAAAAAATTAATTTTTCCCATAAAAAGTATGGTTAACATCTTTAACCCTTTCTTATATTAGAAAATACATTTCAATGAAATGATATGGCTATTTGAGCAACACATTCTGTATTATCCAAACGTCTTTCTGGATTGAAAACCATCCTGCAGACTGATTAGTGTCAGTATGAGTTTGTGAACACTTTGTTCCTGCAGCTTGTTTTTCGCCTTCTCACATGATTTCCCCACAGATTAATTATTGTTATGTTTGACCCCGACATCCTAAAACCTTTGGAAAGCAGCTCTGCATTCTGAACTGCACAAACACAAACTCCCCCAGTGACCAAACCTCCTTCAGCACCGCACACACAAAAACTCGACATTTGGGCACGAGTTAGTTGAACAGCCCCAGAAGAGCTTCACACACCACCAGTAAAATAAAGAGAAAATGAAAAACAACTTTGGTCCTTTGCCAATCACTCGAAAGAATCCTTGTAATGCTAAACAGTTCTTTGTCATTACAATGCAATCAAAATAGTGAAGAGTGGCTGTTGGAGAGGGGCTTAATGGAATAGATGTCATCTAACCTCCATAATTACCTTCAACACAAAGACCTGTGTGTGTGTGCGTGTGTGAGTTGTCGTCAGACCATGTCCTCTGTTGCCTTGTGTGTGCAAAATATCCAGACCTTTGCTTATAGGCAATTAGAAGTCTGCAGTGTCTCTGCAACAATGCATCCATTTAAAGTACATTGTTATAATAGCATACACACTGATGGTAAATGCTGTAGATAAACTATACATATATGTGAATTTACAGCAACTTCTGTATGAAATTGCTGTGCACATGATTTATAAAGTCTTGAATGTTAAATATATACAACACACACACACACACACACACACACACACACACACACACACACACACACACACACACACACACACACACACACACACACACACACACACACACACACACACACACACACACACACACACACACACACACACACACACACACACACACACACACACTAACTAACTGAATAATGATTAATAGTTTTGTATTGACCTTCTACAGATCGCCAACAAAACAGACCATTAAAACAAAGTCAAATAAATGAGCACCTCAGTTTCACGCAACAGTGTAAAGTAAGAATGATAACACACGGTTGAGAAGCAGCAGATGAAGATACAGTTATATTGCTAAAAAGCAGAATGATACCAGAGAGTAAAGCTTAGAAGATAAATGTTTTATGTAAAAAAAGACACAGAGCATCGTTCTGGGGACACCTGCTGTGCGGAGTATCTGCACACAAATGAGAACAGAGAGTGAAGCTACCAGTAAGAACAATAAGCATGATCCACTGTGGTCCCAGAGGGAAAGCAGAGAATGGGATGAGAAGAAGAGGAGAAAAAAAAAGGAGGCACGAAGCAAGAATAGGTGAGGATTAGTAGGCAGAGGGGAAAACTGAGAAGCAGCGTAAAGGAAACTTTGTGCAAGAAAAGAGGTTATCAGGAACCGCCATGATGACGGTGTTAGAGGAGAACACCATAAAGAATGTGAGAGAGAGAGGGAGAGAGAGACGGCATGACAGCTGAAGTTCATTGTTCAGGACAGAGTGGAGGAGGAAAGAGAGGAGTGGGCAGTGTGCGCGGAGGCAGAGAGAGAAAGGAAGAGAGAGACGGATGAAATGACAGGGTCTGTGAAAGCCCTCGTCTCTAATGTAATCCCCAGACTACTGCTGCCCTTCTCCACAGCAAACAAAGTAAGGAGTCCTGTATCATTACTGTAAAAATATCAGTGCTGCTCCAAATCAGCCGACACCAGGGCTTTTACACACACACACACACACACACAAACACACCCGTGTGAGCGACAGATGCACACAAAGGGAACCAGATGGTATTGACCACACTTCACGACTGTTGCTTTAGGAAATCTGGAACGATACAAACCATCAGTTACTAACTCTCTGATTATCAATTTACTGAAAAAACACAAACAGACGTATTAAGATAAAGTTTTTGATGCACGTGGTCCTGCTCTTCTAGCGGCGTGGACACAAACGCATCCTGCGCCATATTGAAGCTGACGTCTTCTGGACGGACTCAAGAGAAAACTAAATACGAATGGAAAATATTTCCACACTTCTCAGTGTTTCCCATACATTACTGTATGTAAATCAATCGCACGGCTACGTTCAGAATCATCTGCACATGGAGCGACAAAGTGAGATCCCACAACAGGTCTTTACTCGAAACCACAGCCAAACCATCAGGATCCCCCCCTAGTGGCTGGCCGTAGAATTGATCATAGACCCTGCCACCTCCAGGTTAGAGGATGGGACATGGACCAAACCTCAAAGTTACAGTACATGCTAAATAAAGATGAATAAATCTAGGCAAGATTGTTTCTGTCGTTTCAGATAGTTCTTATCACAATGATGTGCGTATTTTGACTTGTGAAATTAGTTTTAATTACTTATATGATGCAATAAAACAAGGTGAAACTCCTTTTTTGCAGCCAAAAGGTCTGGACGGAGACTAAGTCAGACCGGCAACTGTGAAGGGGAGTTAATGACGCAACAACCTACACTGTGACAGCTCTTATCCTCATATCCCGTTCCTCAAGTCTAACACCGAACACACAAACACAGCACATGTACGTTGTGTCTGTGTGAGATGCAATTAGTTGTGGAGCTGTATGATGTACTGGAGTGTAGACCAAGAACAGCATTGAGTTATCAGATGCTGCCAGTGTCGGGTTTAGTGGATTACACAGCAGGCAGATGTTAATTTCATCAGCAAATTTGTGACACATCAGCTCCAGGAGCCAGTCACCTTCAGCATCACTGACTCGACTTGAAAGCAGCTGTCAAGTGGCCAAATATGACTCAGAGGATCGGGTCGATCCGACTGATGTTCAGGACAATAAATCGAAGCGCTGTTTAAAAAGGCAAAAAAGGTTTTATGGGGTGATTTCAGCAACGCATCAGTATAACATAACACCGTAGTTTTGTGTAACCATCTTAAAGGACAATAAAATAAGAGATAAATAAAGTAAAGAAACTTTAGTGCTGCTGTTTTTCTCTATTATTTAAATGATTAATTACCATTATTTAAAAGGAGAGATAATAGATCATTGACAGCAGAAGATTTTCATCTTAACTTAAACAGGTACAACTGTGTATGGGCAGTTATATCGACCCAATCAGTGACTCAACCCATTTAAAATGCCAGTAACTGGCATTCCTCTAAATCAAAATGACATGTACCTCAAAACCCAGCGGAAGTAATTTCACCAAATCCGATGCACATGCTCTGGGGGCAACTGATAGTAAAATTCTGATTATGATGATGACATATTGATTGATGAATGTGGAAGTGGCTCTCGAGATAATCAGCCACAACATATGAAGAAACCAATCGTGGAGCCCATCGGCTAATGGCTGACGATGTATTAGCCGATATATTTGGGACTACCGGTTGTAGACGGCGAATATCCTCAGTCCTCTGTTTACAGTCCAATTAGTTTAGTTTATCACACAAGTCAAACATGTCTCCCCCAACAAAACATAAACAGTGGTAATAAACTAGAGATGGAATCCATACAGGCCTTTTCCCTACACACACTCTGAATACTCACATGGAGAATCTGTTTATAGAGATTATAGGACAAGAACAATATGATGGAAGTCCAGCTGCCTCTCATGATTTAAACCAATAATTGCTGATAATATCGGTGGTGTGGTCCAGGATTTCACTTCATGTTCGGTAAATGGTGGACTTGTCTCTCTCGTGCCCGAATCTAACGATAGCCTAATTGAATGACACTGTGACCGATGACTAGCGGCTGTCACACATGGAAACCATGGTAACCACAGCAGCTTCTCCAGTGTCATTTCACACAAACCAGATACTGTGTCAGGATTTTCTACAGGTCTGTTACTGGTGCATGTGTAGTGGAGCTTATCATCTAACACTCTTGGACACATGTTGTAAGGTTAATGTAGGGCAGGAGATGGTTTTCACACCTACAACTGCACCCGGTACCTCCATGCCTGTTTAATGTGGAAAAATGAAAGGAAATAAACAGATTATATTTAATATAAAAAAACCTCCAGCTTTGAATGCTCCTTCGCTTGTTTTCAACCCAAACAACAGACTAGATTGAATAAAGGCCAATTACAGGTTTTCTACTCCTGCCAAACAAAACACACAACTGTGCAAAAACACAATGAAACATTAAATGTGAAGCAGCAGTAAATAATACACCGCTGTTTTTCTTTGTACAAACCAGGTCGTCTTCTGCAGTGTGGACCGGCGCTATGTTTCATCTCCCTTCATATTGCAGGATAACGTGTGAGTGGAGCCCGGTTTGAGCACAGACGCAGAGGGTGAGAGGGGGCGATGTGTGTGTGTGTGTGTGTGTGTGTGATCTACGCAGTGGCACGGTTTCACAAAAGAAATGGGTTATATAAACATATATTGATATAAACTACATTTTCTCATCCTACATCTTGCCTGGATATATATCAAAATACTTTAAAAGGAAGATATAGCCCCCCCCCCCCCCCGCTTGTAGCGCTGTTTATTTATATTTTACTTGAATTGGAATTTAATGGCCTTACATTGATAAGTATTTTATGACTGAATCCATTACATGTTTGAGGTGGTTCTAAACCACAGCTGATGTTGTTGACATTTTGTTTTGAACATTTACTTTTTTTTCTTGGTCACATTCATCTGTTCAAGGTATCATCAAAGTTCTGCCCTGTTGAATATTGATTTAATGATTCATGTGATGAGTTAGGGTCACTAGAGTTTATGGGGGCTGTTGACAATATTAGGGGGTAAACAAATTGTGATACAGATACATTGGTGATACTTTATTCTGTAAAATTATGGTTTTCATATTGCCAAACAACCGCAGATACTGAAAAAATGTTTGGCCATGCTCTGATGTAAACTGTGCCTCAAGAGGCCACTTTCTGTATCTAAATATGAAAGAAGAAAGACAAAGTCTATGGTTCCTCATGAGTTATGTCTCATGTGTTTGTGATTTATATTCTCTGTGCATTTCTGTGCATGTGTTGACGAAAGACAACACTGACCCACTGTGAATCAAAGTGTCTCAAATGAAAATCACTGTTCTCATGTTTGAATCGATCTTCACGACACACAGAGAAGAACCGTCTCCATGTAGGTAATTACATGAGTCATCGGCTCCATGCACCAAAACAAGGGGGGTGTAATATATCCTACACTTGCAGGTGCAACAGAGATGACACGGTGTCAGGAAGAAGCATCATCTGCAGACTCACCATTCACTCACTTTTTGATAACCAAAAGGAAAATGTGTTTTTAAAAAGCAACACGTTTCCACTACAAGTTTAGGCACGCAAAAAAAAAAAGGTGAAAACAAGGGAGATGAACTGAATGTGCAAAAGCAATCTGCATTAAGATACTGAGCCCAGCGAATCTACAACAGACTATACCCGTGAAGGCAAAACAGCAGGAATAAGAAAAAAAAAAGAGCTGAGTGCAGGCAGATAAGAGAAGGAAAAGGGGAAAGAAAAAAGAAATGGAGTGATGATGAGGAAAGGATAGAGGGAGAGTGACACGCTCCCTGCTGTGACTCAAAGATAGAGGAGCAAGGGTCTTCATGCCCGAGAGAGAGCAGAAGATAAATGAGAGCATGATGAAAAGACAGAGACGGATGAGATGTGAGGAACGTGGAAGGGCTTTGGCAGTGTCCTTGTGAGCGGATGAAGACGAGGGAAAATCTGATGATTAGGACAATGATGCGAATAATGATCATCATGCTGTGTGCCCTATGGCAATAAGTCAGTCCACTTATACCTCATGCAAAACGCTCACTAAGGAAACAAAAAATATAAAAACACACAAAATAATAATACAGAAGGTTTGTTGTTGCAAAACACAAAATATCTCAAAATAAACCTCAGTAAATATGGTTTAGAGAATAGGTCCAGTGATTTTGTATATTTTTCATTAGGTTAATATATGGATAGCTTATAATAGACCCGTTCATATACAGATATTTTCAGAAAGGTTGAACAAATTACGTTTTGGAAAAAATGTTGACGTGAATCATTATCAGAATATGCTGTGTAACGTGTAAACAGGAATATGAATAGAATATCAGCAGACCCAACTTCCCCAACAAAGTTCTTCTTCCATTAAGTAATGATTAAGTCGGAGCGATTGGGATTGGAGGTGAGTGCTAGATACAGGCTGAGGGAAATACTGAGAGGACACTTATTGGTTTTGCTCTATTCAAGGGATTTGACAACCGAAGTATAGACTATTGCCTGGCTTACTCTTTAAACGCTGTCTACAGCCAGAACAACTTAAACATCAAACGGTTTAAGTGGAGGAGACATTTGGGGATGTAACCGAGATTATATACCTAAAAATATAAGGAATGCAACGGACTGTATGTGTGTCTGAATTTATGGAAGCATCCGTGAGACTAGTTGGACGTTATGAATGAGCTTGAAAGTTTGTCTATAACGTGTGTGTATATTTTGGCAGAGCTGCTCTGGCCTGGTGAGATTGAGCCTGCTGAGTATCCGAGTCTGACATTAATCCTGTTACCTCAGGTTTCTCCATCTGCATCACCTGCATATATTAGCTATCTCCTGCTGTCCCCAAATGCACTGCCCTTTCTGAAGGACGCTGTTATATTTATTCTTATAGCTTATTTTCCTAAGCATTATATACAGCCCTATGTGAGTGCTTATTTACTTATTTTAGATTTCAAATGATAAGACGATGGACAAAAATCTCCTGAGCACAGAAGTAGATGTGAAAGCATAACTTCTTTTACTGTGGCAATTGGAAACTCGTTTGATTCATTATCAGAAATTTATTCAAAGGTCGTGTGTGGCCCACATATTTTGTGTTAAATAATATTAATTTGGGTTCTGACTGGAAAACATTGACGTGCTTTATGTTCAGAGAAAGCAGTACTTTCCTCATACTGCCTGCAGCAAGTTATGCAGGTTTAAGCTCCTGACTCTTTTAGGCCCCCCTCCTGATTCAACCCAGTCTTCTCTGATTGGCCATCTGACCGTCTCTGTTGTGATTGATCAACTGCTTACAGCGCATGACGGAAATGTCGGCCTCCTTCATTGTTACGAGCAAAAACACTGAAAATGCTACAGTGGATGTAAAGTATTTCATTGTATGAACAAAACCATATTTACTAATTGACATGACTGTGGACATGGTCTAAATAACAAGTGGGACGACAAAGAAGAGACACCAAACACAGTGAGCTGAGGTCATTTACATTCTTCACCGTTATCATATTCAGGGACAAAGACTGATCAACCATACAACAAACAGACAGCAACACTAAATTTAAAAAGGTGTAATTTCACAGGAGATATGGTGCAAGAGTGTGAGAAACAAGGTCAAGAACAGGAAGCCAAGTCCTCCAACACACAAACACACACACAGTCACCTTCTCCCCTTTTCTGGGATTCCATTGGGTCATGGTCTCTTGACTTAGAGGGAGGATTAGAACATTAGAACCTAATTGCAGCAATTTCCTCACCCAATGAGGCGGTACAGTGTAATACTATAATTAGTATTATACATGAGGGCGTAAAAGTTAGAGCCCTGTGGTAGTTTGTCATAAGGCTGCATACACTACCAAACACATGGGTGAAAGTGACGGAGGCAACCACTCCTCACTGGATAAAAATAAAGCTGCATTTTGATACAACGTCAAGTGAAAGGTTTTTTTGTGAATGTTGTGGGTTTCTTTTCTCATACATCTCATGCATCTTCTGACTAGTTTAGTCAACTACTAACCAGATCAGTCACAATTGCTCAGTTTAACAACTTTTTTGATTCATATGGAAATGAACGTGGTCAGATAAAGTGAATCATTCTTTGCTACAGTAAAATAAATGTTTGAAATCCTAAGCTCAATGATGTTTATGACACTTTTTCCTTTAAGCTAATTGTCTCTGTGATTCCACGCAGGACACAAAGTTAACTTTTTTAAACTCTGCCACCTTCACATCGAGTCAAATAAATAAAATTTAGTTTGAGGACAAGGGCTGCAATGTAAGAACCTGTAGGATGGTCATGATTGTCTGGATAAAATACAGGCTCATAAATCATCTTGGCAATTTGAAACAACCCTTTTCTTTTACTTGTAAATGCAAACCTCCTCAGTGCTCTAGTGGATTTGGCTGCGACTCTAGGAACGGAGGCGTGGAGCTCCAAGCTGGGTCAAACAGTGAAATGTGACATCCTGTGTGAAATCTACTTTGCCATCTTGGCAGGCACTGAAAGACCAATTTGTAAAATGAGACTCCTGAGTGGGAGATTACAGTCGGGAGTCTCATTGGGTGAGAAGCTGCTTCTTGGTTGCGTGAATTCTTGGATGCGACGCTGCTACAACCAAGAATTCACGTTAGTATTTTGAGCCTTGTGAACATACAGTGTCTGTGACATGTTGGACAAGCTTTCATTTCTGTGTTGTGTACAGTATTTATTTCAAAAGGGCAAGTGCAAAACGTTACGTGCACAGGCGGTGTGGGCATTTCAGTGTGTACCTGCTATTATGGTTCATGTAGGTGCAGCAGCGCAGGGGAGAAAAATTGTATGGTAAATATAAATCGGCAGATGTGATGAAATAATTTCACTCAGAGGCAGTCACATCTCACAACTTTCCAACAGCTGCGCCGATCACAGTGATGCACGATGACAACGGCTCAATGAGAAAGTCCCTAACGTTGATATATTGTACCTCTCACAACACTAATTCAAAACATTGATGAATATTAGTATTTCACTCAAGCTCTAATCATAAACACTTGCGATCGTTAAGTAAACTGTGACACTACGGCATTTTTCCCATAATGGGTTTTAAGAATAAAACATGAAATGCCAATCAGGAATAACGTGTGTATTATTGTACGCCCTGATTTTGCAGCAGCTTCGTGTCAGTTGCACCTTATTTAATGAAAGTAAACACTGCGGACGGCCGGGCATAACGACTCTGTGCTCTGATGCAGCACTTGTCAAACCAGTGGGTGAAAATGTATCAACAGATTTATCAGCGTGTCCCTGCTGCCTTGAGACGGCTGCAGGCGTTTGATGAACTGAAGGAGAAAATGTTCCTACGGTGTGAAGCAGCTGTGAACAACACAAATTATAACAATCGCTCACACTAATCTAAAGACAAATGCAGATTGATCGAGCATTTTCATTCTTGCTTTAAACACAATTCACATTATTTGTTGTCGTGCTGATCTTAATGCCTCTATCGGCATTATCTTGGTCAGCTACACACAGAAAAGCAAACATGCGTGACTGAATACACGTCTGTCACAGTGTAGAGATGACAGTCATCTTTTCATATCAAGAAATAAGATTAGTCATCAATAATACAACTTCCTTCCTTTCGCCTTATTTTTTATATTCTGTGTCTCCATCTGCATGAGGTGCTGAGAAAAATAAAGTTTATTTGTTCTTTCAGCTCTGCAGAAAACCCTCAGGTTTAAGGGGGTTGTTTCAAACAATGATCAAGTTTTAGAGCGTGATTTCATTGGACGCCTTAGGTCCTAAAGGGTTAATGGTACAAATAAAAATTCTATCTGATATGAAGTGTCAGACAGAGAATACAGTATATCAGTATATGTCTGATAAGCTTACACAGATCTCGCCAATTCATAATACAGACCAAAAAAACATTTTATTTGTTCCGGCTAAACCAATTTATTGATTTTCCATCAAACTTTTGCTTTGTAGTTTTAGATTGTTTGGTACAATTCCAACTTACTATAAAAAAAAGAGACTTAACTGGGGAATGCTTAGAAGTAATGTTTCAAAACCTGAGCCAGAAGTATTTGTTGCCTTTAATTCCCAGTGACAGTTTGCTACATTTTACTGGACACCTCACTGTCTGTGGAATTTCTGTTTCACAACATCTATTGTGAAGGTGCCAGGCTTACATAGTCAGCTCATTATCAAAACATTATATTAATGTTATAAGAAATACATTAGTAATTAAGGTTAGTTAATATCCCCTATAGAGGCAGGGAAGATTTTACACCCAGCATCAAGAGTACCTGACACGTTTGGAATCCCTCACCAGACAGTTCTGTTGAAGTGTCAGAATTATGCCAATGGTGGATGTAATGTAGATTAACATTTTCCTCTCAGTCAATCATGGTTAATGGTTTACTTGATTCATCAATCAATCCAACCCTCATGAGCAAATACAAATACTTCAATCATTTTGTCACTTGTCTGACAAGCCGTAAATTTGAATGAACAGGGTTGAGGGTGAGGAAACGTGGGCAGCAGTTTGAATCACAGCGAGGAGATTTCATCGCTCCCAGCACACAATCAAAATCACAGTGATTGGTTATAATGAGCCACATGCAGAATGAAAAAAGCTTCACACCGGTAATTAAGATGCATTAGTATAAATCTAAAATCTGAACTGTCAGGCCAAAGATCGATTATTATCATCACTTGAATCTGACTAATTAACTCCCAATGAATCCAAAGAGCTGGCAGGTGAAAACACTACACACACTTTTGGCTGCATCATCGTCGGATCTGCACAGCTGCAACATAAACACCACGACTGGCAGAGGCATAAGTGGACAAAATGAATCGAGCATTCCCTGTAGTGCACGCTCTTCATTTTAATATGTGGCTGCCTTTTATAACAGCAGGCTACAGTCTTAATAAGATGCTGCCATGGAAAAGCTTAATCAGTACGGTAGCGCTAATGATAGATGTTCAGGAACACTCAGTTAACTCAGGATCTTTAAAAGTCCTGCACCCCAGCACAGACGTGGAAACATATTCTGGCTGATTTCTATTTAGGTGGAAGAGGAGCTACACTAGGCTGGACTAATTTGAGGTTGCAAACAACTAAGAGTGTTAAAGGTGTAATAATTCCCATCCTAATGCGGGCAAGAAACGTATGACTTTTTTCTGCCAGATTGTGTTTTGAGGAGTGGTTTGAGGTGGAGTCCTCAGGATTTCTAGCATGTCAGAAATGTTGGCACACTGACTTTGACTTTGAGCCAATACACAGTACGAGTGCTCTCAGAAGATCCATTACAGAGTGAACTTATTCTAACATCATTACTTCTGCCAATGAGTGTTTTTTTTTTTTAAATCACCCCTGTCCACTGGTTGACTGACTGGTTGACTGACTGGTAGACTGACTGGTAGACTGACTGGTAGACTGACTGGTAGACTGACTGGTAGACTGACTGGTAGACTGACTGGTAGACTGACTGGTAGACTGACTGGTAGACTGACTGGTAGACTGACTGGTAGACTGACTGGTTGACTGACTGGTTGACTGACTGGTTGACTGACTGGTTGACTGACTGGTTGACTGACTGGTTGACTGACTGGTTGACTGACTGGTTGGTTTGTGAGCAGGAATGCGCAAAAACTACGGACTGGATTTCCATGAAACTTGGTAGGAAGATTAGGATATCGCCAAAAAAAATTAATCCAGTATTTTTTTTAATAGAAGTTCACCAATTTCCAAGAGAATTATTCATCGATCTTGATCAAAAACATTGAATTTATTTAGGAGACTGATGAAAAATATGATATTTATGAGCGTGCACAATTTGTGTGGCTAGATTGAAAATAAAGCCAGAAAAAATTGACAGGGACTGCTCACCTTAACAGCTCCAACAAAAATGATGGGTGAAAGAAATACTGGGATTTGTGACCAGACATATTTGCACAAAATATGACAAAATGCCAGGCCTGGTGTATAAGCTTGATAACTCATGCACAGGGAAGAGACATCAAAGTCTGTCTATGCAATAAACTGTGGCTCTGAGTAACCCACTAAAATAAACGATCTCTGTGCTCCATTTCTTTGTGAATTCAAGAAGTGGTTAATTGCGGCATATTTGCAATCCTGCCATCCTCTAAGAGCCTACAACTCCCAACAGTCTCCAGGACAAATGGCCGTAAAGCTGAGAAGTGACAGAGATGGAAACTAATTTGGATCTCTCTGTATGCCTGAGGCAGCACAAAGGAGAATCTTTATATCTTGTGGTGCAAAATAACACAGTGAGCGATGTCTGTTATTCAACAAAACCAAATTATGCTGACACTGATGGTCTGCTTGAGACTAGGAGCAATAATAAAGCAGGAATGGCAAGTCTTCATTACTGACGCTTTGTGTGGCACACAGTGAATTGATAACACACTGAAACTCATTTCCTACAGATATATACCTTTAGGGACCTCTGGAGTCAGTTTGATTGTTCATTATAAATGGAATAATGATAAACTGTCGAATGACAAAAACGATTTTGTGATTAATTGGTAATTCATCAAAGCTCATTTAACATTTTTGTTCCACTCAGAGCATTGATAGCTACTGGGTAATAATCAAATGAATACACTTCGCTATCGTTTCCTTTGTTAAACATTGAATATTTAATGGGATTGCCGTTTAAGGTAACTTAATAAGCTGGATTGCTTATCACGAAATAATGAAAAATAAAGTCCATTTTCATCACTAATTAAGCTCTGGAAAAATATTTCCCTTTGCCTATGAGCAATAACAGCCACAGGACAAGGAAGTAATAGTTACATCTCTGTATCTTCCTCTTCTCACATTGCAAAAACATGAGCATTTAATAGGATGCCCTCTCAAAGACTCTTCATCAGTAAATGTTTTACCCGAGGAAGTCTTTTAATTGGAAATTTAACTTGACTGTATGGTGATTACAGAGGCAAGAGGTCGACAAAATATTTGTGATGCTGCACACTTCCCGCTGGAGTTTGAATATTTCAATTCGGATTCTCAGTCTTATCCAAATAGTTGAAATTCATATTAATAAGGAAAGGGAAATAGTTTCACAAGAAGCTTATTTTTTCCAATGTTCTTCTTAAGATTTAGGCAGAAAGTGGTAATTTTTCATGTATTTTACAACTACATTTGATTAGAATTGGCAACATAAAGAATAATGTAATGGTTAAAGTGATTTGAATGTTTACTGTCATACATTTGATTTTTTTAAGCCCCAACATCTAAAGCTAAAATGGTAAAGAACATCTTTCATTATGTCAAAAAAGTATATCAAACTTTCTTTTAACACACCCACCCCTTTATATTGCAGTCTAAGGAGTTTTTAGTTGGCGCTGCAGCCTCTCATAATATACATAACACAATATGTATACTTTTTGTAAATTTAAAATTAGCACGATCACCTATACTTCTTAACTGTTCAAACTGTGAAACTAATGTTTATTATACTATCATATCCCACCATCACCATCACTAATCGCAGAAAAATAAAAACCACACACACTGAAACCAACTCATTAGCGTAATAGCCTGGAACCAAAATCTCATCAGTTACACATCCTGAACAAATGCTATAAATGACTGAAGTGAGCATTCTGTTCAAATAAGTCGAAACTGCATTTAACAATAAACAGAGAACACAAAATGGGACATTTAAAAAGTGGGCAGGCACGTGGGCTGCTGCAAAACAGCTGTGACAGAATGCAACATATGACGTCATGCGTCTGATTGTGGAGATGTGGCGCTACAGAGTGAGAGCAGCTTCTTGCCCCCCCCCCCCAGCATGTCCCAGTTTTTCCTACATGATGAATAGGGCACCTTTGTCCATTCTTTTTTCCCATTTCTCTCATCAGTTATTGACAACTACTCACAACAAAAGCAGCACAATACCACATGTGTGTTGTGTGTAGTAAAAGAAAAGCAATACACTCAAGTGGGTGTGTGCTAACGCAGCACAACAGACGGAGCACATTAGTGCTCAGTGGAGAAAGTCTTTGATCCCTTTTCTTGTTTGATGGTGCTGACCTTGTAGATGAAAAACAAGAATCTAATGATACATTATGTACCGGGGCCCAAACACAGCGTCAGTTAACCCAGTCTGCCTGGAGCACTCGGATCAAAGTGAGGGACAAATCAGAAGATGATGAGGCAATTTGTGACTGAAATGATAGATGAAGAGGAGAAGAAGACAGAGCTGTGCAGGACACCGTCATATGAACCCAACACCATTGCTTTAAGGTGGACCACTTAGCCTGCTGTCTAGGTTTGTCAAATAAAACTTAAGTGTTGTCTCATCTGCAAAAATGAGACCAGACATACCACATCCTGCTGGAGTAATTATCAATTAAAGGTGTGGAAATATATCTCCAAGCAGAACATGGGTTTTATTGGCTGTTGATGTACTGAACACAAAGTGTATAGCTAACAAATACAAAAAAAAATATAACACTGTTATTTTCAACTATAAACCATTATTATCCCTTAAATGTCAAGTCCATTGGCAACTGGTGTAATCAATATGTCGTCGTCATAATAACGAAAAAAAAAGGGCAGTCTTTACTGGTCCATTCCCACAAATGTAAACAATGACATAGGCAAGACTCCAAGGTCTGTTTCATCAGATACAAGCCAAGTAAATGAGACCGCTGGCTGAACAAAGAGTGTTTGTGCCTCTCATCCAAAGCTGCTGCTGCTGCTGGTAACATTAGCAACCCTTCACATGCTACTGTTGAGACCGAGTCAGACATGAAAGAGATGGACTCCTCTTGAGTGGTAGGAAGTGTAACAATAGTTCTTTCTCATACGCAAGATTCAGAGCACAACCAATTTATCTGGTGGCTTATAACGAATTGACAGACATGTGCTTTTAACAGACTTGTCAGTACTGTTCTATCACAGAATAAACATTTAAGGGCATATGTGCATTCATGTTAACTTTTAATCTTAAAATATTTTTCATTCAAGTTCAGAACATGTGGTTGTATGTGTAAGTAAACTGTAGAAAATGTCAAGCCTATAACACATTTCTTCATCATTAGGGTTTAATAACATCTTAGAGATGATTTTTCTTTTTATAAAAACATAAATATACATACATAGGCCGATTTATCTTTATTGGGTTAATGTGTGAATAATAATAGAAGTTAATTAAATATTATTGTTGTAAATCAATTCTATTTGAACAAAGCATGTATAGAATGATTGAATTAAGATTCAAAAGAAATCGAGCTGTCTAAAGGGACCGAGACACCAACCATTTACCACAAAGGACCTGAATCAGATCCAGCCTGGCTCCTTTGCTGCCATCTCTCCCACTGATATCCCCTTGTCATCTCTAATATCACTGAATAGCAAACACATCAGTTTATTTGTAATGTCCGACAACAGATTACATAAACATGCATTAAGATGTGTTGGCAACTTTTAAGAGCTTTACCCTGGATACGTCCATCCTATTCATGAGTCTATGAAAAAAAGAACAATGCTTCCTGCAGCGCTGGGAGCTGTGACAGAGTCTCTGTCCTTTTAAAAGCAAATTACCTTCACAGTGCCTCATGAGAGACAGACAAGGTCAGAACTACAAACAGGACACACAAGGCAAACAGAAACCACCCATAACAATACTGTTTGAGAGGGAAATGTCGGAATAAGTGATGTGAATACCAGTGATAGTGATTATTCCTCCATTTTCTCCCTGTATTCAATCTATTCATCCTTTATGCAGGAATGCAGGTGTCCCAAAGGGAGCAGCAAATCAAATTCAGCGAGGCAACACAGCAACGTCAAACAAATATCCCCTATGGGCCGAGAAACTGTGATGAGACTTCTTGATTAGCAGAGGCTCACACGTCCAATGTGAGGGAGTGTGATAAGGACAGATGAAGGGGAAAAGGGACATGTCGGGTTGGTGCTGATTTGCTGAAGGCGTCTAAGGTATTCAATTATGGACAACTTGTGTTTACATAGGCAGAGAGCTTAGTTGTGTGTGTGAATTAAACATCTTTGGATTCACTTGGCTTTTTTATCACCTTCACCGAGGAGGTTCTGTTTTCATTGCTGCTCAAGGAACATCCGATTACATTTTGGAGCTGATTCAGGAATTTTTGGGAGATGGCCTTGGCAGAGGTATGCGCTCCGCCTGCGCCATTCTAGTTTAACAAATGTGACCAAAACAGGCACTAAGCTGGACTTTCAAAGTCAAACAACAAAATCCTCAGTACTGGGGTGATTAAAAACTCGGTTGTGTTCATTCACACACATAAAAGTTAAGTCTAAACATACAAATAAATTACAAGATACAGAAAGTGTTGTTTAACTCCACGGGTCACAGGTCACCACAGGAGCAGCATCTGCATAAGGGACATCAGTATGCATATACCCCAACTATATGGATATATCTGCAGTAAGCCAACACTGGCATCTACATTGAACAGGCTCTGTGTCGAGTACGACACGTCTCACTTTGATATTTAGTGAATTACAGCCTGTAAGAGAGTAAGCTCTGGTGTACTTAATTATTCACTCGCACTGCAGTGAAAGAGAAGCCAAGTATAGCAGGACTCGTGACCGTCTACACACACCTGCCTTGGAAGGAGCTGGACAGATTCCAGCCTCTGTCGGGGGGGCGTTTCAGGACCAGTGCTGTGTGTAGAGGTGAGTCCACCTGCTGTATACTTCTTTAGTGTTGCTTCACCTCCTCCATCACCTCCAGCACTGTCATCTACAGACATGTGACTTTTCCCATCTCAAGCTGCAGTTTTTTCGCAGCGATGCCTTCACCTGCTGCCTGACCGGCAATGCAGTGGACCCCTACAGCTCACCCTGCAGATGGTGGACACACACGCCAGGTCCTGATGAAAGCTGACTAAACAAAGTGAAATGCCACCAAGTGCAACTGCACCCTAAAACATAATTAACAATCTGGATGAGTTTGGTTTATATGTTTTCATCCTATACGATACATTTGCAGTCCACTGTCTGAATAAATTAATCAAAGTGAGGCATTGATGCACAAAGCTTTCTTTTATGAAAATGGTCTGTCCCGCTCTTACACACCGACACAAACACACATTCTTTGATGCACATGAACACTTTAACACAAATTCACACACCTGCCAAGGACAGCTGCCAGAAGGAAGCCAAACTGGAGTCAATAAATGTCACAGGTCTCCTTCCTCATTAACTTTCCCCTCTAACTCAAAACCGTCTCACGTGGGCACGCCATCCACTCGCGCACGTAGATTCATGCACACACCCCGAGAGCACCCACACACACCCCCACCCACCCACCCACCCACCCAACCATTGAAAAGCAGAGAGAGGTGTGACTTTAATTCTCCTCTTCTCTATTCCCTTGAGCAAGAAGTTGGGGTCTGGGCTGAGGTGATAAGTACAGTGGGACACTGCCAGCAAACATAAAAAAATACACACAAACACAACACACTCACACAGTAGGTAATAAATACAGCTGCATTTTTTCATTCAAACCCAAATGATATCTAATTTGTTAATTTTGCAAAGGCACTCATTTGGAAGAAACAACACAGCGAGAGACGCCAACATCATAATAAAACAACATTTCTTACAATGTTAAAGAGTGTTTACAATTTCAGAGCCTCCACAGACACTATGCACCTACATGTATATACATCCATACTGTTGAAGTGGTATGCATCCCACACCTAGACAATATCTATGCTTACATAAAGCGACTCGCAGCATGCATCTATGACACACACATGCCAGCAGCTGTGCTTATGTGATTAGATAGCACCCGAACTGAAAAGCTGCAGCAGCTGACAGGTACATCTGAATTGTTCCCGGACTAAGGAGTGCATTGAATGACCACATTTCTTTTTGCTTGTACATTTTCTCTGGCCTCCAGACAAGTGTATTGTCCTTTCTTTTTAAATCTTGTATCATAAGAGACGATGTGACAAAAAGAGAATCACAAGGGGGGGGGGGCAGAGATTATTTTTGACATCAAAGGACAAGGAGAGAGAGAACTCGGTAAAATTAAAAGAGAACATTATATTACTCTTTTTTTTTTTGGTCTGACTCACCAGCTTCTTCCTCTTGTCCTGTTCGGTTGGTGGCTCCTCATCATCACTTAGCTTGGGCTCCTCGAAATGACTCATCAACATGCAGCTGCAAACACAATAATATTCAACTCAATATTAATAAGCGCACATAAACCGGCACAGAAGGAGACAATTTCAGGACAAGATCAGCAGCACACACGAAGGTACAGGAAAAAAAAGACAAAAGGTTGAACCCGCTGGTCCTCTGTGTACGGCACCGACTGCTGTTGATGACATGCACGCAGAGAGAATTACAGGAGAAACCTTTGTGCCAAGTCCAGAGTCTGTGTATGGTCTTTCATTTCTTTTGTCCTTCTTACTTTATGCTCATTGTGAGTGGAGGTGAGGAAGGGGAGGAATCTCCAATTTCATATCACCTGGCTTTCACGTGTCAGCTTTTGATAATTTATGATCGGAATTTCAATCGGTTAATAATTTACACACAGATCTCACCGAGCTATGTAGCACTTTTTTTCTCCTTGTTTAAACATCTGTCAGACAAGTTCTCTGTTAATTCTCTCGGCTCTCATGTTTCTCATGTCTGCCACAGCAGGGAAAAAAATCAGGTTAGTTTAAATGTAAATCTGAAATCACTTTTTTTTTTCTGCATTGACATATCTCTGACATGCTCATGAGATCATTTAATAGAATAAACAGTTTTCCGTTAGTTTTACAGAAATATAACTATTAGGAGAACAAAAAAAAGACAGACATCGCAACTTCACTAAAAAATAATTAGGCAGTAAGCAGCTGAAGAGACATATATTTTCCAGAGTTGGGAAAGTTTAAACATTTGAAGTGGCCTGAAACTCGACTCCTAATGAATGATAATGATGCTCCCTTACTGCTTGATCAATAAATAAGCAATGATTGTCCACAAAGTTATGGCTCTGAACTTAAAAGGTCAATTTAAAAAAGTACATTTTATGATCAGAGCTTGTTTCTGTTGTCCCCAAGGGTCCAAAAACAGATGGTGCAGATTTATACTAACTATTGTGACACATAACACAGTGGTGAGACTGAGTCACATTTTAGGCTCTGCCAATAAAACAAATATCCACATACGGCTGTTTTGTTTTTTAATGTTTAAAAATATTCTGTACTGTAACTGAAACTCCATACCAGTCATTTAGATGTTATAATCAAATATGACATATTGTACTTGGAGAGTTCAGTACAATAGAAAGGAATACAAATTTTGACACTGTACTTTCACGCTACACTTAATTTCCAATTGTCATACTGTTTCACTTTCATTCTTATTCCACACCATACCAGAACAACGCAGAACCACTTACGAGAATGGAGGAATAAAAGGAGAGGCAGTTTTAATTTTAAACATTGCTTAATTTTTTAAACACAGGCAGGAGGATTACATTACCCACTGCTACCCGTCTCAGTTTGTTGCCTTAACAAATAGTAAATCCAGACATGTTTTGGCTCCGTATGAAGCTCAGCAGGGAACCAAAACAATTCAACACGTCTCCTGCAAATAAAGAAACACTTACACTAACCTTTCTACACAAATTTAACATTCATTTCACACTGGCACGTCTTAGCAGGGCGCTAAGTGTTTTCGACAGCAGGGAAAAGGAGAGTCTGCACGCAGGTTCACATCTTCTGAGAAATGGGTTCGATGCTACCGGGGCAGGGAGCGAGAGGGCAGAGTGATGGGGCAGGCTGTGTGTATTAGTGTCGAAGGGTGGCTGTGTGTATTAGTGTCGAAGGGTGGCTGTGTGTGTGTTAGTGTCTTATTCCATAGTGAGACAGTGTTTTCTGGGCCATTTCACAGGCCATTATTTATCTGTGTGAAATGTGTCCTGGGCCCCGGCTCCACTCAGCCTCTCCTCCACTGTGATTTTTTTTAAGTGAGAGCTTCATTCTTCAAACTTTTAGCATTGTCGTTGATAAATTCAAGCCTTCAAAATAAATATTTCAAACGGTTTTCAAACATCGTGTGGGAGATTTGTCCAAATTACAAACTTACAAAGTAATTTATACATTTTATGTCCTTGTAGCTTTGGCCTTTCTCCTGCATACTTACTCTTTGTAGGTGCTTGTTTCGGTATCTTCTGTCATGACATCATGCAGCGCCTCGACGGAGATGTTGATGATGCCGCAGAACTTGTCCTGGATCACACTGATCAAACACACACAGACGACACACACTCATTAGCAATGAGAATATGATTCACCGGCTTTGAGTTTGAATGAGACAGGATGAGAGGTGGGAGTTTGTCCCAGGGAGCAAACGGTCATACAGAGCAACATGACAACAGTGTGCACCGGTGCAGGTTTAATCCTGATGAAGTGGCTGTCAAAGAAACACAAGGCCACCCAGAGGAGAGAGTATCCGGTGTATCAATCAATTGACATCAGTGGACCCATGTCCAGATTGTGCATCCCTGCGTCACCATTTCACCTTTGGCTTTTGGAATTAAAAACCATTTTCTATCCCTTCACTTAGTAAGAACCTTTTACTGCAGCGAAGCTCAAACAGAAAGGAAGGGTAATCAAAATAGAAATAACAATAATGTGGGCGACAGTGCACTAAAAAATGTCGTGCTTTTTATGAGCTTACCAAAAAAATAAGAACGCTGCTACTGCAAAAATCAATCACATCGGACAGAGGTATTTTCCTGCTGTAATGATAGTTTTATTGTCTCGAAGCAAATATTAAAAAATAACTGAGGCGTATTGTCTTTAAACAAAGCCTGGTGGGTTGAATCTTTTTTTCTCCACAGCCACTATGGTGATTATTTTCAGATACTATAGAGCTCCTCTGGCTGCTTGAACCTGAGACCTTTAAAATATGCATGCTCACAACACCCACCAGCCGGATGTGACATGAGCCGCAGTCATTGATAAATTATTTGAGTCATTCTTTAAGCACTGAGAAAGAAGTGGGAGTCTCCCATGACAGTAGGAATAAAGAGTGGGCAGGGAAACAGCACAAAGTGTGAGTATGTGTGCGTTTTAGGCACTGAAGCATCAAAGCTTGTCGGTTCAGGAACATGGTGAGATAGACCTCGGGCAGTTCACTGAGCATGAAGTCTGGCAAACGGAATGAAAGATCAGTGCCTGGCAGACACATATGCAGCCAATAAATATAGATTTTTCTCATATGGAGAATCTTTTCCATTTAAACTGGTTAAGTGTGTACTCATCAGGACTGAAATAAGCTCCTCTTACATATACCATGTGCTCTGGATATTTTCCTGACATTATCCTAAGGGACTTTAAGTGAAACGCAAATGTCGATGTTATGGGAGTGATCACATGGGAGAACACAGCAGGAAAATGTCCAGAAAATTCACAGCGAAGGAGTGGGCGTGCTGACGACGTCTCAAACCCCGACGGATGCATGATTGAAAAGAACAGATAAAATAGAAATATCTCAGGATGGAAAACATGTGTAATACATGTGAGAAAACAGTGAAGATGTAAAAAAATGTTAAACATTCAAGAGCTTTTGAGTCAACAGCGTTAACGTGCCGTTAGCAAAAACAGCATTTAATCAGAATTTGCTCCTATTTCAAAAAAAGAGTCACAGGATACTTCCAATAAACAAGGCTTGATGGCAACAATGACAAATGAGGGAATCTATTGTGACAGCAGCTTATAAGGTTCATGTATTATTATATATTAAGAGACTAGTGTTGACGTCAGTGCTTTGACACTGACAGCCTCATTCCAGCCTACAAAAGTACAGAGACTCTGGAGAGGAGAGGGTGGGGGATCCCAGATGAAATGAAGGAGCCATTTGCTGCCGTCAATAACATTCCTATATCAAGTGCTGAGTGCCGTGTGGAATTTCTCGACTGAACTACGTCTGCTTCTACAGCTGTGCCGCTCTGCACACATTCACCTTATTAGATTCACTCCGTCGGAATCATACTGGACTCGCCTCTGAATTCAATCCAGTCCCTTACGTAAGGTTGAGGAGCACATAAAGTTCTAGTGCTGAGCAATGACCAGTACAATATTATCATCTTCCAGTGTATCATAGACATGTTGAGGAATTGAAGCACTGTTAAATCTGTGGCGTTCTGGGCATTTGCATGTAATGAGTGGAGTGGGTTAAATTATTTATTAACTATTTTCGTAACACCATTTCAAATTGACGCCTGTAGGCCCCACAGCAAGTTGTTTCCAGATGAATAAGAACTGCGTACTAGTATATCTGAGCTGCAGCATAAAAGAGAGGAGGCAAATGAATACTTCAGCTGTTTTTTGATTGTCTGAAACACAAAGAATGGTACATTTTTAATAGTTGTTCATCGGGAACATTTCACATTTGGGAGAGGAGTGAAACATTCAAGTTAAACATGTGGTGTTCTGGGCATTTGCATGTTTTGAGGGGAGTATTTAGAATTTATTTCAAATGATTATTATAACACTGTTTCAAATTGAGGCCTGTAAGCCCCATAGCATGTTGTTTTCAGCCCTGTGTTCTGGGACCTGTGCCGGTTTCATTACACACACATGAATAAGAACTGCGTACTTGTATGTCTGAGCTCCAGCATCAAGGAGAGGAGGCAAATAAATACTTCAGGACTTTTAGATTGACTGAAAAGTAAAGAATAAAAAGCAGAGGCAGGTCCATTTTTAATAGTTGTTCATCGGGAACATTTCACATTTAGGAGAGGTGTGTAAATTCCTCCCGACTGACTAATAAAAGTCTCAAACTAGCAGACATAGCAACAACTGGATGCTGGCAATGTTTTAAAGATGACTTATTACCAGTTAAAACATGTCTGTCAATTCAATTTCTGTCCAGCCCTAACATCTCTACAGTGATTAATTTCTAATCCCTGACTTGTGACGCTGCTTCATGCTTGTCAGTCAAATCAGTGTCTTGTAAAAAAACTTTTTCTGAAAGCTGACGGGTTAAATAGAAAGACACACTGGTCACAGCAATAGTCTCTGTGTGGTCCTCCCTACAAAGATAACAGGCGGCTGCAGGGATGCATGAACATCGACTAGTGAAGGGGCGACATTTTCTGGGAGAATTTCTGACCCACAGTTTTCTATTTTTCCATCCAGCAGTGAATTTATCATCAAGCAGTATCATGATTTTCTTCTGTGTTCAGTGGCCTTTACAGATTTACTTTCTCTGGCTAAATCGTTTCAACCTAAAGAAGTAGTAGTAGTGGTACTTCCTCATGATTTAATGTTCTTAAACCAATGGTTGTAAGCCTCCACCAACCTGTCCAGGCGCAGTTGACTTCTATGTCTACTCATAAACGTAGTAGAAACTTTACTAGGTATTGGGAGAGGCGGTGGTCTGATGGTAGAAACTTGGACTATGGGCAGAGAAGGTCTCTGGTTCGTCTCTGGTTAGACTCCACGGAGAAACAACGAAAAGACGAACCTGGATTGATCTGCCCAAAAATCCAAGAGGATTCTCCCTACCCTGTCTAGTGCCCCTGAGCAAGGCACCTTACTCTCCCAACATCTGCTCCCCGTGTGCCGTACATGGTCACTCACTGCTCTGTGTGTCCTGCACCAGATGGGTCAAAAGCAGAGGTTAAATTTCCCTACCTGCATGAGTGTGCCTGTGCATGTGTTTGGGACAAATAAATGCATTTTAACCTTAATCTTAAGTGTTTCTAAAGTTGTTTGTTTAAAAAGAATAACGTTTATTAAATATGCGTTTTTTCTTACAAGGACTGTTTTTGCAGAGGACTGACAGAGAGCAATGTCACATGACAATCATGTGAAGCTACAAACTTGGCATTCCTGATTTTTGCAAAGACCATTGACCATCAGATTGAGATCACTTGATCCTTGAGTGTCAGTGATGCAATATAAGCCAAACTTCCTTTCTTGTGATCACGATCAAAAGACGTTTGTGCCTAATTTGAAGGGATTTCTTTTGAGCTTTCCCAAGATGTTGCCGTGAGTGTCTTTGACCTTTGACGAGCAAAATCTCATGAGTACCTCCTTGAGCCCAAGTGAACGTTTGTACTAATTCCCCTGAAGCCGTTCAGACATAATGCATTCACGAGGATAGGGATGAACATGACGCCTCTGGCCCCTGTTTCCAGTATGAAGGTATAAAAAGGCAGCAATATTCCAGCTGAGCTTGTACATTCAATAGTGTTGAGCCTCAGTGGAAGAAGATGGGGTTAAAAAATTCTTCAATTTGGTTTCAAGGGTTTCATTATTAAATTGTAGCCACATGGTTATAAATTCAAATAAAAGCTTCTAATTAAAGGGAGAAATATTTGTGTGACAGCACTGAGGACTGACCCTTACTGACAAACAATTAGGAATTCAAATCCAGATTTCCAAATGTATATGTGTGAATAAAAGCAATAATTAAAAACAAATAGTTATCTCAAAACGGAGAAATTTGATTTAGTAGTGAACATTAGTTTGTAGAATTAATACATGCACAGTCACAAGTGTGCATTTCTATTTTTACCCAGTCAGGTATGCTAAAATGCATAAAGTCCTAATCTTTATTAGCTGGGAAACTTAATTTGTATCCCTCTTTTAAGTTAAACCCACAATTAGAAAAATCTAATCAAAGATTTGAGTCAATACAATAATCAATACTTTGATGAGACAAAAACTCTGGCAGAGCAACGACTGATCTCTCACGATATAGAAACTTTGAGAAAACACTCTCACAATAATGATCAGATAAAGTGTGAGCGCAGCAGATCCAGCTGATAAAGATGTACATATTTATTTACTAAAGTTCATACTCTTGTTGAGTATTGGCATTTCATTACAGAAGCTTTGCCATTGAAAGCAAACTGGTTGATTGGTCAATCCACAATCTCAACTGATCGTTAGATGAATGCTGTGTCGTAAGAAAGAAAATTATTAGATGATATTTAGGGTAGGACAATATACAGATCCCCTTCCTACTTTAGTAAAGATGTTATGTGAGAAAGTTGATTTGTCATGCAGCACTCAACAAGCCGGGCCTGTCCCATCAGACTGCTCTTCCACCATCAAGAGAGGGGGGCATAACAAAGGATTTCATGCCTGTCTCCATCTATGATTGCTAATCTGGACTGCAGAACACTGAGTTTCCCAAAATCTTGATAAGAACACGCACCACCATACAGTCAAGACGGGACATCACAAGCAAAGTTTATCATTAAAACCCACACTGACTCCCTTTGAACCACTTCAAGAGAAGTTTGACTTGGAAAATGAAGAGAGGAAACTTTTGAAGGCGAGTGAAGAGGAGCAGAAACATCTTCTTTTTTTTCTGTACTCCTCCTGTCACACTCCTGTGAAGATAAAGTAAAAGCTCCACAGAAGAACATGTTTGTAAGTTTGTATGTAAAACTGTGTGTCATCAATTGCTTAGAAGTTTCTCTCTTCAAAAGAAACCAGCCTGTAAACCCCTTGTAAAGTATGAAACTCAGTCTGATAACACCACTGACTGCCTGAAGTGTGCATACACAGTATGTGTATCTTGTGCCACTGTGACACAGCTTATTGTCGCTGTAGAGCAAACGTTCATCATTTCCCACATATATTTCTAACAAGAACTTACATTGTCTGATGTTAGTGACACACCGTTCCAATCTATAACAAGAGCTGAATAAATCATTTGTCACATACGTCTTCTCAGATTCGTCAATGTGCCCTGACGTTAGCAGGACTGATGGATAGGGGTTGATTCTATCTGCGCACAAATGTTTCTCACCTGTTGTCAGATGGTAGAAGGGAAAGCAGAGCCAGCGACGACAGCTTCCTCCTTTCTGGCTGAGTGATGTTGTCCATGCGGTCGACCCACATCTCTATCACGGTGCCCAGCAACTGGCCCATCTGATGAGGACAGACAGGCGATGGATACAAGAGGCGACACAAACAGCGTTCTGATCCTCTATCACCAAAACACTTTGGCATGATGGAGACACAACTCAGAGCGACAACTCTCCGACTTTCTCTTTTATTTAGATTGAACAAGAAGAAGCGAGAAGCAACTCTTCACTTAAGGGCTTGGAAACATCGCCAATTGCAATTCCTCATTACTTTCAGGCTCATTACTTTCAGCCTTGTTCAGAACGAGTCCCTTTTAACATGCACAGCAGCTATGGATAAAAAGAGTGTGCTGAGGAGACAGAAAATGAAGGGCAGACGTCGAGTCTCACCTCCTGGCTGCACTCGGAGGCAATTTGGGTGAGCAATGAGGAGAAGAAACTGGAGTTCTGGAGCAGGACACGTCCCATGATGCCAAGGTAGGTGGACATCACCACGGGATATCTCTGCAAAAGAAACACACACACACACACACAAACAATACACAATCATACACATGTGCAGATGCTCTTACATAAAGCATGATGAGGCAGAAAAGATAGACCAAATGACACAGCAGTATCCTGGAAATGACAGGGGGACAAATTGGAGGAACAGACAGGGACAGTCTAATTTTAAGGAATTTTTTTAAGGTTTAAGTATTTAAATATTTGGTATAAGACCATACAAAATAATTAAAAATACACATAAGTTTAAACAATATAAAACAACATTTGTTCCTTCATTTTATATAGTGCCATTTGAGAGGATCTGTGCAGTGTGTAAAGGTGAGACTAACCTCGCCGGCCACGATTCCTCTGAAGACAGCTGGCAGCAGGGGCTGGAACATGTGGGCTCCCAGTATGGGGCTAACCTTTAAAGCTATCTCCACCACCTGCAGAGACACAAAGACAGGGAGGAAGAGGGATGCAGCTAAAGAGAGAAGTATTGAAAAGTAGTATAAAGGGAGAAAAAAAAACAAGAAGAACCTGCTGGGAAAACCCAGTAGGGAGCCAGAGAGGGAGGGAAAAAGAAACGAGTGTGCAAAAAACATAGGATGATGTAAAGGTAGAGCAAAGCGTGGGAGGCAGAAAGTAGTTAGTTGGAGCTACTTTATAGAAGGAAAACGGAAAGGGTGTAAAAAATGGTGGGAGTGACCTCAATTGGCTCACAAGGTTAGTCCTTTGAGTGTTAGATACCGAAGAAATTTGAACAAGCTCTCTCAAGAATCCAAGCTCGAATGAAAATACTTGACTTCAAAAATCAACAGCTTAAAACCAAAGTCAGAAAATAAAGATATAGCATGAATGAAGACATTTTCTGAGGCATGTGAGAGAAATGCTGCAGTTTGCATCCAGTACTGTGTGTCCATGCAGCCAGCTGTGCATGTCCACACAGCTGGAATGAAAGGATCTTTCCAACCTCATTGGCTTCTCATCATGAGCCTACAACATGAGTCCAGTTACACCGAACAACATCACGTAATTTGTAACCCTGTAAATTACTTTTACACAAACTGAAACCTTAAATTATAATATTTAACCCTAGGGTCAGCCGCCTGGTCAGAGTGTGTGGACAGGCTACGATTTGTTGTGTGTTGATGTTGTGCAGGTTGACAGGTTTCTGGCTCTCGTCTCATAACAAAGGATTAGCAGGAGCCACATGTGTAGTAATGCTACTGAGCTTTACTAAGCTAAAGCTCTATGTTCGTGTGGCTAATCTACATTATTATAAAGTCAACAAAAGATGAGGCATGTACAGTATGTAAGGGAGAGGCGGTGGTCTAGTGGCAGAAACTTGGACTATGGGCAGAGAAGGTCTCTGGTTCGTCTCTGGTTCGACTCCACGGAGAGACAACAAAAAGACAAACCTGGATTGATCTGTCCAAAAATCCAAGAGTCTCCCTACCCTGTCTAGTGCCCCTGAGCAAGGCACCTTACTCCCCCAACATCTGCTCCCTGAGCGCCGTACATGGTCGCTCACTGCTCTGTGTGTCCTGCACCAGATGGGTTAAAAGCAGAGATTAAATTTCCCTACCTGCATGAGTGTGCATTTGCATGTCTGTGCATGTGTTGGGAAAAATAAATGCATCTTAATCTTAACCTGACATGCACACACACAGTTTATCATTAATTATCTACACTATGGCGGCCCACCATGTTCTTATTCGTCACACCACAGTTTCATAATGAACTCAAATTAATTAGACTTCTCATAATAACATAAGAGATCTCTACGTTAAGAGCTCTGTTGATTACTGGTAGAGCTGCCTGCAGCCCTGTTAACCTCCTGTTTGCTCTCTTCTTCTCACGCATGCCTGCGCCATCGCCCATGACGTTTTGACCATCCAGGCAGACAGTAAAACCTAATACTTTCAGCAGCAGCTGTGTGAGATCGTGCAACTGGCCAGACAATGAACAAGCTTTTTTAGGGGACAAACAACTGAAATAACTCATTAGTTCAGAGATTATAAATCTAGAAAATCTAGTCCTGCATCATAATCTTGTGTCAATTCACAAGCTGCACTGTCTTTGTCTGTTCGTGCATCCACAACATTGTCTGCTACTTTCATTCCAGCTGCTTCCCGTAGAGCCACACAGGCAAGACGAACAAACCCTACTGTTCAACTGATGGAAGAAGAATGAGAAATGAAGCCTGAGAAAAGAGACAGAAGAAGTAATATAGTTGTGTGTGTGTGTGTGCGTGCGTGTGTGTTTACCTTGAGCACTTGGACCTGTCCCTCATTCGTGATGTCTTTCAGCAGATCACAGAAGGATCGACACAGTGATTCTGCATAGTTCTGGAAATGCACAAATTCACAGATATGGGAATTGTAATGTATATGTATAACTTGAACATGCTTTGGTTTTCTCTTTCTCTTCATAGTGCTTCACTTGAGAGTCTCACCTGCAGGAAGTCTGTGGCCGACAAGTATAAGTAGGCGTTTACGATCTGAAAGCAGGTGCGCAGATTCTCGGAGCTCAACTCTGAAACAGAGCATCAGATGTTGCACGTTACCAAACTGGACCAAAGGGGTTAATTGAATGACACAGATGATGAATGATCCAGATGAACAGGACTGTTGAGCTGTCCAACACATTGGGAATGAACTGCAAATTGGATGGATGGTCTTACAAGCTTTGATCCTTGACAGCATCAATATACACACTACATGTTCACTCTGGGAAATGTTCAGGGTTTACAAGGTTTAAGTAAGTCATATACTACTAGATTATTGCACAGTACCTTTGAGCTTGAATAAAAAAATTTGAATTATATGAGGAGGAGGAGCATTTTTTTTATCAGGCAGTATTTCCAACCATCTTTAATATTTATGTGAAACACACTAAGCCTCGAAAATGAGGCAACTCAAACCATTTAAATAATTCAATGACGAAAACAAATTCAAGGTAAAAGGTGTGGGGCTCGCTGAATATTAATAACCATGTTCTTTCTTTACTCGCAAAAAGGTGCGTTTGATGTTTTATTAAAAAACTGACATGTTCGTGCATCTAGTTGAACTGTCACATGCTGAATGAAAATGTAATCAACAAACAAACGAATAAAACTGACGATTTATGACCACTTTCCAAAAGATAGAAGAAGAAAAACCCGGGCTGGTTTTAGCTTTTAACCATAGTTCAACATACAATGCGGCAAAAGGTTGAGAGGATCTATTAACAAGAAGTGCATCTGAATTATTAAGCATAGTGCTGAATCATTACACCTGCATTAAATATGTTCTACTTCGTCTAAACCGTTTGTCCGACCTTTGCTGTCGAAGTAGTTTTTTCACCAGCAGTAGCAAAGAGGTTATAACAGGGACAATGTTATAAAAGACCCATTAACTGAGGTTAAGAGTAACTATTGAGACAAATCCTTGACAAGAATGGCTCCTGTCCAAGAGCAACAAAGGCCAGAATATTTGATCAAAATAAAAGGTGAGACCAGACTCAGTAATTATAACCTAAAAAACGATCAATTTTGAAAAAGTTGACCATGAACCAATTTGAAGAGATATGATAACTCATTCAAATAGAAAAATGCCCTTATTAGGTAACAAACAAATATGTAGCATTTTTTACAACTATTACATCCGAGGCGAGAGCACAAATAATTGACTTTTGGCCAGTAGGTGTACATGCTGGAGTGCAAAGCAGATCTAGTACCATAGTAGTCACACAAAAAGCACTGATGGGTTGAGAATTATGTATTGAGCAATATATAGGCGATAAGTACCTTTTACTGTGAAGTCATGTGAGGTTAATGATTTATAGTTGTTATCTTCTTGGGGGGATATGATTGGTCCATTGTCCCAAAAACCTGATGCTCACTAGTTTGCAAGAAGCCGCGAGATATTAACAAACTGTGCTTCAACACAGCCTCTAACAACCAGGACGTATACGGCCTGGACCACAATTTATGCTACCAAAGACACAATTCATGGAATCTAATAATAATCCAGATCGTCTCTTAAATTTTATGGATTCTCCCCTGGCCCACGCCCAACACTTCTACTTAGTTTCGTTAAAATCGGTTGAGTAGATTTTATGTCATCAGCAATGAAATGATGACCTCCTGGGCAGAAGTAATAACATAAAATAGTGGACTAACTTGTCCTTCTGGCTTGAGGTCAGGTTGGGATCAAGAAAACATGTGTAGCTGTTATGCCTCATCACTGACTAGCATCATGATGACTGCCAAGAGAAGTAAATGTGAGACGTTGAGCTCCCGAAGAGAAACAGACCGATGACAAAGAAATCGCTGCTTGAAAAGCTCACACTGATGAAAATGGTAAAGGGTGCTGCTCGTCAGTGGAGTTTTGGTGCCAAACAAGAAGCGTTAACAAGACCGTGATGGGAAAGAGACAATGTTATTCAGGTGGTGAGCGAGCTAATAGAAAAGAGGCTGAAATCGTATTCAGAAGCAGAATCCACGAAGGACCTTCTCTCAAATGAAACTGCTCCAAAGAGTCGGTTTGTCTCGAAGAACCGTCACAGAGCAGATTACTGAACACACAAGAAATGTCAAGGTTTTCTCTCTTGTCTGTGATGAAAAATAAATAAATCATGAAAAACCGATGGATACTCAGTGAAAACAATATTCATTCAGAAATGTAATTACATGTCATGTTATGTACACTGAATACTAAACATATGTACATGGTCTTAGTATATACAGAACAACCGATAGTAACAAATGAAAGAGTGTCGTGAAAAAGGCTGTGGAGAACAGGAAAAATGTGACAAAGAAAGTTTAGTATAAAATACATGATGACAATAAGGAAAAGTGAAGGAGCAGTGAGAGGTGATCCAAATAAGGTGGAAGGGAAAGATTTAGGCGTCAAATGAATAATGCTTTATCTAAAACCAGGACTAGCACATACACAGCAGGAGATAAACCTGACAGTGATACAAGCTGGCAGAGTAATAGACCTTAACAAATTGAATACCCTTTTGGAAACGTATGTTACACACGAACACACAGATGAGTGAGAGAGGTGAGAGAGAAAAGAGAAGGGACTGAAAGGAAACAGTTCCTCAGAAAGATGGACAGAGACAAAGTCACACCTGCATCCCCCCCCGTACACAAACAAACATCTGAAAGAATATATAGATTGAAGGTAACACAGGCTGACAGGCACTCACACCAATACCTGGAGTAATTGTTTACTTCACACAAGTTGACAGGGCAGCTAATTCTAACGTGGAGGACAAAAGTCATACCCCTGAATGAACAAGGGAACCAAGGGACAAGATATAGCATGTATATATTTATTTGAAGATGATTCAATGCAAATTTGTTATGCACTACAAATGAGGGTGCATTAATTGTTTATTTTATTACTTTCTTAGGGCTGCTTCTCAAGGGTTAATGAAATCATTGTATTGCTGCCGATTGAGTCGAAGCCTCTCTGATCTGCTCCAACAGAAACCCCAAATAGCCAAGCAGAGCAAGCTGACTGGGAAGTGTCACCAACCGGATGTTGCTGTGACTGAAAACAACAATACATTTCCATGCTCACCCAAAATGCTCACCCTAATTCCGCCTTTTCAGCCATGACTACACCCAGAGTTTACATTCTTTTTGAGGGTTAACTCTCTGTTAGAACCAAAGTTTCTGGATTTGCCACTGTCAAATCGTTTCCCATAACCAGAAAGAGTGTGTGGTCTTACGATCTGGCCAATTCGGTTAAGGCTGTCCTGGGGTCTGTGGTCTCTCACATTCTTGAAGAAAAATCCTCTAGTGTGCCCCAGGCATTACTCTCAGCAGTAACAAAGGTGATATTAACGTTTATGTCGGCAAATTGTGTTGTCTAGCCATCTGCCAGTCACAGTGCGGTAGTAAAGATAAGGCATGCTGCCATCTGTTACCAGAGCAGGTACGCAGGGGCCTATTTAGTCAGCACATCTACAAACATAGCGTGGAGCAACATTACAGGAAACACATGCAGCGTGCAGGGAAGTGAGCACAGATCAAGAGACAATTAGACGAGCAATCAGAAATGCTCGTGCCTCCTCCAACAGTGCCCTTAAATTCAATCAAGTTGTACACACTCACAGATATCAGTCCCCTAAAAAGTCCTGATATGCTTTATCTAGAATGATTGCCCATATCCAGATCTGCACTGAAATGGAATTCTTACTAGACCGATACTACATCCTTCGAGTAATCCGTCCAGTTTTTTACTTATGGTGCTAACTTACAGACAAATAAACAAACAGAGGAAAACATAACTTTGTTGGCAGAGGTAATGAATGAAAGATGTAACAGTGACAGGAGCTGCAGGAGAGAGAGAGAGAGAGAGAGAGAGAGAGAGAGAGAGAGAGAGAGAGAGAGAGAGAGAGAGAGAGAGAGAGAGAGAGAGCACAATGGCTCACCCTGGTCAACTTTTCGGACGCCCTGGATATTCCCATTGTCCCATAGGACATATGTGGATCTGCTCCGGCAATCCATTTCAAAAAGATGTGAAGCCAAGAAAAAGGAGGAGGTGGAAGAAGTTCTCCAGCTCTGTGCCAAAAGGTTACAGCTCAACCTCCTCCAAAACAGAGCGTTAGTCGAGTGGCCCGCAGGTAATCCAACCTGATTTCTACTTCGGTAAATAAAACCTACAGGAAGCCAGTGTGACTCAGACAAACGTGGTTCTCCACTATACCGCGGCTTAAGAAAATGTATTTCATTACATCTGAGCATGACAATATGGTTACACTCAAAACGACTTCATCTTTTATCTGCAAGTGAAGCTACACCCGCTCAACTTGTTCTGATTATGAAGGCAAAACTGAGGTAAACACATTCCAACAGCTTTCCGATCTGCCCCCTCCATAATGTCACCACCACAACCACTGTCAATACTCGCCTGACTGATAAGCTGTGCACACACGCTTGCAATATCCTCTGAAGGAGAGTTTTGTATGAATATCAATACAAGAGGAGGGAGAGGTACAAGCATTTATGCGAGTGGAGGAAGAAATGAATTGAATTCTCATTCTGGGCTGGAGGTAGGTCAGGCAGCTTGGAGCACTGAGCCTCGGACTTCATAAGTCTTTCATTATCTCCCCCCTCCTTCACTATAACGAATGAACCCGAGGCACCTCAAGTGTCCGTGTATGAATATAAACAGCCTGACAAAATAACACTGCATCTGGTTATTGCAAGTAGATTCAAAGCTATTTCAACACAGCATCATCATGCTTTTATTTCAGTGTGATGCTAATACAACAGGAACAATGAGACAGTGGGTTTAATGAGAGTCAACTTAACTTCTGCATTCTCCATTTCATTCTACAACCGTCTGAGAAATATTCATCTTACTCGTGTTGGTTGAGATTTTAACCCGGGCTCCATGTTGTGAGTGGCCTTTCCATTTCCTCAATGAAACCAGCCAATAAATAATAATATAATTATGAAAGTAATAATACAGCAGTGTTTCCTATTCATTATCTAGGCCGTGGCAACCTGCCATATTCTAATTTGTTGCGCCACATTTACTAAATGAACCAATGTATTTTTAACACTTCTCATAAGACCTTATCTCTAACTTGGTATGTGCAGTGCTATTTACAGTGCGCTCACTTGCCCTCGCTGTGGGACATTCTCCGCAGTTTTTTCTGCCTGCCCCCGAGTAGAGAGTCTGGAGAATGTGTGAGCGAGTCATTGCGAGACACAGCAGGTCAATGTCAGCAGAATTCACAATGAGCGAGTGGGCATGTTGTTGATGTTTCTAACGCACAACGGAAACAAAACTGAAAAAAAGGTGCTAATATCTCAGGATGAAAAAGAGCCGTCATACACACGGCTGTGCTTGAGCTAAAAACAGATCAGAACATATAGTAATCTATTACAAAGGCAGAGTTATTACTTTGTTAATAATCAATTAACGTAATTTGTTTTGAGACTATTAATAAGGTGTTAACTCGTGATGAGTGTTGAGGCTTTAGTGGGATTTAAATGGGACCAAATTATCTGCCAATATAATATTTTGCTCTATCGTGCAAGTAAATACACTTGTGAAAAAAAAATCAGAAACCAACAGTCAGAACACAGAATAGACCATTTTGCCAATCCAATACTATAAAAGGGATTACATTTTCACAAAGCCAGAGCAAGTCCAAAAAACACACACACGCACGCCCACACGCTATAATCAAATAGTCACAAAAACAGCTGCTAAATCACTGATTAAGCTGTAGTCTGTACATCCTTCATAGCCCTGGGCATATGCTGCACAATCTGCTTCAGTTATCAACATTAACAGGAAAATGAGCCTCACATCTGACTGTGATATGCCTCTGAAGTGCCTCTAATGTTTGTTTGGGACACCGCTTAAAATTCTGGTTATCTCCCAAACCTATTTTTTTCCTTACATAACGTGATGGGGTTGACAATGTCATTCCAGGCAGCCGGCGACAAAAAGCTTGAGTTGAGTTAAGATGCATGTTGGGGTTTTAAAAGTAATAAAATGCAACATTGCTCAATATCTCCTCCCCCTTCAAATTAAGAAAATAGAGAAAAGAGGAATATTAGAGTGATGACGGTGGCTTGCTGCACTACTTTATTAAAGTAAGACTTTACCTCTGCAGCTCTAGAGAAACATCTTACTTTCCCAGGTTTTTACAGTACACAAAGGAACATGAAAAAACAATATGGCCAGCAGAAGCCTTGCTACAGTTGCGAGATGTCAAGCTCAGTCCCTTTGGTGCTCTAGTGAGTAAGCCTTGGATGAGTAATCATGCTTGACAGAAGCGAGAAAAGCTCAGCAAGGGATTCAATGAAGTGGCAAAAATCTACTTTTGGATGTGATGACAGCGATGATAAGAAAGCAGAACACTTCCAGGACTGTGTCTCGGAAAGATCTGAAACATTTCACAAGGTTAAAGAGGGCAAATCTAACCGGAGATATTTTGACAGCAAATAATGGATAATGATAGTGAATCGTTTTATCAAACTTTAACAAAAATGACAGATTAATCTGCTTCCATTTCCTGCACTATATAGCGGAATATGTGTGACTTTAGTGAAATGGCTGTGATCAAACTCAGTGCTTCCAGATGAGAAGCCTGCTGTAAAGAGGGGCGGATGTCTAGACTGATCCATGAAGCACATTAGCTGCGCAGTTAACTGTGAGTCTACATACTGAGGAATGTTAAGAGTGCTTGCACATGAAAAAGATGAGGGTGGACCTCTCTCAGTACTGTATCATTGATCTTGCAGGGACGGTGTGACACATTTCTGGATGCAGCACTTGCTAAGTGATAATAAGTTCATTAAGAGTTTTGCTCAGCCCAATTTATTACTTTAAAGCCAATTCAGCAAGGTTATGTCCCTACTTTATATTCTAATTTATTTACCTTAAATTGCAGGGAGGGAGGCTGTTAGTTAGGAGTTAGTTGAAAATTAATTACTGCTCATTATAAAAATTGAATGGTCATTTATCAAGCAAATTTCCTAAAAATGTTCTGCTGCAAGAAAGTGAAGGTTTACTGCTCTTTTCTGTTTTATATCATTGTAATTTCAGCATTTGGACGGTTGGTCAGACATTAAACCAGAAAAGAGTCATTGCAACATACACAGTTATCTTTGGTTGTCACGATAAAATACAAAACTCAACCTTCAAACCATTAAAACAAGTATATATTTTGTTCAGGTGTTAATAAAGACAAACACAAAACATGTGATACTTGGTACGGTCCATGTACGGAGCCCTCCAAAGAGTTTAATTATTGGCCCAATTCTCTAATAAATACAGTGCATCCATTCTACAAGTGGTTTTAAGAGAGCAGGTTTTCAAATGCAGCTGCTAAGTTTGTGAGATATGGCGAAGCAGATCAGACACTGTCTCTTACCACCTTTTAAAAATCATGTCCAACATTACAGAGAGTCCACGGGTGGAAGCTGTAAAAGCAGTGTTGCATGCTCACGACAAACCCAACACTCCAGACACTGCAAAAGGCTTTTGGCCGCTGCAAACCAAATGTCAATAATCATTGAGATGTAAGGAGATAACAGCTGCTGTTACAACTTTCTTCTGAAAACACCAGAGTTACACGGTAAAAACAAAAAAAAGAATAATGAATAATCGATATTTATCTGGATATAAAATTACCTGACTCATATCATGCAGGGATATGGAATTCTCACAGAGATTATCTTATATCGTGCACATCCTTGAACTGTAACACAGGACCGTAAATCATCAATTAGGTCACCTTCCCTGGACTTGACATTTAAAATTCTCGTAAATCCTCTTCCATTTTTTTCAACCTGTGTCAGCTTCAGATCCTTTTTCTGTGTCATCATTAGAGTCATCGTCATCACAATCCACAAATGGCTCATGACCTTTCCCGCGGTTTGTAAGTACGTTATCCATAAACTCTTCACCTTTGGAAGCTGATGTACAAGCTCCACATATCCCTTGCAACAGATGGCGAAGCTCCAGTTATTCTAAAAGCTCCCACCATGAGTGCAGCCACTAGAAGCTCTATAGGTTAAGTAGCGTCGACTTCTTGAAGACTTTGGGAACTTCCGATAACTGGAAATAAATTTTCTAAAAATATTACGTAAGATAATCAACTGATTGAAAGAAGGTAATTAACAGGTGACAGCTGTACAACTTAAGCCTAGAGACAGATCCTTATTCCCTGTTCCGTTTTCTGATATTCTTCCATTATTAAATGAGTGTAGATACTTTTGGCTTTTAAACAAACTCAATAGTTCCTCCATTTGTGTTCCTTTGCAGCCCTGTAGCACTTCAGGAGCCACAAAACCTTCATTAATAAAATAACATCGCATGGAAATGAATGAACACTTTGGCTCCATCACTTGTTCACACTAATTAGCATAATGCCCAAAAACAGAAAACTTTGCTTCACATTCTCATCATCACTGGTCAGAGGAGCGTGCAGAGCAGAAATGTGCCCCAGTTGAGAGTGGCGGCAGTGATACAGAGCAAAGTGCTAGTCTCACAATTTAGCCAAGGCAAAGCTCTTGACATTCTAATTAGGGAATTTGCTGCTCCAGTTTAGCAATGATTGAGCGAGGTTCTTTATCAGGCAGGCCAGGCCACATACCTGGCAAGCTGTGACACCACACTGAGCCAGCCCCTCTCAACGGCCCACATCCTTCCACTGCTCTCTACGGACTAAATAAATGAACCACCGGATGTTCTGGTGAATACCAGCCAAAGATGATGACTGACCAAAGTTTGACTAAGAAAACATAAATAATCTAACTTGATTTCCACAACAACCTTTTATAATCATTATATGTAGAATGTTCCTCTACTGATTCCTAGAAGGACATTGATTTTAAAACCATGTCTGACCAGCGATCGCATCTCTGAGCTAACATCCTTCATCACAACAGCTTTAAATTTTCAAAATAAGACTTGAACAGAC
Source organism: Platichthys flesus (assembly GCF_949316205.1). Lineage (NCBI taxonomy): Eukaryota > Metazoa > Chordata > Actinopteri > Pleuronectiformes > Pleuronectidae > Platichthys > Platichthys flesus. Next base: position 9,039,209 of record NC_084947.1, read on the forward strand.
GTTAGGTTGCTGATGCTCGATAGGTTGCCTGAAAGGTGTGCTTACAAGTATTTGTAATTTAAAATGCTTGTGCATTGGGTTAGTCCATTCATTAATTCAGAAGCGAACAGAGCCTGTTAACAAATACCGTGGCACATATGCAAATGTTAGAAGTCATACTGCCTCACTCTGCTTGCACAATGCATAAACACTTTATCTATATATATTAGACTTTGGCTTTATTGCGATCAAATTTTTTATATTGTTTTAAAGGACAGCCCTAAAACCGCCCTAAAACAGCCATTTCAGATTATTTCAGATAATCTGAAATGGTTGACCACCCATCCTTCATCCATCATCATAGCCACAAACATGGCAGCATGATCAATGAGCTTTTATTACTCAACATATCTCCAGCAATCCTGCAGAGGCAATAACACAATGAATATCTCAGTCTGATTGTCAGAGTTCTACGATTGTGTTTGTGTTGCTTGTCTTATCAGTTAATGTTGATTTTCTTTATACTGTCACTTCCTTGTTTGTGAAACAGATTCATGCTTTCTGCATCAATGTTGTGGAAGAGCAGTGTAACAACCCTATTAAATTTAAAATCACAGTGATTCCTTTCAGTTGCCAATGTGGGGCTTTCACATGCTTTAGTTCAGAGGCTTGTTGACCGCAGTAGGTGTTTTTGCCTCCTTACAGCTACATCTGTGTAATTCTCTGTGATTTGCCTCGAATGTAAAACGACTGGTTTGCTGCTTTGGTTCTTTGCCTTAGTTTACCTTTTTTTTATCTTCAGCACAAGATAAGAATAAAAAGCAGATTCAATCATGTCCAAGTTCCTCAGAGCAAACCTCAGATGTATTACCTTCCCTTTTATGTCACTTCTTAATGAATTTCTCTGCCATCTCTTCTTAAATCATTCATTTTCCTCGACCACCTCCATGCTATGTTTTTCGCCATTCGTTCCCTTTTTCTTGATCCTCATTAATTCCTTCCTCCTCCATTTCATCCATCCATGACCGTCTTACTGAGTCCTTTTGCTCTTCTGTGACCCACGGACTCCCTGTACATGTTCCAAATGATCAAATTCTCAGGTAAGTCTATCAGGCCACACAAGTGTTTATTAGTCTGACTCTCTCGTTATGTGCAGAAGCACAGAATCAATACTGTTCCAACTCGCACTGAAGGCAACACACACATTCACCTCTACAGCAAGTGAGGTGTCCCAATGCCTGTGATAAATCATCCAGCCAGTTCCATTCAATCTGCCACCATTCACAGCTGCCTACAGACCCAAAAAATAGCCCTGATGGCTGCAGATTAGTGCAAATCCACTACTGAGCTCTTTGCGGGTTCAATAGCCTGAAGTGATCAAATTGTGGAAAGTAAGTCCATGTCAACGTATTGCATCAACTTTTTTTCATTATTCTTTCGTGCTCTCGAAGCATTTGATCATTTAAGGCCGGTTTCTTCTTTCCGCAGTTTTTTCCATACACACACTCTTTAAAAAATGATTTTAGTCAAATTACTTTGAACTATCCAAGATGCAACATAGCTGCATAAGACACCTTCCTTTCCTGCCATTCATTTCAAAGTGAAAGATAATGCCACAAAGTAACTCTAGAAAAAAAAATTCATATGAACACACATCGCAAACACAATTACAAAGAAACACAAACAGGCACACACACACACACAAACACGGCTGGATATTCCAGCAAATAAAAAAAAGCTCACCAAACAAAGCGGACATGTTCTGGAAAATTCTGAGCAGTTCTGGCGTGACGGCTGGGCTGTTCTCCAAAGTCACCAACCTGCATGGTTGCAAGGAGAAGTGAGAGAGAGATTGCAAATGAGGGAATAAAACAGAGACATCGAAGAATTTGTGAGAGAAGGGTGCAGGAGACATAGTTAGGAGTTGGCCAATAAAATGGGAAGAGAAATATAGCCGGGCAAATAACACAGGCAGAGAGAAGAGGAGAACATGGGGTTAACATAAGAGTGGAGAAAACAGTTCACACAGTTAAGTGGGTGAAAAATGAAAAGGATGGTGGAAGAGAAAATGTCAGTGTGAAAATAAATTCGATAAAAAGAGGCATGTTTCATAAATGTGCTTGATTTAACAACATAATTAAAAAAATACTGTACATCTAAATCAAAATATGGCAATGACGTGATTTCACAAGGCCTCTCTCCTCATTTCTAGTCACAAGGCGTCACTGGTGGGATTTCACCTGCAACTAATCCCAAGGATGACGCATGAATAACTGATTTGATGCATTCTCCACAAATTAGCCGGGGGGGAAAAGACACAATGTACAGATATGAGGGGAACACAGAAAGAGCAAAAGCAGCTGATAAGAGCAAGAGAAAATGACATTGACTTTGTAAACAAAGACAGCAAATATTTAGGACACGGCTGTTTATCAGGCAGGATGAAAGACGGGCAAGAGATATAAGACTGTGGCTTTGTGCTACAACAAACACAGCATGCTGAGCAGTGCCAGTCTCCTCAGGGAGAGACAGGAAAAAAGAGATTAAGAGGGGGCGGGGGTAAAAAGCAGAGAGATTGGAATGGAACAAAAGGTAACCCCAGCAAATTCTGTTCCACTGAAACAAACCTTTCTTGAGGGTGTTGTACATAAATAAAAGTGATATGACATGTAGCCAAAATATCATAATCACATAAAGGAAAGACTACTTATTTACAAAGTGTTGACGGTTTTTGTCATTTGCCAATATGGACGCATCCTCAAGCTCAAAACAAATGTTATCATCAAAGAGGCTTTCAAGATAATTACACCTATATTTGAGAGGAAGACAACAACATTACTTGGTGCAGAAACAACTTAAAAACTTAAGAAGCTCAAATGATCTCATTTAAATGTCATCACTGTAACATCTGTTTGTTTTTTCTTTTGTCTTTCAATTTGTCATTAGAGAATATTACAAAATGATTTCTTGGATGACATTGAAGGTAATGGAACGGATTACTTCTGTTGCATCGTAAATGAAACTCTTACAAACCAATTATATGTATGTGCTACTCTTAGGGTACATAGGATCCTAAACTGTGCCATTTCGTTGCATATATGGATAGATACATATAAATATATATTACTGATTAAAGAGGTAAGTTAAAGCTAACTTTTTATCAAATGATGAATTATTTTAGGTACAAAATGACAATGCAATGAATTCATGATTGGAATCGCAATGCTAAATAACCTATATCGCCGTTTGACTGAGGAGGCAGCGCAACTACTGGTCAAAGTTCTGTTTCTCCAGAAATGTATAAATCTTTGGCCATATCAATTTATTGTTCAAAAAGACAGATTTAAAAAAAAAAATATCTGCAATTTGGAGAGGAGTTAGAATAAGTTGTTTACATGTGTATGAGTGGCCAAATCATGCAGGAAAATGTTTGTCTCCTAAACTATCCGTATACCTATGTTACGAATTTAGGAAGCTTAGCTGTGCATTCATGTTTCATAAATGTCATCCTAGTGAAGTTTCTTTGTAGAACTCATAAAAGATTAAATATCATATTGTGTGTGCTAGTGTGTCCATACCAGAGCTCCAGTCCGTCCTCCAGCAAATACACATGAGGTGGCTGGGAAACATCAGTGCTCAGCTGGATGACAGGCAGAAGGAAAGGGTACAGGTTCTTACTCTCTGCCCCAAGGCCCTGTGAGAAGAGAGAGACAGAAAGTCAAAGCCGATCAAGGAAAACTCAAGGAGACTGCGGAAAGCTGCTTAAAAACGTACTTTATAAGTTTTTACTTCTTGATCATCTGCGGAGAGATGGGCATGACAGTGTAGAAAATGAAATATACTGTATATTAATGCTTCGAAACCTTTGCGCACCATTTTATAGCTATACAAACTGTCCTCAGACTATCAGAGGATGTGATGATTTTTTTAATACTTACAAGAAGTTGCAAACATTTCTAAGGGGAGTTGTATGGCAACTATATGGCCAGCAGTGAGGGGTCCACTTACTTTCTTTCATTGAGAAAGAAGTCACTTCTCACTGTCAACTTAATGGCCATACACCGCTTCATGGCATTTCAAGTAACATGAGAAAGAGTAGTATGTTTTCTTTGTGCGTTAGCCTCTTCAGAGCAGGTTTTCTCTGAAGGACCTTGTTACACATGAATGTGAGTGGATATGATTGTACTGTAGCCGGGAGAAGGAGAATGCTGAACAATCCCTGTGTCATCTTAACCTGAACAGAACCACATGGCTTTAAAATCATGGAGGACAAGGCTGAAGATTTATATCAAACACAGTCAAGGACTGTTGAAAATAAAACATCTACTCACTTTCCTCACAACACATATTCAGCTTTAACTGATTAATAGAAGTCTTTCTTTTAATAATCTGTAATTATCTGATTTCATTCGTCCTGAAAGAGGTTGCTTCATCTTTGATGTGTCATTGAATTCCTGTTCTCTTGATAAATAGTAACTTTGGTTTATTATTCTTATTATCTGTATCTTTAATAATAGTATTATTATGAGAACAAAGACTGTATCCACTGGGCTACACAGAGAGTACCCACGAATGCTTCAACTGACAATTTAAAGCTTCATGGAACTTTTCAAAACATGTTTGTTGTTTTTACACATAAATTTGAACAATGAAAAATACTAAATTTACATTTGATAGAACACTTTACAGTAATTAAGCTTAATAATTGTAGACATTGAGACTAATCAGCAGGGCCACACTGTGGTGCAGTTGTTAGCACTGATGCCTCACAGCAAGACGGTTCTGGTTCAAGTGCTGGTTGGCAGAGAACTGTACTGTGCTGTGCTGTGTTTGCATGTTCTGCCTGAACCATGCGTGGGACTCTTCCCTCCCAGAGTCCAAGGACGTGCAGGTTGGGTTGACTGGTGACTCTAAATTGCTCGTAGGTGTGAATATGGGCACGAAAGGTTGTTTGTTACTTTGTCTCCATGTGTCAGCACTGTGATAAAACTGGCGAGCAGCCCAGGGAGTTCCCCGCCTCTCGTCCAATGTCACCCCCCGCCCCCAGATTGCCACTTCTCTCTGGTGTATTGGTACAACCATTATTCATGTATTCAATTTCCCATCTTGTGGTTTGTTTTGTAATGGATTTTGAAATTGTTTTCGTTAATGTATATTCTGGGATGCCAGTTCCTCCTAAAAAAAGGTTGTACTTCATGGCATGCCAAAGTGTACTTCATAAAAGGATAACCTAACCTTGAGCAAAACTGTTGGTACACTTACTGACAACCCAGATACAAGTACACACATTAAAAAAAAACTTAAATACACACAAATATTAGAACACACCAGCATGTTTATTTACCGACTGTAGCACCGAGACATGTTTAGCCTAACTAATGAATTATGCCCTCTGAAACTGTTTCTCCCCTTGAAACATCACTTCCAGCTTCATCACACATCCCCTGAAACTCTTGTCTGTCGATGAAAACGTAACCACTGTCTGACACCGTGCCCTTTCAAAGCACCCCATCACTTCAAGTTTTACTCAGCCACTTTGTATATTCACCGAAAACACAAACGAGAGAATGTGGGTGAGAGCAATGAGAAGAGCGGTGTGTGTGTGTGTGTGTGTGTGTGTGTGTGTGTGTGTGTGTGTGGTGATGCTGAAGAAATTATTCTGTCTAAAGGCGAGGCTCCAAACTTTTCTCAGAACTGTCAACATTGTTTCAATAATGGTGTGACATTAATTTGGTCTAAATATGCTCCCTCCTGCTTCAATGTGGGAGTGAAAGAGAGAGAGCCAAGCTCAATTCCCACTTGGTGCGACACTGTTTCTCCGACACAGGCAACAAGTCACTAGTCTCTTGCAGGCAAAAAGCTATTTCTAAGTTTAAAAACAAGCAAGGCAATATGCTGGCTTTTATGAGCTTAAGAGCTGATTTAATGCTGCCTGATCATTCACAGGCGATGTCAAATTTATGCCAGCTCCAGATAAACTGAGGTCAAATACTCAAAATGGACATCCTGCAATTAGAAGTTCAGTGTCTTTCTGTCCCCAAAAATAGTCTGTCTTATCAGTGTCCAGAGCTCTTCGTTGTAGCTCCTCGAAAGTGAAGTCAAACCATCTGGATCCCCCCTGCTGGCTGGCGGCAGCGTAAGTCCTAAACCTTCCATGTTAGTGAATAACATGGGCCAAACTAAAAACTAAAAATGCTTTCTTCAAAGTAGTTTTGTTTTAGTACTAAATTGAGTCTTTGAAAACAGGGTGAAACGTCATGACTGACACGACTGACTCTCGATTGGTCGAGCGCTTGTATCAGCAGAACTCAATATCACAGCTCCACCCCAAGATCACTGACCCACAGACTCCGGCTCCAAATGAGCAGGATAGCTGTGTTGGTATCCGGGAAAAAGTCTTTATATACAGTCAGAGATCGAAATCATTTGGCGTGCCCCCTGGTGGCTAGCTGCAGTGTAGGTCCTTAACCCTGCCTCCTCCAAGTGGATGGGGCATGGGCCAAAACCAAAAATTAAACAAAATTCAACAAATACTTGCTATGTAGCCTTCAAGTAATAAACACAAAGAAAAGATTATTACGGTTATAAAATAGTCACAACATTGTCATGCAGGAAAATTATGAGATTAGAGCCATCTCTCAGTGACAGCTATGTACTTGAGTGCAAGGCTGCAACAAGGTTACTACATTAGTTTTAAATAGTAACGCTATCTGTGTTTCTTCCCCGATTCTTTCAGCAGCTGAGGCAGCGGAGAGGTCTGTTTCAAAAAGGGAACATAACTGGGACATTTTAGGTGGATTTTTGTATATAGGAAGAAAGTGGAGACGGGTCATCCATCTGTGTTTACAATCAATGGTCCAGTGTGTCTTCAATGTCTTAGTTTCTAATTCTCTGAAGAATTGAAGTGATGAATCAAATCACTAAACTTCATGTCACATGGAGAGAAGACTGACGTACGTGTGATCTCTGCAGGACCTTCACTGAGTCATGTCTTCTATCCCCTCAGGGAAACAAAGATCGGTTCATGACCTCAGGACAAGGGTGATTCAGACAGTCATACATCCAGCTGTAACTCCAGCCTCCCTCAGAACAGAGGCCTTTTCATCCTAGTTTTTGGTTGACTATCACATGACTACTTCAAAGATAAAACAGAGGCTGTTTGTATTAGAACACGACAAAAGAAAAATAATAATGTATGAGTTTCTTCTTGATCCATTATAAACATCCCCTACTTGGCCTTTTGCTTCGTTTACTCCAACGTACACTGCTTTGTAAATGACTGCATGCAGAATGTCAGAAAATAGAACTAAACTGAAGTAGGTGGAATAAAAAAAATAATAAAAAAAACTCACTTTTTATTTCTTTGACTTCAGCGTTATATTTAATAGTATATATTAAAATCTTAATTAGCATGTCGTTACACAGTTGACTAATCCAAGCCAATTCAGCTGTACACCCTCAGTGCTTCATGCCATTTTCCATATGTGTACTTGATTTCTCTCTCAAAAGGATTGCGATTATCACTGAGTCTTACAGCTCCTACTGTGAAGTAATGCAGAGGCAGCCACACGGGGGGTAACATCTTTCTGCAGGCTGCTTCCATACTGTAGGGAAGGGAGCATCTGCTTTTCAAAAGTTAGGTTAGTGATAAAACCTGATTGATACTGAGGCAAACAACTGAACATAAAATTATATTGTACAAAAAAAACTATGTAATTTGATGTTTCAACCATTTTTTATTGTGTGAAAAGCAGTGTTGGGAGTAACGCAGTACAAAGTAACGCGTTACTGTAATTCCACTACTTTTAGCGGTAACGAGCATGTAATGAGGTATTATTTAAATTTCAGTAATTGTAACTGCGTTACTTGATTTAAAATGAGTTTGTTACTCACGTTACGTCGATCGCGATCTACCGGTCGACCGCGAAGGACGTGTGGGACGATCGCACTGGACAAGAGGCAGTCATGAGGACGCTTCCCCCCCCCCCCCGCCCCGCCTAATTCAAGTTAAGATTCCAGGCAAGTCAGGGGAAGGTGAAAAAACAAACAATAAAAACACCGGAGCCCAGCTGTTCCGGGGGAAATTAACCCAGGTTTCCCTCGCAGACAATTTGGAGCTCAGCCTCAGCAACATGTGGCCAGAGAAGTAAAACCCCTCTTCCTGTCTAATTCACTCAGCAGCACCACCTGTCACACGCAGAAGCGTCTCATGCCACTAAAAATTAACAAATGAACATAAAAACACTTTAAATGAAACGACCCATCTTACCCAAGGATCCATTAATTAAGTTAATCCTCAGTGTAATTCCTGGCAGCAGATTTTTTTGTTGCCGTTTCAATAATTTCTATTCCAATTATTTTGTTAATGGGCTTCCTTTCTTGTTGTCCTGGAAGAGACACACGAACTGGCTTACTGCAGAAAACCTAAGTGAGCCAGCCAAATGTGTGCTGTGGATCAGGATCATGAGTGTAGTAGTGCATTAGGGAAGGAGGCTCATTCAGGCAGTAAACGTCTCATCTCATCAATGAAGCGTCCACACACCCAAAAGTGCGAAAAGGTATATTTGTCTAGTTAGGTTTTATCGGAGGGTAATGAATGAAATGTTTGCCAATGACAACAAACACAACTTTAGCTTTTCAGCACTGCCCTTGTGTAGTTGAGTCGAGTAAATCCTGAGGCTCAGGCCACACCACCTGCCTCACCCGTGTGTGGCTCTCCATGTGCATGAGCCACAGCAGGTCAGCAAGGTGGCTGTCTACTCCCAGGTGAGGTAGGTAGAGTGACTCGGTCATTAAACTGTGCACCTTTCACTGATGAGTAGAAAGGAAACAAATATGTCAGCACTTCTGCTGCTAACAGGAGCTCAATAGAATTTATTTATTTATCTGATATTTATTGGTGTTTATTGTGACATAATGTATTTTACGTTTGTTGATTGTGAAATTGTGCGAAAGGGATGCCTGTATGTAAAACTAATAAGATGTTTGGAATAAACCTAGACTGGTAAACAGAAACAGTACAAGGGATGGTCAGTTTACCTTGATGGATGCACTGGCACTTTAACCTTGGCCGTCCTTGTCTAGGCCTTTTTCTAATGAGAAGTTATTTTTTTATTTTTCTAAACTTCTAAACTCTGTATTTTTAATTAATCAGTACTTAGTCTCGTCTTTTGTGGATGAATTGTCAGTGCGCTTTTGTTTGCTCTCCCACTTGCCTTGAATTGCCCCTCGGGGGCCAAATAAAGTATTTTGAGTTGAATTGAATCTTTAACATGGAAATGGGCGCTGCGGTCGATTAAGAGTTAAGGCGGATCCCACAACAATCTCCCGGTTTGAAACCCAGCTAGTGCTGCATCTGTCGTCATACCCCCCTCTGCAACAGATGACGATTAAAGGCATCAAAAGAAACCAGTCTTTAATTAGCAAAAGAAACTAATAAAAGAAACCAGCACTGGAGGCTGAATATGCACCATACCTGTACCAGGTGGACGAGTGTAGTGAGTATGGCACAGCGAAGCATGTTGTGTTCTTCAGATTGCTTCCAGAGGAGGGGCAGGTACTGAACCAGGCAACCGACATATGGCCGTATCTGAAAAGAGAAAGTTCAGTGATGATGGCATGTTATGTAACAGAGAAGATTCTCAGGTTGTTCTGAAATGATACCAGCTTCACACCTGTTATATCAGTCTAGCTCTGTCTGATCGATCAACACTAAGATGGTCATTGTCTTTTGAAAAGGGTGACAAGCAGGTGAGCTAAGGTGTAATACAACCTCCTTTTAGCTAAACCTACACTACAGCAAACACAGAAATTAATTTTTGGGACAAGATTGCCATGGTCTTCTCTCTCTTTGGAGTTGTATATGATACCTTTTTACTCTAAATCAAGGTCTTTTGGTTTAAACACGAGAGAAATCTGGGCGGTCAGACACCACGTTGATTCCATCACCCTCATTCCTCTGTGAAATTGGAAAATATGATGGAACAGTTTGTAATTATGATGCAGCTGCTGTACAGCAAGACAAATCTAAGACACCCGAGTACGGTGCTGAATTATGGACTTCAAGCTGATGTCTGCCATTTACTTGTGACGACTTATCTCAACACTTCATATTCCCTGTGGAGGCTATGTGGCCAAGCGGCAGACCCCAAACTGGGATTTTTGTGTTCCATTACACCTTTATAGGGAGGGGGACTTTAAGTAGTGGGAACACTAAAATAGAAACATGACACAGCCTTGAGGAAAAAAATAAAAAGGGTGAAGAAGAGACTCACAAACCAGCCTAGAGTGACATTGGCCAGACTGACAGCAGAAAAAAAAGGAGCTAAATCGCATCATATCTGTCATCGTTTTCATTTCCACTCAAGCTGCTTTCAGGGTTTTGTTGCATCGTTTTTGTAGAAGATGTCATTTTTTTTGTGGGTTCAAAATCCCTTGTGAGAAGGGTTAGAATATTAATGGGACTTCCACTGACTTTGGAAGTTGAGCCAGGGCCAGCGACTGGGGAGGACTTAACGAGACTGACAGCTCACAAGGATGAAAGCCATTTCTGTGACAGAATTAAGTCAAGAGATCGTTTAAGGAAAGGTGCTTCAAATGGATCTGAAAAGGGCCTGGGGGGGTCGAAAGGAAGGTCACTTTTGTCGGGCTGGCAGTTAAGTGGATTAAAATGATTTACTGGATCCCGGGGAAAAAAAGCTGAATCCATATGGGCACAAAAGCTTTGCAGTGGCAGAGGGGAGAGTGTATCATCATGGTAAATGGGAGCAGACATCAAAACAAGGGCTGCCCGAGGCCTTATGATTTACAAAGAGTCAATTATTGGACGTAACAAATGTCTCAGGATGTGATAAACTATTAATGTCGAGCTATCTTTGAGGACAGCTGATTGTTTTTACCTTGGTGGTTTGGGGCTGGTACAGGGTGACAGATGTTTTGTATCAGAGTTAAAATGTTTTTTAACAGCTTGACACGTCCCCTGCAGAGTTGAGGTCAATGACAACAATTTGTACAGTGCTATTCTTCACAAAGCAGCAGCAGAATAGATCCATCTCCCCGGCTGTCAAACTCAAGGGCTCCCTCAAAGACATCCCGTAGTTTGGCTCAGGTTGACTTTACATACTCTGGGAAAAGTAATGCGTGACCTATATTGCACACACCGCTACGATCTGATCTCACCTGGATGTTTACCCTCTCGATGACACAGGAGATGACGTGGAGCACTTGCATTTTAGTGTCGCACTCCGTCACCTGCTGCAACAGCTGGAAGAGCAGCCCAAAGATCGACTCCAGGTACTAAACAGGGGAGAGAGAGCAGAGTGGGAGAAAATGAACATCTGAAAAGTTCAAATCGATATTAAAACATTGTGAGAAAAATTCCAGCAAAAGTGAAACATGTACTCACAGGGAGGAATTGTTCTGTCCGGAACTCAAAGTCATCAACAGGTGGGCCTGGGTTAAGGATGTTATAACTGCTTTGGATCTATATGTAAGAACTTATCTGGAATTTTGTTTTTAGCGTTTGTCATGTTTTTGTTTCAAAATAATTTCCCTTTCCTGACACTCATTGTAACGGCTACTAAGATAGGTGATATACATGTTTTTTATTATTATGTAATTATAATAAACTATTTATATCAACATTCTTTATTCCCTTCTGCCAGAGCTAAGGACCGATCAAGCTTGTGTGCTAATTAATGCAGTGAGGCTTAATTAACAAGCATAATAACATAAATGTTATTACTAAAAAATGATATAAGTATGAGAATAAAAGCATGCGGAGGATATTGAGCTTCAGGGTTGTAGCTGTCTCAATCCGCACCTAGGAGAAAAAAAAGAAGAGATAAGCATACTTTAATTTTGAAAAGGATTTTGGAAATAAGGCATCCCACATTTATCCTCCTGCTGGTGCACATGTATTGTTATAGCTAATTAAAGCTTCAGACAGAGAGGTTCTCCTGTGTTTGTATTGAACTACGCGTGAAGAAATAGAGATGGAAAGAAATGGATTAAGATGATGGTGATTGCCACAGCTGCACATGCAGCAACACAACCAAACACAAAAGCCATGATTACATTTTCTTTTGAAAGTCAGCGACAAACCAGCGCTCACTAGATGGCTTTTCATAACTGAACACTGTGGAAGTGTGTGCCTACAGTGAATAGCTTTCTATTGTTATTAAAAGGAAGCTGCCCCTCCAATCTAATAGACTCCAGCAGTGTAATGTAATGTGGGGGAGTCTTAAGAGTTATAGAGGTGGTGGACATGTCCGCAAGGGAGAAAGTGATCTGATGAAGGAAAGGATATGAAAGAAGGAAAACACAATTACATTCAGATCTGGTTCTCAATTATTTCACAACACATTCTAAGGAGGCACGAGTGAAAGTGGAAGTGATGGTGTGAGGGGGTGTGTGAGGGTGTGTGTGAGGGTGTGTGTGTGTGTGTGTTTGTGTGAGCAGAAATATCTTTGCAAGCTTTAGTCCAAATAACTGAACAGTTGTATTATAAGACACAAATATATAATACATTTATCACAGATATTTCCAAGGGGCTTTTAAAATTTTGTCACAGCTCACGGGTTTCTTAAAAGGTATTCTGATCAATATTAATTTCGATCAATCAATGTTGAGCACGTTTTATTTTTATTTCCCTGATTATAGCAATCAAATGAAACAAAGTTGTCTAAATATTTAGAAAAATAAGCTTAACTTGAGCGCACGCATTTATATAAGGCTCCAAAAATTAGTAAATGTTTATTTAGAGTAAATGATTTTGTATTTATAGCGCTTTTCTAGTCTTGATGACCACTCAAAGCTCTTTACAGTAAAGATTTTCATTCAACCATTCACACACACACATTCATACAGTGCATCTATTAGCGGCACTTTGTTGTTCTATGAGGGGCAATTCAGGGATCAGCATCTTATCCAAGGACACTTCGGGATTGCAGATGTGAAAGACTTGGGATCGAACTGCCGTCCTTCAGGTTGGAGGACGACCGCTCTACCCTCAGCCAGAGCCACACTGATAAGAGATTATTTTGTGCTGGTTATATATTCAGTTTTTTCAATTCATAAATCATTCAATATCCATATTTGTCGCTGGATCTCTTAAAAAAACCTGCACTCTATTTTCATTGAAGTGGCTAGAGTTTCTTTTTCGTGCTGCTTTCTACTTTTTGGCTTTTTTAATGTCAATCAGTTCACTTCAAAGGAACGACAGCTTTCAGGAAGCTATTTTCTTCCACCATGTACATATTTTGAGCATCAAACCGAAAGTAGAATGACATATAAATAGTTTCTGCATTTTCCCAATTTTAAACTCACCAAATAAGATAAGCAGAAGCCTTTTAAACCTCCCACAAAAAGCTCTTCTCCATTTTCAGGCTGCCCAGAGAATTTGGTCCAGACTTTCTCCACAGTTTTCCTTTCACACATGCACAAGGCAGCAGCAAACAGAAATCTCCACCGTTTTCAGGACGTTCTGCTGACTTTATAGAAGGGGGCCAGGTGGAGAAAAACCACAGAAACGGCAGAGGCTATCAATCAGACATTTGCAGTCAATTGTTTTGCCCCTGCGGAGAAAGTTCGGAGGATCTCCAGAGTTCAGATCGTGTGCGAAAGCATATTATCTAAGGTCACTGCTGCAGATAATCAGCAGCAATATGAAATGCCTCAGTTAAAACTACATGAAGACATTTGTACTTTTAATGACCAAATAGGAAGAGTATGCATTTATGAAGCATTGAAATACAAACACTTTGAGTTAGCCATAATTCATGAGTTAGTCTAAATCAGATAATCCATGTCGAACAGAGTTTTACTTTTGCCTAAACCTTTTGCCTAAACCTTTTGCCTAAACCTTACCCACAAAAACATTGTTTCTTCTTATTATAGAGATTTGGAGACCAAACATGAAACATACAACTGCTTTTCCAATAAATATCGCATTAACTTGAGTCATAATACAAAAAAGGAGACACATTTTGATTCCTGTCGTTTCTCAGAGGAACACTAAGGGTGGGAGAAATATGACATTTTCACGTCATATTTCAATGTCATTGTGAATATCATCCCACATTCTTCCCACTGCCTGTTCACATTGTAAATAAAACAAAAAGCTGCTGTAAAATGTACTTTAAGATATAAAAGACTTACAGCTGAAATGTCCGCCTCTTCTCAACAAGATCATAGAATCGTAGAATGAGTAATGCTGCATGTTAACAAGTAACAAAATGAGTGTGTTGATTAAGGAGCTCCATCAGCCCTGGCCTTGTTGGCAAATCAAACACTGATGAGAGCAACTGCATTTAAATTCCACAGCTAAGTGTAGAGGATAATAGACCACTTGATGAAACACTCATAAACACACACACGCATATAATGACGGTCTGTGATAACGTCAAAATCATTATTATTCAGCCATAAACTGTCTATGAGGTATATTTTTGAAAAGCTGGTTCAAACTGAATTTAAAAGAGAATGAAATTTTAATCTGTGATGATTAGTGAAATAACTCACAAAATTTACACAGGCTGAAAAAAAAAAGAAGCTTCAACTTGGCAACAACTCAGAAAGCAAATCCAGATCCCGACAGAGCACAACCTCACGTTTGATAAATAACATCACACTTGAGTTAGTATATCTTTATACATATAAAGTAAGATTAAATATAATATAAGTTTAATAGGGTTTGCATTAGCCAACACAGCCCAAAAGTGGGTCAATATGGTCTCACACACACATTATAAAGTGTAAGTAGTAAACATGTATTAAAGCAGTGAAAATTACAATTGGACTCGATAGAAAAACAGTAACTTCTACAGATTGCAGATCTGAAGTTTGACTAAAATCACAGGGAAAAGCCATTTCAATTTCATGTAGAGAAACAGATGATTCATGATTAGTGTTTAAATAACACAATAAATAATAATTCAATACATTTTTCAACAGAATTCATGATTTTATATGGATCGTAAAACATAGGACAAATATTTACTTTTGATGTACATTAAAAGCTACATAAAATCGATGACAATAATTTATTAAGTTTTCGAATCAATTACGTTAATATAACCTTTTAACAAACTTAATTAATTAGCTTTCTATCATATTAACTTTGGTTCACTCTAGTTTCATGCTTCGTATATTCTCATTGCTGTCAGGTTTAATCTTAAATTCCAGTTATGCTTTGTGGTTGAAGACAGAGCTTTGTCAGGATAGTGCATATTATGTATAGTAACCAAGAGCCTGATGGGATTATAATAATGAGGCACAAATCCATATTTAAAATGCCTATGAGCCGCCATACAGTCGAAAAACGTCAAATGAAAAAACAACAACGCTTGATGTCATCAAAGCTGGCTGCACAGCGAATTCTAGAAAGCATTGTTACCTCCCACTGGGAATGCAAATGACCTAAAAAACTGAGGGAGTTCAAGCTTGCAACCAACATTTCTTGAGCTTTCCCTCAGAATCGGTGAGTAAACAGCAGAGGAGAATGCAGCTGTTGGAGAGTGGAGAAGAATGTATTATAGGAGGTAAGGAGGGGAGAGAGACTGGCACAAGTCGGCTGCAAGCAACAGGCACCAGTGATCTGCGATTCAGTTTCTGAATGTCAATGATAGAACCCAGCGAGCAAACATTTCTGTCTTCTACACAAAGCTCCCAGAGTGCGCACCGTTATATTTTTCGTAGAAAATCTCAAAGGCACAGCAATATATTCGCTTTTATCTTTGATAACAAAAAGAAATTAAATAAGCATGTCAAAAGCCGTTGTTTGAATAAAATATGTACAACTCATGTTATGCAATTCCTGAATTTCTTCTGCAATCCACAACTCTTACTAGAATCCCATTAAAATTCAGTCAGACTCCTTATTAAGGAATTTGGGTTGTAATATCAAACTGCAACTCAGCCAACACTTTTCAACATGAATGTCTAGTTCTTAAAGAAAATAATCTAAATTATTTATTTGCAATGGTAGTTAAAAGTTTAAACAAAGTGAAAAAGAAAAACCTGGAGTCATTATCAAGACACATTTAAATTCACTCAATCAGGATTTTAATTTGGATCTGCACCAAACTTCATCCACTTAACAGCCTTAACTTCCCATCAAGATTCATGAATCATGCTCCTGAGAATTTGTTAAAAAACACCCGATTCACGATGTTGAAGAAAAACAAGACAATTCTTCAATTCAAGCCCCTGATCTGGATCAGCACCAGGATTTATCGGGTTATTCCCGGTCACATGCTGCATCATTTCACCATGTTGCGTGGTAACATGTCCGTAGTTTTATCATAACCCTGCTCACTAACACGCAATGAAAACCTAACCATTTAAACCTGATTACAAATAATTGTTATCACTTCTTTCATAGTTGTACTGAAGAACAGACAGGACACAGGGGGAGACTATCTAGCACTGATGTGGAGTCGAACCAGGGACCCGCTGCTCGCCAACAGGCATTGTTTTAAAACAGGCAAAACCTCTATTACTACTTCAACTACTGCTGCGGTTAAATGACCATTCGATCCACACATGGTGGACAGTAACTCTACTCAACAGGTTTTCCAATAGGGCAACATTAACAAAGATCATTACTTCAGCCAACCCGACTCAGTCTCAGACAGATTCCTCCCATTTCTCTCCTTTAAAGAAAAGCCTCAAAAGACACAAAAATAATCAATGTCCTTGTTGTCGATTACTCATTTTAATGAAGTAAAGAAACCGAGATATCAGATAAATGTAGCTGTGATTCACTTATATTTGAACAGGGGCCCGAAAAATTGCATCAGAAATATTGATGACTAGGACTGATTGATAAGGAGCAGTTTGCTCCATTAGTCCATTAGGGTTTATGATCAATATCTCTTTCTACCCAACAGGCTCTAATTGGCCCATGCAGACAATATTGATCAGGGCCCACACTTGGTGAGCTGAACTTAGAAAAAGTAAGAAACTGTGAGAAGCATCAATTGCCATTTCCAATTTGTAGAATCAGATAATACAAAACTGTGTCCTGAATCAATTATTACATATTAAAAACTATAATTTGTTAAAGCAACATTAAATGTATTTATTTCTGTAATCTTCAAATCCATTTTGCTTCACTTAACAAAATAAGTGAAAAAGAAGAGCTGAAACGAATATTATTGCCACTTTTTAATGCCCCATACAAATTATAAAATAAAACCAAAGCCTCTGGGACCTTTGTAAATTCAGGGTTATAACATGAGCACTGCAAAAGGAGATAACTGGTTAAATATACAGTCCACTCAAAAAACTATTGGCTAAACTGTAAATTATAAGGCCCATTCCTTTGTCTTGTTCACTGAAGACGTCAGGCAAGGGTTCAGAATTTACTTTCTTTTTCCTGGATCATATAAATGTACTAAAACAACGTAAGATTTTAGTATCAGACGGATGATTTTATATCAGTTTATATAAAGGAACCCTGTACATCAAAACAAAGGACTGTTTTAATGGCTTTCAAATGGAACTTTAAAGTTTAATTTCAGCTTGTATATGTTTGATAATAATATACAATAAAGCCCAAACTATGAAATGTAGAGAGATGTGACCGCAAATATTAATAGCTAAAGGAAGTTTCGCTGCCATGGCAAAAGCTGTCGGAGCTGTTTCACACCCTTATTGTCACCACGTGATATTTGTGTGGGCATAACCTCATGTGTATAGTTATCTTAATTATATCATGGTCTTAATTACATAATAGTCACATTATATATGCACTGCACCCGATGCAAATAAGGACCGCAAATACGAACACCCATTTAAAAGTTTGTCATGGATTACGATGTTAGAGGTAAATGAGATGCACAAGCATTGAACCCATTGAACCCCAGTGGATGGAGTTTAGACAGGAAGCTGGTCTCGCCCCAGGGGCGTTGTAGAAGTTGCTGCTGAGTGGTGAGACTTGCCTATAAGGGCTTTGACATTTTGCATGGAACCATTCCACATTTCTTCATATAAATCATTTTAAAAGGAAAATGTGATTCACAGGCTCAGCTCATGAGTCCCGAACCCCCCAAATTTGAACTTCGGATGATGCAGGATAATGATACACTCTTCCCAAACAGGGTCAGGGCATGATCACAGTTATGACTGAATAAGAAGTTAATGGTTAAATAAAATGTTTTTTGATGAAAATATTTTAATATACTTTTTTACTCTTGAAAGAAATACTAGAGACTATATTTGAGTATGTTTGTTGGAAGTTTGCAGCATAACGGCGCCAGTTCCATCCTGAGAATTGTGTTTGAGCAGCTGACGGATCACTGTTTCGATCAGCCTGTTTCGGTCATCACAAATCCAGTGTTTTCGGGGGAAGGTAGTGCTTCAGTAAGCAGTTTACAAAAACAAAATATATGTGTAAATAGCCGCCTTACCACCAAATCAGGGTCCTGCATGAGGCTCAGGATGACCTCATATAGTAACGGTCGAAGGTCCGATTTGAACTTGACAGAGATCCACTGTCCTATCAGCCAGATGACCCGTCGACGAATCAACTTGTACCTGGAGAGGAGAGGAGACATAAGTTCCGGTTGCAGAGAAATATATGAACAGACTCTTCTGCACTTCTTCAAATCATATATTACATTATTTCATAAAAATAAATCTGCTGTCTCTAAAATTATCTCCACAATGTTGATCCAGGACTGATGGATCCATTAGAAACAGCCGGACCAGACATTTCAATGTTGATATCTGGACCGACATTGCTCATGACTCAACCTGAAATTTCTTTTATCATTGGCGTACGCATGCTGAAGACCGCGTGTCATTTCTGCTTCGAGGGAGAGACTCATATCACCGTCCCTCTGTAATGCATATCCAGCACCGAGACCATGTTTAATTTAGGCCACATTCTGGCCGTGCACATTCAGTCTGCATGGGTATATCACCGGAACAGAGAGAGGCAGAGATAGTGGCACTACTGCACAGGATATTGAAGACTGGGACAAAGTGATCTTTTCCACATTCAAAACTGATGGAAAAACACGACCTGAGGGACAGAGGGAGGAAAAAAAAAGGTTTGATAAAAGTTCATATACCATCTTTGTATTTGTTTAAATTCAAGCCTGCAAACACAAAGCCTAATACAAGCATCTAAAAGGAAATAGCCTTTGAGAAAATGTAAATGATCAACAAGCCACTGGGACGAGGTGGTATGTGATACGAATTAAAACTCCCTTTGTTGCGTGTCCCAAATGTGACGCACTGACTGTTGGGGGACTGATGGTTTTTCAACAGTTGTAATGGGCAGGTGAAAAGTGTCCCTCGGCATCTGCCCTTGTTGGTGTCTGAGGCAGATATTTTGTCTGAGGACAGAGATGAGCGGATGGAGGGATGAATGATAGAGGGATGACACTTGCTGGCTTCTTGTCAAATACCCGCAGGGAGCCAGAGACCGGAGTCTGGGCCACAAGCCAGAGGCCTCTAAACAACAGCATGACTCAGGAGTTGGCAAACAAAAGTGTGTGTGTGTGTGTGTGGATGTCTCTCTATGGTTGGGTGGAGACATTTTGTTTTGAAACCATAACTGTGAGGAGATTTTGGCTGCTCATCAAAGCTTCAAATGGTTAAGACTTTGTTTTATGGTCCAGAGTGTCCTCACATCTACAGAAAGACAAGCATGTGTGTGTTTGTGTTTGCCAATGAGCCAACAGGAAAAGAAAGAGCCACTTGTGTGATTGAGCTAAACAGCTTGTTTTTGTTTTTTTGTCACCTGGAAATTGGTTTGACGGATTTCTCAGTAAATTTCAAGATTCTGAAAACTAAAACTCAAAGCCTGTAAGTTACCATCTCTCACAACATCTTAGGATTACATTGAGAAATGTCTACCCTTCAGTCCGGTCCCAGGACGAGCAGTGTCAAATGTGTTCTGGATGAGTAGTTCTTGACGAGTAGTTCTTGAGCCCCAAACCTCATGTTGTGATGACAGTTATTGTTGCAGGCACCAAAAGCCACATTTCAAACAGCCAAAAACAAATACTAGTTCACCTTCATTGTCAACACACATCGCACTAAACGCAATATTTACACAACTGGGAGTCCAATGAGATGAAGCAGAATGTGTTGAGCTGAACTCCAGTACTTTGATCAAACTTATTTCCATGCTCATTTTCTGCAGGTTTAATGAGAGTTTAACTTTCTAACATCTACGCGGTACAGTGAAGAAAGTTTGAATTCTACTAGACGCTTCAATGGCAACCAAGCTCCATAAATATACAGCACTGGCTGGAACACTAAGCCCAGCGCTTCCAAAGCACAAGAGCCGACATTTAACTGTTAGCTATCCTCAACTCCACGCCCAGAGTCAGAAATGATGGCCACAGATTTGAAACCAGTCCATCGCTCCTCTTTGAATTAATGTCCACCTGGTTTCGCAGTCCAGGCCTTTGCTGCACATTTCCCCCCCATTTTCTGTATCAATTTCCCACATCTACAATCCTATCAATAAAGACAATACAGCCAAAAATATTTTTAAAAGAGGGAAAGTCTGTGAAATGAACAAATATTGTTCTCAAACTGTAGGACCAGACTCTTGAATAAAGAGAGGATAAAAACCCCATAAGCATCAACATGCACGCATTGCAGCAGTGAGAGGGCCCCGCCCCTCGCACACAGGATCCCAGAGAGAGAGATCTCTAGATGAATGTCTTTATCCCAAACAGGGTTGGAGAGATATAATGTGAAGAATAACTTATGTAACAATAACATATTTTCATAACATCAGAAGATGTTGCAGCTCGTCTTTAATTAACTATTTATTTATTAAATTTTGCCCCAGGACCTGTTTACAATACTGGCTTTTAGTGCCCACCCTACTTCTACTACACATCAGTGTAGACTTTTAGTTACAGTAATGGGAACATATGTCAGTATACCCACTGGGACTCAGAGAATTTAATTAATGGTTTTAACAACTGGCGAAAGACTGCGTGAGCACAATGTAAGCAGATATAAAAGAAGCGTTAGTTAATAGAGTTACAAGTAAAAGGGGGAAACCTTAAAGATTCTGAACTCACAGGTAAGTTTTAGGTTATGAACCCAAGATGTATAAAAGAGTCTAGGCTGGTGTTTCTGTAGCATTATAACCTCAATCAAACCTTCGCGACCAGTCAAAACTCATTGTTCAGAGCTTAAAGCAAACAAAAAATCATCAGCAAGTGCAAATACAAGAAGGGATAAAAGGGAAAATGAAGTTCAAAAGAGCCTCAAAATCTTACAGTATCAACTTGTAACCCAGAAGACAAGCTGACTGAAGTCCAGATGAAAGGTCAAGCCACAAAAGGTATAAATTCAAAATGTAAAGTGTTGGCAGTGTCTGACAGTAGAAGGATGGGATTCATTCTGCATGAGTCTGTCCCTTCAGTTTGTGTATGTGCATGTTCAGGTGTGTAAGCGTGTTCAAAGATGACACGCTGTCATCTCAGCGGTCTCTGACAGGACACCTCGTCGCAGGGATGTTAACAGTTCTGGTTGAGGCAGGGAGGAGGAGGAAAGGATTGTCAGCAAGTCAGAATCTGAGTGTGTGAGCAGATAAATGCTCAAGTATGAAGGTGCAGACGGAAAGTGACAACCAGCTTTTGGGGGATTACTAGCGGCATGAAGCTCTGCCACAGGTAAGAGTCACGCACAAGAGTTCTGCTGACGGGTATAGTTGTTCACATTTAGATTGTTGCTGCACCATATCACACGATACAGATTCGAGCAGGGCTCTAACTTGGATTGGTGATTCGCCTCCATGACATCTGTTGCAGTTACAGATTACAGTTGCCTTCACTTGCACCATGGCTATTCGCCTTTGACTTTTTAGTTTGGTCATGTCGTCCCTCCCTATCTACAGTCTGCATAACATGCCACGGTTGGAAACATGGTTTTTGCAGCACATTGTTAAATCATAACCTATATTTTTTAACTTCTATCACTAAAATGTAAATGGTTTGCGTCATCTCACAGAAAGTTCTAGCTCCACAGATATAAGTGAGCAACAATGAAGAAAATCTCCAAATGTCCAGGAAATGCCTCAGAGCCAATTTGATGAGCGGGCCTGAATAAATTGAATCTAAATGATTTGCTTCACCAAGAACACAGCACGTTAACTGGCAGAGACGAATTGTGAGCTTGGGGGTAAACAGGCAGATACAATTCCTGCAGGTGTGGGAGCAGGTGGGTGCAAATGTATGCCCAAAACCCCCAGAGTCTAAACATGAATTTAGCAGCTCTAAAGAAACAGGCTTTACTTTTAGATCTTCCTGTTTTCATGTATAGTTCTGCCTCTTGCTTAGCAAAACATTGTCAATGTTTAGCATTCGGGTATAAGCAAGCTGCATCAGACGCTCCAAGAGCCAAAAAACCCTGAGGCAGGCAGGACAGCATGGTGTTGGGATGCTCTGGTAACGGCGGCATGTGCAGCAGGAAAGTGTGTCAACCAGAAACTCTGCTCGGGAAGTGCCTCCTGGGAGAAGCCATAATGCCAGCTTCTCCTGAAATACTTAAGCATATGAAATCTCTCAGTCTCACTAATTTGAAAGCATTGCAAAGCTAAATCAGATCAGATTCCACTGGGAATATGTGTAGAAAAAAGTCGTTGAATCGGAGTCTGAAGCTTGATTTTAACACAAACATGATTTGTATTCCTATCTTTATGAGACTTGTGGGCCACATTATAAACTTTATAGAGTTAAGGGTTCATTTCCTGTACAATGTTTATTTTTACAAAAAAAAAAAGACACGTTTTAATATAACATCTGATACTTGCATTACTATATTGAGGGTTGTGCCTGTGTATATGTGAACCTCTTGGCAGTGACAGAAATAACGCAACAGCAATGCAATGGCTCTGGAAAAGTGCCCACAATTCCCAAGACACAGAACAAAATTATTCATTATTCGTAAACAGAGCAGACAAACAATGGCCAGGATTCAGCTCAACTCTACCAACATGAACCTTAGCATGGCGCTAACAATAAACATATACACCGTAACATGGACGTTGCAAAAGGATCAATCAATATTTTCTGTTGTTTCTGTTGCATGCCTCTTTGCAATTGCTAATTTTTCCTTAGCCTTGCTGAGGGGGAAGGGCAGAGGATTTAAAATGGATAAAAAGATGGCCCGGGTTTCAAAATCTATTTACCATTTAAAAGACAGACTATAGAATTAGGATTAATGTCTTTGGAATATCGTTAGTTTTACAAGCAGTTAAAACATAACAACGTCCTTATGGAAAGAAGTCCATGAAGTTGCATTAAGGCAAAAGAGATGTTTGCATTGACTGTGGCTAAAGGGATATGTGAACCTTGTAAAATGTCATGGTTTCATAGACGCACAAAATGTGCTTAAAATAACATTTTTTTAAGCTGCGGTGTCATTATTAAACATACCAATTAAAGATTCCCCTAGTTGGTGGGAAAAGTGAGACCTTGGATTTATTGATCGATCAAACCCTCTTTACTCCCAGTCACACACAGATCACACCTGCACAGTGTTAGTAGGGAACTTTGAACCTTTCTTCCCACCGAACAAGTTCAACTCAGATATTTTTCGGTTTATTATTCCACAGCATGACTGTTGGGTCAAGCTCTGGCCTCTGACTTGGCCACTCTCAATCATTTTCTGTTTGAAGTCCATCTGCTGCTGTGATGTTTGGTGTAATCGTCCTGTTTCACCTCACTTCTTTGGTGGAAAACGACCCTGAACTTATTCTCTAAGATCCCATGATACACTTCAAGGTCCAGACGCAGCACAGCAGTCCCAAATTATGATGCTGCCTCCACTGTTCTTCACCACTGGGATGGTGTTTTCAACTTGGTATGCAGGGTTTGTATTTCTTACAACTGATGTAGCAAAGGTTGTTTTTCCCCAAAAGCTAACCTAGTGTCATGAATCCACAAACATGGACTGATCCATATCTAAACTCTATGAGATGACTGAAGCTACATCAACAATTAATGTTATCTCAGGTCTTTTTGAGAGGCACAGATTCACATCAGCGGCTTGCTGCATGCTTCCTGTAGTATTAATATTTGAGCAGTATTTTACCAGTCAAGTAGCTCTCACCCCCACCGCCGATCTTGTTTTATTGACTGAGCTCCAGGTTTTATAACTCTTGAGTCTAGTTAGCTCTAGTCAATGGCATTGGCCTTCGATTTTTAAATACTTGATTTAACTTGCACTGTGAATGTTTAAATATTCAATGTGAACAAAAAGAGCACATATGTGTGTTTCATTGGTTTGTAAATTAATGTAACATTGTTGAAAATATTTTAAGTAAGGCATAATGCCGACACTGATATTATATTAGTCACATTTCGTTATATAAATCATTAATCTACACACGCATGCGTGCACGCCAGTCTGTCACAGTCAGACCGACCAACAGCAGCACTGGGAGAAATCCACCCATCAGTTGCCTATTAAATAATGCATACATTTTTTTAGAGTCCACAGTAGGGAGGCATGCTCCAGTATGAACTAAATAGATGCAGCGTTTACTACACATGTTCACATTAAAAGCAGGTAGCACTCAGCAGGCGGGTAGAACTCAGCTTAGTAATGGCCCAGCTCTGTACATATGTATGTGTACTGTGTGATTGCCACTCTAGCGCAAAGGGTGAAGTAGAGCAACAGAGCTGGGTGCATCTTATTATGTTCATCCACCACTGCCCTAGGGAGACATCCAGGGTCATTTTACCTTGAATAGAACAAAGAAATAGGAAAGCAGGTAAAAGGGGAGAGGACACGTACACCTGCGCCTCGTAGAAGCAAGAGGTACTGTGACATCAGCAGACCTGCACCTTGACGTCAGCAACAAAAATGTGTGGCTGAACTTTGGAGTGCTGAAAGCTCTTTGTTTCGATTGTCTCGAGGTCTGTGTGTGCAGGGCACTTCTTTGTTCCTCCTATCACTCACATCACCTCGCCTCTGGCCACTCTCCATCTTTCCCATCGCTTTCCAGTTGCATTAATCTATCACATCGCGGTTCTTTGTTACTTCGGCTGACTGTCTGTGGACCACTGACGAGGTTCCGTCTCAGTGTGTGCCCGTTGTTTTTGTTTTATTTGTCTGTTTAGAGCTGATGTTGTGAACAGCTTGACCTTGACTTGTAAAAAGTAATTGTGGGAATGCAAGCAGCACTTGTTAATGTGAGCGTTACAAACATTGACTACAAGCATTAGTTGGCTTTTAATGAGTAATCAATAGCCGGATGGAGGTTAATAGCCAATTAGCTGGACTTGCACTGAATGGAACATTAACAATGCAATGTATCAAATGCCATTAATGTCTGTAAGTGAGCTCACAAAGAGTAGAATACACTTCCATTTAAAAAAAAAAGTACTCCCTAGTTGTGTTGAATATACTACCACACACAATGAGATAAGAGGAAATTAATGAACACCTGCAATGAAGTTTTATTACAATAACCCTGCAATGAAAACTTCCTTGGGGAAACCTAATGCACTCAATTTCGATTAAACCTGCGTCAGACAAGGTGAGTCAACTCAGTGCTCAGGCTGTGCAGAAATTGTTTAGTTGATCTGCTGTGTTGTTTTGCTCACCAATTAATAATCTATAAATACATATACAAAGTATATGACTGCTGTGAGGCGTCCTGAGAGCACTCTGGGGAACACTGATTGCTTTACGACAACATCACCAAGAAGACGGCATTATAAGCCTCTTCTGATTTGAAAGGAAAACAGAGAAGAAGTAAAGATACTCAAAATGTCAAAGGAAAAGCATCACTCCATATACAATACCTGTGATGGTTGACTTGCAGCTCCCCGAGAAGCTGATTCTTGAACCACTGGTCGAAGTCCACATTGTCAAACAGGTCATAAGCTGCCAGGCCCACTGCGTTGTACACTGCAGGTAGAACAAGTCAGAAAGTTTATGTAATCTATTCCAGACACAAAGAGATTGAGCTTATTAAACTTATAAAAAGATAAATTACAAAAAGACACCCAAAAGGCTTGTGGACCAAAAATTATCTGCAGATGATTAAAACTCATTCACTTCATTGACGACTTTTAAAAGGGAAAATTACTTAATTTTATCAGCTTTCATTTCAATGTTTGAAAATTGAGTGTAATGTGGGGGGGAAACTTCTTAGAAATGAGGCTGCTATAATTCTGTCCTGCTAAAATTAATATGAGCCTATAAAACAATATAGAAGCAATTAAAGCAACAGGAATTAAACTCTGTTGGCAAGTATTATAATGAACAAGGACAAAACGAAGAGGAGCTGTTCAGGCTGAAAACAGAGGAATAGTGGCAAAATGTGAAGAGGGCCACTAAAAAGACACCAGAAATAAATTAAAGTTTAGCTTATAAATACAGATAAGAAAATATGTAAATGACTCATGGACATCTGCAGCAATAAGGATAAATAACACTGTTAAAGGTTGTTGTTGACTTTTTATAGCAAATATGGTTGTTACTTAGAAACATCAATAACATGAGAGCACATAACACCAAACAAGGCCATACAACCCAATACATCTGTCTAGGTTTTATAATAGAAAAGTAAAAGAAAAAAGAGAAAAGTGAAGAGTGATAGTTTGCAACATAAATCTTTGCCTAAGAAAAATAAATTAAATAAACAAAACGACCGACAAACAGAGACTAATGTAAAATGGCTACAGCGATAAAATACTTTGGTATAAAGTAAGAACCAATGTGCAGGTTCCGGTCTCCAGCTCAGTGATCATTTGGGGATCGGGACTCAAAGAGAACACAGCCCACATTCTTTCACAGCAGTATAATCGAGGACTTGGTCTATAATTGTCTGTCATGATTACTGACTCATTTATGTTCTTGAGAAAAATGAGCACCTGTGGTTTAATAAGCGCCCTTTGGCTCTTCAACCAGCGCCAGCTCTCTCAACCACAAATGATCTGCCATTGCTGCCACTACACCAGCACAGCTTCATCATCCGGTGATGTGTGCGCCTTTATCAACACTGTCAGCAGACTGATGAGATCTCTACGGGCATCCCACTTTAACAGAAGCCCTCTAAGCAGGCAATCCTAACTGGCCATGATTTAGCTGTGTGTGCAGTAAAACCAGCACCCTCCTGTCAATGGGCTGTAAATACCAAAAGGAGGCAGACAGCAGGAAAAGAGATGGTTTAAGAAAAATAGGGAGGAAACAAGATGTCTGTGATCATAAAGAGATCAAGTGACAACGAGCAGCAGAGTACTGATGGATCATATTGTATCACTGGGAATATAAAGATAAAATAAAAAAAATTGTGAGATACTGAGAATTAATAGCTTTGTTTGAAATTATTGTTATACATTTTGTAGCTGTCTTTAATCAAATTTGTACTATGTCTCAATATACCCTCTGCATTTGTTTTCATTGTTTGGGATTGGGGTTACAAAATGGCAATAAAAAGGGAAATCTGAAATCCTCACATTCTGCTTTGATGAAATAATGGTAATTTCAGGATAATCAGACATGTTTGAGACCAAATCCTTGGACGACAGATGATTGGTTGATGACGCAACAAGAGAAGAAGACGTTTTGAATTACCTGCGTCCTTCATTAGCAGCTGGACTGGGTCCTCGGCATTGGTCGGGCCTGGAAAGACACACACACAAACCGCCAGTCAGTCAGACTGTATTTATAGCACAAGTGATGTGATGAGCGAATGTTTTCAATGATGACAGAAGATTTGTAGGGTTTAATGGATCCATTCACTTAATGGTAAATGGACTGCATTTACATTACGCATTTATAGTCTGAACCACTATGAGTCATATTCACCCATTCACACAGACATCCAAACAGCACTTTGGATGAAGAGCTCCTATCCCATTCAAACACACACAGCCAATTCACAAAGGCAGGACCAATTTGGACAAATATTTCAGTGTCTTGTCCAGGGACACTACAGCTGCCCCTCCGCACACAAATGTAACTTAAAGAATGGATGAGCTCCACTTTATCAGTCTAGTCTCAGTAATTTTACTGGTCTGTTCTCTAAGTCTCTATTAGTCCTTGTTAGGTACGAAGCCTTAAATCAATAGCTGCTTCCCTTTAACCTCAACATCACCAGAAGTGGCTCCTTCCTTGCTCCAGCAGGTCCCACTTCCCCTCACTTCTATTGAAAGTGAAGGCAGCCTGGAACCACAGGGCCTGAAACACAAGCTAGAGGATCTTGTCATCTACACCTTTGAGCAATTGCACTGTTAACTCAGCAACAGACGAGAGCTACCTCCCAGAGTGTGGTGGACACACTTTATTTCCAGAGCTTATTCGGTCAGCCCACTAGTGAAAACTCCAGAGAATCTCTAAAACAGGGGTGGGGAAACTTTTTTCTATGAAGGGCAATATATACTTTCATAAAACCCTTTTAGGGGCTATACTAAATTATTAGTTTACTGAATAAATCGTCAGGGGATCCAAGTCAGGGAAGTATCATCTAAAGAGTATCTATCAAAAAACAGAGCCAACCTCAAAGTTCTTTGTAAATGGTGTATAAATGCAATAAAAATAATACAACAATATATGTATAACAATAAAATAAAACTGCACCACAAAATGACCATAAAACACAACCAACATAAAACTTTTTTTAAAACTCCGGGAACATGGGATTTATTGAAGAGCAGCACGAGACAATATAGTTTTAGCTCGGTGAAAAATCAGCAACTGTGTACATCCTTGCATCGAAAGAATATTTAAAGGTTTGCTGGATGGAAGTGCACTTTGCTTTAGGCATGTTATAATATTTTAATTAACGTTTAACTCACCCTGGAGATTCTGAACCATTTCCAGCAGTACCGGCGTCATCGTCTGGCTGTAGGTGTGAAAGAGATCCAGGAACAATACTTCTGTAGAAGGCTACAGAGAGGAAGAGGAAACAAAAAGAAAGGCACTTAATTGGAATAGACGAGGAACCCCCCCCCCCCCCACATGCTGCCAATGGATCTGAAAGGCATCATAATCATTCATTTGAATTTTTCCAAGTACAATAGTTGTCTTATCACAGTCTTAGTTAGCAGCCACCTGTGGTTTTGTTTGGAAAAATATAGCATGAATAAGTGACGTCAGTGCATGTACACTTCAAACACAATGAAGGATCTGCATAACAAAAAAAGGCCAGAGAGACACAAACAATAGCAAATGCAGTGAGCTACTGGTTCAATGGAACAATTTCATGGGAGTTCTATGTATGCCTGAGTGTGCGCGCGCAAAGAAATGCTAGCCCGCCCTGACAGCAGTTTATTGGTTTTCCTGTGACAAAAAGCATCAATGTTAAATAAAGGTGCAACAAATCTAACAACAGGGGATGAGCCAATTCTTGATTACATTCTTCAGGCAACTGTATATAACAGTCTGTCATTTCACAGCATGTATGACCTTTCCACCTCGTTGGCAGAAGGTCAGAGGTTGACGAGATCAGGGCAGACACAAAACCCTTATTCAGTTGGGAAAATATAGACAGGTGGAAATATTGATTTCCAACCAGCAATTAGAATTGGTGACCATGGAAGCAATAGATGGACAGTGACATTTGATCCATGAACCATCCTGAGCATAAATATGTGCCAATGAAATGTGTGAATTAGGATTTTTACAGATACAGGCAGTAATCTGAGTATGTACTAAATATGAGTAAATATTAGCCTCAGTAACCTACACAGTTAACCCTTTCGGCTCGGATCTACAGCGATGTTGAAGTTCTTAATCTTTTAACTCTTCAATTTAATAACTTTTAATTAGGCAGCAGATGTTCAATTGGTGATTTAAGAATTTAATGAAAATCCGACATTGACCTGAAATAAAAAGCTCAGTGCTTTTAACAGTAATTAGCAAACTCAAACTCAACCCTCGTAGACGGTAATGATGCCTTTCTTTCACTGTGCTTTTAAATGAACATTTACAAGAAGACCTTGATGTCAAATGAAAGAATGCTTTAGTGCACAACAAGTTACAACTTTGTCATCTTAATCTGTCTGAACAGGGGAGCCGGAAGGGAAGAGAAAGGAAGGGTAGACAAACAAAATGAATTAGACGGTGGATAAGACATGATGTCAGGACTTAAGATAAGCCTTGGCCAACAAACTACCCACAGTCTCAGGATAAAGCTGTAAAGCCACTGGGACCATCGACTAATTTACTGTGCTGAAATGTCAACAATGCTGCTCAGAACCACTACATTAAATAATGCTTTCAATTTTGAAAATAAAGCATACAATGAAACATTACAATTAATTAAAAATAGTGTGTGTGCATCTTTACTTACTCGTAGACTGTACTTCCAGGAGTCACCACCTGTTTCTTCAACAGCTGGAAATAATGAAAAATGGTTTTGTATCAAGAAATGTTGGTGGACTTTGTGGCTGAGGCTGTTCATCTTGTCTGGGCAGTGTCACTTGTTTTGTGATTTAGTCTAAAACTAAATACAAATGTCAAACTGAATGCAATATACGTTTGATGCTCAACTTCAGAACTGAACTCTTGTTATCTAAGCTTTACAAAAATATTGGCATAAGATCTTAAATCGCTAATTAAAGGTTCAACTGAAACGAAGATCTCAAACCATGAATCTATTTCACTGAGAACTAGTTTAAGGGGAATTCACAGCAGCAGTTTAAAAAAAGACATAAATATCAGCTTCTGACTATAATATTGTTTGTTACAAATAATACAATGCTGTGTTACCTGAAATCACCAAAGCAATAACTTATTGTTCAACACCTAACCCTCCAACATCAATGCACCACTACTACCGGAATATATTCATGAATTAAATATAACTTCTGCTGAAGTCGGCACCTGAAGCCACATTGCTGACTTCATGAACTGTGGAGCTGGCTAACCCCTCACAGTTCTGGACTTCCAGAGAAGATGCCTGTTAACTCGGCCCAGTCTGCAAGTCCAGATAAGCCAGGACATTTGGATTCAGCCTGTGTATCTGGGGTTGTGCTATTACCAAAGCTCTCGGGGTCTTCTTCCCACATTGCCAGCTCTTCCTCAGTGAGAAGGAAGTAGTGTGAGACGAGCCGGCGTCCAATCTCTGTCAGTGTGGGGTGTGTGAAGAATGCTGTCTTGATCTTGTGAGCCTCCAGACTCTCTGGTTTACTTTCTGAGGGAGGGAAGGATGGAGGGATGAGTGGCAATGAAAGACAAGGAATAGAAGGGAAAAAGATCCTTCACGGTTCACATGTATTATTGTTCAAAATAATGATACGCATATTACTGCATTTAGTACACAGGACTTCTGACTCTAAAAGTAAAGTGCATACTCAAAATACTTAACTTACTTACTAACAGCATTGTTACAAATGAACTGAACTCATCATGAAGTTGTTCTGCTCGATCAATATCCTCCATTACAATATCGATATTATAATCATCTTCTCATCTGAGACCCTAACCAAGGCTGTGAAACAGCAGGGCGTCATGTTTGCTGACCAGTTGTCTTTCTCTGGTCATGTTTCATCTGTCTCCCAGTTGTTATGCTACGGTGGCCAACAGGCATCCAATTTGTGATGTTGCTCTTGCATTCCCATTTTGTGGTTGTGTGTGTTTGTGAGAAGTCCCGGCCACCACATTATACAACATAATAAAAATCCGGCCTTAAATGACTCATCATATACTCTTGGAATAGGAAATGGTTATCTCTCGTCTCTGCTACTTCCTGGTCTTCTACCTCCTATTGACCAGTTTTAGCGCTTAATTCAACATCTCCTAGGCTTTATATTCGTCCCTCAGTTGGAAGTCATCCGGTCGGCCACATGACAAAGTGCAACGTTACAAATGGTTAGAAAAATAGCAGGGAGCAGTTTAAGTGCAATACGTTGTTTGTCAAGTTTAACACTTCGCAACATTTTACTTTTTGTCGCGAAAAGTAGCTCTGCAGCTCTGGATTCTGAGAAAATGTAGATACTTTTTTAAGCATCTGGATTTCAAACAGACAAAATCCATTAAGCAGGAAAAATTATCACGTATAAAAGGAAACAGAAAAATGGAAAACATATCCAATTGTCCGTTTCCTTGTCATTTTCACAATCAAAACTGCTCTTTACCTGTGACCTCTGACTCCAGCCCCTCAGTGCAGCCCTAAGGACCCTCTTCTAACACTCTGTCATCCGACTCAAAATAAAAAGGTTTAGAAATAAACAACTGAACCGGCTGCAGGCCCAGTAAATAAATCAGCTGGCAGCTCTGAGTTAAGTGTCAGTCAAAGCTCTACTGTAGGTAACCCTGCCACTCTAAACATTTTGTTTGCAAGACTTGAAATAAAAAAGGGAAAACAAACCCGAAGTCATGTTTCACACTTTGGAAATGACACCAAGGTATTAACGCAACCACAAAAATGTGCCTGTTATTTGTCAACTAACAATTGCTTAGGAGAATAGAAATCTTCAAAGAAACACACAAGACCAAAAGTAGCTTGGCAGAACAAAAGAGCGGGTGCTGCACTCCACAGCTAATGAAGCACTAGAGGCTTGTTTCAGCTTGAAATAAACATGAGCTGTGGTTGAGACACTCATATTGGTGGTATTATAGCGTTGTGATTTTCAAAACACTGTCAGTGATCAGCTTTGAAGGGCTTTGGCCTCTGAGTCATAGACCTCAAATTCATATTTTTTTGTCTGTTTTTCACTTAAATTTTTCCGCCATCACGTACTTGTCTGCCATGTCTTTTTTTTTTCATCTCTTGTATTATCATTTTCATTAATCCTTTTTCCCTTGATCCCAAAGACCTCATTTCCTACCTTCAATGTTCTTGGCAGGTTTGTAGGAATCGTTCTTTACAATCAACTTGATGAGGTTCATGCACTGGACGATGAAGCGCTCAAAGGTGACACCCTCCCCCGCCGGTGTGAACACGTAGCTGATGGCAAATTCCAGGGAGCGCTGGATGAGAGGTATGAATGGGCATGGATGATACTCCAAGAAGTCTAACAACTGCATGGAAAGTGACGAGACGAGAGCAAACATAGGTAGAGGAAAATAGAAGATAAAGATTAGAGAGTCTGCATAATCATTGATCCAACATATTCAATCTTTTCTTAAATAATTTAAAAGACATTTGGAATTGATTGATTTAAAAAACAACTCACAACTTTAGTGTACAATATGATCGTCTTCTCCAATTTTTCTCTGCATGTGCTATCTGGACCAACTTGTCGACCTGAAACACAAACAAACAAAGCACAGTTAACTTACAACATCCTGAAGCACTTCAATTTGATAAAGAAGGTCAGAAAGTACGATATAATTAACTATAATAACAATAATGAGGTGATATATTTCTAAACTTCCCGTAAAAAAACCTAAAGATCTTTATTCAGATCCAGGTCAGTGCAAATAAACAGAATATAACTTGAACTTAACATAGTAACGTGTTCCTTTAATGACAATTTTTAAGTTTTAAACTCAATGGTTTGACATTTCCTTGTGCTTTCTTGATGAGGGAAATTCTTTTTTTTAACCTTTGAAACTATGGCTGACGGTTCCCATGAATGCCAGACTAAGATAGGCGTGTTGTCTCGATAGATACAAATATGCTTTGCATCTCCTCTCCATCTGGAACCAAAACATAATACTTTTCCTTTATCTCTAGTTGAAAGATGCCCGGGTAACAACCTATCAACCTATCTAAGCCATACCTTCATACAAACATGAACTGCAACTGCAAAAATGTATCAATTGCTGACGATCAGAGCTAAAAATGAGTGTTAATTAATTTAGAGATTGAACATCAGATGATCTCTTCTACTCAATGCAAGGAGGAAATGTTCAAAACAAAAACTGGTAGCTAACTAAAAATTTGCAACAAGGATTTATTGATGACAAAAAACGTTTCTTCTGTCCTTAAAGGTTAAACACTCGCTCCACCCTTCTTCCTTGTGAGCCTCTCATGAGCCCATTACAAGCTTTGAGGAATATAAAATATACTGTAATTAAAAAGTTTTTTTAAAGTGACCATGACTCACTCCCTCTAATGTAAATGTTGGCTCCATAAAACCTTGTGATGCTACAGCCAGTAAAATATGTCCCATGTAGTTTACTTCGTTGTCAACCCTCATTGTTAAAATCAGCAGAGACACTAACAGTCACTGGCGTTCCTCCAATCATCTGTGAAGAGCCAGGGTCATTGTGTACCTCCTCTTTGACACACACATTTATTTTATTTCAGCTAGCCTTCATCTACAGTGACACACAATTGATTAAAACAATTAACTGGCTCAAAGAGCCCTTTGTCTGGCTTCTTTTAGATTTCATACAGATAGGGGCCTTGTGCAGAACAAAAACACTGTTGCGTTTTATTGACTTTGTGTCTGTGCCATTGTTTCCTTGTTTGCAGGTCTGTGACGGCTTGTAATGTAAGTCGATGTTGTGTAAAGTATTCAAAGTCACTGAGGTCAGCTTTGAACCACCAGCAGCCAATAAGGTGCATACGCAGACATGGTTAAAGATAATGAAGAGAGAAAAACACTTAAATAAAAGGAGGATTTTATATTTCGGACATATAATGCTTAGCTATAAAGTTCTCATAAAAAGTTGTGACCTGCAAAAATGGACAAGTAACCTCAGATGGAGGATAAACATCAACCAGGAGGGTTTGTGCCACATTGACAGTAACGACAGCTGGTGGTGCCAAGTCTGAGATGTATCTCTCCCATAGGCATTATTATGACAAACCTATATGAAACCAAGGAAGGATCATGATGCTGAGATCCCCAGTGAACATGAGCTCAAACAGCTGCCACTGATGTGGGTGGCAGCCGCTCAAAGGGTGTCACTTATTGGGTGTTTTAACATCAGGAAATTTCGAAGGAGAGGCGGTGAGTGAGTGAGTGATGGGGAGCAGCAAATACGGAATAAAGACTAATGAGCAAGGGAAATAAAACTTTATTCACCAATTGTTTGATTGTGGTAAAAATACTAAAGATGGAATAAGTTGCAATGTTTATTTCTTCTATTTTTGATACAGATGAGCAGACTAATACGAAAAGGACCCGTTGTTCCCTCAAGTATTTTGTTCAGGCACTCCAATGATACTATAGGCTTTTAAATACTTGTCCCTCTTATACTAATTGTTAAATTACTTTTATCTTGCCGCTTCAAGTTTCCCCCGTCTATCATTTCGTTTTACGAGTTGGACACTGTGACTGAAAGCCAGTTATCAAGATTGAGCAGGAGGAAGGGGCAGCAGGCTCTGACATTGTCCTGCACTGAACCTGGATGACGCAGCCAAATCCAGACAGAGTTTTTTAGTCTGAATTTGATCATCCACACTTGCATTTATTGGTGAGTTTTAAAACCAAGCTACAGTGGTTGGCTCAGGATTAGTAACCTCTCAAAAGTGTGTCAAAATAAGATAATTTTTGAGTGGTATCTAATCCTGTTTTTTTCTTAGATTCCAATCTCCATTAAGAAATAACACCTCTTTCACTTCCCTCAGCTTTGCTCCTTGAGCAAGTGCAGAAGGACATGGCATCCACACTCACTATCAAAAAGCATGCTAAACAAGTTTTAAAAAAGAACATAAAACATTTAAAGCGAGTATTAGTAGAGGATAATTCCCTTTTAAGCAAGATACTGTGCATGGACATGACACAGTGAGTAAAGTATTAACACATAAACCAATGGAAAACCAAAAGTAGGGATTTTAGTAAGTGTTGTTGCTTGTTTTCCTTGAGTTTTTTTAGTTGTTGCTGTTTGTTTAAGTGTTGATATTCTCTCAGTGTATGTATGGAAATATTATTTGAATAACTTTGATAGTGTAAGTCATTCATAAGTCATAAATGTTTGTTGACTGTTTGGAAAGAAAATCAGTAAAAACCTACATGGAAAAAAAATAATGAAAAGGCAGATTTCCTGGTGTCTTTAACTTGATCTCTTTCAAAAACCAAAATTACAAAGATTCTCATTTGTCGAGTCAGACCCCTACATTTAAATAATAGCGCAGTGAGCCTGAGTTATGCATAGAGTTCTTCTTTATTCTAATGGTATACAAGAGAAATCCTCAATTAAAAACTGAACACGTTAGGGATAACTCAGCCTCAACTTTTAATTTGGACACCTGCATTATACTGTGCTGTTATGAGCAATGGATTTTGAGTGTCATAAAGTATCTACGGTTTTTAATTAGCTGCCTTCTGCATGCATGAGATCAAGCAGCAGTAACTCAGACTCTTCACCGAAGGAAGAAGCTGAGGATCAGAGATTCAGGACAGAGAATGAGACAAGTACTCACAGCATTCCAGGAACTGTGTTAGCCTTTCAAACACTGCATTCAGAAAACCCTGAAAAGGAAGAGATGAGGAGAGGGTGAGATAAAGTTGAATCTCTGACATTTCCGCAGTCGATTCCCTCATGATTGCTTCATCAGTATTGCCCAGGAGGAGAAACATTATCAAGGGAATAGCTTAAGGACATGTGTATGCGAGCGTGGGCACAAGTATATGTTTGTCCCTGCATTGGGGAGCACAAATTAAAAAGGTACTCAGCTCTACAGTATGCAAGAGAATCCATTTTCTGTAGCCTTGTGAAGCTGTGGCTTAGCAGGGGGAATTAGATGATAGACAGAGATGCAATCTGTTAAGTTCTGCATTAATGTTAAGCCATGAGGTCAACAGCAGTGTCATTAATCACACATTCAGCCAACACAGCCCAGCCAACTTCTGAAACGTAGAAGGGCCAAAGAGGACCCGGAGGGGGGACGCGTGGTGAAGAACTGGGTTCATGGCAGACATTAGTTGAGCTATTGGTTGGGAGTCAAGAAGAAGAGGTGGAGATGTGGTGGACAACTCATGCAAAACAAAGAAAGTGTAAAGTCCACCATGACCTTGACTAAACATAAATGAGTGATTATTGTTTTAAACTCTATCTTCCTGTTTGACAGAGAAATAAGGCAGATAGCCACCCATTCAACAACACAATGTTCTAAAATACATCAATGTTCCAGACCGTGTGAAACCTGAAAATCCCTCACCCTCAGTGGACATATCTTTCAACTCACTCCTGCGGTGCTGCCACTTCAACAAGATGAACCTCATCTGTCCAGGGTACTCGTGCCATATATTGAGAAATTCAATATAAATCAGTTCAGACCTTTTCCATAGGGATGTGACAAATCATGCAGACTTTAAAGAAGCGGCGACAACACAGCCAGATGCCTGCGCTGCAAAATCTTTAGAAAAAAGTAGAATTTGAACACAAAGCAGACTAGAGCGCATGACATACACCCAAATCATGTACTTGTGTCATCACAGGGACACAAACTTAACAGCAACACGTTTGGATTCTGCTGCTGTGAATATAATAACAACCTTGAATACAACTTGAGAATTTGTTTGGACACCAACTTGAAACTGGTTCTGAGAAAAATACAATTAGGAGCAACCTAAAGCAGAACAAACCAGAGCCGTGTGTTTTCAAACACCAGAGACGCCCTGTAGACATGATAAGACGAGAGAGGACGTTTCAATGGTTGCGTCATAGATACCAATAACCCATGAAAAATAAATAGGTGCTGAACCAATGAGAATAAAGTAACCAAATAAAAGATAATGCGTCTCCCCTCAGAGCAAAGCTGTTCATTTTGGAGGCTCATTTGCAGGAATAGGGTGCATTAGAAAACAGTAAATGCATCATGTAAATTCCAATCACATTATCCCCGTCTGACTCGCCTAACCTGTCCCCTTTGACATTAATTAACTCCCTTTCCATTTAATTTCTTTCACGTCATTGAGACGTAGAGTCAGACAAATACATTTTGAAGTTATAACTTTTCAGAAGAAAAAAACCTACTTATGGGGGAGGCTGTGGGACTCCACTGTTCACTGGCGTAGAGGGAACACAGGGACGAAAACAAAGCAACTGCAGTAAGCTATACAATCACCCTGAGATAAGGACATAAGTGGATGTAGTGGTATGATGTTGCTTTCTGTGCAGCAAACAAAGAGATAAGAGGTTGTCATTTTCTTGTTTAAATGATGATTGCACATGCGATATAAACCTCAACAAGTAAACATAATTTAATTTTAAAACATTATGAAGTATAGCCATGACCTGACTGGTGTGGTAATAGTTTCACAGTAAGCATCATATTTCTTGGTTTGCTCACCGTATGCTGAATAATGAAAAGGATGAAAAATGGTATAGACCAGCCAAGGCTGTAAACAGCGGGTCTGATATATTAACAGCTTATAAATCTAAACATGAAATATTAACTCCAAACCGTTACATGTACTCGCTGAGCTGGAATAACAAGTCACAGCTCAAGGCAAATTATGTTGTAATGCCAGGGTTTTAACCATAACACAACCTTCAGCCTGCAAGCAAAACGTTGTCTCATTAGAGCAATTAGAGAGCATTGACTTCTTTCCTTCATTAACTGTGCTCCCCGTCAAGTTTTTCTGAAGGAGATAAAAAAAAAAAAAAAAAAAAAAAAGTCAAAGAAGATAAATAGGAGCAGATACTATGTGAGCAATAGACGCACAGGCAGAGCCAGAGAGAGCACAGCGGCCACATCCTCATGTTAATTCCGTGTTGACCTCCTGCGACTATATGGACTCAATCTCAAGGCCACTTGAGGCTAAGGAACATTTAGAGTTGTCTTTTCTGCTACTGACATTTACTCTCATTCATCAATTGTTGTGTTTGAATTGATTGATTAACAGTTTCATGGATTTCGACTTTGGAAGAGCTCATATAGAACTTTTTACTCTTTGAACTAAGACTTGGCTTAAGATACTTTCAATCATCACAGCCATCCATATTGCTCACACTGCGATTGGAATAATTTTCAACTCAAATCACCACGAGAAAAAAAACATCACTTCCAACAAAATGTGAGCAGCAACAGCGGGAATCACTCACCATCACTTCCATATTCTGTTGTGGCTCTTGAAATCCGTGGACTGTCAACTTGCGAAGAACTGAGCGAGGAGGAGAGAAGAAGAAGTCGAAGAAGAAGAAGAAGGATTGTAAATGATTGAGGTTTGACAATAAACTTTCATGGTTTTTTTCACAAATATCAGTGCAAATTAATATTTCCACAACACAGGTATTTTATTATTTGTCCATTAAATGAGGCATTTTAGCTGGTCGGCGGTTAAAAGCAATTGTCCATGGCCGACAGCAGAGTGCTGAAGTGACCCCACTAAACATTGACTTTTCAAAATAAACCATTACTGCATCAGGGGCATTAACAGGCAGTGTTGACCATTGTCAAAAAAAATTATCTGCTATGGTTTTTGCTACCAATTTTCCACTTGTCTCAAACCATTCTGCCTCTGCTGAAAATTGGTTTAAATATGTGCACCTATATTTGCCCGTATCTGCAGTTAACAATATATTATTTTTAATGTTAATACTTGATTTCAAATCAACGCTTTTCATAGTTGTAACTAAACCTTGAGTAAGAGACTTGATAAAATGATCTAGTTTACAAATTATGAGCAGGATTTAGCTCATGTCCACTGAAAGTAGCTTTTTACATTGGTTCCACAACACTCTTCAATTTTTAGCATGGACAAACAAGGCCCCGGCATATAACGGGTCTGACCAAGTCTTGAGGTAGAATATTGTAATATGTCAAATTACAATATTAATTGTTATTAAAAAGGACCATTTTGTATAGAAAGATCACGCTTTGAGTTCAAATGCGGTTTCGTTGTGTGTTGTTATGTGTATTCGGCCAAGTGTAAGTTACCTTTAAGAGAGAGCAGCGTCCTCTCCAGCGAGCCGAGTGCTGCAGCCTCATCTCTGGCATAGATCTGTTGGAGGAAGCAGTCGGTGTGATGGCTCCACAGGGAGCAGGCGAAGCTGTAGATGCCCGACGCCAGCTGTACACAAACACACAAACACACAAACAGCATGCGGTGGATCAGTGTACACGTCCAGCAACAGGCATCTGAAGTCCCTCTGGTACACACAAGGTTTGTCACACATGAATCTGCACACCAGATGTAAAACGCACATAGTATGACAGCAAAGACTTCCAGCCAGTTCCACTGAAGACCATGCTAATACAAAACCACTTGTACATAATGTACTCATATAGAGTAAAAAAGACACTGGGAGCGGAGGGGGACATCTGAGTCACAGGTCTAATTTAGATTGGATTGAACTTCCCATTACAGTCGCTGCCATAAAATGATTTAGCCTCAAAACAATCCCGTCTTTTAAAAGGCAGAGGGATCGTCAAAGCGTATACAAAAGTGCTCTCAGTCCCATCAGCTTTGAAGTATCACAGTCTGACCCAGTAGCTCTGAAAATATAACGTATCTGCCATGGAACATTAATAGACTGTTTTCATAAAAAGAATAAACAGAAGACAAAACGGGTAAACATTGCATCGCTAACTATTCAAACAATGAGGCTACATTTCAGTGCAACTACACTTAGAAATTCTGAAAATTGTTTAAGAAATGTTTGCTTCTTAATTAAGACAAACACCCACATGAAAATTGGTCTGTTGAAAGTTTCAATGGTAACACGGGATCACAAAGATCCAACCGATCAACTCATCGACAGAATGTGTTGTGGGAAACACTGATGTGTTGAGGAAGAACCACTGGTTAGGTTGCTGTCACATGTCTGCTGTAAGAGAAATCCAGGTTTTGACAGCACAGCATCGACTTTGATAGATTCTGTACAGAAAAGTGCAATGCTGACAACTTTCCTCTTTGGAGAGCTTTCTCTGAGAGCTTACCACTTTCCATTCCTCAGATCCCAAACTAATCCAAAAGCGCGGAATCTAAAAGTGATGAAGCAACTTTGGGAAATGCTGCTTAAGACCCCCATCCACTTCCTAAATAATGCCAATTTTCCCACACATTTTTCCAGAACTAATCCCAGTAATATATATATATTTTTTTTTATAAAATTACCATCGGGAAATGAAAAGATTACAGTCACCCTCCAGTCACAGATAAAACCAAAATGGCTCTCAGTTCAGTATATGCCTCTGCCAAGGCCCAGCGGTCCTCTTGTGAAACCCGATTTGAAATCACCCGATCCAGATTTTTATTTGGATCTGCATCAAACTGAACAAACTCCTAAATATCAGTGGTAATCCTTCCAATAGTTTTGATATAATCTTGTCAACAAAACAAACATTTCCGATTTTTGCACGTATTCTGAAAGTTGAGGATACAGACGAAACAGACTAAAGGGAGCAGTACCACAGAAAAATTATGGGGGCAATGTGAATAGTTTAAGCGAGACGACCAGGAGACATACAGAAGAAACAATGGCAAGACTTTATGCGTCGGTAAGAAACTAAAGGCATCTATGTTATGTTACATGGGCTCAGGGAGAAACGGTGGCTTTTGAATTTTTCTTAAGAGGCAGATTCCTCAACCACCACCATGTTTGTTATTGTCAGAGACTCAACTCTGAGCTGCCCTCTAGGGGATGTATTACTCAGCAACCATGCCACGAAACGTACGCATGGAGGTATGTGAGCAGTGACAGGTACATATTTGAAATGTACACATCTCTTTTCATAGGTAAAGGCAGCATACATGAGCCCTTAGGGGTCTTTCAAACACATGAGAGATACTTGCTCAGCATGGGGTAAAAGTGCAGCTTTTCACTGGCAGATGACATTTTCTGAGCCAGAATATAATCCCCACTATGATGCACTGAAAATAATTATGAAACAGCACAAAAGCTGGGAAAGCACCTCTCACCACAAAACAGCCTGAGCCCCCTGACAACAGATTACATCACTATAATAAAAGCAGTTTCATAACAGTGGTCTGGCAGCTTCAGTCAACTCTCCTGATAACTCGGACCATGTCAACCAATTCTCCAATATCATTGAAGTTGTGCTACAGTATAAAAAAGGGGGAAGCGGTTGGTGAATTCCTGAGAGTGGTGAATTGTGGCTAGATCATTCAAGA
This sequence comes from Platichthys flesus, assembly GCF_949316205.1. Taxonomy (NCBI): domain Eukaryota; kingdom Metazoa; phylum Chordata; class Actinopteri; order Pleuronectiformes; family Pleuronectidae; genus Platichthys; species Platichthys flesus. The sequence goes on from NC_084947.1 coordinate 9,081,103, forward strand.
GAGAATTCCAATGCATCTAAGATTCAATTCTTTTCACCACACTGGTGGTTTGTTTTGTTGTTTGAAAAGCTACGCAGCTGCAGGATCATTATGTATTTGTTAATGTGTGCCGGCTTGCATGCATGTGTGAACAACAGAGTCCTCCTCCTTCAGACCGATTTTCTATTCAAGCAGATGGACAAATTCATTGCTGTAACCCGTACATTCACTTGTCTATTTATTAGCTACACATATACCTCCAGCAAGGCCCCACAGATCTGCACCAAAATGTTTGTGGAAATCTGTTCAATAGTAATAATAGTAATTGTGTAATACTGCTGATACACAAACAAATGCAGATGGTTACAGAACCTCCTTGGCAGAGGTTAAACTACAGGCCTGCAGTTGGGCTCTGTTGAAAATATTCACACACTTGATCTTGTGTGAGGTTTTTTTGCAGTTGCAGCTTTGCAATAGTAATGATGCGTCACCCCAGCCTGAACCGACTTTTGTTTAATATTTCTTTTTAATATTTCTTAAGAACCATTCATCAAAAAAGAAAAACGGCCGTCACCCCCCTACTTCCAAGCAGTTATGATGAAAGTTGAACGACAGTAAGAAAGAAAAGTTATGCAGCGTCTTGACAGCTTCTCAATATATATCATATCTCACACACTCACACACAGCTAAAGGCAACCGGCACTGAACCCTTCTCCTTCATACAATTTTTAATTCACATTTCTAAAGGTTAGGAGGCGGAAATTACTTCTTAAAGGGTACTAATCTCATCCTCCTTCTCTTTGAATAGAACCTCCACTTCATCTTTACATCAGTTTCTTCATTACTCCATCACTTCTCCATATAGGATTCCTCCCCCTGTCAAGAACACCACCCCTGGGTACTTCAATTATTTCTTCTTCGACACACCCACACTCTGACTCTTCAACATTTCCTCTTTCCATTTCTTCCTCCAAAATGTGTTTGGCAAAGTGTCTGTGCCAAGTTGAAGATGCACAACACAAACCTTGAAAAGCTAATATGTGGGCCACGGAGAGGGTTAAATGATGTGCGGCTGTTAGTGCGTCATCTCCCATCATGCAATTAACAGGGTCCAACAATCTTTTTTTGCTAACTTAGTGCAAACCACTAGAGATGATCCTAACAAGATTCCGACACCTGGACTATGCGTACTTTGCGATACAGAGTACCAACCGATCCCAATGCAATTCACGTTTACCAAGCTGTATGCTGGAATAGTGATGAGTGATGAGGTAACTAATATTATAATTGGCAAAACAAGTAGCACCCCCCAAAACTGAAGACCTCGCTGTTTTACTTGTGGGACTTTCCAGAGTGAAATGTTACCAACCCGCTGACATTTTAGTTTGCTCTGGCTGATGCTTCACTACCGGAAATCCCTTCTTCTTTGCTGCTAAAGTGCTGCTTTGGAGTGGCAAAGAAGAAGAGATTACCTGGAGTAGAAAATTGCAGTTTTATCTGTGTGAAGCTAATGTACTTCTGAGGCATGGTATGGATGGGTATATAGATTTGCGCACTGACTTATGCCTGACTCAGAACTTCTGGCAGTATTGAAGGCATTTTCTGAAGCTTGTATCGGAACATCTCTACCAATTTTCGAATACAAAAAGATACACTCTCACACTTAAGGAAGAGTAATCATGTACACATTATGTCTATTAAATAGAGTAGGGGGAAAAACAGTAAATTAACATAGAAGGCAAACGAGTGAGTTTAGAAATAAAGCGATACTAAGCTGTCCAGTGAATACGAGGATTCAATAGCTATTTGTCAATAAATGGCATAGATACGTAAGTAAGGACAACGCACTATATAACCTACAGATCTTGTATAGAAGTCTCCAGGTCTTAGGAAATGAAAACAACTGAGACAGGTGCAGACAGAAAAAAGTACGAAGAGCTAAGTCAAAAAACACTAAAATACTTGTTGTTGTCACCTCTCCACAGTGTTTGGCGCACGCACGCACGCACGCACGCACGCACGCACGCACACACACGCACACGCACACGCACACGCACACGCCAGCTCTGTCGTGACAGGAGACAGGGAGAGCATAGCACAGGCCATTTAGCAACAAAGTCATCAGTGCATCATTTAAAACCTGCACCGTTTAATACGGCTCAGTCTGCTTTTGTTCCTCCTATCGCCCGAGGTAACTCATTTTGGCAGAGAGGGGGCCTCTGCAGAAAGTCCAACGATGCTGCCTCTTATGTCCACTGGTCTCCATCTGTGCCACTCTCTTTCTCGCACTGTTGGTCTGTTTGATCGTCTTATTACCCCAAACCCACTCTCATCATGTCTGTTCTTCTGCTTAAGTCTTATGTTCTTTAGAGCCTCATATAGCAACACACAAAAAAATGTTTTTTGCTCTAATTCGCTGCCTCTTTGACAGAGAAACATTAACTCACACAAACAGCCCTCCCTCTAACACACACTCACACAACCAGCAAAACAGACTAATCTATTCCCCAACACGTCAATCATGCTAGAGTCATGCATGAAAACAGACACATATGCACAGAGAAACCCTGCAGCTATAAATCTGGTATTTGACACTTCCCTTTCAGTAGCTGAACAGCATCTCCTACAGGCAAAATATGAAAAACCTGCACCTTTCAATATAATCTCACTATTCATCTGTACACGTTCAAAATACTATGCAGGGAAAATATTAGAAAGCAATGTGACAAAGTCAGAGCGTAAAAGACGGGACGAGAAAAATGAGGGCAAACTGCAAAAGCAGCAAAGTTCAGTTTCTTTACTTGTTGACCTAAAGTCACCTTGTATCCAGGAGCACACAGCGACTTCATAACGACAAAACAGGTGGAGCCGGATACTGAATAACTAAGTGTGAAAAATATACAGTTGCAAAGATGTTGATCTGACAGCAGTGACAAAACAACTGACGAAAAGATTGGACGTCAACTTACATCCTGGAAAAGCCGTCTGTCCTGCGCCAGACGTTTGGATGCAAGTGTTTTGGTGACGTGATAGAATGTGAGCAGCGCCCTGTGCTGCTGCAAGCCGTCCTGACCCTTGACGGACTCCAGCAGAATGGGAATGAGCTCTGGCCATTGCCTGGGGCAGTCCAGACGGGCCACCTTGGCTATCAGTACTGCGATCTGTGTCGCTATCTGTGGGAGAAACACAAGAGGGAAGAAAAAGACATTTACCAGAGGCAAAGCATCAACACAGCAGAAGGTGTCAAAGGAATCTTGATGGTTTTTCTTACTAAAGCTATAACCTGCAATAAAGTTTATTTCAATGACATTTAAATGAGTGGCATGGAACAAGAGATACAATATGAAACTATTAAACAAAATATAGCACGAGTGGAAGTGAGTCGTTACATTAACTATCACAGTCGTTGTGTAAATGTGTGGTTTATTTGGGTAAAAATCATAATTTTACTCATCATTTTGTTATATTTTAAAGTTAGCAATGCAAAATCCTCGAGTTTAAAAATTCTTTTGATAAAACAACAAACGTACAGAGCCCATGGTTTGGAGTCATGCTGAACTGTATTACTCTGTGTTAAGAAGCGTTGCTAATATATTTTCCATCCAATTAATATCAATTACAGTAGACATGTCATCTGCAACTGTGCAGGATTGTACAAGGTCTTTGAATCACCACAGTTAATTTATAAATGATAGTAACAGCAGTTAATAGTGTGCTGTATGACATGTTTGATTTGATCTCGTATTTTTTACTGATGGCAGTTTCACTTTTAATTATTAAATCCATTAATCAAACCAGATCTAGCCCCGGTTTAAATATAATAGCTGCTCGTTGACATTTGATCTTATTATCGTTTGGCTGTTCATCCCACAGTAAGTCTGAAAATAAGTAGTGAGACCTTATTGCATGCTTTGATAAACACAACTATACTTGTGTTGCTCAACAACTTTAACAATCTTGTTTAATTAGGCAATAAAAACCAGTGAGCATCTCAAGTATCAAATATGTTTTCTAAAAAGAGAGCTCTTTGACTTCAGGCAACTTTAAAAAAAAAATACTTTTCTTCAAATGCAACTTTTAAATGTCAACTGTCCACACACTGAATCACACACAGGCAAAAACATGCATTGCTGCCTTCTGGAGTTTTGATTTGATAGAGGAGAGGCATATGGTGTTGAAATGGCATTCGTGTCTTGCCATATGGACTCTATCAGGCCTGGTGTTGGAGGGCTGCACCTCAGGGACATACAAGCTGTAGAAAGCAGAATGGATGGATGGCCACAATTCAGGGCCGGCTCCCGTGTCCACCCAGACAGATGTTTTACACACTGCATGATTGCTGAGTTATTTGTTAGTTGCAGCGTTCTCCCCGGAGCTATAAAATAAATGGCTCATCTAGAAAGTTCCTGACCCTCGGATGTAATCCCCACATGCACCCTCACTGCCTTAAATGGTCTTTTTCCAATCTTTTCATTTTATTGTTTTGAATTTTCTAAAAACAATTTGAACTTAAGCAAACAATAAAATATATTAACTGTTGGTAAAAAGTAGCAAACCTACATATTAAACTGAACACTAAGTTCTTAAGTTACCCAAGTAAAATACTTTAGCCACCTTAAATTTGGTGGCTCCATCATTCATGTAATTATCGCGTCCAAGGAGGTTGACTGCTTGGTCAGCTTGTAAGAAGGATTACCAAAACACTACTGAATGGAAACATAGGATGGGACATGGAGAAAGAAAGAACAGATTGAAAGTGTGTGTGTATGCGGAAGAGGTGGCAAAGCCAGTAATTTTATAATCACTTTCTTTGACATTGCAAGATTTTGGCATTGCACTTTCACCAATTTCCTACGTATAGTGCATCGGTATTGAGGGAAGAGATACTTACATACCGGTGAATGTGTGCAACTTGGTTTTGAGCCATATAAAAATCTGAATCAAGAAGATTTAAATGTCGTTTCATGGCGGTGGACTTCTTTCAGCCGCTGCACAGTAATAAACGTCGGCCCTGATCTGGACAAAGGGGATCCAGGCATTGAATGCACTACACTGAGTGCCATTCTGGTTCATTTTAGTCTGGCAATAAGCAATCAATCACAATAAAGGAAATGATTTTCCGGCTATTTCGGCCTTGATTAAGCGATTAGTACACCCTATGAGCCATCACCCTCACGTGTGAAATATGAAATTGCGGCTCTATTAGAAGGGCACAGGTTCTTCTTCTTTGAATGTTTTTGCGTCATTACTCTGGCATGCAAATGCAACTGGGACTGTAAAACAGGATGGTGTCTGTGATGCCTTTATAAAGTATTCAACTGTGCGCACTAACATCATTAATAAAACCACCTACCACGCTACACACAACTGGGATTCTGTCCGTGATATACGATATAGCTCTCTTAATGCCAGTGTTTTGCATCAAGCCTTTATTACTTTACTAATGGAAATGCTCCTATCCGACAGGGAAGTACTATAATGTTTCCATGGTATAGAGCAATATTAACATAACTCTTGTCCTTCTCCTCTGGCACTAATGGGAGCACAGTGATTTTTATTGCCTTTTAATCTCCTACCAACAAGAACAAAATCTTCTATTTGACTTCCCTCTATATCAGTGATCAGATCTGTATGTTTGGACAGAACAGCTGGTCTCATCTAAATAAATATGTTTGCTTTTGGATAAAAACAAATATCATAAAAGTTTTTGTGACAACAGGTGGTTGAAATACAGTGTCAGTGTAGTGAGTTGCAAGTTGACTTAACCAAAGCAATTGATGTGTGTTTACAGGCAAAATACTACGATTCTGTATTACTTTACATTTTCTACACTTAAAAAAATGTTTTATACATGTATAATGGGCTTAAATATGCTATAAAGTACATTTCCTATAAGACTAGACTATATGTTTTATAAAAAAGAATGAGTGAGCATCTGATGCGTAATAATATATTTTTGTCCACTTACCTGATTAACAGGCTCATTGAAGTTTGTGATGAGACCAGCACGCAGTGACGTCTTCTCTTCTTCTGATAATGCACTGTGAAAGAAAAGCAACCAAAAATACATTTAAAAGAAGGAAAAACTGGGAGAAGGAGGAAGAAGAGAAGAGATGAGATACAAACTTAATACAGACAAACAGAAAACAAACAGGAGTTCAATGAGTGGTTAAAAAAGGATGATACCCTTCTGAAGCCACATTTATAGAGGGGGGGGGGGTATTTCTCAAAACTAAAGAGAAATAAGAAAGTGATGGATACAAATATTAGGATGCAGGATAGGACTGAAACAAGGTCCAACTTCCAAACTCAGAGTCTTCTTGCTGAAGGCAAGAGAACAAACCACTAAGCCTCCATGTCACATTGTATCACCGGGGTGCCAGCTGCCCTAGCATTGTTGAACGCAGCTCTTATCCTGAGTGACTCATTACAATGTCATTTCAAATTCTAGCCATGAAAATCACAAACTTTATACGGTGATGATAGAAATGTGGTATCAATCTGCCAAGTTGTTATGGGATCAATTAAATCCCTGCGTCACACTCTTCAGTACAGGACCTGCCAGCTGCCTGATTTAATCAATGAGCTTTGGAGACAACCCTCTGCTCTCCTCTAACTCATATGTTGTCATCGGAAACAGGAGCTTTTGCAAGAGTGGGGGGGGGGGAGGGGTAATTCTAACAGTGTGAATGTGTACATAAATACAATGCATCACAAATTTTAGAATTTATACAGTCTACTTCCTCTGCTGGTGAAGCGAGACATGGGTGAGGGTTTGATGTGAAGAAGAGTGAGGGATGAATCACGCTGTAACCTTGGGGCAGGGAGCACTGAGACATGGGTGGGGAAACAAATTACCAGCAGGGGGAGTGTGAATAAGAGAAACAAGATTTACTACTTGCTCATTTTTTGGGAATGTCGGAGGAAGATAAGCTTCAAAAGAAATATGGGGTAAAAGATTTAAAACCATACGAACACTACAGTGGCACTTTGTAGAGCTCATACCTCCGCCAAGGCCACACCATCCTTAATATATCTCTGTACATCTTTTACATTCGGATGAAGGGAAGCCCAGAATGGAGATTTTTTTCTATGAGTTGGCTTTTTAGTGTTCATGTATCTTTTACTGGAATCTTTTATCGTCTTTTTAACGACAGACCTTTATTTAATAAGTGGAGGTAGAACTAATAAAAATAATAGTGGCATCATTAGACTTTAGTGACGCAGTAACATAGTTTTTATCTTTTGATTTCACACAGCAAGGCAGTATCAGAAGGTGAATTTAGCTAATATCACCTTCTACTCTAAAACCGATTTTTTACAAGCAATCCCTTTACAAACAGCGAGACAAAGGTGAAATGTTCTTGTTAGAATTGTGTTCATTGAGGGGCTGAAAACCTCACGTTATTAAGTGATATTTCATTACACAATTTACAAATGTACCTGGAATATCTTAAGTCACATTAGTCATTCCGTGAAAGTGATTTACAGAGCAGATCTTTCCGTGCTTGCCAACTGTTGCTTTATGTTTATCAGAGCACTCCGGGCCGTGTGCCAGAAAGGTCTCGGATAAGGGGAAGGAAATGATTAAATATCAGAAAAGATATAAGTCGAAAAAATGATTTGCTAGAATTATTGTTTTACGACCGATGAAACAGCTAATTAGCCCACTGAGCAAGTTCAGAATGTTCTTCTGTTATTTGACACATCATTATTGTTGAATTTCTCCATTTAGACACTATATTAATTAATTATTTACATGCGATACATGGACTTATATACAATTGATTAATCATGAATATATTTTACAAATTGAAAAATACTAAATGATAAGGAAAATAATGTTCTAACCTTAGTTGTAAGGCATACTGTAAAATCCCTATAATTGCAGAGGAAGAATCGCATGTAATGTCACCTACACTCTGTGTATCACTGTAAACCACATGCATCGTGCTGTCCCACACAGCATCCAACCCCTGAATCAATAGCAAAGTGTCCAAGGGCAATCACATAAATAACCCTAGGACCGAAAACCCCTTGCACAGCAGTCCAGCAAATGAAGTTCACTTTACCGAAGTACTGACAAAGAGCAAAACAACTTTGGTGAGAGGAGAAAACTTTAAAAAGAATAAAAAAAGCAATAATGTGAAAAAGGCAAAGTTTGGCCCCAGAGTGCTGATGCAGAACTGATTGCCTCTGGCCAGCAACTGTCCTGCAAAGTGAAGAGCAAATGTTCGCTTCAACACTAACAAAAGCTAGAAAGGTACCTGAAGACCGACTAAAGGCTTTGAATACCCAGAGCAGATCTGGTGCCAGACAAAAGAGACACAAAAGACTTAACCAAGTATAAAAATCAGAGCACAATGATTTGAATAATCCGGATGGTCGGTAAAAAAAGAGAAACAATAAGTCTGTGAGAGGTGGTGGAGACTGTACGCCACACACTGAGCTATAACTGGTAAAGAGAAAAGACAATGGAAAAATGAACACAATGAGGAGCAGGGACAAAACTGAAAAAATGCAATTTACAAAATTAAATCTGTGACAAAAAAAGATCTGAGGAGAATTACAAAGCCTCAAACACAGAGAGATTAAGACTGATGAATAGAGAGAGTCGGATGGAATGAGAACAGGAAGAGGAGAATAAAGGTGAGAAGGAGTTGACGACGGTGAGAATAAGGGAGACAGAATCCAGGAACTAGGGAGAGAGACGAGCAGTCACTTACTGAGGCGCTACTCTCCTCCAGTATCTGTCAATGCCATTTTTGAAGTAGAGCACAGCCAGCCACCGAACGTTCACATCCAGCATGTGGTTATTGAAGATGTTCTGTAGAAAAGACATAAAGGTGAAAGAATGATGTGTCTTAGACCACTTCCACATTACTGAGTATTCATTTGGAAATGCATCAACTCTGCTACAGATACACGTGGCGTTCACACTACTACAAAGTTTTAGAGCCGCTAAAACAGAAGAGTTCTGAAACGCGGCTAGCACTGTTTTAGTTTGAAAACTCCAGGACTCTGTTTTAATATGGACGGGGCAGAAATGGAGATGTTCATCGGAAACAATAACGTAGACACTCATACGCTTGCTTGGGACATTTCGGTCCCAAAAGAGCCTTCACCGATTCGTCTTGTTGCATGACTCCCTCCCGTAAGAAAAAACAGCCAGTATTACTATGGAACTTTTTTGTTATCTTTATCCAAGAGCGTGTTCTTTCCCTTAGAGAGCATGTCTTGTTGAATTTATGCTCAGATTGTGTATTACTTTTCACCAATGCCCTGCCTTTGCACTCAAATAGCCCCCGTTTGCACTTAAATTTGCTCTGCTTCTGCTCAAACTGTGTGCTTGCACTCAGTTATATTGTTGCTCGCATGCATGTCCCGCACTACAGCCTCAGCCCTTCTCCGCACTCTGGCTGCTATCTGTGCGCTTGTGAATCGTCTGCTCCCAGGTTGGTCTTTTGCTCTTGGAAACTAAAAGACCACGCTCTTGAATACAGATAGGAAGAAAAGCCCCTCTCATTATCCCCGGCTACCAGTGCAGAACGTAACATTGATCATCAATTACACATGTCTTTACCAACACCTGCTATACAGTTAAATTCTGCCTTTTTAAAATGATACAGCAGCTTACATGCTTATATTCAAGCAATCTGTGTTTAACTACACGTGAACGCATGACTGGTTTGGCTTTCAGGAGTGTTAGTATCGACGAGGACTAAAATAAAAGTTTCAGAGCCAAAACGCTTGAGTGGACCGAGATCATTTAGTTTGAGAACTTCATTTTAAAACCATAACATAGAATAATGGACGTTGCCTTACTATGGCATTTGACAAGCACATTTACCCCCAACAGCTTCAATGAACCTCAGTATTGACTCTACACGTCTCTGTCACTCTGTTTGAGGGATGTAACACAACTCTTCCAAAAGATATTCCCTCAGTTGGGGTTTTGACGATGACAGTGGTGGATAGAGTCGTCTAAATGTCACAGTCAGGCGAAACATCTGCAGTCTCCATCATTTTCATACTCATCACACCATTCAGGAACATCTTGTACCCTATAGATGGGGCCTTTGTCATCATGGAAGAAACCCCTCCCATCTGCATGAGGTTGCCATCACCTTAAACAACCTGGCTGAGCGCTGCCGCTGTGTTCGCAAAGTCATTCTCCTATTCACTGCAAAGGCAGGGACTCCATACAGAGACGCACAATAATATTATATATATATATATATATATATGTATAGGGATTTTAATGTTGGCTCTTATATTTTGGGAACAAACTTCAGTAAAATGCAAAAAGGATTTAAGGTTTTATTTTTGCTTTAACACAAATGTCCTTGGAGACTTCCTTCAGTAGTATCGAGGGAATAAAATATCCTGAGCAGAGCAATTGAGTGTACTAACTTTCTTGAATATGACGATCTGACCACTGGCACTAAATGCTTATGCGATGCATCAGCACACCATGGAATTTAGCTGGCTGAATTTGATTTACTGGAGCTGTCCCTCCTGTACTGAGGCGCAGACAAATAATTCTCCTCAACTAGATTAAAAGGGCACATTGCGCAAACCCTCGGGAGATGATGATACGCTTTGGACCATGGCGTGAAGCAGAAACCCAATTTTGACAAGAGCGTTTCTGAAATGTCAAAGCCTACGTTACGCCAGAGACAACACTCAACAAGGAGTTTCTTTCACAATATACTATGCGGATAATGGTCGCAAGAAACATGGGGGGGGGGCTCCAACCCCCCAAACCCCTCAACCAGCACCTTCCCCCTGAACCCAGACATCCTCTGAAAATCCCTGCAAAGCCATTTTCAGACATGACCTCAAGAGCATGTCCGCACAATTGGGTCCACACTTTATCCAAAGTTTTCCTTTCACATATGAAAAACACAGCAGGAGATTCTTTAGTCAGATGTATACACAGCAACACAAAGATCTCAGGAGGCAGGACGTGACAATGAAGTTCCACTGCGGAGATCATGCGTTCAGAACTTGCTCGCAGTGAGTTGTGAATCCGGCTGACCTCCTGCTGTATTCTCACACACGGGCTCATGTTGGCATTATCCAGAGTGTTTACAAGGGAGCTGGCAGAGGAAACTCTGAAGAAGGTCTCCAGCAACTGACTCAGACATTTGCATTCTCCCTTACAACCCCTGGAAATAGTTTCAGGCAATTGTTCAGCGTTAAGGGAACGTCTGAAAGCAGCTGAAGTAACTGTAAAACTCAGAAATGCAAGTGCATCAGAAATTAATACAAACGCAGCGACACCTTGCTTTCTGCTAATTACACCACATTCATCAAGATCTACACTTATTAGAGGTTTAATTGTTTACACTGTAAATTTACTATTTTTTTTTAATTTAATCAAATGATTTGTCATCATCCCTCACCAGAAGGACTGAGTAGAAGCCTGGCTGGGTCTCCCATTGTCGGAGCTGCTCCTCCGCAGGCTTCAGCATAGATGTGTCCTGACTGGTCGCTTGGGTTAACGCCTGCAGCACCACTGAACTGGCACTGTCCATATCCATAGCCAGATATATCTGCAGGGGAATGTGAGAAGGAAAGGGTAGAGTGGGGGAGAAAAGGATAAATGGAAATTCATTGCTTATGTTGTGAAAAGTTCAAATTCGTTTTTAAAACTTTCTAAATTGCTCCACCAGCGAGATAATAAAACATCAAGATAAGCTGAGCGAATCAAACAGTATGTGCCAAAATGTCAGAACTTGGATTTTTCTTTCCCCATTTTATGATAGATCAAGCAGCACTGGCATCACTGTGGAGCATAATGAGAGAGAAACAAATCCTTTTTCCCAAAAGAAAAGCACACCTGATAAAAACATGACAGATACCAAACAAAGAGCTGCTCTGTGTCCCAGATACTATTCAAGCAACCCAGCTTCACAGGTCCAGGGATGTATTTCAGTTTCAAAAGGCAAAACCTGTGTCAGTGGCTTAGTCATCTTGGAGCCACAAAAAAGAGAGAATCTCTGATAGAATAAATCTGACTAAATCTCTGCCTAAAATGGAATCATCAATCTGCCCTTATGGAGGTCATATCTCCATATTTACAGAGGTACTTGTCAAAACTAGGCTACAAAATAATGTGGTTGTTTCATTACACCCACTGCAGAACATACTCAACTACCATCTTCCATCTTTCAACCAAAAGTTTCTCTGAGAAGCAAAAGTGGAAAAACTTTATTTAAGCCAAATATATATAATTTTTTAGGATAGTTGGTCGTGTCAAAAAAACTGCAGTCAGGAATGTTTAGGAGCAGTTTGTTCCGAAAAAGAAAAACATGCTTTTAGAACACATCGGCCAGAATATGTTGCTAAATAATATGATCACTGGAGAGACTGTGTTCGATGAGCCCGGCAGAGGTTGTGTGGTCGAAGTGAACTATCACTGCTAAGTTAAAATAACGGTGAGGGGAAATATTGAGCAAGGATGCCATCTACAGACCAAAAACAATAATTCAGCTCCATGATCCACTCTGTGCTCCTGTGACCACATGGGCATTAGAATTCAGTGACAGTGCTTTGGACCGACCTGTGTCACATAGGGGACTGATTCTTTTAATAAACAAACCATTTATTATTGATTCAGTGACAAAGCCACTAGGAAGACTCTGAAGGTTTCTGTTTTATGGTGTGATTGATAAAAGTAGCACCAATACTGTTGATGAGATTAACGATGGGCATTTAAGTCTCTAACGGGCAACTATTGTTAAAAATGTGTCTACAAACCATAATGGATAACCCAAACACAGATACAGAGATGTATCTGGCTAACATTAGCAGGTTTGTATCTCTCGTTACGTGTAAATCCTTCAGAGACAGGTGTATGTACACAGACCAAGCTCTTCCTAACTACTGAGTCAACAATGAGAGGGCGAATCTGAAGGAGGCCGAGACATGCTGGTAATAACACATGTTATCAGAAACCTTAGATATATTAGAACTATGTATTCAGAGTTCATCCTTCTGCCTGATCCTGTTGTGCTTTGTTGTTTTTTTACAGTAGAATTTGTAGGTGATTTTTGAGTCTATCATTTAGAAGAAACTCTGTGACAGCTACTGGTTTTACCCAAAGAAACGGTACTTACACAGATTCTGCAGATGAGCTTGAGATTGTCAGCTGAGCACTTAATGAGTGAGGCCATAACCTTGGCCAGTAACAAAGGTTCTGCTCATGCTATAATGTGATTAGGGACAGTTGTCTATATTTGTAAATGCTCACATCTTTGAGCTGGCTGGTATTTTTAGACGCCCTCAAAATGAACAAAGAGGTGGAATAATTTTAGTGTCAATCAGGGCTATGTTGCACATTAATACATTAGTTTGAACAAAGGGACTTGTCAATTTTAAAGATTCATTTAAAGCTGGAACAACTCTCAAGGTGATCCTTTCGGGGATCTGTGCTTCACACAGTTAGTGAAACCCTTAAAAAAGGAGAGACAGTTTCCAGTGCACTGCAACAATCTGCCAGGCGTTCCTGTGCATAATATTATTATTGTAAAAGAAAGGAGGTAAAAAGAGAGGAGTCAGCAGGGGTTGAATGAATCTTGTGAAGCTACGCTGTGAAATAAGATTTTAGTCATTTAAGTATCAATTACTATTTAGTAATCAGTGTTCATATTGTGGCAATAAACCGAAAAGTTTAGGTTTGATTCGGTGTTACGCTGTAGCGGGTCAGGACGTGGTCATTGATATGTGGCTCAGGACCGATTTGTATCCACAGGGCAAATAGTTTGAGTTTGTGTGATCGGATCTCCTGACACATTCAGGAGGTATCAGGATGTGTTAAGACCTGAACTTAGAGCTGAACACTTGTGATCAGATCACTCAGCACGGACCCTAATACCAGGTCTGAAGGGGGGGGGGGGGGGTATCGTAATCCTCTTCATATATCCATTCAATTAGTGCTTATTATGAGTATGAACTAATTCAGGTTGAAGGAATCAAAAAATCCTGTTTACATGGCAGCCTCTTATTCAGAATATTTTCTTAATCTGGTTAATATCAGAACGTAACTGTCCATGTGATCATCGTCACCCACTTGTCATAGTAGGACACGTGTTTCCTGCAATATAAACAACAGGTCTGTTCACATGAAGGGTCCCAGTGTAGAGACGGGTGGTGACGGCCTATGGGTCAACATGAAGTCATTGCTGGACTCTCACATGTGAAATGCATGCGTGCAGATTCACAGGATGAAACCTACTTGTTCTCAGGCTGCAGTGCAAATATATAAACCATGCAACAGGGAGCTTTGCCTGACAGTTTAGAGCTGTTGTAGGTTAACTACACCTGTGATGGAGAACTTGTCAAAGCCAAGGGTCTGAGCCTCAGGTTTGACCCTCGGGATAACTTGATTAGCAAATGGACGTCAAACACCGATGGCATAGGCTGTACTAAATGAAGGATGATCAACCGATACGATGCAGCAGAAACAGATGTGACATGTTCTTCTGTCTGTCATAAACATACAGCTGTTTGCGTTAGTGACACAGTACATTTTAACATGGTGAGAAAAACACACGCACACGTGTTAAGGGGATTTTCTATGAAGGGAACGTCTGTCTGAAGCGCACAGAACCAAAACAAACGCAGTCGAGTGACAGAAGCAGCATCGTAACATTGACATGATGCTTCTTCACAGAGACAGCTCCGACACGTTCCCAGTATGTGCCAGTGTCTTCTGCTATTAAAACACGTTCTTCATACAGGAGAGGAAACGGGATAGACACTGATTTCCCCCCCAAAACCTGTGCATAGCCCTCAGCAACAAAGCTAACTTTGGCTTAGCTAGCTAACGAGCTAAAGTTATCCAACACGAAACCAGGGGCCGACGACGTCCGGTGGTGTGTGGCGAGGCTTCTCCTCTAATGACGGAGAAGAACATAACAACACGACCGGACTCACCTGGGAGACGAATGGCGGCAGCAGAGAGGAGGCGGGTGACGGAGGCGGCTGGAGCTCAGCCTGTGGTTAATGTCATGGGAGATGGAGACACACGTTTGTAGGAATGGCGCGAGCAGCAGAGCAGGCGCGCGGTGATGACGTCACCGGCCAGCAGCTGAACATGTGCAGGTTCAAGATCTTAATTTGCGTCTTTCCTGAAAATAATCATCCTGTAACGATTATACCTAAAGACATCATTGTTAAATTGACATGTGATACATACTTATAACATTAACCTAACTGAAATCACTCAACCTTAGAAGTGACCACATTTCATTTCATACATGGAGACATTAATCCTTGCCCAAAAGAAGAAGTTTTACTTTGAATTATTACTTCCTGTGACCCGGATTTAAGTTGTTGATCTGTTTCGTAACAATAATAATAAAAATAATAATAATAATAATAATAATAATAACTTTATTTGTATAGCACTTATCCAAACAAGGTTACAAGGCTCTTCATAAAATACATGGCAAGAAAGAAATGAATAGAAATTACATAATAACATATTTGTGTCGAGTTTTTTTAGAGAAACCCAACAGTCCCAAAATGGGCAAATTCGTTTTTTATTTTTCCTTTTATTTTTCCTTGATTTAACTGATATGTAATTTAATTTGAGTAATATTTTATCTATTTAATCCTACATTGTAAAGTTTGACTTATTGTCTATTAATAGCTGATTGTCTACTTATTCTTTTTTTTTTCTTGTTTCTTCTATGATTCAAATTTGTTTTGGAAACATATCTTCTATTTCTTTTTGTGTTACGGACAATACCCCCACACTAATAACCTCTGGAAAGATGTGCTCATATTTATTGTTGATGACAAAGACTCAATTTTTTCTTTTTTAGGGGAATACGTATTGTTTGGTCTAAATAGGAACAATAGTACAGAACCTTGAGAGTGCTTTGTTGTTACTTGATCATTATATTAAGCATGCTCTCCAAATCTTTATTTCTGGTTATTTAAACAAAACAACAAATTAGAGGCATAACTTTAACTTGTCCCCTCTTGCAGGTTATTGAGATCTTGCTAAACTTTAGTCTGGTAACTAATTAGGACCCATTTATACTAAGCATTCAGTCACATGTGTGACAAGGGGAATATACAATAATAAATAGTATAAAATTGACTCTCAGAGTTTAAAAGGGTTTAAACATATCTCATCTATTGACAGCTGCAATTCTCTATGACATTTGTATGTGAGTATAGGAGTATTCATACTCTCTAATTACTTTGGCTTTGTCCTAAATTATCATTGCTTGTTCCTCTTACAACAATTCTTTCTATATGATTATTGTTCAAGCAGAAGTTATGGTTTTGGGGTTTGAAAGTAAAAAGTACTGCTTCTGAAAACGTGATGAATAGGAGGTAAAGGCTTTAGTTAACATGTTTAATGTGGAACCTCAGGAGCTTCTCATCATTGAGGGGGCCTAGGGGATAGAGCGAGTGTTCTGCAACAAGAAGGTTGCCAGTTCGAATCCCACTCTTTCCCATCTGCATGCCGAAGTGTCGTTGGCAAGATACTGAACCCCTAAAATGGCCCTTCATAAATGTTGAGTGTTCTAAAAATGTAAGTCGCTTTGGACAAAAGCGTCAGCTAAATGAAATGTAATGTAATGAATCATTGTGATATAATAAAATACCAACTAGTGGTATTTGTGGGTGTGTTTGCATGTTCAGCAGAGGAAGGGTTAGAGGCTGCTGCTTTTGAAATGGGAGTGTCCTCTTGCAGGGTCATTCCCTCTTTCTGTCATTGTGTATTTTTAGTGGATCACTGGACCAGAAACTTTCTCAGACACAGAGCAGACACAAACACAGAGAGGTTCAAAGCAGGAGTTTATCACGCCGGACGTCATGGAGCTGTTTTTCATTTCCCTCGGTGCAGCAGTTGTCGTTTACTATGGAATGAAACTGCTGTTTTCCAGCAGGATGCTTTTTCCAAAACTGTGGTTTCCACTGTCAAAGACATTCTTTACCTCAATGGGAGAGTGGGCAGGTGAGGTATGTGTTTGTGTGTGTGGTTGTGTGTGTGGTTGTGTGTGTGTGTGTGTGTGTGTGTGTGTGTGTGTGTGTGTGGGTGTGTGTGTGTGTGTGTGTGTGTGTGTGTGTGTGTGTGTGTTTGTGTGTGTGTGTGTGTGTGTGTGTGTGTGTGTGTGTGTGTGTGTGTGTGTGTGTGCGTGTGTGTGTGTGTGTGCTGTTTGTCCGACCTACAGTCAGTGGGTTATACTGTGGTGGATAAATAAATGTGAAGACAGATGGGATATACAGCTTAAGTTGTTGTACAACACACTGCCTCATTGGACTGTCCCTGTTTGCACTATACTCATAAAACAACACAATAATTCACAGGATGGTTTGACGATTCAAACCACAACAACTTAGTTACAAAGTCCAGTGGGATTGGTTGAATCAGTTATTCAGTCTGTTGTGCACACCCTGCAGACACACTGTTCATATCCCAGTCAGGCAATGCTATCTTCCTGTACTGTAATAATGCCTGTTCATAGTGACAAGATCTTAACATCATTTATATCATATGATTACAAATGATTGGTTAATCTAAATAGCTATAGAATGTCCCTCTAATTGTATTGGTTGCAAAAGTGAATGCATCACTACACGGTCATTTTCCGACTTTTATTGACATCATTATAACGTCATTCTACCGATATGATCATATTCTTTCAATCTATATAAACCTTAGGTCATGTTTGAGCAGAGATTTGGGGATAAATGCTTTTTCAAATTTGGCTGATGATGTCATTTTCTGACGTGTGGGTGATTTATTTATGATTGGTGCTCATCATGTGACATATTATGATCATCATAGGCTTTAAATGGTGTCTCTAGTCCGATTATTTGCTTAGATATTTTGGACAGTGTGTCACTCACTCACTCACTGACAGGGATGTAGCATGAGATCGTTGGCCCAGTAAAAACATTATTATATAAAGGAAAAGTCTAATTAAGGTAACAGAACATTCCATCTGAGTTTATTCACAAAATGTGAATTGCTGTTGTGTTTCTATTTTAATTATAATAATTGTATGACCAGGGTCAAACAAGTCAAACTGGTGTCATCAATGACAAATATAAAACCGCCCTGCCTAACTAAAACATTTAAGATGCAGGATGATAAAATGGCACAGGGAGTCGCACTTTTAACCTTAAACTGGGGAGATATCTCAATAACTTTTTTCTTAAATTCAATTGAGGGGCTCTGGCCCGGCCCTCAGCCCTCGGACCGCCTCCAAGTAACTACAATGAAACATTCCTCTGCAGGTCTCACAGCAGTCTCATCAACTTACCAGATTTCCTCTGGCAGCCCCTGAAGAGGTTGTTCAGTCTCCCACAGTGCTAAAAGAAGCCTCATAAAAAACCCAGAATACTGGGCTGATCTTTCCTTTCTTCCCCAAAGCCCACTTTGATTCCATTCCAGCTCGGGAAGAAACAGCCATCAGAACACTATGTTCTGGCCTGCATCAACCCCTTCCCTCTGCATTAATTTCCTCTCCCAACAATTATAACAACATTTGCATGAGTTTTTTCCCCCTAATGTCCTTCAAACTTGGGTCTTTTCGGTCTCAAGTGGCCTCGGACGTGTTGTATTGCTCGATGATGACACATACATGGGAAGTGAATGTTTACAGTTATTGTCAGCACTTTATGTTTATGACAGTGCATGTGTTAGGAATATTAATATAATTATTAATCAGACATTGTATTTATGATAATGTTTTTGTTTAAATATACAACCATAAAACAATAGAACTTGCATATTTCAGTCATTATGATTGTATTGACACATGTGAGTACTGAATACTGATAGTGCCATTTGGTAAAGATACTTATTGATAATAAATTGATTGTGCTTCCATCCATGATTCCATTATCTATACTGCTTATTCTCCTGGTTCGCAGGAGGAACTGGAGCCGATCCCAGCGGACATTGGGCAAGAGGCGGGGTAAACCCTGAGCAGGTTGCAGGGGTATCACAAGTCCAACAGAGACAAACAACCATTCACAGCCACACTCACACCTAGTTAATTCAGAGCTTCAAATCAACCCAATCCTAATTTGCAAGTCTTTGAACTGTGGGAGGAAGCGGGACTCCCCTGACAATGACCATCCAGACACGGGGACCATGCAAACTCCACACAGAAAGACCCTGGCTGATCCAGGAATCGAACCAATAACCTTATTGCTGAGAACAACAGTGCCAACCACTATTTACCTTGGTTTAAACAAATGTTTTATTCTCTCTGGAAGCAGAAGAAGCTCAGTAAACACTGTAACTGCATTAGAACAAGGAAAATATCATTCTGACAAATGGTGCCGTCTGGACAATTATGACGATGAGAAACAAGTGGCTCTTCATACCAAAAAAAAAGATTTTGACTTACATGTTTACCTCAGTACTTTTATACTTTAATATCTCACTGGCAGTTATGATGCACTAATACAAAAGGGACATTGATGAAGACTAAAATAAAAGCAACTTCTGGGACATAAAATAGAGCAATCAAAATGAAACAAAACAGTTTGTGTGTGTGTATTTTATATAAGATCAGGTCTGTGGTTGTGTAACATTGACCCACTGACTGACCAATAGGAATCTGTGTCATTGTGTCAAGATCCCCTCCTCTTTGAAGAAATGCCTCCAGTGGCATTTAAGGTCACTGAACTCATGTAGGAAAAGGGCTGAGTCATGTCTGAGAATGGTCACAGGGATTATGATTCTGCAATTGTTTTTTTTATTTAATTCACCCAAAATGAGTCTCGAGTAACCACCTACTTGAAAATGTCATTGCTATGATAATAGCTGTAAAATGTTGTGAACCAGATACTTTAAGAACTATAGCAAGGGTCTTTCTCACCCATATGTCTTTATGAGAAGACCAGAAGGGTAATAATATCTAAGTTACTGAATTACAGAGCTAATTCAAGCTGAGCAGACAAACTGACGATGAGAGGACAGAGGTTAAATACACAAGATAAGTGGGCACAGGCGTAGGAAAGTAACAGGAAGTAAAAGAACCAAATGACACACAAGGTTAAAAAGCCAGGCTGGAAACACGGCTCAGTATATTTTTCTTTGTCGAATCTCATGAAATTTAAGTGTGGCAAGAGGGATGTCCAAGGACATTTGGGGCTCCATGCAAACAGGCACCTGGGGGGCCCTACAAAGAACCAAACCAAACCACCCCCCAAAAGTGAGTGATACCAAATCACATCATTCCAATCTTCAAACCATTCTTTTCCTATTAAAATGATAAACAAAGTGCAAACTATGATACACAGTTATACCAGTAAAGTAGGAACGTTTAAAAGCAACATACCCACATTTAGATCTTCTACCTCTCTACAGCCCCCTCTCACCAATTGCCTGTTTTTACAATCTTGTTGCAACGCCCCTGCAAAATAACATATCATCCATCACCTTGGGAGAAACAATAGTCAAGTGATTTGCAATGTTGTCTCACAGCAGGAAGATTCATGGGTCCGATCCCGGTTTGGCTGAGTGCTGTGGGTGGAGTCTACATGTACTTCTTTTGTCAGCCTGGATTTTCTTTGGCTTCCTCCCACAATCCAAGCAAGCAGATCGGGGTTAGGTTAATTTAAGATTCTAGATTAGTGGTCTCCCTGTGTCTGGATGGTGTTTTTACAGTTACTCCCGCTTCCTTCCCCCATTCCAAAGACATGCAAGTTGGGACTGGGTTGATTGGAAGCTCTTAATTGACCTTAAGAGTGAGTGTGACTGTGAATGGTTGTTTGTCCCTGTATATCAGCCCTGCAATGAGCTGGTGACGCCTCCTCCATCCCTTTGTCAGCTGGGATTGCACACTCTCCAAATGGGATGGGTTGGGTTTGGGTCAATACAAACATGAAATGCTCTTCCTCTATGCAGCAGCAGAGGAAGAGCGATTGGGTTTTTTGGCTCGTATTCACAGTGCCTCCGGTGTTTAGAATGGAAACTACAGGACAATATGACAAGTGGTGGAAATCAATTAAAAGTTCAGTATGTAGAATGTAGTGACATTTTGTGGTGAAGTTGCATGTTGCAACTTAATACCCCTCACCTCACCCTCCCCTTTCAAACATTGCTGTAAAAAACATGGCGGCTCCATAGAGAGGACCCATTCCCAATGTAAATATAAAGTATTTAAATATAAAGGGCCCATTCTAGTGTAAAGAAAACAACAATTTATTCAACTAAGATGACACACACTTGTGAAAACATCACTAGGATTATTTTATATTCAGTATCTGTCAATAGATCCCTTTCATCTTAATCTTACACACTGGATCTTTAAAAGACTAATCCCTATATTATTGTTTCAGTGGTGACCGGTGCTTCAGAAGGAATAGGGAGAGCGTACGCATTTGCAGTAAGTGAGAGTTTAAATACAGTAACACTGCTTTTATTTGTATGAACAAAAAACATTTCTATGCTTAAAACATAAGTAGAAAGCAAAAACTGAATTCATTTTCAAATAGAAAGCACTTGTTATACACAATAGCATGTTTATTAGATTGAATAAAATAATAAATACATAAATACATTCACTTAAAAACCAAGGCAAAAATCCTGTGTCTGAGGTTATTTCGATGATGAACCTGATGATTTTTGATGATACATTTTGCACATTGTAGTTTTTTATTCACCACTGCACTGTATCGTCCCTCAGCTGGCCGAGCGAGGGATGAACGTGGTTATCATGAGCAGAACAAAAGTAACACTGGACCAAGTAGCAAATGAAATTGGTAAATACTACTTTTACCTGTCTGTTAGATTTGCTGTAAAAGTACATAATTACAACATATTATTCCAATATTACTCATATATTCCCTTTTGGTTCTTCCCAGCTGATAAAACAGGGCAGAAGGTGAAAGTGATAGTGACGGACTTCACAAAGGAAAATGTCTTCGGTGAAATCAAGGATCAACTTGAGGATCTCAACATCGGGATTTTAAGTTGGTCGTTTTTTCAGTTTTTCCACCTAATGAAATTGTATTAATTTATTAATTGCACACATATAACTCAAATGTAAGAAAACAGTCACCACAATTTATGCCTTTCCATTTTCCTCAGTCAATAATGTCGGCATGTTGCCCAACTTCATCCCCAGCAAATTCCTGGAGTGTGCAGACCTGGATCAGGTAAGTGCTGCCTCTGCAGTTACACTTTAAGGTATCAGTAACAACAGAGACATATGTATAAATTCAGTGTTACTCATCCCAATGTGAGGTGTGGACCCTCAAGCCTAATGAATGCACTGAAGCCCGGTTTACATTTGTGTTCGATTGCCAGCAGCCTCGCTCCCCCCTCTCTGCTGGAGCATTGCTGCATATCTTGGCATGTTTCTGCCGACTGCATCAGTGGAACAGTGTGAAACCATTGAAAGGACTGTGCCTCTAATCAGCCACGTGCATGCTCGTCCACGTGCACATGCACAAGACAAACAAACCAGAGCCAAATAAAATAGAAAGCTCCAAACCAGAGCTGTAAAACTCTATGAGAAAATGTCAACCACAAAACTACAGGTTATTTACATTTACACAACTTCCATTACATCACGATTTGAATTGTACATAACTTAAACACCAGTTTCACATCAGATCTCTTCACCTAAATGTTCATTTTCAATGGTTCTCACATACAATCACCCTTTTCCCTTCCTCAACATGAAGCATCTTCTGTCCCTTCATTATCAGCAAAGATCCAGTAGTTTACTTAAAGGGTCTCATATGTATCTGTGCTTTCAGACAATTACCAAGGTGATCAACTGCAATGTGAAGACAATGGCCAAGGTAAGAGAACATGAATCATTTTACTTATTTCAAACCATTGAACTCTAAGTTGCAATTTATAGACAGTTGAACTTGTACAGTCTCAGTGACAGAGATGAAGGATCAAAACAAAGAATCTTTCACACTGTCCATCATGTCCTTCTTATGACCAATGTCTCAGTCCTCACATCTCCAACAGGCCATCAGCGTAATAATATATATACAATAGTCACACTGCTGTCTATTCCTCCCAAACAAATGAACTCTGAAAACCCTCTAAACACATTTTATTTTGTCTCCAGATGTGCAGAATAATCCTTCCAGGCATGGCCAACAGGTTTCCTTCCCATGTTTTCCTCA
Organism: Platichthys flesus; assembly: GCF_949316205.1. Classification (NCBI taxonomy): domain Eukaryota; kingdom Metazoa; phylum Chordata; class Actinopteri; order Pleuronectiformes; family Pleuronectidae; genus Platichthys; species Platichthys flesus. The sequence goes on from NC_084947.1 coordinate 9,104,221, forward strand.
TTAGATGTAATGAGTAATACCTTGAAAATATAACACGCTGATTAACATTTAGGTTCAATGGTTTCACCCTGTTTCTGCCACTACAGAGGAAAAGGGCTGATTGTGAATATTTCATCTGGAGTTGCTTGCATCCCTTTCCCCCTGTATACCCTGTATTCTGCGTCCAAGGTGAGTGTGATGTCAACAGCTCCTCCTTGAACTCATTAGATCATGTTGTATGATCACTCATGTTATACCTCATGTTCCTGTAGGTGTTTGTGGAGAGACTTTCTCAAGGTCTTCACGCTGAATACAAAGATAAAGGGGTTATAATACAGGTACTTTGATTGTTTCTGTGACTTTAAATCAAACGAAAGAGGGATGAGGGAACAAACCCTTCTCACAACTTCCTCTCTTTCTGTCTTGCTTCCTCAGGCGGTCGCTCCGTTCGGGGTCTCCACTCGGATGGCCGGCTACGTTCACACCAACATCGTGACGCCGTCGCCGGAAGACTTCGTAAAAAGCTCCCTGCGATACCTGAGAGCTGGAGACAAGACATTCGGCAGCGTCTGTCACACACTCATGGTACAACTCAATGACAATCATCTCATAATGTCAAGTACTAAATGACAAGAGACTGATCCGTCCCTCTCTGTGTGTGTTTGTGTGTGTGTGTGTGTGTGTGTGTGTGTGTGTGTGTGCGTGTGTGCATACAGGGCTGGGTTCTGCAGTCTGTTCCTCTCAAGCTTCTCCATGCAGAGTCAATGTTACACAGCCTGCAGCACTATGTGAAGAAGAAACCCTGAATCTCTGCATCAAGTACAACTTTGAAAATGAAATAAATGAATAAACAGGAAGACTCACTAGGAGTAATTTGGCTCAAATATATTTAAATATAAATATACATGTGAAACTGGTCTCTACAAATCATTGTTTCGGTTTCTTGAACAAAGCGATGGATGGTCTAACTTGTGAAAGTATTGTCGATAGGAGTTCTAGCCACCGGTGTGATATTTATTCTGTTTTTAGCGTTTGTTACATAGTTGGTAAACCACCCTCAGGAAAGCACATTTATGAATCATTTGTTTTTTTTGTGTGTAGTTTTGTTTTCATCTCTTTAATGTTTCTAGCTTTTCTGTCCGTCCTGCATGGAGAGGGGTCCTCACCAACTCTCTCTGAGGATTCTACATTTCCCGCTGTAAAATATGGTCGTTTTTTCCTCACAGAGGATGTCGCACCTTGTTAAGCTCTATAAGGACAAATTGGAATTTGTGAAAACAGGCTAAACAAATTAAATTGTTGAAATAGATAGAATATTTTTTTCCTCATTTTTTACCTGCATGTGCCTCTGTGTATTTGTGTATATTTATTTTCTTATATTTCAGTGTAAAGGTAATTAAGGCTGTGTCCAGCCTCTCGACCAATGTCATTTGTTCAAATAAAAACAATGACCTTAACTCATGGGATATGGATAATCAGCGAAACTGACAGCTTTTGGTGTGTGTGTGTGTGTGTGTGTGTACCCAGTTCCCCATAGTCATAAATCTTGAATGGGTGATAATGAGTCTGGAGCCTGGAAATGTTAAATTCTGTTATTCACCACAGACACACAGACACACACACACACACACAATGTTATAAGACACACACACAGACGCACCTGTTACTGTCATTAGCATGAGATGGAGGAAACAGTCGATCGGATTAGTTTGCCAGCAGACGACTTTTCGACAGTGTCAGTCACAGTTCTGATTTCCACAAAACCAGTCGGAGCTGGAAGTGAACTGATGAGTTTCTACTTGAGAAATGGGAGAATGCACTGGAGACCTGGGTTTGATGGCCTGCTGCTTACAGGATGATGTACAGTGTTTGAAGCATGCACGACCCTTCCTATACCCGTGCACGCACACATGCAGGAGCAGACTCACAGATGCAGCTATTTGAATTAATGCGCGCCACCGATATGTTTGACCTGAAAGAGTCACTAATCACGGGGTGACCAGGCTGTTTAGACAGCCGTGATGAACGATCCTCCCCTGAGAGATAGCGCAGGCTGCAGGAAGAGTGGCTTGTGAAAGAGAGGGGAGGTCAGAGTGACCCTGGGCTCAGATGATACGTGCGCAGACTGACTGTTTTTTGAAAAAGGGAAGGTCGTCAACACGTATGAATAAAAGTATTTTCTCAGCTCATGGGATGTTGACCGAGATAGTAACTGAACATTTGCAATAATTCAGGTTAAGGAACTTCATAAAAAACGTCAAGTAACACTGCAGGTTGGTGAAAAACAGTCCGTAGTAATTAAAGGAAACAGCAATAACTAATACTTTTTGCTGAAGTTAAATGTTTCACTTTCTTTAGGTAAATAATATGTGTTAGTCTTTGTTTCATGTCTCTCCATATTGACAGTAAATCTCTGAATGTCCTGTGTTTTTTCAGGGGGTTTAAATATTTTGTTTACAATAACCTTCCCTGAGATTGATGGATTTCTTTTGCACCATTTTCTTGGAAACTAAACTTGTAAAAGATAAAACTGTCGTTGAGCAGAGATTTGGCTACACAGCATGATTCTGTAATGATAACAATAACAGCCGTAATGGGCAACTGTAAAAACACAGAGATTAACCCTGCAAAACAATTATAAGTATACACACCGGATACAATTACATCAAAATAGAACTGTAAAGGAAATAAAACACTAATGGCATTGTCAGCAAAAGGGGTTCAGAGCCAGAGACATTTGGAAAATATCTGATAGCTGTCACATGATTGTGAAGCAAGTGCGTATCTGAAACAAACACAAGTGAAAAGACAAACAGTGAAAACTTTATGCACACATGCACAAGTGTGTTTGCCTTACGCTGGAATACTGACATTACCATGCACTTATTCTTCTGCTGTGTGTTTATTACACTTGGCCTCAGCTCCAACATGCTGACAACAATAAATGAGAAAATAAAAAATGTGAATTTATGTTTTTTTTTTTTACAATGTGAATGATCGAAACCACGCCAATAAACAGACTGATGACATGACCCTTGTTTTCCCGGACTCCTTTCCCTTTTATTATGTACTATGTGACCCGAGCCTGTTTGTTTATCACAGAAACATGACGCTGGAGCCATTAATCTAAATGTCAACAAAGATCTCAGGGACAAAAGGGGGACAATTCAGTTTCCAGGCACCATGGAAGTACTGTAGGGCTACATATAATGTCGAATTGTCATGTCAAGTCAGATCTATTGGTTTTTAATGACTTTGTTACAAGTTATATCTGTAATTATTTATTTTAATTACAGCTGTGATAAATAGATACCTTTATATCACCTTGAATCTAGATTCTCCTTTGATCAACACAACTATCACCACAACCCTCAGATCACTGGAGAGTCTACACAGTTTGTTTTACACAGAAATCCAGTTGATAGCCTATATATGATGATTTGTTTAAATATATCCATGTTCACTGTCTCCGAGACAAATTCTCCTATGATGGTGGTACCATTTAATACGACCACCAGAGGGCACAAAATGCAAAGTTTCACGCTTCTGATCGCTGTAGTTCGCAAACAGGAGACACAGATTCACACACACACACACACACACACGTTTGGACAGCTTCTTAGTGAGGACCTTCATTGACATAATTAATTCCCTAGCCCCATACCCTAACCCTAACACTCCACACTAAATGCCTAACCCTTAACCAAACCTAACCTAAACCTAAATATAACCCAAACCTTAAACCAAGTTTTAACCCCCAAACAGTCCATCAAAGGGGGGGTGGGGGGGGGGGGGGGGTCACAAAGTGAGGACCGGTCAAAATGTCCTCACTCCGTTGGTTATATGCTCAATCTTGTCCTCACTAAGATGTACAAACACACACACACACACACACACACACAGAGAGAGACAGACAGAAAGCTGGAGTATTTCTTATGGGTGATGACAACCTGGAGGTTATCAAAAAGCCCACAATATTTCTATGGAGCAGATGTGATATGTGTGTTGTTACTGAACAAAGTGGAACTGATTAAAATAAAACCAGTCATCAAAACGTCTAATGACTAATGTCACGTTGCGGCTCTACAACTCTGGGAATTTCCACATAGTGTTGTGTATATTTCTTCACCTGCAGCTAAAATGAAAAGTTGTTTACCTTGATCAGAGCTGGGACTTTCCTCACCTGAGGTGCTTCGCAATTTAATGGAGCAAACCCGTAATGACGCCTTTTAATTTCAAAGTTTCAAAATCTCCCTGACATCAGATGAAGAGCTCAGAATTGAGATGTCAGTGTTACTACTTTCTCTAATAGCAGGTTATGTGTAGCCAAGATAGTTTTCCTCCTGTGCAGACCATCGATGTGGGGGAGCTACACGTCCTCTGCACTTGCAGATGAATGGTTTTTACATCAGTGGGATCATGTTTTAGCACAAATATAAAAATGGCTTCAACACGTCTAACACCTTTAGCAGATGAGGGATTCGTCAAGGTAGGGGTCACTGGAAAGGCATTGTCTCAGTTTCAGAGGATGATTGTTGGTCATGTGGGTGGTCAGGGCTCCGAGGACGGTCTCTTCGTGCAGAACGTGAGTGTGTCTGTGTGTGTGTGAAAGAAAAGGAGAGAGGTGCTGCCTTCGAGGATGCTCCCCGTGTGATTCCTCTCTCCTCCTCCTCCTCGGACACTGCTTGCTTGTTGTCTCAGTAAACAGAAGGGTCCAGAGATGATCCAAGACAAGCACACAGCCACTGCAGCCCACCCAGGAGCCAAGGTCAGGATCACTAACCTGCACACACACAGCCCACCTCGCACATTATTATCCATGGTGAACCAGGAGTTTTGAGACTGGAACTCATTCACCTTGTTGCTTGAAATCCAGTTTAGAGCAAAGACTAATTTCCCCCAACACTAATGCTGAGCTCTCAATAAAAAGTGTATTAAGTGTATTTTCGGAAAATAGCCTATATGCATTTTTTGACTTCATCTTTCCTCCAGCAGCTTTTCTCTCTGCGTTTTCCATCTCATGAATGTGCTGCGCTTGCCAAAGTGACACCCCAGCATAAATATGTGAATATTTACACTAGAATGATGATTATACTAGTTGAAATATTTCTGTGACATAATTACCACCTTGTCTCTCAGACTCTGCTGACGTCCACACACAGATACATTCTTCCAGAGGAGTCTCTGGCTATCGGGGGGTAATTATTTCTCACAGGAGTAGTAATAACTACCACTTTTCACTCTCCTATTCCAGGATGGAGGTCTTTGAAACTCAAGGAGATCATTTCGACCGTTCATCTGCGCCAACAAGTAGTCAGAGACGGGCTGCGCTGTCTAGACCTGATGAGAAAGGGTAAAAAAGAAGAGTTTAGGAGGGAAAGATGTGAAGGGGGGGGGGGAGAAGAGGAGGCCGGTGACTCCTCTGACGGCCCAGTGCTCACATATGGCCGGGCTTTGCTTGTATAGCCTCACTTCAAGGCGACGGGCCCTGCAAACATAAACAGTAGAGAGGCTGCAGCTGGAGCGAGGGAGGCAGCCGCTTGCTTACCGAGACTCCTCTACACTAAACAATGGATCAAGTGACGCACAGGCCCTTGGCAGCGCAACAGAGACGCAGGCGGCCTCGGGGAAAAAGCCTTTCTTCTTTACGTTTATATCTCAGCTCTCTCAATGTTTACCCCATGGGACAACACACACAACTTTCCGTTCCTTTTGCTCAGAAAAGGAGCAAAAGATTTGACCTCGTCCTCCGTCTCTATGGGTCCCTCCACCTTCAGGAGACAACGGGAGAGGACAAGTGTCTTTCTGTGCATAACTTTGGCAAATGAGTCGACTGTGCCCAGCTCGGACTACACTGTGAATCAGTTAGTCAAAGCTGGAGCTGCGTACAAGTGTTGGGAGTGAATACATTTCAGCTTAAGTTTTGCACAGATTCATGGATATTCACACGCACGGCCTGATGTGTGTCGCCGGGTTGAGGAGAAGGAGGATTAGTCTCTAATAGGGAGTGTGTTAATGCATAAGAGACTTTGTGTGTGTGTGTGTGTGTATGTGTGTATGTGTATCTGCGGTATCTCTCTTTTATGACGGGGCACAGTTAGGAACGGATGGGCCCAGGAGCCAGTGATTAAATTACAGCCAACAGTTGCCTGGGAAACTGGAGAGGAATGAGGGGCAAATGGTGTGTGTGTGTGTGGGGGGGGGGGGGGGGGGGGAGTCTCCTCAGCCTGTTGCCGTAACAACAGGAGGACTCAGTACCCCCCTAGCTGTTTTGATTGCTGAGTCACCGAAAAGTTCATTTTATGGGGTGTACATGAAATCTATTTTCCCTGTTCCCACATTAATGCCTATGGTGGTTATTTAAATTAAACTAATATATTTAATGACAGTTTTGTTAATTACATATTTTGACACTAATTATATTTCTTGAACCCCTAAAGGCCCGGCAGCTCACTTTCAGACTCAGCTCATTCACATGACTGAAGATATCACACACGAAAAAACTGTTTTTTTGCCTATATTTTAACAGATTTGTTTTTTAGAGATTGGATTTCTGATTTTTTCTTGTCTCGGCTCTTCTCACTGGGCGGGCTCAGTTAGAATAAAGACATCATACACGTCTGTGCACCAATCAGGATTTAGCACCATCGAAATTGGAATTGGAAGAGAATCGGCCTGGCTTGTTTGGTTCCTGTCAGTCAAGTGGGATGAGCCAACATTACTGAACATAACAATTTTAAAGTCACAGTGAAAGAGATGCTAAAAGATTAAAAGCCAATCTTAATATGTGACACAATTTGTTAGGCAATGAGGGAAGATTATTAAATTAACTTTTCATAAAGGTTTTATGAACTGCCAAGAACAGTTTTATATGGCAAAGTCCCTGCAAAACCCAAATGATAAAATGTATGACTTTGTATTACAAAATTCCACATGTTTATACCACATGCAAATAAATAACTGAGCAATGAACACAGGATGAAATATTCTGACTTATTTTAGTTTTCCTTAAATTTTCAGCTTAAAGCAACACCCTTTCACTTTTACTGAGCAACAGCGCCCTCTGCAGCCACAGCTGGTGATTCATTCTGTTGGGCTCCATGTCCGAGCGTTTAACTAAAAAACAAGGCCTTTCAATCTCTCGACCAGTTGTGACAGCGTAGTCCCACTCACTGAACTGAAACACAACCATGCAGTGGATATTTCCCATGATCCCCGGCTTCCTGAACCAGAAGAGCTGCTGCTGTAACAGACACCGAGGAAGTTTGTTTAGAATTCTTGATGTTTCAAGCTACCTCACTGAAAATCAACGATAAACACAGGTTTTTTTAATGACTCAAAAGTATTTTTTACTGATCCACATTTCAGCATTACTCTTAAAGTTGCTTGACTTGGCATTGTTCTCCCTATTTTATGTCAGTGTACTGTAAAAGAAAATTCGGTTACAATTTTGCATAGTGTTCCTTTAAGATATACAAAAGATTCATAAATACTTCAATCTGAAGCCAAGTTTGCAGCGATTTAATTAATCTGTCCGAGATCTAATTCATGACGGCAAACAGTTTGCAGACCCTCTCAACGCACTGTGGTGAGAATGTATGGAAACCCGAGTCTGGAGGCCCGGGGCAGCAGGGGTCAACACTCATTCACAGCTTTTTACCAATCAAATCAAACGAGATGTCAAAGTCTGACTTCTGCAAATAAACTTTGAGGGCCGAGGGCCGTCCCTCTGCCGCTGCGTCTCCGTCTAATTTATATCAGAATCGCACACACACTCAGGTTATAAAGGCAGGACATATAAACAGACTTCTCCCTGTGCCCTTCACACAAGGAGACAAGACAAGTGGGAAAATATACCGACTCTTTGGTGGCCTTTCTCCTCAGTCCTTTGAGTTGTGAGAAATCGCAACCACACAGCATGAAATCAAACTAAAAACATAATCATCTGACAACTCCGAGACAGTCACTGATCACTCAGGGAGCTTGTACGTCTCACTTCAGATCCGGGACAGAATCTCTCCTTCAGGATTAAGGATTGGAGAGCTTTGTGTGCCACTGAGCCGTGTTCGCCGGCCTCCATTAGCAGACTCCAGTCTCGTCTACTGTCTGTAAAACCCCACGCCTCTCTGCTATCTCGCTTGAACCAGACCCTGACGACAAAAATAAAAGAGACAAGATAGGAATCTACAAATGTGTTGTGGGTTGAAACAGAAAGAGAAAAGTCGAGCGGGACGGGTTTTGGGGGAATAGGAGAAAGGGCTTTTTCTTCTCCGCTGTCTGGGATTCGAACAGGTGTGACAGATGTGTGGCCTCACTGGGTGTGCGTTTGTGTGTGTGTTGAGATACTCACGGCGTACCACCCACTCAGCCCACACTCACACACCCACTATTTACCGAGCTCTGTTCTGTTAAAGCACGTCGTCCTTTCTCTTGTTTATTGATAGCTATCAGCACTTTCTCATTTGTGCTAAAGAAAACACGACAGGGCCACAGAGCCGCTCTCTTCGGGGTTCTGTTTACTCCGCTGCAGCAGCTGAAAGAGGCCAAACACAGCTGTGGGGTTCAGCACACGCATCCACACTCACAGAATAAGTGTTTCTTTGCATATTACTGCAAAAAATCTGAGTTGAATCGGTCAAAATATAGACACTTTTTCACGTTTGCTTCACACATCTCCGAATAGTGTGATCGGTTCGAGAAAAGTAAGATTGGTAATATTCTCCCAGCTCCACTGTCTTCATCTGCTTATTGTTATTCCTCTAATAGCTCAGCAGCTTCCACTCTGAGGGGCAACAGAGCCGAGCAGCAGATCAGATCAGATTACTGCGCGGAGAAACCACACCATCCACAAACACCGTGCACGCTCTCATGGCGGGGGGGCTCAGAGTGACAGGGACGGCCCTTAACAGCCATTAAAGGAGGCTTTAAGTGATCCTCCGCGGGGCCACCGACAGTTCTGGGGTGGCATCACGGTGTCCAATGACCATCATGGCCAACAGGGAGCTGGCTTTCTCTGTCAAACCAGCCACTTAACGTCATATCAGGTGCAGCAGTGACAAGACCTAAACGTTTCTCATAGAACAATGGAGCTGACAGTTGACGGACAATAAATCTGAAACTATTTTGACAACTGGCTACTAGTTTAAGTAGTTTTTCAAACATACATCGGATGGTTCCAACTTCTCAAACCTAAAAATCTGGTGCTTTTCTTTGTCTTATTACTTCAGACCGATGACAACATAAGTTTTAGGCTCTGAAATTTGGGTTTGTTTGCTTGAATGATAAAAAATAACCCTTAGTTGCAGCACTATATCAATATATATTTACTGCCGTTATCTTTTTGCCTATTTATCCATTTCCATATTTTTAAATATACATGAATGTCTTTGTGATGACAGATTAGGAATCCGACTGTTTTGTGTGTCTAATTCAATAAAACCTGCACCAAATTCCACACACTCTTCAGTTCTCTAAACATGCCTGATGATTCCCATCAAGATCGAGGAATTATTCCCTGGGAAATAGATACAAATTTGGGAAAAGGGTTCCAATCTCACAACGTTGAACAAAGTGAATTTGAAATCTTGAATCCAGACCAAAATTTGAATGAGTTCTTCCTGACCCATACCACATTCTTTCAACCATATTTCGTGGTTAAACTGGTTTACAAACAAAGGTAAAAACGAACAACAACAAAATGAACAGAGGTGAAAACATAGCGTCCTTGATGAAGTTCATATTTTCATTATACACAGAAGTTTACATTCATAAAGGGATTAACGCTCTGTGTATTCGAATAAACATTATCTCACTAACTCGAAAGAAATCTAGTGAAAACTTGATATTTTCAATTTAGTAAATAAAAGAGACATTTTAAAAAAGGTATAAAAGAAATTTAAGTTTAAAATAATAAAATAATTGGAGAGCTAGAACTAAAACGTCTTTTCTGTCTTATTTCTTCCACAGAAACATGTCATTCGTCTTCCAGAGACTCTTCCTCTCCTGCTCTTCTTCAGAACCGTTTCTACTTCTAGCAGAAAAGTTAGTGTTGACACAGACTCTCTGCACCTCCGCCGGGTCTGTTAACCGGTTGATGCTCTCCTCGTTACCCTCGTTCAAAATGTCCCAGAAGTCTTTGCGGCTGCTCTTTACTGGCTGCCCTGGTGTCTTGAGCCGGTGTGTAGTCGGTATGCGTGAATTCGGAGAGGACAGAGAGTCTGCTGAACCAGAATCTGTTTTGAGAGTGATTCTGGATGGAGAAGGTGTGGTGAGACACGTGTTTACTGACCCTGAGAGAGTCAAGAGTGGTTTTGGGTTGCTCCTTTGTTGTGCACCCTTGGCTTTGGGTTTAAACAAATCATCCAGGATTGAGGTGTCTCCTATCAGATCTGTGAGGAAGGAGCGATCGCTTGAGGTAGAAGGTGCCTGTTCAGGAGGAGGGGAAGAGGTCTGAGGGTTTTCACTCTGTCCTTGAAAAGTTCCTCTCATCCTGGAGAACGACTCCTTCTCCCGCTCCCTTCCCTGTGCTGTGGGTTTGGATAACATGGCGGACCTGCCATGGCTGAGGTCCGGAGAAGAAGGGGTATCTCTGTCTGTGTGGTTCAGGAAAGCAGCAGGCTTCCCAGACCCCAGACCACTGCTGCCGGCCCGATCCACGCCAAGACCACCACCAGCTCTGTGAGCTCCAGAACTGGAAACACTACCCCTCTTTGTCCTCCCGTGTCCTCTGGCACTGCAGGCCGTCTCCTCCTGCTCCTCTGACTCAGGGCTTGGAACGTTACTTCGAGGTTCTAGAACATTCTTTTGTGAGATCTTTGGCTTTTTCCAGGGCTGCAGAACATCATTCTGTGGGTTTTTAGAGTTTGTGTGGGGTTCTGGAGCATGGTTTGGTAGAATTCTAGACCCTTTTTGTGGCACAGGCTTAGTTCTGTGTTCCAGATTCTTCTTGGTGTTTTTAGGCTTTTTTGTGGCTTTTGGAACATCCTCTTGTGGGGTGCTGCTCTCAGTGTGAGATGTTGTATGAGCTGTTTTGGTGGATGTTGAGGACATTGCAGCGTAAACGGAGGTCTGTGCTGATTCCGGCTGTGGGAAGTTGTTTGTGACTGTACAGGCCAGGTCAGGTTGGTTCAGTGACGTGTAATACTGTCGCAGCCAGGAGACTCTCTGGCCTGAGTTTCTTCTCAGGATCTCCTCAACAAAGTGATGAACGGAGGGAAATTTGAATTTTTCGGCCATTTCCTGCAGGTGCTGCCTACAAACAGACACAAGTGAGAGGGAAAAAAAATCATCAATCTTGCACAAACATGTCATGGTAACGAGAAGTTTTATTTCTAATATTTTCTGCTAGTTTCCTTTAAATCTACATGACTAACATTAGAGGCAGACAAATATAGATTTTTGGGTGCCAATGCTCATATGAGGGAGTGATACTGATATATCAGCAAATATATATAAATTCATAATTTCATGCCAAATGTAAAAATGAGTGCATATATTTTATATAATGTTTCTTCTGTAAAATAAAACAGAAACATCTGTTTTTCATCATCCAAACGAGAGATCCGTCCGGCACTTGCAGTTACCTTGAGGCCCAATATGACCTATGTGCATGCTGTAATGTATTTTGAATGAAACATCTTTAAAAAGCCATGAGGCCTACGGATTCATTAGACATCAGTCAGCCCCTAAGATCAATATGTCCTCCCTTATTCATGCTCATATCCAGACAGGCGTGCAGTGCGAGGGGTGTTTTTCTCGGGCAGTCATTAAAAAGTTTTTGCCGAACGGGGCTTGTGGACAGAAATGCTTCAAAGTCGCTGGTGGTGCAGCAGCAGCATTATGATGGTGTTCCAAAACTGTGTGGCTTTCACTGGAAAAACAATAAATGAAAGTAGCAGCAGTAAAATGTGGATTTAAATCATTAAACCGCAAGGTTAATTGAGGGTATATCAATATAAGTAGTGTGTTTTCACTGCCTGGTGGGCAGAGATACAGTCTTCCGCTTGGGGAGCGAGACTGGAGCCACAAACGTGTGGTATGTGTGCGTGTGTGTGTATGTGTGTGTGCGCATTTGGAAAGGTAGGGAGCAGAGGTGATGCAGCAGAACAGGGATGTGCATTTAAACACTATGTATGTCCATTTATGTAAATCCTTGTTAAGATGGTGTGTGTGTGTGTGTCTGTGTGTGTTTGTGTGTGTGTGTGTGTGTGTGTGTGAGTGTGTGTGTGTGTAAATTAGTGTGCGTCCTCAGGCAATCATTTTTGGTTAATCTCAGGAGGTCTGTGGTTAAGGAGGGAAAAACTGCTGCACTAGTTGGGCCTGAACATAATAGAGTAATCTTCAGCATGATGCTGGGAAATAGGTGGAAGGGAAAGCTCAGCGGTGGTCTCTCACTAAACACACAGTTCCTGAGGCCCAGGTGGGGGCGCTCACCACCCTGTCTGGGTGAGTTTTGGCCTTCTTCCCAACACTGCCAGGAATTTCCATCCCTCCCCACTACTCCACTTCTTTTTTTTTTTTAACCCCACCCCCTGACTTCTTTCATCCACCTTCTTTCTTTATTCCCATCATCCATTTCCGTATTTCTCTTAACGGCTCCCTTATCTGTAGTCATTTACCTTTGATATGCCTACCACCTGTTTTATGCTTCCTTTTCCTTCTCATGGTAAATCAATCATATGTCATCCTCAGTACCTGCGTATGGCCTGAGGAGTCTCCCCGATGATGAAGGTGCTGGGTCCGGTGTGGTGCACACTCTTGCTGCTGAAGGTGACTGGATGGTCCGGGGTGGGCTTCTCCGACCTGACCTTGGCAGGATAGGGCAGACTGTCTGGTGGGCTGTCTGACAGGCCCTGGTACAATCAGAAAAAGAGTGAAGTTACTAAGAAGCAGCGACCAACTCGGGGTGAGGCTGCCTCGCACCCGAAATGTTTCTTCTTTGGTGAAACGATTCTTTTAATTATCCTCAGTGCTGGACTGAGGCAGATTCAACCACAATATTATTTCTGAATAATCACTGAACAAGATGTAACGGCAGCGTATTATATTACCTCCAGGCTGCCTAGAAGCTGATTGGCCGGGAGCTGGGAGTACATCTTGAGTTCAAACACGTCTCGGACAGCGGCTCTGCTGATCAGCTCCTCTGCTTTGCTCCCACCCACCACATGCTGGTTGGAGTGGGTGTACACCACCTCCTGTACACCTCCTTATGACAGAGATATAAAACATTCATTTTGAAATCAACATTGTTAAAAGTCATTTGCATACTAAGGTAGATATTGAGACTGACCGAGCACACTATCGATGGTTCCGTCTCTTCCTTTGGATTCTCTAGATGTGTGACTTCTCCTCGTCTCTGTTGTTCCAGCTCTTCCCCGGTCTTTAGACACGTCAGCTCTGTGTCGCTGCGCCTGCAGAGACGTGAAGTGACTTCCTGTCGGCCTCCCCTTCTTAACAGGAGTGTGTTCATCCTCTGAAGATGTGTAGGTCTCTATGAATTCTGTGTATTTGGATCTTGCCTTGTTTCTTGCACTAGTCATTTGCCTCTTTCTGTTACAGTCAGGACTTTTCTCTCTTTCTTGACCTCTGCTGTGTGAATTTGAAGCATCCTTCTTAAGCCCTTTGCTTTCCTCTAGGTCCAAGTCCTCAGATTCATCAGAGTACCCCTTAATATAGTGCACTCTGGGAGCTGGAGTTTTAAGCTTGTTGGCCTTTCTGTCTGGTGAGGACGATTTATCACTCTCCCAATCTACTGCAACTTTCTTATTTGTCAACCCTTCGATCCCTTGTTTCTTTTTTACAGCATCATCACTCTGTTTGAAGAGAGAGACACTCTCCTCTCTCCTCCCAGCACCATCCCTTCTGTTCTTGTCTGAATCACTGGAGATGTTCCAGGGTTTTCTTCCTGATTTTGGGAGACAGACTGCACCACTCCCTGTAGTGGAGCACTGGCCAGAGGAGGCACACTCAGGCTTTCCTAATTCCCCATGATCCCCAGCGTCTGTGTCAGAGAGGCTTTCTTCTGAACCTGAACTACCTTCCCCTGACTCTGGTCGTCCTTTGACCCTTTCCAGGAGTCTGGAGAAACCGTACTGGCTGAGATTCATTTGACCAGGGCCAGCGGTAGCATTTCTGCTTCTGTTGCCATCCACTCCACTGGGGTCTGAGGCCTTCCTCTTAAACCTGTGTTCATCCTCGTCCTCTTCACTCCCACTGCTAAAGTCCAGAACCCCTCTGGGAATGTTTGAAGCATCGGTGTTCTCCTTGACTGGTTTGTCATTCGGTAAAGGGCCGTCCATAGGCAGATGATCTCCAGTTTCCTTGAATAAAACAGTCGAAACAAACAGCTTAAGAAAAGTGGGTGAAGATTGGCTTCACAAGTGGTACAGGGTGGGCTGTGCGAGCACAAGAAACTCTATATGGACTGCAGGAGACAGACTTAGCCACAATATGGCACCAGAAGGCTACAAATTATTTACTTTCCTTGTTTATGGACCAACCCATGTGACATTTCATTGTCTAATGCGAAGCAGATGTTGGTAACGATAAATCTTAATAAACATCAGCACGACACATGCCCTCCATCATGATGTAATACTGTATGAAGAAAACAAAGGGGTCATAACATTTCCTGGAGTCATACGAACAAGCTTTTTATGGGAAAAGCCACCAACTGTGATTCTAATTTCACAAAAGTTACCAAATATACGACTTTTCCCAAATACTGCAGTGTGTGTGCATGTCTGTGTGTGTGTGTGTGGGTGTGCTTACAGTCCCAGAGCCTCCTTTTGTATATTTTAAGGCACCCCAGTGTATTCTACATTTTTAGCAAGAATCTGAATGGCCTCAGTGGAGTAGAGAGGCAGTCCGGTAAAAAGGGCAGTGCTCTGCTCAGCACAGGCCTGGCTGGGAGCAGGCTGATAAGGGGGTATCACTGTGTAAATAAATAGCCCAGAGGAACTGATAGAATTCAGTGTGGTCTGCCCCGTCCATTAGGACAAGCAAGTAATTACATGCAGCTGTTCCTCACACAGCATCATCAACAAAGTGAAAGGCAGACAAAGCAATACAAAGAATGGGAATGAGTGTAAACATATTTGCTGTGAGCAAATTGTAAATCTAGTAAACTGGAAAGTGCATTTAAAATAATCAATATTAAAATATGAATGTCCTGAGAGCTTTTCACACTTACAGTGAACAGCTGTTTTTTAGGCAAATATCCCACTTCTGGGGAGCTTTTGAGTTATGAAACTGTAATGTGACATATCTGTTGAAAATATAATAATAAACTGTGTAGAGTTACTGTGAAAAAGCAGCATAACATAACTGCAGTGCTGAAACATACCGAGCAGTGGTGGTCTGAGATTTACATTGATCCCTCTCATCTTTTTTTCAACCACACAGAACTATTCTAACTGCCTGAACTCCAGCTAACCACAGCCGCTGTTAGGAAACTACAAACTATTTTACAGCCATCTGACAAGCCCACAGTGGTGTGACTACATGTTACTGACAAGACAGACATTAGATATCACTTTCACCTTGTTCTTTCTTTTGAAAGTAACATAATTCATCTTATTCCCTCAGAGGGTGACCTGCTGTTTCTCTTCGTGGGTCGGTTGACTGACAAGCGAGGAAGATCCCCGTTTGAGGTAACCCTGCTTTCACGTGGGAGCAGGAGGGTGAGTGGGCTGCCTGGGAAAGATGAGTGCCCTAAGTCTTGGGTCTCTGAGAACAGCAGAGTTACTCACGCCAACTCCTTTCCTGCCCTCCTCCTTCTCTTCGCCTGTGTGTGTGCTGGTGGTCATTACTCCAGCCTCCACTTGTCCTTCTCGCTGAAAGAGACGCACAGTCATTCAAACATTAACGTTTCATTGCGGAGCATCAGTTTATTGACACAATCACCAACATTTGACTTTAGTCGGGCTGTGACTTTTATTCGAATTTGTGTATGTATTTTAATGAGTGGGGAAAAGGTAATAATCAAACTATGATGATATTTTCTGAATTTTACATATACAATTTTTCAAGCGCAACAGACTTTTCGAAGTAGTTTGCCTCAACTACCAGCAGGGGGCCCTCTAAAACCTCACAATCAGCTTGACCTGTGCCATAACCTGTTGACCTATCAGACTAGCAACTTTACGTTGTTTGGTACAAGATGGACACTACCGTGACAAGCCATCCTCCCGTCCGCAAGCAGTACTTGAATTTATAGTACTACAGTTTCAGATGGCTAAGATACAAAAAAATTTCAAGTATTATGCTGTTTGTGGACTTTATACAATGTAAACAAATCTGCATGTTCACGTATTAGCTTGCTAGCTCGCCAAAGTGACGGAGCAGGGGAAACACATACGAACAACGTCAAGTTTGAACATGACTTTTGTTACCATCCTCATAGTTGGGTGTGTGAGTCTTGATGTTCAGAGGACATAAATATAGTTGTCACATTTACAACACACCAACAACTTTAGGGCTCCTTTTACTACTCTTGTGACAATGACCCCACAAGTGACTCAAATATACACATAACCTAAGTGTTATGACGGCTTTGTGAGACCTAGTACTGTGACTGGGAATACGAGTTGGTGGGATGAGGTGAGTTGAGGCAGGATGCTACAGTGGAACAAATCATCGATCAACCAGTAAAAGGCTTGTGGAGCTATCTAACCTCCAGTATCTTGCGGGTGAGACACGTCCCTTGGGTCTGAAGCCTGAAGAGGTTTTTGATCCCAAACAGCTCCCCCCTATGGACGCCATGCCCCTGCACTGCCTCGAAATACCGCCTGGAGCTCTCCTTGCCAACAACTGAGGACTGCAATTGCTGGAGGGAACATGGGGGGTGCATGGAAATACAGTTGTATCAACATAGGACAATGAACATTCTGTGGAAGATAAAACATCTTGTGCAATAGATTTGTAAAATGCCGCTAACATGTGGAAGATATTGAAGATCTGTAGATTGTTAATAAATGTAATACATATAACAAAGAACAATTTTCGCATTCAAGACAACCTTCCTTAGCTCCTCCTTTATTTTCCATAAACGAATGAATGCAGCATTTGCCATCTCAGAGGTTGAAGATCCGTTTATCAATGTATCGGAGTAAGTCCTATTCTTTCTTAATACGTACAGTTCATAAATGTGAAACTGAAATGATCTAGGAATCAGTCTTGCTGACATTATGATTGTGTGTTCATTATTATGTGGTACCTGTTTGTAAACTTGTCTGAGGTAGATAACCTCCTCTACCGTGCCCAATGAGATCAGCCTGAAAACAGTCACGTCCCTGCACTGGCCAATACGATACGCCCTGAGGACAAACACAGAAGCCAAAAGACATCTGTAACTGAAATACAGTGTAAAATTATAATTCTCTGTTAAGATGTGGCCCATAACCCACCTGTCAATAGCCTGAAGGTCATTTGCTGGGTTCCAGGTGGGGTCGAATAGAACTACGACATTGGCCCCTACAAAATTAAGGCCAAGACCACAAGCCCTGATAGAGAAACAGGCAATTATCAGCAGATTAAAGGATTTGATGGTTTCAAATAAAACACATGTTGAGTTAAAAATGACTGTAACCGACATCGATCAAACAATTACTGTGGCACTAACATGGTGGAGACCAGGCAGACGTTGATGTTAGATGAGCAGTTGAATTCTTTGACAATCTGAAGTCTCTCTTTAGGCTTGGTGGTCCCGTCCAGTCGGCTGTAGTCCAGCCCCTCTGCCATGCAGTAGGTCTCAAGGATATCCAACAGCTGACAGGTTCAAAAGAAGCACATGAATCCATGAGTAAAACAGACAATGTGAACCTTTATATCTACTATATAAATGTACTTGTATGGGAAGGAAAATGTAGACGCTAGACAAACAAACAGATGTAAATGTAATTTCCCCCGATTGTATATTTATACATATAATATAGGGGTAACACTGGGCCTCGCCCTGTATGGATATGAAAATATGACCTATGTTATAATACTGTCTCGGGTGACAGCAACCAATAAACAACGCAGTCTCACTATAATTAGAACTCTTTTCCCTGACTTATAAAATCCCAAGCTTTACCTTTAGATCTATGTCATGAGAAAACAATGTATCCTGCGCCTATATTTTTCATCTGTGGTGTTTTTTTGTGTTCATCGTTTTTGTCTGCTCTGCTGCTCATCCAACTCTCACACATCATATCACACAAAAAATGTCTATCTCCATGATTTCAATACACAAAAGTCTGCCACACGAACACAGCCCTCACCTTAGTTGAGAGAGAGAAGAGAAGAACTTTATCTCTCCTTTGCTGATGATATTTGAGCAGCTTCTGCAAAACCTGAAAGGAATACAGATGTATGTCTTAAAGCTGAAACATCCCATAATGAGCAAGTGATTAATCCTTTGTCCCCAAGTCGTACCTTCATTTTTCCACTGTACATCGGGTCCGACAACGCCTCAAATGCTTCATCCTTGCATCTTTGCACAAAGTCTGGAAACTTTTGGAAAACCTTGTGACAGATTGCACTCAAATATTTTTCCTGCAAGAAATTAGCCGCGTTAGAGAAAC
This sequence comes from Platichthys flesus, assembly GCF_949316205.1. Taxonomy (NCBI): domain Eukaryota; kingdom Metazoa; phylum Chordata; class Actinopteri; order Pleuronectiformes; family Pleuronectidae; genus Platichthys; species Platichthys flesus. Next base: position 9,122,766 of record NC_084947.1, read on the forward strand.
AAAATGTGAATCGTGAGCCTGGAGATACCCATCTTTAGCAAGTAAACTAAATCAGTTGGAGGTGTTTGTACCTGTTTCTTACTGGTTCCTGCAGTGGACTGAAGCAGCGCTACATGGTTTGCAACCTTCCTCAATATGGCCATGTAACTAAAGTAGAGATTCTTCAATGGGACACCTTCAGAGTTTTTCTGCAACAATAAAAAACATTGTTATGGGATCAGTCCATGTTGGCAGGTGAGTAAACTTGATTTGATCATTTAAAGTGGAAAAAACCCTCAAAACGTGTCAAACACATCCACTGAATCTCAAACGGGAATCTGTACAAAAACGCTCAATCCTTCATTAATAATATTTCATGACCCACTGCATGATATTAAAAGGGGAGTGCTCACCTGATAGCAGCATCTTCTGCGGGTGCGTCCACTCTGACAGTCACATTTCTCTGAAGACCTCAACAGTAGCGTGACGTCTTCAGTGTCCAGCACCGTCTGATACACGGTTTGCTGAAAGTCTGTCAGAGAGCAATAAACCACCTGGGAACAAAACACAGCACAAACCCTTTTTAAAGGGAGGCTTTGAGACACCATAGAACATTGTTGGCGGCGTTAACAGGATAAAGTCTGGCTTCACTAGAACAATCTTACCCTGTCATTCTTCTTAGGTAGCTGTTCTTTGATGAGAGATTTTGTCCTCCTGAGGAACCAACGAGAGATCTGCCTCACCAGTGCTCTGACGGTCTTCCTCCCAGTTGCGAGGGCACGCTTGGTTGCGCTGTGCCTCTGGCCTTGCTCGATCGGATCTGAAAACGTGTTCTTGAAATGTCCTAAGTTGCCAAGACAACCAGGTATGGCCCTAAACGGAATACAATACACACAGTCGGAAATTTAACCTTAAGTAAGCTCAGCAACAAGTTGTACATTGAAATGACAATGACACAATACAGGAAAGAAAATGTTGAAAATGTGTTGTCATATAAAATTCTATGTAAATACCAGTCCATGACACACCACAGCTCCTCAAGGTTGTTCTGTAAGATGGTGCCAGTGAGACCAATTCTGACCTGATGGGAATATAAAATCAAAGCCACCATTGAAAGTTTGGTCCAATAGATAAAATAATCCTATGGTTTTTTGAGCATGTATTTATTATGTTGGTGAGGGAATTCTTACAGACAAAGGCCTTCTGCGCTCTCCACCTTCAGTAAACAGACTCTAATTATTAACAGTTTTATACCCAAATAATGAAAAAAAACATACATACCTTACATTTCATCTGCTTCATGGCCTGAGTGATTTGAGACTTTGGATTCTTTATCTTGTGGGCCTCATCCACAACCACAGCCGACCAGTCGATGCTGCAGAGAGGGCACAGGTATAGTCTCACTCTTTTTAGTCTTGTCAGAAAATGTGTCATTTATAAGAAATGGTTCTTACTTATTAAACTGATCCAGACTGAGGCGCAGAGTCTCATTTGTGGTGAGGGCAATTTCAATGCGTCCCTTCCTAATGCGAGCCAGTTCCTCCTCTTTCCTCAGCCCGTGCACAACCACACACTGGAAATGACCCCATGCTTCCAGCTCGTCCTTCCAGTTATAGAGCACCGACAGCGGGGCCACAATGAGGAACACCTAGACCAGATTATAAAAACAGGAAATCATGCTCATGACAAATCAATATAACTACACAAAGATGGGTTTTAATTCACCGAACAAGATGTTTATGTTATGATTCATGACATTTCTTTATGTACGCAACACGTCAGTACCCACTTTGTTTGGTTTACTTTGCTTGGATGGGATCTGACTCTGCAGAAACTGAGGTCTGTTCTTCTTCGTGTCCTCCCATGTGCCAGTTTTGTGCAGCAGAGCAGCAAGAAAACCAATAACCTAAGGGATGAAGATATAAGTGAAGAAGAAATGCAGACACTTAAACAAATTTTAAATGTCAAAATACTTCTTACCTGCACAGTTTTTCCGAGGCCCATGTCATCCCCCAGGATACACCCAGTGGAGCGGATGTAGCTGTTGTAAATGAACCTCATACCCTCCCTCTGGTAATCCCTCAGGTATCTGTTGATGGTGTAAGGGACTCTGTCTCCATCAACATTGCTGAGCTCTAACGGAACACAAAGCCTGGGTTCTGTTACAATGCTGGGAAACAATGGTTTCTCCTGAGTGAATTCACTTAAGTCTGGTCTTGTGAGTTTTGATACGGGTATGGCTTCCCCCTCCTCCTCCTCCTCTTCTTCCTCCTTCTCTGCATCTTGATTATGGTCAGCAAATATCACCCACGCTGTGTCATTACTATGAAAGGTGGAGGTCAGTCTCTGGATGGTCCCTTCTTGAATAGTGCCGTCCTTTGGGTTTGGAGCCAGACAAGTGTCACCTTCACGCCACCTTGCTGTGAACATGAATCATGTTGATATTGTTAATTTAATGTGCTTTGCAGTTAACAATTTCTTGCCAATATAACAATACCTCCCTCTAGGGTGGCAACAAATAATGATTTTGAATATTGATTTAATAAATTTGCCTAGTGAATGACAGTAAACAGTGAAACAATTTCTGTTACAATTTCCCATCGACTCAGATGACTTCTTTAAACGTGAAAAATCCAGTTTATTGTCACACTCTGATTAAGCATTGAATCATCAAACATTGGAACATACTTCCAGCTGAGCTTAAAACTTGACTTTTACTCTTTCCCCCGTGGTGTAAAGAAAACGGATTTTGAGAAGCTAGTCATCTCAACATTAATCTGACAATGATTTAGATTTGTTTTTGTGTTGAATTGCAATTTTTCCAAAACATATTGAGTGAATGTGCTTTTATACTTTGATGTGAACTCTTGGATTTGTCTGTATAACTGTTTGTGTGATAGAGACTTGGATGGTGTTGTATGTAGATTTATATTTATGTATTTTGTATGTGTACCTGCCCAAATACTGCAAATGGTAATAAACTGATAGCTAAATCTGGCATAGATCATCTCTTCTCGTTTTGAGATTAACTTGTTTGTGCATTGTCCTTGATTGATAAATAAAGAAAAGAAGATAATCACTAAAATATGGAAGGAAAGAAACGACTGATTTTTGCTTGTTCATTTCCTGTCAATTGTCTAATAATCACTAACTGCTGCACTTCTTCAATCATCAAAAATAAAATGTAAACCATTGATGTCTGTCAGAGAGAGTGACAATCCGTACTTAAGACAAGATAAGAGGAAATTGTATCTGGTTTTAAATACAATAGAGAGCAAACCTCCACTAATCCTTAAAGAAAACATACATCTAGCCTCCATTATACTCCCATGATGCATCAGGTCATTTCATCCATTGTAGTAACGTGTCCCTCAGCTCCAAATACATATCGTCACTTATCAGCATGTGTCACTGGAACGAAGGTAAACATGGTGGTTACAGGGGAGGTGAACTCGCTGCTGAGGCCTTAAACATCGTCACGGTTTCGATGCGACACTAACTAAAGACACGTCTAACAAACCTGGTTCATGTGTAGAAGTGGAAGCCATCAGGACTCATGGTAACTTTCCTCTGTCGTCTCCTTTTCCTGAGGAGTGAGCCTCAATGTAGCACGTTAGCTAGCTCAGTTAGCTAAACTCTCATCCACATTCAAGGGAAATGCGACATTTTAAGAAGGGAAATGAAACAGAGCCCAGGTGAGGGAGGTGATCCTGAGGGAGACGTTAATACTTAATCCTCCGTTTACATCCATTCATCTGTTAAATCACACACACTCTCTCACACACATCAGGGCATCAGCAGCTTCTCTGTAACTGCCTGAATGTTTATTCATCCACACAACGACATCCGCACTTTCCAGACTTTTCACCGAGTCGAATAAATGTTTAAAAGTCTCTATAAATAACACAACATGATTTTAAGTCGTCATTGAAAACAATAATGCCTTAGGGGTTCACCTGCATTTTTTTTTTTAGACCAAATTTTGATGTCAAAACATTGTATAGAAAGTGCTGCATAGGATCTAAATTAACTTTCCCCCTGAAATATAACTAAACTTAAACATGTTCAGTGTATTAATTGAATCAAGTTGTTCAACACGAAATTGTATAAATAACGGTCTCTTTATTGCTTTTAACACTAAAGTTGTTAAACAACAAATCTAATCTAATAAAATGTTAATAAAAAATATATATTATTACTTACAGTATTTGCTAAATGTGACTTGATTCACATAAAATAAGAAAAACATTTATTATAAGACAATAAAAACAAAACAAATATTGAATATAAACAACATTAATGGGCCGTCAGAAAAAAGCACTATATCAAATGAATGATTTAAGACAGCAGGATGAGACCAAATTAAACAACAAAATCCATTGTGTTGTTTACTCTGTGCGTTTCTACAAACTATGTAGATATCAGTGAACATGTGCAGAATCCCAGTATTTTACTTTACTGAAATTCATAAAATGAGATGAGTTCAACCTTATATGGACAATGAAGTCAAAGTACACATTTACCCATATACCTTTTTTCCGAGATTCTTGGAGAAGAAGTGCAACAGCATCATCACATCAACTGATCTCGCTCATCAGTTAAGACAGAGGGTGAAAGTAAAGGACACATGGAGGACCTGAGACTTGATGGTCTGCAGAAATAGAGCCAAATATATATGTTAGTCTATTTTCTGGGGTTGATTTTTAAGGCAGTCAAAGTTGCCTGCCACTGCCAAACTGCACGGATTTCTAAACACACACTAACACTGGATCAGGTCTCCATCCCTGATTTGACTTTCCCTAAACGTAGGCGGTGGGGCTGCAGATGAGGTATGACAAGCTCCGCTTCTCGCCATGGTACACTGCCATATGAAAAAGGCACTTTTTGTTCCTGTTTTCTCTACACTGGGAATTTATGGGGCAGCTGCCACAGATGTTCTCATAAAGACAGCCCCAAACACTGATGTCAAACGGTTTACATGTTGCTCTCCATCTCATACACACCCGATCTCTCGCGGAGCCACAAGGGCCTTCTCTGGCCTCATTTGCAATAATACACTAGCGCTCAGGCAGATACAGTCGGGATAAATAGATCATTGGCTGCAGATAACAAGTTCTCATCAAAAGGCATTTACAGATGATTAGTAGGTTTTGTTGAGTGACTGTGTAAAGTGGACTCTGCTGAGCCTGGGTTTGATTTTCAGAAATGAAGTGTTAGTTTTCAAACTTGAATGTAGCTTTGCTCATCGACAAGTTTAAAAAGAAAAACCTTTTTTACTTTTTACATTTTACATTTATGAAACAACGCAAGGCTGAGTGCTCTACAGGCGATGACAACTTAAAACCTGCCTCAGGCCCCGAATTTCACCAAAACAGAATAGACTTCATTATAAATGAAACACAACAGACATCAAAGAAAAAATACATTTCTGCATTTAGAACCTTTAATCTTCAGGCCATGATGCAAGAATATTCAGAAAAATCAAATTCCATCAGATGAAAATAATTAATACAAATAATAAGCATTGACAGTATGAATATTAATAATAATTCAGGAATTTATACTATTTTTGAATTTTATTGACATGAAAGTGTGAGAAGGGTTTCAAAAATGTTGTGTGGGTACATTTAACAAATTCATATCTTTTGGGGTTGTTTAACTCAAGTACATTACAAGTACTTAAAGTCTAAAGAACCACTATATAAAGTTAATGCTCTTAATGTCAACAAATGGTCATGTACATAAACTATATATATATATCAACTCTGAGGTGCTTCTTTAAGTAAGATCACAAATATCTCTGCAGAGTGATGGAAACTGTAACATAATTCATTCTTATCATGTCAGGAGGGAGCATTCTCTTCAATTCCCCATGAAATCTCCCCACTGGCTTTCCTGAAAACCCACCTGGACTTCTTTCTCTGGTTGAGGTGTCTCCTGCAGCCATACTTTTTCATCTCACTCGGATTCATTTGTCTGAATCTAGATTTGAATTGAATAAAACATAGCGTTGGACCAGACGCTTCCTGAACCTCTGTTGTTGGTCATGATCAGCGGTTGGAGAGGGGGAAGACCTGAATGGAGGTCTTGTCCTGCTCACAGGAGCTTCGGAAACACTCCATCTGTGTTACACCAGCTCTCTCTCATGAGTCAGAGAGGCTTCCACGGGCCAAAAGCAATTACCACCATGCCAAGAACGACAGTTTCAGCTTCATAAGCATTGATTGCAGAGATGGAAAATTAGGTTGATAATTCATGCTTCTCATTTTTATTCTCGTTTGTCTTCGCTCGCTTTCCAGTTCGCTTGCTTTTCTATCTGTTTCATTGGTTTCTTAACAGTTCATTCAAGGTGTGAGTGTCAGGGAAGACAAAGTGAAAACACTTGGATTAATATCATTTTTAAAGTCAACATAGTCCACATGGATTTTTATCAGGAACGGCTGAAGCATATGGCTTGTGATATTGTGACAGCTTTTTGCTCTGTTAGTTTCCCACCTAACTTGAATGGAGTAGATGGGAAATCATTATCAGAAGTGGCAAAATGACACACATTCTTTACTCAAGTATAGGTACAGATACTTGTGTTGAAAGCAACTCAAGTGAAGGTATAAGTACTGATACAGCCTCCTTACTCAAGTAATAGTATAAAAGGTACATGCTTTCAAATGTACTCAAAGTATAACAGGCCATTTCTACCTGTTGTATCTGTGCAGAGCAAGCTGAGACTCATCTCATATCAACATAGTTTAAAGTCAGCTTATACCACTTATACACACTCTACTTCAAATAAAATGAAACAAATAAATTAATGCTAAAAACGGATTAAAGCTAGAGGATGAAAAATTGTCCTGGAGGAAGTTGGCTGATCCTTCACTTTGTTCCATGTTTTCAATCCTTGTCATGGCTCCAACATCTTTTTAAATCTGTTTTGCGTGATATGCACTGAGGGATAAACAGCAAGGAATCAGCTATTCTGTGTTATTGTCTCGTCAATTTAGGTGGAAAGCTGTCCCCTCAAATGCATTGTGAAGATATTTGTGATAAAATGTAGCAAGCAAAAGTCTTCAGGAAAATGTGTATAATTTAAGCAAGTAAAGTACAGATACATGAAAACTTAATTACAAAGTATTTCTGCTACTTCCCAGCTCTGATCGTTATACTAAATACTGATGGCTAAGATTATATCATAAAATCTGAACTAAGTTGCTGATTCTACGTTATTGTACAAACAAATAATAAGGAGGTCCTTAATATAAGAAACCACCCGTTTGTTTGCCTCCCTCTTCATCTCTGTCATGCCATGCCACCAGCGACCACCTGCGATCGGGGAATCCTGCTGCCGCTGAAGAACACTTTTAGGCCACAGACGACCGCAATGACATAACCGATTCTGCTCAGTGAGCTGATTTACAACGTAGAGGCATCTGATGACCCGTATTTGATGGCTCGCTCCTTTTGTCCTGCAGTGAGATGGAAAAAAACTCTGCAGAGCAACATATTTACGATCAAACTCGCCTCTCATTACACTGCAGCCCCATAGAGGAGCCTTTTGTTTGTCCACATGGGTCACACTAAGCACATCAACCAGAGAGTATAACCGACTGTGGCGTCCATATGTGTGTGCATGTGTGTAGGATGTGTGCCTGTGTGGTTTGAGTCTTACCCTCACAGGAACTTTACAACATTAAATGGCCGACAACAACAGTGTTAGGTCATGGAGCAGACAGAGAGGAGAGCTTCTGATTTCTTTCACTGATTTTACTCAATTCTGGTCACAGCCTCCCTCCTCCTGCCAGGCACGGTGAACAGGCACAAAGTGCTTGGTCTTGGAATGAAATATCTGGCCACTAAACAACATTTCCCCCTCTTCCGCTGGTCTGAACCACCCCTAACCCAACATGAGCACCGACAGGGACTCAAAGAGCTGCATGACTGCACGTCCCAACAATGAGGCCACACAAAAAGCACCAGCTCAGCAGAACTGGACGTCCGTTTCTCATCCGTTTAAGCATGCAATTATGTTCCCCTCCACTCCCCGCTTCACAATCAGGATCGGGGGAGTACAACGTGGTGTCTGTAGTATCGCAGCTCCTGCAAGGGGAGATGGAGACAAGGGTGCTTGATTGGAAGGAGTTTTTTGTTTTGCAGGAGTTGTTGTGTGTGAAGGGAGATAGTGGTTGAATGGGGCACTTGTGTGCACGGGTGAAGTATATGTGTGGAAGAAAGCAAGACGTTTCTGTGGTTGGGAGATTTTACTTGAATGAGACTTTACAATTTCATTTATAGGTGTCTTGTTTATTTGCATGAGAACAGCATAAGCCAGAAAGGCACCCACAAATGATACTGAAATGTATTTGAACTTTTTGAACACTGGGATCCACAAAGCCCTCATATGTGTGTGTCTGTGTGTGTTTGCGTATGTGTGTCAGTGTTTTATGGGATGTTATCCGGTGGGGAGCAGTCATGCTGAGGGCCAGGCCATGCATCCATGCATGTAGCACACACACACATTCACCATATGGGGTCCAGAGGGGCTTGCAGGGCCGGGCCAAGCCACGCTTATGGACCATTTAGCACACATTGCTTTCTCCTTCACGGCTACACTGCACTCCCCCTAACACACAAGTCAGAGATGGAAAACTATACAGTGAATCACAGACAGAGGCCTCACAAGCATCAGACAAATCTGTGTTCATTGGCATATTTGTCTATATATTTTTCCATGTTCCCTAATGTTGTTACTCTGATACTGATGTGTGGCCCGTTATAGCAGGCTATTGTGAAATTAGACCAAAATCACCAAATTTAGAGAAATCTGGTGATAGTGATGCAGCAGAACCCTTTTACTCCACACTGGAAACATGTAGACTATTCTCTTATTGCTCATGTGCTCATACAAGTTAAGTAGTTCACGTGTTTTATGTCAACATGATGTGTTGAGATAAAAGGAAATGTAAGGCTGTAACTTTTTATTTGAAATTGGTATTACTGACACGGTATTATCCTTCTCTCAATGTGTGATGGGGCAATGGGAGGGTGCTGATTAGCCACTTTGTCACCATGTCGTAAACATGGACTGAATCCGTGGGATCATCTGATCGCCAGATTCTCTTGAGAAACTCCACAACATGTTGATAGAATGCTTCGTCTCCAAACGGTAAAGAAAAGTGTAAAAGTTAAGGCTCTTTTTTTACTTTTTCATGGAAAAACAACAATCGTATAAACTGTTGATCTTAGCATAAATGTTGTCTTTTCTCTAGAAAGTCTGTATAATAGATAGATAAAGCTGACATGCCTTTGGTTACAAACACCCATACTGTAAATACAGTGTATGTAGTGACATTAGTCCTAATCTTAAAAACATGTTTTCACCTCAAGATGATATATATTATGGAGACTTTTTGGGTGTTGTCCCCATAAGTTTGACAAATGACCACAACGTCAGTAACACCTCCACCACACACACACGCACACACACACACACACGCAAGATCATCTAAGGGACTGAGTACAGTCACCATGCTTCGTGCCCACAGTGAGTCAATATCAGCACTTACCCGTAACTCACCCATCTTTCTCTCCTGCCACGTATCTCCTCCTTTGCTTCTTCTCCACATCCTCCCTCTCCCTCCATCCATCCCTCCCTCTCCCGATCTGTCTCCTTTGTCTGTGTGTGGTCTGGAGACACTGTAAATCCCCAGCTCACACATGGTGCCACCCAACGCGACGCTCAGGCCTCCTTGTCCACGGTATCAGCTGGCACGTAAGAGCAACTGGGTCAAGGCCATGTATGTCTCTGTGCCTCCTCCTAGAGGCCTTAATGAACTCTCCTCACTTACGTAAAGTAAGATCTCACCACTTTGATATGCAATAACTGCTGTGTGTAAATCTGGTTGTCTATTTTCAAGTGGTTTGTGGCTCCACTTGTGTGAGAGTAATTGACTGTGAACTGCAGGAGTCTCGGGGATTGAAAACATGGAATCCCTCACAGCAGCTGGTATCGTCTAACCCTCCCAGTGATGTCACATGAGCTCGTAACGCTCCATCAAAACACAAGTCTGATTCATGGAATGGACTTTGGATTTTATTCAATACTAATAGTGAAGGTGAGAAGCCCCCCCCACCCCCCCTTGAGTACATAGACCCCTCTTTGAGAGTCACCACCCTCCACTGCTGAAATTCTTGAGCAGCTTAGGTTTCTTTACCTTGACTTTTCATCCACAGCCACTAGAGGGAATCGCTCGAACAAATCCTGTGTCATGTGACTCCCACTTCTCTTTCTTCCTCGCGGCTTAATCGATAAAGTCGCCCCCCTGTTTGCACATCCTGTCTCTCACCTGGACACCACCACAGCTGACTACAATCCAAGTTGTGTCACAGGCTCACAAACTGGTGACAGAGAGGGATTAAACTCATTCAACTCCCGGGCCCGGCATGGGAACGGCGGAGGCGTTGAAAAATAAAGCCCAAAACTCCACCGTGTCTTCACCCCGGCCAGCTGGGTGGTCCTCGCAGGCACGAATATCATACTAAGTGACCGTCCGCGCTACAGTTCCCAGCAGCATTTGCAAACACACAGAAACACAGGGGGAAGAGCACGCTGCTGCATGGGGTGGAGACATAGACATGCAACAGCGGGCACACAACCAGTACTTAGGCCCGGTCAGGCTGGGCCGAGAGGTGGTGAGATGTGGAAAAAAAGAAGGAGAGATCTCAGACGACGTGAGAGTGATAGAGAAAGAGTGACCACATGAAACGGTGTGATAGGAGGTGGGGTGGGATGAAAGGAAGGAAGGAGAGAAAGAAAAGAGAGAAAGTCAGGGCGAGATCCTTTCGCCGCTCCGTGTGTGTGGTCCGGAGACCTCCAGGCTTGTTCCGGGGTGAGTGTGTGAGTGCACGCTTCCTGGGCTCGGAGAGGAAAACGGGGGTAAAATGAAAGAGGGAGAAAAAGGGACGTCTGCACAATAAAGGGAATGTTTGCCTTTGCTTGTGTATGGGAGTGAATGAGCGAGCTGTTCTTCTTTGTTGAGTAAGCAAGCAAACACTGCTTGTTTGGCCCGTCATGGGAGATCACCGGTGTTATTTGCAAATATATGAGCTGGGCCAGAAAAGAGGGTGAGCCAGGCCATCGCCCAGGGGAAATAAAAGCTCTTCTCTTTGACCCGTGGGATTTTGAATAACCCTATGATGTATATATAAAATGTCATGTATATATACAGTATGTATATAGATATTGTTTTCAATAGTAACATATAAACATATTGTTTACAATGGTAAACTTTGTTGTTCTTACCACTTTCCAAATTTATGGACCGCAGAGTATGACTGTAAATAAAGATGGACGATGCATCTTTACTTCCAGCGACGATCAACGAATAAAGCAAAAATATCTGAGATATGAACGTTTGTCATTTTCTGCATTTAAAGCCAGTCTGCGTAATAGGGATCGGAGGACGGAGCCTTGCTAGCGAGTTACCGCAGATACACGCGCTTAACCAATCACGAGTCAGTCTCAGCTGTCAATCATGACGTTTCTTCACATTTTCACAGCATCAAATAACAAACACAGATGCACAAATACACTGCAGATGTGTTTGTGTGGTGCATTAGACAATACATTTTGTTCTAAAAATGCTTACACAAACATTTTGTAACACAATGTCCTGCACAACCTAATAATTGCTTAAGCAAACATAGTCGTATGAGCCTATTTGTAGAAATGAAGACCCATGTTCAATGTCGTACCTACAACCCCAACAGAGCGCACACGCACCGACATACATCAAATGCACATACTTGTGCTCAATTAAAATCAACATTCACTGAGGCCTCAGACCCTGAAACTACTTCCAGAGGCATTTTGTGCCCCTCCAGTGAAATGTGGACTGGGTCTCAGTCGAGGGGACCCTGCACAGACCTGGAAAATGATGAGGTCTGGTGCTGAATGGGCAGGGTTACACATGAGAGCGCTGCAGCGTGCCCTGTATACCTTTCTTCAAATAAAGATTCTGATTGGACTCCATCACTCATCTGTTGGGGTTGGAACAGAGGTCTTTCCACCTTCAACCTAGACGGAAACAGATGTCAGTATATACGCAATACAGACACACACACAAACACACACATACACCAGACACAGTCAATTGATTGGCATAATGTGTCTCTGCTTTCAAAAATGATATGTTGAGAGTTGTTTGTGAAAGGAGGTAAATGGAGCTTTTAAGTACTTGTTGTACATTTGTGAATATTACTTGTTATACCATAGATTGTCTATAAATTAGACGACATTTATCCACTTCCTCCAACACTCCAGAAATTAAGCTTAAATATCCCTGATGCAAACGCTGCCATCTTGCATTGGAGCCAGAGTCTGTGTTGTAGCGATCAGGGACTGAAGCTGCAGTGGCGAGGCCTCGCTGTTGCTTGACCAATCACGAGTCAGTCTGTTAACAATGCCGTTTATATATTATTACTTATAGCCTACCATGTAAATTTCAGCTTAGTATTGATTTATTATGTCAATCAAAACTACTTTCCACTGCTCCCTCTGTGGCATTTTGTTCAACTGTGTATCATATGTGAGTAATTGAAAATAAAAGTTGACCTTATATGTGTCACTTGTTTTTAACCAATCAAAGCCAAACTTACCAGAAAAATGAACATTTAGACACAAATGTTATAAGAACTATCTAAAATCATCGACTCCTTCTGCAAAAAAAAATGTAACGTGCACTTTAGCTCTTTAGTGTGGTTCATGTCCCATGCAGTAACATGGAGGAGGCGGAGTTTATATATTTACATATGAACGATACTGCAGTGAGCCTCCTGGTGGCGAAAAAGATGCTTTGGCTTCACATTTGGGGAGCCTTCATGTCTATGGGCACTACACAGAAGGTAAAGAACTAAGAAAATAATGGTAATTTATGCTTGTTTCCCCAAAAAGTGTCAAATTCTGTGTGATTATTCGTGTAGTTTTTAAATATTATCAGAAGAATTTTCTTTTTTTTTCAAATATGCTTTGTCCTTTCAAAGTGATTGAAGATAGCTGTTGATATTTTTCTGGTTTAATTTATGATGTCAGTCTGTTAAATGGTGGAAATAACTCCTGCTGTAATGGTTTCACATCTGGATGATTTGTTATTTGGCAGCTGAACATTGATGTATTCACAGAGTGTTTATTAAGTCAGGATTCTTTTTCCTCAGAGTCGCAGCATGTGTTGAGGTCGTCAGCCGCGGCTCCACATGGCCCTCAGTGAGCAGGATGTCCTGTCTGACAGCTAGAAATAATCAGCGTCATTAGTCACTTTGCAAAGACAGACAACATCATACACACTCGTCACAGGCAAAGACACCAGATCCATGTATGGCTGCACATATGTAAACTTACACATGTATGCACAGATGGATACACACTCACACGCACACACACACACACACACACACACACACACACACACACACATACCCTTGTACCAACACTCTGCAGCCAATACCCATCCATTTCCTCTGCCCTGCAGACAAAGCTGACTCTCTGTACCGCACACATTCTATTTATTTTTCCATCCAGAACCAGGCTTCCAGCCTTCCCTCCAGTCCTGCAGGCCTGCAGACCTGATGAGGAGGCTTTGTTTACAGGAGCTGCTCACAAAGTGTGTTTCAAACAATGATTTCACTTTTGTGACTTTGTTTGATCGGTTTGAAGCCCTTGTTTGCTGTAAGAGGAATACAGCAATGGGTAGAAGGGCATAGAGATCTGTAAATGGGTCGTTAATAGTCTCATTGATACCCCGTTCTGTGACACACACTGACACACATGCACACTAACATCCACACACACTAATTTAAAACACAGTTACAATCATAGACACAGAGGCATGTGGTCGTCCATGCCTCTGAGTTGTTGTTCACTCAACTCCGTCTTAAAAATCTCACTAGCAGGCAGCTCAGTGCTCACTGTTACCAGTTTATTAGGTACACCTGTATAGACCAATAGAATTCCATATAAGAGCCAAAGAGGATTTGATTCAAGTCAATTCTCGGCTACTGGTTTGTGGCGGTGTTACATTATCAAAGGAGAAGACCTTTTTACTGTAAGCTGTTGTTAGGATTGGAGCTGATGTAGCCTGTCAAATTGGAGGAATGCTTTTTTGGAGGAATGCTTTTTCTGAAATGTCCAAATGTCTTAAAGAGTAGTTGTATGCAATACTATTATTTCATTTTGAAAAGTCAGGTATGTAAGGGTTTCCTTTTAGGACAATATAATACAACATTTCTCTATAGTTTTACGATTTACAACCTGACCCACTATGTAAAATAGATTTCATGTTTAACTGCACATAAACCTTCACACACACAACTGCCTGAGAAATAATAATAATAATAATAATTATATATTTAATGATGCCTTCTCAGATCTTGACTCATTCGGCCAGTTGTTATACCAAGTTAGCTTGAAGCCCAAGATGTCTCCCCTCTATGTCTATGAATCATGCAGGTGTGCTGGGATGCGCCTGAGTCAGTGTGGGAGTTGCAAGGTCACGTCCCCCGTGTTTACCCACCCGTCCATCTAACCAGACACATTCACCGTTTACCATCCAGCATGCAGGAATGTTTATGATACTCTGTTAAATATAATGATGGCTCAGTTTGTCTCCATGAGTTAAGGCCTTTCCTATAAAGAGAAGAAAAGGAGGCCTGCCCCTGGGGCGTGTTTGGGGGCTCGCTGCTCGCGGCACAATGGCTCAGTCGAGCTATAACTGTGCTCTGTGTATATGCTGCGACTTCACGCTGTCTGCTGAATACAAGCCAGAAACACTATCTGACATTGTTTGGGTTTTTATCGTCACATGTTTAAATTGAAGCTTTGTTCTGTATCACATCTTCTGAAAGGAAGTTGTGCTCTTTAATGTTGCCGCGATACGTCTGAAAATAACAGAAGCCAAGACCAGTTAAGACACAAACATGTCAATGTAGAAATATGCAACCTCCTCAACAGAAACTATCCCCCCCCCCCCCTTCTTTATCAGTCCCACAAGGGCTCGTTTCACACAAATGGGTTTGCAAACATAAAAACACACATTTCATTCAAACTCATAAAAACAACTCTAAGCCACAGAATATCATTGTTATTAAAAAATTAAGGTTTAATGGCATGGGTGGTCAATGTGGCCTTATGTCGAGAAACAAAAAAAGCTAAATGTTTAAGAAATTATACACAGTGGAAACTTTGGTCTCTGTCGCTCAGAAATATTATGACTGTTGGAATAAAACAACATTTTCATGTTTGTTTTAGAGAAAGTACAGGAAATGCTACACCAGTGTTCCGCTCTTCTATCTCTCTATCTATCTCTATCTATCTATCTATCTATCTATTTATCTATCTATCTATCTATCTATCTATCTATCTATCTATCTATCTATCTATCTATCTATCTATCTATCTATCCATCCATCCATCTATCTATCTATCTATCTATCTATCTATCTATCTATCTATCTATCTATCTATCTATCTATCTATCTATCTATCTATCTATCTATCTATGACATGAGCATACAAGGAAAACATGAACTTAATACAAATATTCACAACTGCAAGGAATTAAAAACTACCTCTGCCTCTTCACCCGTGGCCACAGACCCTTGATAGCAAAATAAAAACATGGCACACTGACAGGTGATGATACTTTTCAGTGTTTACGTGTTTGTTCCAGAGACCGGCTGTGTTTTACATACCATCCATTTGATTTTTCTCCGGTGACATGCTACAGAACAACAGTGTGGAAACAATGCAGCCTGCCGGGCCTCTCAATCAGAGTCCCGGCTGAGCTCGACCAGAGCCAGATGTGGCTCTCGAGATGCTGATTATGTTTGTCTTGTTTACAAACACAGCTCAGAGCAGATTCCAAATTTTCTGGCCGCCCCCCCCCCCTCCCCTCTCACGTCTCCCTCTGATCTATATACACACAGGTTCTCCGTCTGACATAAACTGCAAACAAAGAGAGTTTTGGTTCTGTCATATTTGAAAGACTGTGTTTGTTGGAACATGTCGCTCGGGGCGCGGGGGGGGGTTTATGGCATTAGAGCAGCGGCGGCGATGCTTGTGTGAGTCGCTTGTTTACTCTGGAGAAATAGTACAACGGAAAGCTGTGAGTGGCAGGTAAAAGTAAAGAGATGACATGATTTCCCATCATATCGTTTTGAGGACGGTGGAAAAATGTTTCTGTTTTGTTGGCAAAATCAAGCTCAACTTGAACTTCTTTGAGTTTACACAGTACATCTACACGCTCCTACAAAGTGAACTAATACCTACCTGCCTTTCTATGTAGTGTAAGAGGATTGGCTTCATGAATAGGCTGAGAGGAATTTGATTGAATACATATGATACATACATTGCGTATTTCTTAAGAAATATTGCATTGTCCCTCCGGGTTGTGTCGCTCGTCATCGGGCCCCCCCGCTGTGCCCCCATCTGATGTCAACCAGTGCAGCCTCTATTGGCCCCTTCGCAGTCACTCCTGCAGGAAATGACCTCACGCGCGGAGAATGAACCCACATCATCAGACAACAACCCCCTTCACCTCAGGTCAAAGGTCAGCGGAGTCATGGGGAAGTCAGGGTGTGTGTGTTGGGAACGTGTGTGAGGGCAGTCTCTGATCAGTTGTCATCGGTGGACAGTTTGAGTTACTCATGTACTTGTGTGAGCGATTCTGTGGTATGTCAGGCATGTGTGACTGTGTGTGTGTGTGTGTGTGTATGCAGCGTATGTGTATGCGTGTGCACCTATAGCAGGTGGGGACACAAGTACACTTTTGATCGTTGATGTTTGTCGTATGTGTGTGTGGGGGGTGTATCTGAGTTTTCTTTAAAGTCACGCATGACCTCTTGTGGAATGGCCACTCAAAACAATGAGTGAGGCCACTTGCTTCATCCTGATGTCATAATAGTTACTGGAAGCGCTCTTCCTCGGAGCAGATGTGCCCCCTCTCCCTCTCTTTAGGATGCACATGTATATGTCTGTTTACAGATGTGTAACTTTCTCCAACGGACTTCGCGTTGAGACGTGTCGAGCGTTGGAAATTAAAGAGACGTTTCCTTTAATTAAAATTAACCTGTTGCATCTTGTTACAAATTGCCATCCGAGCATTTCCTCCAGGTTCATTGAGCAGCTGTGTAGACACCGTGATGCAAAGCAGAAGAAGAAGCAGGTTAAACGGATTTGGCTCTGACCCACTTCACAACTTGGGAGCAGATCACAACCGAAACCTGGTATCGACTCATTGTTAAGTTCCACTTGTGTTGACTGGGTGCAATTTGTAAATGATATC
This sequence comes from Platichthys flesus, assembly GCF_949316205.1. Lineage (NCBI taxonomy): Eukaryota > Metazoa > Chordata > Actinopteri > Pleuronectiformes > Pleuronectidae > Platichthys > Platichthys flesus. The sequence goes on from NC_084947.1 coordinate 9,140,072, forward strand.
GGTCAATTGCTGCATAAATGGTTATTATCACACAAATCTACATCCAAAAATTCAGCAATTTGAGGAGTTTGGGATTTCGCAAGACCTGTTGGAATCATTGGTTTTATCCTTTTAATTCAACAATAAAACTTCACAAATTTACTTGCAAAGAAACTACAAAGTTCTTTACATGGACCTTGAACTTAAGCTTTTAGCCAACACAGATGAGACGTCCATTTGGAATTGTCATCTACAACATGAACAAATACGTCATTTGTACATGAAGATCAAGTGATGTGATTGAAAGTTCTAGAAAAGGTAAGTTAACCTTGTTGTTTTTCAACACCTCATTCCTTCACTTTCCTTTGACCCTTTGACAAAACCCACAGATTTTCTCAAGTGTACACACATACAGGAATGTACTACAGACACACACACACACATACACACCTATTTATCTTTACTATACAGCTCAATACAGACCCTGTGTATCACAATCTTTTTCTTTTTTGGTAAACCCACACATCATTTTTGTTTTTTTCAAAATAACTTGTGGACAAGTTCAACTCACCCTCGACAGTTTTATTCTATTTCTGACCACAAAATAATTTGTTGGTTTGGCTGAAGAGATATAATATCTTAATGTCTGAACCTCTCAATACCATAGATTGTTTACATAGATGGACGACATGACAGCTCCGCAAAAACAAAGACAAAGCATCTTGATCGCCATGTCAGTGGAAGGGACATTTACCAAAATAAGAAGTCAAAGTGCACGTTAGTTACATTATTCTCAGGGCTCCATCCCCAGATGGCTCCTGCACAGACTGTGGCTCCAAATGCTTATGATTTCATCCGTGTCAGGGATTTTTGGCTTAATGTGGATACTGGGAGGAAGTGGAAGTTCGCTGTCCATCTTTATCTACAGTCTACGGTTTATACTCATTCACCGTATGTCGGCACCAGGGCGGCTCTTAAATCTGCTGGGTTTTCTAATCCAACGTTATCATGTGAGGACTGAGACGGATGAAGTAACTTAAGTTTATTTAACTGTACTTCTGACATGTTGTGGTGCACGCTCTCTGTCGTCCTCTCCCTCACTTCAGATAAAACCAGGAACAGCTTTCAATCCGCCATTCTCCCCTGAACTAGGAGATTTGTACTGAAAAGGGTTTATCTATATTAGCTCATGTTGATTCTGTTGTGGACATTGTTTGACATGTCTGTTGTACACAACGGCCCCGTGGTAAGAGGGCAGATGAATGTGTGTTTACTGTATCTGAAATTCTGAAACTCAAACCTACAATCAATGTAGCGACTGCAGCTAGGAAACTGATTTTTATCCAATCAGCTTTTATTCAATGAACTTGATTTTTAACCATTTGTCCTTCTTCTTGTATTCATTCTGGACAGACATGCACAGAGCACAAATTACATCAGACTTGACTTCTCCGAGTGAACAACTTCTCTGCTAAAACACCAGGCTGGATTTGAGATAAGCTGTCAAGCGCACACTCTGTGTATACACAACAGTCGCAGTCAGTCTATAGAAAGTCAAAGCAATAATTAAAATGCAGCCAGTGGACGCTCTTCCATGGCACGCAGCTGTGTTTACATTCAACCGCCACGTTGAGAAATGTTCCGTCAGTCACCGTCTCCCTCTGAACACCTGACTCTTTCGCTTTCACCGCTTCTATCTTCTGTTTACACGTTGGTGCTCACCTGGCCCGGAGACTGTCGCCCCTTGTTGACGAACGGAGAAACGCTGCTGCACCTCACCCAGTGGGTTTTGTGTGGGACTGTTTAAAAGATCTCCCTGGATGTTATGGTTGGATGTTTGCCGCCAGCAATTTTGACCAGACTGTTGAGAGAGTTGAGAGGAGAGAGCGCCCACATCTTGAACAGTCAACCTACAAATTCTGCAAAAAATTGAATTTGGTGCGATTTGGACTCACAACACGATCAATACTAATACAAATTTGTGAATAATTAGGTAAACAGCGCTCTGTAGCAGTCAGAAGGGCCGGGGCTGTATTCATTCTGAGGGCGACTTGAACATGCGTCTTCTTCTACATCCTGAACTACAGCAGTGGTCGGAAACTGGGTCAAACCGCAGGTCAACCATCACCATCATTTCAATGATTGGATTTTTTCAATATAATTTCACCATATCGGTCTTAAACAGACTCTGCTGGATTGTAGATATGTAATGTATGAAAAACCTTACAGCAGTTACGTAAAAATCTTTCAGTGATAAAGAAATTTCAGTTTCATTTTAGCAAAAACACATAGATCATAAAAACCTTCACTGCAGATAAACCAGGTAGGATCAACACAAAGTTTCTAACTTCACTCTGCAGGATACTCTGCTCATAACATCCAGCAGACAAACAATAAAACATAACAGTCTCATGTGCATCTTTTTGAGGGTTCACTAATGAGAGGGAATACTTCTGAAGTAGCTCCAGAGCATCAACACAGGCCACGCAAACAGCCCAGGTTAGAGCAGGCACTGCCTCTAATGCATGAATTAGGTATGGAGATTGTTAGCAGACGGTTATTGGGAAACACAGTCAGGCGTGGGTATAATTATGACAACTATTTCCCCCTTTTACCCAAGTCAGACCTCACAGTGAGCCCATTGGACATTTAGCCAAAACAGCACAGATCGTCAAAAGACAAATTCACACAGACACAGAAAAGCAGGTGTGACAATAATACTCGAGTCATATAATAGACAGGTTTCATAATCCTCCATTCGCAGATGTCCTGAGAGGTAACCTTAAATTCCCTCGCTGTATCTCTCGAGACGCTCCACGCTGAACTGTGTTTGGGCTAATTGGCCACTTCAGCTATGAGCTCATGGTTCTGTGGGGAAAACAAACAGATGAGGGCTGTGACAGTGCATTGATGAGCCAGATGAGAGTTGATGCAGAGGCTGCGGTTTGGCTGCAGGTGCTATCGACTCGTATCCGCCGCACACAGCACATCTCGAGCTGTCATATTGCAATGAATGAGAGCTATTATTTCCCAGCTCTTTAACTGTCTCTCTTCCGCTTATTAATTCCCCTCTGTTTCCCATAAAAGTGTGAACAGTTGTTTAAACGAGGCTCAGACGAGGCCTGGAGAAGAGCTGTGTCTGTGATAATGAACATTCCCCTGCTGCATCTACATTTTTCAACAAATTAGAGGAGCGGAGACAAGTTCCGACGTTTCACGGCCAACGTGTCCTCGTTTCTTTTTTCTTCTTGTCGTGGATCAGTCAAAACAATCCCCAAATCCAGAATCCACCGTGGCTGCACCAAAGGGCTGAAATATTGTCATTTTGACAGAAAGCCAAAATTCCAACACAACTGACGCATCGTAATTAAAAGTTTTCAGAACATCCCCGTCGCTGTAATGAGGGGGTTTATGTCAGAGGAGCTCTCAGTCACAGGCTGTCAGATTTAGTCCAAGGTGCATTCCCTGGTTTCACACCTGAAAGTCTGCACGTACCTTTATGTCTTTGTTGTATTGTTACCATTTGATCTGGGTGGTTTTGGAAATGGAATTTAGGGACTGGACTGAAGACTTTTGTGTGACATACATCCTGTTCTCATCACCTGCATGGACCGAGTCGACTAATACACTGCTATTGATTAGTTTTGTTGTCAATTCGGCTTTGAAAAAAAGTGCGTGGCACCATGGTTCTGTTCTGACCTCGTCTTCTGGTCTGACTACATTTTGGTCTGGACTGTGGACCGAGGCATCTTCCACACCTGATATTTTGTTTGGGGCTACACTGAAAAAGGTCGGGACCAAACGAGGTGGGAAGTCCCGTAAGTATAAATATATAAAAAAAATAATCTCACTCTTCCCAGGATTTTTTATTGCAAAACAGAAAAAAAACTAATTTTACTCACTCTGATAAGATATTATCATTATAAAGAATTTGTCGTTATGTATATTGTAGAAATGTATAATGTCACTTTAAGTCAATCAAATTGTCACTGTAAAAATGATATTTATTACTGGTTATGCTCTTTAGATGTACGACTTTAAGTCTCATCTCACAACAATAAGACAGTGTTTGCTTCAAAAGGCACGAAGAGAAGCAGACACTGGCTCACCACAAACAAAATGTGTACATTTCATTTGGAACGTATAACATTAAGCAATGGATATGTGGTGGATTCATTACGACTCATAAAAGTCGCCATCCAAGCTCTGCACTGTTGGAACAATGTCTCCTAATGAAGGTTGATGCTGCTTGTTTATGGGCTTGAATTCCGTGGAGGAATGTAAAGGTTCTTGCTGCTGTGAAGACTGAACAGGAGGTCCGGGTGAGTAAACACAGCTCTGGAGAGCTTATGAGGTTCTTACCTTTGAATGTGTCACTTTTTCCAGTGGGCCTCCCAAAGAGACCCTCCTCGGGTCGAATGGAAGCAAACCTGAGCTGAATGTGTGCACGGAGTCAAAAATGTACGAGACTGCACATGTTAGAATTATAACAAATATGTTTGTTTGTGTGTGTGAGTCAAATTTTCCTTTGTTTCTTTTACACAATTTATGAAAATGAATTTGCTGAGAGGCCGTGCTCCATCTGTTTGACTGTTTTCAGTTCTGTCCTCTTCACCCCCACCACCATCGTTCTGTGGAGCCACAGCATCGATATTGTACTATGGTGCTTATTTGTTGAGGCCATGTGTATACATTCAGAGCAGCACACGTTTCCTGTTAACACTGGAGGCTGAATTCACTTCCAAAAATTACAGCTTCTCAGGCCAGTTCTGCAGACCAGACCTCTGCCTCCTCTAAACATCAGCCAGCTCCAGCATTGTTTATCCCAGATCTCAAAGTGAATGTCGTCCAATCAGAGAAGTGTCCGGCTGCACGTCTGAAAGAGACGAATTGAACTAAAAAGAAGTTGATTGTCCTAGAATCAAAAGCAAGGATTGTCTGAAATTTACCGTTTTGTGGGGCATAGTTTGTGTCAGGAGCACTTTTCGGAACATATTTCCATTTTTCTTTTGCCTGCCAACTTACTTTTTAAGTAACTTACAGCTGTAAAGTGTGGATATCAATAAAGTTACATTTTATAGTATCAAACATGCACACTATCTGAATACCTGAAAAATCAAATCCATTAACTCTCAGAATAAAGCTTATTATATTGTACACTCACTTTAAGTAAACCTTAAATCCTTTGTCATATCAGTGTTATTGCACAGTCCACATTTTTTACCTATTCTGATTGAATCAGTCACACGTGAGCTTTCTCTTCAGGCCGTCATGATGCTTTCGGTCCACGTCTCTGCAGCTGCTGCTGGATGAAGAGCGATGGAGCTGCCCTCTCGGTTCCTCTCTGAGCCGCTCTGATTGTGCACACAAAGCCGGTCGGAAATTGGGAGCGGTAAACAGAGGCCAGGCCAGTGCTGCACGCTGCCAAACAGCTCCGTGTATGATTGAAGACAACCTTGAGCTGGAATATAAACATCCCAGCAGGCTCTCATTCGTGCACTCAGCCCCTACAGCTTCACGGCCAGCCACGATGGATCAGAGAGGGAGCCGGCAGCTCGGTCAAGATGGAGGAGATGGGGATAGCTTCATGACTTGGCCCAAATATTGGGAGTAGTACCTGAGTGGGGCTTCCAAAGGGGAGAGGATGTGGATGTGCAACAACAAGAAGATTTTCTACTGAATGTAAATGTGAAGCCTCAGAGTTAGAAACAAACACCTGAAAGGATAATCCCAGTTTAATGACACTTGGGTCTCATTTTCATATCTTTGGCCTCATTTACTGTATGTCAAGTACAAGTTGATATCTCATGACAATGGTGACAGAATTAACTAGATGACATGTCTGACCTTCTTTCATCAAGATCCATGAATCATTACATTTTACAATGTAAAAAAAAAAAATCATTGGTCCGCCCCCCCGGTCTGCAGCTGCACCCAAATCTGCAGCAATCCAGGTTCTTCAAGAGGTTCACGAGCCACCCCTCCACAGGATTTCATGGAAATTGGTAGAGTAGGTTTTGTGTAATTCTGCTATCACAAAGAAAACATTAACTTCTTGGAGGAGGTAATAAATAGCAGTAAAAAGTCATCCAGGATGAAGTGTGTCAAAGCTGGAACCAAACTCAGAGATCTATGTTTTTTTTTTCGTGTTTGTCGATTTATTTTGGAAGTTAACTCACAGGCAGAGGGAAACTCTCACTCACTTTATGAGGATCCTGAGTTCATTTGTTTTCAATATAGAGGTGTGCTTTGTTGCACCACTCCACCATTTGGGCTTATGAAGCGTTGCTGCAAACACAAACTGCTCCATTATTTGTATCCATAACTACTCAAGTAAGAAGTTTGCAGATTTTGGGAAGCATCCTTCTTGGACATGAGATGTTTAAGTTTTCTGTTCAGTTCAACTTCGGATGCCACTCAGGAGAGAGAGAAGTCGACCTCTGCCAAGGCCCAGCACTCCCCTCAGATTCAGTCAAGCTGCACCAATTGCACACAATCATAGATAACAGTCCCTCAATATATCAGATGTATTTCTTTAAGATCCATGAATTATTCTCATATAATCGAATGGGCATTAGAAATCGATCATCTCTCCGGGTAATGGCCAAAAAAGGGATTAGCAAACTTGACAGGTCCCGCGAGTCTCCTCTTAGATTTCTAAAAGGAGTCTCTGCTTTTCACTAAAGGATATCAATATGTTGGCACACTGCTGTTTTCAACTGTAGTCCACCTGCAAATCATAAATAAGTGCATGTACTAAACAAGGTTTTCCCTCTTTTTTCCCATGGCTGCTAGCCAGCCACCCGCCTTGAGGGGTGTGAAGGGCCCTGCCAGGGGTCAAAGAAGGTGATTGGCTGATGAAGTCATTCTGGGATTGATGCCCAACTCCTCCAGCCCCTAAATGAAAACTTCATCTCCTTAGCTCATTAAGGAATCCACGTAAATCTGGAGGAGGACTGAGATAAATATAAACGACCACAGAAAAGACAAACATTAGTCATCGGGGATCCTCGGATCCACAACACAGTCCCTATGGAGTCTGATTCCAACAGCTGACATAACAAATCATCCCTAACCTTTACAGAGCAGCTCAACAGCCGGCTGAAGAGAATCAGTGTGAGCTCAGAACCTGTTTCAAGTACCTGATCAATTATTGGAGGGTAGATTATTTTGATAAGAATAAGGTGATCACTGTTTGGATGTTTTTGACACTGTCCTTATTGTTCATACTTATTGTACGATGTGCGTTGATGACTGAATAAAAAAAATCATTCAAAAAAATCCATCAATCAATCAAAATATCAGACAAAGCACAAATATTAACAATTTGTTGCGATGGTGACACAACATGGTTTGTTCAAGGTTTGAACATCACCGGGAAGTGTTTAAACTCCTGGAAGTAATGTATATACTGTAGCTACGACATTATCCTGTACTGTATTAAATAGCAATGTATCGTATCATAACATATTGTAATATAGTGTTTTGCATCATATCGTATCGTGCAATGAAAATAAAAAAAGTATTTTCAACTGAGGCTGGAACTAGGGAACAAAAGCACTAATCGTCTAATCGTCTCGGCTCTACAGCGAATTTTAGCATTTTCTTTTCATTTCATTACATGTATTTATAAGGACAACACACATTAATCAACATTATTGTCAATGTGCTCTTCAACTGATGGCAAGATGTAAAGGTTTAAAAAGGGAGACATGGCTGATAAGAGAACCTTATGCTGCTGTACTTAAAAAAAAAAAAATTAGGAAATGTCTTGTGTCTTCTGTTGTGCCTGTGCACTTTATATGTCTCACTGTGGGAGAGTGTATCGATTCCTTGTATGTTCTGAACATGTAAGAAATTGACAATAAAGCTACTTTTACTTACTTTACTGAATAGATTTCCTACAATAAACACTGTCACAAAAATCACAAAATGAAAAGAAGCTGATTTGAAATATACATCTCCCTGCTCAGTAAAACTCCTTAAATGAACAATTAGCCCATCTGATCCATATTAGCACATGACGGTTAATGAAAAACTAGGAAATATGCTCATACTTGGTCAAAGGTGTTTTGGCATCTTATCTGCATATGTATTTCATTAGTTCAAACAGATGCTTGCAATATAATCTCCCAGAGCCTTTTTACTGGCATAACTTTACAGCCTCCACACTACAGTATTTCGGAGGGGGGGGCCGTTTTCCCCACAATGACCTATGGCTCCTCTGATGGAGTCCTACAGCGTTACCGTCAACACAGCAGCCTGGATATGTCTCGCGCAGATATTGTGCAGCGGTTGTGACTCCTGCTCGCTTTAAGGACACATTCCACAGAGACAGGCCTGCTTCTAGTCAGGGGCATTAGGGGGCATCGCATGCTCACTTTGTTTTGCCTCGGATGCCTCCTTTCCTCCGGCTGAGACGCCACACCAGAGATACCTGATGCCGGTGAAATGATATCATTGTTGCACCCGGTGTTGGGGTCCACCTCCAAATCCAAACTTCCCATACTCACCCCAAAGAAACAACAAAATGTGGATTGGACTGAAAAGATGACACTTGATTAGATTTTTTTTTAAACATGGCATCAGAGCTTTTCTTGAGGGAAAAGACTTTTTAAAAGGGGTCCAGTCGATCCAACTGAGAAATACTGTTAAAGGTCCAGTGCTTAAGATTTAGATGAAAGGGATCTATTGGCAAAAATTGAATATAAAATATGATTGTTTTCACTAGTGTGTTTCATCTAAATTGTACTAATTGTTGTTTTCTCAAGCCTAGAATGGTTATATTTAAATTTCTTATTTACATCAGGAGCGGGTCCTTTTGTGGAGGCCGCCATGTTTTTTTTTTAACTAAACACCTTCTGAATTTTTATGACAACTGAAAGTTTCCACAGGTTCTCTCTCATGTTTGGAAGACGAGGCTGAGGTGACTTCCCCTCTAGACGTCACCAACTTCTACACACTGAACCTTTAAATCTAGTGATTTAAACCAGACAAAAAGACAGACCATTTGAGGAAAATGTCTATTTTTCACCAAGTATCTAATCTGTTAAGTGTGTATGTGTGATTGTGTGCATTTGCATTATCCATGCGTCTATTCTCCGTATCTGAGCTTGTGTCCATGCATCTAAAACCATACACATGCTATTACATATCTTTGCATGTATGCCTTCACACACACTCATTTCTACACTGATGCATTTGGATGTGCACCTGTGTGATTGTGTAGCATGCAATTGTGTGTTCTGTTTTCCTACCTATGTGTTTATATCACTGACAGGATGCTGCCCTGCCTGAGTTGGTACTGTTTACAATTTTTGTCTTATCACGTGACAGTCAATGGGTCTGTTAATCCAGTGATGCTCTGGTCCAACAAGTGGTTACACTGGTTAATAACCACTATTGTTATTACTGTTTTGTTATATTCATTTACTTTTTACTTTAAATTATGAGTTTCAGTCTTATATTAATAAGTCCTGATTTATAGTATGTTTTATTTATTTTTCCTAATCAGGAAGATTTTTACGTTTATTATAATGTGGAATAATTAATCAGACCTTCTTACGCTTAAATCTGTTTGTGCCTTTACATCCTACTGCAACATTAGCATGACCATGCGTAATTTACAGATGTAATTATAACGTGGCTTTAAAAAGGTACCAAACATATTACTTATATGTGTATATTATGTGAATTTTTGTAACAAAAGTAATTGTTGAATGAATTTTCCACAAACAACTTATTGAATGTGACATTAACTATGTTTTAACTATAAGCGCCAATGTAGCCCTTAGGTTAAAGTAGGGCTGACGAGGACAGGGTACTTATACTGTGGCACCTCCCTTTTGACCGCTGTAATCTGAGGCTCGACCACCACCACCATCATGGAGGTGGTAGAAAGAAGAAAAAAAAAAGTCTTTAAAGAATCTCAGCTCTGACATTCCTCGGCCTCCTTCCGACGCACGGACCTCTGCCCCGCTCCTCTCCGGGTAACGCTTCCTCCGGGCGACAGGGCAACATGTGTGGAAAAGAAAAACCTCCACAAGAATAAAAACATCAAAACCAAACGCACCGGACTGGTTTGGCTCTCTGTGCACGAGCGCCCCCCCCCCCCCCCCCCCCCGTGAGGTCCGCGCGCCTGGGTGGTCCCCTACTTTAGTGAGCTGTTGCTAAGCAGCTAATAATAGTCGTGTTTGCTGAGTAATTCTTGCTCCTCTGGAACCAATCAGATGCGAGGAAGTCCTGCGCTCTGACAGCCCCAGAGGCGGGACCTCGACTCTTTCTCTTTTTTTACCCCCGTCCTCTTCTCCTCCTTTTTTTCACCCCTCCTCCTCCTCCTCCTCTGCCTCCAAATGGAGAGAGGTCTTTTCTCCTCTTCTATTGAATCTCAGAGTTGGCCGTGACGCGCGGCCCAGGGGAAGACCACATCGATCTCAGCAGAATGCCACGACCGTCGAGTGCGCTCACCCTCCTTCCACTCGTGCACGGGGATCACTTTACCCACGGCGCTTTCTGAGAGAAACTTCACAACTTTTTGGGTTTTTCCTCCAGAGGCTCGGCGAGTGCGGTGGAAGCGGCGGAGACCTCCGGATCACGAAATGTTGGGATGGAAGGCGCAGACTTTGACTCGCCGTCTCCGACCGGAGTATGAAGCCCTACTTCACGGGATCTCCGAGAGTGAAACCCTGCCGCCGCCGCGGGATATCGCTGCACGCTTTCGGGGAGCTACTCTAACGTGGGAATCGGTGACCACCGCGCAGTCCCCGCAACATGGCCTCGGCTGCTAATGCGCCCTCCGAGCAGGAAAACAGAGACCCCGACCTGCCGAGAGTAACGCGGAGGAGCAGGGGGGACTATACCCGCGGCACACCGCTGGATTTGGAGTATTTGCAGCGGCCGAGCTACTGCGATGCCGGCTTCGCTTTGCAGCAAATAACAGAGGTGCTTTCTCTCCCATCTTCACCCGGGCAGCAGCTTTACGCTCCCGGTTTCATTTAATTGTGTTAGCGTGTAAAAAAAAAAGTGTCCAAAGTGTGTCCAGTGGCTGCTGTGGTTATCGGGACGGGGCTGGGCGCGGGGGACCAGGGGTACGGGGAGGTTGTAGCGAGCCATGAAGGGGTTCGATTCCGTGCAACAGCTCGATCCTTCCCCTGCAGCGCAGTGTTGGGATGCAGGGTTCTCCACATGACTTAACCGCGACTGTTCCTCCTGCAACATGCCGACCTGTAACGGTCTGAGACGGGGCAAAACATGCAGCTCTCGCCCGCAGTCACTTCTCCCAGCGCCTGTTTCATAACATCCAAACCTTTTCTGCACGCGGGCGGCTTTTTAAAAGTGTCGATGGCTAAGTTACTGGTTTCTACGGTGGCGTCTAAACTCTGGCGACTTCGTGCGTAAAAGAAAATCCATGTGGCTGCCCTCTCTCGTTCACAAAATCCAGCGAGTCCCCCTTCGAGGGCTCCTCCACTCCTCCGCTACCACCACCTCAGGCCGGAACACACGGGGAGTGGAGTCGGTGTGTGGCGCTTACTTGTGGGGGGGTTCATATCAGTGTGGTGTGTGGGTGTTGATGTAAGCTAAACACACCACTAGCAAAACATTAATTGCTATAGTGTGGTGTAGTTACACTTTACACTATGTTACAGTTACTTTACTATGTTATTTTGGAGGAGTAACATGTATTATGGAGGATTTTAGGACAGATGAACCTGTATTCTTCCATCTCAGAGTGAAGTAGAGACACAGTGGATGCATATGATCACAATACCCCCCTACTGTATAATTGCATCCCCTCTTATTAACCTTCCATCCACTCCGGAGGTCCTGCTGCAACCTTATTTTGGAGCAGAGCCCCGCAGACCTGCTCCTCCACTGTCAGTTGTTCCTGTCTTAATGAACTCATCACTGTAGCAGTGAACTGACAGATATGCCCCGGCCTGAATACATCTCTTCCTTTTGCACGTATCCTGCTAAGGTTACAGTTTAGACATGTCACTGATACGACAGAACCGGTGTCTCTCGCTCCGGGGAGTCTCTCCAGCGGTTTCCGGGCGGTCTCCCCCCCCCACCCCACCCCCCACACACGACAGATGTGTGTGTTTCAGTTACCAAAGGTCAGCCGAGCGAGACAGCGAGCGACTGTGTTTCCGTATATTTGTTGATCACGTATCCCCGTTAAATCCTCCGTTCTAGAATCACAACAACCACAGGCTCCTGGGGGCCGAAACTGGTGCCTGTAGTTGAAATGTTTTGACGTGAACACATTGTGGGGCCACCTGCCGGGGGTCATCTCTCTGTCGCTGTGACCCCCAAACCACCGCACATTCACCTGTCTGAGCAAGTACATTGTTTTTGTATTTCGTGTGACACTAACAGTGGGACTCTTGTCTTGATTGCAGGGGAAGGCGACCGGGAGGAAAGCCCCTCTATGGCTGAGAGCGAAGTTCCAGAGACTCTTATTTAGGCTGGGCTGCTACATCCAAAAGAACTGCGGAAAGTTCTTGGTGGTGGGCCTCATGATTTTCGGAGCTTTCGCCGTGGGCTTGAGGGCCGCTAATTTGGAGACGGACGTGGAGAAACTCTGGGTGGAAGGTAAGACACCTCGATTGCCTATTGGCTGATTTGGACATGTTGTGTGTGTTTGAATGCGAGCTGCTTGAACTCTTGTTAATGGGTACAACTTGATGTTGCATGTTGGGAATGCGTCAGATTGGAGGAGGAAAGTGTTGCTGCCTAACAAGCCTCAGGATATTGTTTATTGTTTGGTCCCTGGCAAGTGGCCAGTTGAAACTTTTCAAATCCTGGTATCGGTCCTCCACACGTTCAGCTCCTCCGAGCACATGCACACACAAGACGTGCGAGGGGTGGCAGTAAACGCACTCAGCAGTAAGGTTGTAATTAAGTTCATAAGCAGCTTTTGGGGTAGAGGGAATTTTTGTCAAAGCCGCCATTTTGTGAGAGTGTGTGAGTGAGTGTGTGTGAGTGAGTGTGTGTCTGTCTGCCCCCAGCAGTTGAATGCTCAGAGGCTGTGTGTGGTCCCATTCTGGACAGCTCTCAACTTTCCAAAAAGATTTGTCTCCGGCTGCAGGGAAAAAGTGGAGCGACGGGCAGGACTCAGTGTTTGTGCAGCGGACGGGGACGACTCACTTCTTGTTATTTCTGTCTCTTTTAAAAAAAAAAACAACTTATGAAGTATGATTTTTTTTAAGTAGTTGGGAACTGTGCGTATGGGTGGTGCTCGGGGGGGTGTAAGGGGAAGGGGCTGCGCTTTCCCCCCCTTTGCTTTGATCTGCATTCCTGCACTTAGGACTAGAGTGTGCTGTGGGAGTCATGAATGGAGGCGAGGATTTCGCTGCTGGGAAACTGAATACGTATTTTTGCGCCATTAAAAACAGAAATAAAACATTGTAAATGTACAGATGTTGATGTTCCTGTTTTCTCTCCATCTTAACAACCCTCCTTCCAATACAAAGCACAAATAACTGGTGAGATCCGACATGAAAGCAGACGGTTCCTGACCAGATCAGACACCCCACCTCCTCCTCGGGTTGGCTGTTCTCTCCATTCGTGCTGCTGCAGGGGGCTGACAGACAGCATGCTCTTCTAATGTGCGGTGCAGGCGCAGTGGGCAGCGGTTTAAGCCAGGGGGACCTTCTTTTGGAGTAGGACTCCTGAGCTTAGTGAGGGGAACACACTTGTTTTCACACCCTGCTTCACATGGGCCGGCCAAGATCATGTGTGCTACAGTGAGGGGCGCCATATTAAACCCAAAGGTACAGACTTGACAATGCAGCCTTAAGTCGTCCACTAAGGATCATGATTGAAATCAGATAATCATTTTTCTGATTAAATCATCAAACATTTGCCAGGACAAACCTCTATAATGTGAGGATTTGCAGCATTCCCTGCTCCTCATCACTATAGACTGTGTTTGATTAACTCTTTTAATTAACACATTTGTCTTTAGCTACTCTTCCTTATTAGCTTTTCCAGAAGCTTTTCTGGAAGGAGTGTAGTTAGCCATAACTTTTCTAACCTATGAAGTGTCTATGGATGTGTAGTGTAGATACCTTTTACCTCCACCAAGGTGGCACACACAAGTTGTTGCAGCTACTCATTATGTTGGATTAGCTATCTATCTCTGTTCTATGTCTTCTGATTGGGCCCCATAACTTGTGATGTTTGTCACTATTAGAAACCTTTGGATTAATATTTGTTTGAGGCATCAAATTGGACCTTATCTGGTGATGAAGCAGTAATAGAACAGTTGCTAACGCTCCGGCCTCAGTCACAGCTTCTCTCTTTCAGAGAAGTTAAACCATTAATTGACAGTAGAGATTGGCTGTGTGTTGAACCTGACAGACAGCTGAGCCGCGTCTGGCGACCTCTGGTAGACGTCTCCAGCATGGACTCACACTGACTCGCACCGACACACACAGAGATCCGCTCGTCCGCACACCCAGACACTGACAAAGAGACTTGGGCTGCGGTGGTTTTCCTAGGTCCCGGGACGTGAGGGGTTCCAGATGTTGGTAGGGAGAGATCTGTTTGTTTAGATTAGACTGCACAGCTGAGGGATAGATTAGCTCTGCCTGGACCGTGGAACGCTGTGCTGGGCCGTGCTGGGGGACTGGCCCATCGTCCGAGAGGAAAAAGAGGAGAGAGGAGGAGAGGACAGAGCGGCTGTTTATGTTTAATTTGGAACTGCCCTCCGCTGGCGACCCGCGGACGACCCCGCCTGGAAGCTGTGTGGCCTTCAGACGCACGCACTCAGCCACACACACAGACACACTACACCCATCTCAAATTCAATCTCTCAGTTCCTTCGCAATGGAAACGGAGCCGCATTTTTACATTGGCGATCTCACCTCGTGTCTGTCGTCACCTTCCCTCTGGGGGTGCGGAGGCGGTCGGGGTCTGCGGCGGACCACCATTAACTGCGTCCTGGAGCCGGCCGGTGTGTTTATCCTACGCTCAATCACGTGCTGCAGCTTTCGCGGGATTGTCTCTTCTCACACGGTGCTCACTCAGCACTGTTTATAAACACTCAGACACAGGAAGTTCTGTTTATTAGACAAAGCGACAGAGACCAATTGGGAGAGAGATGCGCGCCTGCACAAAGTCTAACCTCAGAGGACGACTCTGTTTTTTTTGTGTTCTGTTAAACATGTCGTGAAATACAGTTTTATTTTGAAAGTTGTTTATTTTTGCCAGCGTGGATCACACGATAAGTGTATTTAGGGCAGATTGCATCCACAGTTATGTTTATATCCGGTATGACAGGAAATGATTAGCACAAACAGGAAGTTGTAGTATTGTGTTTCTCCTATTTCCCTCTCCACACACACAGATGTGACTCGCCGCCCTCTCGATACGTTCCCGAGTGTCGGAGCTCGTGCCCATTGACCTCTGCTCGACTTCAGATACATCCCCAGTTTCGGATTGCAGATGATTCTAGATGATCTTACGTTGATTAGCGATTTAGCCGCGTTCGGGGCAGCGGAGACGCAGACGAGAGGAATAAGACCCCATTCGAGTTCCTTCTGGCTACAAATGGAAAAACGGAGCCATCCCTTGGCATTCTGAGTTCAGGCAAACACAGGCCAAATTGTAAAGAAAATAGCAGCACCGCCTGCCTCTAATTAAAACAGTATCGCGTAAACATTGGCCTTCCTGTAGGAATGGACCCCTCGCTCCTTCGCTCTGTTTCTCTGCTGCTAGGAGAGCGAGCTGGAGATGTGGCCGTGTGGTGTGTTTTTTTTCCAGGGCTGTGTTGACGGGTGAGAACGGGTACATGGAGGAGAACGTTTGGAAACGGGGGCTTTTGAAGCTTGAGCTCTGGTGCAAGGGTTGAAGTTGAAGCTGGGGGTGAAGCAGGGAGCTTGAGCTTCACTGTAATCTGGGCTGAGTTGCGGTACGCCTGAGGACTAAAGAAAGAGACGGGGGCCTGTAAGTGTTAAGAAGACGCCTTTTGTGTTCACCGTACACTGACTGAAGATACCCAGAGATATGTGTGAGTGATTAGCTCAAATGATTTTTATGGTTCCTCTGATTTACGGCCTGGACTAAGGGGGCACAGGCCTGTTGGTTGTAGTCCCAGGGCTACAGACGGAGGGGAGGCCCACGGTCCCGGAGCACTTTCTTGGGGTGGGTCAGGGGGAGCATAAGTGTAGAGGCCAGGGGCCACGGGGGTAGACCCCTGGGACCCTGAGGTCATCTCGTTGGGGCCCCGCTATTTAAAACCTCACCTGATACTCACCCTGTGGCCTGGGTGCAGAGTGAGGACTCACAGCAGAGGGGAGGGGGGAGGGCGGCAGTGGGAAGAGCGCAGCAGAGGTCGCAGCTGTCACTGATCCTTGTTTGCGTCCTGTATACGTCCGGGCGTGCGTGGGTTCGATCCCATGCACGTCCATGAGTGGGAATCACATAAGCCCGATGCTGCAGGAGGAATACGTTATTTACTGTAGAAGTATTTTCCTATTGATTATGAATTTGTGATTTGATCATTTGACATGTGTCCTCCAGCAGAGGGCAGTGAATTGGATATAAGATTTTCCTTTAATCACCGGTTTAAAGCCCACCTCTGACCCCTAACCCTAAGTATTAAGACCATCTGAAATACATATCCAAATTCTACATTAGTGCAAGTCATCATTGTTGCTTTAATGACAGCATTTGTTGAGGAATGCAACAAACAACAGGAAATCCAAACTCATGCCCTTCTAAATGTTAATGTGCCTTCATCTTATTCCTGATATCAATGTGCTAACAGTTCCATTCTTATCTGCATCCTGAGTCAGATTTAATGTTTCAGAATCCAGTGTTTCTCTACAGCGACTCCCCCCCTGCCCTGCATGTCTGTTTTGTATCTAGTGTGATTAAGAGCTGAGTTGACAGAGTTGGTGGTTGTTTTGTTGTTTTGCTGGTAATGGCAGCAAAGAGAAGGGAGCGGTATAATGTTGAGTGCATGCGGAAGAAGTCTTGACATCCTTTCTTGTGGACGAAGATGAGGAGGAGGAGGAGTGCCCTGAATGCGGTGTCTCCACTGAAGGGATTGTGGTTTGCATGATTGAATTATCCAGCTTTTGATGTGTATGGGAGCACTGATACATGCATGAATGCACAGGCGCGTGCACGTACACACACACACACACACACGCACATTTGCACATGCAGAGAGGCTTTGGAGCCTGTGAATGAGGAGGTGGTTGACGCGGGCTGGCATGGCAGGCTATTTTGATGGGCCTCGCGTTGCTATTTTCTCTTTTTATTCATCTGTTTCCCTCGTTTTCTTTTTCTTCTCCTTTTCCTCTCCACTATCATCCTCCTGCTGTATCTCCGGCCACTTTCACTCAGCAGCCGCAAGCAATCAGACACACAAATGCACCCACACCCAGTCCTTTTCCCCTCGGCTCGCACAGCATCGTCTGTCTTTCTGTCACCATCTGTTCCGCTCTCTTCCAGAGGCCGGCGCACATCCACACTTTTGAACGTTTTCCAAACCGGACTCAATTAAGTTTTGTGTTTATCAGTTCACTACAAACAGGATTAAACCTCTGAGGAAGGAATAACATTCCAGCATGTTGTGTTAAACTTTACGAGTTGATGAAAAGTGTAGGCTAGCCGGTGAGGGATTTAGTGTGGGGCAACATTGCGCCTCCGGTACTGTACACAGACTTTCTGCGCTGTTTTCCCAGGCTGGCTCTGCATACTTTTGAAAGCAGTTGTATATATACATATATTTATATGTATATATATATATGAGATCTAACTGCACCGATGCAGATGCAAAGTAACTTTTGGGGAAATTTGCTTGTTAGCCTTTTGTCCGTGTGCGACGGTCGTGTGTGTGAACGCGCGCTCCCATTCACAAACACACATCCTGAGATGCCTCCAAGCTCTCTGTTTACATTTTGCATTCTTTCAGGCGCTCTTATTCAAAAACCAGAGCCCTGCGAATGACCAACCACAGGAGACTTCAGAGAGAGTTACCCCCACCTCTCTCTCTCGCTCTCTCTCTCTCTCTCTCTCTTTCTCTCTCCTATCCCTCTCTTTTCCTCTCTGCCAGAAAGGTCTCTCTCTTTTACCCGAGCCTCCTCTCCCCTCCTGCCTCCCCTCTCACCATCACCACTCCCCCCTCCCGTCCCCCCCGTCCCTGGCTGGAGAGAGTGGCCTCAGAATGCCAGATGTATTACAGAGTGAGGCACGGCAATGTAAACACTCAGCCCTGCCATGAGAGCAGGGTGGTCTGGCCTCCCTCCTTCTCCTTCCCTTCCCCTCGCCTCCCTCCCTCTTCCCCTTTCCTCTCTTCCCTCCCTCACAGTGCTGACTGCCAGAGGGGTGGAGAAAGTACAAAACAGCAGAGGGTGGGTGTGTGTGTGTGTGAGTGTGTGTGTGTGCGCTGGAGGGGGAGACTGAGCGAGGGAAGGAGCAGGAGTATAGTAGCGGCAGTGTGTTTGTGTTTTGGCTGCGGTGCTTACCCTGCACCAGGAGAGAGACCAGGGGTGTGGATTGATGCTTCTCAGACGAAAGCGTCGAGAATTTTTCATGCAAACTCACTATAAACATCTCCTGCAAGCTGCGTCTGTGCTGCTGGCTGGTGTGCGTGTGTGTTTTTTTTGTTTCATAGCCCCTCTGGCTCACACGGGTTACGTGCGGAGCCGTATAGTTCATTGCAATTCTTGCAGCACAACGTCATAGAATCTGGAAGTAACAGCAATTATCCGAGTATCACACATGCACACACAAGGAGGCATAAAGATACAGAGACATAAAACATTTCCTCTCTCGGATGATTGAGAGGTTTGAAGCTCCGGATTGAGTCAGTATGTGTCGGAGTGAGCTGAGGCCGCCAGAGAGGAGTCCAGCTGAGGAGTCGGGACAAGAGAAACACTTGTGACCTGACACCACAGGCTGATGTGCTGTTAAGCGCAGAGAGGCCTGATGTCACTGTCTCCCCGGTTTTCTGTTTCGACATTTACATCCAGCATCTCTGTCCAGGGTTGAAAAAAAAGTTGATGTGTCTCAACGCTTTGAAATCGTTTTGATCGTTCGAAAAATAGACTGAGCTTCCGGTTCAAGCTGGGACAGGAAATATCAATTTGTTAGTTTCAAAAGCGAGCATCACATCACAGATTCTTTGTTTGTTTACTCAATCAGGGATCAAACTTTCATCTTTTCTTTTCTGTTCATTTCTATTACAAACTCAGAAAACCGTGTGTGTTTTAGCCTATTTGACTTCTTCCTAAACTCATTTTGGGTCATTCTCACTTTTCCCATCAGCTTCATTTTGGGCTGTAGCAGGCACATGTTTTCCACTAACAAGCTCAGTGTGCTTGGCTATATGTCTAACACCAAACAGCAGACAGGGTTAGTGGAGAGTGAACAAAGTGCAGAAGTTATCGCTTAAAGAACCAGGAGGGGGGTGAATGCAATGTACCGTCATCCGACAAGGAGCTTCATCGGTCAATGCATGCATGCGATTTCACATTCCTTGTAACGTGAACTCCATTTGAACTGGTGTGCAGTGTTTTGGCATCTGAGAAGCCTTTAAATCCATAGATCTATTGCTCACACTGAACTCTTATGTCTCACCGATACTTGAAGCAACACAGCTCCTCGCCAACTTTGGTCAGGTCAAGTCTCTTTTTCCCTGGCGAGCCTAAAGTTGAAGTGAAAAGTGAATCATTAAAACTTCTCTTCGTGAAGTCGGACCTTCAGGAGCCTTTCAAAGAACTTCAATGTGTTTTTGTATTTCTCGCCTTCGGTCTTCTGTTCCACACTCAGGACTGTGTGATTCTGGCATAACCTGAAATCACGGGCCATCACACCAGGAAATGACAGAGATGGCTGCTTGAGATTGGCTGCTCAGGCTCATGTCACGCTCTGTTATGGCTGTGGGCTTATCACAGGGCCATACATGTGGCAGGACAGTGACAGTAGATACAGGATGAGTTTTTAATAAAAAAGTAGTTTTTCACTTATTTTGCTTGATAAAAATGAGAGTGCTATCTCTGGACATTTGGGAACACCTTACCATCGCTTCAAACGACGGCAGCATTTTCTTGGTCACCTACAACAATTAACACATCACTCGCCTGACACCTTGGGTTTTTAGAAATAATCCCCGACCACTGCACACATGCACGCACATGCTTCAAACAGAGTTTAGCGTTTTCTTTTCCTACCGGTCTTGCTCCGTGAATCCATTGGTGTTGAAAAGGATTTTGTTTTTTCCAGGGTGGGGGTGTGGGTGTTGAGTGGGACCTGAATGAAGGCAGCAACGTGGAAGAATCTGCCCATTGAGGAGTGTGTGAATGTACACCTCGGGCCCAGGGGAAGCTGCATTGGGAGCCAGCCGACTGCTAAATACACCCATTTTAGGGGCTGCAGGGACCGGACAGGTGATTAGCATAATCAGGGGCGAGGGGAGCCATACATATGGTAATGCTGGAGCTGGGGGGCTGAGGGTTGGTGGTATGGGTGTGAGGTTGGCTGAAGAGGAAGGGTGGGGGTGGGGTCACATTTGTGTCAGGGGTCGGAGTGCGACAACCGGCTACACAGCGACAGACAGCCACAGAGCAATTATGCTCTCTGCTTCTTCTGATTTCTTTCGCGCTCTTTCCTGTAGTTCTTTCGCTTTTTTCCCCCTCTCCTTCCGCAGTCGCTCACTATCTACCTTTCTTGTTTTACCCTTTGCCTGTGTGGCAGCCCCCTCCTCTCTGAGAGCTGAAAGGAGAGAGAGCGAGGGGGAGACAGAGCCAGAGAGTGAAGGGGGCTCGCCGTGGGTCAGAGAGGGTCTCGGCTCTCAGTGAGGCCTTTCATCACATATTTGGGGCTGTGTGCACACCTGCATCTCAGAGCCCGCGTTCAAAAACCACCCTTACTGCGCCATGAACTGAAGTGCACGCGGCTCCCACAACCGCTTCAATTGCTGGGACTCTTTCCACTTCCGCTACGACAGAGAAACTACATATTGAAAGAATAATAAGGTGGAATCAAGGTGCACTTGTGGAAGGTGGATCTGACAAACGAGCAGTGACTGACCCTTAACTTTAAAAAGTTAAATGGGAGAACAGTCTTTGCAGTGTCCTACAAGAGTTTGTGGTTTTGAGTGAGCGCAAGAGAGGAATACTGGATTTGGATGGTGAAGTCACACATTTGTTAACGTTATCGAATCACTGTGGAGTTCCCAATATCTGACTTCCTGTCTTGTGATAGGTAGTTGGGCGACAGGGGGGTAATATACCTCAGATCTTTCCCTGACTCGATGTCTGGTCAACTCGCCCTGCACTCTGATTGTAGCGGTAGACAATTTGTCCTGATATTTAGCTCTTCTAGAAAATCTTTGAAGAGTTCATATATAGTGATTGGCGACTGCTGATCAAATGCCCCCTAGGCTCTGATCTGGTGCTTTTGTCGGCAGGTTTCCAAATTTGTTTGGCTTAAACATTTATACGGTTTAGAGTCTTAAGATATTAACCTGAATCTGGAAAATGTTCTGCTCATGGGTGAATAAAACTGCCACAGGACAACTGTGTTTATTTTGAAAGTGGTTGGTTTGTGTTACCTAGTTGTTATTGAACCCTCACGATCACAGTTACAGGTGATATGCACTTCGTATCCTCACTCGATCAGTTCTCAAGAATCGTTGACAGTTCCTCCGAGTTTTGAGTGGGTCTATAAAGACATAGTAGCAACAGTGTGGAACAGCAGATATTTAACTTGGCAGGAAAATCCCACAGATAAAGATCGAGTGAGGGACAGACGCAGAGTGACGGCAGATGGTAGGAGGCAGAAGCAGATGAGCGGCGGAGGGAGAGGAGGCAACAGGTGGGTGTTTCTCAGTGATCAAAGCGCTCTCAGGTGATTGGCGGTGGCAGCTGAGAAGTAAATGACGAAGAAGACGAGGGACAAAAGAAAGGGTGTTAACGGCGAGGTGGGGTAATCTCTACCTTAGTAGATGAACAGAGTTACCAACCGAGATGAAACAAAGTCAAATTAAAGACCTCTGAGGAAATAGAACATAAAAACACATCTATAGTATGATAGTAATTGAGTTTAAGCAGCTGTATGCTGAAGACAAACAGTACCCGGCTGAATGAGAGAAGATTCAAATGCAGCACACACGTTTTCACCCCTGTTCGATTGTTTGTTGGTTGGTTTGTTTGTTTGTAAGCAAGATTACACAAAAAAAAAGTTATCCGATTTTTTACCAAACCTCTAGGGAGGATGCGGTATCAGTTATCAGTATCAACATAGCAATGTTGGTCGTATTTAGGGAGTTGGTGAAGCTTGATTAAATTTAGGATGACTGTTGGGCCTTGATGGATGTATGCGCTCTACTGAGCTCTAGTCAAGTTTCTGATGAATTAAGATGACACCACCACTTTATGATGAAAATGAACTAATGCAGCAGTTGTCACCAATATTAAGTCTCTTTACATTCAAATCATAATCTGTAAATTTGACAGATTTCTTGTCCATAATGTGTGATACATGTATCTCACATGCAAAACAAATCTCCCTCTCTTCAGCTCGCTCCACATCATATCCTCATGTAGATGTTACGCATTCTTCTTCAGGTATGGGGGGGGGGGTATAGGCTACAGGCAGTCGCTGTAAACCTTGGTGGCAGAACGATGACCTGGTTTTTGGGGGGCTTCCTCCTCACCACAGGGGTTCCAGCTGAGAGGGGGCCTAATCCAACTAATCCATTTGTCTGCGAGTACACGCACACACACACACACACACACACACACACACACACACACACACACACACACACAATCACACACACACTCCGAGAGTGAAGGTTTTGTGTAGCCACATGCACCTTTGAACAGTATATTCACATATGCTTTCACAAGGTCCCCACGGATGAATCAACAGTTCCTTTAACTGCTTAATGTCGAAATATAAGTCAGGCTAGTGTTATCAGTGGTGAAAGTCACATGGGCCTCCAATTGATTCTCGGAATGCTTAAGGGAGGGAAGTCATTTTTAATATCTATTCATCAATTCATATGTTGTGCTAAATATTATCCGACAGAGAAACACATACAAAGAGGAGGTGTGTGTTTGTGTATACGTTACGAGCAAGGTGTGTGTGTGTGTGTTTTCACTCAGGGGTTGTTGGCCACCGGTGGATCTGTGTTTTCCTTGAAAGTGCGAGAAGCTTCCGTCGTCAGGCGTAAGAGATGTGCAGGGGGGTGGGCCCGCGCTGTTATGTATCGCATGGAAAAGAGAAGAGAGAGTTGGGGGGGGGCAGGCTGGCTTTGACAGAGAGGCCGGGCTGATTGCCATCATGATCTGGCCAATCACAGAGGAGAGCTGAATAGACCAAAGAGAGAAAGTGAGAGTATAAAGGGGAGGGGGGAGTTCAGAATTGAAAGGAGGGAAGGGGGTGATGTCAGTTCCTTAGAAACCTACTTTCTCTCCCTGGGTCCCCGCCGCCTCCCGCTCCCTCGCTCTGAGAATAGGGGGGACCAGGGGTTAATGTTATGCAACATGCTGAATACCCACACTGAGGGCTCCAATACAGTGACACACATTGGCCTTCTTCTGCAAGCCCACTTCAATGTCTTCTTGGACTATTTCTACTTCTATTCCTTCTTTTTATACATTTTCTTCATCCTCTTCTACGTCTTTGTCATCTACTTCTACTTCTACTTCTACGCCTTTATTAACTCATTCTCCTTCTTACACCTCTGTGACTTGTCATTATACCTCAACTCTAACCCGTCTTCTGCTCCGTCTTCTACTTGTTATACTTCTTCCATTACTTTCTCTCCTTCGTCCTCAGCTTCTACTTCTACATCTCCCTCAGATGCTTCTGCTTTTCTTCTTTACTTAAAACTTTTCTTCCTCCGCTTCAACTCCTTCATCTTGTTCTCCTACTTCTGCTCCCTCTTCAACTTTTTCTTCTTCTTCAACTTTTACTCCTCTTCTAAATACTTCTACTTCTACAGCTTCTTCTACTCCTACCTCTGCTCCTCCTTCTTCTCCCTCTTGTACTTGTTCTTCTTTCAATAATTCTACTCATCTTCTATCATACTTCTACTCTTCCTTCTTGTACTTCTTCATCATCTTACACTTGTCTTCGGTGCTTGTACCATCCACAAATCATTGAAAAAGGTTGAGCTTGCATTTACACATAGATACATATAAATAAAGAACATTGAGTATGGTAAAAGTCCTCTGAAGTGTAAAGCATGTGTTATAAAGTTTAATGATAGCAGGCCGAGTCTTTCTACACAATCGTTTAAATAACTGATTCAGGGCTTCATATATGAACACATCTATTTGGATTAACCTGCAGATTATTGTCCCAATGAACCGATAATTCAGTTTGTCTATGATGCATCAGAAAATAATCTGAAAATCCACCTCCACAGTATCCACGGCCCCCAAAAAAATAAAAGATTCAGCTTGTTTTGTGAAACTCTGAAATGTTTGGCCTTTGATCGGAGTAATTTCCTCCCTGAGCTCAGGTATCATCACACCGGCTTTGTCTAAAATAATCTGTTGAATGGGGCGACTGCGGTGCAGGTTGGAGCGGGACACCTCGAGATATCAACATGCCGGGGTCAGCCAGTTTTCTTAGGAGAAGGAATATGGGAATATGTGTCATTGAAGAAACACAGCTGTGTGTACACACACACTCACGCACATGCTCGCGAGTACGCCCCGCTCACACACACGCACACACTCGCGTATATTTTCTCGGTCCAGCTGGGGTGTTAATTTCGCCCCGAGGCTGTGTGAGTGTTGACCCCAAAACGCTGTAACCTCGTGAAGTGTGGAATTCTCCAGGCCTGACGCCGTAATGTGCTGTTTCCTGTAGAGGGAGAGTGCATTCCTTTGACTTGTCCCATTCCTGGCTGCTCGCTGTACACTTCAGGTCTTTGGGTGGCAGCCCGCAGCTCGGAGAGAAAACACAAGCACGGCCCTCCCGCGTTTTTTCAATCAGTCCTCTTCCTCATCTCCTCGCACGTGTGCTGGAAAAAATGGACGCGCCTCTTTCTCTCCACCTGTGATCCCATGTTTCTACTACGGCACTGCGATTACACTGAGCCCCGGGGCGAG
Source organism: Platichthys flesus (assembly GCF_949316205.1). NCBI lineage: Eukaryota > Metazoa > Chordata > Actinopteri > Pleuronectiformes > Pleuronectidae > Platichthys > Platichthys flesus. Next base: position 9,165,136 of record NC_084947.1, read on the forward strand.
CTTTGCCTCCGAGCGTTGAGTGTGCCAGACGAGCCGGCTTGTTAGTGCACTGTCAGCGTGCGTCGGATCTAAATCAGTTCCATGCGTGCTCCTTTCTGAAGCCAGTGCTGGTGTAATGTAGCTGTGTATCTGGCCCTGGCAGCAGAAAGCATGTCGCTCCAGTTAGCCCGGGCCTGCTATTAATGATGAGTATTATAAACATGCCTTCAGACAGGATCAGATGGTAATGCTGTTTGGGTCCAGAAAAAAAGAAATCAAGTGTGTTTTCCTAATGCCCCGAGACATGGCCCCCCTCCCATGCCGTTCCAATGGTCTGCCTGGGTGGTCCAGCCCAGCAGAACAGCCATGCTTATGTTCAAGTTTAATGCCATTACAATGGGCTCAAAAATATACAATCTATGCCTGCTGTTGCATGAATCGAACAGAATCGTTAAATTGGATTAGGGCGTGATAAAATGTTACAGATTTTTCACACAGTTAGCCATCGCGCTGGGCATTTTAGAGCTGGTAAAGGAAGAAGACGAAGAAGAAGAAGGTGCAGGCGCTGGTGATAGAAGGGTGCAGACACACACACACCCACACACATGCAAAAGATAAAACAGATCACACACTTCTATAAAAGATTTGTATACACTTTGTTGTCGTTAATTTGTCAGAATGTTTTTAGGCATTGCTCATGCTATCTTGAGTGTAGTGTGTGTGTGTGTGTGTGTGTGTGTGTGTGTGTGTCAGAGACTTTGCCAGACTTGCCTTCCCTGTGCTGGGGTGGAGCAGGGCAGCTAAAGGGCCTGAAAGGCTGCTTTTGTAGCTCAGACTAGCTGAGAGCTTAGAGCGCACGCACAGGGCTTAGTCCCACCACGATACTGGGAGCGAAGCCTGGAAGAGAGCCTCTCTCTCTTTATCACACACACAGTCACACACACATGCAGTCCATGTGGTCTGGAGCTGCGGCCTTGTTAGCAAATTTGAGTCGAACCGTTGAGCTGATTCTGTGAAATGTGGATTTGTTGAAGTGATGTTGCATGTCTGGATTCAGAGGGGTTGGGATGTTTGGCATCGCACTGGTACGAGCTCCCTGTGAGCAACGTGCCTTTGTGTCAGATACACGTCCGATAGTGTGGCCAGGCTGAGACGTCTTTAGGTTTGGATCCAGAGGATCACGTCTTGAGTCACAGATGTTTTAGCACATAAAGCTGCTTGTGTGTGTGTGTGTGTATGTGTGTGCGCGTGCGCATGTGTGTGTGTGTGGTACGGCTATCTATTCTTCTGTCAGTGTGTGAAAGATATGTGTGGGTGCATTATAATGTGTTTATTTCTCATTATATATATACAAATTTGTTAAGAAAGGTTAAGTACTTTTCATTTGTTATTTTCTGTAAGTGTGATTCTGCCTCGACAACTAAACTCCTGCGTCAGTGCTGTCTTTACGTTGAGGACCAACATTAAAGCCTGTGTAGCCCCGGCTTCTGTTAACATCCCTAAATATATGAAATAAACTAAACAATAAAAAAATTGTAATAATGTTCTGATCTTACTTAAATCCTTAGACAGACTTTGGGGCATGTTTTTCCCAATTACCTCTGGCAGTTCAATCCAGATTGTGGTCGTCAGATTCTTCTTTCAGTGGAATCAACTTTTGGATGCAGAGGGACACGGATGTTAAAATGTGTTTCCGTCATTTTGAAAATATATATGTGAAAAGCCGTAAAATTGATCCACAACATACAATATGATTGTGTTTGAATATGTGCACAGAGGGTTCAAATGTGCAAATGTTTTCTTTGTCCAGTTGGCGGACGTGTGAACCAGGAACTGAGGTACACGCGGCAGAAGATCGGCGAAGAGTCCATGTTTAACCCTCAGTTGATGATCCAGACGCCGCGGGAGGAGGGAGCCAGCGTCCTAACGGTGGAGGCGCTCCTGCAGCACCTGGAGTCAGCCTTGCGAGCCAGCAGAGTTCATGTTTACCTTTACAGCAGGTGACATGAGTTTAAGATTTCTTGTTTATCTGCAATTAAGCTTCATGTTTTCCTGCTCTGGACAGTTCAAGTCTGAAATCACCGATTTGTCTCAAATGCAAATAAGCGGGCAGCAAATGTCTCAAGCTTGTAATAAGGAGTTTCTGTTTCTGTTGATACTGTGTCAGAGAGACCACAGTGGTTAGCTTATATTATTATTTATATTTCATTCCATTCTATTATATTATCAGCTGTTTTTTTATATATTGTCCATCTCACTCGCTGCATGTCCTATCAGGTGTGTTGGCATGTTCAGAACTTCATGATGACAGATTTATTAAAAAAAATTGAAATTATGTTGTGATGGGCTCTGAGTCTTAAAGTAGACGGAACAAAAACTAAACAGAATCTCTTGTTCTCCTTTTCAGACAATGGAAATTAGAAAATTTATGCTACAAATCAGGAGATCTTGTCACGGAAATTCCTTTTATGGATCTGGTAAGATGCATTTCGATTCAGGATTTTTACTCCCTGCACTATTCAAACTTCTCCTTTTTTCCCCCATATCCATTAATGTGTGTCTCTTTTGTTGATCAGTTCATAGAAAAGCTACATCCCTGCCTCATCATCACCCCTCTGGACTGTTTCTGGGAGGGAGCCAAGCTCCACTCTGGAATGCTCTACCTCCAGTAAGTCGGCAAAACAGCTCTACTATATAAAATCTTTATTTTATGATATGTCGGCGCTATCACAACATACATACACAGCATATCATTCAATTGACTAATTTCTTTCAAGCATTAAGTCAAATGACCAACATTTAAAAAGGTCTTTCCTCATCAAGAGTTTGGGGCCAACAAGATGTTAAACACTGAGCTCTCGTGTGCTGGTTATGGAAGAGACTGTTTATGGTAACAGTCTCGGTATGTCCACATTTTACCCCTTTAGTAGAGGCTGCCCAAAAACGCTCAACCCATCCAAAGAGACACCACAGAGGAACAAGTTTGTGTGTGTGTGTGTGTGTGTGTCCTGAACTCGTCCCCTCTGAAGGCCCTATTGTAGTGGTTGCTGGCATGCGTATCGCTGGCGATAGTTCCTCTCCAGCCCTGGGCCTCACATCATTGTCTGACCCTTCTGTTGCTAATGGCCTGCTGCTACAGTAATACTCAGCAGACCTGTACCTCTGCATGTGTGTGTGTGTGTGTGTGTGTGTTTGTGACATCGCCATCACTGCACACTCATGTTATTTTGATGTTTAAAATGCATCAGCTCGGGTTACTGTCGTTAGAGTATGTGGATATACGTGTGAGTATTGCCCCTGTTGGTCTCGGATGGAAGATAAGGTTTTTACTATGTTCTGGTTGGGAGGCTGGGAATAATAACCCAAGCCTGGTTAAGCACATACAATGTAGTCTGAATGACACAGAGAGAGAGAGATTCAGAGAAAGAGAGATTGGAATGTGTGAGGCAGAGAGAGCATAGAGGGACAACGACCAGTTTAGGGCTGGAATTCAGCCCTGATGCCATATTGCATGATGGGAATTGGTCTCCGTTTATTGCTTTTTGTCACCTTGCATGAAAGAGATTATTTTCTGCGCTCCAAAATTGGACTGGAGGGAAAATCGGTAAATGTGGGTTGATGCAACCGACACTTCAACACATTACGGCCTCTCACTGTCTGTCTCTGCTTATAAAACCATTATCATTTGAAACATGTGGGTAACAAACAACACAGAAACAAAACAAAACAATCTATGAAACGCATCAAAGTAACATCAACTTAACAAACCAGTTTAACTAAAGTAGTAGTGAAATGGTGTGAAAATGTCATTTCTATTATAAGCTGAATGATGTAATTGTTGCGTAATCAGCGATACATGTTTCAAATTGACATCTTGAGCAATAGTTTGATCAGTTCAGCTTGATTTTCTCTTCAAAAATAGATGAAGTAACTGTGTGAGTACAATATTGTTACCAGTAGGATGAGTGGTAGCTAAAAGTACAAATACACATCCTTGGAGAAATGGTTACACTTTCCTCCTGTTGACTTTGACCTGTGCAGAGGTAAAGACCCTCTTCAGTGGACCAACTTGGACCCTAAAGACTTCCTTGAGGAACTGCGAGGGACCGATATCGCCGTGGAAGCCTTTGAGGACATGTTGGAAAAGGCAGACGTTGGACACGGCTACATGGATAGACCCTGTCTGAACCCTGCTGACCCCGACTGCCCCCTCACCGCGCCCAACAAGAACTCAACTAAGGTAGGGGCACATGCACGCTCAAGCTTTTCGCTGGGAATCTGTGTGTGTGAATATAAAACATTAATGTGTAAGTGAAACAAAACATCGCCGGCTACTGACAGTATTTTCTCGCACGCTGTGTTTATTGCTCCAGCCGTTCGATGTGGCGCGGGCCCTGAACGGCGGCTGCCATGGTCTGTCCAGGAAGTACATGCACTGGCAGGAGGAACTGATCGTGGGAGGGACCACCAAGAACGGCAGTGGACCCCTGCTCAGGTAACATACCCACGCTTTCACGTGTGTGTCTGTGTGTGTGTGTTTTTTTTTTATTCTTTCATGCTCTCCGAAACTGCACATGCATGCATGCGTGTGCGCCGTGTGCTGTAAATCTTGTAGTCATTAGCAGATTCCAGTGAAATCTTAGAGCTCCAGCTGTTCCTGCTCAGCTTTGGCTGCTCTGCTTGGACAGTGCCCACTCATACACACACACACACACACACACACACACACACACACACACACACACACACACACACACACACATGCCCAGAGTGATCTATTGCCTGCCTAGTTGTCCAAATATACAGTGATTGTGGTACATGATCTTAATTCTAGCATAAGCACAAAGACAAAGCTTTAAGATTGTAGGTTTACCTATGGTCATGTAGTATACTCAGGTTTACGTGTGCAGTTACCTCTATATCCTCCATTCATAACACCTTCATTCAGTCAGTTAATGTATTTTACGTGTTTTTTATGTACATTTATAAATATACACGTTATTAAGTAATAGGAGGCTTCCTTTAACGCAGGAAAGCTGCTCAAATTATTCATTATTTTGGACGGACCATTTATTTTCATGTTAAAATGCAGTTTGGATGGTGCAAACACACACATACATGTGCACACACACACACATAATTACACACACACAGAGTACAGTGGGGTGCGTTGTTTGTTTTGTGGTCGTGTTTTTTCCTGGCAAGGTTGGGTCATTAGGGTGTCTGTGCGTGCCTGCCTGCCTGCATGTGTGTGTGTGTGTGTGTGTGTGTGTGTGGTTTAGTGGCTCCGTCCACCGGGCTGTTACTGCTGGCACTAAATTTCTACATCTTGTTTACTAACTGCCAACATTACCGTGATTATCACAATATTACAGAGATTACATTCATAAAGAGAACGAGCAGCTAACGTCTGCTCCTGTGGTTCGTAAAATTTGATGATTGGAAAATAGGTAGACTGACTTAACCCCTGTTCTTCAGCTGCCCTCACTGTCCAGAGGCATTAGTTAATGACTTATCAGTTGCGTTGCTTTAATGCCGTCCTAATTGGCACACGGAGGCTGTGAATTCCTCACTGCACTCAATAACCATGACCCTCGGAAAAAAATTGTCGGGACCCAATCTGGAACCTCACGGATCAGAATAGGATTCTTATTATAGGCTCATATACTGGCTCATTCCTATGTTGCTATCCATTTCAGTCAGTAATCTTCTGGATAATATAGGTGAGTAAGGAGGAGTAAGCTCCACGTCTCTGTGCAATTTACTCTGGATAATATCCCTAATATTATTAATAACGGACAAGAAAGCTTCTTTCAGATATGAAATGAAGTTCAGACATTAGCCCAAAATTAGCTGGAGGGGCTGAACCTTTTCTTGAGCTACAACTAGAACCAGGTCCCTTTTAGAATGGACCAAAAATGTGCCCCTGTGAGAATACAGCAGGACAATGTCAGGGAAATCCACAGCGGGGAACAGTGGGCCAAACTGGCAAAATACAAATATATATCAAGATAAAAAAAGCACATGTACAGTACAGCAAATATGTAATCGTAGAAAGGCATGTGATATTGCCTCTGCATTGGTTTTTCGATTATTGGTTGTATAAAACAAGAATTTGAAAAAAAAAAATGAATACAATCAGAAAAAGTCACAACAAGGCTTATTATTTGTTGCCTTATTATGAATATTTTAAATCTATTTCACATGTGGATATTTCTGCTGCGCAGTGTCTGGCAAATGGAGCACGTTTCACCGCTATGGGCAAATTTATCCAGGGCCCAACATTCAAATCAGATGGAACAATATTATGCTTAAGCAGCAGGTGGTCTTAACACACCACTGTTTATGATGACTGTCCTCCAATGGGCTCCAGATGCTGTGGTTTTGATGAATTTCGTTTTCCCTTCTTGGTTAAATTAGAGCCCTCTCTGTTCTGGGACCTCTGGTTTCGAAATTAAACTCCATTTTTAGTTTCTGGTCTTCGTGGAAGATTAATATTCTGGTGTTATTCCATTCCTCTCTGCTTCTCTCATCCCCCTGTTGGTTTGGTGGACGCTCCCAAGTAAAGTTGATGTTGTCCTGCACCCCTTCTTATACTCTTTTTTTTGTTTGTTCTCCCTCTTTTTCCTCCCTTTTTCCCGCCTTCCCAGTGCCCAGGCCTTGCAGACCATGTTCCAGCTGATGACTCCCAAGCAGATGTTCGAGCACTTTCGCGGCTACGATGATGTTTCCCACATCAACTGGAACGAGGAGAAGGCAGCAGCCATATTGGAAGCCTGGCAGCGAAGATACTCTGAGGTGAGGGGGCCAACAAAGAAAGAGAAAGGAAAGGGGGGGGATTTACAGTGCTGTAAATCACTGGCCGGATACAGGTGAACATGTAAAGGCCCCATCCAAAGCCTGGGCCCCTGATAGATACTAGAACCACTGCTGGTGCGTGGTAAAGGGCTGAAGCCTCTCTCTCACTGCTCGGTAGAGAGGAGCGTCAGAGCAACATGGAGAGCATGTCTGGAATACATTAACGGAGAGCTGGATATCCCTCTCTCTCTCCTCTCTCTCTCTCTCTTTCTCGTACTCGCATACAGACGCACATGCAAACACGCTCAAAAGTTCACACACAATCGCTTTCCCAGCTGTGGCCCCATTGGTGGCTCACGTGTGACATCATCTGGTCTTTGTTTGAGGGCCCAACCTCTGTTCGACATGGTGTGACCTTGTGTGTGTGTGTGTGTGTGTAAACCTATATGTGTGTGTGAATACAAATGCGTGTGTGTGCACCATTTATCTTGGGGCCCTTGAGTCGCTGATAGAAAAGAGTCGTGATGGTTCAGATACAGTTTTTTTTATCAATGGCAGTAGAGGTAAAGAAGTAAAAGATGTCAGAGTGTGTGTGTGTGTGTGTTATGAAAGATTTGGCGTGTCTGCAATATTATCTGCTTGGATATCTGTGATTGACACATGCTTACATGGGTGTGTGTGTGTGTGTGTGTTTGTGATGTAGCGTGTGTTTTCTAATGTGTGTCAGCCAGCTTTGCTCCCCACTGTGCAGTTACTACAGTTCAATGTGGAAGCCATCTGTCCGACCCCAGATAGTGCAAGAGAGAGAGAGAGAGAGAAGATGGGCCATGGTTCTGTGTAGATAAACCGCCCACAACATATCAACTCAACAGATTCAACGCACTATACCAGAAATCAGATAGTTTACAAGGCAGAGTGTTAGGGCCCTGTTGAATTTTTGTTGGGGTGGAATTACAAAATAAAGTTGTAATATCAGCAGAATAAAGTCATAATACTTCGAGATAAAGTTGTAATTTTAGGCTACGTGTCATGTTAGAGTGGGAATATCAGGAGATCATCCTGTCGCCTGTGTTAAAACGCAGAATGTGTATCTTTGAAGTCACAAATAATAATAATACATCATATTTAGACAGTCTCTCATATTTAGACAGTCTCTTATATTTAGACAGTCTCTTATACGTTGTATAGGTTTCACACATAACGTAATAGTTTGACTCATTAATATCACATGATCAAAGTATCAGGACTTTGAAAAGATTGTGTACGATTGTGTGTTGGTAACATACAACTGTTAAACACGTCAAAGAAGTCCAGGCATCAGAATCGATATCAGAACATCTTTAATATTTAAGACTGGGAATACGGAATTTGGACTTTCACCCGAGCTGCTGCTGAGTAAAGGCACTCTCAAGACAAATCTTTGTTCTCTTATTGCATAAGGTTTTCTCATCCCTGTTTCTGTTTGTCTCCGTCTCCAGGCGGTGCTGCAGAGTGTGGCAGCAAATTCGTCTCAGAAGGTCTTGTCCTTCACCTCAACCACTCTGGAAGATATTCTCAAGTCCTTCTCTGACATTAGTGTCATCCGCGTGGCCAGTGGATACCTGCTGATGGTGAGAATGGAGAAAAATGTTGTTTATCTCCGTTATATCTGAGAAATGCAAACAAAGTCATCAAATGAAAGATGGAAGGAAGGTGCTTTATACATGATCTAAACACTCATGTTGATTAACAAACGATTCTACATTTGCTGTTGGTGTTCAGCTGGCCTATGCGTGTCTGACCATGCTGCGGTGGGACTGTGCCAAGTCTCAGGGCGCCGTGGGGCTGGCGGGCGTCCTGCTGGTGACACTGTCGGTGGCAGCGGGCCTGGGCCTCTGCTCTCTCCTCGGCATCTCCTTCAATGCTGCGACCACGCAGGTAAATCACAAGCACGCCACTGGACAGGGAGTTCGCCTGAGTCAAGACCGACTGATGATCACAGTGAAATAAAAATGCTGAATTCCTTTTATTTGTATAGAAGTTTTCAAAGTGTTTTACAAGTGCAGATAAAAGAGAGTAGAAATCAAAGCCAGCCGAGTTGTTTTTCCAACGTTCACGTGAATTTTCAAAGTCAAGTTTTTTTTTTCCGATGACAACGACATCACATGAACGCACAAATTCCCATTTTTCAGTGGTGATTTGTAGTGTTATAATCCAAAACTAAGTTACCCTTTGCGGCGTGCTCATGCAGTTTGTGTGTGTTTGTGCGTGTGCGCTACAGGTGCTGCCCTTCTTGGCTCTGGGAGTAGGAGTGGACGACGTCTTCCTCCTCGCTCACGCCTTCAGTGAGACCGGACAGAACAAGAGGATCCCGTTCGAGGTGAGACCAACACCCACACACACTCGCCCTCTCCTACTCATCATGTTCCTGCCCCTCTGCTATCTTATCTCCTCCATAGAGGAATGTGTGAAAGCCTGTCTGTGCCTGTGATGTAGCATCTAACAACTCACGCGCGCCACACACACACACAAACACTTCTATCATCTAATCTCCGAAATGTATTCCCTTTTCTGAAAACTGAACAGCAACCATTCCAGTTATTCAAGTATTTTGGAATTTTTGTTGAGTTAAACACAACTAATTAAAATGACACAATAACGCAAATAAAGTGCAACCGTGTGCGTGCGTGTGTGTGTTGTGCGGGGTTAACATTTCATCTCCAGAGGGGGAAAACACAGGCATGTATTTGCTTGTTTTTGTTTTTCCCCAGCTTCCCTCCCCCCTTCCTGCCCTCGTCTCCCTCATCCCCCCAGCTTTCTTTGTGTGGCTGAGATGAAAACTAAACAGAGCTGAACCTGATCTCTCCTGTCTGACGCACACTCGCACACACACACACACACACACACACACTAAGATGCACACCCCTGCAAACACTTCCTGTGTGGTCCTGCACGTCCTAAATCTTCATACAGTCACCGCCAAACCTTTCAGGGGTGTGTGCACATCTATCGCTACTATTTATCGTCAGAAATAGATAAAACGACTTGTTCAGTCACTATTAGTTCACCAAAATTGATTTATCTTCAGAGGCGGCAGGTCATTTTACTGTCTCTCCCTTTTCCTCCCCTCTTCACACCCTTGTAGACAGGCGCAGGAAGATAATCCAAGTCCTTCAGGGCGTCAAGAAACATTGCAATCACTGTCAGTCATATCAGTACTATGATAATTGGACATAATGTCAAGTGCTACATGTTTTGCCCTCGGCGGAACTCTGATCAAAAGAGCAGAGTTTATTGGATTTGCTTTCATGTGTCTCCCTCTGTGTCTCCTGCAGGACCGTACGGGGGAGTGTCTGAAGAGGACCGGGGCCAGCGTGGCCCTCACCTCCATCAGTAACGTCACAGCATTCTTCATGGCAGCCCTCATCCCCATCCCGGCGCTCCGAGCCTTTTCTCTGCAGGTATATGCCCGGTAGTCAGCTAGCATGTGTGTGTGTGTTTGAAGTGTGTGTACATGTATGTGAGAGTGGGTTCAGCTGTGTGGGGCCTCTCTTCCTCACACTAATAGTCCTGTTCCAGTCCTCATTGGCTCCAGATTTCTCCAGACCGTAGTTTTATTGATTTCATTCATCAAACTGTAAGTGTGCGTTTGTGTGTGTGTGCATGTGTGTGTGGGGAGGAGTGTGTGTTTTGTTAAATCCTTCCAGCCCTCTCCCTCCCTCTCCGTTTTTTGGAGGCTATTTAGTGGTGGGCCCGGTGTCTGTCCAGATTGTGGCTGAGGTCCATGTAACTGAATCCCTCTGTGTGTGTGTGTGTGTGTGTGTGTGTGTGTGTGTCTGTGTGTGTGTGTTTGTGTGTGTGTGCGTGTGTACTTCCATATCCTCACGCGAATATATGTATGTGTGAGTTTGGAGAGTTGTAGTATCTGTGTGGGAGGTTTGAAAAGCAATGGTCAAACTTGTGTGTGTGCGTTTGTGTGTGTGTGTTTTGTGTATGCGTGTGTGTGCGTGTGCGTTTATGTGTGTGTGCTTGCATGTGTGTGCTTGCATGTGTGCGTGTATGTGTGTGTATGTGAAGGTGGGGGGGATCCAGAGGGTAGCTCTGACTTTGCTCACATCTGTCAGTAATTATAGACGTCACCAGAACAGTGAAAACTGGGACAGAGTGAGACGTCTGTCAGTCTGACACAATGCCTCCAACATTAACCCATTTGTTTGCATTCAAACGCTCACTCAGTCCCACTGATTCACACTGTACAGAGATATTAAAAATCAATATAAAGGATAAACGCTGGATGAGCAATTAGCGTGCTGATTGGGTCTGTGTTGGATTTATATGGTTGGGTTTAGGCCAATCAGGATATGTCTGTAGATTCTTTACTCAGGGAAGGGGTTGTCATTACATTGAAGGAAGGTATGGAAATAAATACTTATTAATACTTTAAATTCTTTGCTGTTGCCTAAGTGATTGGTTTTACTAAAAGTGCTGTATATACTTTGGTAGATGTGCAAAATGATATCACTCTATCCTCTCACACGCACACACACACACACACACACACAAACAGCGTGGCAAGATGACGCCTCACTGAGTACAATATTAGCATGTGTGGATAGATGGCTTTAGTACCGCAAGTCTGTCAAACATGATCCATTTACCCCATGGGTCTAATCCACGCAGCCTCGTTTTACACAGACACACACACACACACACACACACACGCATGCACAACACACACGCATAGCATGCATACTTTGCACTTGTGGTTTTGTGACTGGTGGAGGGAGGGCAGACTCGCGGTGAGGTAGACGATCATGCTGATACCCTTCTTTTATTATGGAACACAAACACACACACACACACACACATCAACCAGCGGTGTTCATCGGTCAGCCTTGTATCTACGCTGAGATGTGTGTTAGTGTGTGTGTGTGTCTATTTATCACCATTAAAAACTTCCTGTTGTCGACTCTCTCTCTCTCTCTCTCTCTCTCTCTCTCTCTCTCTCTCCCTCCCTACCCCTCTCTCTCTCCTGCCTCAGTCATGTCCCTCGTTTTCTTCCTTCCATCAGCAAGAGAGAAAAAAAGGAATCTTGTCCAGATAACAACACGAAAAACACACACAGGAACACACACATTCATGCGTGGAGGACAGATGTGATGATAAATCTCCTGCTCTGGGGTCAGCTAGTGGTCGCACTGTGTGTGTGTGTGAGTGTGTGAGTGAGTGGAGTCATACTGTATCTGTCTGGACGTTAGTGGGCCAATTGAGAATTAATTGTTCTCCTCTACTTACAAAGCTTTTTTCCAACTTCACCTCTTTTCTCTCACATTATTTCTCTTGGTGACTGAATAGCGAGCTGTGGAATGAGGGAGGGCGAGGATGTGTGTGTGAGTGTGTGTGTCTGGTTGGCGTTTAGGTGTGGTTTAAGTAGGAGACTGTACCGTTTTTTGTAAAGTTGGCAGCAGATACTTTTGTGTGTGTGTGTGTGTACGTAAGGGGTGTGTGTTGTCTGTACAGCCACAACGCCTGCTCATCACCTCAGGCCCCGCGGGCCTCTGGCTCCTTGGGTGGTCTGGCACGAATGTGTGTGTGTCTGTGAATGAATGTGTGCGTGTGTGTGTGTGTGTAGTGGTCTGGCAACCACGCAAGATCCAGATTGTACTCTGGGAAGAGCCCCAACCTAACCCCAACCCCCATCCCCTGCTCCACTGCACCACCTTCAAATACTTAACCACAACACTGTACTGGCTTCTATTACACACACACACACACACACTCACACAGATGCCTTGCTTTTCCCTACTCACTCCGTTTTTGCCTCGAAAGGAATTGAAAATGTGTTGAAAGGCATTTTTTCCTTGAAGCCAGTTTATTCAGATTGTGTTGTTTTGAGGTACTTTTAAGCGTTTTCAAGTGTTCACATTAAAAGGACAACAACGTTCACATTGACAGAGATGCAGAAACATTACATTACATTCGATTTTTACACCATTATTTGAGGTTTTGTGTAGAAAAACACAAGTTTACCTATTGGCTCTTAGTGTGTTTAATTCTAATATAGCCACCTTTTTAAAGCCCCCACCTTCTTTAGTCTTTGTCCCACCAGACTTTTCTCGTGTCACCTCCTCTGTCTCCTCCATCATTTTTCCATCATATAAAGACGCCTACATCAACAGCCCAATCCCTCTCTTTGCTATTAGCAGGTTTTTCCATCAAAGAGCCTGATTTCCCTTCTGTTTTTCTCGCAGGCTGCAGTGGTTGTGGTGTTTAACTTTGCCATGGTGCTGCTCATCTTTCCCGCCATCCTCAGCATGGACCTCTACCGTCGAGAGGAGCGACGTTTCGACATCTTCTGCTGCTTCTACAGGTGTGCACACACACCAACACGTCTTCTTCTTTTCATTCCTAATGAAAGTTATTGCGTTCTCTGCTCATTCAATCACCCGTCTCATGTTTCTCTTCTGATCTCTGATCTAACATCGGATAACACGGTTATCTGTGCGATATATTCACCTTAATCCGTCTCAGTCAAACCCTAATTACTGCTTAAGTTGTCTGTTTCTGTCTGGCTGCTCTGAAACGAACTTGTCCGTCTATCTGTCACAGTCTTTATTAAACTCCACCAGTCTGCCTGCCAGTCCGGGCTTGCTCGCTGGCACAGCGGCTGTACAGATGTGCACACACACTATTAAATTCCCTTGTCGGGTCTCTGCTCTATATTTCATGCTGCTGGCAGAGAGAAGAAGAGTCACAATAGCAGAGATTTTTCAAAAACAGATTTAACATCTTTGAACTTCTCTAGAATACTGTAAGATTGAGAGTTCTGAAGAATTTCACAAAATCTGAGCTCCTATGTGCTTTATGTCCCGCCTGTTTAGTCTCCTTATAAGTTCTGACAGTCCACGCTCTGACACTTCTCCCCTGTCTTTATCTCTTCAGCCCAGGTGCCAATCGTGTGATCCAGATCGAGCCTCAGGCCTACCTGGATGGGGCGGACGGGAGTCGTTACAGCCCTCCCCCGTCCTATCGCACCCCACCTCCCACATATCGCACTCCTCCCCCGAGCTACAGTAGCCCTCCTCCCTCCTACAGCAGCCATGGCTTTGCCCAGCAGACTGAAATCACCATGCAGTCCACAGTGCAGCTCAGGACAGAGTATGACCCCCGAACTCAGGTCTTCTACACCACAGCCGAGCCCACTTCCCAGATCTCTGTTCAGCCCATCAATACGGCTCAGACCAGGAGCAACCCAAGTGACTATTACTGCAGCAATGCCAACGCCAACAGGAGCAGCAGCAGCAATCTAAACAACAACAATAGCGGGAGCCGGAGCAATGGTGGGTCCAGAGGTCCCGCCACCTTTCCCCACCATCACCCCGCACCTCCTCCTGCAGCCCCGCCGGCTAGCTCGCTTCCTCAGTTTGATGCGGCCTCGTCGGCGGCTCAGAGCCCGGAGAACAACAGCTCCACACGGAACCTGTTGTCCCAGTTTGGAGAAGCCTCGCTGGGCCTGCGCTGCCTGGAGCCTCGCTGCTCCCGCTGGACCCTGGCTTCTTTTGCTGAGAAGCACTATGCCCCGTTTCTCCTGCAGCCCACCACCAAGGTGAGCTCAGTGTCCGTGTGTGTGAGTAGAATAGAGACGTGGAGAACGAGCTCCTGTGTGAGTGGGTTCGTGCTGACTCACTGTGGGGATAATGTGAACAGGAGGGTTTGTCAGCAGAGCAGGAGTAAATCTGTGCTTGAAGTTGTGGTCATGTCCTATCTGAGTCACGGAAACACACACACACACTGACCTCAGTTTAGTGGGTGGCCAGTCCTCTCAAAGTCTTCCAGAACTGAAGTCATGTGGTGGCCTGTGCTTGACTTTATTAAAAAACCTTGGTTCTTTTCATCTCACTGTCATGTGTTTCTCCATTTTTCCAAATTGCTTCCTGCACTCCTCTGATGCCTTAATCCAATACGCCCCATTACTGTGGATGAGTTAAGGAAAAAATTGTCTTTTTACAGCCTGGATCTTATTTTCTTATTTTTTTGGGGGGGTGCTGCTATCATGGTGATCACGTGAGGCAACAAACAGAAGTGTTCATCAGACAGTTTATAAACAAATAGACAGAATAAGTGAAAAAAAATATTTCAAATGTGCACCTCCTTCGTTTGGCCAGGTTTTGTGAGAAATTCCTCCTGTGCATCTTTTGGAATCGCTTGCTCAAAGAGAGAATGCATCCATGTCTTTGCGTGGTTCAAAGTTTGCAAGATGCCCTGCCATCATCGGTCAATCCTCACTCTCATCCCTCTTTCTCCAGGTGGTGGTGATCGTGCTCTTTCTCTGCCTGCTGGTCGTCAGTTTGTACGGGACCACCCAGGTGAAGGACGGCCTGGAGCTGACGGACATCGTGCCCAGGGAGACCAGCGAGTACGACTTCATCGGCGCCCAGTTCAAGTTCTTCTCCTTCTACAACATGTACGTGGTGACGCAGCGGGCCGAATACGCCAAGATCCAGCCGCTGATGCACCAGCTCCACCGGAGGTTCCTCACCGTCCGCTACGTGCTGAAGGAGGACGACGGGCAGCTGCCGCGCATGTGGCTTCACTACTTCAGGGACTGGCTGCAAGGTGAAATTCAACTTGATGTATGATGACCAGGCACAGACTTAAATTGGAATTGATCACAAAACTCATTGTTTGTTATCGACGACAAAGTGAGTCAGATGCAGCAACAGGATCCAGTCACTGTGTTAGATCATTTGAATGTTTTCCCAGATTCTGACGTCAGAGGTGGTTTTGTTATTAATACCTCGTTCGGTGCCGCTATTCAGGATCGTTCAGGCATGGAAATAATTTACTTTAACTTATCCTCGTGAAAACGTTTTGAGATCATAATTTCCTTCAGTGTTTTGACATGAATCTGCAAGAAACAAGATGTTGGGCAGTGGTTCAAAAGTAGGTGGGATTGCAAAATGGACACTGACAGTAGCTGATTAAAATCACTTGTGTCTTCCATGAGAGGGCTTGATGGAGGAGGACAGATTTGGAGGCCATGTTTTTATACTTAGGGTTTGGCAATATGGAGTGTGTGAGGGCCTTTGGCAGCAGAGATGGTTGCAGTTGATGCTGGGATTGCACGCTGGCACTGAAATACACAAGATACTACTGTTTGTGCTGGCTACCTTCAACAAGGAGGACATGTTTTTCCGTGTGTTAGTTTGCAGGATTACACAAAAACTACCAAACTTTTTCCCATGACATTTTGTGGAGTGATGCGGCCTGAGCTAAGGATGAATCAATTAAATTTTGAAGTGGATCTGAATAGGAATTTCTTGGCAAGATAAGGTGTTAGCCCCGGTAGTGGGGTGTGCTCTCTGAGGTGTTAAATATTTTTTGGGCACGTCACCTAACCAAACTTTTAATTTAAGGGGGTCCGACATTACTTTGTCTGACCTTACATTTGCATGATGTCAGGATTCACTGTGGGATGGGTTCCTTGTTCTATACCCAGCACTGACGGTGCCTGAGAATTGTGACGACTCCACTTACTTACTGACATGCCCCTAATGATTGAGCAGATTTTGTGTGTGTGTGTGTGTGTGTCTGTCTGTCTGTGTGTGTGGGTGGGTGTGCGTGCCTGCTGGGAACCACACAGAGCTTGTGTGGGTGAGAGACCGAGGTAGAGAAGGAACTGTGTCTGATATTGCTCTCTGCAATGGTGGGACAAATTGGAGCCAGACAGGCCAAGCAATAGACCCATAACAAGATCTCCCAAAGACGTACCACAGCGTGGGCCTTGGGGGAAAGCCAAGGCCCACATATGGATTAGAGAGCAGTATAGAAAAAGGAGACATGTGTTACTCATATATTCACTAATGATTGCTTTGAATCAAAGGCAGCCTATTTTAGGCGGTTGAAGACCGGTTTGTTGGTGAAGAATTGAACTGCGTTATCATATTCATCAATCAGGAATACCACAGGGTCGGTGTTAGTCGGTTGCAGTGTTGTGTTGTGTTCTCTTGCACTGTGCTGGGTTTCTATGTGTTGTGTTTTTGCTTTGAACCTTTTTTTTAAACATCCACATCTAACCGATCTGTCTGGTTGTGGTTTCGTGCAGGTCTTCAGCAGGCGTTTGACAAGGACTGGGAGGCCGGCCGCATCACCCTCAACAGCTACAAGAACGCCTCTGACGATGGCGTCCTGGCGTACAAGCTCTTGGTGCAGACGGGACGCAGAGAGAAGCCCATCAACTTCAACCTGGTACGTTCACGCCCGTGTCAGTTTTTCCCATGTGATTCAATGTCCAGATATGTGAAAGTGGACATGCACCATGGACGTCTGAGGGTAGAATTCAGCGAGTCTGAAACGGTAATGTCAGATATAAGATTTCTGTGTTGGTACATCGTCTGTGTAGCAGCTTCCTATTCTTTCAATTCTTTGATTACCATGGGATTTCTAAGGTACTGGCCCCTGCTACCAAATTCCTGGTATTGTGACATCCAGTGTATCTGTTTTGTTATGTGTGATCGGGGCCGAACAAGCCAGCTCCAGCTTAAAAAACTCTCTCTTTGTATTCCACTTCTTAGTCCTTCTTTCTCTCTATGTCTGTCTGTCTTCATCTTCTCTCGGTGATGTCTTTACCGAGCCCAGGAATTTAAAGCTCTCACCGGGGCTGCAGTCTGCCTCTGAAAAACCTATTAACTCTTCATTTAAACCATTTATCCTCTGTGCGTGTGATGTGCATGTGTGCGGGGGCCTTGCAGTGGCCCTCTCTCTTTTAGCGTCAAACCTCTAAGTCTGACACTTTGTGAAGTTGGGAGGTTGAAATAAATAGAGACACCGCAGTGAAATTCCTATAGCCCCCAATGGGTACGTAAATAATAAGCTCGGATTCTGCAGCCCCGTGGGAAAGAATAATTAAAATCGTTAAAAATATAAAAAAATATTGCAATATATTCACATTTTTGTTGCATATTTTGGATAAAGTTAGATTCATTGATGTGCGCCCTGTCTCCAGTGTTGCATTGGAGCTGTGTTTGACATCCAACAATGACACAAGCCACCAGGTGATGGAAGCTCTGAAAGGAATTTAGTGGAAGATCAAATCAAGTCTCTTCCATGTTCAGTGAAAGATGCAAAAACATAGATAATGACAAAAAGCAAAGTGGAAACGGAGAAAAACAAATCATTTGTCCATATGAAGCTGAGGAAAGGAACTGATATGATGCTGTTTTTAGTTTGATACCACCACCGAAAAAAGCCACATACATGAATGCATGGCTGCATTCTCTGGCAGGAAACAGCGAAAACAGAAGATAAGGTGCTGGAGAAGAATGAAAATAAAATTCTTGGATGGGATTTCTACACGAAACACAAAACAAATCACGTTCCATTAAACAATGAGATTATTTTCCACAAAGATAATGAACTTTAACATTGCTCCACTGGGTCCTGCGTTTAATGATATTCATCATATGTTGTTGTGTGTTGCGTTTGCATGTTGTCTTATTCATTGAGCTCCATTGCAGTAGCACACAGACTCTTCCAATCCCCTTCCACTGGCCTAACAGGAAGCAGAGTTAGACCTGGTGTGCGGCCCCGTGACATCACTTCCTGTGCATGTGAGGGAAGTGTATATGCCGTGAGGCGTGGGGGCCGCCAGCAGAGCTGCCTGGGCTTCCCGTGACAGCTTGAAGACATACAGTTGTTGCTGCTGTTAAATTCAATCCAGATCCTCTGGAATCCAGCTCTCTCTCGTGCTATCTCTCTCTCTCTCTCTCTCTCTCTCTCTCTGTCTCTTCCTCTCTCCCTCGCCCTCCCTATGTGCTCCACTGCTGTGTCCTCTCTGAATGAGGGGAGCTCAAACACGTGGTTCCTTTTGAGGAAGCTCTGTGTGTGCATGTGCATGTTTTGAGTGTGCGTTCGGCTTTTTGTCGGTTGTGTGTGCACTTACAGCAGTAGCTGTTTTGCTTTGTGCCTCGAAATGAGGACCAGATCTTTTCCAGCCCTGGCAAATTGCAAAGCTAGATGTTTTATTATGATATGCCACTCCACGGATCCATGCAGAGGTGTTCTGCCTTTTGATCTGTCGCTGCTGACATTTCTCCCTGTGCCGGGTGACCATTCGTTCCTTATGGCCCAGGGCCTGGGTCTCATGTGGAAGCTGGTTCTCCTTGTTAGTGCGAGCATGTGTGCATGGGTATGTGCTTTGGAAATAAGGCAACAGAGAGATAAAGACTCAGAGTGAACGCAGGGAAAGGAGGAGCTGGAAAGTCTGTAAAGTTCTAAGGAGGACCGCACTGACACTATCAAGGGCTCTTTTCTTCTCAGGATTCAGGTCGGTCTGTGGCGCCTGGCATTCTGGGTACTCGTAGGGGTCAGGAGAAGCAAGTGTGAGCAACATTTGTACAGATGTTGTGTTATTTTTATAGCTCTACTCCATTTGCTGGGTGGCATTTCCTTCAGTGTTAACAACCAGGTTAACTGCACACAGACGGGCTCAGGGACTCCAGCCAATTTTTTTATTGTTACGCTAACTGAAGCAATTTTTTTCCCCCTGCCCCCTACCCCTCCTCGTCGAAACCCCCACCCCTACTCCTTCCTTCATCTACCTAGCCCCATGAGTCCAGCTTCACCCCCAAAACTCTCCCTGCCTCCGTGAAGAAGGGATTTATGGTTCCTGGAAGGGAGAGTGACAGAGCGGTGTGCTGTAATGGTTTTACCTCTCAGGAGGTAGCGATGCTAAGCTACGCTCCTCTGCCTCCGCACGGGAGGTTGGAAGTAACGGCCCCGAGCAGGAGAAGCCATTCTTAGTCTACACGGGGAGCACAGCCATCACAGCAAATGACTGAAACAGAGCTCAGGAACAATCTGCACATAGACAGACACATGGGTTGACAGGGAAAACAGCTTTGACAAAAGTAACTTCCTTTTTTGGGTGTCTACAGTCTACAGCCATGCATCTATGAAGTTAGGCATTTATTTACAGCTAGCAAAGATGGTTGTGTTGTGTGTGTGACGCATGAATTCTGGATTGTTGACAGTCCGAGGAGGTCTGGGACGCAAGATGTATGCAAACGCATCCTGGGCCACATTGGAGGCTAATAAACAATAAATGTTTTTAGAATTATCATATTTTCCATAGACCTCCACAATTTGTATATATATTTTGATTATACTACTTCAAATTCATTCTCAGATTGGCTAAACATATAGCAAACGGCAGTAACAGCCTTTTTGGGAAGAGCCACGTTCTAATGCCGGGGTATGAACTGACGTACTCCGAACTGCCTAATCGGGATCAGTTCACCCAAAAATAATGTTAATGCCAGGAAGGAGCAGAGAGCATGCGTCACATAACAAATATTAATATATTACCATGTTCAGAACTTGGTAACACATTCAACTGCGGCAGCTGCAACTCCTCTGTCAGAAATATATTCACAGTGGTCAAGACATTGGGCCTGAGGTTGGCCAGCCAATATCTACTGTATGTAAAGGGAGAAGCTGATCCTGCATTTTCCATGTTTTAATGTGGCATGATAATTCTGGGAAGCCGCGATGAGAAGTACGGGAAATTCTCAAAAAGAAACCAGTGTTTGACTTGTTGATTTTTCTTTGGTTGGAAAGAGAGAGGGACTAATATTTGACTCTTATTTTGAAAGCTGCTCCGTTCTCTTGCACTGATGCGTGTGTATAAATAAGCACGTCTGTGGTCAGCTCACCTGTAGAATGTTTTGGTTCAAAATGTCTTATTTCTATAATAGCTTTTCGTGTCCAATGCACACTTGACGCCCGCATTATGATTTCATATGAAAGCTCCACCTCCTTCTTTGACCTCGGCGGCACTTTTTTCCAGTCACTAATTAGTTCCTTTACGAAAAGGTCAACGGTCTAAACTCCATCCAGGGGTGTGTGTCTGAAAGTTGTGTTTTGAGAAAATACCACAGAGCAGCTTCAAATCTGTGTACTTCAATTATTACATTATCATCATTCATTCATCCCCTCTCTCTCCTATTCTTTTCGTAGTTGACTCGTCAAAGGCTTGTGGACGCAGATGGGATCATCAACCCCGGGGCTTTCTACATCTATCTGACCGCCTGGGTCAGCAACGACCCCGTGGCGTACGCCGCCTCGCAGGCCAACATCCGCCCACACCCTCCAGAGTGGCCCCACGACCGCACCGACTCCATGCCCGAGACACGCCTCAGCAGTAAGTTCACGAGATATGGTACAACTGCAAACAGGTCGCATTAAGAGTGTAAAGGAAGTGTTTCTCTTTCACGCAAGGAAGAAAATTAAGCATTGCATTAATTTGAAATGCTGCGGTTTATAACTGCTACGTGTCGCAGCTCAAATAAATTACATTTACTAGGTTCTGTCTGAAACTTTAAGCTGAGCTCCTTGTCTGCCTATTAGCTTTCAGACGGGGTGGTAGACTCTACCGTAGCACTCCGTTGTGTGTGTGCGCCTGTGTGTGTGTGTGTGTGTGTGTGTGCGTGGGCGTGTGCGTGTGTGTGTGTGTGTGTGTGTGTGTGTGTGTGTGAGCTCAGGTTGCAGGGTCGACGACCAAGACGTGGCTCAATGTGGTCCTTCTAATGGTGCCTGTGGTGACTGCTATAATCCTGGCTACCATGGGGCCCTAGTATAACACACACACACACACACACACAGACACAGGGATACACACACAAACATTATTAAATCCCAGTGACCCCAAACACTACACACACCCTGTTCTAATTTCCCTACCACACACACGGTCTGTAATTCACATTAAAAAAAGTACATTCATGTTGTTGTTTGATTCCAGCCTGTGATTTGGTACAAGTCAGGAAGTGCTCCACGGGGGAGGAAAATGATTGGATAACAAGGAGAGGGACCGGGTTTTGGTGGGAGGTACAATTGGATAACAAGCAGGAAGTCCTTTACAGGGGAGGTAGGTGGGTGGGGGTATGATTGGATAAGCAGCGTGAAGTGCTCGGCTGTATGGGAGCTCCCCGAAGCGGATTGGTGTTGGCCCGAAGCCAACGTGTGTCCCTAAAATGTATAGTTGAGACGAGAACAGACCAAGCCATGTTAGCAAGTTCTCCAGTCTGACCCTGTCGGCACTGCAAAATACACACACGCGGGCGCACACCAGCACAAGGCGGCAAAAAAAAGTGTATTTCTATAACGAAATAGGATAGTTAGTAGAGCGATTGATAGATGCAGAGTTTCCGAGTATGCAGCAATGTGTTATTACAAAATCTGAACGAATACACTGTTTTGTCCGCGCCAAAGATGACCTCATCGCTGCATGACGGTCAGGTACGTGTGGTTATGCATCCGTGTTATGCTTTATGTGGCTGTGCTAAGTTTAGGGTGTGGTAATGGCGGTGGTTCTGACATTGTAATTACGGTGAATCAACGTTAGCCCTGACACGCTGCTGTGTCTGGAACTGATAGGCCCTCATTAGCCAAGCTGGCCCACAGACCGGCTGGGGTTGGAGTCAATGGAGCTCTGTTTCACACCGTTCCGCCCACCCCCGCCACACACACACACACACACACACACGCACACACGCACACTTGCCCACAGATGTAGCTACTCTTGGAGCGTGGTTGGATTTGGGGGGGAAAACCTTGATATTGGTGGTTTGGCTCAAGAGATTAAATTATTTCTGCAGATTCCTAATGTCTTTCAATCCGAACAGATGTGCAGATGTCATTGTTGCCATTGATTCGATGTCTTATCCTTTTCTTAATGTTTAGCAGTAATCCATTTTTCTGGATCAAAATGTCATCAACTTGCAAGGTTGACCTTTCCTTTCACTTTCCGTTCCATCCAGTCCCGGCTGCCGAGCCCATCGAATACGCACAGTTTCCCTTCTACCTCAACGGGCTCCGCGAGACGCCGCAGTTTGTGGAGGCCATCGAGAGCGTGCGAGCCATTTGCAGCAACTACAGCCGACAGGGCCTGCCCTCCTACCCCAACGGCTACCCCTTCCTGTTCTGGGAACAGTACATTAGTCTGCGCCACTGGCTCCTGCTGTCCATCAGCGTCGTGCTTGCCTGCACCTTTCTGGTCTGCGCGCTCTTCCTGCTCAACCCGTGGACCGCCGGCATCATCGTGAGTGTGACAGCAGACACAATATTATACAGCACAAGGCAGAGAAACATGCATGAAACCATAGGCTGCAGCAGACGTTGATAAAGATTTACATTTAGCTGCTTATTTGATTATCTACTAGTTTGATAGACCATGCCAAAATACATTTACCCAAGAATTGTGCTTAAGTACAATCTTGCAAGTTACAATTGTTATTCCACTTTCTAAATCCATTGGGCTGTTTCGGAGGAAAATATCTTGTGTTTTACAAATTTTAACTGAAACTTTGAATTATACAAATGTTGCATATGAATACAGAGCATTCGCATTTCACCGGCTTGGTAGCTAGTGACTGGAGCCTCCTTCCAGGGATGACTCGTGCTTTTAATGTTTATCTGCGACTGCTGTTGTTTGTAGTTTTCTTATTCTACTGTTATATTTCCAGTGGTCTGTGATAGTTTGGATTTCAAACTGCTACAGAGAAAAAAAACTCAACGTGTTTTTCTTTCATGACTTTTTATGTGTGGTCCTGAAGGCATCTCTAGGCGAGTCAGAAAGGATACAGGGCTGCTGTGTTATTGTAGCCCCAGTCAACAGTGTTTATCTTGTGCTGTTTTGTTAGGGCCAGTGTGTTTAGTCTAGTCCAACACTCCCAGACACAGATTCTGAAATGAATCGGGAAAGGACACAAAGTCGCTCGAGCAACTTGCTCCCACTCTAAACCTATAAAAAGTTTGATTTTATTTCCATCCTCCACACTTCTCCTCTGCCCAGTCTTTTCGCAAGTTTCCAAGGATACACATAAACACACATTCGCATACACAGGCACACACACTTAAAGCAGACACACAGACGTGTATACACTTGCACACATGCAATATGAACATGTAAACACACAGGTACATAATTCACACAGAAACACATACACAGATCACTCTGGTTTTTCTCTCTGGTGGGTTGGATTTTACGACAGGCAGTGGCCAGGCCACCTGAGCCCTTAAACAGAGGAGGAGGGGTGGGCCTCATGTTCATCCTTCAGGCTTTACTAGCAAGATCAAAAGGCAAGTTATGGAGAGGCGTCAAGTTTAACCATTTGGTCTGTCCGGGACCAGACCACCGCCAGCCCTGCAACGTCAAACCCTCAACCCTAAGCCCCCTCAAACCCTCTTAGCTATTTGCCCTGAAATCCATCTCACCCACACAGACACAGAGTCCTTGTTTAAACCTTGTATCTCGTGTTTAGATTTATACAGGTTGTTTCTAATCCCCTTGATATTGATTGCTGCTCGCACTTGGAACCAGAATGGATTTAGAAGCATCACTTGGGATCTGGTTTTGCTTTCATCTGTTGTAAAACAACAGATGCACCCTTGTCAACCTCAAGTTGTGTCAGAGTCGTTCTAAATCTAAAGAGCAGAAAAGGTGAAGTCTAGTTTAATTCCCTGAACATTTCTGGACGTGACCAACACCAAATGTTTTTCTCTGTCAGTGTCCACTTGTCTTCAGATCATCCAAAATGCACTTTAGCAGAGAGTCTAACTGGAGTCAGATGCTGCTCACAAACACTGCACACAAATACCCCCTCGTGGACAAGCAATGCGGATACTTACATGCATTATTCACCCACACCCACACATACATATATAAACACACACACACACACCGCTCCCTCCCCTGCCCACCTCAACCTTCTTCAAAGGGTTTGGGCCCCATGTAACCTGACACCTGTCAGCTGATAATGGCATTTACTCCCAGCTCCTGTCCTGCTCTACTGAAACCACCAAACACACACATATGTACACACACATACACACACATCCATAAACACACACATGCGGTTTGTACTTAACACTTCTCTAAGGCAGAATATCACATCATCCTCTTTTCGTAATGCACTCCATCTGTCTTGTGTACGTTCAGAGTCTACGTCAGCTGTAGATTCAAATGCTGTGAATTACTGTCTGTTTATCACAGAACAATAACACAGAAGATTCTCTCCCACTATGCTGACATGTGTTTCATGTGTTCCAGCCCTGGGAACTGTGGATAGAAGTTGTAATTATTATTATCCACACAGACAAAGAGCAGAGAAACATTTGACATAAACAAATTGGTGAAAACCAGTTTATTCTCTCCAAAAGAAGATGCTTGTAAAGAACGGTTCATGCAGATCCATGTCTTGTGAGAATTATGGGAATTTATCCTCAGAAACATGGTTCAAGCTGAACTACAAGTGCACAAACATAAAGTTAAACTTTCTATCCTACTTGTGGCCACGTTCAGCCAGAATATTGTGGGTTTTATCCTGTGTTTCATTAAACGTTTAGAATCACTTTTCATATCAATTTATCAACCACTTTTACTTTTTTAACTGAAACGCCTCCTTTTTCAGGTGTTGGTGCTGTCCCTCATGACTGTGGAGCTGTTTGGCTTCATGGGGCTGATGGGAATCAAGCTGAGCGCCGTGCCGGTGGTGATCCTCATCGCCTCCGTGGGCATCGGAGTGGAGTTCACCGTCCATGTGGCCCTGGTAAGCGCAAACACGCACAGTGACACAAACAACTAAGAATAAAATAACCTGCATCAATCAAAGTTAAGAAAGGGTTCATATAAGTCCTTGATATATGTGTTGGGTATCTTGTGTTTCGTAGGCATTCCTGACCGCCATAGGGGATCGTCACAGGCGGGCCGTGCTGGCATTGGAGCACATGTTCGCTCCGGTGCTCGACGGAGCCTTCTCTACCTTATTAGGGGTCCTGATGCTCGCAGGCTCCGAGTTCGACTTTATCGTCAGGTGAGCACAAATTGAACCTCGTGAGAAAATGCTGCTTTAATTCTGCCAACACAGGATTGATCTCTCACAAAGGTTATTGTGTGGCGCCTGTGTGGCGTTAGTAGACCGTTGAGACCATGCCTCAACCTGCATGTCACACAGGAATCTACCTGAGACACAAATCATGCATGAAGGCCGCACTCTTCCTCCCTACCCTCCCTCCATCTCTCTCTTGTCTTCCACCCGCATCTCAGTTTCATGCCCCCTCTCTGTAGACCTCCTCCTACCTGTTTTTTGTAAACTTCTCGGGGCTCAATCTCCGAGAAAACTTCATAAACAAGGCCTTTATCTTTCCCCACCTTCCTCTCCCCTGTGTATTTCCCCCCCCCCCCCCCCTTAATGCCTCTCATGCCTGACATTTTAGGGGAAATCAGGGGAAGGATGGAGAGTTGAAGGTCAGGAGGAGCAGGGAGGAGGAGGGCCTGGGGGGAGTAGATGACGAAGAAGAGGGGAGCAAAGAGTGCAGTGAAAGGGAGTGATAGGGGAGACAGAGCGGGAGAGGGGGTAGAGAAAGAGAACAGGAAGGTCCCTCTGGCTTTTGTAATCTTCTTCAGCTAGTTTAACTGCCCTCGCCAGACATTTATAAGTATGGGAAGGGGTAACAGGGTGGGGGGGCAGTCGTGGAAAGACAGGAGAAGTGGAAATTAAAGCCGACACACTTTGGGGGCTCTGCGGCGGTGGCTACTTTTGTGTGTAAGACAAGGGCAGAAAGGTAACAACCAGCTGCCGGTCACGGGAGGAAAATGAATGATAGTGTACATTCTGGAGGGTTATGAGAAGTTTCCACTGAGCGCAGTGGATAATTTAAAGTCTCTCATGGTCTTACGTGGCAGCACATGCACACATTGTTGTTGGAGGCTATACTAGGTAGCTATATAATTTGTTTGACCTGCTCCTTTAAGAACAGGGTGCACTGAGGTCCATGTGATTTTTAAGAGCACAAACTCTGTCATGTATATGGGCCTCTTATATACACACACAGACACACACACACCAACGTGCTTCCTGACCTTGTAATCATGAGGGTCAATGATGCTGTGCCTGCCAGTTAGAGCACGAGAGAGAGAGAGAGAGAGAGAGAGAGAGAGAGAGAGAGAGAGAGAGAGAGCTCATACACACACAAACACAGGGAGGCCTATAGAGCATCTCTCCTCACCTCCAGTGGTGAGCTCTGGTTCCTGGCTCGGTCCCGGGCCTCCATTTAGAGGTTCTGCTGTTGTCTGAGCAAACAAAGCAGCGCCCCAAGACGGTGCAATAACAACAGGCCCGGCTCGTATTTTTCTGCTTGCGCCGAAAGAAATGTTTCCCTGACTTTCCCCCGTCAGCGCTGTGAATGTTTTCACTCCAAACAGCCTAGCGGGAGCACTCGGCCCGATATGTGGGCTGCGCGCGTGCGTAGCGACATGCATGTGCATATTCACGCCCAAAGTTGATGTGGCAATTACCCATCCTGTTGTGAATGGAAATCATAACCCCCATCCCACCCGATTGCATCAGTTCCATTTAAAGACAGTAACAATTCTTCATTAAAATATCTAGACCTATGTTAAATATAAATGTATGTGTGAACTTACATTATCCAAAATGTTTCCAACAATGTTCAGAGAAATCCCTAATTTGATTCAGGACAATAGGGCGTTTTATTTTGGTGGACTTCTTCATGCACATCCTCTTTACCTGTGACCTTGACCGTTTCTGTAACGTCCCGGATACACGACGTACGACAGAGGAAAAACACGCTGCTCGCCATTCGACTGTTTTTCTTTTCCTTCCTTGGACTGTTATTCTTTGACGTTTGCTGCGTAACGTGAATAAAACTTTCACACATTACCATAGCCGTGAAGTTGATTTGCATCTGAGTCGTGTCAGGAACATTTTCATTGGCAATGGTTTTGAGGACAATAACTCCCATGATCCCAGACAGTGTGTGTGTGTGTGTGTGAACCTCTTCATGAACCTAATGATTTGCTCTAGATTTGTTTATTGTTTTTATTTAGTGAAGAGTTCATTGAAGGATGAATTCTCTTACAAGAACCCTGGGATTGATTCACACCCGCTCACAGCATGACATCCTGTACTCTGTTCACATGAATGTCCCAGCAGCAGTAGCACTGAGCAAGAATAAGTCGAGCTGGTGATCTCGTTGTTGGTTCCCAATGGGAAGTGAGGCCACCCATGCTGGGCAGACAAGGACTGGTCCTCACCTGTAGATGTTCCTCTGTGAATTGTTTTTCTCCCTGCACATGAATTGAATCTGAGGTCTAGTGTGTCTACACTCTGGTACCACACATACAAACAGCAGCGTCTTGAAGACTCAGGCAAAGGGGTTAGTGGTTCATTAGCACTTCCCTGAAAACCTGAGAGCCTCCACTGGAGACCCATGTCAGGAGGAAAGCCTCTCCATTAAGGGAGGAAGCTGGAGTGGAGCGTGAGGGAGGTTGGGATGGAGGGGTGTGTTTCGGAGTGGGGAGATTGGGGGGTCTTACCTGATACATTGGAGATTTAATTAGACAGAGGGGATTGTGCAGTGGCCGGGAATTTCACAGGGGCTTAGCTTAGAAAGAAGGGAGAGAAAAGAGAGGTGGAGGAGAGAGAGAGGAAAAAGAAATAGAAGAGAGAGGGAGAGAAAGAGAGAGAGAGAGAGAGAGAGAGAGAGAGAGAGGCCGGGGAGGGGGTGGCACTCTGAGGGTCCCCTTCTCTTTTTTCCCTCGACTAAATTGTTTAAATTCTATACCCTTCACTTCATTTGTTTGCTTCGCTCCCTCTCTCTTTTTTAGAGCCCGAGAGAAGAGAGTAGCGAGGGAGGCCCCTGTCCTCTTGCACGACCCCCCCAACCCCACCCTCTCCCCTCACCCCCTCCCACCATTTATTTTTTTTAAACCCCCATTTACCCCTTCCACCCCCTCCACTGACATTCCTCACTGCTTTGTTTTCTCCATGTTTGCTTATACACCACACACCCAAGAGAGAGTACCCTCGGTCCCAATAACCCCCCCCCCCCCCCCCCCTTTCCCTCCTGCGCCTTTGAATTAACAAGCTCCGGCTAATTATGGTTCCCCTTTTCTTTTCTCTCTGCGGCTTCTTTACGACTAACCCTCTTTAAGCGGGACTTAGAAACATGCAAGGTACATCTCTGTGTGTGTGTGTGTGTGTGCATTTGTGTGTGTTTAAGGAGTGGCCTTGCGTCTTTGTAGAGTTATTATTTCGGGCATGTGTGTTATTGTTGGTCTTACACATGTCTCTCCACGTCTAAAGCCCTGTGGTTTGCGCAGGTATTTTATTTGTTTACTTGCTTTCTTTGTTTTTCTTCTTGTGTTTTTCTGTGCTGCTCTGACGGACTCTTGTTTTGCTTGCGGTGTGTTTGGTGCCGACTTGTTACATTTAGTTAAATTAGTCCCCGCATTGATCTGTTTTTTGTCATGCGTCTTTTATTGCAGGTATTTCTTTGCCGTGTTGGCCATTCTCACAGTTCTGGGAGTCCTGAATGGTCTCGTACTTCTCCCAGTGTTACTGTCATACTTTGGCCCCTATCCAGAGGTAAGATTTTTTTTTAATTATAATTGAAAGAAAATGTAATTGTGTGTTTGACTAGAGAAATGCACCAACTCGCCTATGGGGAATCCTCTGGACAATATACTCCAAAGAATGTCCGGAGCGACTGACTGGCACATTGGCATTCTCACATGCAGCCCCTCCAAAGGATTTCAGGAGATTATCCAGAGTTCACTGCTATTTGAAAACATCTCAAGTCTCTTCACCTTCTCCTTTGTCACCTCTCAGGTCACACCTGTGGATGGTCGTAGCCGGTTACCGACCCCGTCCCCAGACGCCCAACCTCACGTGGTCCACTTCTCAGTCCGACCTCACCACACAACCACGGCCACCATCTCCGGTGCAGCCTCAGACTCTTCTGACTCAGAGTACAGCTCCAACACGACGGTGTCCGGCATCAGCCAGGAGGTGCAGAACTACAACCTGCCCTCGCGCAGAGGGGCAACCCGAGCAGAGGAGCAGCAGTACCACCTCCAGACCAGCAGAGGCAGAGCTGTCAGGCCAGAGGAGGACAGGAGAGCAGGATCAGGGCACAGGCGCTCAGCCAGACAGCCCGACCCTCCGGCCAATGTGACTTCGGTAAGGAAATATCCTGCATTGTGCTGCTTGTTTAATGCTTTGCCTGCAGATATGCTCTTGTTTCTCACATTATAGAACTAAACGTCTCACTGTGTACCTCTTCAGTCTGTCTCCTCTCAGGGTTGTGATTCTGGGCCCCGACCAGGAGCCACTCGGCGCAACAGCGGCAGGAACCCCAAGAGCCAGCTGCACTGGCAGGTCCCGCCCCCAGCCCGCCCGCGCATGGACGCTTTTGAAACTCCTACTGAGGCTGGGGGCCATTATGGCTCAAACAGCCATAGAGAACACTCAGCAGGCAACAGAGCCCGCTCTTCCCACAACCCACAACCTAACCACCACCTCCCACACCATCACCCCAACTCTACCCAATATTGCCAACCCATCACTACGGTAACAGCGTCGGCCTCCGTCACCGTTGCCGTTCACCCGGCCCCCTTGTCCAATCAGGGCCCCTCCACTTCCTCTTACCCAGGGTACACTGCAACAGACAGTTACTGCCCCTCAGGGCCAGAGGCGCCCGAGGCTGCTTTCCAGGACCCACACGTGCCGCTGGACACCCAGACAGGGTCCAGGGGAGACACGGTGGAGGCCATGGAGCTCCAAGATTTGGAGTTTGAGGCAGCTGAGAGCAACCACGGCAGACGGGCGAGCTGAGGTGACTTTTCAGCTGCTTGAGTAGATCCATAGAGTATTTAGTACAACGGTCATTTTAGAAAAACCTGCT
This sequence comes from Platichthys flesus, assembly GCF_949316205.1. Lineage (NCBI taxonomy): Eukaryota > Metazoa > Chordata > Actinopteri > Pleuronectiformes > Pleuronectidae > Platichthys > Platichthys flesus. The sequence continues at coordinate 9,195,658 of NC_084947.1, forward strand.
TTAAAATATACTGACACTCTAACATCCTTTTTGTTTTCAGTTGTGGGGAACGGAAGTACAACGGCCAAAGATGGACTCCTCTCTATTACTAAGCAGCTGACCTGGCCTGGCAAAGCCCGGCTCACCACCCCCCCCCCCCCCCCCCCGACCTTAAAAAGCGAAAAGACTTGCCAGTGTTGCCGTCATGGTCATGGTGCTCATTCTTACTGTAACCCAGTGGACTTCTGTCTTAGATATTAGATTCTATCAATATTTAAAAGATGTATACATATGTAAATATGAACAAAAAGTAGCTATAATTTTAGGAGCCGTACAACTCCTCATGGTAACAGACTGGGGCTGCCATTTTTTATGGTGTGTGTAAGGGTGTCTGCGTGTGTGTGTGTGTGAGTGTTAATGTGTGTGACTGAGTGAGTGAGTGAGAGAAAGAAAGAGAGAGAGAGAGAGAGATAGATTTCTGATTACTGTTCACTCATCTGTGGATCTGTGCCATTAGGAAGCTTCATCCAGACAAATGTACCTGTCAGCACGCAACGCTGATGCTCAAAATATTTTTTTAAATGATATACATTTATAACTCTATGCAAATGTCTTTTTAAACAAAACAAGTGATCTGTCTACTTATGTGTGTGTGTGTGTGTCTGTGCGTATACATGTGTTTTTGTATTTGTGTGAATGTGTGTGTTTGTATACATGTTTGTGTGTGTGTGTGTGTGTGTGTGCAGGGTTCTATGATGTGAAACAGCCCCATTATTTTCTGCCTTCTACATCAGATTCATCCTCAGAACAGACTAACAGTTACACTCATTTAAAACATGAGGGAAATTGTTATAGTCATCAAACAGGGCCATGGTATATATATATATTTGTGTGTGTGTTTGTGTGTCTTTTGTGTGTTCATTATTGTATAAAGGTACGCATCTTAAACTATTAATTTTTTTTATCACAAACCTGTGGTAGTTATGAAACAATTACTGTTTAACTTGACACGCTATGCGTGCTATTTAAGATGAGCAGATATGAAGAATTTTGTTTTGTTTTGTTTTTTGGTTATGGCCTCTGCATTGGAACCTGTTTCTGCTCTCAGCTTTGTATCAGTGTTCGGCTGCTCTCTGGTTTTATTTTTTACTGTAAAGGTTGTTTTGTTTAACCCTAGCAGGCTCAATACAGGTTCTGTCATTTAAACTGACACACAAATATCAAACCCACCTCAGAAACTCGCGGTGCCATTACAGGGACATTCACGTTACTGATTTTCTTCTGGAACAGGGTCAACAACAGGGGGCTCTAACTCTGCTCCCTTAGTGACTGTGTCTAACGGATAAGCTAAAGTTCAAACTGTATACTGTACGACCACGTACAACTTCGCACTCGATTACGTTCAAACGTCATTCTCACCAATATCTCACCTCAAGTTACTTTTTGTGTCTGTTCAACCAATAAGCTAGCCCCTGCAGCCTGCTCAGGGCTAAGCCCTATATGGCCTGACAGTGTGTCTAATGTGTGTCTTAGTTTATAAGTGTGTAAACATTCATGTTTGTGTGTACTAGTTTATCCTCTTAATCTCTCCCAGTTCTCCTTTAGTGACAGTAAAGATAACTGGCCCCAATTTGGCCTCAGCGTCCTCTCTGACCTCAGCTCATAAAAATCCACAACATAACGCCATGACACTAATTGGGACCCCTCACCCCTTCCTCCAAATGCCAAATGGCACAGCCCATAGCCTCAGGGGGGTGAGTTTACACCGCCAGCACCTCGCTTCACTTGCAATGGCCAGTTTCTATCTGTATGTGCGTCTATGTCAGCATGCAAATGTGTGACCCCCCCACCCCACCCTCCCCGACCCCCTGGTTCCAGACTTTTAGGTCCCTCAATCACTGCCTCCACACCTCAGTTTGCCTCTCACTTCCTGTTGAACACATGTAGCTCCTCCCTGAAGTCTTAGCAGTTCTACACTCTCTGTCCACCGTGTTACGTCAGCTGCTTGCATGAAAGAGGTTGTTCTGTATTTTGTTTTATGTTTTTTGTTTTCTCCCGATGTCACATTGGCAGTAGCGGAGAGAATCATCGCTGGCAACTATTTTATTCATTTTTAAATGTTCTTGTTTTCAACGTTGAATTGCGATATTTATATTTTTGTAATATAAAACATGTTTTTGTTCTTTTCTTTCATCAATGTTGTGATGCCAGTGGATAAAAAATGCAGGGATTTTTATGTCTATTGAAAAAAAAACACTATTACAGTTTATTCTGTATAAAGTGATCTGTATAAAGTGCTTACTAATGTTAAATAGGAAAAAAAGAGTATATAACATTTTACACTACAGGTCTCATCATAGCTCTTAGAGGATTTTAAAAGGAAAAAAAAATCAGTGGTTCTTCCAGACTACCATTTTGGTCTTGGTTGGCGTGGATGTATGCTGTTTTCAGTTACAAAGATAAATGTATGCCATATAATTTATTTATATGAAAATTTATTTTTGTAGTGTACATAGTAGTTGTCAAGGTATTTGACAGAAGTATATTTTTAAAGAGTTTATATGTAATGATATACCATAACAGAAAAGGTGCACACTTTCATTGCTAACTGTCTTTTGAGACAACATCAACACCTCCCCCTTCAGTATTATGTTCCAATCCTTGGAGAGAGACAGCTGTTTCTATGGGTTCGTCAAAGGCTAGCCATGAAAGTAGAAAATTGTACTAGCTCTCTAAATATTAATGTTCAAACACTGATAGAATTCTAACAAATAAAAATATTATAACTTATTTGTCTCTTTGTTCATAACTTTAATAAATGGAAACTTAAAAAGATGCTTTGGTCTGACAGTGAATTGATTGTTTCAACATGTTTTTGTCCTTTAAATGTGCAGCTGGACACGATGACAAATACTACTTATAGCTTGCTTTCCTATAGATTATATATAGTCAAACACACTGAGTATACACGGTCAGATATGAATCCATATATTTCTTGCTATGACAAGAAGGCGCCTGTGCTAACTACTGCAACACAGCCCATAGCTTAGTTTTCTTAGGTTTATAGGACACTCTAAGACTCACTTATCAACATGTAGTATCTTGTGTTAAATAATAATAATAAGATGAAGACTATATGAATGTAAAAAACAATTCATTATCACGCATTAGAAAAAAAAAAACACAAAAACATAATCAATTGCATTTCGGTGTTATAGGGTCATGAACTGTACTATAGCTCGACCACTCACTCTTAATGGAAATTATGTTTTAATATTCTTCATTATGAATTTTTGCATTCATCAGAAGTGTTCATTTGTGAGTTGAAGAAGTGCTGATGGCAGATTTTGTTGCCTGAGCGCCTGGTCAGAGGTGTCCCCCTGTTTCAATTCTCTGTACAACACTCAACTAACCAGTTGCTGAAAGGAACTTTCTAATGATCTCAGTTAACGTTGTGCAAAAAGAAAGCAAATACACATAATACCCAAAATGTTACACAATCATTCTATACACTCCAACTCACACTTTTCATCCTTATCTCTGATGAAAATAAATCCCCCTCCCCCCGTGCAAGTCAAAACATTTCTAGTACTCTCTATGAAGAATAGCAACAGGTAAACCCTCCCTCCCTCCCTCCCGCAGTGTAAAACTCTTTGACATCTGGTCTGGAACCCGGCTGCCGTCCTACCCGACAGCCCACCCAGCTCCACCCCTGCAACCCCACCTCCTCTCCCTGTTCCGTATGATTTTGATTGACAGCTTTATAGACTGCAAGGAAATTGGTTGTAGTTACAATACAGCTGGTCTGTTCGCTGTAATGAAAAAGGGCATGTGGCCTTGAGCTTGCAACACTGATGGTGAGGGAGGGAGAACGAGGGAGCGAGGAGAGCGCCCTGTCAGCTTTATGGGTGGCAGCTATTTGCTGCAATCATCTTGTGTGTTGCCACATTCTGCACTTCTGCAGTGTGTCCTTTCTGTTGCTCCTTACCTAAAATAAAAGAATCGGTTTTCCCGAGCCTCAATCTCAACCTGAACCTCAAGCACGAAGAACTCTCTGACCCTGGATCAGCGGTTGGACACAGGCAGTAGGCATGTCATTATCTTTTAAAAGCCAATAAAGGCGCACTACCCTGCTGCATGCTGTCCAACCGGGGCAAAGGGGCAGGCTGACATCTTACAAATGACAGGGTGTGTTTGGAGAGCTGGGTGGCAGGGTGCTTTGTGTCACGTTTTGAACTTTTCTAACCGGACTTGACATTTTTAGCCCATTGCTCAAGAAAACACAGGACAAAGGTAGAGGCCGATGCACGTGTTGCCCGTGATGATCGTAATGGGACTGTTAAAGGGTCTTAGAATTTCAAGAATGTGTCATTGTAGTTTTAGGTAGTTTTCATACCGTAAAACCGTTTTAAAATGATTATGATGGTACACAAACTTATCTTAGGGACATGGTATTGCATGTGTGTATTTACAACCGTGCTCCCAAGACACCTTGAATCTATGGCTGTGTCTCAATGCAGGGGCGGGATCCTTCAGAGGATGCAGCCGCCTCCTTAGTGCGCCATTAGACTTTGTTAACAACTAGGGCCGAACAGAAGTGTGGTGGTCTAGATTACAGCGTCTTTCAGGAATTGGCATCGCCAGCTTGTCCCACTTTATCCCTGTTGCCTATCAACAAAGCTGAAGTTTGACACAACAATAAAGTTGAAATGCTTTGTTTAACATGTTAACTGTTACCGGTCGGTTGAGTCGAAGCGTGATACCCAAGCATCGGACATCTGGTGGCTTGCTGGCACAATTTCCTCTTTGAAAACTGGTTCATTAAAGAAGTGAAATTAATCCTGGTGTAGGTTGGCCCGAGAAGGATCCACCGGTTGGAGCCTTTCTGTCTCTGGTAAGGATGGATGAAGAAAATCAGCCACATTTGAAGGAGCCTGCGAAATAGTGTTTGAAATGTGACACAATGTGTGTTCAAACGCAGCCTCTGAAGGATGCAGCCCCTGAATTGAGACACAGCTTATGTAACCAGTGTACCTTGCTGGAACATTACGGCACGTCACACGCCAACGACCAGAGCGGGAGCTAGCAGTTAGCCATAAGACACAACCCGCTCGCCATTGTAAGGGTGGACATCACGGTAGAGCCGCCAAAGAAACTGAGGAAGAGGTTGTCAGAGGAAAGGAAGAAGAGGATAAGCATAAGTTACATTTGATACACATCATGATCCAACATTGATAACTGCATTGACTTGTCAACAAATACACAAGTCTATAGCTGTGTGCATTGGAAGGCTCAGGATCCCACTCTTGAAAATACTACCTCTGCTGATTCATTCACTCGGTACAGCAGTTTGTTATCTGTGTCCAGCTCATGGTTGTTCGAAGGCGACATGGTTCATTGAGTTCTAATGTTGTTAAGGTCTCTTTCCCCAGGACCTACCTCATCTGCTGGAGGACCCCGGGTCACCAAACCAACACACGCCGCCTTCTCCGACCCTGCCTTACCCTTTCGCTCCCCCTCACCTCCAGCCTTTTCACACACACACACACACATACACACACATACACACACACAGTGTAGCCTTCAGAGGTGCACATACTGTGAAGTGTGCTCCACTACAGCTAATGAACTCTGTCTTGTTAATGAACGAGTGTTTCCTGTACCTGTCCTCTCAGCCAGCAGAAAGGGGGTCGGGGGGGAGAAAGACAGAGGAAGGACAAAAGAAGGAGAGAGAGGAGGTAATTAAGAGGTTCCTTCTCTGCAGGACAAATGGACTGTTCAGCAGTGGCTCAATGCCCAGACTGGGTGACAATGGAGCGGATGGACAACCCACAGAAAAGTTTCTTTGGACTTATACATTGATTTTCTTTTTTTCCACAATTTCTCACCTATAATCTTTGTGAAAGGAATTCTATTATTCTATTGAAGTATTTATTCCTCTGTTCCAGTCCTCTTTTTCCATCCATCTTTGCCTCCCTCTGTCTCTTTCCATCCTGAAAGGCTTGTCCATCATCACCTGCCGGCAGAGCTAAACCCTCTAAGTGTGTAGTCTCCTCTACATGAGTGATTGCTCTGCTGAAATGACTTTACGGGACACTCTCACACACACACACACACACACACACACACACACACACACACACACGCCTGCCAGATCCAGGGACAGATTTACACATTCTTTATAAAAACAAAAAGAAAACAGAGTTTCAGAATAAATCTGCAGGAAGCCTCTCAGGATGTGTTGATAAGATTTCAGATCCAGATGAACGCTGGTTTTACCTTTGAGGCCTCACAGACACCTTGAAAACCATTCAACTCCTACTTGTGTTTACTCCTGTGTGTGTGTGTGTGTGTGTGTGTATGAAAACGGACTCCTTGCCAGATGACTGTACTTCTTATTTTGCTTATATTTGCCTGAATCTATCTATGATGACTTTGCGTATAAGGGTTAGGTGGATGATATTGAGTTTTTGTGATTTCAAAAGAAATATTTAAACCTTTTTAAAATAGAACATAAGTCTATTTATAGACATATCGCATGAATCAAGATATATAGTTTTCATAATAGATGAAAATGTGTTAATTAGTCAAATGGACGCTAAAGATGGACCTTATGTTTAGGTCCCATATTGTACAAAGTGAGATATTTATTGGGGAACCCTTGGGGCCTTATTCACATTCACGATCAGACGAATCGTTCTTATTCTAATGATGACCTCATCTTCTTTCACATTTGGTTCACAAATTAAAGGATTATCCAATGAGTAATAGCGTTATTGCACCAGTGTGATCAGGGGCCTCCTAGAGGAAGATGGGAAGATAGGGAGAAAGTTCAGTTGAAGGCCCAGCTCTAACAATCACAGTTCATCACCGATATTCCTATGTCCTTTTTGTTATAAAACAGGTCTGGGAGATATATATAAATTCTTTAAAAATAGAGAATAAAGCATCACCATTTTCAACCGTGCAGATCTGGACTCACCATCTAACTGTCAGGACAAATCTGTTATATGCTTTATTTTGGTTCCATCTCTATCAAGGACTCTTCTTAGTCTTGGTCTCTGATTGGCCCGGCTGTCCGTCACTCAGAAAACATTCAGCCAATTAGAAAAATAGACTCTGAGCCTCTCCTCGTGCTAAACTAAAGTAATCAGCTACTGGCTTTAGCCTCATTATTACGTACAGCCGTTTATATTGAAGATGACAAATGCTGATTATTTCTGTATGTTTGTCTCGCAGAAAACCCCCAAGCCTTTAATAAAATGTGACACCTTTTTAAGCTTAAATGCCATATCTCTCCTCTCCTCTTTTTTATTCTGTTCTTTTCTGTCAGCGGTCTCAAGGTGGGTGGCTTTGGGTGGGTTTCGGTTCTGGTTTTCAGTCCCACCCCCGGGACCCGTTTGACTTGGCTGGATGTTTTATCTCCCACAGAGGGAGTGCGTTCCTTCTACGAGACGGATCCAGAAGAATGTGAGGTCCAAGTCCCCAGTGGCCGGAATTACATAAGCTCAGCGTTACAGAGCAGTTCTGTGCTAGAGCTGCAGTGGTGAATAACAATAAAATAGCCCTCATGAGAATGATGTCTAAAGCCTGCGTGTCTGCGGACTCGGACTTAGTCTCTGTCCTCATACTGAACACAAAAAGTGTGTCAAATTGAATATTTTGGATTCAGAACTGTTGCTTTTCATGGCCAAGAATTCCCTCATTGACCACAATCATTTCAATGACACGAGCGACTGTGTGCTACACAACTTTCCTCGTACACGACTACAGCTCTCCAGGAATCCTACGACAGAAAGAGGGAGCCAAAAGGAGGGAGGGCCAAGACAGTGAGGGAACCAGATCCAATTCTTAGAAACAGCTGACACGATTCACGGTGCGTTCAGCGGCTTTCAAAGGCTTCCGCCGCAGGAGAGAGGTGCACCTACCGAGCCAAAGATCGTATCCGTCTCATCGTCTGCAGTGAAAACCTCAAGAGATTCGCCAAGATTAGTATTAGTGTTGGCTGTTGTTGCTGCGTTCAGACAAACACGCTAAACGAAACGCTGACGTGCAGCCGGTTTTTCGTAGTATTTTCCCTACTGGCCTTTTTTTTTTTGCGGCCTCGTATTTCTTCTGTGCAGGAGCAGAAGTCAGACCACCCCGCACTCGACCTCGACATGGAAGCCCTGGAAGAAGGAGGTGAATTTTGATACAGGTATAGAAAAGAGAAAGTGCACTTTGCCAACTAGGGATGGAAAGACAAAGTCAATGAGAGAGAGAGAGAGAGAGAGAGAGAGTAAAGAGAAATATGTAATCAAGTCACAGAGAGAGAGAAAAAAAGACGCAGAGTAAAGACAGATGGAAAAGCAGGGAGGAGGAAAAGTGAAGGAAGGGCTGGACGATGGTTGATGGTGGATGGGAGTAGCCGTATGAGAGTAATTATAATGACTGATGTTGTTTACTCCCATTTCCCCTCGCATCATTTATTCTGTGGAGGTGGAAAACCAACCCGCTCTTTCTTTGTGTTACAGACGAGCGCTAAGGAGCCGTGCCAAGCCATGTCACACTCTCTCCTCTTCCGCTTATACTGGAAGCATTTATCCTGCCCTCCGCTTCTCTCCTTCCACCCTCCTTCGCTTTTCGTCTGCTTCATTTGGACTTCCCTCGCTTCGTGTCGTTAGTCTTAACTTTCCGTTCGCCCTGGTTTTTCTATCCATCTCCCTCTTTCCATCCCTTTGTTTTTTCGCGTGATCCGAACTTAGCACATGCAAGATGTTAGCGTGATGTACGAGCGTTTACGCTGAGGATGACAAACTGAGGCTGGATGCTGTCATCCCTTTCTCCCTTTTGTTTAACGTAGTAGGCACACGCGGTCCAGATGAACACACACCACCCACCTCTTTGTTTAAACTGCGCTGTTTGTCTCTGCCAGAAAACATGCAACAATGTATGGAAACAGATGCATCATCTTAAGACACAAGGGGGACAGAAGAGAGACAGACAAAAAAAAAAGAACCACACCACTAAATATTATCATCTGTGTCTGTGAGTGTTGAGCGAAAACACAATTCACCAAAGTTGAACAAATCTGGAGCATCTGATTTCATGTCTCACACATTGTACATTTATATGTGTGTGTGTGTAATGGGTGTGTGTGTGTCATAAAATAAATACACACTACTAAAATACAGTAAAGTTGAGGAGGGTCTTTCCTTGATGATGATAGTAAACACTGGCCTGAGGAGAGGAGACATGTTTTTTTCGTCTTCCATCTTTGCTTATTGATGCTGGCACCATGACAGATGCCTAATGAGGAACAGGGCTGGAGGAGAGCTCCGAGGACCCCGGGGGGAGGCTCAGTCTGAGTCAACACTCAGACACATGTACAGAAAATGTATACACGAGCACACACACACACACACACACACACACACACACACACACACACACACATGCATGTCTGGTGTGAATGCACAGAGATGAGCTTGTACAGTATTTACAGAGAGAATGATAAAATAGATGTCACACATACTCACTCACTCTGAGCTCCAATGTAGAGGCACTGAAACATTTGGTCTTAATGAGGATTCAAGATCCGATACTTCATGGCGACTTGGTTAATGGGAACTCACTTGGGACAGAGAGACTTACAAATGACTTGAGGAGATATAACAAACCCCAGAATAAACACTGAAGCAAGTTAGAAACATTACTAAAGCACATACCGCCACTAAGACCCACTGTCCCCTTCAATCCAATCAAGCAGTACCTAGTTGCACGTGGTCATAGATATCAGTTTCCTCAACGTGCCTGACTTTTTAAAACTAAATATCCAAGAATTATTCTCATAGCAATCAACGGAAATTTGGAAATGTTTTAAAGAAAGTGAATGGTGTGCCCCCCCCCGATCCAGATCCATGCAGAAAGTGAATGGGTTCGTCTCTGACCCATTCCACATCCTCAAAACCAGGTTTCATGGTAATCTGACCGGGGTGAAAACATAACCTCCTCGGCGGAAGTAAGAAACTGCGTCGATAATAACACTGCAGTCAAGTCACTTTATCAAATGTGTTTTAACAGAGACTCCACAGTGGAGCTGTAATCGAGCTGTTGAGAGGTTGAGTCAGAGAAAACAATGAAGTGAGTGGAGTAAAATAAGCAAAACGGACATAGATTCGATTTTAACACATATATACACACACGGTCACACTCACACACACCTAAACACTTCTGAAACAGTTCAAATAGGCAGGAGAGTTATGAGTATATCTCAAATATATCAGCCCCATATCTCCATGATGAACTGATGCAATCTTGTGGGTCTGAAAACCAACCCCGCACACACGCACACACACACACACAAACTTACACACCCTCACCACACACGCACACTCAAACTTAAACAGAGACATGATTGGAGTGGAAGCTGTCGGAGAAGGATTTCAGAGCAGGAAGTGTGTAATTATCGTGGACGGAGGGGCAGATGGATGGATGTGTGTGTGTTTAACACTCCCACTCAATTTCCCTGCAATCTACTGGACTAATAGGAAACAGGTGTACATCTGAGTGTGTGCGAGTGTGTGTGAATGCACGTAGACACTCAAAGCAGTACACTGTATTCATGTGTGTATTTAATGTGTCACGGTAAAAACGGACACAGCTCTGGGATCAGGTTGCTGAACTTGGACGACACATGAGTGACAGGGACAAAGTTTTGTTGAGGGGCCACCTGCATTTCTCAGGGAGTTTTAGATTTTGGAACAGTGTAATCCAATTTTTTGCTCTTTACATTAAACAGTTAAATTGAGAATTATAATTTATACAAAAATGCAATGTATTGCAATTGACCAATAGAGAGACAAAGCCTGGAACCTCTAGTTGCCTAGTCTAATTATTTTGAGAAATTGTTCCATTTTATGTTTATTAATTCGGTTTGGGGTAGTTGAGGGTTTTTGTTTAGGCTTAAAAGATTATTTTTTTTCTGCATTTATTTAATTTGACTTTTTCACTGTACAAGTTTACAATCAGGTGAGACATGGCTGCTGGTTATGATTTTTATTTTTTGTAACTGATTGCAAATGTGGAGTTTCGGACGGTTCTCTTCTTACCTGCTGATTAGCAGGCAGCTGTGTTATATGTAACCATATGTAATCAGAGGGAGTACAGGATTTACCTGAGGAACACACACACACACACACACACACACACAGACACACAGACACACACACTAGCAGCAAGAAAGCCCAGCACAAATCAATTAGTGTAAGATACCTACATAAATACCTGTATGCTCATGTGGACAGTTAGAATTCCTAATTGTGTATGTGGCCCTCTCAGTTCATGCAGTGTGTATGTGTGTGTGTGTGTGTGTGTGTGTGTGTGTGTGTCCGTGTTTATGTGCTGGTGCGTCAGCCTCATGCGTGCAGTGCTGTTTCACATTGGTCACAGAACCTTTCTGTCTTTCTCAGCCAATCCCCAGCTTCCTCTCAAAGCAATAAAAAAGCGAGCTTTAAAATGCCTTGAAATGCCATAAATTGTGGCCTCCCTCAGATTACATGTGTTTATGCATTAAAAAGAAAGCAGCACATATATGTGTGTTTTGTTGTGTTTGAATTACTTTGAGTTATGTATTTTTACCTGAGCAGAGCGATGAGAAAAAAGGGTTGGTGTAAGGTTAAGCCCTGTGTTCCTCTAGGCAGGATTTCATACACATCTTCTGTGACAGCTCAAACCAGACAGTACAAGGAAGTAGAAACTCAGTGAGACTTGATTTCCTTTTAAGCCTCCTCTGCGCAGGATATTTTATTTTCTACTTCTGTGGATTTTTGGTTGAACACGATGGACTCTCAGAAACCGCCACAATGTCTGTTTCATCTCTCGTCAGAGCAGAACCTGCGTAATCCAAGAATGTGGAGAAATGGGCAGAACTTCCATTCTGAAGTATGACTGATAATTGTGATTAATTTTTGTAACATAAACTCAATCTATACAGACTAAAGTGTCACATGTTGCACTTTGCTGAGTTTTATTGTATACAATTATCTTTAACTCCATCATCAGTGTTTGTGTGTTTGTCTGATGGGAGGATTGTGCACTCAGTACTTAACTTATTTCCATGACATTTTTGTGAAGGGGTGAGGCATGACCTAAGGAACAATCTATTAAATCTTCATCTTCATCAAATCTTGGGAGTTTTCCTTTCCCTTAACGTGGCGGTTTGCCTTCATGGAGGTATGCTCCTCCAGTTGTCTACATGTTATCACTGATGATTTAATTGAGTGAAATGCCTCCAAGAGACAGTTGCATGACCTCGATGGTGAGAAACACAAACCTGGATGTTCACTACCACTATACCGGCCACAATAATTTAGAAGAAAGTATAGTTATTTCATGTCTTTTGAATATTTCCTGTTTTTACTGACGTTGTCCAACCTGACCATCAACCTAGATGTAAGAGAAAGAAAAAAAAAGCAAACCACCACACACACAGTTCCAGACACACAGGAACACAGGAAGACCAGAAGGAACAGATCCTTCGACTCCTTGTGAGATATAAATCCATTTATGAGGGAGAGCTGGGCCCTGTCTGGAGACACCCCTGACAGCTCTTCCTTTCACTTTTCAAAAGTGCTCCCCCCCCCTTTCTCTCTGCTAACAGCCAGACATTCAGAGTTAAGCCCGAGCGGATCTGAAGATTTTTAACGGCACATTCCTGTGCTTTGATTCGAACGTCTCCTTCCTTTCTGCCTCCATGGCTTCTTCAACTGTCCTCTGTGCTGCAGTGGCCGAGACAGTTGCATCCAGAGAAAGACCAGAAATTGAAATGTAGACTTGGAGACATGAAGGCACAAAGGTTGACACCGGTTCTGAGTGATGGAGAAGAATGGGATGAGCAAAGATCTTGAAATGCCTAATCCAATGCATCCGTATTCAACATATATGATTGGATAGATGGATGGACGGTGAGAGTTGGAAGTTTAAACCATCAGGCTGAACATATTCCCATTCAAATCTAAATTATTTATGCTTCAATATTGTTGCTCAACCTTCTAAGATAATTTCTGTGTGTCAATTTAAAACAAAGTTCAAGGTTACTGACATTAACATAAAATTAAACACTTACTAGATGTATCTGTGTCTTGTCAATTTTGTTTTATAATACTCTTCATTTTTGGCTGAGGCCTGTGCTGCTTTCGGGGTCATGTTCCTAAAATATCTGCGCTAAATTGTCATAGAAACAAAGGTTTGGACTTCAAATATAGTTATATTGTGTTTGCACGAACACGTTCACACAAACATTTGTTAGACGAGAAAAGGGTTAGGTTTGATGCATTAATTTGCTCTGTAAAAACAATTAATTGGATGCCAAAATGAAAATACACAGCTCAATGCAGCTGACTGCATGGTTCATATTTTCCTCTTGTGGTAACCAGCAGCAGACACCACACAGACTCAGCAGACTGACCATCAGAGCAGCATCAACATGTGGTGCAATGAGACAGACGTCAGGCCACTGGCATGACCAGGTAGGTATAATGGTTTTGGTCTGGACCAGTTGTGGTAATAGGATTGGTCTGGGTCAGAAATGACAAATTTGTCAGCATATATGCTGCCCCTGCTCTGCGAGCTCGCAACCATTTCCAGAGAGTGATACCCAAGCGCTCCTTACCCAACCACAGCTTCCTCAAGGTCAAAAACACAAATACCATATGATTCCCCCCAAAAATCTATTCTATCTATATGCATATTTGCCCTTAGGGTCTGGGCCCAGATGAAAAAGAGATGAATTCACGCTTTACTCTTTATACTGTTCTAAATTATCCAGTTGGACAAAATGAGGAGGAACACCTGAAAGTTAAGATGGCAAACCTAACCCACTTAAAAACAAAATGATTAATATAATATATATTTTTGTCTGACATACATGTGTCTGTGAATGTTCTGTCTTCAGTTTGCTTTGAAATCACACACACACACACACACACACACACACACACACACACACACACGCATACACAGACACACGGCCCAGTGGCTGCCCGTCTCTCAGCTCTGTAATAATCACAGAGTAGCAGTACAGTAAAAACACACGTGGTTTACACTTCATTTCTCCTAGCATCCATATGTGTGCCCATGCAAGCAAAATTAAAAGCAACACACATGCAAGGCCACAAGGACAAACACACACATACATAAACACATTCATACACACACAAAAACATCAGTGTGTAGGTTTCCACTTTGGGCATCAAACCACACTCAAGCTTTTGCCGTGGTTTTTCTTTCCTTCTCTTTCGTTTTTTCGAGTGTTGCCAGGGACCTTAATCCAAACCCATATGCTGATGTTTTTACAAGACACACATACACACACAAACACACACACACACACACACACACACACACACACACCCCACCACCCTATACGTGGGGAGATCTAGCCCTGGTAGACCTAAATGTTGGCAGCGAGGGTGGAGCCGACGGTGGACCTGGACCAGCGCCTTTATGATTTCAACTGCTGCCTTCACTGGACTTTTACTGATGGAGACACCAACATAAATAAGTTATGTGCTGGTACTTTGATCAAACGTCAGAAACAGTTTATGATTCAAATATAGGTAAAGTGTGTGTTTATGTCAGTGTAAGGCAGGGATTTAAAAGTTTTCAATAAAGTTGTATTTGATTCTCAGCAGCGTTGATAACGTTAAAACCTGAATAACTTCACCATAAGATCACATTTAAAAACACGAGCATTTCAAGTTTTAAATCCTTTTGAAATGAACTCTTCTTTTCAAGTGTGACGGACCGGAACTAAAACTAGAAACGACCTCATACACTTTCAAGTAGATGTGTTGAAATATATTTGAACGAAAAACCTTCTGAAAATTTGAGAAGAAAAAACAAGAAAAAAAAGATGCTGCACCTCAAAGACGTTCATACACACAGTTTCCATGTTCTCCTCGGGAAGCAGGCATCGAGTGCCAAGCTACGGGAGGAGAAACACACCAACACACCCATGCACACACACACACCTGTACACACACCACTGCCAACTCATACACACCCACAGGGCCACGTTTTTTTCCCCACTGCAGAAATTGTGATGTCTAATGTGGAGCCACTCGATAACTTTTAACACATTCCCACAGCGAACAGACTGCACCGCATCCCTGTATGTACATGTGCAGGGCCTGTGTTATTTAAGTCTTTATTTGACCACACAAACAAATGGATAAGAACTATGTACTCAGGAGAGACGCTGAATCAATGATAAAGTGTGTGTAGCAGCAAAAAAAACACTTCACTTGCATATCATCTTTTTTGCATCCACGCAGCCATGGACACATTCACACGAGATCACGCATGTTTGAACAACCGTTTCCTGGTTCACCTACAGGCGGCTCTGGGTCAGCCCGGAGCCTCTGGGTGATTTGTCAGCTCAGGCCATACGGGCCGGGAACCCTTCAAAGTTTGCTTTGGATTCCAGAGGGACACCACTCTGGGACCCCCTGAATTCCTGGCCATGGTACGCACTCTGCCTCACCCTCTGGACCCTCACCCCTGGAATGCATGACACACATGCACAACACACTCACATGGTAACATAAGCATATGCAGAGTGTAGGTATTCTTTTTTTTTTTTAAGTAGAAACATTTGCGAACACACACACACATGCACTAAAGGATGCGCCTCAATGCACACAGCAATGTTATTGTTCGATATTTCCAGCTCATTGAAATGTTTACAATTCTGACAACATGACAGTGTGATAACAAGTTCAATCATTCCATTACTTTTCCTTGACTGTTTTGGAAGTTATGTTTTTCTTGAAATCTTTCAGGTGAAATGTTTATTCTGATTTATGAATTTGCTTAAATTCATTTGATTACATTAAACCAGTTTAATCACAATCCAAACAAGTCTCTACCACCTACAGAAAAAAAAGTATCCCCATCGCCTATGTGCTATTAACCCTAACTGCCACCCTACTCCTAATCGTAACCCTAACCCTACCCGCCACCATATCCCTAACCTACACTTACCAGGTAGCACAGACTCGTATATGGTACCAATAGAACGGGCGTGTCCACATTAGTGGAGGTAGAACCTACTCCCCAGTATCTATGACCTTCACTAAAAAACATAGACCAACATTTCTCCACAGACTTTTTCACAGATTGGGATTTTCCACTTCCGGAGGTTGTAGAAGCTCGGAGATGAAACCAATCGATCGGGCATACCAGTATTAGGGTTGACAAAACCAATTTCCAAGTCTCTAACACCTTCAGAAAATAAGTTATTCAAGAATATCTCCTTCGCCCATGTGCTATTAACCCTAACCCTAACCCTGATTGCAACCCTTACTCTAACACTTTGGAAATTGGGTTTTTCCATTCCAAAGGTCATAAAACCTTTGGGATGGAACCAATGGATCAGGAGTGCCCGTATTAGTGGGAGTAAAGCCTATTCGCAAGTCTTTACGAACTTCTTATCCATCACCCTAACCCTAACCCTAATTGCAACCCTTACACTTCGCAAATTGGGTTTTTCCCTTCCGAAGGTTGTAGAAGCTTGGGGATGGACCCTAACCATAACCCTAGCTCACGCCCATTTCAAATTACTCCAGAAGACATTTACTTTTTGGGGTTTTGAATGCCCTGCAAACTTTGGTATGACTTTGAGCATTTCCAGGCCCTGGAAAAAAAACCAAATGAAAAAAACAAAACCTTGTAAACACAACAGGCCCTCCCACATTAGGTGCTCAGGCCCTAAAGAGAGGCGACAAACCCCCTCACATGCATCGGAAACGTTGTGTGTGGTCAAGTTAGAGTTCAGGTGACAACTACAACTATATAAAGAGTCCTTGTAAAGTAAAATTATGCTTATTTTATCAATCTAATAATAAATCATCAAAAGTGATTTTTGTATCCACTGGTATTCTAAGTACACTTTGCTAATAATCCATATTTTTTACTAAAGCAGGTATTTGAATACAGGTTAAGTATTTGTATTTGCACTTCTGCTTAAATCTGTGCCCCTCTGCAGTTTAGTCCGCCCTGTCTTCAGCTTTGTAACTCCATTTCCCAGCAGGCTCCGCCACGATGACGTGTACGCCGCTCTCAGCCAATAGTCTTCCTCGATACACGGAAGTCCGAGAGAAGAGGGAAGTTTGGTTTGTGTACAAATCTGATCGAGCGCCTTGTTTTCTCGTGTGAAGACACGAAGAGTGAACGGATGTAGCTGACTCCTCCTGTGTGGAGGCTGCGGTTTGAGGTCCTGTCCACATGTAAGTCCACGTTTCAGTTCAGCGCAGGGACACGACGCTAGAGTGGCTAACAGGCTAACCAGCTGACGGCTCAGATAACAGCTACAGAGAGATGACAGAGACGGAAGTGAGCAGCCGCGTTGATTCTGTCGTAACGTGGCGCCACAGTTTGATTCTGGGGTTGATTTGTTGTTGTGTTAACACTGAACTCACACACACTTCCTCTCCATGTATCGCTGTGGTAAAGCGGAGGGAACACTGGCATCGTGCGGTGTGGTGGAAATGCTGCACTCAAACGCTTCACCTGTGTGTGTGTGTGTGTGTGTGTGTGTGTGTGTGTGTGTGTGTGTGTGTGTGTGTGTGTGTGTGTGTGTGTGTGTGTGTGTGTGTGTGTGTGTGTGTGTGTGTGTGTGTGTTTGTGTGCGCGTGTGCGCAATCACGTATACACATGCAACCATATATCCAATTATACAACAATCCTCTCATTAGAAATTTATAAATGCTTCATTTAGTCCAATAACACAAACATCTGAGTAATTTCATACATATACATTTATTGATGTGGGTCTTTATTCTATCTATTTTTATCGTATAGTCATTTATTTAATGAATGGACTATTAATTTATATCTGTATTTATTGTGATGCAATATCCGTTTCTATTTCTGCTGGAAGCATTCTCTGTCTTTTTGGCGCTATTATTCATTTATTGCTCCTGTAGAGACTTGGCAAATCAGTCCCTCACCCCCTTATAAAGGGTGTGACCTATGGTTGTGAATGATATTCTGCTATCCATCATTATTCTGTCAAGTGGTTATTAATTTAGGGAAATAATAGCATATGAATCACATCTTTTTCTTAGTCATTACATTTTCAGCAACCCTATTATCCACGTGTTTCTGCTTGCATACAACAGGTATTTGTAATATGTGGCTTCAAGTGAATATGTGATAAATGTTCCACAGTGGGGCAAAAAATAATGGATAATATAGAAATACATTAAGCCTAAATTAGCTGAAAGACAACTGTTCCTTTTCTGTATGTTACTAAGGCAGCCCTGTGATTTAATCCAAGTGACCTTAAATATAATATACTGAAGCATATATACTGAAGTAAAATTGGACCGAGTGATGCTTAAACTGATTTGAATTTACTGAAATAACGTCAACAATCTCATAATTGGAACGGCAAACTGACCCTTACCCAAAGTCCACAAGCTTAGTTTAACAAATCTTCAAAGATAATATTTGACCAGTCACATCTCGTTCCTGCTCCTGAACGTGTTCGGCCAACACCAGAGCTGCTGTCCAGTGTGTTTGTGCGCATGTTCATTTTTTTTCTCTGCCTGTGCGACATGGGTTTGCACAAGTTTGTGTAAGAACAGAACCTGTGTATTTAAAGTATTAAGCCGTACTGTCTGTGTGTGATATTATGGGAGCGGCTGTCTGCTACTTAGGTATTCAGGCTCTTTTCCACTAATGCCTCACTAAAAACTAAGCCCCTGACACAAGTCAACAAGAAGCGTTTGTTCATCATTTGGTTGGGCTTTTTTTCCCTCCCCGAAAATGAGTATTTATATATTCACATCAGCGAGCCATAGGGGCTTTCCAGCAGAGATGATGGCAAGACATTAAACAAATCGTGTGTAACGAGGTGATCATAAAACACAACCCTGTGGTGTCCCACACAGACCTGTCATTATGGCAAAAAAACAACAAGTACACGTACAGCCACACACCATTCTCCGGCTATATACAGACATGAAACACATCCTCACACACACACGCACACTCTTATGATATGCCCCCCCACGATTTTCTCCATATCATCATAAAAGGTGAAGAATGTACTGTTTATTTCTCAGTAAGCCATCATGAATGTGTGTTGGAGAAGGTTCATATCCCGCAGCTTAGAAGTTTCATTGTTAGATCATGGTTATAAGAGCTTAACTTAACCAGATTAACTCACTTTGCTTCAATTTATTTTACGCTTGTTATTAGTTCCACTTTTAATTGCATTCTCTGGCTGTGTTTTCATAGAGAGTGGTGAATGAAGTGGGCCACACATGCACATATTTAATTGGAGCCCCACAATTGCACTGGCAGGCTCATATCGTTAAGTTTTGATGGTTTATCCAGATGTATTTGGCAAAAACAAAATGGTTTTATAGGCTGCACTTATATTTTCTTAATTCAGTGTCTCAAAAATATAAATAAATTAAGTATGTTTCTGTGTACGCTCAGCCCTTGTCATCGAAACCCACTGTGGTCTTGATGTCTAACAAACTTGTTTCAATTAATTTCTCTTCTAATGAAACATTTATAAGGCTGATTAAAATCCTGCATTGTTTTCATCCATGTTGAGGCCATAGCTGACATTTCCTTTGTTCGCACATTATGTACAGACATATCAAACTTAAGAGGACATGCTCTTAGAAACTATTACTCCAGTTAGTAAGGTTAAAAACCTGCTGATATTGTGCATTAAATTTAGGGAAATCAAGTTCACAATGATTTCTTTCAATTATCTAATGACCCCACCCACGTCATCCCTGGATCCAGGCCACCAATCCCCAAAGAGCCTCACTGTCAAACATCCTTGAGGTTAATTTCAACTAAACACCAAGCCCCAGCTGATTCCTTCTCTCCATGGACTTGAGCAAACAATATGAAATGTGTTTGTTTTCACTCTACAGTCACAAGATAAAAATGACAAAGAACAGATGATATCTGCATAATCCTTGCACTTGTCTCATTGTTTATCTCACCTAGGATCTCTCTTTGCCCCTGAGTAAATTCACCTGGACAAGGGGCCCAATGTCTCTGCTGCAACCAGCCATCCAGCTCCAGCACACGACAGGGCCGCTGCCGAGTGTCCAGGGGGAGCTGCAGTTCTGGATGGACAAAGCGGTTGCTTGGGGCCAGGCTGACAGTCCAGACACTCAGAGAGACACCAGCCTGCACTTGAGAAGATTAAGCAGTTACCTCCAGGAACTGCTCTCACATATCAACACTGTGGTGAGCAGACCCCTTGATAAGCTGAGCTCAGGTCTTCACAGGCATTTATTCTGTAACAGTACAAGAGAAGGTTGTGAAGATTTATTCTCTTGGAAATTCCGATAGACTTAGTTCTACACTGTATATCCCAGATACCTGTTTATCTAATGCTCGATATCCAGTATGTTTTACATACCCAATACATTAAAACAGCTAATTACTTACACTGAGCAGGCAAACAGCCATCTGATTAACGAAGCAATAGGTTAAATCAAACACCAGTGCGTATTGGTGAACACACAGAGTCATGCACACGCTCGCTCTCAGAGCCAGAGCTTGAACAGTAAGCCCAGCGTTGGTAGGCTCCTGCTAACAGAGGCTGCTCTGTGCCGTGCAGAGGCTGTGAATGTCTGGCTGGCAGTGTTGCAGTGTTGAGTTAGTCAGGTAATAGCCGCAATGGGACCTTCAGTGCTAACCTAATGTATCCCCATATCAGGTCAGCAAATTTGGGAAGGGGGCAGAGGACAGGAGTGGTGCAGAACTGTGAGATGTCAGTGTTGCTGCAGCCATGTCTCCCTCCTCCCTCCACCTCGTGCTGCTCTGGACTCGCTGTCTCTCGACTGTAAACATGTTCTCCCTCACATTATACACTCTCATGGCATCTTTGCAGCTTTTCATTTGTGACTACACAGTCCATGTGTTTGACTGTTACACAGTCTCAGTGTCTCTGTCTGGTTCAAGTTCTATTTGGCCACTCTTCATTTACTTTTACAGATTGAGGATTGACTGGATGTTTTTTTCTATCTGTCTGTCTCTGTGTCAGTGTGTTTAGGATAAGAATGGTTACCAAATAGAATAAAAGCTATTGCTTTATTGGTTTGTAGTTATTTTTATTAGCAGTGGACTCATGAAACACAAATACATGATACCCTGCTTTGGCTGAGACAGACTGGTTGATACCCAGTTCATTCAGATTTCATTCAGATTTGGGTTGCAAATGGCATCAAACAGGCCAGCACACATAGTGGCTTCATTTGTGTGCATCTGGAGGAAGTGGAGACACAGCATTACACCACTCCTTTAAGGAGCTTTGAGATGGACGGTGAGTTTGGGGAATTCTGAAACACACTTGTGTATATTTATGTTCTCACCATAGTAACTTCACTATTTATTGCTTGGGCTACTCTGATTGTGGTTCAGTGACGTCAGGGACAGAAGTATTTCCTCACGGTTCTCTCTTCATCATTGGCGATAAACGTGTACCATTTGCCTCCGAAGCTAGAACATCAGCAGCCACTTCAGCCTGAGATGTCTGTCCCTAATCAAAACAAGAGACACAGTCCCAAAGCTCATTATAATTAGGGACAATGCTGACAAGGCTTTGATGGTGATTTGGCCTCGGTAGTCAGTGGTAATTGCTTTCTGTTGTGATGGCTCACTCTTATGGGCATTCCTGCAGTCACAGAGCGTTGTACAGTTCCTATTGTAAATGAACATTCCTTTATGTTTGCATCACTAACACACAATTGCACACGTATACTCACACAGACGAAACGTTTACCATGTGTTGCTGGATTGATAGGAAGGCCTAGTTTGAGGGCTGTGATCCAGGCAGCATTGGCGGTGTTGTGGATGGGGTATTTAGAGGAACTGGACTTGGCTCATTATTCTACTCCTCATTAATGGTGATCTCATCCATTTGTATGAATCAAGTTAGAATCACTGTCTGTCTGATCTTCTTTTTTTGAATATATAGGCCTAAAGCTACTTCTCCAATTTCAATAAGTTGTTGCTCTCAAAAGAAACAATAGACTCTGATATGGTGCTAAGGAAAAAGCATTATTGTTACAAATGTTGGTTGTGTGAATAGACTGTATATAAACATGAAGTGCACAATTGTATTTCCTCCCACTATCCAGAAATTAAGCCAAAAATATCCTGGACACAAAACAAATGCTGTTTTCTTATTTCGAAAACTTAATTTGGCGTCAGAGTCTGTGCTGTATCGTTCGGGGGGTAGAGTCGGGGAATCAAGGTCCTTCAGATACACAGGCATGATCAATGGCAAGTCACCCTTTTTTTTATAGTTAAAAGCAAACTTACTGGAAACATATGCCATTAAACGTACATCATCAAAAACTACAGTGAAAAACAGAAACTTTCTTTGAGTGAAATCTATTTGACACATATTTCGATTTTGGCCCATGTGTCATACACTGACATGAAGGAAGCAGGGGTCATTACTTCTAAGGCAGCCAACCACCAGGGAAATTCAGGGTGCTTTGGCTTCACTTATTGGGAGCTGTTGTGTTGCTGTTGCATCTCTATATACAGCAACAGAAGTGAAGGTGTTGATGGGATTATTATCCCAAAGAAAAGACATGAGACAAAGAACCTTATTAAAAGAAGTTATATTTCGACTGCAGTGTCCATATTTTTCTACATCAAATGAAAAGCTGTGACAACTCAACCTCCACAGTGCTTACGTGGCAGAGAAGCCAAATTGTCTCTGGTTTAGCAAAAGCATACTGCTTCAATAATAACCGGCATGTGTCAGATTTCTGTTGGTGTTCTCCGGTTAGCTCACAGGTGAAACGTATGATGTAGTCCGTTAATATGGGTGGACTAATAAGTAATACTGTACAGGCCCGTAAACCTGATGCAAGTGTGCAGACAAATGCTTGTAAATATAAGTAATCCCTCACTTTGATGTGTTCCTGTATATACACCTGTAGTCATCACATTGTAAAATATAATGGGGTCTGGGTTGATTTATCAAAACCAGGACCGCAGTCGGCTGGAACAGAACAATGTTGTGCACGTGTGTTTTTACCGAGTTATCCCTCTTGTATCAAAAATGATTTTTAAAAGTCTTCATTGCAACTCAAGGCCTTTGTCTATGTCTCCAAATTGAATCGAATGATTGTGTTTCTCACTAATATGCTGTGTTTCGTAATATTAAATTAGAAAACAACAAATCAGTTGGTTTGGTGTAAGTGCTTAATGCTTTAATTACCGTTTGTGTCCTTGTCGTCTTTAATTATAAGGGGTTGTGACGCACTCTTGTCTTTTTCACATTAACAAGATCCCTGCTTGGCTGTTTCGGTCATTATTTTATGTGAGCTGTCTCAAGTGATTCTGAGAAAATCTAATAATTAAAAAAGAGGCCTGGATCAAAGGTTAGGGAAGACTTTAAATGCAGTAGCTTGAAAGCTTGTGGATGTTTTTATTTTGCTGTGAGGTGAAATAAATCACAGTGTCTGCTGTTTGAACCTGATGAACAAAAACACACACAGGTATTCTTAAGCCCTTCCAGGTATAGAACCAGAGCCCCGTTCTGTTCACTGAACCTCTCACTACTGACACTATGGTAGGAGTTGGGACATGACCATAACACACCAAACAAAGCGTCCACCAATCAATGTACTAATGTGCTGTACACCTGTGGATTGGCCTGCTAGTCAACTCAGTTCCCTCGTTCATAAACTTGACTTGAGATTATTTTCAACCTCTAATGTTTATACAAATGGACTGTATCCATATAGAACTATTCCAGTCTTATCAACCTCCTGAGCCACCGCTGCCCACTTCAGGTTCTCTAAGATTTTCTACTGCTAAATATATTATATTAAATCAAGAATTACAAAATCAAGAGGGAAAATTAAAAATCCGGAGCTCAGATCATATGAGATAAGGAAGTTTTAAAGCAAGAGCTGGAAATGATACACTGAAAACCGGAGATTCAAAACCAAGAGTCCAGAGTTAGACTCACTAATGTGAGGGCCTGTATTATAACATCTCAGATTGAAATGACTAAATCAAGATCAACTGATAAAAAACACTTTACTGTATTTGCCTTCCTCTCTGATACACTAAAGTGCAAGGTAGCAGGTTCAGAGTTCTAACAATATTCAAGATAAAAAACCTGTAGATGGTTAAATCCATTATCTCATATCTGCGTTTATCTCTGCTCTGTCCTTAGAGATCCACGGCAGAAACCATGAAGCGGCTGCCCCTCCTGGGCCAGCTCCTTGGCCGACTTTGCTGGAACCCTCACGTTACCGCTGATGGTGAGTAATTCTGGGCAGCTTTGACTCAGTGGAGCACAGTGGGTGGATCAGGTCCAGAGAAGCCTCTTAGCTTTTTAAGTCAGGTTTTCAGAACTCCCAGACAAACAGAAGTCATAATGGTGGTAATGATACCGAGATCATGGTGTGTAATGTGTTGTCTTTAGATACGAGCAGAGGGCTGCTGTTCCAGTGTCTGTGGGGACTGTACTCAGAGGATCCCTGTGATGCTGTGGAAAGAAAAGCCAACCAGTGGATACGGGTATGGACTGGATATTGTCTATCCCTATTAATACAGACCCCAAGGTTAAGTGATTAATGAGCAACAGAAACTCGGGGAAAGATACTTTTTTTCTTTCTTAACAGGGGGGAACAAGTTTGAGACTTGACTTCCCATTCTAAGTCACTTCATCTTTGCGCATATAATTTACAGTGAGCATTATCTTTTAAGCATTTTTAATTGCAGTGGTTTAAATTTGAAAGATATGGTGGAGACAAAAACTCAGATATGTATAATGAACATTTAAATCAAGTAATTATAGTTAATGTTTAATCACATGCCTTTTCTCTTACTTTTCCAACTTGATCTTTCTGCTTTTTTTACCCTCATGCCTTCTTGACTGACTCGCCACACAAAATATTTACCAATTACAGATCATCCCTTTCACAATTTCCCTTTGAGTGCCTTCAGGCTGCTGAAGAGATTTTCTGTCTAATTTACCTTTTAATAGTTCTCTCCAATGGGGACATGGATGATGGATGAGGGAGATTGGGTCTCTGTTAGTCTAAAGCCTTTTGTGCCCAAAACTGTTAAACATATTTTTTTAAAGCAAATTAGAAATGTCTGTTTCACCGCCTCCTGGCACTAGAGAAGGATCAGTCTTTATATTGCGGCTGGTTGATCCCACTCGCTGTCTGTTTTCAAGTCAAACACACACACACAAACACGCACACACATATACACACACACCTACATTCACAAAGGAGGGAGAGAGAACACAGGGAAGTAAAGATTCTGCAATTTTCAACTTTGACAGGGTTCACACAGATGGCTTATGATAAACAATGTGGGACCTTCACATTTTTGCCAGATTAACTGTGTGTTTGTATTCTTTTGATTAATTTCTCATCTAATAAAACATCTTGCTAATTAAAACAGTGCCTTGAAAGTAAACCTTGAATTTGCCAGATGGTCTTTGACCCATACGAGGGGAAGTGGAGTGCATGTGTGTGTTGCGGCGTTTGAATCTATGTCTGTGTGCTTTTTATAGGCATGTGTTTTCTCACGCAGTGTTGTATTCCCATATCAGTTTCATGTGCAAAAATGTGGTTCTCGTGGAAGATGGGATGGTGTGAAGATTTACATTAGACGTTTACAAAGCCTTGATTATGATTAATTTAGAGATTAAAATGAAAATAATTGTTGCAGCCTTTGTTGAACATCAGTCTGGGTTTGTGTTGTGTTTCCATCATCGTATAGAAGTCGTTCATTTGACTTCAGATTGCTCTCAGTTGGGTTCACTGGGGCCACTCGTACAAAAATTGCATGCATGTATTATTTTCTTTACTGCAGGGCACCAGTTGAAAGTGTCCAAAGAGTACAAGTACAATAAACTCCAAACCAACTCTGCAGCCTCCCCTCATTCTCCCTCTCTTCTCCTCCCAACAAGCTTCCACTTCCCACAAATGACAGGAATGGCGGGAAGCGCAAAAAAACCTATTCACCACAGCTCAGCCCGTCTGGGGGAGCAGGGCAGATGTATGGTTTTAGGCCAGAGATGGTCTGTCTCTGTGTCTCTCCCTGCGCTGTCCTGGAATGCAGAATGCAGCCTGTTTTCTGTTAGCCCTGTCTGATCTCGCTCCCCAACATTGTTTTCTTGCCGCCGCTATAATAGAGTAAGGGTCTGGTGCTAAGTGGCGTCTAAACACTGTGTTTGTTTGGGTCTGTCCATGCGTTCCCATGTGTTTTTTGAGTATTCGGGCAAATACATGTGTTTTATAGCTACTGTATATAATACTATTAGTACCCACATGTATTTTTCTCCTTAAATTATGAAAGCGCTCAGGGTATTTATCTTTTTCTCCTTCACCCCTCCCAGCTTGCCTCTACTTTCCACATCTGAGTGTTCTCCCTGGGTTTGATGAATGCTGGGTACAGCCGCATTCTGTAGCTGCAGGCGATGTCAGATAGTCATTAGCTCAATCGCTCGACATCCTGTACCAGAAAAAGGGAGGACCACACAGCGCTGCAGTAAAGGGGTATGATCTCTGAGGAGATGACAGATGAGTAGAGCATGAGTGTAATATTAGAGAGCCGGAGGACGGACACTTGATACCTTAATACTTTGACGTGTATCTTGAGTGACTCCATCAGGGTGAGGCACAGGTAGGCCCTGGAGCCGCTGGGGCTGATTTATAGTTTTGAAACATATTTCTAAACCTTTGGCTCAAACTGGCTGTTATATGCTGTGGTTTAATGTGGAGATGAAAGTGTCTGACACAGTTACACTTCCCCTTCATTTTCTTCTTGGGTGTTGTCCCCTGACTGACTATCTTTTATATATTATTTTCATTCACTCCAAAGGAGTAGTTTGACATTTTGTATAAGTTGTTCATTTTTAAATCTGTACACAAACAGAAATGTTGAAACCTGCTGTAACTGCTTGTCGGCTGTTGTCATTGTGGGTGGACATGCTTAGACACAAGGTATCACTCTTGAAAAAATATGAGTTGTTTGCATTTCTGTTTCAAGGCACTGAATTGTTTACTGAGCCAGGCGAGCTTGGGCCCCCTGTTAAACCAAACTAATCTATACTGTCAAACTAACCCTTTAGTTACAGGATTGAATTATGTTTAAGATTAATATAATTGTATATGTAAAGTTCTATTTATCACCATGCCGGTACAGTGGTGGGCTCTGTTCCCTCTCAGCAAGAAGGTTCTAGGCTCAACTGGGATTGGCTCCAGCCCCCCTGGACAAGCAGTATAGAATATAACTGAATGTTAATGAGAGGACAGCTGCATCCAGAATACTTTAGTTGTTTGTAAAACTCGTTGTGTATTCTGATGTCACAACATCCAAATATCTGACTCAGATGATTAAAAACAGGTTTGGAAACTGCTGTCAGTCCCAAATTAGGTTTTATATTTGTTAGGAAAAGGCACATTGACTTCTCATAGTGCACCGAGTTCGAGCAAAATGGATTACAGCTCCATTATTTTGCAAGTTCTTTTCGCTTTCTTCTGCACTCGTTTCCCTCATTTTCTCCTCCCTCATTTTTGTCTCTGCTGTTTTGACCATTTGAGGCTAAACTTAAGTCTTTCATTGGTTTTGAGAGAATTCAATCATGGCCTAGTAATTGTTAACAGGCACACATCAAACCCAACCAAAGTCTTTTGCCTGGCGCATTTTTCTCCATCCTATGTTTTAATTTTAGATTTATGGAGGGATAATTTCCATGGCAGCAGCTCGTCAAAGCCCCCAAAGCCAGCTTGGTTGCTGTTCTCTCCGAGAGAAAGATGACTTTTGACCTAAAGTATTTGCCATCCATCTATCCGTTTGCCCTTAATCCCATTCCTCTGGCGACCACACCCTTCTTTCCTTGCTCCGAATGGAGCCATGGCTGCGACTTCTCGTCTCTCGTCTCTGCCATTTCTTCTAACCAGCCTTTCTTCTCCCTCTCGTCTCTTATCCCCCAGCCACGATGTGCCTCCTTACAAGGGTGGGATAAGTGTGATTGGTTTTGCATGTACTCAATGTGCAGGGTTTGAGGGTGCTCACATGGTAGTGATTGGGGTTGTTTTGTGAGACTATGTGGAGGGTAAGCATCTTAGCGTGCTGTAGGGCCCGGCCAAAGAAACCACACAGCTCCACCAACAGCGCTGCAGCACTGCTCTGCCTGGGATTCTGCTCTCCCTCACTTCTTCTTGGATTGTTTGTCCTCTTTTCCTACATATTCGGCCTCTCTCCATCCTTTTTTCTCCTCATCTCTCTTGTTGATCCCCTTTTATCTGCAGTTTGAAAGGGATTTGTACTTTTTTGATTCTACTCTTAGTGGTGTGGATGTTTTTCAGTTTTTTTGGTTCATCAAAGCTGTAAAAAGAGATGTGTGTTTGCTGAGGATGTGAGGCCCGGGCTGTGTATGTTGGATCACACTTTCAAGCTCGTACTACTAAATCAACTTATTGTAGTCGAATAGAGACGACTGCTTCTACGGTTTGAATAAATCACTAATCTAAAACTCTCAGGTCTTTGGGTTTTCATCAAGCTTCTAAGCGAAAACCAGAGAAGACAAATTCTTATCAAACTAACAGTTTATTTATCTCTAGACCATTAAGTGCTGTGTGGCTGTGTTTTTATTTTTTGTGAAACATTTGTATTTCATCCCTTTTTTATCTTTACCTTTCTTGGAATCGACGACAGTAATGTTAAACCTAACAGTGTGAGTCAGGTGTTCCCCCTCTTCGTCCCTTCCCCAGCGTTTCTCACAGATGAGAGTCAGCTGAGTTTATTAGTGCGGTTTTATCAGTGTGTGATGAGGCCCCTTCTGAAAAATGCTTGTTAAACACCAAGCCCCTCTCCAACAAAGAATGTTTATTCCTGAGTTCGCTCATATGCTGTCCATACATTCTCATTTACTGGAATGCCTTCTCTTCACTCATGTGGTTCAAATGATATGACGCCAGCGGAGTCATCCTATACTCCGGCAACTCATTAGCTTTGATGTTATGGATCCTGGGCTTTGGGCAGATCGTATTAATATCATATCCTCTGTTCTAGACACAAACGGAAAAGTGCTGTTAATCCGTTGCACTGTTTGTTTCTCCCACAGAAAGTGCTGTGTCAGCTTTCTACAGAAGAAGATGATGCTGCGGCGCAGAAATTAATGAAGCGTATGGGTGTACCACCTAAAGAGTACCATCTCAAAGTGCTGACAAAGGTATTCTCTTGGTCTGAATCTCTCCTGCATAGATACTGAATGCAAGTATGATGGCATTGCTCCCGGCCGAGTTCTTGGTGTTATGTGTATTGTTCTGTCATTATGTTGAGTGTCTTCATTGTGGTGGATGGTATTGTGTGTCATTGTTGTCTTGTAGCCAGGGGCGGACTGGCCATCGGGAATACCGGGGACATCCCCGGTGGGCCGATGGCCGAAAATATAAATCCAACGGCCCATCACTATGATGTACCGGCCCACGCCCATCATCGCATCAGCCCTACAATGGTTGAAACAGCGGCACAAGCGTAATTTTCTCCAAGAGCTATACCTATCTATTCGCACTGACTGCTTTTATACTGCTACTCGCAATCGGTCTTCACACTCATGGTGACTATTTTTCGATTTTTTTTTAAGTGTCTTTTAATATGTGTTTTACAGACTTCGGAAGTCCAAAGTAAGAAAAGATCTCCACCTTATTAATAAACACCTCTAAATTGGTTCTTACACAGCCGAAGTGTAGAGAATTTGGATTTGCATACATACACGCAACGCGGCACCCAGTTATACGCATGCGCACCGCCGTGTATTGAGTGGGCCGGTCTGACAGAAACTCCCGGGCCACTTTTTTCCCCCAGTCCGCCCCTGCTTGTAGCTATCTGTCTACTGTATATTTTTTTATTGTAATTTCCGAGAGGGTCAAATTAACATCTATCTCTACTGTGTATGTTATTTTTCCTGCATTTCAGATGGTGGCAGCGCTGCAGGGAAACATTGGAAAGAGCTGTAGTTCTCTGGGAAACATAAATCAGAGGTACAGCACTGGAGAGTCCAGGGCTGCAACTAATGATTATATATCCAACTGATTAATCTGCATATTAGTTTCTTGTCTTTTTCTTTAGTCTAGTAAATGTCAAGAAATTGTGCCCAAAAATTATAGTCTCAAAGATCCCAAGGGTGTTGTCTTCTTATATAACAGGTCAAAACCCAAAAGTTATTCAACAGTGACAAGCAGTGAATCCTCACATTTAAAAAAACTGGAGCTGCGAAAGGAACCCACACAAATATATATCAAAGTATGCAAATATTTGCTGTTTAATTGATAAATTGGTAAATTATTGCAGATCAATGTATATTATACATATTTGAGGATTCCTATATTCTGTATCTTTGATAATATTTTTCCCATGTTCAACATTAAATGAATGACTCCGTCCAGGTGTTCATGTGAAAGCATCCTGGCTACATCTGAGGCCTGTGTCCCTCTGGTCTCTTGTCCGGAGGCCGCCCCTCTCATCGGTGCGCTGCTACAGCGTCCAGCGACTTGTGTCAGAGCAGCTCTGAGTGAAGACTTCCTGGAGGCTCTGAGCTCTGCCTTCTCCAGGTAGAATAACATAAAGAGACTCCGGTCTGGAGCCCATTCAGAGCAGAGCTGTGTCTGAAATCACTTTTCTTCACAGTATCATATAGTGCACTTCATTTTTAGTCCTAGAATTCTGAGTGTAAAACTATGCAACATTTGGCGTCTTGAAACGTTCCCACAATGGAATGAAAAATGGTGTGCACTCTACTTTCTGCTGACAGTCCCACAGTGCAGTGTGTTGTATTTAACAGATGTGAAAACTACAGTTGTGAGACTTTACAGCTGTCAAATTATGCTGCAAGGATTATAACTCATAAACGTCCAGAATCTAAATTTACTGCTCACATTAGAAGTGTTGAGTGTTTAAGAGAGCAGAGAATGAATGATGAGGGGAGGGATCTCAGACACAGCTCATGACTGACGCTATTTTCTAAAAAGTAGTTCCCAAACATTATATCTAATATGTAGATAGAACACATCCAATCATATACGAGGATATATATTTATCAGTGATGTTTTTTTTTTTAATTTTACAGTAAGGTCTTGTCACTGGAGGATCAGGCTGTCGTGTCTCTGTGGATTCACAGCCTGTCCACCCTGGAAGAGGCTGTGCTCAGTCTGCTGGAGTCTGTTCTGAGCAACCCGGGGTCAACACCACAGAGGATGGTGCAGCAAGTGTCACAGTCTCTGCTGGTGGGTAACAGGGGCAACTTCAAGGATTAGGTCATGCATTGGAGTCATGGATGTGTTTATATTCTCCAAAATGTAAATTCTGTCTTTAATTTGTGTTAAATCGGTAGCTAGCGTCTGAGTGTAGTTGTCCCCACCTCTGTTATCAATCAAGCTTTGCTGATTATTGTCACAATCTGCAAAAAAAAACTCATCAAGCTCACATCTTCAATCTTTTATTTTTCAAAGTCCAAAGATATTTAGTTGACATAATAAAATAACAGCAGATTTGAAGACCCATGGAACTCAGGGAAGAAATCTGTGGTTACCTCCATGAACAACTATCTTGGCAGAATCTCTCACACTATTATTGGAAGGATGTATTTCCTAACAGCTAAGTCGAGAGGCTGAAGTGTACGTGTTTGGCTGAGTTCTCCTGATGCATGAGTGTCTAATTTGTCATGTGTGAAGCTGTTGAGATGCTGTGAAATGTTGTGCCATTGTTCTGTGAACGTTTCTGCAATTTTACTGCTGCGTGAACTGGCATCTTTTAAGACCGTTGATAAATTAGGGACATGTTGCTGCTGTTAAAAAGGCTTTTGTTATGTACATAGTTTGACTCATCTGCCCCGAGTTAGAGTCTCACATCAGAACTCACTGCACGCTCCATGTGTGTTCAGCTCCGATGTGAACAGCTTTGTCAACTGTGAAACCGAACAGCTTGAATACGAGGCCTGCTCAGTTCAATGTCCTCTAATATGGACTTGTACAGTATTCATATGCTCCGTTCTTGGAAACGTTCCATCGTTTTTTTCCCGGCGGGTCTTTATTGACTGTCTTTTAGCCTGGCTAACTCGCACCATTTGGCTTTGCTGTGCGTGCCTCGCACATCGTTTGGAGAGCATTAAACCGCCTCTCACATCATTTGGCTCGGGCTACACAGACTCCACTGTGCACGGTTGAGCACTGAACCCTCCGTCACTTGAGTCTAATGCCGCTCCGCACTTCATTTAACTGAAGATCACGGCCAGTTCAAAGTCAGGAGTGACTTTTGATGTAATGATTGTTATGACTGGTTATTGCAGATGATGTCTTTACTACAATGCACAGCAAAGCAATTGGTTGCTGACAAGGGCAGCTTTATATCCCATATTATCCTGGAACATGTTTTACCAATTAGTGCGGGTCCTGCGATTATTAAGAATAACAATAAAATAATTAAATGTGTCGCTGAAACTCAGACTAAACTCTGAAATTAGATACAACAATGTTTACTCAACTCTTTCTCCACAGAAATTATTCACAGAGGAGACGTGACACAAAATCAAAAGTGGATTAATGTACATAGACGGGCTTTCTACAAACCGTTTGTGCCAAATGTCTGTGCCCAGCAATAAAACACCGTTGTGTGCACAGTTATAAATGTCATCCTGTTTACTTAAGTTACTGATTGCAAGGAGGAAACAAGGTATTTGGCCTCACGTTAACTTCGGTCCAGTTTGTCAGTTGTGTCACTCCCGCTTGAGAGAGTGATGGTCCACTGGAGCTGTGTACACAACAGGCCGGCGACGCACGCTGTCTTAGTTTAGGAACTCTTGTCAAAACTGTAAGAGATCGGAACACACTGTTAAATGAATGAGTAACGCTCAGTCTACAGGAATATGCCGGCCTATTGATTGCACTTGATGCCCTCGTCTTGAGCTTGTAAGAGCTACTATGTTGGTAAGACAAGTTCTGTAAGCAATCAAACTAATTATAGAAACTGTTTACTTCTCGGTCCCGTCACGGATCTCCTTGTTTATCCTCTTGTCCTTCTTTGATTGACCTCTGTTTTTATCACCTTTTATCGTTCACACGCACATGTATGCATACAAACCCCCTCCACACACGCAAGGGATACAATACGGTCGCCAACGCTTTTGTTTACGATATCTCATCTGGTGTATTGTATCCTTTGTAAATCGGCTTTCGCTAAAGTTCCACTTAGCCTTCAGGTTTTTGGGATGTCAGATTTGCGTTTTCATGCGGGTCTCTGTTGCAATATGTGTTGAAGAGGGAAAAACAAAACAAGGAACGTCTGCCAGCTCCTCACCTCCCTTTCACTCACTTGTTTAAACTGCAATCAAAAAATGGGAAACGTGAAATTAGGCTCACATTCCTTGTCTTGGCTGGTCCCACCCCTGTGCAATCCAGTGAGAGACGCAGGCCCAATAACAATAAATACCCACTTCCTGGGCCCGACTGCCAAAAACAGGATGTTTGTTGAATGCTGTAATTGACCCTCCTTGAAGTGTTAGTGGTAAGGTGTGGAGGAGGACGCTAAAACTCCCCACATGGTTTTGATTCTTAGGGGGAATCATGACAGTGCACACACACGGTGCTGGCGTGCGACTCACACATGCAGATGCCCACTGACATATGTACATGAACGGTATGCCAACGCATTGCTTATGTCCATCCAAACAGTGACATGATTTGTTTGATTAATTCCACTTTTCTAGCCGGGGAGGAGAAAAAAGAACCAGACACTTCAGAACCGAGTATAAAAGTGTTTGCTTCCTTTGTTGGGACATTGCAATGACAGCATTTAAACACTGGGTGGGGTTGTTTGTTCTTACTGTGACTGTAATTGGTCTAGAACCCTGGCACAAAGTCAGTTGTGAAGAAACATGTGTACGTAAACTAAAGTGAAAACACTCTTTCTTTACATAACCAGGCTGTGGCTTATATATACACCAGGATCGTCCTATTGTAAAATACCACTTTTAACTCGTCAGACCAGTGGTAACTTTTAAATTCACTGTGAGCTAATGAAATAAATAGACAAGCATGCTGACGTCTGATTCTGTCTCCAGACAAAGGGAGAATAATTAGGAAGTCGAAGAAATAAAAAAGAAAGGGAGAGCGAGGCAGACAACAGTACACCTGTTAAATGTTTGCACTTGGGTATTTTAGAATGTGTTAAATCTGAAACACATGATGAGTGTGCATTAGGAGAAGATGAGAGAGTGGGTGTGTGTGGGGCTCTGTTAAGGAAGGACTGACACGGTGGTAAACTGAGTGGCTCACCGGGGGATGTGTGAGAACAGGGACACACTGAGGCACTGGAGGTTTGTGCACGATGCAACAGTGACACCCGGTGGTGGTGCGTGTTTTGAGTAAATTATTTTTCTCTTTAAGTAGCTAAAATGTGATCTGTCTCATCTTATGGTTATTTAGAATCTTTTCCAGATTTTTTTGTGTTTGTATCTGTGCAGTGTCACTTTATGGCGTTTTAATTGTTGTGTTTCTTGTGTGTTTCAGCCTAAAGCCTGTGCACAGCACTGCTCAATATTTTTAGTTGTTAATGACATCTTCAGGTGAGTGTTTGTGTCTCAGTCAGAGGTTGTTGTTTTTCAAAATTTGATGATGGAGTACACCATATTTATTCTTGTATGATTGTGTTTGTGGGTTTCTGGTTGTGTTTGTGCGTGGCAGGTCGACCCTTAAACAATCTGAAGGAAACAACTCTGTTAAATCTCTTATCCAAACATTCACCAGCTGTTTTCTGAGGGAGGTGGCCCTGCTGCAGCCTCAGGTAGGATCCATAAGTGTGAAGCACACGTTTTTAGGAAGACTGCAAATCAATCTGCCCTCTAACTGATTAATCCTTTGGAAATTGAAGTATAAGATAATTAAATAATAGCCACCAGGAAGTGGACACATTGAAATTCATACTTCCCCTCAGTTGATTATCATGAAGACAAACTGAAAACTCAGCTTAAGGGCAGCTAATGTGATGAAACTCAAACCATTGAAGTCTAGTTTACAACCAGCAGATATTTCACCGCATCTTACTTTACTTTTTTTTTTTAACGTTTTTTAATTTGTCACGTAACACTTTTATCCTTAATGTGTCACCGGCTTTGGGGCCCAGGTCATAGCGACTTCCAACTTTCAATTTTAAACCTATTCTTCCTGAGCACTCAGTGTCACAGAAGATAAGACCTCACCTGCTGTAACACATTCTCAAGTTTAAAACCTATAAATGACGGATTCTTATCCACCATGTTCTCTGGAAGTGAGTAAAAAGCGACATTTGTGTTGGAGGCTTTGTTGCACTCACACATGATTCCTCTGCACACTCACTTAACAAACTCCCACATTGTTATCACTTCCTTTCCATCTGAGAGCCCATGCTCACGCTACAGACACACACCATGGTTCACACCTCTGACGAGCAGACAGTTAATGACGATTTGTAATGACTTTGTACGAATAAAACACCTGCGATGACATGTGTGTCCATCAACACCTCCTGTGTAACTGTAGGGAATTATCTAACACACACATGTCAGCCATTGCTGTCAAAAGTCGTGAAAACATATGTGTCACCACGCAGGTTTGATGCTACCTGCTACAGGGCTTTGTGAGTTCAGCTTAACT
Organism: Platichthys flesus; assembly: GCF_949316205.1. Classification (NCBI taxonomy): domain Eukaryota; kingdom Metazoa; phylum Chordata; class Actinopteri; order Pleuronectiformes; family Pleuronectidae; genus Platichthys; species Platichthys flesus. The sequence goes on from NC_084947.1 coordinate 9,231,339, forward strand.
TCCTATCACCTCTATTACCCAGTAGATGGCAGTGCTGCAGTGCGTTTACAGTGGTCTCGGGTTTAAATGGCTGTAGTCACACTGCACTAAACACTTCCCATTACACGCTACATTACACATTAGCACCTGCTGTATCACCGTTACACAGACTCCCATTCAAAATGTCATTTTTCAGCCTTTCAGAGCTCAGTGATGTGCAAGTGTGATTTACATTTAAAAGATTGTCCTTTGTGTTGTTTCAGAAGTGTGTGTCTCTGAAGGCTTTCTTCCCACAGTCACCTCAGAGTGTGTTGGTTCCTCTGTTGACCCTGCCGTCAGGTCAGTGTGCACATACACTCTTGCTGTGTGTGTGTGTGTGTGTGTGTGTGTGTGCGTGTGCGTGTGCTTGTGCATTTTTCGTGTTCATGTGTACTCTGACATATAACCTTGTATGTTGAGTCAGGATGTATTCAGGTATTCTTTAACAGTGTATAAACAGTTTTCCTGCTGCAGAGTGAATAGACTCCTGTGTGTATTGTTCTCGCTAATCAATAATAGTTAGTTAACAACTTAACTGAGTGTTTTATGTCTTTTCTAAACGGTGACACGATGCAGGAAGGAAGTGGAGGTTACATCTTCTCAAAACGAATTTCTAATCTGACATATTTACAGCCGTTGTATCATTTTAGGTATTTATTGTGAAATAATCATTGATCGTGTTACACAGACACACAATTGCACCTCATTTTTCCCATTAAGAAGAATCCGTGTTCTCCATATTGAATATGTATTACCAGTGTTTACATATGGGAATCTTTTCCACTTAAGACTTGCACAGTAGGTGAGTGCAGGGGCACAGTGGAGCAGTGCTTATCAGTGTGTGCCCAGACTGGCCCCGAGCAGAAATGATTTACATGAATAGAGCCATTTAGGGACACACTGGAACCAAGCCAGAACCAGTTAATTATTACTCTGTCTCTGTGTGTGTGTGTGTGTGTGTGTGTGTGTGTGTGTGCGTGTGTGTCACTGGAGACTGAATGGAAATTGTGCTTTGAAAAGTAGACAATTTGAGCTTTTTATCATGATTCGTGTTCCCGGTGAAAGAGGTTTAAATTTGGACTCAGCATTGCATTGTTAAAGCAGTCGACAGGAACGATCTGGATCGAGATAAGAAGGGTCTGATATGTTTGTTGGTTAGATGGTTACTGAGTTCTGTGTTTTTTTTAGTGCAGAATATGGTTTGTGAAAGGAAAGTCATTTTTTGGCAGAACAATGTGGAATGTGACCATCGCCACTTTGGTCTTTTTAAAGCAGGTAAAAATGACAGCTGGAAAAAACAAACGAGTAAAAGCAGAAACAAGAGTCTATATAAATGATATATGGGAACTTGTCGATTTAAAGTGATTTCAGATGTAAAAGGTTCTTGTGTGTTATAGTCTTCTTCATCTGAGCAGAAGAATTACGAAACATTATTTTAATCTCCACTGAACTACACACACTCATAAATATCAGATCCTTGAAAAATGGATAACTGTTTTCATCAAGATCCATGAATTATTCTCTGAGAAATCAATAAAAAACATGGAAAAACACTCTGGATCGGCCCCTTGATCCAGATCCACACTAAAATGATCATGTCCTTCTTTTACCCCCCCACCCCACCCCCCCACCCCTTCACAAAATTACAAAGAAACTGGTGAAGTGGTTTTTACGTAATCCTGCTAAATGAAACCACAAACGCAGATGAAAACATAAACTCTTTGGCGCAGGTCAATGACCAATAATGAAAAGAATTATTGCCGCTCTTCTGTAAAGAGTTGTTGTGTAATGATGAGTTTCATTCTGGAACTAGCTCTTCACCCAATCCACCCAATCTTCCTCTTGGAAACTAAGCAAGTACATGTATCTCGCATCATTTCGAACTATTCCTTTCTTAAACGGTGACCATTTAGCTTGCTATGAATTGAGTGATTTGACGATCATTGTGTCTGTGTGTGAATCTGCTCTTGCAGAGATGCCTCCGGAGGCTTGGAGACATCACCTGAACTGGCTCAGCAGCTCATTACAGAGACTGACAGAGGAGGAAGAGGAGGGAGACGGCCGCAGCAGCACCAGGTTGGAGTGAGACAAGCTTGTAGAGAGAATGTGTTGATGTGCATCTGCTACCACCACCACCTCAGCAAATGCTTGCGTGGTGTTCTGATTTCCATTAGCTGCTGTTAAGGGGGTGGTTAGTCAGATATTTTCCTCTTGCATCACAGCAGAGAGGTCTTGGTGCACTGCATGGGTCCTCCAAGTACTCATTAGAGGCTGTAAGCTTGGGACTGGGAGCTGTGGTGTGAACAAGTGTTGGAAAGCCCATCGAGAGTGAGAAAAAGGAATGCAGAAGAAGAACCGGAGAAGCAGGGCCAGAGTGGACAGAGGAAAACTAAACCGCGGTGGAGAGAAAATCAAGAGAGTGAGAGTTGGACGGGCTTAGAGAAAAAGAGGAAAGACGATGCGGATGAAAAGCAGACAGGAGTTGATGTCCTCGAGATGGAGACAGCTGACTCGATACCCTCCAGCTGCGGCTTTTAACAGGGCCCATTATCCCCACCACCGCCGCCACTCCTCTCCGGAGCTCCATGAAAATTTCCCAAAACATTGTTCCGAGCCAGCGGTGGGAAAGTAGTCTGTTGTGTTGCTCCGAGCGAGGATGCAGCTGCCAGGGCCCTGCAGAGGGCTGCTGCTGGTCGGGCCTGGGAGCCAAGGGGAAAGAGGGGAGATGAGGTGGAGAGCTCTAATGGTGGTATTAGGGAAATCTGAGAGAGAGAGAGATCTTTATCACTCCTCCAAGTCATAGTGTCACTGTTGCAGCTGTGTAGCTCAGTTTCACCGTCTCTTTCAAATCTTTGTCCATTTTAATCCTAGTTCTTCGTTTAACTTGTGACCAGGGAGGTCGAGATCACAAGGTCAGAGGAAATATTTTGCTTGAAAATCTTGACTCTTCCGTTCTTACATCTCAGCTCACGTCCGTCCTTTTTCTAACCTGCCCCCCCATGTCTATCAGGACTGCAGTCCACATCTTGGAATATTGAATAAATACGCAGTGTATGGTCATAAATTTAAATCTTCATGGATTTTAAAGATATTTTATTCAGAGCAAATCCTTCTGTCAGTTGGGAACTATAAAAGCATGAATCTGAGCATCAGTTTCAATTTTTTTTCTTCACTGAGGAAATATCAACTGTTGAAAGATCCAACTGGGTTCTGCATGATGTCACAACTGGGAAGGAAAAGGGATTTCCATATCTGTCTCTGAATCAGATCTGTTTAACAACAGGCTGTCTGGCGAGAAAGAGAAATGTTTTAAAGGGTATTTTAATGGTTTTATCAAATCTCTGGGGGAAAACGCTTGATTTGTTTCATAGACAAATAAATTTGTCACAATGTAAATCTGTATTAAAATACCTCCCTGACAATTAGCTGCTGTGTTTTACAACTGCAGCCGCTGGAAGAGGGGAAAGTTTTGCTCACTCACGTTTAACTTGGAAAAAGTGAGGATGAGGTGGGTTGAGGCCGTTTAGCAGCTAAAGCAGACCACCCAAATCTCCAGGGTTTATAGATATTAAAACCTGTTTATAGCACCGTGAACCCCGTAAACATGGGCCTGCCCCAGTGTGGGGCTGAGTTGGCAAGCTGTTATTACAATCTGAAGGGGGGGGGGGGATCTGATTAGGTCTTGTACAAGAATATAACATTCTCCTCCTGTCCATTAGGGGGCACCAGAGGGTGTTCGAGGCCTGGTTCCTGCTGGTTCAGTGTGCTCACTGGGTGCAGGTGAGTGTCCAACTCCTGGGGACAAACGGGCTCGAGGACCGTGGCCCCCTCCTGTGGCTGCTGACCTTCTACCACCACCCCACCAACAGGGGGCACCACAGGGATCTACAGCTGGTAAGATTGTGTGAAAAACGAAATTCTCAATTTTTTCCCCTTCTTCTTCTTCTTCTTCTTCTTCTTCTTCTTCTTCTTCTTCTTCTCTGTTTTTTAATCTTTAGTTCTGCTTCCTCAGTGGCTTTTGATATCAGTTGGTCAAGCTGCCATCTTGATCCTGACGAAAATATTCCAGCAAGTATTGATTACCATGAAATTTGGTAAAGACATAGTGTGTGTGCGTGTTGGTCTTGGTGTGTGTGTGTGTGTGTGAAATATCACTATGCACCATAGACTGTATATAAAGAAGGACAACGAGTCTCTACTTCCTCTCGTCGTACAAAAAAGCCCAAATATCCCACACAGGGAAACCAGCATCTTGTGCTGACGAGCATTTAGAGCCAGAGTCTGAACAGAAGGGATCTGGAAGAAGGAGTTGAACCACATAATTTTTATAGCATTAAATAATGAATTAAAACAGACACTTGAACATAAATCAGTGTGATAATAACTACCTGGTGGTGTCATGGCCTCCAATCATATATATTGTACTGTATAAGCAGCCTCACTGAGCAGCTAGCTCAGCTGTCGACTCTCTAATTTGGAAACTGTTCTAAATTTGACTTATTCTCTCACTGAGTCTGCAGCTGTTTGGTTATGAAGACGCTCTCTGTGTGCGTCCTCAGAGAATGAAGCCATGTGGCTGCAGGAAGCCGTCGCTCTGCTCCATGCACTCTGGGATATCGCAGTAGAGCGGCTATCGTAACTCCGCAGAGCAACATTGTGGATGCTCTGTTATTTGCTCACAGTAGGTGTGTCGCCGCTGAAAGCCACACAAGAAAAACAAAGAGAGGAACACATTAAAGAATAAATTATGGATGACCCCTATCTGAGCCGGGGAGGGTGAGACAGTGGTGGAGGGAGACAGGGAGACAGATATGGGGGGGTGGGGATGGGGGGGTGATGTAGTATTGATTTCTCAGTGAGTGTCTGGCCAGCTGGCCTGAGTTTCATCTCTCTGTCTCCTGTTTGTCCTCATGCTCTCATAACCCCGGGAGACTCTCTCTCTCTCTCTCTCTCTCTCTCTCTCTCTCTCTCTCTCTCTCTCTCTCTCTCTCTCTCTCTCTCTCTCTCTCTCTCTCTCTCCGCCGCCATCTCTCCAGTTACGACCTCACGTTCAACTCCCACCGGGTCGTCTCTGTTCATCATTGGCCAATTACTGATCTATTGATTTCCATCTGCAGGAAGGCTACTTAAAGCAATGCTTCTTCATTCCAGCGTGGCCTATAAATAAACATCCGTCGGCCGCCCTGTGATGCATCATGCTGTCTGTTTCCAGGTACAGGCCGGAGAGGCGTGGCACCACCTCCACGCCCTCTTCTCGCCTCCCCCCCATCCACCTCCTGCTTACCGCCAGCAGCTGTTGGCCGGTCTGCTGTCACCAGGACCTCAGCGACCGGCCCTGTGTCCGTCACTGATCTTCAGCCTCTTACTCAACTTTGCTGTTTTTTCCCAGCAGCCGCTGAGCTGCTCGACACAGGTTTTACACACGGTGAGGAAACAACCTGTTGGGTGTTTCAAATGCTAAATTCAAAGTAGAGTGGCCCCGCCCCTTTTACAAACCACATTAAAAAACATGAGATCCCGATTTGTATCTGGATCCGAACCAAATTTGACATAAATCAGTTTCTTAAACATGCCTGATTTTTTTCATCTAGGTCCATAAAATATTCTCTGGGAAATACGAAAATGTTCAGAAATGCCACATCACACAATGTTAAACAAAAGGAAAAACAGTTCCTGGATCTGCCCATTGATCCATCTCAGCACTGAACTTTAATGAGGTCTTTCCTGACACATCACATCTTTTCCCTTTCCTTGCTTACCAACAAACAAGATTCCTAGTGGTTATTATGTGGTCTTTACGTAGTTAGTTTGATTTGATTTTATCCTATATCCGTTTTTCAGTGTTCTCTACATTTCTTGATATCAAACTGACTCTAGTTGTGTAGTTGTATTTTCTGTATATCATGAAATACACAATCATGACATGGAAATTTAATTTACAATACATTATCTAATGCTGTGTTGTGCGCTGTTATATGTAATATATCATAAGTAATCTGTCTCTTTTCTCTTTCAAATGATGCCTTATCACTAATGCTTTGTCTAGTTAAGTGTTTTGGCCCTGTTACATGCAAAATCTTACTGTCTTTGTGTTTGTGTGTTTGTGTCTTCGTGTTTGCGTGTGTGTGTGGGTCCAGGTGGTGCGGCGGTCTGGTCTGGTGGAAGAAGCAGCGTGTGCTCTCCGCTCACTGGAGCTCCGGCTAAACGCAGGAAGCTGCTCATCAAGCGACGCTACCAGAGTTCACCTCAGGATCGAGGCCCTTCAGAACACACTCACACATATGCAGGCAGCATGGAGCCCTGCTGAGAGCCAGGCACACACTCACACACTCTGAAGGAGGTGAGAGTGCATAGCTTCACACACACACACATTAATACAAACAACCAGACAGCAGCGAGTTCCTCCTCAGCTCAGGGGTTTCTTCAGGGCACGTCTGCAGAATGACAAATAGCCTCACTCTTGTGTAGATTTGCTTGGGACAATGACAGGAATGTGTCAGAACACAGCTCAGCAAGGACAGATTACGTGGAGTGTGTAATCATATGCGCACACAAACACACACTACAACTACAAGGCCCACAAGGACATTTGAGGAGTGACAGATCACACTGCAAAGACGCAGCAGCGGGTACAGCGTGTCAGAGTCCTCCCACTCATGTAATTGTCTCACAAAATAAATCCTTCACGCTACACACGCACACACACACACACACACACTTCAAGGCATTCATGTCTGAAGGAATATGACACCAAATGCCACTTACCTTTGTGCCAAAATGTGTTAAATGTGAGACATTACATTGCCGAGTTTAAACTGTTAATAATGAAATGTAAATCCGCTTATTTTTGGATGTACATTCTCTGGTGTTTTCATTTATTATAAAAACTGTGTCCGTGGCATTTAAAATAAATAAATACACATTTAAACTAGTTCTATTGAGGTACACTATTCCTGATTATGCTTCTACATAACTACTTCATAATGTTATTTATACGTCAATAGTTTAGGGCGACCACTGATAATCGTCTCCACTGCTGATGAATCTGTCGATTTGTTCTCCCAGAGCGGAAAGTATTTAATTTACTCAAAGAAGCGCAGTAAATTCTCTCATGTGAGAACCTGCTGATTCTGGTACATGTTGTACTTTGTGATGAGGTCATATGATTTGACTGGTTTTGTAAGATTTGTTCTTGAAATAAAAAAATTGGCTCAAGTTGGGAGTTATTACCAAAGCTCTTCATAAGCTTGGTGACTTTTTTTTGTTTTTTTTTAATTCCTCCACTGTCCTCAATGTTAAGATGTGATAGACTTTGGATCCCCTCAGCGATGGGGTGGACTCCGACAGCGTCAGGGATAAACTCATGAATCCAAAGTGATCCCATCATCCGTGTAGAACAGAAAGATGTAGATCTGCTCTATGAATGATTATTGTTTTAGTCAAATTTGAAACGGATTCCATTCTAGTGGTCAAAAGTGAAGGTAAACCCGACCTCACTCAAACACTTGGTACCTTTTATTACATTTCTTTATAAAACCTTCATGACATGAGGTGTTGATAGTAGTTTGTAAAAGCATTGAACAGCCAGTGATAAGCATGAGAATCTAGATATTTGAACCTTTGCAAATAAAATCAGAAATCTTCAACTCTTACTTCTTCACACACGGACTGAGCTTAAAAAGTCACAGGTTCAAGAAAACTATTTTTTATTTCAACCCGGTTGTAAAAAAAAACTCACTTGACATCACGCAGGGAAAACATCTTGTCATTATTATATTTACACAGCAGTTACAGATCCGTCACGTGGACGTATAGAAAACGTCCTGATCCTTGTCAAGTGTATATTTTCCAGTGTCGTTAGAGCCCAGAGAGAAGTGAGGTCATTTGTTATGTATGAAAACATTATTCACCTGGAAGGTTTTCCAGTCTAAACTCCAGAACCAGATCGTGGCTGTAGACTAAACAGACATGAATTCACACCTACACACAGACTCACACACGCACACGCACACACACACACACACAGAAAAACTAGCTGAGACGCAGCTGCTGAGGTCGGAGGTGCAGTATCTTTATGAAAAATCTCTTCTCACATGTTCAGTCGTTCGGAGCAGATTGAAATGTGGAGCTTCTCTTTTGACGCAGCAACAACAGTGAATCTCACTACACACAGGCTGTCCCGTCCCTGGTCCACACACACCATCCCTTTAGACTTGAATGAACAGAACTGCTGTTCTCTAAACATCGCCAGTTGGCCTCGGGCCGCGGCGTAAGAGCCTTCTGGTGTTCACGCTGCTCGGCGACTCTGCGGCCTCTCCTCTCCTGCCGGGGAGAAGGAGGTGAGTCCTGGACCCTCGTCCGCCCTCGTGAGCCAGACTCCCGTCATCTCCGTCTGTGGTCGGCAACCTGGAAGAGAAAGATAAAGATTGGAGAATTGCATTCGGTACAATCCTCTGGCTGCTTGTTCGTTTTCAACCTGATGTAAAGAAAACACGGATAAGAGTGAGTTCAATCCAAAAAGATGTCGAAGGACCAAAGACACACAAGTCAACAAATACTGGATTACTGAGGAGGATGTGAATACTACTAACTTCTACTGATTATTGATTGTAGTCAATAATTATTTTCCTTGATCTTTGAAAGTTTCCTGAAACTGTTCTGCAAATGAATAAAAAAAGTTACATTTTGAAAGGAGGTAAAGTTGTTGTTCTCTGGAAAAACATCACAATGTCACCCTGTAAAGATTAGTGTGTGGTCTAGTTCTGTTGGACCCGGGCCAGTGTTGTCTGTGGTTCTGACGGACCCGGGCCAGTGTTGTCTGTGGTTTGCTGGTGATGGGACTGGACTCCTGTTCCTGCTGAACTGAGCCAGTGGTTGTAGGACTGATAATCAGCTCAGTAGGCACAGGAGGCCGAGTCCAGAGCCTTCTCATTGGTCAACCCGTTGTCTTCTTTTTCCTTCAGTGTTTATAATGAAGTGCCATCGTGAGGCAGCTCAACACTGTGGCTTCACTGAGACTCAGGCTGGAGAACGGGGGAGCCATCAAAATGATTCTTACATTTTTGGAATAAAAACAGTATTTTAAGGTTTTGATCCTAAAAATCTAGATATAAATCCATCAGCATCACATTCCACAACCTTCTTAACAACACACCCCCACACACTGCACGAGTTTACATAGAGAAAGCTGCATGGCCAATGGAGTCTCATACAGCAGCTTCACATGGTCAAAGTGTGGCTGCGTGTCGAGAGCGAGGGATGGAGAGAGGAGGGATGGAGGGAGCTCAATAGGTTTATTTTTGGTGTCTTTCTCCATGTTGCCTGGTGCTTTGATGTGCCGAGCACCATTTCCCTCCCATTAGAGTGTAATAAATCACCTTTCAGATATTGGCCCTGATCGCTATTCCTCCCTTCTACAGGCCTTTGATGGTCATTACTCTTTTAACAGGCCCTAAATATAGGTCTAAAAATGGCAGGCTCCACATGGCCCTCATTTCTAATTTACACATCTGTCCCCGTTTAGCCGCCATTTTGTCGTGGTGAATATAAAGTGTAATAATACGTCCTCGGGGCTCCGGTGCTGATCGGCCCAAAAAAAGACAGTTTAAAAATACATTAACAGGCATCTGTCTCTGTTTTGATATGTATTACAATCAGGTGGACAGAAGATGGACGCCCACGTTCAAGAGACATTTGTTTGTTCAGTTGCTTCGTGTCAATACTGGAAACTTTCAGTCGTAATGATTAATTGTTGAATTTGTTTTTCTGAGACTTTGTAGGAGGTTTACACAATAACGAAATGTAATGATGTTTATATGGCAGATGGAGTAGATGTAAATAAGCAATATGATAAACATGCACATATTGCTAAGGACCTTTTCCTTTGCATTGTTTTTTATTAATGAAGCTTATCGACTGATTCCAGAACGCTCCCTCACTATCACTGTAATACTGGAAACCACGCATCTGGTTTGACCCTTTTCCAAATTCTGGCTTTTTTCCGGGATCCCAGTTTGTTCTCTCTCTGATCGGAGACGACACAGTAGAAGCATTTATCGCAAAGTAAATCTATTTTCAAAACACTTCAATTCACCCAGAAAATGACACCGACAGACCCGAGTGATGGAAGGCTCAGAAATCATCGAAAAGATTTCCATCGGTGGCGCCTCAGTCTTGTTTTCATGCACAGTGTGAGAATCCATCTGCTTTCTGTCTGGATCCCTCCTTTCCTCGAGCTGAGATTAGATCAGAAATCAATACACGTCAGCCGGGGACGTGCAGGCGCTACTTCTCACTGCCAGGCTGATCTACAGTTCAAAAACTGAAACGCTAGGAGGAGGATTTTAAGAACAGATTTCATGATCATCCTGTCCGGCCTTCTTTAACTCTGCTGTGTCTGGAATCTCTTCAAATCTGGTTCACTTAAAATGTACAATATGTATCTTCAGCCGCTTAAAGTCTCTCAGCCAAAAGAATAACAGAAGAGCTAGTGTGATGACATCATGAAACCGTGGGGGATTGTGGGAGTTGTTGCCATTGCCGATGAAGATGGCAACTACAAATCGTGTTCACGTGAGAGGTCCTGTGTTTCAGTCACGTTACACATTAAACAGCCGTGAATAATGCTGATCCAGCACGAGTCACCAACACAACCAGAGAAAGGAAAAAACAGCCGACTGGCAAACAGGCCACCAGGAAGTTCTAGACGAGGCCAAGAGTTCCATCCAGCATGACCCAATCAAAAGACGAGCACAATGAAACGTTGCCTTGAATCAAAGAGAGGATAATTCTGGGTTTGAACATTGTTGGAAGAAAATTAAAGTTCACAAGTCAACAAAATATAACAGTTTTTTAGACATTGTCACATATTATTTCCTAAACTGAACTGATGATGCTGGCGTGTGACCGCCTTCTCCAAACATGCAAACAGAACCTACTAGCCGAACCAGATAAAACCTTTTATCAGGGATTGGGCGACGCGTTTGAAAAATGGTTTTATAAGCGACTGGTCCCTGATTGATGAAACGTCTGTGGGCAGCATTAAGTCTCCTCAGGCCTCATTAGCACTGGAAGTACAGTCTCTCTCACCTTCACCATAGAGCTGCAGAGCGTGCAAACCGGCGTCATCTGCAAACATTACGCTACTTCACTGAAACCAGACCGAGGCGGAGCGGGGCGAGTGCAAGAGGAAGGAGGGAAGATGAAAGACGCAGAAAGAACAACAGACACAAAGTGCAGCTCATTAGTAACGTGGCCCCGCGGTTCTGCGTATGCCAGGAGGGGTTTGATTCGTCTGGGTGAGATGAGGTCTGGGGCGGAAGGGTTTTTAACACTTGAGCAAGAGTTGAAGGAAAAAGGGGGATGAGGAGAAAGGATGGGGGGGGGGGGGGGGGGGGGGTGGTGGATGAGATAAGAGAATGAAGGGAAAGGTGAAAGAGGATGCGGGACAATCAAGGAAGGAGCGAGAAAAAGCGGAGGACAAAGGGGAAGGAGCTCTGAGACTGAAATGTATGAGCGCACATTAGGTAATTAAAGTTTGAAAAAACACCACACACGGACCGACACACACAAACACACACATACACACAGCCACTGAGATCTCCCTTTCTTTCACACCCGTTCATTGTCTTCACTTGTCTGCTTGTCTGGGTCATGCTCTCCTCAGGTGCAGAACTTAGCCACTGTGAACAAAGAGGAAATCAATCACTGTTCACCAATCAGCTAAGCTCTGTGCCTGGCTGGAGAGAGGATACAAACACTGTCTGTCTGACTGACACGTACACACACACACACACACACACGTACACACACAGACCCACACACACACACTCCTACACTCCTTTCAAACACCCACATCTGGCCCTCTGGCTCCCTCATCATCCTTTTTTTTCTTTTCCGCACTTCAAAATCATCAGCTCCTCAAACACAATCACACTCTGAGATAATCACGTCTTTTTAAAGTTTTGGGGGGAATGAGTGTGTGTGTGTGTGTGTGTGTGTGTGTGTGTGTGTGTGTGTGTGTGTGTGTGTGTGTGTGTGTGTGTGTGTGTGTGTGTGTGTTTAGTGGGGGCTCTGGTTCCCATAGCAGCCGGCTGTGTCAGGGTTGTGTGGTAATCCCTGGCAATGTGATTTTATCATAAGTCACAAATCAGCACGCCAGGAACCCTCACAGCTCAGACATGAAAGAACACGATCTCCTCTCTCTCTCTCTATATCTCTCTCTCTCTTTCTTTTTCCTGGTACGTCCTCAGGTCCAGTCCACCGTTAAACCTGCCACCACTCACACATGGAAAAACCTCTTCTTCTTCTTTTTTTTTGTTCTTTCCTTCTCCCTCTCTTTCCCTCCCTCGTGTCTGCCATCAGGGCTCCGGGTCACGGAGGACCAGACCTGTGGGTCCTCCTCGCTCCCTCTCCTCGCCCACTCGCTCCTTGGTTACCCCTCTCCTCCTCTCCCATTCGCCACGCTCGGCTAACCCGGCGATATGCCCCTCATTAAGCGGATCAAGAGGGATTCCAAAGGCATGTACCAGGGGAAGAAAAGAACGAGAGAGAACAGGGAGGGGGGAAAAGAAAGAAAGAAAGGGAGGGAGGAGGGGGGGACGAGAGGGAGAGACCACCCTTCTCTTTTTAAAAGGTTGTGCTTTTAGGTCTAAGAACACAGAGGAGGGAGTGTGCCTTGAGAGACATGTTGTTTTCAATTAAACCCTCTCAGGCCGCCTCAGCTTGATCCCACTGTTCTGTGGTCTGTCTGTGTGTGTGTCTGTGTGTGTGGGAGTGGGCCGGGGGGGGGCAGTAAAACGTAAATCCATCTCCCCACAGTGTAATATGCAACAGCAGCGAGGAGATCTGTTCATCCATCATTTTAATTGGAGGGAGATTTGGACCCGAGCTCAGCTGACCACCGTGATCCATCGATGTTTACAGAGGCTTGTGTGCGTCGGCCCGATGGGAGGCAAAAGTAAAAGATAGGATATTCTTCTCTTGTGTTCTGTTTCTTTCTTTCTGTTTTTCGGTCTTTGCTGCCCCATCTCATTCCTCCTGAAGTCGTGGGGCGGCTCCACAGGGGGGTGCAGCGAGGGGGTGAAGGATGATGACAAGAGATCTGCAGGCACAGACAGATAGGCGCTACGAAAGTGTGTGTGTGTGTGTGTGTGTGTGTGTGTGTGTGTGTGTGTGTGTGTGTGTGTGTGTGTGTGTGTGTGTGTGTGTGTGTGTGTGTGTGTGTGTGTGTGTGTGTGTGTGTGTGTGTGTGTGTGTGTGTGTGTGTGTGTGTGTGTGTGTGTGTGTGTGTGTGTGTGTAAGAGAGAGATTTATCAGGACTGAGCCAGATGCTGAGCACTTGTCTAGAAAGCCTTTAACATCCTGTGCAAATGTCTGTGTGTGTTTGCGTTTGTGTGTTTGTGTGTGTGTGTGTGTGTGTGTGTGTGTCTGAAGATAAAACACCGTCATGTGGTGACTCGGCCTCTGTCTAAAAAAGGAATCAGAAGGTGTAAGTCTCAGGTTGATGTGGACGTAGCCTGTGTGGACCGAGGTGTCACCTCACGCTCACTGGACTGGGGGACGTGCTGGATGATAATGCAGCAAATAGATATTGAGTGAACTGGTGGGAGGGTAAGAAATCAGAGATCATTGAGCAATATATACAATTAGTCAAAATCATACTTAAAATGTTCGTTAAAGCTCAGGTTGGTAATCCTGCTAGCGACAGCAGGTTACACTCCCATCCTTATAACACAGGAACATGTGCCACTGGCAGAAGCCGACTTCTCTGTGACTCACTCGCTAACTTCTGGTCATGTGCAGTGAGAGCAGGGGGGAGGGGGGGTTGGTTAGTGACAGACAGGTACGCCGACTCATCATTTAATCATGTCCCAATGAAATGATTGGTTGTGTTTATCACAGTCCTGCGAGGGCCACAGACACCGGCTTCTGTTCTTTCAGGCTTTTGTTCAGATGACTTTATTTATCATGCATAGAACAATTTCTTTTCTAATTTACTATTCTGTCTGAAATCTCTCCCTTGTCTTTGGAGAAGGCAGGGAGGAGATATGAAAGGTTCCCAGTACCACCACCGCGTACGTTTCCGGGAGGACGTTCCAGACCAAATCAGGTTAAATCAACCGAACCCGGAACTGTGACGATCTTTAAAGTCTGTTAATAACTTCATTCCAAATGTTTGCTGTTTCTTCCAGCTTCTCAAATGAGGATCAACTGCCTTCCTCTAAAGTCACAATGATGTCAAATAGTTTCTGGTCTGTTGGGCCGACCACAAAATGTGATGATTAGTTTTGGAGTGTGAAATTCTGCAGAGAAAAAAAATACTAGATGATTCAAAATCTAAATGTAATTTCCCTTCCATATATATCCACAGTGTTTTGTGTGTAACACTGTGTTTTACCGCCTTGAGGAATAGCCGGGGTTACTGTACTGGTAATGTTGAGACGAGAGCCATGTAATTGCCTGCTCCCATTATTCACAGGTTGGTGTCAGTGGTTCCAGGTCTGTTATAAAAAAGATCAGCGGCTTCAAAGAAACCTGTCTCCGCTCAGGTCCTCCCTTCCGCTCCCTCTTCCTCCCTCTTCCTCCCTCTTCCTCCCGTCTGTCTGTCCAAACCATAAATTTCTCTCTTCCTTTCATTTCGTGTGAGACCAATAAACCCCTCACTGTTCACTCGTGAGAAAGGCCCACTGGTTGACAGTTGTGGTTCCGCATAGACCCTCACACACACACACACACACACGGGAGGAATTTCAAGGTCAGGAGGATAAAAATCACCCCACATCGAGCAGAGTCCGTCTCCAGCCCCTCAGAAACTGCTCGCTGACCCGCTCTCTCTCTCTTTCTCTCTCTTCGCTCCCTCGTTTGTTTGAGGAGCACATTCCCGAATTCCTTCTCTGACAAACACATCCTGACGGCGCTGCTGTGAAACCACGGAAAAGGCCCCATTCTGAGTGTACAAACACGCACACACACACACACACACACTCGCACACACACTCAGTGGGCTCAGGAAGGAATGTGCTGTATAGGTAGCCAAGTGACTCAAGTGTGGACTGTCCGCTGGGGCAGATGGAATCAGGATCAGTCCAACACAAAGCTTTCTTTGCACAGAAGCCATTTCAGATTAAAAGGTCAGATGTGAGATCAAATATTGACTTTAAAATGTAGAAATACGTCAAGACAGGAGAAGGAAAACAAGACGATGTGAAACGATCACATGCTGCAGATCATTGTTTCCCATCGGACGCTCATCCAAGCTTTATTATAGTGATGTGACTGATTCTTATCACCACAGATGGTTCTAGTTTAAAAGCACCAGCCAATTAAAAGACATCTGGTTTCACACTATGTTTCGTGGAGAGACAAACTATTAGAATTCTGATGAAATATGTCGAGCCCGACCAATTTATCTGTTGGCTGATGTAAATCGATATATGAGCCTGTCACCTACACATCAGTGAGAGTGTTCATCTTTGCAGATATGCACAGTTATGAAAACTTTTCTTTTTACAGAATAATCATTGCAGAAAATACGTAAAAAAGGTTATTTTCTTAATTCAAGTTCCATATCATTGGTTGAATTTGTGCTTTTTCAATAATTTTATAGTAATTCATAATAAAGTTCATGGTTAAACTGTAAACAATGAATAATATGTCTTAGTCATAAAGGTTGAATAACAACATCTAAGGAACTAATGCCATTTTTATATATGTAATAGGAAATGATTTACTCCCTAATATCAGTATCAAGAACAAGGCCCCATGATGAACAGAGGCTTGGTTTTAGAAATACGGAGAAAAAAACGAGGAACAGCACGTTTGACACCCAGTGAATAAAAAGCTGAAGATGAGACTTCACCTCCAAAAGGTCATAAGATCATCTCCTGCACCACTCTACGTGCCGATTGGTCCATCTCCTCCTGGACCAATGAGAGGCAGCGACCAGCCAGAGCCTGCTGCTCGGGGTCCTCGTGAACCATCAGCTCCCCGTACAGATACACACCCATGGCCTGGAACACACAGCTCATGGTTATTTTTCTTACTATCTCATACAATGACTCAGCGTTTTTAAAAGTGAAGATGTGTGTATTTACTTGGTCATGAACCAGGAAGTGTTCCACGTCTCCGTAAGCCTGAGTGTGTCCGTGTTTGACCACCAGCTCACACCAGCGATGTCGGACCTGGAGGCAAATAACATATTCATGAAAAACAAATATTGATATCAAGTCTGAAATCGAAAGAGCAGCATATTATTAACATGGACCAACACAGAACTTATAAAATAAAGAGTCCATGAAAATATATTAAAGTTTTCCCTTTCGTTGATGTTATGCAGGTACAAGAAATTAATCAGAAAGTGATTTGCAAATCCCAGTGTCTCATTTCAAACTGAAGCATGACATCCAAATAAAAACTGCTCATCAGTCTATACAGGGGCTCTGATGAGGTTATATAAGGTCTGAGTTTCTGTTGCTCCTTCAAACTCCATGAAACCTTTACCAAATTCAATAAACCCTTGTGTCAGGGTATACATTACTACTAAACACAGTTCAAATCCACTTGCAGCATACTTCCAAACGTTCCTCCAAACGTCGCCATGTGGGAAGACATTTCCCTCGTACGCTCTTTTGGTCTGTGCACTACTAGAACACGAATGTGAGCAGATCAAATCAAAGCCGGGAACAAAAGACGAACAGCTCGTCTGACAAAGCTGCAGGATCCACTGACAATGACGAGGCTGATCCAGAATCAGAGGATTAGCTGACGTGAACTCTGCTTTGGAAACGGAGCCATCTCAATCCAAAGTTCACGTGTAGAACTTCTTTTTAAAATCTACGACAAGGTGTTTTTTCTGTAAGTGTGCATGCGTGTATATTTGTGTGTGTGTGTGTTTGTGTGTGTGTGTGTGTGTGTGTGAAAGCTAATGCCTGGCCTTTCTCCCGGCGGATCAATAGGAGCTCTGTTGCCGCAGTTACAGGAGAGATCAGAGACTGGCTCTGTCCCTGCCTCAGCCACCACCCATCATCATCTGCTGCGAGCGTGCACGTGACCATCGGTGCACGTGCGCAGGCGTGTGCACGGCTGTAGTTTAGGGGCGCAGACACACTGATGATAAAAGGGACAGAAGGACGACGGAGAAAAAAATAAATAAAAGAGTCCAGATGAGAAACCTGTTAAAGCACCGTCACTACGTTACAGCCTGACAGTTTCCCTCCAATGGTTTCTTTTGTGGCTGTTTCAATCTCCTCCATAACCATCTCCTCCACACTCAGGGTAATAAACAAGTCCTTTGGAGAGGACAGTGACCAAGCGTGGGATTTTCAGTGATTGATTCTGTTTCAGCGGCTCAAGCTTTGGGCTTCTCGACAGCGCTTGTACAGAGATTCATTTTAAGCTTTCTACAGAGGAGCCAAATGATCCACCTGAGATCTGTGTCAACTCTTAATAGGAGTTTTTTTTTAAAGTTTCAATTGTCTGTGCTGGAAGTGTTGCGCTGCCCTCCACCTGTTTATGCAGCAGGATGAAGGCCAACCGAGCGACGCTCCACTCAGCAGACGCACTTAGATCCTCATATTAACTCTGAACAATACTAAATAAACATGAGCTTAATTGGTCTCTGCAGGGATTTCTACTTCCTCTTTCCATCCAACTTTAAAAGTCTCTCTCCTGCTGTTTATGCTCGCCGTCTGTTTGCACAGCAGACCTGACAAAAGACGAAAAGTGCAAGTCAAGTGTATCTTCTACCTTCTGCCCACAAGGGAACACTGATATATGTGTGCGTTTTGCTTTCATGAATGTTGGGGTTGTGCAGAAGCAAGTATAGTGTGTGTGTGTGTGTGTGTGTGCCCTCTGGTGCCATCCCTGCCCTTTTGGCCTGTGAAGCCCCAGCAGCTGTTGCCTATGCTGGGTTACAATCCTGGGGAGAGCCCTGGGGCAGAGCAGCTGCCTGGTGCACCTCTCCTCACCCCCTTATTTTTTTATTTGATCCGTTTTCCTCTGGCCTGGGCCCCTCTCTCTGACAGCACATGCAATTACACAGTGACATTCCTTCATTTATTACTGCACCCACACCCCTGCTTCACCCTACACTTCCACCAGTCCACATACACACACACACACTCGCTACGTACTTTGTGCTCGCTCGCGTGACAAGTAATCTTGCAATCAGACACATGACAGACACGCAAAACCCTGCATGGAGTGAAGCGACAAAACGCAGTGTGATAGTTGTCTTGTTGGTGCACATACTGCACCCCCGCACGGGCTTTATTCCCTTTATCGGCAAAAAAGCTATTGAAAATGTTGAACTATCCTTTCTAGTCTTTATCCTTCTTCTGCATTCGCGCTCCACAATTATCCAATTGCAGCCAGTCTCGTTTTCCTATCAAGTCATTTGCCCAATGGCACCTATTAGGCCTGGAAGGGATTTCTTCCTCTATAATCCCTCGCAAGGTTTTTAAGTTTTTCCCATTACAGTGTTTTTTTTTGCTCACTTGAGGAACTGTTTTTGTTTCCAGTCTTCTATGAGCCTGTGAATCCCCTTTGAGCCGTTTTGATTCAAGGTTGTATAAATAAACGCGAGGTGACTTTTTCTGTAGTATTTCTCCTTTCTGAATAGCTTGTTCCCCTCGTTCATCCTCCTCTCCTCTCCTCCGCTCCACATGTTGCGGCCGGTTGTCCCAGACGCCTCTTGATGTGGTCTCGTGAAGTCTCCAGTCACTGGAGGAGGAAACGTAACCTGTGCACCACAAACACACAATATGCCCAGTGTGCTTGACCAACAGATGGCCTTCAACACACTCCCACAAAACCAGAAATGCACTCAAGAAACCACACACACACACAGACACACACACACACACACACACACACACCCACACACAGATGCATGTGCGCATGTAGGGGTCACACAGCATCTTGCATCACATGAGGCTCTTATGAAAGGCAGTCACGCACACATTTCTCATACATGCAAACACATGCTCGGGCTCACACAGAGTCTCACACACGTATTCATGGTCACTCACACCGCTCACAAAGCAGCTCGCTGCACGCACACCGGTGGTCAGCCACATATTTCCTTTCACTATTGTGTCGGTGACCATGCAGATCACATACTGGGAAACTTAAGCTTGCACGCCAGTCATCACAGCTTCACTCCTTTTATCAAACTTTATTCAGCTTTTTAGACAACAGAGGTCAGCTCGCTTGGATGCTATATAAGAAATGTAGAAAGCAATCAATAAATTAAGTTATAACAACAAAATGTCATCAAATGTGTTAATTAAAATGACTAAATATCAAATTTCTTGTCATTTACTTGGCATCGATTCCTCATTAGATGAGTTACTGATCACTACTGGGCCCTTTAACAAAGTTCTATTTTCAGGTGATCCATCAATCAGCTCACAATGCATTCTTACAAACCGCCTTTCAGAAACCATCACCATCATTCCCATAATTCAATATTCATCCACTCTGAAAAGCTCTCACTCTCTCCCAGGCAAACAGTGAAGGGGCTCCAGAGGCTGAGCAGCACTCAGTCTGGTATTTCTCCAGGAATTTGAAACAGATCAATCATCAATCTTCTGAAGAGGATGTTGTCTCAGGCAAAGAGAGGCTGAGCGAGAAGTGGAGACAGGAAAGAAAAGGCAAGAAACAGAGTGACAGACAGAAAGAGAGGAGAACAAATGGCCACGTTTATAAGAAGAGATGGAGGTGATTAACCTCTTCTGAACGAGATCACTAACATTAGGACTGGACCATTGCCTTCAGACAGGTGTGTGCTGCTGTGTGTCAGTGTAAATGTTTTTTTTTCCCCCATGCATGACTATGTGCATAATGGCCCTGTGTATTTTTAGAAAAACCCTGAAAGTTGTTTCCTGGAAATTGCGGAGGCGAATCTGCTTTCATCTGCCAGGAAGTGGGACTAAAGAGGCCGAGAACCTAAAGCTGGACCCGCGGGGCGAACGCAGGGTGACCAGGAGGTCCATCATGAAAACTGAAGAGCATTATGATAACCTGCGGAAGTCCAAGTTAAGTCTCTGAAACAAATCATGCTTTCAGATTCACAGGATGCTTTTGAAACATAGATTTAGATGAAGAGGTTTTCTTTCTTTTTTTTTTATGTGGGAACTTGAACACGAGGCTTGTGAGGAATGTTAATAATAAAAGATGGTCATTAAATGCATCTTTAGATAATCTGGATCAGTGTCGGCTGGCTCCACACTGTAGAACATCTGAGCCCCATTTATATACATCAGTGCCCCAACAAAACAGCTCATATAACTAATGAGAACTTGTAAAGAACTGAATATGTATCGAATGTTTCTCTTCCAGAAAACCCATGTGTTAATGATGGGGGTTAGTGCGGACAGTTTACGGGCTCGGCCACAGCTGTACAGTGAGGAACGTGTGATCTGTCCTCACACACACACACACACACACACACACACACACACACAGAGAAGAGCACAAACAGAAATGGACACACTCAAGCTGACTCCCAAACTCTTTTTAATAGTACCATTAAGGAACTTTGGGCTAGAACATGAAGCGAATACTTGTGGGCTTCAGCCGTAGAGAAGAGAGCTGCTATTACACACATTACCGAGCGCTGCGTCGTGGGATGGGAAGGGAGACTTGTTATTACCAGAGGAGATGCAGAGAGTTTGGAGCCGTACAGACAGGCGACAAAGGAAAAAAAACAAAGCGTCATATTAAGGTGTTGGGCCAGGAACAGCTGGAAGATCAGCTTCAGTGTTTCTTGATGTTTATTCACTTGCACCAAGGAGGTTGTGATTTAATTTATTTCTTGCCTGTTAGAAGGATTATGCAAAAACTACTTTTGGAGGAATAGTAGGAGATGAGATAGGAGATATCTGCCTCATGTTAACACTAACTTGGGGAAGGCAGCTTTCTGTTATAAGGCACCCTACATCTGGAATGAGGTCCAAAAATCTTTAACGTTATTTCATTAAAGGAGTTCTCGAGTCTTGTTTCATGTAGGGCTGGCTTCTCCTGCAGTGATTGTAATTGTTAGTTGGGTTAAGCTTAACCATAATATTTTGTAGTATTTATTGAATCGTCAGGGTCTATTTGTGACCTTTTACTTTGTATTGCTGTATGTTTATATGCATATTTATTTTATTCTTATATATTTATTTTTCAATGTTTTACTCTTTATTGTACCCTCGGCACCATTGTAAAGGAGGGTCTTATTCCTCAATGTGTTTTCCGAGGCTTAAATAAATAATCAATCAATCAATCAATGAGTCTGGAAAGAAGTGATGGCTGATCCAGAATTTATTTTTAAACTTTCTTTAACACTGTGAGATAGGAGGAATTTCTCTAATAATTAATGGTTCTTGATAAAAAACAATCCGTCATATTCAGGGGACTGGTATTTATGAGTGTGTGGAATTTGACTATTGGGCCTTGGTGGAGGTTCTGGAACGTTTACTGATGGGATGAACATTTTCTAAAAAGAAATAGCACTATAAAACACATTTGTCAAAAATGCCCCATCGCTGTTGAACTGCAGATCTGGTGAATGTTGAAGCCTCAACATTCCCTTCACATCATTTCCCCTGTGACCCCTCATACCCTATGGATGAAGGATGGTCCTCCATC
This sequence comes from Platichthys flesus, assembly GCF_949316205.1. Taxonomy (NCBI): domain Eukaryota; kingdom Metazoa; phylum Chordata; class Actinopteri; order Pleuronectiformes; family Pleuronectidae; genus Platichthys; species Platichthys flesus. Next base: position 9,252,990 of record NC_084947.1, read on the forward strand.
TGTACACTCACTTGTGTATGGGTCCATTCTATAGGTGCATGTGTGTTGTGTGTCTGTGTGTGGACTCACCTCAGCGTCTTGCTTGTGCGGGTTGTAGGTCTTCTGCAGAGTGCGGATCGTCGCCACGCTCAGCTCCGGTTCCTCCAATAGAAGCTCCAGGAGCATCACGAGCTGGTCCGACGTCAACTGAGGAGACAAAACCATATACGATGTTAATAGTGCTGACTAATACAAGCTCCTTCATTAACTTTATTGAAATTGTAACAAATATTATGCAAAGAAAAAAAAAATCCAGCACCCGCACCTCTAAACCACTAAACTGCCAAAATAATACAGACCAGCAAAATTATTCACGTATCGCAGACTGTGCACCCACCCACAAACACATTTACATTATTTTCCATAAATGTCATTATCCTCGCTGTACTGGGAAAGGTTTGATGAAAGGAGAAAGAACATTAGTTAATTAATACAGAGGAAAGTGAGGAAACATAATAACACCGAGCTGAAGCGGTGATTAAATAAACATGGTAAACCAAGCAAATCCTGTACAACTGGGAAATACTACAAAAAAAAAGCAAAAGAGGACAAACGAAGGGAAAAACAGGATTTGGACCGAGGACATGAAGAGAAGTGAAACCAAGAACTGAAAAGGTATTTTTTATCTATTGTTGTATTGAAGAGAAACAAACACTGTTCAGGGACACAAACTGCCAAAATAAGACATCTTTTATAAACCGTGAGTCTTTGTAGACTGCAGTGAAACCCCCCCCCCCCCCCCCCCCCGATTGAGATTAAAAACATAGGAATCGCTTTGCTGTTGCCTGTTACTAGCGAACGCACTCTTCTGCTGAGTTGGAACCTCAAGGAAACAACCTATTTTCTTCTGATGACTAACATCATCAGGGACGGCAGCAACTCCGCGGTGACTTTAGGTGATTTTTCCGCGGATGGATGTGGGCAGCGATACTGCAGAGCGACTTCCTCCTCGGGGGGGAACATGCTGTGCCCAGCCTTGCCTCGCCTCGCCTGCCTCTCTCCCTGTTATACCCAGCACTCCCAGCTGCACTTTCTCTCTGGTCCCAGTCTGGGACACAATTAATGGCTGAAGGCTCAGTGGAGGCGAATTTGAAAATAGGTATTTGTGCGTGTGTGTGACTGAGCGAAGCAGAGCACAAAGGGGGAGGAAAACACAAAATGACAGAGAAGGAGGCAGATGAAACTCTTCTCTTCATGTAAACACAGGCAGTGAGATTACGGTCAATAGCTGCTTTCGTGTAATATTTATTTTAGAAAGAGCCTCTCCACTTAAATCGCTTTTTGGTAAACAACCTCCCAAGCGCTGCTGGGAAACAACTTGATCCAAAAAACCAAGACGTATTTCAGCATGTAGCTGTTAGAGCTGAGGGAGTAACACCTAGAATCTAGCTGGCAAACGCTCAAATCAAACACGACTGCCACTCCTGCTACACCCACACACATACATCGACAGACACACACAGACACACACGCACACCCACGCTGATGATCATATAACTCTGGAAAATCTGGTATCCAGTCTTTCCCTTCACCCTCTATTGACTCTCCTCCCTCCGTCCCTCCTCCTCCATGTTGTGAGGGCTGCGTGTTGTCTGAAGTGGCGTCTCCATTTCTAAAGGGTCTCATTGGGGCCCATCCATGATCCTCCTGACTCCCTCTCCCACTCTTTGAAAAGAGAGGAGGGTCCACGGCAATAAAACGCTGCTTTACACACACACACACACACACACACACACACACACACACACACACACACACACACACACACACACACACACACACACACACACACACACACACACACACACACACACACACACACACACACACACACACACACACACACACACACACACACACACACACCTGTCCTGTCATGCCTGTATGTGCTTATGGTGGTAATCAATACGTCTGTACCAGTGTCTCAAAAAACGAATTCCTGGTCAATGACGGTACATTAAAAATCCTTTTATATTGTCATGATGATCCTGCCACTGTCTCTCTCTCTCTCTAAACATACACACACACGCACACAGACACACACAGACACACACACAGATAAAGATTCCTGAAAACAAATAATTTCTGATCAAACTGACCGTGGAACTTGAGTCATGTTATGGATCATATGGAAATGTAAATAACGATAAATGTGAACTGAAAAGCTAAACAATATTTATTCATACAAGTTAGATCTGGTGTGAAAATAAAGAATTGTGAATTAAAGTAAAAGCTGAATATCCAGCCATCACTGCCTAAAACCAAAATTTGATTTGTGTTATATTACTGAATTGATTGTCAACTGCCAGAAGGCTTCATGTCACTTTGGGTGTGTGGGTGTGTGGGTGTGTGGTGGGGGAGGAATAGATGAGGGGGAGACAGGGGAAGAGATCAGGGGGTCGAGAGACAAACAATTATAGGGGAAAAGGTGAACTCCATGGCTGAGTACTCCTTATTAATGGGTAGAGTCTGAAGAACACTTGGCACATGAACACTTGCAAACAGTGCAGACAACGACACACACAAACACACACACACACACACAAACACACACACAGTCCAGAGCCTTGATCATGTCAAGGTTAACAATAGCCCTCAACAGTACAGTGCTTTCAGCACTTTACCACTGAAGGGGGAAACATATTCCCCTCATCTCAACGATCCATGAGGAAATATCTCATTTCTGTATTGTCCATCAAAGCAGAGGAATGCTAATGATAGGAAAGACAGAACATACAGTCTCTATCTGACTGACACACACGCGCACACACACACACACACACAAACAGGCCTATAAATATGCTCACATGGACATTACATATATATAAAAGAATGTACAAACCAACATAGACACTCAGCTCACATGCAAACCGCTGACATGTGTTGGTTGCATAAAGTCTATATTGAGTCGAGCTTTGCAAGGACCTCTGGGAAATATGCTGCTGAAAATGTCCCCTTCAGACACTGACCTCTAAACCTCGGCAGAACAATGACACACATGCACGTACACACACACACACACACACACACACACACACACACACACACACGTGTACATTGACAAATATAGACTGTTCACCAAGGTGATTGACAGCTCAAGGAGCAACGGCTATAGGGGAAAAAAACAGGATACGATTTCCACCGCAATCTATAAATGACAAAGTATACGGAGTGTGAGTGTGTGTGTGTGTGTGTGTGTGTGTGTGTGTGTGTGTGTGTGTGTGTGTGTGCACATACATATACCGTATGTGAGTATGGGTCTAAGCCACAGTCGTCATGCATGTTTGTACAGAATAAATCAAAGCTTTAAAGCTGTTGTTCGACAGAGAATACAAAAACTCTCTCACTGCATCATTTCATACTTAATTGTGATATTTCCAAATCTATCAGGCTGCACTAAAAGACTGTTTAACAGTTAAATGAGATTATTATTTCTGTGCTGCACCTCCTTCTCTTGTGGAAAGAATGAAAAATCCTTAATTTTTTATATATTCTCTTACATCATTTCTCTTCGCCCCTTCCAACAATCCATCACTTGTTCAGTATTTCCATAGCAACGGCACCGAGCGCCACTCTCTGCGTTCTGCACGGTACACGGGCGAGCGAGACGGGCGAGCGAGCCTGTGTTCCTCCTCAGGAGCCTGACAACACTGATTCTGAATATTTTCATTTTTTCCCCGCCTATTCCTTGCCTCCTCTGCGACATACAGGGTCGCGGCCTCCTCCTGTTTTCATCGCTCGCCGTCCTAAGTGGTCAATCGGCATTTACCGTCACATCGCTGCCAGAGGCTCCTCAGATAACCCCGGCTGACTGACTCATCGCTGCCTTCTCCTGCTTCTGGTTTGCAGGCAACAACCACCGGTCTTGGTTTTACTCCTGTTTTTAGTCATTTGTCAAGTCATTTTACTTCTCCCCTCTGATTGCTTGTAAGTTCATTGCAAGTTATTGATAATAAGGAAAATAGAAAAGGGAAGTAGCAGAAAGATGTGGACAAGTTAAGAGAGATACTAAAAAGAAAGAACAGGCACCAAAGGGACTGTGTGAAAAGTCGACTATTGGACAAACTGACCATAAAATCTGCATTTCGCCTCCTAAGAACAGAAGAGAACCTCTTTCCCTTCCCTTGGTGCCAATAGATAGAACCCAGAGCTGCTCCTGATGCTTCTCATCCCTTACCTCCTCTCTCACTCCCTGCCTCTGTCTCAACTGGGGGAGAGGCCGCCGCTTGTTCAGTCACACTGCATTATGGGGGCTGGAGACATCGAATAAGTGTGACATTATAAAACCAAACCGGGATTTCTGAGAGGGCATTGAACCGTGTGTGTGTGTGTGTGCGTGCGTGTGATGCCATTCAACCGCTCGGCCGCCTTTTATTTCTGTCAGACCGCAGGCTCGTAAAAACACATTCTGGCACCAGCAGCTAAAGGCCTCAGCCCACGCCGCCTCAGGTACTAAGGTTTCACTCATTCTTCCCCTCAAATCCCTCCCTCTCTCTCTCTCGGTCTCTGTCGGCATGGTCGCCATACCAACTCCACTCGTCCTTTCACTGGTCCAAACTGTGCGTCTGGCGCCTCCAATTAAAATCCCCTCCTCGCCTCCTTTATCTCTCTTTGTCCATCTTTATTTTACACTTGATTTAAGGGCCCTCTCACATCCATCTCCTCAAACACCACCGGCCGCCTTACGTCTCTGGGAGAAACGCTGCTCCGGGCAGCTGTTAGGATCCTCTCGACAGCCATGACAGCATAAATAGCATCGCAAATATGTACACTTTTAATTAGCCTGTAACTGCTCACTACAGCTGCACAGAATTAAAATGCAAAGCAAAAAAAAAAACTGGGCAGGTGGTCACCAATAAAAACGGCGAGCTGGAGACTAAAGAGTGGAAAGGAAACCAAGTGATGTAAAGAAACTGGTGTTTTTTTCTGGACCATTAAATGTTGGCCCTTTCCACAATTCTTATTAGAGTTCTATAGCACTCAGTAGAGCGCATACCTCCGCCAAGGAACAAGAGTCCCCTTAAATTCAGTCGAGCTGAAACTGCACACACACACCTATAGAAATCAGTTCCCTAAATATGGCTGATCATCCGTGAATTAGTTCCAACGACAACTGATGCCCCCCCCTCTCCCTCAAAGTGCCATGTCTCCATCACTGCCCACCAGAGCCGGACCAGATTAAAACCTGGGTCTTCTGCATGACCTGAGATGCCCAACGTATCCATTCCCAATGCAGACAAAAGCCAGATGTTAGCAGGTGTTGGTGGTTTTTTTGACCCGTGGAATAAGGGCCCATCAAAAACAAACACATCAACCAACTTACAAACAGACAGGGGTGTTACTACCTTCCCCAAAAAGAAAACAGATGACTTCCTTCCATCCTCACAACGCATATAGCAGGTGGCCCCTTCGATACAGTAACACAGTATGTAGCATCTGTTTGCCACTGTGTGGGAGAGTTAAGTAGTAGCGAGGGGAGCCGTGTAAATATAAAATCACATAAATATGATGAGTAGCTGCTGAAAAACAAATTCATACACTGTGGGGACATGATACTGCAATCTTGTGTTTTCACGTGGCCTTAAAAGACATTAGCAAACTGCATGCTGACATCAGAGGTTTTGTAAACCAATTTCGGGCAATGGTCTGGAGAAAACACACACACACACACACACAAACACACACATACACACACACACTGAAAGGTTATCTGCGAGTCACGTGTTACCCTTTCAACTTGGGAAATGGAGCCGTCTCCTGCGTTATCATCTCCCAAAATGAAGTCACACCTGCTGCTGCTGTGGTGCCGGTCTCACAGATCGTGTGGGTCACAGACAGATGACCTCAGCGAGGACTATCTGCTCATTAACAGCGTCCAGTCTTTGTTCTCCACCCTGAAACCGTCTGTAATCAACATCCACAGGCGTCTGTCTCCAGGGAGCGAGAGCGGGACGAGGGTGCATGTTGTGATGTGTGTATGTTTGTGTGTGCGGAGCCGGCTGCTGCAATCAGTCGTGAGCCCAATCATCATCATCATCATCATCATCATCTCGAATCACAACATACAGCAAGCCTTTCAGAGAGTCACACACACAAGGACCCGAAAGAAAATAACAGAAGAGAAAGAGAGAGGATGGGTTTTGAAGTCTTGACCTTGACATCAGGCTGATTGTCGGGACCGGTTGTGTCATCGATGTAAAGATCTGACACAAACACATGCACTGACGACAGGTGAGGCGTCAGGATGTTAGCCGGTATGAGAGCGGGTGTAATGGGAGGGAAATATTCACAGCACGTACAACACACTGTACAACACACTGCCAATCAAATGTGCCCCTTTGGCAAACAAACAGGTCTATGTGCCTCAGTTATTCGGCGTAACTCGAGTGTGCTGGATACATTTTTCAGCTCGAGTGCGGAGACCGACGACTGTCTGCGCTCTGCATGAAAGCTCCATGTGTTCTTCTGCATGAGGAGCCCATGTTTAACCCCCCTGGCTTTCCCTCTCACCCTTCAGGTTCACAGCCTCGGCAGAGAGGGGACATCGCGGGGTTGTAAACCAGGGGTTAAGCTGGAAAAGCATACCCGGTTGACCCGGCATTCGGGGGGGGGTTAGGGTTAGGGGGGGGGGGCACACACACACACATACATACAAAGTAACAGGACTACACGAGAGTGGGCAAGTACACACTTTCAGTGGGCAAGAGGCTCCGCAGCTCATCAAGTAGCCTGCCTTGATTTCCTCAACACGTTTTATTCTTTCTATGTGCAGCCACAGAAGGTTGTGTGTTTGTTCAGGAAAATTTGGCGATGATCATAGAGGCAATTAACATGTGTCCTCCTCATTACCGCTCTGACTCACACTCATTCACACACCTCCAAAACAGGGTTAGTTTAATTAATCTCTGGCACTTCATGATTTGACGCCAGCCACAGATCTAGCCGTCTCCAGTGGATGCCTCCCTCGCCTCCCTCGTACCGCCCCCCCCCCCCCCCCACCATCTATTGTTTCATTCCTGACGGAGCCACAGAAAACTCCTCAAGTGCAGAATATTTCTGTAGGACCTTTTTTTTTTTTCCTCTCTCAATCTTCTAACCTTTTTCTTCCCAATTTTGAAAAGCACAATTTCCCTGTAGCGCAGCGCTGGTCTCCTCTGGTCCTGGGGAGGCGGAAACAGACTTTGGCCTCCTCCTCATTGTGTCAACCCGCAGTGTCTTCACATGCCCCTTTCACTGGAAGGGTATAACAAGCCCCCTTAGATCCAACTACGCTCCACGCAGGTGCTACAACCAATCAGGAGGAGTCACAAGCAGGAGCTGGACCGATGTCTCAGCAGAGGCTGTGTTTTGCCCTCGCAGCACCCGGACGCCGTTCAGAAGACAGTGGCCTTTGAAACACAACTGGAACAAAAGGACAGCTGTGTGTGTGCGAGAGAGAAAAATCTGCAGCAGTGGCGCTCCAGTGACACGTCCAAACAGCTGGATGCCAGCGCAGACAAAGAGAGAGAACAGGAGGAAGGGATGGTGGAGGACAGAGATGTACAGACCTCTTGGGTCACGAAGAACAAACTGATATAAGCGCTTTTCTAAAAGTTATCACGATGGTTAAGTCTGGTGATTTTCTCCTTTTATCTCACTGCAAACAAATTCTGAATCATGTCAAAAGTTATTAATCATACAAACAAGTACTATGTGTTGTATCCAAAGGCTGTAATAGATCATAAATCTGTACCGTAGACCTTGAAGTATTAAAAACAAATCATGCTCTCGCCGTGAATCTTAAAATTACCCCGACAAAAACATCATCTACCCAGAGACGACTAAGTCCCATTGACAGGACCCTCAGTAATAATAGTTTGGGATTGAGGCTTTTTATCCTGAGCTTCTCCCACCAGACGAGTGTGTGCAGAATTTATTGCTTTTATTCTCCGACTCTCTTTTCAACTCTTTTTGGATTATTCATGTCTTCCTTTTTATTAGGTCAATTTGGCACCAGTTGCCGAAGCTGGAACAGCGACCTTTCCTGTAGGATTTTATTTAGAAGTCTAGTTTTCTCTCACTATCACTTGATTTACATTATTCTGGAAGGTTATTATAAAATTACCGCTCAATAAAGCCAGATATATGTCACCCACCACAGCTTTAACGAGTTTAAACAATGTTTTAAACGTTCAAACTCTGACAAAAATTGTTCATATATATTTGTTTTTGCTCAAGTTAAGCATAACTTTCCTTTGATGTACACATTGAATGCTCCCTTCGATTAGTTAACTTAAATTAAAGTAACATCCTGACAGAATTACTCAAATCATTGCTTTGTTCTTATTGGTGTTTCTGTTTCCTCTTTTCCACTGGAGAGTTTCAGAGTCCTGTGATTTGCCTACATCCCGCTTCAGGGGAAGTTTATTCCTGCCAGGAACACAATTCTGAGGCAAATGCTGACGTCTTTATCCCAAATTATCCCCATATTGGAATCCACACATATGGCTATCTCACGGATCCTCAGCCGCTCCTTTCCTGAACACATAAGGAACGGAAGTCTGAAATGTGACTAAGGCTGAAAATAGCAGAGCGCCCAGGTTTAATTTCCTCATGTCATTTGTTCAGGACTAATCCTGGGAGGGTGAGAGCGCGGCCCGGGGGCTGCTGGTTAAATATTATCCCTGAGGAGGATAACAAAAACAGCAGTGGCTACCATCCACACAGCAGTTTCCTTTACAGGGATTTGGGTAAATATTATCGCTGGAGTCTTCTGCTCTTGATTATAATTACAAGGGTGAAAAGGGCACAGAGACACAAAGGTGCACACAGTGAAGAGTTAAAAAAAGGAAACGTTGGTCAGCTCCGGCGATTGACTGTTGGCAATTCCGTTGCCGTGCCATTCTGAAACGGTTAAGCTTCTAAATGTCAGCGCGCACACACTGAAGGAAAAAAAAAAAAAAAGACAATGCATACAGCTCAGATTTGTCCATTCAAGTCAGGCCTAGCCAGATGACAACAATAATATGGGTGAAACACAAACATGGACCGGTGATGACCTCGACTGCGGAACGATAACATCGACTGCTGCTGAAAGACACACAGAGAAAGAGAGATACAGGGCCACAGAGGGAGAAGAAGAGGGGAAACAGGGACGAGGGACCGGCGGAGGAAGAGGAGGATGAAATCGGCACAGCCTTCAAAATGAAAGGTCACAGTCAGGAGGAGCCTCCATGGAGCCTCCTGTGGTCCTGAGTTAAAGACGGAGTTTGTCTTTCTGCAGGCGTCTGAGCTCAGTTAACAAGTAAGACGCATCCTTGTTGCTCTTTGTGCGTTTGTGTGTGCAGTATAAATATATGCTGCACACAGACACACAAACACACACACAGAAGTATGGAGTCATGCACACACATTCACAGATATACGACAGATGACACCATAGAAAGTATTTCAGAAAGAGCATCACGGAGACACACACGGAAAAAAAGATGGAAAGAAATTCAAAACCTGTTGTTGTCTTTGCATTTGAACCACAGGAAGATAATCCTTTGTGGGGTTTTTTTCCTCCTCCATGATAAGACCACTTCCAGCTTGGCAACTCATTATTTCCCAGACTGGGGGGGTTTGGAGCTGAAGCTGTCGCCTGCAGTACGGCTGTTGGCAACAAGTGAATTGATTTCTACATGCGTCTGTCTGACTGTCTCGATGCTCCATTACACCAGACCTTTGGAAAGATTAAGAGAGTCTTTCTGTGTTGTCATTCCTTGGCAGTCATTTTATCATTGTTTCACAATACCTTATATTTGTCTAACTAGCTTCAAATTATGCTTTTTCTACACTCATGATGAAATTTTGTGAAACAAACATTTTCCCACTACCTTTGAGTCCCTTGTTTTAACGCTTTCAAAGAGCAGACTTTGAAAAACTCTGATTTCTGTGTATCCTTGTAAAACGGGGTGCTTGGGATGGGAAACTATATTCAGTTTCTCTACATTTGTTTAGCTCGGTCAAGTTTGCAGGTAAATTTAGCATCACTGCGCCACATTGCCTGCATCACCAGTCGTCTGCCTGGTGGGTTTGACTTAGTTGAATCGCAATTGCTCAATTTTGATAAAATCACTTTGGGATTTTCACTTGTGATGAGTATTTTTCACCCTTTATTTGACATTGAAAAGACCAAATGATCAATCAAGGAGAGTATTAGCAGTTTAATCAATAATAACAATAACCGCTACACATCTGGAGGCTTGAGGCCGCAGGTTCAGTTCCAAGTCGGCCCCTCTGGTGCGGGTCTTCCCCCGTTCTCTCTCCCCAACGCTTTCACTGTTCTCTCAGTAAAAGGCAAAAGACCCCAAAAAATTACCAAAGGTTTAATTGTAAACAATAAACTATGGTTTCAGAGAATGATGGAAATATTTCAGTTTAGGAGTGGTGTTGCTTTCAAGTCTCTCCTCACTTCTAGGAACAGAAATGCTGTTTCTGGAACCAAAAAAGGAGCATGGTATAAATTCCCAGCGAGAGGAAAGTGAAGACAAGCCCCCCCGCCAGTCACAGCTTCAGACGCTTTCTTGTGGTTTCACGAGCAGCAATTTCTATTATGCTTAGCGTCTACGAGTGGTATGGCTGACATGACTTTGTGTGGGAACGTGTCTGTGTGTGGGTGTTGTTGGACAGGGCTAATTGCGTTGGGGTCGTCTGAGGGCGACGCTGGCTCCCCGGTCATTACCGGGAAAGACAGATGTTTTAGCACTCAGCGCCGCGATACGTCCCCGCACAGACAGACACACAAAACATAACATTACGTACTACACCTATGAAAGCCATGACGTGATGCCTAAATCAGGTTTTATGTGAGAGGCATTGATTCATTTCCCACCACTAAAACGCCAAGCTCGGTTTTTACAGCCCGGCCCAATATTGAACATGACTCCACACTAAATATCCTGCCGAGGCCTCGCTGGGTTTAACACCGTGACCTCCGCGCTCCACTGTGTTTTTATAGAAACGCATTATACCTACTGTCTGAATTAGTGTTTGAATAGACCCTAAAATGAACAATGCGTAGCTGTGTGTGTGACAAAGTGCAGCGTTTGTTTTTTGTACATCGTGCGGCGGCCATATTCAGCAGGCTGTGTTCTCGCGCTCGCTCTCTCCCTGATGCATTTTCCATGTGTGCTGGAAAGACAAACACAGCTGCAGCTTTAATGCCACTCAAATGATTCTGGGATTCAAAATGTGTGTGTGTGTTTGTGTATGTGTGTGTGTGTGTGTGTGAGTTCCTGTGTGTGTGTTTGCGTATGCAAGTTCTTTTTGACCACTACAGTGATAACCCTGTTGCAGTTAGTCTCTGTGTAACTACCCCTCAGAACTCCCCCCTGCAACTGCCTCACTTTGTAAGTGCGTGTGCATGTGCGTGTGCATGTGCGTGTGCATGTGCGTGTGCGTGTGCATGTGCGTGTGCATGTGAGCGTTTCCTCAGAGAATCATGAAGGCCTAAGTGGTATTTCTGGGCACCTATATGGCTGCCATTAAATAGCTTGTCAGCACCGTCAAACCTGACTGTTGATCTCTTATCACCCCTCTTAATTTTTTACTATATACCTCCCGTTCACAGAACACACGCACACGCACACACAAGCAGACAACAGGGAGTCCCCGGACGAGACGAGACAGGCTGTGAGCTTCAAATGACCCCGAAAACAGAACTGCTGCTGAGTGATAAATGAGACAAATACACGCTGGCACTCACTCCCTCTCACTTTCTTTTTGTCTTGCTCTCCCTCATTACCGCAGCGCAAATGGAGCCGTCGCCTCTCTCTCCTCTCTTACCGTCCCTGCACATAAATCTTCCCATGGCTAAAACTTGCGGATTGATTCAATTTTTCTTCTGAAGCAGCCTTTTCCTCGAGTTTTCTTTTACAACATATAAAAAGGGGGAACAGTCCACAGTCGGTAACTACGGATGTGCATGCGTGAAGAAAGATTTTGCAATGAGATTAAAGTAGCCTTCACTGGACAACGTGAGAAATGTGTTAACAGTTTTGTATTGGCGGACAAGTTTTGTGACAAACAAAATAGGTACAAACTCAAGCAGTAATTCAAACACCAACACGAGTGCACTGAAAAGTGTTATCGGCAGGTACCGCTGGATCCACGGCGTATCGATGCAGAGCCAGTGTGAGAGAAGGCTGAATCAAACAAGCAGTTGTTTGCCACACCGATCCCTTGATTTCCTCTTTCCTCCTGCTCAGCACTTTTCACAACAGATACTGCAGAAAATGACAAAGCCAGTACGATACTTTCATCGATCTGTTTTTCTTTTGTTTGTGCTCCAGCTCAGCTGTTTCCTCACTTCTCCTGGATTCACCTTCTATCGCTCCCTTCTCGCTCTCTGATTGGTCTCCTATAAGAGCTCGAGCCTTGAGGAATCCTCTTTCTAATGTACTCGAAGGAAGCGATCTGTTCTTCTGTACCTCTGGGTTCGTGTTGTAGGTCAGTGCCCTGCCACATAATAAAGAAGCGATCGGGCTCGGCACTGCTGTCAACCTCATCACAACTGTTTCTAAAGCTGAGGTGCACTTGTTCACGCCCGGGAGAGAAAACTACATCCACCTATCTGTAAATGGTTCCATCTCTACATCCAGCCTTTAATTCTTCAGTTTTCGGAGAGAGTACCAAGAATCTACCATCCTCCTTTGAGTGCTACACAAACGCATGGTTGGAAATAAGATTTGAGAATTGGAAACGGTCGCTGATGCAGGCAGGATATTTATATGAAGGGAAACACAAACAAATAAGGAGGAGCGTGACCGTGACATAGATCAAGGTAACTGAACAGGAGAAGGGCTCTGGCTAAAACAAGACTAAACAAGGAGCTCACGGTTTTGGCATGGACCAGAAAAAAGGATTTTGAAAATGTTCTAACCAAACAGTGCATCTAACAGACCTTCGCAGCACCGGCCTCTTTTAACCAGCTGTGGGAGAATTGTGTCAAACAGTGCAGAGAGAGATGAGGGCTACAAAAGAGCAATAGAGAGCTCCAAACAAACTCCAAACTCAGATGTTACAAGAGGCTTTCGCCTGCAACGCACCAAACGGTGGAATCACAAAGGTGGAAGCAAATAATAGCTACCATAGCAACTTAGCACCACTTTATATTGCTGAGAAAAGCTATGAGAAACAAGTAATGATGTGTGTTGTTCTCTGGATATAAAAGGACCTCTATGGGGATAATAGACTCTGCTCTTACTGCACAGCCCTATACGGCAGTCCATGTTCCAGTGAACACCACCTCAGCCTTCAGCTTCTCACACTACGAGTGGAGCTCAGAGAACCAATGCATCACTCTTCTCCTGACAGCAGTCTGCCATGGAGGTGCCTCTACTGGAGCTGGAGAGCTTCAGACAGCACAGTTTGACGAGCGCTAAGAATCCGTCATGATACACTGAAGATGCTTCGACAAAGTGACGACAGCTTGACAATGAGCTGGACCCATAAAAAGAGCATAAACTACAAAGCAACACAAAATAAAATCCCTGCGACAACCTTGGTTATTTTATTCTGTGGCGAGTCAAACTACAGTGTAAATATTTCATTACAGCGATAGGAAGGATTTTATTTCATGAATGCAAAGCCCCATTTATTTACAATTAAAGGGTTGTGGCTCACAGAGCTGGACTCAACCCAAGCAGCCTTCAGCTGATCCCCAGTTGGTCTAATGATGGAGAAGCATGCACGCATACGCACACACAAACACACTCAAACACACACACACACATTGCTTCTCTCCCAACCATTTCCCATCCTGATGTGATGAAGTCTGGCCGGAAACAGCCATTTCCCTGAATGTTCCCATCCCTCCTCCGGCATACTCCCTCATCCCTGATTCATTGCCAATAAATCACAGAGGGGAAAAGGCACAGAAAGAGAGAGAGAGAGAGAGAGAGAGAGAGAGAGAGAGAGAGAGAGAGAGAGAGAGAGAGAGAGAGAGAGAGAGAGAGAGAGAGAGAGAGAGAGAGAGAGAGAGAGAGAGAGAGAGAGAATGACAAAGTAGAGGAGAGGGAAGGAGAGATGGCTGCGTGAACCAGGAGGAGACAGTTCCCTGGAAGCAGGAAAACAGATATGAATCGCCAAATATGGCTGCGTGTACTTTGTGGTGGTGACGTCTGATCGAGAAAACAAGAACAACACAGATGTTACAAAAACACCATTACTAAGCGGGCATGCTTTATTTCATGGGTACTGGTCAAACTCTAAACAAGCCGAGAGGACGAGGTTGTTTGTGAGAGACACACAGACTGCTGCGTAATCTTCAACTCAAGCTTTCGTATCTATGACACATGTGGACTTAAACCGCTGAAGTCTATGATTGCAAAACGCATGATTAAAGTCAGGCTGTCCTTTGCTGTATGTCTCACGGATAAACAGTCTCCCACCTACTTCAGCTTCATTTACAGTAATCAAAGTGCCACACACACTATAAGGCTTTCCACATCGCTCGCCTTGTTTTTCTCCCCATCCTCCACTCACAAAAGCCCACTATGGCAGAGTAATATACGCCACCGGCAAACCCCACCCAACCGAAAAAGGCTTTTGATCAGGCCTTCCCGACTATTTACTCTCCCACAGGGACTCCGGTTACCACTTCCCTCCTCCCCTTCCCATCAACATCGCACCTCAGCCCAACACAAGGGATTTCAGTCACCACTTAAACTTCGCGTCATCTCTCTGTAGGTTTACATTATGTCCAAAAATAGAATTTGGCATCTGTGTCCTTACTCTCTAATGCTCTGAGGCCTCTATTGCTTCAGAGGAGTAGAGTTTATTATCAGTTAAACAGAGTAGCTGACAAGCAGAGGTAGGAATAACAACACCCGGCATAGAGGGGATGTGCAGCAGCGACAGGAGACTGGGAAACCCGTTGAGTGAAAACATCAAACTCTAAAACATCTGATTTGTTCTTAGCTGGTTGAATCAGTTCCCCACTGTTAAACCAAAGGGCAACACATGATAACCAATCTCATGCCTGTTCTGCATCAGTCGATCTGAGCACTACACTCACAAAAATGGGAAAATAGAAGTTTGTACAATATCATAACAACAAGGTGAACTTCATCTGATGAGGAAGATCATGGGATTACAGATGAAAGCTCCAGAACAGCCACTCAATGGACCTTGTGGTGACATTGTTCATATCTTTGACAATAATATCTGCCTTATGCAAAGGTTTATTTACTGACTCCATTAAGGTGCATTTTAATCTCCAAACTTGGTTTTATATAAGTTTTTAAACAAAAGCCTTTGTCTAATAAACCACAGTAATCAACTGACACTGCTTAATAATGTTGTATGCATTTGAAAGTTTGCCTCCTGATCACCACAAATCTCAAGTTAACTGAACCCTGTCTGTTTACACCAGATGGCACGCAACAGTTTGAAGTGCAGCTTTGAGACAGTCTGTTCTTCTAACCCTAATGTTGTTGACGTTCTCTCAGCCACCAGCATAAACCTGATGGTACATGTTTTTACACTAGCAGAGTGCACGGACCATGAGGGTGCAAATGAGGTGTCAGAGTGACTCATGGTCCGACACTTCTAGATGTGTGGAGTTGCTTATGGAAGGTGTCCCTTTTCTAAGATACATTGCCACACTCAGCTTAGGCCTCCTTGCACAATCTGTGCAGATAGAGTGTGTATAATCATATGATTTAGCCAGTGAAATGAATAATGCAAAATGACACAAGATGAGCGACAGTGAATGTATACAGAGCTTATTTACAACTTGAAATCAACAGTTTTAAATTGACCATATGAGAGAGAGTAAAAAATAATGTTTATTGGCTTTTGCTATATATGCCAGCCATTAAACCCATTTCACTAATTAGTTGAAGCCTGGCTGTATTGACCTGCTCTCTTCAGGTATGAAAGGTTCAGGTATATTATGATACCTATTCATCATGTTGATATTTTCTTTGGAGTGGAGTGGAGTCGATCAATATAAGATCAAAGTCCATTACAACTCACAAACTGCATCTTAAAGAACAAAGTGAAAACAAAAAAAATTGTTGACCAAGGCTACTTACAGAGCTATATCCCCTACAGGGTTTCCTGTCCTGATCAGCAGGGGCAGACGGACCCTCTCATTACCGAGACCGCAGATGAAAATGAGAGCAAAATGAGGCCCATTACCACACGGGCGTGACTAATATCCCTCCGCAGACCTCTCCACACACACTGGACACACGCACACTCATCTCACATGCACATTCAAGTTACATGTATTTAGGAAAAAAAGTAATACGCACACGCCAAGCTGCTCGTGAATCAATAACGCTACACAGAAACAAAGACGAGAGGAAGTTGGTAATAAACTTTGGCTCTATTAAATCGACCAGATCTCGGACTGCTCTGTGGGGGGTGTCTGGCTCCTAACTGTGTGTGCCTATATAGGTGTGTGTGTGTGTGTGTGTGTGTGTGTGTGTGTGTATTCCCTAATCATCCATGATGTCATTAGTGCTTAATGGAACCCCGGCTCAGCCTAATTCCTGCCCACTAAATGTCTTTGCCTTTTCTATTCCCTCCCTCACTCGCTCCTCTCTCCCTAACCACTCCAACCAGTGCTGTGATACCTCATCTCTCGTGTGCTTCCCTCATCTTTCCAAATATCCAGTCTGCTCGCCATGTCCTCAAATGTCCACAGCACATTCATTACCTCAGCGGAATTCACAATCATCAACCTCTAACCCACCACTAGTCTCGCTCTCGTTTCAATCCACAGCTCCTGCAAATTTGCATTACCGATTTCGGTGGGACTTCTCTGCCTTGAATTTTTTCCACTTCATCTCTTTCCATAGAGTCGTTCCATCACCTATTTCCACCTTTTTCCCTGAAACACCATCTGCTATTCTCTATCCACATGGGCTTTTTCCATCCAAGCCCGGGATTTTGTGGCTTAGCTTTTTATTATGACTCCAATTTAATCAAAAGTCCGTTAACAGTTTATTTTTTACGGGGATAAATTTGACAGGAATAACAAATGGGGAGGGTGACCTTTGAAAAATATAAATTCTCTGTGGGGACCTGGAGAGTCTCAAAACTATTGGACATTGCATGGACACAGACTTATATCATGATGTAAAGTAAAATCACAGAATATCACATGAATTTGTAGATGTTGTTGACAGAGGAAGTGAAAACGATAAAATCTTTGAAGTTGCGGTTTTAAAATCTGCATTTAAGATATCAACGTTTTGATTTCAGGTTGTGATTTGTTCAAATTGCTTGGAATTCACTTGTTGATCGGATTGGCTGATGTGTTTTTCATATGTCAATCATGTCACATGCACATTTCTCTCATTCAATGCTCCAGTTGTACATTCACCTGTGGTTCATCTAAACTTTTACCTCGCTGTCAACCTTTTAACTGCCTTCTCAATGTTTTTTCTTTCTTTCCCCTCCTTTGCCCATCGGGCCTGCAGAGTGATTTATAGCTTTGCAATGGGCTGGTAGATGGAGGGAAGAGAAAGGGAGGAGAGGTGGATCAGGGGAGGAGGGGCTGAGTAGAAATTGGGCGGTTTGGCGTTTGAAGTACATGAAGGAGTAATATAAAATACACCTGGTCCATCCACGGGGCACTCTCTGTTAAGAGAAACAAAGGTAGGGGGTGGGAGACGGAGGAGGAGGAGCAGAGGGCCGGGCCGTGGGGAAGAGAGGGGAGCGAAAGGGAGGGGAGGGGGGTCACTTCGTGTTTCCTTTCAGGATGGCTTTTATGGTGTAACTTCAAACGGTGACCTCCCTCAACCCACCCACCCCTCCCCGCCCCTACATCCCCCTGCTCCCTCACTCCATCCGTTCCACCGTTCGTCCCTCCCGCTCTCTCACTATTGTGTATGGCCAAGTGGACAGTAATTGGCTATTCTTTCATGAGGCTGATTTCAGCACTCTCTTCCCCCCACAGGAAGTGGGGCCTTTTGCTGCCCCCTTAGAAGTACATGTGTATGTGTGTGTGTGTATACGTTGTAAATACGCCAGACATTAGGTATCAGGTGGTTGAAGGGAGCTGCACTGGCTGCGGACTCTACAGGCATTTCATTCACTGTGTGCTCCACGGCACAGGAATTGGATGGAGGTAATCTGATACGACGAAATCAAGTTGAGGGTTTGGTGAAAATATGCTCTGGATTTTTAGTACCGCTTAAAAATGTTCATTACATAAAGTTTACAATACATGTGTGGAAAGGTGCAATCACAACCACTAAAAGCACATTTAAAACCCTCAAAAGATATTGGATTTATACAGTTCTTGGCAATGAAAAAGTATTTTATTTTTCTATTCATGCCTTTAAATGTACTGTACGAAAAGATAAGAGGCTTTGAAAATGTTTCTTACAGTCTACAATATCCGAGCATACTGCAAATGATATATAAAAGCCGCTCTACTCTCACTAATGACTTCTGGCCCTCTGTGGCTTATAGATCAGTGTGCGTTCATTAATGATGCAGGCTTGTGTGCAAGTGTGTGCGTCAATTAGTGTGTGGAGAGGATTAGGTGTCCCAAGAGAGGCCTAATTAACACTACACACAGGCAAAACCAGCGCTTTCCCTTTTCCTTTTTGGGGTTGTAGAAAGTGAAAAGTTACAGAAGTATATGACAACAAGTCGGGATCTATAAAAAGTATAAAGGCCTCATTCAAACCAGTTATGTCCTCCAGACAAACAAGACACATTCTCATATATGCATTGACCCTGCACCCACACACGTGATATATATGTGATGTATACAAGCTCTTAAAAGGTTAAATACTTGGGCAGAGGACACAACATAAACACAGACTTAAATACAGGGTTGTCTGTCTCCGCAGACACAACACATCAACAGACTTTGGGATTATTGTGTTGTAACACTGTTCCACTCGGAGTGAATCACTGAAACTTTACGAAAGCAGTAAACACAGGAAAACAGAAGTTTCCAAAAAGAGAGTACAGAAGAGTGCCTCCTACCTCTTTGTAGTTCACCTTGGGCTCTATTCTCCTCCGCTTTCTGCCCTTCCCCTGATGACTCCGACTGAGGAGAATCCATTTTACAACCTGCAGGAGGGAGGACGGTGGGGTGAGGTGGTGAAGGCGGGAAATAAAGTAGAGGTAGAGAGAGGGAGAGACCAGAAAGAGAAGAGGTTTTGAGTAACAGGGATGAGACAGTACACGGAGGAAAATACAGTAAAGGATGACAGAGGACAACAGAAAGGGAATAAGAGAAATAAATTAGTTTTTTTTTATCTTATAGCAGGAAGTGAATCAGACTTACAGCACAATTTCTATCTCTCAATTGGAAAAGCACCCAGGAATACACACATGCACACACTAACATGCCCCCCCCCCCCCCCACTCACATAAAATTTGAACCTTTCAGGGCTCACTCGTGCTCCATTTGTAACCGACGCAGCTGTCGGCTAAGACAAAAGAATAATAGTTAAAGTATGTTTCTGTGACGGAGCCTGGAGCGCAGCAAATCCAAACACCACAGATCTCCATTAAACAGCCAATCACTATCAGTGCCAAACTCAATCTACTCCTCTCATCCACATGTTTTTTTCCTAACATGTGGACAACATATAAAGTCTATAAATAATTTCTTTCCCCATAAATATTCTTCTCAGATCTGTTTCAGTTTTATCTTAATGGAAAGATTAACGTGAGAGTGGGAAAATATAGGCAAAGCAATTTCAAACAACACAGGACCTTTATGGGAAATCTGATAGGGAGGCACAGAAAGACACGCAACAGATGTACAGCCCTGTGTGAGCCACTCTTCACTCAGAGACGGACAGAGGGAGAGACTGGAACGAGAGAGTGAAGGAGCAGAGGAGAGGTGGATGGAGAGCAGGAGAGGTATAGAGATAAGAGATGGTATCAAACCGTGCGGAACAGAGAGTGTGAAGGTGGGAAAAGAGAGGAAAGCAGAAACCGTGGGAAATAAACCAGAGACATGAAAAAGCGATTGATGGGAATCAGATCGAGCAGTCTAAGGTGCAATATTTCAAAATCTGAGAGATGCCACCCAAGTCTGTATGGCACTCCCTGAGGACGAGAAGAAGAGACAGGAGAGGACAGAAGAGGAGGAGAGAGAGAAGGAGAGACAGAGAGAGAGTGTGCTTACCTCAGCTTTGACTTCTTCTACCAGCCTCGCCTGTGACCACACGGAGCTCCTTTCATACAGCCACTGAACGACAGAGGAGAAGGGAAATCAGTGAGCCGGGGGCAAGTGATCGGACAGAGAGGAATGCTTTGCAGAGACAGAGAGAGAGAGAGAAGGAGAGAGAGATAGAGAGGGAGGGGGCGAGAGAGAGAGAGACAGAGAGAGAGAGAGAGAGAGAGAGAGAGAGAGAGAGAGAGAGAGAGAGAGAGAGAGAGAGGCAAAGCAGGAAGGGGAGGGAGAAAGGAGGAGAGGTGGGAGGAGAGGAAGGAGGAGGTGGGAGCGCGATCACTTGGTTCTCAGACGGAAACTCGCGACTTGACTCCGGAGGATGAGAGACAAGAGGAAGAGTGGAGGAGTAGAAGAGAAGGGAGAAAGAAAAAAACAGGAGGAGGAGATTAAGGACAGACGGTCTCTCACACACACACACACACACAGAGAGCAATACACAACCTACGCACAGACAGTGGGCACAAACATACAGCACTTACTCTCTAACCTTATTAAGCTTTTGGCAGAGCTGCTGCTTGAGTGATGTGAATCACACAACAGAGTGATGACGCTGAGGGCTGTGTGTGTTTGTGACCGTGTGTGTGTGCATGTCTATCTATAGTCATGAGGGCCAATTTTGGTTTAATACCATCATTGTGAGGACATTTTGACGTTGTGATGACTTTTTGGGCGGTCCTCAAAAAGTAGGGTTTAAGACTTGGTTTAGGATAGGGTTAGGCCTTTAGTTATCATGGTAAGATTAAGGTAAGGGGATAGGGAATACACTATGTCAATGAGTGTCCTAAAAAATAGAGACAAGTGTGTGTGAGTGATCAAAAGACCGAGACACACTGGTGTACAGGAAAACAAGGTCTATATAAGCACATCGCACACGCAAACAGACGAGATGCAGCAGCGCCACATCACACTCCTACTGTACAATCCATGATACACACTCCACAGACATCCCGAGGTGCACACGATGCTCCTGCTATTAACGTTGCCATAGCCACACACGCAAAGTTCAATACTATAACTGCATGCCTGAGTAGTTCTCTCTGTGTATTACACAGTAGTACTCCAGCAGAGAGAGCATGAAGGTGTGTGCAGAAGCAGAGGACATAGACGGAGGGAGAGTGGGCTGTATAGAATGTGGTATTGAAAGAGTAAATCGTCATTGTGTAACACGATACCACACACAGCTCTTTTTGCTGCCTGGATCCCCACCACCATCCCATGAGTATAGCAAGGCTTTTGTCTTCCTCAACCTCTCTCTTGCCCCCCCCCCCCGTCTTTGCAGTGTCTGGTGGATCAATAGGTTCAGAAGCTACACTGAGAAGCAAATAAATCGCATCCCTTCTCACATAAAAGCACCTTATAGCGATTTGTGTTAGTTTTGTCAATCGACAGTATTTTAACTAATTCAATTGGAATCATTCCACACAGGTTGAGAACGGGAAGTGCACTATTCTTTATAAATAAGCCAAACCGATCACATGCAGTAGTTTTTAATCGTGAAACAAATAACTGTGTTTAAAGTTTCCTAAATATAAACACACACCATGATGTGAGTCTGACTAAGTCGCTCTATTCAAAAAGTTTTCAGGTCTGACAGCCAGCGTTAACTTTTAAAGGGAGAACATTTAAGCTCCAGGTTTTTTGCAACTCTTATATCAAATTTTTTTATATGGAAAAAAGGTAAATATTAAGTCAGCTGTATGAAAAGCTTTGGTCAATAAAGGGTCATCTTTATTTAAAAAAGGTATCTCAGCCTAGATCCATCATCCCATTGGGAGTGCTTACTCATCTTAACTGTGCAGTTTAAAATAGGCCGGCACTGGCCTTTCCATTCCACATCTCTTACCCCGGGATCGGTGAATGTCATTGTTTATTATTAGGCCAAACCATTTCCTGCCTTTCTCCAGCTCAAGCACACTGTCGAGCGATGGATGGGAGAGCGATAGAGAGAAATACAGAGAGAGAGAGATTTTAAAAATGTGTTTGTGGCTAGTGTACACAATACACAAGTACTTGCATTTGTAAAAGGTTTCGATCGATCTGGCTGATCTTATTAGCCGCTGACTCGCACATCAAACGCACAGAAAGGCCTCTGAGAGAACACTCTAGCCCTCACCCAATCAGGTGTGAGAAAACCGCAGTCCCTCCAAGCTGTCCTTTCCACCCTCAGAGGCCCCTGGAAGGCTCCAGTTACATCATCACATAATCTAGAAGGTGAAGGTTCCCAGACAGCAACACAAGCACAGACACAGACACACAAAAAAGCCCATACACACAGTTACAATTAAGATCAGTTACCATGGAGATAGGAGGATTGAAGAAGCTGATAAAGTGGATTGACGGGTGTGTGTGTGTGTGTGTGTGTGTGTGTGTGTGTGTGTGTGTGTGTCTAGCATTGAATTCCTGGTATCTTCGACCATGGGTCTCTCAGGATCAGAGCGGGCAGATGCAGAGAGGCTCCGCTCACCTTCGAGTTACAATACCACTTAAGTGAAGTACCGCATTCAAGCACTACAGCAGCTCACCATCACTGAGAATCATCTTTTCAAATAGTGACGTGGAAAATTAAAAAACGTCTTCAAGTAGAAATGGTTTGCTCTGATCAGGAACGCCCTTGTCAGCGCCCAGCAGTTTCTAAATGCCTACAGGTTATAGTCACACATCATTCAAGCTGAGGTATTTCTGTTTTGACAGCTATATACCTCTAACCTGAGAGATAATTTTCATTATGGCAGCGTTATTACAGTTCTTTATAGCTGCTCTGTACTATGACACATGTGATGCTGCTCTTGTCAACTCAGGGTAAGTTTTAAAGGAGACTCCTCCCACAAACAATAAATAAACATCTATTTTGGAATAATCTTAAAATGACTGACTTTATATTGGATCCCCACAAAAAACGTAGAAGTTAAGAAATCAGGAAATGCAATTGATGAAACAACTCGAACCACATTGATTATTTATTCAGCCATTTAGGTGATAGTTTGTTTCGTGAAGCCAACATGGCACCAACTGTTTTGCAGTTGTCAGTTAGAAGAAAAGCCGCAGAGATAACTAAGAAAAACAACAAGTAAACTAAAGTATAAATTAAGACATGTTCCATTTGAAATAAAAGGAAAGGATAAAAACAGCTCGAGTATGGGAGTGTGTCTTAATGTGCAACAGGTCAAACAAACAAACGTCATCGCTCAGTTGGAAAGAATGGAAACCACTAATCTCTTGTCCAACCAGAAACTAGTTTGACTAAACGATGCTCCAGCCTCACGACCCTCAAAACAACAGCAGTGTTCTAATCTGTGATTATTACAGATGTATAGAGCATGAACATAACTCAAGTAGTTACTTATTTGAAAGTTATGACACAAAACCTGTGGCAGAGATAACTTCATACAAATAATGGAAGTGCTAGACTCTAAGCACAAACTGTACTATCAATACTACTATTAGTAGTACTCATTTATAATCATGTATTTGACACAGACAAACAAGTTTCTTTTCAGTCTAGCTAGATTAAATAATTAAGTGTTAGATATTTATCGTAATATATAATATTATTTCAATACAATTATATCTATATATTTTCATAAAAAAATATATTTAAATCTAATTTATTTAACACAGAATCAATGTCGTTTCAGTCTAACTGAGTCAAGGAAGTAGTTTCTTTAACTAGGACAATATAGTAAAAATACATTTCAAATGAAACATTAAATACAAATGTCACTTACATTTTAAAATGCATAAGCTGTATTATAATGTATACTATATAAATAAAGTATTTACCCTCTGGTAGTTTATATATATAAATATTTAAAGACATTTTAAAAGAAGACAGGAACAATAAATAGAGAAAGAGAAAGACTCCACATACTGTACCTTTGGAATTCCCGGACGATCGAGCCACTCGGCATAAATAGCACTGAGGGTGAGGCCTTTTCTGGAACACAATGGCACAAGTGTTAGTATTATTCCTATTATTATAGCGATGACTGTTATTGCCCAAGACACCCTACGAAAACATGGCTCTGGGAAAAAGCTGTTAGGGTCATGGCGGACTTGAGGTCTTGGCCAACACCTTAAACAAAACGAGGGGCACACCCACTTTCCCATACAAGGACAAGCAAACAGGCATGTACAGACAATGATTGGACCTCTATGTTTGCATGTATGAAAGTATGTATATGAACAAGTGTGTGTGTGCAGCTTTGGAGGGACTGGTGCTTTACTAAAGTCATGCAGTAGACAATGCACAGAACACACAAAGCGAGAAAGCTTTCAGAAACAAAAGGGAATGCAGACAAAATTCCAGATGCAGTCTGTATAGTTTGTTGTATAAATATAAAGTAAACAAACTACACAGTACACAGCATTCTCCCTCCATCGTCATTCCTGCCGCCTGCGCTTCAGATTCCACATTTGACTATTACTGTAAGTTAATCAGTGATGATCAGCCAACTTGAGGTTATTTCGTAATTTACATTGTTGTTCACTCATTTTATCTCGATCACACTCCACTTACTGAAGCTTGATACGTTTTTTTCTGCATTTACCAGATCAACTTCTGAATGAACTTGTTGCATTCAGGACAAACAGAAAATTAATCCTTAAGTGAACCTTCCTTTCTTTTCATTCTATTTTCAAACTAAGCAAACAGGGAGGGGCAACTGGGTGAATAAGATAATACCCCGAGATCAGCAGGACTCTTTTAGCAGTCAATTACACAACATAACATAAGTGATGTCTTAATTGGAGTTTTGGCATAATCCGACTATGCTCTGTAACATGTACATGGGAATCTGAATGGACTATTCTATTCGTAACTCATGTAAATAATTGAAATAATGACTTATTCAGAATGAGGTTAATAGTCTGATTATTGCTCTCCATTTGAACAAAGTCAATGTGATGGCCAAAGATTTGTGTCACCTTTTCCAGTATTTACAGTGCTGTGCTTCAGTGCTGCAGGTTGATGTTAGCATGCTAGCACGCAGAGGGTTGATCTTGTGCAGACTTTGAATGTCTAAGCTGAATTTAAAAGGCAGTCCATCCAATAGCTGTTGAGG
The DNA here is from genome assembly GCF_949316205.1 of Platichthys flesus. Taxonomy (NCBI): domain Eukaryota; kingdom Metazoa; phylum Chordata; class Actinopteri; order Pleuronectiformes; family Pleuronectidae; genus Platichthys; species Platichthys flesus. The sequence goes on from NC_084947.1 coordinate 9,278,271, forward strand.
TATTTCATAAAATTATGGAGCAGCACACCAACAAACCAGTTTATAGACTTCTGAACATGTGGTTAGCACTTTGCTGCAAGGTCAAACCAGTGCTCCTTCGCTCCCACACTCTAAAGTCTAAATCCTACAGCGTCATTTCTTATTGTATATTTGCTAAAAAACTTTGGCAGATGGAGAGTGGACTTTCAGTAAATGGAAGCTCATAAAAATCTCTTTTACTCCGCAGTATACTGGGGTAGGTAATATTTCCAATAAAGCACAGATTTGCCTAGAAACCGGACATTAAAAAACGTCAATGGGGCCTTTACCACATGGAAAACTCTACTTTTGGCATGTGGACTGGAACCATAGACGGTACATGAGGACTAAACATCTGTCACATCAACAGAGACACCATAAAGCAGGATTACATGGGATATCAGAGGATTGTTCTTTTCTGCAGCAAACAGAAGGTTGATACCGTTAATCCACGACATGACGGGTCATATTGTGTTTAATAATAGGCTTAGATAAAAAATATGTGACATGTGTGGACTAGTTTCTTCATGATGGGATTGGAAACTTTAATTAATTTGAATAGTATTACACAGGGGAACATACCAGCTTTTAGAAAAGGTATTCATAGAGAGAAGTAGCTTCTTATTGACAGTAATAAATAGAAATACAGATGTTCTTTATGTATGCTGTCATTTTAAAGTTAAGTCATATAATTATTATGGTTGGATGATTTAGTGTGGGGAATGGGCAGGATATTTGACCCCCCTCCCCCACTCTTTCTAGAGCGCCTAATCTAATCCAAAACCTTGCTTTTCTAGTGGTCTGTTTTGTGAAAGAGGCATCACATCCAAATATTGACTGTCCCCAGCTCCGTTTGTTTAAATCTGTCAATGTCTGCCAGCTCGGCGGCACACTCCACATAACAGAAAAGAGCATAAAAACAACAACATTCAGAGCAGACCCCAAAAAAAAGGAGAGCTCAGGAAGAGAAGTGTTAGAAAAGTAAGGTTGAGGGGGAAATAAATAATGTGAAAGACAGACAGGGGAGAAAAGAGGAATGGCGAGACGGGCAGAAGAAGAGGTTAATGAGGCAATCAGGAGAAATAGGGAGCTGAATGATTAAACGAGTGCAGGGAGGGAGAGAGAAAATTAGCGAGGAAGCGAGCGGGAGGAGCAGTTATCCTTTTACACTTCAATTAATATGAGAGCGGATGAGACTGCTCTCTAAACAGGATTGGTGTTGGGAGCCGTCTCTGGCCGTGTTTCCACAGCAGCACCACGTTAGTCAAAGGGCAGCGGCCAAATCAACACATGCTCAATTACTTGACATAAAAAAAAAATCTATTCACAAATCCCATCTGTTGCCGAAATAAAAGTTCTGGGGCTAAGTTAAAACAGAGATTTAATGAATAACATAGCTTTAATTACAGTGGAAGTAGAAAACAGGCGACCGCAACCCAAGGCCAAACCAAAGTCGCTTACATGCATCAGGTCATTTTTCATTATTCATGAATTATACTGTGAGCTTGATTCACAGCCACTTACATACCTCTCCATGTCGGGAAAGGTAATCAGCAGCATTTGCAGGAAATCCTGTTCCAAAAAGAAAGAAAGCAAAGACAGGGAGAGATGGAGGCATTGAGGGAGGTGTGGGAGAAAGGGAAAAAGAGAAAAGAGAAAGGCATACCTGATCTTAAGTCAGGAGTACAAGGTCAAGCAGTGTTTATGTAACATCCATTATTTAGCAGGAAGACTCAACCTGCCACTGAGGAAACAGAAGCCAGGTGGAACTCATCACATATCACACACAGACAGAACACACACATGCACACACACGTGCACACTGACCTCCAGGTTTGATCCCTCCGCCTCATGCAGAATAAATATCTGAGCTGATGGATCGTCACCAATCTGAAAAGCTGCTGGAGCATTTATAACTGTTGTGACACATGGGGTCAGACTCACGTCAGCCTCCAATTAATGAATGTATGTGAATACCATTGTGCCTCAGAGACAGGTCGGAGTGAATCAAGCACAAATCTGAGCTCAGATTGTATTAACAGCCACTGAAGTAGCAGCGAGTCTGAGAATCTGCATTTAAGATATAAAAACAATGGGAATCATTGTTTTGTGTGAGTTGATTGTTTTTTCTTTGGCAGTGTGTGAACAGTTTGTAACAACTTGAAAAGTGTGATCATCCCTGATTCTTTCCAGGTGCCTATAACAGCCAGTGGACTAGTTTGTGTGTAAAATGGCTCAGGAAGAATTGTCCTAGAAAATCCAAACGATGTGACGTTTAAGCTCGATCCCAACGACCTCGCCCCTTTTCACAGACAACCCCAACAGTGTGCAACATTAGTTAATGTTACACACGGAGGCTGCTCACGTCTAAAAACAACCTTAACAACATAATGACAGTCAAACTGTACACACAATACTCACATACCCAGACCTATCTTTACATAATATTTTAGCACTGTGCCAGCAAAGGAGTCAAAAACTTGTTTGTCAAACTATAATTACATGCAACGTTTATTACATTCCCTGTGACTGTGATCATGGCTGTTCCCATTCATTTCCATGCATGCCGCAATTTGGAGCGCAAGCTGCTTGCAGTTCACTTAACAGCCACTAGGGTCAATAATAAGAGTTTTCTACAGCCTCACCTGTGACAAAACCAGCTGCCCGTGGTATTTCTTCACAAACAATCTAAAGAAGTCCATGAATTGTTCGTCTCCCACTTGACTGGCCAAGAACCTGAGGAGGAAGTAGCCCTGAACAAAGGACCAGACGAAAAAAGAAAACAACATCCATCCATCATCCATCACAGATAATACAGAGAAACTGTGCAGCAACATCTGTACCCATTACACGTCCTGCTTCAAACACACAAAATAGAGTGTGACACCTATAAAGACATAATAGACTTTTACTTTTAAACTCTTTTTGATTCTCTCCCTTTTCTCCTTCCCCCTTTCTTTCCTTGCTGATTTTACCACAGACGTCTCTCACCTTGAGGTAGTGCACTTGCATGAAAGTCTTGTCAGGGTTGAGGGCATGTTTCACTGTGGAGGAGCCAGACTCGCTAACATGACCAGTGTTTTCCATGTTGGGCCTGCAGAAGGAAGAAACGGAGCAGATACACAATGGATAAGATATAAAGATAAGACAGGTGGGACGAGAGGCATTTAGTACACGAAGGGAGATATTTAGCACACAAAGTAAAGTGGAGGGTTTACAGAAAATGACCCGGGCAGGCTGAAAGAAAGAAAAGCGAAAACACAGTGAAATGAGAGAGAACCTGAGCACAGTGTTTTTATTTTATCCCCTTTTTACAGATATTTTAGTTGCAGGAAACCACATTTTCTACACAGCAAGAATACACCGTCAGCAGCACTAAATCCAGCCACTCAGCCGAACCTTTCAATGGCGCACACATTGCCAACTTGCCTTACATCGCCTGAGGCAGGCTGGAAATCAAGCTGCAGATTTATAATTGCATGCTATAGTGTTTATATGACCTCACAGCGCTGGGCTCCGACTTTAGTGCCCATGACTCACTGAGCGAATATATAACGCTTCCACAGAAAAAGCAAGCCGGTCTGCGGGGCGCAGAAAGAGCCGTGCTCCAGGTTTCGCTATCACACAGACACAAATCATGTCTTCAACCTCCGTAGACACACAAACAAACACACATAAAACCAATGAAAGCCAAACAAACAGGGCGCTGACGTGGGAGCGCTGTGCAATGATAGTTTCAGTTAGCCGGTATCGATCACGCTGAGCAGATTAACTCGGTGTGCCAATAGGAAGGCCTTGAAGGATCACCCTCCTGTCAAGTCGATACGAGAGGCGCCTGGCCCACCAATCAATACACCCTTCATCACTGGCTAGCACTTTTTTCACCGGACCACTTCATGATCAGACACGCACACGATCGGGGAGACCGCACATCCACATTCTTATTCACACAGATTCATACGTGTGATGTAAGAACTCAATGATTCCTCTTTTTCGAGTTAGGCTTCACAATTTGGACAAATATTGGATCTATTTGAGTCGCTGGTAAAGAGAGCTGAGGAGCTAGATAAGGGCACAGGACAAGCGGAGGAGGAGATGTGGGAGAAATCGAGGACAAGAGATAGAAGGGAATGTTTGGTTGGCCCAGCGGACTGAGAGATAGAGAGAGAGAGAGCGTGAGCTAGAGAGAGACAGAGAGAGTGAGAGAGAGAGAGAGAGAGGGGAAGTCATCAGCATCCTGGAATTTCTAAATTTGACTGGACACTCTTACAAGGACTTTCATCATGCATATGAGGGTGTGTTCCCACTTGTGTGCGTGTGCGCATGTGTTGTGTGTGAGAGAAATCACGAAAATGACCTGGTTAGAGGAAAATCCATTTCGGAACATTTTAGTAATGAGCCTCTGTGTCTGTACATCAAAAGCTGCCAATATTCTCAGCGTGTCAGAGGACATATGGATTAACAATAAAGCACATTTGTAAAACACTTACATGTTGGATTTTCTTTATATCTCATCTTGGCAATTACATTTTCCCCTTTTATTGATATCTTTTTTTTTACTTGCTCTCTGTCCAGTCTCCTGCCCGTAGTGCCCACATTCGTCTGTTGCTGCTGATAAGATGAAATAGATTCTTTCTACAACAGCAGGACGTGCGTTATCCCTGGGAAATATTCTGTGTTCCTGTCAGACAGAAAAAATACAGAGGGAAAAAAGAGAGGGATTGGGGCAAGAAACAAAAACAGTGACAGAACATGTATTTCCAGAAGAAGAAAAAAAGTGTGCGTCAGAGACACCAGTGGCGGAGCAGGGAGAGAAGGAAAATGTTGATCCATCACTGCTGTGTTAGACAAAGGAACTCCACCCTTCCCACTGTCCAGCCCTGGGATATATGGATGTGAAAATCCCTGTCTTTTGCAGTTTCTCTTTGTCAGAGATGATTTAGTACAGCTTTAAGCGGGCTCGCTGCTCGCTGCCTTGGAGAATCGCACAATAGCTCAATGTATTTCAGAATAAATGGTGCTCTTATCTGACTCGTGGGCCATGTGGGTGAGAGGGAGGGTGTCTGTGTGTGTGTGTGTGTGTCTGTGGTGTGTGAGTAGCCATGCATACACCTGGGTGTGTCAGAGATTGAGAGAGAAAGAGAGAGAGAAAAAAAAAGCAGGAGGATATCAGGAGCTATTACTGACAGAACTTAATGTCAAACGCACACGCACGCCCACAAAACACACACATGCACAAACACACACAGGCAAAGGTTTATAGCTCCGCAAGCCATATCCTGACAAATTACACTGGGTTGACTGTGGAAACCGGATAAGGTAGAGCAGCACTCCCAGCAGCCCAGTAAATCAGCAGGGAGAATGGCGTCTGGCCCAGGCTGCCCTAAATATAACTCATCTGAAATGGACTGATAAACACTGGCCACTGGGGCCCCGGCTGGATCACGGGGTGTCGATGTGACCCACTGAACTTGGAAAACACAACGTTTGTGTAGCGAGGCGGTTGTGTGTATCTCTCTAGGTTTCTTTTCCTTTACATCCTTATCCCCTCTAATTTTGTTTATAATATGCTTCCACTCTGGTGTAATGCTAAAAGCCAGGAGATGTGGCTTTTTACAATGTTAATATGACGTTTTTTCAAATATCAATATTGATCACAATTTGGCAAATAGGTCGAATATATCAAAAATAAGAGACTAAGATGGAAGAGAGAAAAAGGGGGACTGAATGAATGCTGGACGTAGTCGGCATCAGGTGTCTCTGAACACCAGCCTGGTCAAAGGATCAACTAGGGAGGGGTCAAAGGTCGGTGATTAGGTCAGTGTCAGCGGATTATCCAGGAAGTTATTCACATCTGGAACTAAAGAGCGTCACTGAACTGATGCTGGGATTTAAAATCTCCTGAAACCTTAGAAATGTCTGCAGTCAATGATAAAACTCCATCCAATGATGAAAACTGTAGGATACAGTCAAAGCCAAGATAAAGACAGTAAACCTGAGGGCTGAGTTTATTTTTGGTCGAGGATACTCTTTCCAAAGAAAAGGAGGATCTTCCGATTATCATGACGGTTGTGCCTTTGTAAAACAAAAAATTTTTAAAATTAATTTGTTAGCTTTTAATTTAATTCAGAAAACATTTCTTATGTACGGTGAAGTATTACCCACGATTTTGAACATTATTTTGATGTCAAAATGTGATCATAACCTATCATCACGATATAAGTAGATTAGAAGCTGCTCAACAATAATACTGACAGATAAAACTGATACTGAAAGGCAGAGAAGGACATAAACAGAGGAATACTGATGGTGACTTAAAATGTAATTTCAATTGCAAGTAAAAGCTGAAATTGACAATAATGTGTGAGCAGGTTTCCTTTATGACTCGACATGCTCAATAATAACCCAACGCTTAAAGAGATATGAGGATTTAGAAACCCCACCTTCATTACTAGTATGTTTCCATGTAGCACAATCAGTTATAATGTATGCATATGAGCCTGTTTGTCTGTTTGTATGAGAGGATGTATTGTTTGCATTTTTATCATGTTGGTTTTATGTTGTTGATTTAACCTCGTGCATAGAAACCTAATCCTGATAATCACCTGTGTGTCTGCCTCATGGGGAAACACCCGGATCCACGGCAGGACAGACACAGACAGCTCTCTGGTGCATGTTTAACCCTTTCACTTACACAATGTTTGCAATGTACAGATGGATTATTTGTCACAGACTTCCAAAGGTTTAAGCCAGCCAAAAATGTGTACAAATAATAAATTGAAATTAAATATATGTACAAAAATGTATATATATTCTAAAAAAGTGTGAGCATCGTCACCATTAAAGGGTTAACTTCTGGCTGATGTTTACGCCTATGATTACCTGATGACACTGGGTTTCCACCCTGGATACAACAAACAGGGTGTTGGTCCCACATTGTCAGGGTGATGTGAAAGGTTGTGTGCATTAGGCGCCGTTCTCATTAGCAGAGGTTTTCTAAGACATGAAAGTACAGTACACCTGATCTACTCTGCTACCACACCTGCCACACCTGTACCCCTGGAATGCATAAACCTCACGCTCACGTGTGTGTCTGCACGTGTGTGTCTGCACGTGCAGACACTTAACAAAACACTGGACTCGATAAGACATGCTATAACATAGGTAGGTAAACTATGTGAAATTTATTACAGGGCTTAGTCTTAGAGAAATGCAACTCATTTCACATTGATCTCTCTTTCCTCAAACTATCTTGCACTATACTAATGTGTTCTGTGGTTTAGTGTTGGCTTATTCAAAGTGCTATTAGTCATTCAACTTGGTGGATTAGCGTTTTGTATAAAAATGTACAACGTGCAGCACTGCTGACTGAAACTGTGAAAAATTATGAGCAACTGCCTTGAACCATCCATCCATCCATCCAAACCTCATTTCCTCTGAGTGTCACAGGGGAAATGGAGTCTAGTACACACTGGACAGGTTGCCGGCTCATCACAGGGCCAATATACAGAGACTAAAAAAAAAATGACTCTCACATTCACAAGTACAAGAATCTCTGATAAACCTAAACCCAGTCGGCATGTCTTTGGACTGCGAGAGGAGGCTTGAGTAGCTGCAGAAAACCCACACAAACCCTGGGAGAACACAACACTCCACACAGCTTTGACGTTAAACGATCCTCTACGGATATTTCCAATTTAAAGTAAGGCAGACGGTCTGGATTCAAGCTCATGTCAGTGATTAGTAGTGCGTCCTGTTTTGACCACGCTCAGCTAAAGGGGGCCATTTCCCTCCGGCTGAATCAATGCGAGACACACACCTGAGGATCTGAAGTTCCTCCTGAGAGTTCTGCAGCTCATCAGAGAGTCGTCTCCACCTCAGCAGGGCTTTCAGGTCAGAGTGCTCTGCTGTCTCATGGAAGGAGAGCTGGAGGGAGAGATATGCTCCATTAACAGGGATGTAGAGGAGAGGATTGATGGAGAATAGATATGGTTGATTTCATCAGCAGAAACAGAATGATTCAGATTAAATTAAAGGTAAAAAGCGTCCTAATATGATAACAAAAGTGCTAACCAGATGTACTGTGACCGTGTCTTATTGATTTTGGCAGCTCTGCCCTGTCTGCTTCTTCAGAGCCGAGCTCATATCATAAAGGTGACATGATTCAACAGCCCAGACACAAGAAAAACATTTGCGTAACTTTACACGGTGTGGGAAAGCGAGTAGGAGGATTAGATCTGTGGCGTACGTCAACTCCTGGATTAGAGCTGAAGTTAGTGTTAGCAAAGAAAAAAGAAAAAAGGATTGGTACAGATGCTGCACCCTCTTCCTTTGTGCTGTTGATTATCTCTTTTTCTCAGGTATCATTAATTACTAAGCTGATTCCTGCCCCAGGCATTAGAACATCTTAAGCAAAGTTATATACACAGGCTCCAAACAGGCAAACTTTTTATATTTTGCTCTACGATACGATCTGTAAAAGTTCAAGTTAGGTGGCAGAAGTTGCTTTTCTCGACTCTTATGTTTGCCTCAGCTTAGTCCTCTTTAATTTTAAGTAGCTTAGAAAGGTTTGGGGTGGAAAGCTTATTTTGCGGTTGGCTCCGGAACTCCTTACCCTTTCATTTATTTTTGGCCAATAACTTCCATGACCTTTTCAGACTTAGTTTTTGTTTCTTGATTGTGCCTTTTTCTGCAATGGGACTTGGACTGGTGTTTTTGTAAAGTGTTTCCTCCTGTGCTCGATGTTTGCTTTTACTACAATAATGTCATGTCCAACTCGACTTGACATGCAGTCCACCCTCAACAGTAACATTTGGAAGTCTTGGCTCAAAAGATGTGGAAATGGAAGGTTGGAACGTCAACCTGCGTTTCCCCTCGCTGTTGTTGTATGAAGGCGCTGGATCACATTATAAAGCAGCACGTTTATATAATGACAGGGGGAAAAGTGAACGTGCATTAACAAATATCTTAACGTTTCCTGGGGTAGTTTTTCATTGACAGGATTTGCTATGAGAAAACGTTGCTTTCTCATTTAACTGGGCTGTCAAACTGAAGTAGCCTTAAATAGCTGTATATGGCAGCAGTTGTACTGTACCTGTTGTGCTTGGGCCCAGATAGTGTCCTCGAGGTAAGTGGCAAAGCCCTCGCTGATCCATTCCTCAGTCCAGTCTCTTGCTCCAATCACCAGGCCGAACCAGGAGTGGGCAATCTCATGGCACAGCCTGGACCCACACAGAGACAGGCAGCTCTCTCCTGAACCAGGACTCCCATCAGACAACACACTCTGGGACAGGAACATTATGTGGGGGCTGCATGAAGAGGACACAGAAAAGGGATAAAGAAGAAGGATCAAGTTAGCTATAATTTATATAAGGAATGGGATGATGTGAGAATAAAGATTAGATGACGGCAGAATAAAAGTGTTTTTTGAGAATCAATGAGATTTAGGCAGTAAGAGTCAAAACAGAGCACAAACAAGAGGGAGGTATTGGTTAAGAGGAAAGAAAAACAAAAGCGAGATGAAGACATGCCCTACAGACAGATCAAAGTATTAGCAAGCTAATATTCCACACCTAGGATTAAAGAACATTACGCCTGAACATGCCAAGTAAGACGAACCGACCCGCGAGTGCAGCAACGAAGCCTCTCTCCATCTTCTACATTGAGTTTATCTAAGGGCAGCTCAGTCATCAAGCCAAACCAAACTACTCGGTTAAAATATAAAACCACATGTTCCGTGGAACTAAATTGTCCGACAATAGGCAAAATAAATTACATAATATTTGCAGTTTTGAGTGGTTTTATGCAACTGCTAATCTCTGCCGTTAATCATGGCCGGGTGACTGTGTAACTCCCTCTCCTGGTCTTTTCACTTTATGACTTCAGGGCAATGCTGTAAATTTTTGTTTTAACAAGGGTTTGGAAAATGTCATGATGTTCTACAAAGAAAGATAATGAAATACCGGAGAATGGAACTAAAGGAACATTACAGAGTGTTTCATAAAGAGATCTTAAGTGTCTGACATTATTATACATTCCTGACTAATTTATTGGGCAAGTAAGTACATTTGCACAAGGAAATTAAATGTATGGGGTTGTATCATACACTTTTAGATTATGTGCATGTGCAGTGTGTATAAATGTGGTAACAGCTGTACTCTAGGCTCTCTTGGGACACCATTTAAATACACAAAAAGGCTTAAAGTGCTCTCAGTGATACCAAAGATAAGATGCTATTTCTGTAACTGAGAGTTGGAAACATCAATTCAAGAGTCTCATTAAGCCTTTTGGATAATAAGAACACTATCAAAGCTCTGATTCAACACAACTGGACAGGAAATGCTTTGCAAATGTGAGCTGCCAAATACTATTTATGTGAATAATAGCTTCCAATAATAGTCTATTTTTTTAATGTGACATCGAAAAAGTCTAAAGTAGAACTTTAGTTATTTTCCTTCAACTTCGCCTTTCTTCTTAATTAAGGTCGTAAAATATAAGTTTTGAAAAAAAAATGTTGGACTCTACAACATTTGCCAGCAGAAAATACCTACACTAGAGGAAAAGTTAAGAGAATCACCTGTATAATGCATCATCTGGGAACCATGACTGAACGCAGAACTTAATGACAATAAACAAAATACTTGACACATGTCAGTGTGGACTGTGTAAGGAACAGACCAACACTGCTATCTGCTAAACCAGATCTTGTAGTTTCAAAAATGTCCACGTCCACATTACTGAGCACAGGAACACGTGGACACAGCACATGTGACTTTTCACCATGAGACAGCATCGTGGTAAAGCACAGCGCCAAATGGGAGCGCTCTGTCAAAGCCAAGGTCAAGGCTGAAGACTTTTCTGGAGCATTCTTTACTTTGTTCTTATGTAACAGGCTCTCGTTGCCCTGGGTGGCTTAGGGCCAACTCTGTGTAAGAGGCAACAGGAGAATGGGAGAGGGGTCACAGAGGTGCAAATGAATGGCTGCTCTCTCTCTCTCTCCCCTGGCCAATACAACAACACCGGACTGTCTTGAGATCCTTTCACACTTTCGAGATCTTAAGTGTCTCAACCTCCATTGTCCATAAATGGGAGGCAGGATTTATGGTGAAATGCAGGTCCCTACCGAAAAGTCATCCCCCCACCCCCAACCAACCATTTGACTGCGCCTAAAATAGTGAGGTCCATAAATCTGAGGCCACTTACATTGTCTCTGACTTTTAGAAGTATTTATCCCTGTGGTCTCCTTTCTAATGTATGTTACAGTAAGCATCATGCTGTGATAAACTACAAAATACAGAGATTCCCCCAAAATAAATACCATTGTCCTAATTTAAGCTGCTGACACATAGCAAGTAGAATTACTTCACCTGTTGGATTCACAGTTTCCTCCCACATCTACCATCAGCCCACACAGCGGGGCCATTCACGAATTATAGGGAGCTGTAAAATGAGCTGCTCTCATTGAGCCCAGATTAGCATCTTAAAATACCAGATGACATGTAGAGTTATTCTCTGTCCGTGCTATAACCTAATTATGGTGGCAAACTAAGTCAATTATAAAGGAAAACAGTGAGTATAGACATAGGTAAGGCCGGGTCTGCCAGACAGTCTATTTTGGAGGAAAAGAAAATTGGATATCTGAGCAACACAACTACTCTTTATTTCCCTGAGGATTGTTCAATCAGATAGGAGGCAGAGCATCGCCCTCTGCTACTCAGGAACATGTCGACATCATACAGTGTGGTCTTATGGGCATCATTTCCGAGACAGCGTTTCAAATTTAATCCCGTGTTTTTCCTGATTACACAAACAAAGGCTCTCACTGGAGCAGGAGATGCTAACATTAGCCTTATGAGTTTTTTCTGTAGCCTAATCTTATTCCCCCCACAATTGGATAAACTCGCCTTTGTTGTCAGTTCCAGCAGTGCGTTTGTGTGTGTCTGTGTGTGTGTGGGAAACACAAAGACAGCCTTTCAGAGACGGCACTTGCACATGCTCCTCTGAGGGAGGCGGAATCCGTCACTACAGTGACAAATAGTGTCATCCCACCATGGTGGGGATGAATAACAACAGCATCTTTCACATTCACTGATACACTGACTGACATTAGTTGACATCAGGGACCTGTCAGGGATGCAGGGAAGTGTTCCACACACACCCATGCATGTGTAGCACCTGCACATGAGTATAAAGTACACCTTCATCTCCACTGTAGATGTGAATGTAAGGTATGCGGAGAGAACGACTGGTTGTATGTATTCTACATGTATCTGAAAATACTGTCCTATCTGCACAATAAAGTTCGTCAGAATTCTGTATTTTTGGAAATAAGCAAAGTTGACTCAACAAGTAGAATAAAGTTCAGAGACCACGTACCTAGGCGAGGCTAATGCCTTATATCTCGCCATGTTATAGAAGAAGCGCAAAAAAAGATCCTACATCAGCCTGTTTATCCAAAGCTACTCCAAAATGCCATGTTCCTTTGGTCATGCCTCGACCCTCGACCCTCCACAAAACTCAACACGGAAAATTGGTTGAGTATACTTTTTGTATAATCCTTCTAACTTACAAACAAACAAACAAACAAACAAACAAATGCAGCTGAAACATAACCTCCTTTGTGAAGGTAATTACTATCACTTGCAAAACATTAGGTGACAATACGACAACAACGTCAGGTTGTTGAATTTAGATGATCAAAACATTCACAAAATCAACATTCTCTGATTTATTTACTAACCAACTTGTTCCTACTTATCACTGATTGACTTCAAGTCTTTGGGTTTTGATTGGGCCAAAAGGTCCTTGGTGATCACATTAAAACCTCATTTCAAGAAGATTTTTAGTTTCAGTTGGTACAAAAAATAATCTATTACAGGAAGTCTAGAAGATGTGCTGCATTTTATAGGAACTTGCTAGAGGGAGTCATTCGCTAACCAGAAAGTCACGGTTCAATCCCATGTCTCCCCCAATTGTGTGTCCAAAGAGTCCTTGGGCAAGATAATAAACCTCAAATTGACACTGACGGCTGTGCCTACAGTGTGTGAGTGATTTTTGGTAAAGTCCTGCACATAGAGGCTCTGGATGAATGAACAGTATGTGACTGGGTGAATGGAAAAACCTGCACTGTAAGCATTTCGACAAGAAAAGAAAAGAAATGCAAACCGTTCATCATAGAGGCATTTTCATTTTGGTTTCTTATCATTTTCTGATGCTGCACATTGTGTGTAAATCTGGGATGTTTGATCTAAACTTGGTCAAAACCCTCAAGCCATGTTAATTGATTCATAATGGTTGGCCCAGTGTGTCATGTTTGTTTGTGATTTCTGTTTGATCTTTAATTGACTGCCTCAGTGACTGTGCAACAAATTGCCCTTCTGATGTTATAGAAAAGAACTCTGCTCTCTACTCTTCTCCACAGCGACATATTCTTTTATGAACTATATTAAAGAAATGCAATTCAAACTTCAAAAATTAATTGGATACCAATTGGATGAATTTCAGTCTCTTGGTTCTTGATTACCTTCATGTGGTGCCTGGAGGCCTCAAGAGAACTATGCATAAACACTTGGACAGACTTCAGGGCAAACACTACATTTTTACATTAGACGGCATATAAAGAGTCCTTTGACTTCACATCCAACAAAACAGATCACGATGAGAGACTCTTTGCATATAGAATAACAAACATAAGACCATAGGTGACCTTTCTGGTGGGAACACCCACTGGGACGGAATCACGCAAAAATGAAAAACTGATTAAAGCCCTCCTGTGCTTTCTCACGCGACAACCTGCCGACACGGACTCACCCGGGGTGACTTGGCCTTGAGTTTCAGAGGTGTGAGCCAGGGCAAATCTTCCATTTGGTGGGACACAGATTGCAATAGTGATTAGCTCCTCCATCTCTCCATCCATTATTCATCCCTCCATCCCTCCATCCATTGTTCATGGCTGGAGGCCATTTTTTCCCCAGCGGGACACTTCCATGCATAATGCAGCAGGAGCCCTATCATAGTCCTGTAATTGACATCCCCAGCCCAGCTCAGCTCATAGCCGAGACACCAGTAAAACAGCCCCACGAGACAGAGGGATGGGGAAAAAGATGATGGGAGCTGAGTGAGTGTGTACTGTAAGCGTAAATGAGAGAGTGGGAGCGAGAAGCTAATTAAAGCTGGAGATAAAATTCAACAACACAGAGAGACAGATTGGAGAAAATATAAGGACAGAGAGAAAAGGGAACTTGAATCAGTAAATGAAAGATTATGTGACAGCTATGGAAGCTGAGAGAGAGAGAGAAAGACACAAGAGAAGAGAAAGACAGACAACATCCTCTTGTCTGTCATTGTGTGTGATGAGTTTTGCTCTTTCCCTGAGAGCACTGTCAATTCCGTGGTGCGTGAATGGTTGAACTGCTGGACCATTATGACACAAGATGCTGTTACAGCAGCATTTTTACAAGTTTTACACATTACTACATACCAGCCCAGAGACATGTGGACTTACACTTTTAAGACACAATGACAGACAGGTAGGGAGATGGACAAAAGCCACGTGAAAAACACGCAAGGAACAATTCTTCTCTTCTTGTCTATGCCAGCAAAGGGTGGAGGGCCGGCCTTTCTAATGTCAGCTTACGGGAAGAAGCTTTGTCTCCCTTCCCTCCCTCTCGAGCAGAGTCTGTGGGCTATTTTAGACACAGGGGCCTATTTGACCAAACTCCTACCACCCTTCGTTCTTTTTTAACAAGTCTGACTTCAAATGTCTGGCATTCCAGGCTGGCTGCAGATCAGCGCCCTGCTCCCAGACGGGGGCCCCACAGGGCCGGGCCAAATGCCACTCCATGTAGGGCCTGATCACATGAGCGAGGGCCGGGCCGGGGCCCCCAGAGAGCCGCCCCACCCACATACACGGGATCGCATCAGAGCCCGAAAATAAATAGCAGCAACGATATCAGAGGTCATCAGGAACAGGGAGGGAACTGTGCTGCTTGGGTCGGGAGAGAATGAGGCTTTGTAGTGCCGACACATGAGAGTGATGTGGGGTCTTTCAAAGTTACACTGTTGTTGTGTAGTCGCTGTTGAATTCTTACACCTAAAAAACATTCATGCTTTTATAAGTGTCTAGAGCATGAAAACTCAACGACATAAACCAGCAGAAATTCAAAGGCATGGAAAGACACACACACACACACACACACACACACACACACACACACACACACACACACACACACACACACACACACACACACACACACACACACACACACACACACACACACACACACACACACACACACACACACACACACACACACACACACACACACACACACACACACACGTTCGCCAAATCCACTTTCAATCCGTATCAGCTGGGAAGTGATAACAGATGTCTTATCCATCCTCTCCAAACAGTACAACAATATCCACAGAGCAGTTTGTTCCTTGTTTAGTACCGCTTCCAAAAAGTGATGTCATGCAAGAGGAATGTTCTTGAGGGGGTGTGTGTTTGTGTGTTTGTGTGTTTGTGTGTTGTAAGATTCTGGAGCAAAGACTTAATCAGCATGGACACTTATTTGTCTGTAATAGTGAGCTATTGTTCTGCGGCTGAATGCTGGTTTGCTGAAATCTGAAATCTCTGAATGACTCCACGGGCAAAACATACACACCTGAATGACTAATGGATGGCAACACACACATACAGGTAGGTACACATGTCAATATTTACCTTCACAAAGACAAAATATCACAATGTCTCAGTTTGTCTAAGTTTCACAGTGCTTTACTGTCTTAACACAGTACAGTTTAATGGAATTACAAAATAGGGCCGATGCAGTATTTTATGAGCAGTAAAGAATCACAGCAGGACTCTGTCAATCAGCCAATGGGAAGTGTCAACATGTCATAACCCACATTCCTGTACTATTGCACCTATTTACACAAACATCCCATCAGTCACTACCCTGCACTCAGAGCCTTCTTCTTGACTTCTGCTACAGCCTCAGTGAGAAAGACACGGCAAATCCATTTCACAGGATGATCATTTAAGACGTTTCCTTTTCTGCAGGATAATAAGTCTACTATTTTTCTCTCTCTCTTATGTAACCTGAGAGAACGAGACAAAGAGGAGATGGAAAGTGAGACCGCTCACTACTGCTGGGCAATTTTGAAAAGTGTTCGGCAGAATGGAAAAGATGGATGGAGGCGAGATCGATGTGAAATTAGCCAGCGAGCGGGCGGAGCTGTCTTCTCCACAGAGGTTTCAGACACAACCCCGGCAGTTGATGGATGTGAATGTGGGTTAGAGGTGTTTGATGTGAATGCCTCCGCAGCAACCCACTTACACAACACCACAGCAGTCAAACACAAGAAAGAATGTACAAGGTGATTATCACTTTGACAAGTGCTCTAACGAGGTATGATAACGATCGTCGAGAGGAGGAGCCACAGTACAAACAAGGTGACAAGTAACGCACTATATTTTTCTTATTGTCAAAACATGTGGTTACTGGACCTGGTTTCTCTGTGGTACAGAGAGGCTTTAGCAACACAGACAACAATCATTCATCGCCTTTTGGTCTTTCCTGGGATTTGCTGGAGACTATAGAATATTACCAGACATATCCTTTAAGATGGCGTATATAATGGGAGATGCATACTGGAAACTAAATGCAGTTAAGGGAACACCAAAGTGTGGGCCATGAACGTGTCATGTCATGGCAATCCATCCAATAGTTGCTTTCACTCAAAGCCACAAATGTGAACCTCATGCTGGCAGGATAGGGGATCACAAACGGGATTTATTATATGGGAACCATGCCTTAAATCTTTGTGCCAACCCATCTCACATATGTTGAGATATTTCACAGGATAAATAAGAAACTTTGGCCTGCTCATGTGCTACCGGAAAAAAATCACGAGATGAGTATTTTCAGAAGGATTCACCAACAATTTGGTGGATTGACCAATCAGCAAACTGACTCCATAAGAGCCACGTCACGAACACGACTTAAAACAGCCTCTTGTAGGAGCAACTGGTCGAGACCAGCTCGGAGCAGGGCTCTCTCACCCCGAGGCTAAAATCAAACACAGACATTGGAAGCATTACCAAAAAAGCATTTCACAGCACTTTGTTTCAAATGTCTCATTTTGGCCGGTTCAGCACAGCGGTCCCACAGAGATTAAGTCTTCTGGCTTTGCACAGAGAAATTAAATTACCCCCTAGCCTCTAGGCTGCAATACAACACACACATGCATGCACACACACACACACACACACACACATGCCCCAGGATGCACACATACAGAAGCAACAGCAGTAGTGTCCCCTACAGCGTGCAATGGACCAATCCATCTCTCCACTGAATGGGTCCTATGGACTCATCCATTAGTTGCTAGAATGTGTTGCACAGTGACAGGCCTGTTTTACCACAGCCTCTAATCCAGAGTTATGGCACAGTGTGTCTGTGTTACTGTTAAATGTAGTACCATATACCAACTGTTGCTAGCAGGTTCACATCTGAGAGCACTTCACATTGGCACACCATCACTCACCAACCACTGATTATTATTATAGCCTATATGGCACCTGGGACCACACAGCAAATACAACAGTGGTTATAAATTTGACCGATGCTGCAAATACATCCTAACAACGCGTGATTAATATAGAATTCAAAAAACATCATGCATGAATTGCTTTGTGATTATTCCTGTGGATAAAATCATTGCATGTCTACAGCTAGATATATAACCCTGTCATCTTGTAAAGCAGGGGAATAGTTAATAGATGGCTGCTTCTTTCGTGAGAGTGTACAGGGGAGCAGGTAAACCTATACTGCAGATAGAGCAGGAAAGCTGAGAGGCCCCAGATAACTAGGAATGTCCCTGCAACAACAAAACACTAGCTAAACTTGACCCTGCTATCTTCATTAAGAGCACAGAGAAAGGTCTGACCAAAAAAAAAGAGACAAGGAAGCAAGAAAAAGATGGATGGCAGCAGCCGGTGCTTGTGGGGGTTCCCGTGGGGTGTCCCGTGTCTGCTCACAGATGGGGAGAAAAGGAACAAGGGGGAAACTGTGGAGAAAAATAAATAAAGTTCACCTTAAAAACTCTTAACTACTTGCAATCACTCTCGCTGTCCCCGTGACACTCCCTCTCCCTCTATCCAGGTGCAGGCATGCAGAGCTGTCTTTTCAACCCGCCAGGCTCCTTTGTGTGGCCACAGAAGAGAGACAAATCCACTCAAGGTGGTAAGAAAGAAACACCTCATCCTTGACTATTTGATTAACAGCTGTCTCCTGAGCCTAAAAACAAAAAAAGAATCTGTCCCCCCCATATCCCGGCCTCCTCTCCCCCGCAGTCTCTCTAACCGCCTCCTGAAAGAGCAGAGTCTGTGTCGCACACTTCTAGGGTTACTCCGCAAGATCAAACTGGAGAGGAGAGCAGAAAGGCAAGAAATCCACTGAGACGTCAGAGGGAAGCGGGGAGGACAAGCAGTGGGAGGACGGGGAGGAAAGAAATGGAGAAAGGAGGAACAGAGAAGAAGGGAGAGGCACAGGTCAACAAGGAGGCAGGAGGTGCAATTCAGTAATGGTGCAAAGTGATGGGGACTCAGGGCCAATGAGGCGAGAGACTGATGTTGGAAACTGGGGCATTTTAAGATCTAATCTTTTTAATTGGCCAGTTGTTGTATAGAGTTATACTTTATATACTTACAATATAAGATGCTAACAAGCAGTAATGCTTCCTTTTAAAAGTTAATGATCTCCCAGTTTTATCTTTTAAATGCTGATGTTTTTGAAGCAGGCGTCACTTTATCGCAGACCACTTTTTCAAAGTTTTCCAATTTATTTTCCTAGATTTAGTTTCCACTCATTTTGGTGCACCATTAAAATCAACTTGCAGGAATTTAGAACTTTTAATTTATTACTGTGAACATCTCATTGCAAATTAATGCTATTAATGTGTGGTTTGGAGCTGAGAGTCGGCTGCAATGAAATTCATGTGCTTCCTTGTGTGAAAAACAAGATGAAAGTTGGAACAATTGAAAAACAGAGACACGGTGGAGAGAAATTCGTTGTTTCCTACTTTCATAAAGCTGCTGAAAGGAAGCAAATCTGAAATAAATATTCTACCTTGCAGCTGTATAACCAAGTAGTAAAACAAAAATTCAACCCTACTGAAGTTAATGAAACCCAGTGTCTCCTTAGGAGGAAGTAAATCAATCTAAAAACCTGCAGAGTGCTTTAGGAAATGGTCCGCAGTAATGTGGAGAGTGTGTGATTTCTACTTAATGGTTGAAAACATGCAAAACCACTGGTCTGGTCCTATAAAAAAGAGCTTAGCTGGTTACGTTAAAGAGCCCCAGGGCAGCGGGGGATTATCCTGCAGGGCAGCAACTCCCCCCGGCGCCGCAGCTCGCCACTTCCTCCCAACAGGGACCAATGGCCAATGCAACTTCCTGCTAGCCCATAAACAAACAATGCAGTCAACTGAAGTCAGGCTGAAAATCCTCCAGTGCCACTTAGAGAGGTCAAGAGGTACACACCAGTCATGTTTTCCTCCTTGTGCTAGTGACAGTTCTATGGTCGTCTAGTTTAGGCTGTACTGCAAGTGGAACTACGAGTTTAACCACATATTTAGTTTTTTCTTTCCATTTCTTGTGCGACGACAGCAGCTACTACTAAGATGTAGTATCTTGGAAAACGATGTGAAGTTGGAAGAGTATGAAAAACATTTTTTTCCAATAACAAGATGCCAAGTGTTTGTGTTATTCTGCTTGAATAGAAACAGCGCTAATCACGAGAGCTGGCGATACAAGTGCAATGAGACGTGCTGAGAGATATTTTCTACGTCTGTGTTTGTGGGTTTTATCAGAACCCGCCATCAAGTGGTGTGGGGCGGCACTCCCTTCCCGTCCCGTCCCCAAAAAACCCCAACGGCAATAACAAATAATTGCACGTTGAACTTGCTCAATTGACTTAAAAGTGACCGAAATGGGAAAAAGCATGGAGCCTTAAACACTCACCACCTGAGGGAAAAAGTGGACGACAGGCAATGACAAATGATCTGTGCAGCATTCCTCTGACGTCACCCCACTGAACTGAACACACATCCTTACACCATTATTTGAACAATACAAGCATTCATACGAAAACAAGCACAGGAATCTGCCTGTCTACAGAGAAGCAAAACAAAGCCCACATCACCCACACGACTAAAAGGCCTGTTTCAACACTTGTGTCATGTCTCAAGTAATGCGCAGGGAAAACACCTCTCTCTCTCTCTCTCCCTTTCTCTCTCTCTCTGGGCCGACAGACATGTCTTCATTTGGCCATGCAGCAAACATGCCGATCTCTGATAAAGTTCAGCCGAGGCTTCGGGACCCCGTAGACCTCAGCTTCAAAGAGCGTGAGGAAATGCCGTGCCCTTCCTGTCACTCCCAGTCGGAAGCAAATGACGTGGTTGAGATGCGATTGCGAGATTGCGCATCCAAATAAAAACAATTAAAAGCACAGTGTGAGCTCAGGCAAAAAACACAAAGGTACACACAAACACACACACACGCACATTCATAATTGCATATGTACGGTAGATCGTGAGCAGTCCAACCGTGACAACTCGGAGCAGATTCATCAGGATTTGCGGCCTCATTCCCATGTCCATCAATCTCTCGGGACAATGAGCTTTTTAATACCAACTGGAAACCTTGTAACTTGAAGGGATTCCCCTCTGTGCTCACTGATTCCAACTCTTTCACACACTCGCTTCCTCCGCATCTCCGGCGTGACATCAAACCTCGTCCATGCTCCTCTATCAATGTTTAACCATGTCGCATTTTTCTTCGTCTGCCTTATCGGCTCCTCGGGGGCCTTACAAGTTGTACTAATAGCAGGGGGAGAGGTTCACGCAGCAGTGCTTCTATATTCCACTCTCTGAGCCGGGTTTGCCAGAGGAGCGGAGTGAATGACAATAAGAAAATGTACAGACAGACATATAAAGAGGATATTTGCAGGATAATATGCATCTGTTGACAACTTGAACTGCTTACGAATTCTTGGAGCTAAAGCAGAAGAGGATTATGTTGAAGGTTAACAGATTGATGCTCTTGTTGTTCCATAAAATAAACTAATTTTGGTGATGTAAAATCCTACGAACTGCTGACTGGCTTCATGCCCTGGAAGCTACATCTGCGTAAAGCCTTGTACCCCTTGAGTCGCTGCATGTGGCAGAAAGCCTCACGGGAGCAATCAATGTACAGGCCTTGAATGCAGACCTGCCCTTACTTGACTTCTTAATCTTCGTTTTCCTGCCCTCCCTCCTCCGTATCTCGGTGTAAAAACTTCACGGCGCTGCGATTCCTCCCCTCGCTTTGCCTCGGCCCTCCCTTCTCTGTATCACACTACAACAGTTTCATGTCCCCTCGCTGCCGCCTATTGGCCTATAGCCCCTATGCTCCTGCTGTTTCCACTGGGGCACTGCACAAAAACCTTTGCTTGGCTTGGTCCCAATAACTGGGGCCCACATACCTCCCAATCCCTAGATTAAATAGCGCCAGTCTCTGAAGTTCTTCCAGAGGCTAATGGCTTTTGTTGCTGGGAATAATCCACACATCCTCTCCCACATCCTGGGGGTCCGCTGACCTATCATGAACCCCGCTTTTACCCTCCTCATTTCTCTCTCATCTCCATCTCAATCTAGGCCTCCATTTCGGAGACCTCCCCGACTTCCTTATGTCGCAACCCTGCGGTTAAGTGTAAAGGCGTGCAGGACATGAAGGGGAGGATGCAAGGAGTTGACACTGGGTTGAGAACCATGCAGGGTTTTATAGGGAGTCAGTGCAGGTGCTGTCTGAAGCCTAATGAAGGCCCTAAATCTCCTCTTGGTCGTCTGCAGCTAACTGGAGTGTAAGCAGCCGGGGTGAAAGCCATCAGTGCCTGGGAGTGCCTGCCCGTGTAATTTAATGTGTGTTCTGTATAAATACAGCAGGGAGACTTATTTTTTTACTAGATGAGGGAAAGACTATTAACTATTAAGAATAAATATGCAAAGTTGTGAACTAGAACCCGACTGAAACTATCTTGTCTTCCTCTATGCTTCAAAACCCTTTCTGATTGAGAACAGTCTTGGATGCAATGTCAGAATATTATGCAGAATACATATTCAGGCATGAGCTCATATCCTGTCTGGGGGGCTTTTCTCCAGGGAGGCCATCGGGGGGGAGGAGGAAGACAGACTGAGACTGCAGAGCTACGTTCACCGGCCACCCTAATCATTTCACTTCATCAACACAATCTTTAAAAAGGCCAGACATTTATGGTCCATATTTTTCTTCAATTTCCAATTTGAACCTCATTCATATGGCCACCGGCTGGATTTCAATCATATCTCCAGGCGAAGCATACGCCAGCTGAGAGACATACACTGCAGAGAGAATATAAAACTTGATTTCCAGAGGCACCATCGCCATTGAAGAATGCTGGAGGCCAGACTGAAGAGGGATCGGCCATACGGCGAGGTGGAGAGGACAGAGTAAGGACGACAAACACAAGGGGGCTCGAAGATTGAAGGATATTATGAGGGCGAAAGAGCTGTGAGATGAGGAGAAGAATAAGAGACGTGCAGCGCGAAAAGGAAGAAGTGACAGAAGCAGAAAATGGCTGATTTACAGGATGAAGAGACGACAGACAGCAAGGGATAGTAACGTTATAAAAGAGGCAACACATGGAAACAGAGTAGAGGGAAATAAGTTAAAGAGGAGGACATGTGTGGGTGAAGAACACAAATAAATAAATAGAGGAGAATTATCTGGAGTGCCTGGTACAGTAAATCTGTCATCCTGTGGCTTCGTGCCCACTAATCAGCACCCAGACCACCACTGCAACTGCACACAAACATGCATACATAAATACACACAGGTCCAGTGTTCAGCACAGCGCCTGCAGACCACCTGAAGCCTATTGACTCACTCGCTGAGTCAATGAAGCTGGGCCCAGAGTGTGTAGGTTAGCCACCTCTCTCTCCAAGAGGGTCAGGGTTTTGGGGGTTAGGGATTAGGTGTATTTTAAAGGTAGGAAAAGTGAATTAATGAAGACGGAATAACCGCGTTATGTTGTTTGAAGGAAGAGATGGAGAAATTCAAATACAGTGTAAACATGACTAGGAGTGCTAACTTAATGGCAACAAAAAAAAAAAAGTGTCAACAGGTTAAGAGATGTGGCGGGAGGGAAATGTTGGGAGAGGATGACAGAGGAGAGCTGTTTGGGATGAAAGAAGGGATGGAATGGAATAAGGGAAGCTGTGAAGGACGAAGGAAGAGGTGGTGAGTTTTGGAAGCAGGGTGAGGGAAGTGGTGAAGAAAAGAGTGGAGGGTTAATGATGGGACAATGAAAGAAGACATGGACAGCGTATGGAAAAAGGGTTTGAATTGAGATCTGGTGAGGACGCTAAAGATTCCTCTGTCCGCCAACTTTTATGCATTTACATTTTTGTCTGGCTTGCAACTCGTGCAGCCTGAGCACTTTACTGGTACTTTTCTTGCTGGAAAAAAAAAAAAATTGGCAGCATCACAACCTTTTACGAGCACCGTGGTTATTCCAAAAGTCCGACCGTAAGTCCCCACAGGCCGGTGTTGAAAGCAGGTTATGTTGGTTGGAAAAGCAGAGTTGACAAGTGATTGAGTTGATAGATTGAGTTTCGAGGGGAGTTATAGTCGGACTCTTTAATTCAGTGAAGAATTCCAACGTGAAAGATCTCAACAAGAGAAGATTGAGACAGAGTGAGGGGGTTTGGAACTGTGACGCATGTCATTAATCACTCAAGCCAGAAAATTTCACTTTATAAGAAAAACACACCAGAAGCAGCGGGAGAGAGAATGAAAAATAACAAGCTGTGATGTGGCGAAACCTTGATGTTCTGTTGCTCAACAACCTGTCAATAGTTGTATGCATTGTCCGACTTTAAATGACTGCAGAAGACAGAAGAAAACACTTGTTACGACTGGAGAATTTCAAACCTGCTGTATTCAATATTTGAAATGGGCAGTGGAGCAGTTTGAGTATAGCCGCTTTCAGACATGCATCCCAAAAATAATTCTCAGGATGAAAAAGAGGAGCATACACGTAGAAGACAAAGATGAAGATGTCAACTTGGAAAGATACGATTCTAAAGCGTTTGCTGATTTGGGCCGTGTCTTTCAACAGCAGGAAATTGTTTTTGCTACCTGTTCTTTTTAAAAAGGTTATAATATAACAGGGTTTTTTGTACCCCTTGTTTCTGCTGCTTTTGTCGATTTAAAATCTGAATTATAAATATTGACTGTTGATTCCCTAATTTTCAAAAAACGTGAAGTTATGAACCTAACATTCATTTTAAACAGTTGATCTTGCTTACAACTTGATTTTTTAGTCCCTCTAATGTCCCTTTCCTTCTCTCTTTCCAGAATAGTGACCAATCTGAACCTTCCACTGTTCTACCAGAGATTTACCTGGCCATGCCCAGACTGGAGAACCCTGCTGGAACAATGAGAACGTCAAGGCGGGGAAAGGGATGGACCCCCAGAACGGCATGGGCTGCAGCCAAGCATCGAGGCAACAGCTGAAGGACTCCCATCTACAAAAGGAACAGCAGAAGAGCTTTTACTTGAATCAGATGTGTGCATGGGTAAGATTTACACGTACAATAGTTGGAGAGTTAATGTATCTGCTGAGAGTTTGTGTATTTGCTGCATGTCTATGATGGCTCTATGGTCCAGATCAATTCCAAGTCGACTGCACTTTCTGTTTTTATGCTACACTGTGTTGCCACTCATCTTTGAGGCCCCATAAAATCCAAATTAACTAAATGTGCAGAAGCTTTTGACTTCATATGATCAATGTTATTCCAGTCAGAATTTCACATGTGCGTGTATGAGCGTGTGAAGTGGCTCTCGTGAGAATTCTGTCACATGCTCTCATCATGCTGACGAGAGAGGA
Source organism: Platichthys flesus (assembly GCF_949316205.1). NCBI lineage: Eukaryota > Metazoa > Chordata > Actinopteri > Pleuronectiformes > Pleuronectidae > Platichthys > Platichthys flesus. Next base: position 9,303,266 of record NC_084947.1, read on the forward strand.
TGGTGACACAAACATCAGCTGGTGCCACCTTTCTCCTCTAGTCGTATAAAATATAATTAGCTCAGGTCTCAGTGGCTCCTCTGGTAAAACTCCACCTGGGCCTGCTGCAGCAAGCCGACGGGGCCAAACACACGGTGCGGAATCACCCGCTGGGACCAAGCCGACCGCTCTGCAAATCGGCAAGGGTAGTCATCATGGGAACAAGAGACGCCTCCATCCACCATGCCTGAATAATCAGTTACAGAGAGCGCCTGGTCCTCAAGGTGAGCGTAAGGGAATGTTGAGTCTGAGCAGGTGGTCCGGTCTCCACTGTAGCAGATTAAAACGGGGAAGAAAAGTTTAATCCAAGGTTAATAACAATGATTTAATGAATTTTTCTTACTGAAAGAAATACACAGTTCTGGAACTGTGAACCAAAAGTGGCACGTCCCGTCTCTCTGTGCTAAGCGTGGAAAGGAAAGCAATGGAAATAGGAAATATATAAACGTCAAAAAGGCAAACCACAGTGATCCCCAAAATATCTATGTGTTGACATGTAGCCTCATTCGCTCTTAAATGCAATATCCAGCACCGACTCTGTCCTGAGCGTCAGAGTCGTTCCAAAGGTTTCTAGCGACGTCCAACTTTCCTTCCACTCATTCAATGAAAATAAAGGCCTGCCTTGTAGTGGGAGATTACTGGGGCCTGCTACAGGCTACGGCTGGGCTGCCGCTGGAGGAAAACCATACGGGGAGGGGGATGATTACTGGAAACCACTGGCAGTCCTTCCAACCCTCTGGCCAGTGAAGAGGAAGACCCCAGACCAACCCCGCCCTGCCCACAGTAAACCAACTCTCACAAAATGTTGCAGTCTGGGTTTTATATCCTGGACCTCTATAAAATGAGCTTCTTTTTATTCTTGGGTTCAATTGCCATTCCGTTGGCAATTGAACCCAATGTACTATGGTGCAAGCTTTACTGTACTCATAAAGAGCTGATTGATCACCCTAACTTCACTTGCACCTTTTTCACATGGCAAAAAGGAAAGTTTCACCCTGGAGTGTGGAAAGGGCAGACTTGCATTCATAGAGCAGACTCGGAGAGAGGAGGTATTACAGGAAGAAAAGAACCCATAATATACCTGCCAGTCTGGCGCGGAGAGCCTTTCACTACTTTACTGGAGGAGCTTCCAAGTCCAGACACAAGCCCGGCCTCAGTCCGTTCCCCAGACGCATCCCCAGGTTTGGCAGTCCTGCCGCAGTCTGTCCTGTTCCTCACCTCTCCTTCCAACGCTGGGGGAATATCTGCTGTGACTTGGCGCCAGTGGCCAACCGCCAAGGTAAAGGTGGAGGCGGGCATGGGCATAGTGACGTAGTAGCTCCACGTTGAAAAGCCTGCAGAGGGCAGAGGAGGGGCAGAATGTTGAAGGAAGGGAAGTAGAGAGCAGTTTGGTTGCGGCATGAAGACAGAAATGAAAGAAAGATTTGTTATGAATTGCAAATTCTTCTCATTTCATTATTCAGTCAGATGTTCTGTTCTTCTGAGACATTTGTGATTTTCATCCCCCAACAAATCAGTCGAGTGTGACACGTCCCTCGTGCCAACATTCTAGATGACAGAGAAGCTGCGGTAGCGGTCACGAGAAGCAGTTCACATCCTTCATGTCAAAGGAAAAATACGACCAATCAATTAAAAGCGGTTAATTCTGTAAAGTCATCTTACAAACACTCAGTACAGCTGCAGTAATTTATCCACATTTATCCACATGCCGCTTTGCAGCAGGTCTGTCATTACATTTCTTGGCTTTGATACAGAGACATGATGCTGTAATTCTTAATCCCATCTACAAAGCTCCGGTTGTTTCGGGAGAAATGGAGCACAACACTACATCTAATTGAAGCACTGAAGAAATCTCAGATGTGGAACCAGGATAAAAAAAAACATTTCTTTCAAAAGGAAATAAAATAAAAGTTTGTTTCAACACCAGTGTCGATAAAATACCCAAGTTATTTTTCAGTCTATTGCATGTTTCTCTAGAATCCCCTTTTGTAATTGAACAAAATAAGCTGAACGTCCCAAACACATCAACAGAAGCAGCTTTTCAACAACTTGAATTTTAAAGCAAAGCATTTGTTGGCAGGTTCCAGCTGAGCCATTTTAATAATTTATACAGAATCATTGGAGGTTATGTTCTGGAGTTCAGATCCGATTCAAGGTGCAGGTCCGGGAGTATTCTTCCGCTTTCTTGAACATCGCAGGATCAGGGTTTTTTCAACATTTCCATGATTTTCCAATATAATAATTAATTTATAATTTATGGATCTTGATGAAAAAGAATCAAGCTCATCTGGGGGACTGATATCTATGAGTGTGTGAAACTTAATGCAGCCTGATTGAATGTAAGTGGACTGATACTGAGTGCCACTCTAGTTTACTAATGTAGTTAGTATTAATGCCAACCGCCAACCTCTACTTAGAGTTCACTAAACTTAACCCGAAGTGTACTGGTTTGTACTGGTTTACCAATAAGGAGCCACATTTACCAACAGGTTTTATAAAGTCTAAAGATAGACAGTGCCATGTGCTGTTACAGAACAAAACCCCCCTGAGGCAGATTTGTGATTTCGGGTTGTATTAATAAAACTTGACTCGACTGTTACTGGTTGTCACCAAAGGTTTGTGAAATAACAGCTTACGTGTGTCTCCGTCCTCAGCGGGCAGGGCCTGCTCCTCCCCGCTCATTAAAACCAAACACTCACTGGGGGCCCTTACTGTGGCCTGCCAGGTTGACATGGCAACAGGCGGCTCCTGGCAGGGGAAGAGGGCTCGGTTGTTGATGGGAGAGCCGGCCGTGTAAACACACACCCTGGAAAGTGGGTACACAATGGCAAACAATAAACAACCCTCATTTAAATGCTCAAAGGATCCAACACACACACACACACACACACACACAGAAGAGAATACAACAGCCTCAGGTGGGTGAGTTTATGAATCAGTATTATTCTGTTGCAACATGGCAGCCTCATAATATTGGCTTTAAGAGGGAGTCTCTGCTCTTATATTAGTGATGTATTGTTATGAGCGACTGGATACTGGAATTTCCCCAATGGGAGGACTAAAGTTGAATCTCATCTTATCTTATCAGACTATAAACTGTAAAACCCACTGGTGTAATGTAGTGTGTTATGCTTTGGCTCCGGAGACCAACCTGTCGTCCTGGTCTTTGGTCCACCTCACAGATCGGCCCGTTGGCCTGGTCTCGTAGCAGATCCTGACAGCACGAGGGAACTCCTGAGGGGACGCTGCCCCCTTCTTCCTCACCTGCAGACTCCATTGTTCTATCTGAAAAGGCAGCGAGCCTCCATCCTGAGCACCGGGGGTTTGGCTACACAGCAGAAAGAGCTGGTGCTTCTGCCTCCATCGGTTAGAGGGCCAGGACACAAGTTTCTGAATAAAGGCTGCTTGTGGGTTCGCTGAACTGACGCCTGACCTCTCAGAGGCCACCTCTGATGGGAAGCTAGCCATGGCCGACACAGAGGTGACGTCCACCTCTTCCACCTTTGACACGTCCAGGTCACAGCAGTCCAGCACTAAGGTGAAATCATCGTCACTGGTTGTTTCCCACAAATGTGAAGAATGTATATTTTCTGCCTGCACTGCAGTCTTTGACTCAATCCCAGACACGGCCTGTAATTCACCTCCTTGTGTTTGCCCAGCACCAGACATCTTCTCCATCCTCCTCTTCCCAAGTGCTTTTGTTCCATCCTCTGTTGTATCCACGTCACGAAATCTGCACACAGACCCATCCTGGCTCCCTCCAGCCTCCGCAGTGCTCGCCCCACTACCAGCTCCAGGTCCACTGTCATCCTCCTCAGCATTACCTCTCCCCCCAGAGCAAGGCTCCAGGAAGAGCACAACACTGCCACCAATGACCCTCCGCTCTGGATGAACCGTCAGGTCGAGCACATAATGTTTGACGAGCATGTGGTTCGTGTTGGCTCGGAGCGGGAGGTCATCCGTGTCGGGCGTCAGGTCCTCCTGTGGCTCCATGTCACAGGAACTGGGTCAGAGTTGAGCAGAGGATGGAGCTGCCTAAGAGGACAAATATAACTTTATCTGTTTTGTTTTATTCATCATAAGGGGATGGAATTATCTTGATCAATGTTAATGAGTCAGTTATATCAAAACAGCTTGGCCCATAGCCTCTATCCTGCTATATATGAGTGTTTTTTCTTTTCTCTTCACCTGCCCGGGGCGTGAGGCTGGTTTGGCAAGACAGAGGTGCAATTACCATTTACAGCAGAATATCCTCACAGGGTTTTCAGTGCAGGAATATGCTCGTAAATTTAGGAGCCCAGAGAAACAAGGGATGATATATACAGCGACAGGAGAGGAAAAAAAGATCACAGAAGCCATCAAATTTTAGAGGTTTGCTTCAAAAACATTCATCTCTGACCACTCAGTTTATTTTTTAAATGAAATATTCATTTGGTGTTCAAAACGACGTATTCTGCTGCACCTGCATCACCAAACAGCTTTGTGCAGCTTTGTTCAGATCAAAACGATCCCAGCTTCAAGGTCAACTGTTGAATCCATAAAAGAAGCTCTGCCTCTCCACAATCAGCCTTTTCATTTGATGCCAGTAAGGAATTAAACAACGTCCTGGATTCATTAAAAAAACGTGTGTACTTTTAATGCTGTGTTTTTTGATCACAGCCTCAACATGAATTGAACACGTAGACAATATCTGTAATTATTTATATATAATGTATAGATCGGAGACCCCAATCCCAGTTACTTGTCTTTACCCAGTAGGTGTGGTCTCGCCATCTTTCACCTGGGCACGGTGGTCCCAGTATATAAGAGCACAATCCGCTTGCTATGCTGGGAATCTAGGACTGATTTGAATATCTTTTGGAAAATGTATTTAACGATGTTGTATCAATGTGTGGGTCCACATGTGCAGGTGCTACAGACAGAAACACGTCATCTGATCTGTGCTTTGTAATGGTTTTGGTTTGGTGACGGTCACACTCTCTCACGCACGGGTCCACAGATACATTGTGAATAGACGCGTGACAGCTCGGTGACACGTTGTGAGTCATGACAAACAAGACAGGGACGAGTTATCCTTCGAGTTTTGAACTTCAGAGTCCGGGTTAAGTTCACATCAACTGTCAGTTCCCGGTCGTTCCAAGAGTCCGGAAGCGAAACGAGAGAAACGGCGACACAAGGAAAAACACAGCAGACGACCGTGTATTTAATAAAAGAGATGACAACACGAACACGAGCACCGCAGCGACACTCTCTGATATAAAGCCTGTGGCTACACGACTGTGTTGATGTGAGTGAGGCGCACACAAACCTGCATTCGTCCATGTGGGAGTCGCTGGGTGATGACGTCTGAAGGACGCGACGGCAGCAGAGTTGTAGTTCTTTCTCCAGGATGCTTCCCGCTTTCTGAAGTCGGTTTGTAGTTTAAATAATGTCACATGTATAAGATTTATAGGAAGAGAAAATAACATTTAATCTGTCATAAAGAGTCACACTTATGATTGTACTTGATGTTTTTAATTAATAAACGTTATCATTTTGTATTATTTAGTAAGTCTTATTATTTAGTACGGCTTATCTTTTATATTATTTAACTAAATAAACCTTTCAAAAACTTATACAATTTAGGAAATAAATGAATGATTAAAATGTATTAATTAAGATCCCATAAGGAGAACAAGGTCCATGTCCATATCTCAGGTGTGCATATAACTAACCTGAAAATATTTATGAATAGTTCACATCATGACACTTATGTTTATATATTAAGTTTTATTCCGTTGCTTCAACAGCATTGTATGAATGACAAGTTTAAATTCCACATTTAATAAAACAGAACAGATATTAACAAATAACTCAAAGAAACATAAATGAAGTCTCGTGTGGCTGAATACCACCAAAATATGTTCATAAAACCAGGGCTCAGCAATATCCTGCACGTTTCAAAAATAGGTATACATTTGGATTAATACATTTTTCATATTATTTAACGATTCTAAAAAAAAAAAAATCATTTGACGGTTCATAAATAAGATGTAACTAGAAACAGAGCAAAGATGTTTTCAAAAGAGTATTCATAATTTATAGGAATTAAAATGTATACCCACTTTTGAAAGCACATGTGCACTTCTGAAAAGCAGTAATGAGCTGCAACATAACACGGATGAAATGAGCCGTTTCATGGTTGTCAAATAAAATCAGGTTGTCACTTTTTTTTAATACTCCGAAGCAGTAGTATACATTTCTCTTCTGGAATGTATTCAGACACAGAGTTAACACGATTCACATTGCCAAGAGGATGAGTGACTTTTTCAAATTATTGCACTCCTGGCTTAAGAATCTCAGTTCCTAAGTAAATAAGAAAATAATTTGATATGGCACTGCTTGTATCGTTGGAAGTGGTCTATCTACAAACAGGTACTAAAACTATAGGTACATACACTGAGGTTGTAAAAGTCCACTCACCGAGTCCTACGTACTGAATACTATTTCCAAGTAGTATCATTATTGCTGCTATTTATCTAAAAAATACATATTCCATCAAATAAAATGCAAAATAGTTTTTCATACCTTTGTAAACATCTCATGGAATAATACCTCTACTATATACAAAATGTGGATTTTAAAGAGAAGGTATGAGTAAATAAGAGCCTCTGTTTGCGTCCTGTGAAGTTACATCACATCACTCTTCATAAGTTAAGCTACATGATCAGGTTCTGTATGTCCGACAACAGGACCAGAATGGCCTCGAGAGCTACCACAGGCAATCGTATCGATTTTTTCTATTGTGCAGAAATCCATCCATACCCTTGCTACTCTAACCTTGCACAGAGTGGGATTTCAGAGGCCCTTTAGCACATGACAATATCATTTATAATCACTGAGTACAAAGTGACTTCAGTATGGCACTAAAATCTCCTACTCCAAACATGATCTAAACAAACACACGTCCATCCATCCATACATTTACATACACATACAAACACAGGACAGGATCATTACTGGCACACATACAGGCCCTGGGCCAGCAAGGACCTCGGTGAGGAACTCCAGTCTGCGTCTCTACTAGAGGAAATGTTTGCAGCATTATTAGGACTTGCAGTTATCTTTATATATATTTATATATATATATAAAAAAGGAAATCAACAGAGCGAAAGTGTCTGAGGATTTTACAGTGAGTGCTCAATAAGCTACACTTTGCTTGAGAGTCCAACCAACCTGTTTTTCTTTTCTGTGTGCTCACTCTCCTTTAACCTCTCGTAACAAACAGCCATGAAATCATAAACGTGGACGTGCAGCACACAAACACACACACTGCTGGATCGTTGTTGGACACAATGTGCTGCTCCCACGCAAAAGGAGTGCTACGGTATCACCGGCAGTTCCTTTCATCTCGTCTTCTCTTTTCCTCTCTGGGCTGTGTGACAGTCTCACCCTCCGCTCCCAGATGAGCCACAGCGTCTCAGGAGTTCTCTTCCGGATTTCTGCGAAAACTTAGACGTTTGAAGGAATCCCTTTGAGAGGACAGAGGATGGGAGTAGAGGGTGGAAAGGGAGAAGCAAAAGATGAAGTATGATGATGATACGGAGGAGGAGGACAGGGCAGTAGAGTCATGGGGTGAATGCACAAAAATAGGATTTTAATTTCAGATACTAACTTGTTGCAACTGGAATGTTAAATTGCTGTTTTCTCCTCTGTTCATCAACTGTATTACGCAACAATAACAGACTTTATATCCAAGAAACTTGGGGGGAGGATAGGACATGGGCCAAGAAAGAACCCATTATATCCTGGAATTTCATTTCACTTTCTTAAACAGTGAGATAAGAAAATATGAGACAATTCATGGATGCTGATGAAAATGATGATCAGGCATGTTTAGGGGACTGGTATCTAAGAGTGTGTAGCTTGATGAATTTAACAGAAATGCTGGACCTTGTTATAGTTATGTGTATAATATTATTATTATTACATGAGAGCAATCTGAATATGGTATTGGGTTAAACTCTCTGTTCTCTTTGGCTATAGTTCAACTATCAATATTTGTAAAGGTGACACGGACACTGTGAAAGGACCTCTGCTAAAATCCATTTGCCATTTCCACTTTGTTGTCTTGTCACAACAGTATCGACTGTTGACCCAGTGCCTTTGTTTACCTGTTCTCCAGCCGAGGCCTGATGATGGGCTTGTAGAGCTCTGGGATCTTCCTCTCCAGCATCGGCCTCAGGTTCTCTCTCAGGCGGTTGTAGTTCTTCTTCAGCTCCTGCTGGTATTCCTTCTGGTCAAACGTGATCAGGTGCTTATTCTTCTCCACTGCCTCGCCACACCTACAAGGTGGGGGAGCATAGCAAGTTGGCCTCAGTTTTAAACCACATGAACAAGGCCTTGTTCATTCTAGTGGGCAGTTTAAATCTGTTGTTAGTCTACAGATGGGTCTAATGACAATGTGTGTGTGTGTGTGTGTGTGTGGTGTCACGAGAGAGAGAGAGAGAGAGAGAGAGAGAGAGAGAGAGAGAGAGAGAGAGAGAGAGAGAGAGAGAGAGAGAGAGAGAGAGAGAGAGAGAGAGAGAGAGAGAGAGAGAGAGAGAGAGAGAGAGAGAGAGAGTCCTCAGCAGTGACAACTTGTGATCACTCAGGACGGATGTTGATGCCAGGTCTGAACAGGGTCTACATGACACTACACAAGATGGAAAAAGAGCAGAGTGTCCTCCTTGACCTTTCTAACCTCAATTTAATGATACTATGCAAACAAATCTTGCAGTAATTGCCTCTCCATCCTCAAACCTTCAGAAATGCACTGTACAGTTTCCTGTCAACAATGCCCTCTAACTACTTGACATAAATGGGACCCCTTAGCTAAAATGCTAAATGAAGGTCCAATGCACTCCTATATGCCCATTAGAGCTTCCCAAGTCCCTCTGCTGGAACGTAAACTGTAAATAATCCAAAGAGCTGTTTCGACTGCAGAGGGAAAATGACAAATGACTGAAAAAAAAACGCAACTCATGATAGACCACCACAAGTCTGAGCTGGACCGGGAGAAAACGGAGGTATAGGCTCTCCCATGTATATTGGCCAACATGCATGGACTCTGCAGGAAACCCGAGAGACGGAGGATGATTGCAAACACATGTCTGAGTTTATCTCTTAGCTTTTAATGAGGGTGATATGGAAACTGCAATGTTGTGTAACAGTATACAGTAAATATGCAGTGCTACAAAAAAACATGGAAAGTTCACTTAAGTTAAGGATTTTCCAAACCCATAAAAAACTGAATGTACTAATATGTAGCTCTCTATCTGACTGTTGAACTTGGTTAGATTATTTTTCACGATGCAAATCTACAATATCCAAGGTTGTTAATTCACAGATTCACTAAGTAGGATTTCTTTCATCAGTCGTATACTTGTGTTTTCTGAGCTGCCTTTAAAAAAATATATTGTGATCTTTGTCAGTTACTGGAGGTAAACAATCCAGATATGGGCATAGGAGAGGTGAGACTAGAAATATAGCAACTTGTGAAGGAACACTGTTAAATGACCACAAGGGGATTTCAACATGTTCTAAATGCTCTTACACCATCCGCCCTGCTTGGATCATTAAAATAGAGCCCACTGACTTCAACAGTGAGCCTGACCACACCTCATTTTAAGACCCACACACCCATTTGAGCTAAGATGAACACAAGTGCATTTGCTATTTTAACACTGGCAATGGACGGGAAAATGACAACTGCGATAATATACATGCCTGACTTAACTCTGCGCTGCTGTAAGATACGGACATTCATCTCTATGTAAATATGTTTTAGAAATGCTGCCATGCACAACTTTGAAAAAAGTTGCGATGGCATCTTAGACCTCTTCTGCAGAACGGTACCCACTACTTACCTAGTACTACTAATCCACTACTTACTTTCCTCCTTTATTTTAGCTTCCTTTTCTTTTACAAATGTTAATGATTTTCTTTTACATTTTAACTGAATCCATCGAAATTCAAAATTGTGTTTTAACAACTAAATAAAAATGAATTAATAAAAAACAATTGGGGCTTATCTGCTCTGAACAATATATCATCGCAACTGCACATTGGTGAAATTGTATGTCATGACAATATACGATTATTTCCTCGTTTAATAAAATCTAATTGTCCTGATATATAATTCCAAGCTAATCATAAATAAAAGTCTACTAAATAAGTTCTTGGGTTTGGATTTTACATGAGGTTTAACTTATTATGCAGGTAATTAACTTGTTGAATTGTATTATATATACATTTATTTTACAGAAAAGCAGATGTCCTGCTCTAATGTGATACAATGAAAACATTCTTGTTGATGTTGATGTAGCTCACAAGAACCTTGCCTGGCACCCACAGTGCAGTTAAAAAGCATTGTTTACAGTAATGAGCAGAACAGCAGGTTACATGTAACACGTGATGCCGGATCCCGCTATGTGAAGAGAGAGATTCACTTCAGTGGGCGAACAGATGACCAACATTGACCAAATATTTTGAAGAACGCCACCGTCAATGACATTGGCATAAAAAGGGGTCCGTTACAGCCTGCCTGGATTTAGCAGAGGAAATAAACCTTTCTGAAACTACAGTAAATATTTGCCATTCCGGTTGTAGCAATCAAGGCAGCTGGAATGTGACATGAGGGCTAGAAAATGAAAAACACCTTTTGGAGGCAAACATGCCCAGAGGAAGGAAACACACACCGATACACAAATGCACACAAACACGACACACATCCTTCTGCACAGAATCAGCATATCCTCAGACACGATGGTTTAAATTATGTTCTGAATATTCAAAATGCAATGAAACCTTTGGGAACAATAAACGTTTGCAACTCCAGTCCTCCTTTGTCATTGTGGGACATGTAAACAATATTTCCCCTGCCACAATGGGTTATATAAATTCACAACCCCACTGCCTGTATAATTCCTTTAAGTACTATCAGGTTTACAATTATCACTTCCCTCTCTGCATTGTGACTGACACTCGGCTTCAACAGCGGCAACTCACAGCTATCTGCCCTGCTCTTTTATCTTCCTGTGTAATTAGGAGCAGGAGAAGGAGACTTTCACTCCAAGTCAAGCCTCACAAAGATAATGCATTTTAATTTCTTTGAAGTATTGTTCCACGCCTCCACCTACTGAGCCAGGGCCAGCCACCGGTAACAATGAAGAGAAGGAGAAATGCAAATGCAAGTAAAATAGTTGAGGAAAAGTCTTCTTTACATTTTTGTGGTGTTTTTCTTGCATAACTCTGGCACACTGCGCCGCCACTATAGGTGGTGCTTCTTTGATCGCATCTTACCTCATTATAAACTCTTTGAAACACAGGCGCAGTTTATTGTGGTGACGGAAGAGCTTGGGGTCCGCTGGGATCTCATTCAGGAAGACCTGGGCCACCTCCAGCGGGCCCTAGAAGGTGGGGAGGAGAGAGAGGAGGGGAAGGGAACACACAAAGAGACAAGAGTTAGAGAGACAAAGACGGAGAAAGCAAAACAAAAAAGTGGAGCAAGGAAGGAGAGGAGTTGGGAGAGGAAGTGTTTGAGAGCGAATGAACAAAAGGAGGGATGAGGGTGCCCCTCATTCAGACAGGGGGGAAATAACTTTCTAACTAAATGCCTTTATGCAGCAATGAGGGCCAAGATGCCGAACTAGAACATGAGGAAGAAATCAAATTCGAGAAGGAGCCATGATTAGCCTCCCGCATGGCTAACGTCACAGCTAACCCTAGGCACAGCCACCATTTGGTTCCCATTTGCCAACAATGAGATCTTGTTATCTTAACTCATATTCATCATGAAACCACAGCGAGCTCGCACAGCACCCGCATCATGACAGGCGCAGTTAAACAGCTCTGATTAGCATCATAAACGCATGAACCCCCCCCACACACACACACACACACAGAGACCCTGCAGCCTCCTGTACTGAGTTATATGTTTACAGAGTTAACCGAGCATTAGTGTTATGTATACAACCATCAGGTCAGCGCGAGGGACCTGTCAGATTAGACACAGGATGATAAAGGGCGCTCGGGGGGGACTGGTGGGGGAGTGGAGACGCTGCACTGAGCTCCATCATTACTCCCTGTGTTCAGCGCGCTGGCCGGACCTGGAAGCGATCAGATGAAAGAGACCTCCGGTTCAGCGCGTCGCCCAGCGCACACATGAAAGCAAGCGGGGCCATGAATTGACGTTTTAACTAAATCAGGGGGAAAAGCAAAGGGAGGATTAGGGCTGTGGGCCGCGGTGAAGGCTTTGATGTGCCATCACTGTCATGTCGTCCACCTGCGCTCTGGGATTACAATGGCGCTGTAAATGTGATAAGATAAATAGAGGTAAAATTATTCTGGTTTATTTCCCCCCCAGCACATGAAGAGGCAACACTCGAGGGACAAAGGAGCCATGTAGAATGAAGAGTGTGATCATTTCCGGGGAGAATTGGTTAAACGTGAAGTACGACATGATCACGGCAGACAGACGGGAGAGGGAAACAGAGGCTTCATTCACAAAGTCTCCCTCCACATTACCTGGTTGACAGTGGCTCCCACCGAGCCTTGCAGCAGCATCTGCAGCATCTTCGCGTCAGGCTGCTCCCTGTGTGTGGCGACCGCCAGCTCTCTCGTCTTCTTCTGCATGTCCTCTATGGCCACCTCGATCGGAGTCAGGTCAAACTGGAAGCAAAGGTCAGGCAAAGTTGTACACGTGTGTTGCCGCCATGCGGAGAATCCGTCCCTATGATGCTCTACGCCGTGAGTGTCCCCACTTACCTCCTCTTTCTGGATGACGTTGATGCGAGTCTTGACGTAAGGGAAGGCGTGCATGGTGGTGAGGAGGGTCTTCCTCTTGTACTGCTCGTTCAGCTCGCCCCGCGGCCTCCCGCTCTTGGTGAAGGGCGTGGTGTACATGAAGCGCCGCAGGTTGAAGTTCTTCTCGAAGTTTGTCAGCCGGTCTTTCATCTCGTAGTCATCAAAGTAGGGCTCCACGTAAGTGATCTGGATGTACGCCTGGAGAGGAGTGGTGGTTTAGCTTCTCTTTTTTTTTGGGGGGGGGGGGGGGGTCATAAATTCAGGCTGTCACCGTGATAATAAAGCTTTTTAAAGTTTTTTTAATGTATTTATTTATTTTGCCAACAGCTATCAGAGGGCTGAGCGGAGTTTTGAATTCCTACCCCCTGGACTAATATTCATTCAGAGTGTTGATTTTCACTTGGCGTGCATTCTTTCAAATCTCCTCCTGTTCTCATTCTCTGAAAGTTTTGCAACATGTGCACTTTGCATATACTTAGCTTTTGTGATGTATTAAACATGTTTCTTATGTATGTGTACGTTTCATTGTTCACAGCTTGGCTTGATGTGTCTTCTATGTCTGAATGCAGACTTCAGGTCCTGCTTAGTGTTTCACTCAGATAATTTGAGTTAAATGCCGAACAACCAGACATGCTTTTACCCTTATCTTTATCATCTTCAAAAAATTGTTAGCACTAAACCTGGCATTCCAGCGGCTGAGTGAATTCTGACAGATTTTTTACGAGGACAAAAAAATCCACGGGTAGAAGAGAAATCTGAGAGCAGATGTGTAACGTCTGAGGATGACTGTGCTCTAATTGGATGGTTTCGACAGTGTGACATGTTGGAGAGTGCGTCTGTTCTAAAGCTTCAATTTTGGGGCAAATTTTAATGCATTTCACTTTGCAAAAATAAATTATTTCATGTCAATATTAGAGGAAATACAGTAATTTGGTTGTGTGTTGAAAATTCTATATTTAATGACAGATATATAGCCACTTTCAGTGATGTGACATAACAGTCTCCTACCTTGCAGGGGTTCAGTTGTTTTCTGTCCACTGGCGTCGAGTCCTTGATCATCTGCAACGTCTCTTCTCCGAAACACTGACTGTAGAAGTTCTAGGAGTTGGGGGGGAAATGTACAGATTTCATTTTCATTCAAAGCAATAAGTTGGTTTAAGGGTGAGGCTGACTCTTCATGACTTTGTTTCAGCAGCACCATTTTCCCCTTTTCCTCTGCGATCAGACATCAATTCACACGATGCACATTAGCTCACACACACACACACACACACACACACACTTCCCTCCTTCGTACCTCCAGCCGGTGGGATATCTCAGGCAGATGTGTGATCGCTGGCTCCTTGTAAATGAATTCTCGCTCGTCCAGGTCACCAAACTTGGCCCCATAAAAACCCACCCGGAAATAGGTTCCAAACATCCTCTTATGGCCCTGGAGGGAATCAGAGCACACTTCCTTTTAGAGTCTCATCAGTGTAGCATCAGTCACATATTCTGTCCCATTATGGTGGCAGCTTTTTGGGGATCTATATTGTGAAGAACCCTAGTGTGTGATTCAGGTAATTCAAAGTCATTTTGAAGTGATACGATGTATGAACAGCACATTAAAACAAAATATAGAAATTTAACTATGCATTTGAATTTCAAATTGCTTTTATTCTAATTCCTGTAAAAGATCTTTCAAGGTGATCTACTGAAGTGTTTTACTGTTTTTCTAATATCAACCTTGACATTAATTATTAATTCAAAAAAGCCATTTCAGTCTCTTATAGTTATTACCTTTTTAATGATGTTGTCAAAGGCTCTCTGTAGTTTGTCATGAGTGGAGGCCAGTTTCCTGAAATCTCTGTGAGCCTCTAAGACCGGTAGGATGACCTTGTAGACTTCATTCACAGCCTCGTAGAGACCGCCCTGAGAAAACAGCCATTACTGAAGGTTAGTATGATCACACACAAGACTCAAATTAAAAACCCAATGTTTTATGTGTGTATGAATATGCACAAAATAATTAATTATTTACTGTCCTATATTAGCAGGAAATGTGTTGATATATTCATAATTAGATAAATTTCAACCACTTGTGAGAAACTGCTCTATTTCATTATAGTATGAGAGGATAGTGCCACCTCATCTATAATGTAGTAACACTATCATGAGTAAAGGCTACTTTTCCAGTGTTAAACACAATATAGATTACAATTAGTCTATAGTACAGATTTGAGACACAGCTGCAGGCTTCTATATTAAAGCTAAACATGAACACCATGTGAAGCGTCATTGTCTCACATTGCTGAAGAGCTCGGCCGCCTGCTCCAGCAATCCCACCAGGCCGCTCTCGGTGAAGTAGCGTCCCGAACACACGCCATCCTCATCCGGGGACAGGATGTCATCCGACACCGCCGACTCCTCCAGCACATTGGGGGAGATGTTCTGAGGGAAGAAAAATCAGTCAGCTGATCAATCAATTAGCCCCCTTAATCAGATAATCAATCACGGGGCTGGCTCTGAAAGGAGACGTCCTACAGTGGGAAACGGAACTAATTTGATGAGCCTCCGATCAATGACCTGCTGACTGCTGGGGCTTGGAGTGTCCCGTACCAGAGCGCCACAGAGGTCTGTGGCACGGCTCATCGATAACATCATCGTGGTTACTGCTCTAACTGTTTGTTTTTACGTCTAGGGAACAGACTGTTCACTTGTTCCCACAGGAGCACATTTGCCTCCCCCCCCCCTTCATCTTCACAGACATTGTATAAAGCAGAGCTACCAGGGGACAGGATTTATACGTTGACGGTGTGTGTGTACAGCTCCCCCCTCTGGACACTTAACACTAAATGTGGAAGTAGTCCGTGGGGGGAAACGTGTGATGTGGTGTGCTATGCCAGGGAGGGGGTTTGCCTCCTTCCAACAAAACAACCATCAGCCACAACAAACAGTAACAGATGATGGAGGGTTATTTGGACTAGCTGTATTTTTCTTTTGCAATGAGTCTGAACATGTGTTTATTATTTAATTATATAGTGTGTATCTGTATTTGCGTCGAATACCTGGAAGGTGACACTCCCAACAGGCAGGTACTTGTGATCCTCCAGCATGCTCAGGTACTCGGCCACCAGGGCGGCAGCGTGCACCAGACACATGGCCGACTCGGTGTAACACTTCCTGTTGTTGTGCTTCTCTGCCATGTTCTGCAGCCAGGTCAGACGCAGGTCAGGAGATGTCTGATAGCCCTTCGCTATCCTGGGGAGGGGAGGAGGAGAAGAAAGGGGGGAATTTGTCTGAGTTGTTTTTGCCTTCATTTTTTCCTTGTCCTTTATTGAACCAGCCTTAACATGTAAAATCAATTTTTTAAGAATGAATAGGTCAAGAAAGACGCTTTAAGTTAAAACAATAAATACAAATCAGAGAACATATGCAGGCTATGGAAACTGTCACACACTTAATATAACAGCATAAGCATGAATTAGAAATAAGCTAGTGCAGGTGGTGCAGTGGTTTCACGGATTTTGTGTGTTTATACTTCAAATGTTTTGGCAAGTCTCAACTACAAAACAGCTTAATACATAAATACAACTTATGACAGTAAGGAGAGTGGATACCTCCACCAAGGCCCAACAGTCTTAAATCGAGCTTCACACAAACTGAACACACAAACATATCATCAGGGTCGATAACTTTTTAAGACCTTTTGAATGAATACCTATGTCAAGTACAATAGATATGAAGGAATATCAGAGCCCCAGGACTACCTACAATTCCAGACCCTACAGAAACCCAGTATCCTTAATTATTAACTGGTAAATAAATAAAACTTTTAAAAACACCTAATCCCACAATGTCAATGAAAAATATATATTCTCCAAAATGTAATGGGCTCTTTCTGGCAGTTTTAGGGAAATCCGTTGGGTATTTTTTGTGTTGTCATCCCACCAACAAACCAATAGAGTGAAAACATAACCTCCTTGGTGGAGGTGCAAAAGTTCGGTCTCAACTAGTCTCCAATACAAAAAAAGCTTTCTGTATAAAAGGAATAATAAAACCCGATGACTTGATATTCTGAACGAAACTGAAGCAAATGAGTCGATCTAGTTACAGTCTAGACACAAATATACAGTAAGTCTACAATTGGACAGATAATATCTCAAGTGGTTAGTTGGTTTTATGAGCAACAGAAAATATGGATATGTCCATGGAATCCATGAACAGTCACGAGAATATCAACAGTGGGATGAATCTAAAACACTGAGACAAAAAAAACAATTAGTCACTGTACTTCACTTATAAATGAACTCGAGCATCTGGAGACCAAATGTCTTGTTGTGCCAATGACCCGAGTGTGTTGGAGGGATCGGAGGTAGACGTGGAGGTGGGTGTAGGAAAATGTGTAAAGTCATTTTGCACAGCTGTCACACACTCCCCAGGTCACTGCGACCAAATCCATAACAGAAAGAAGCATGAGAAACGGTACGTGGAGGTGACATTAGAACATGTGGACGTGAAGTGCCTGAATCAATATACAGCACATGTATGCTCCCTATGTCTCAGTGTTTCCACTTGGTGTTTGCACACACACACACACACACAAACACACACACACTCCAGCACACACACCGTTTGCATCTGCATATACACACAGCCAGATCAGAAGACTAAACTGCTAGCACATGGTTGCCATAGAGAGGGCAGCAAATAGAGGCAAAACAGCGCCGACCACA
Source organism: Platichthys flesus (assembly GCF_949316205.1). NCBI lineage: Eukaryota > Metazoa > Chordata > Actinopteri > Pleuronectiformes > Pleuronectidae > Platichthys > Platichthys flesus. Next base: position 9,320,846 of record NC_084947.1, read on the forward strand.
GAGAAATAGGAACCAGCAGCACAACATAGAGAGAAATCACACTGATGAGAGAGAGAGAGAGAGAGAGAGAGAGAGAGAGAGAGAGAGAGAGAGATTAAGCGACAAGATGCTGACGACAGATTTTTCTGTGCGTCAAGGGAACAGGCGTTTGTGGAGGACGCTTTTGGCTCCTCACCTGTACATGAGGTCCATGAGCATCTCCGGGTCCTCCTGGAACTCCCTCATTTTCACTGTGTCTGATAAAATACTGTTAAGGTTCCTGAGCAGCTCGTCTACCTGAGAACACAGAGAAACACGGGCAGGCATGAGGAATAGATTAAACATTTTCTCATTTTATGACTGGACACTGGGATTAACTCCACGTTATCTTATATATTCTTCCTGATGTTAAAAAACAAATCAATTCAAAATTATAGAAATTAATTACACAATTAAAATGGCGTAAAAACTAACAGAATATATAGAGACACATGGACTTAATTGTTGTTTTCAGTCATCTTCTTCCTCCTCCTCCTTAACCTTCTTTGATATTATCAATAACAGTAATGTAATACAGTGTGTGTGTGTGTGTGTGTGTGTGCGTGTAATTTCATACCTGTGAGGGTAACTGAGTGTTCTGCATCTCCGTGTCCTCCTCTGCGTAGGCCAGGATGGTGCGGAGCGAGCGTCGTAAGTTTTCCTCCTGGAAGTCTGAGGACTTGCCCACCAGCGAGGCCAGAGACATGGTGACCTGCATCTTCACTCTTGAGAAGTTCTGAGAGACAAAGGGGACCGAGGTTAATGTCAGTGTTTCACAGTTTCGCAGTGTTAGAGACCAGTTTCTGCGGCTCCTCAAGGCTGAATTTCATGTGACTATATATTCTCCAAAACTCTCATGTGAAAACCTTTCTTCTTCTTTTTTTCATGTGCTGGGAGCCAAAGAAGGAAATGTAATATTTGCAATGGTGAGACCAGGCACATAAAGTGCAAGAGGCAAGAGCAACTGTGCATGATAGGACAATTCCTTCTTCTGCCCCTATTTCACCATTTCACTTTGCCTCTAAAGTATTAGTTACCATAAAACTTCCAATAATAAACAATGCATGCATTTATGCAACAACAAAGAAGACATAATCCATAGTTAAGTCCAAGGGACATTGTGTGATTCACCTTTCATAACAGTCTTTAAAATGTCCTGTTATATACATTATACAATTTACTTTTATAATGATGGTCTAATAATGCATAGATCTGACCTAAAGACGGACGACTTGACAGCCTCCCAAAAATAAAAGCCAAATCATCTGGATCGCCCCCTGATGGCTGACTGCAGTCTAAGTCATAAATCCTCCCTCCTCCATGTTAGTGGATGGACCAAAAAGTTAAAGCACCTGTCAAGTAATTCATCTCAAAGACTGTTTTCTGTCTTTTTAGGTCGTTCCTATCACACTGTCATTTGAAGCTGTAGTAATGTGTTGAAATGTCCTCATTGACAGATCCGACTTGAGATTTATCGAGCATGTGTATTGGCAGGAACTCGACACCACGGCTCCACAAAACGATCACTCCTCTGTGGACTCCGAGTGATGTCAACAGACGATAGCTCACGATCCTCATATGTGGGATATTCTAGCTTCAATGTTTGTTCAACGGGAGGAAGTGGAGACCTTTTATCCATTTATACAAACAGTCTATGTATCACTGGTAGAGGAAAGAGAAATGAAAAATAAATATAACTGTAGTAACATTACTATTAAGTCTATGAGCTGTAGTTTTGTCCTTATTTTAAACATTGTGAAGAACTAACTATTGTATATAATGAAATAGTTCCTGAAATTCCTGCTCTATACTCGATACTCAAGCATTTCAGGATAAAGGTACCAGAATATACTTAAATACTGCACACTAAAATAAACTGAACATCCACCTGCTCACACTCTGTACCTTATGGGTGCAATGGTTTGATGCATCTTTTTGCATCAGCAGTGAAAATGTGTCCAAGGTTTCTAAATCTTCTCCAATTCAGGATTAGCTGTTTTTTTTTTAGCCCTCCTCAGTTTCTGTCCCTTCTCTTTCCTCCTCTCTTCATTTTTCTCACTACCTGTCCAAAACAACAGGCCTGGCAAACAGCCCTCCATCTCCGGCACGGAGGACGAGTGTGCGTATGTGCGCGAGAGAGAGAGTGAAGTCCCATCTATCTCCAGCATGACCAGCTAAGCGGGAAATGATCTCCCATTAGCAGAGACATAATCACCCATGGATCATCTCTACGGCCCCATTCTGTTCAACTGAGCATGGAGCCAGAGCCTAACCACCCATCACTGCCCTCTAACTCAGTGTGTGTGTGTGTGTGTGTGTGTGTGTGTGTTGCTAAATGATAGTCTGAGTCAACACATAACCCTCTTCGTCTTTCTCCGTCTTTTTTGTCACTTGCTCCTTTTCCTTTAGTTTTCTTTTCAATCGACAAGTTTTGATATCGCGTTTCTTTTTCCTTCTGGATTTAAATTTTAAAAATTTAAATCCAGAAGCAATTTAAATTCCTTCTGGACAGTTTGGAGAGACAGACGAGGGCGGATGAGGGATGAAAAAATAAACAAAGGAAAGGTAGGAACTTCTGTATGAATGAGTCATAGCGCTACAATGCTAATTCAGATCACAGCTCCCTTTGTATACACCACATAAACAAACATGCGCTGGACACGCAGAGGGGTGATACTCTGTAGAAGTTCTGTGTGTGTGTGTGTGTGTGTGTGTGTGTGTGTGTGTGTGTGTGTGTGTGTGTGTGTGTGTGTGTGTGTGTGTGTGTGTGTGTGTGTGCATGTCTTCGCTGCTGCAGGCTGGTGTCTGACTTTCATTACAGTGTACTGACTGTAAACACAGGAAATATCGAAGGGCTATCGAACCAGCAGAGAAATGAAAAAGGATACTCTGTCCTAAAACCTCCCTTCCTTCAGATCTGTGTCTTCTCAATTTTCTTCTTTTTGTTTTCTTTTGTTTCCGTCCATCACTGCTTCACCTCTGGCAAAACACTGCACTATCTCCATTATGATTTCCTCCTTTCCGCCCCTTTCACCTTCTCTTACTCCATGCCCCAGACTCCCAGAGGAACATATACTCACACATTCACACATGCATATGTACTGAAACATACACACGTCCGGCTGTCATTAGTTAAAGAGGGGTAGGAACATGGGGAGGCAGACAGTGACATATCTCCCTGCTCTCCACTCAGAGACACATCCTTCAGCAGAAACTTTCTGCGGCGCGCTCAAAATAGACCTGGAAAAGACATTAAAGCTGAGGAGGACAGGAAAAGCCGGGGAGATGGGTGCGACTCCCCGCTTCTTCGCGAGAACATGTATCATGAGCACATCTGAACTCTTGTGCGAACCTAAATAGAATTTAATCCCACATAAACGCATTTTCTTCTGTTGAGCACAGATGTTAGTTAAGGCTTTATCAGACAGGAAGGTAACACACTATGCCTGATATTTGCCTTGAGTGTGTGTGTCTCTATACACTTGCATCCTTACAACCCATTGGAAAACTAGTGTGGCGCTCAGAAGAGCTCGTTCCACCGCCAATGCTGAACAGTCCCTTTAAGTTCAAGCAAGCTGCACCACATTCCACACATTTATAGATATCTTCACCAAGATCCATGAATTCTTCTCTGGGGAAACTGTGAAAATGTCACAAAAAAACACTCTGTCTCACTATGTTAAAAGACATTGATAACCAAACCCAGATCATTACCAAAATGTCTTCCCTGACCTCTTCAATGTGCTACCACGTTTGTTGTAATCCGTCCGGCAGTTTAAGTCAAATCTTGCTCACAAACATGCAAACCCACCCACAAACAAATGGACAGGTTTGAAAACCGAACCTCCTTTGCAGGGGTAAGAAAACTCAATCTTCTTTTGCATGTGATTTCGTGTTTATGTGTGTGTGTGTGTGTGTGTTTGTGCTTACACTGGCATTGCTGTAGCTGTATCTCATGATGAGATAGAGCGTGGCACAGGCCTGGCTCCTGTTCTCATCAACAGGGCTGCTGCAGTACTGAAGCACCTTCTGGCACAAGTCTGCACACTGCTCCGCCTCCTCCTCAAACAACAGGTCCCCGAACTGCACACAAACACACACACAAAAATAATATCAGACATACATGGTATACACAAAGATACACATGCATATATAAATAAATAATCGTGCTTGTATCAGCAGTTTTCCACAAATAAGAATATTTCATTTAGACACAGATAGTGCTCGTGTAAACACAACTACACACACAGCTACACCCCAATTTTCACAAAGTACAACAGAGACGCAGGCATGCACAAACACACAAACAGTGTCTTTATAATTGTGAGAACATTCATTGTTAAATGCATTCCCTTGCCCCTTATCCTAACCATTACAATTTGCCTACCCTGACCCTGGTCCAAAAACCAAGTCCCTCAAAACACCCTTAGAATTTGTGAGGACCAACGAAAATGTCCTCACAATCATGGTATTGAACCAAAATTGTCCCTCATAACTATAGAAAGACATGCACACACACATCTGCACCCTGCACACAATGATGATAGTACCTTGACAACGAGCCCTCTGAGCGTGCTGAACGTGTGAGAGAGGAAAGTGGAGCTCTGGTTGCACGTCAGAGAGTGAAGTAACACTTTCAACACTCCGCCGACCACGCTGTCCTTACAGTCAGCCAATGGCACCGCCTGGACAAGAGACACTGGGAAGGATTAGCCAATCATACGCAACAAATGATAACACCTGCAGATGCACTGGGGTCCCATTTAAATGGGAAAGTAGGTAGACGAGTAAACAGAAAATGATTAATACAGTCAATGAGTGCTTCAAGCTAAGACTGCAGGTGTAGACGACATATCGAGCCCTCTTTGTGCTTTATGTATTTAATATTACAAGCATTCAGTGTCAGCAGTTAGAAATATTAAGCTTAGCATTCGATAAATTTTTGCATTATTGCAACTCACTGAGCGATATCTCAATACCAGAGTCTCCAATTACTCGGGCTCAGCTTAGTGCTTTCAAACCTTCTAAAGAAAGCTGAGCCCGGCTTCTTTCAATAGCCAGTGAGGAACTTTATTAGTTTATCAATTATGCAAGTTCATGAATTGATTTTTTGTAACATGGGCGCTAATGGAAGATAATTTCTTGTTGACTTTCATTTCCCTATGCAGATGCAAAATATTACAATTAATATGAAGTGACATCATAACGTCACAATCTTGAGAAACACTAGTATTAATAATATTTATTTCCGACCTGTACGATGGTCTCCAGCAGGTCCAGTACGATGAGGTTTGTCTCTGTGGCCAAGTTCCCGCTGATCAGAGCCTCCTGGTCCAACTCTGCTTTGGTCCTGATGGAAGGTGATCGGACAGATATTAAGCGAGAAGAGAAACACAGCAAAAACATGGGGTTTCAAAAATTGACGAAACCCTCACAGGCAAAGCAAACGTCTGAAAACGGGGAAGCAGACACATACTTGTCCTGTTTGTCGTTGGTCTGTCTCCACTGGGTGAGGTCTTTCCTCCAGCGCAGGTTCTCTCTCTGACCCATGGTCCTGTCCATTCCTGTCAGGGGTTACAAAGGAATCAGCTCGTGAGGAAACAACAACGCACACTAGCGTACAGATTATGTGCAAAGTTGTATCACTGGAATCAATGCAACTTAATAGATAGATAGATACATTCATATTATGCTTTATGAGCAGATTAGATCATTTATTGGAGAAATTGATGAGAATTCAAACAAACTATTCCCAGTTATAACAGTCACTTTTTCCTTCCTTCTGTACTTACTACTATACTGTCATATTTAATATGCCACATATCACAAGTATGGAATTGCAAGCCCATGTAAAGATTAACCTGAGAACAGTTCTTTCCATAACTTGCTGACTGCACATTTAATAGATACTGATACTGAGCGCTCACTCGATTTCGTGTGCAAATCTTGAAAAATTGCAATTATAAATGTGACAGAAAAGCAATTTCCAAGTTTTAACTCTTAAAGCGCAGGTACCTCCAACTCGTTTCATCATTTCCCCTCGGGCTCCCATTCCTCTCAGCAGGGCTTCTTCCAGCTGCAGCTTGGCCTGCTGGGACTTCTGTAAGGCCTGGGTGCTCACTTTGTCAGTGCTCTGCTTCCCCTGCACACACACATTAACACACAGTCACAACATGCAAGCAAACAAGTGGCACATCAATGACAGTTACAACTGACACTGAAGTAAACAAAGGAGGTACACTGACCCTGTACTCAAAGCAGGACACACAGATGGTGAGGAGCTCCAGCAGCTTGTTGAGCTGTGACGGGGGCATGTCCACAGTCCAGCGCTGAATTAGACTCCGGTCTGCGTTCTTTATCACCCACAGGAAACACACCAACAGGTGGCGACTGGTGTCCGCCGCCAGGGTGGCTACGGATTTACCTTGCTGGGAAGGGGAGAGGAGAGAGGCAGATATGTAGTTCGATGGGGTACTCAGGAGAGAGGGAACATCTGCATTCACACAAAGGCCTGTGTGCTGTATGTGCAGCCACACTGAGAAATGACTGTGGTAATCAGAAACTAAATCAGTGACGTACACAGAAGAGGATTTGTTGCCATTCACACACACAGACATCCATACATCCATACAGTGCATCTATGGTAGCACTTCTTTTCTATGCGGGACAGTTCTAACATCTTAAGAACACCCACATATGAGTGGACATTTCTTTGACCCTGGCTTTAGTTTGGTGTTGTTCTCTTCTTCTTCTTAATAGGCGTCAAATCTACTGCAGATTAATTTACCTTCATTTTGTGAGATGATGAATCGGTTGCTGCTATAGAGGGCTACTGCTGCCTCGCTGTGTGGCAGCTTTGATAAATGTAGTCATTAACCTCCTTGTGCTCGGGGTCTCCCACCTGGAACCCGGTTTCCAGGTATCTGTTCCACAGCGGGGCTGAGTGAGGTGCACCAGAACCAACATCGACTATGTGTAGCACGTAATCCAAAACATGACTGGGCTATTTAAAAAAAATAAAATAAAAAAAAAAAGTTTCTTGTACCACTTCTTTTGAGAAGAATGAAAGATTCAGATATTGTTTGTTTGCGGGGGAGCAGCCTGAAGACGAGGAGCGGTCTGGCTGCCAGGTTTGGATTTGTGATGGATACCAGGCCGATGGCACAAATGTAGTTTTTCCACAACAGAATTTTCACGTTACAACAAAGAAAGAACTGATTCATCACCTGGAATGAGGCCGAGAGCTGAAGAGAGTGGCAGTGTTCAGTTTAAGTGCCTGTGTTGTTGCTGTAGCTACATATGATGGATGTGTTTGTCAGGGAGGACGACCCTGTTCACTTATGATGCCAATGCCTGCCCATAAACCATCTCCTGCAGACATGTGTGTGTACGTGTGTGTACTGTACGTCCATGTATGTGTGATTTTTCAGGATGGATGACGTGTGTGTGCAGCTCTGACAGCTAATCAATCTACTTCAGCGCAGCTCACCTGTCGGGAGGCTGAAGACTTACCAACACCATCACACAAACACGCACACAGACGCACTTTTGAACTTCTAAAACACAATGAAAACCACACCATCATTTGTTATCGTCTTCAGATTACGACATCATTTCAGAATTTTACCATGGACGCCATGGAGACGAGAACATTCCGGCCCAGCGTGTTGAACGGGTTCCCAGCGATCGCCATGGCAACAGACTGATTGATGGGTGGCACGTTTTCAAGGTCATCGTCAGATATGCCCATCTTGTTTTTCCCGCCTCGAGTCTCAGAAACTACGGAGACACACAGGGGTCAAACACTGCGTTAAACTGGAGGAGGGGACGGAGGTGCAGACGATGAACTTGGAGTCTTAACTGTGCGAAAGTTTTGACACCACTTGTGTCTATATTCAGTGAAGGAGACAACCATCAACACATCTTCTATAGATGAAGATGTTTAACTGCCACTGTGTAACTGGTAACAAAGAAATACAGTCAAAACACTGGTAGATTAACAAAGGTTAATGTGACACGGTTACATTAACAGTTAATAGAGTTATTCAGTGGAAGCAAAGGAACAATTCCACTAATGTCCATCATGAAAACACAGCAGGCTGCTCCATAAGGCATGAATGGGCATATCACCGACTCATAAGGATGAGCAAACTTCAAAAACTCCACAAAGCTGCAGAACATATTTAAGATAAGACAGATCTCTCACATTGTATTGAAATGGTCAAATGCAATTTCTGTGTAACAAAATATACTTCAGAATTTATGTGCAAAAATTACAGCAGACATATAGTTAATTGATCAACGAGTGCAAAGACGTTACATTTAATTGAATGTTTATGTCTGTGTGTGTGTGTGTGTGTGTGTGTGCGTGTGTTTTACCAGTGAAGTCCAGGTAATTGGTGGAGTCGATGATAATCCCCACCAGGGGGAGGTAGAGAGCGGCCACCTTGGCTCTGACCTCAGGTTTAATACAACGATGGTCGAGATCATGAGAACACAGCAGACTATAGATGGCATTGATGGCTTTTCTCTGGACCTTTCCCCTGTAAACACACACACACGGTAAGTGTTAAATTAATAAAAAGGTAATAAAAAGTTAATAAGGAGGTCAATATCTTGGGTATAATGTCTCTGTGTTTGTGTTTCCCTACCCCTCTGACTCCATGTCTAAGGCGGCACTGAGCTCCGTCAGCAGCAGACCTGTGAGGTAATGCTGCTGCTTGAAATCCTGAGAAAGCTCAAACAGCCCCAAGATCCTCTGCTGCTCCTGGAAGCTACACGAGCCGGAACTCTGAGGGGGGGAAACGGAGACAAGAGAGCGGCAGGAAGAGAATTAGGGTAAGATTTTAGGTTAACACAAAGCAGACTGCTTAACAGTCCATCAGAAGCTGTGTCACGCTTTCCTGGCTGAATCCAGTCTCATCTCCTCTGTCTGATAACTCCCTCAGCTCCACTTTTCAATTCTCCTTATAGCGGATTTTATTTCCTTTCCGAGAAATCTTCCTCTCCTGGAAGGCATGGAAGCCTAGACATTTGTGAATCGTTTTCTCTTCTTTACCCTCGCCGATGTAGTAGCGCGGCGATAAAACTGAAATATATGTCAAATGAAAGTGCACGTTTTGACTGACCTGTGAGGAGATGGATGGACATGGTGAAGCGGGGGCAGAGGTCGGGCTGCTGAAGAAGAGGCTCAGGTTGAGGTAGTGCTCGTGGCTGCACAGGATTCGCAGGAACTCCAGACGCATGGTGATCAAGGTCGGCATTGAAACACTTTTAGCCGACATCTAGAAGAGAAAGCGAGAAAGAAAAACATCCGTTAATTCATGCTTTTATACGACAGAAATTATGCTAATGTTCAGAAATATCTCTGAAGCTGTTTGAAAACAAAGACGGACAAGTACACGTGCTCTTATAAAATGGAGAGGACAATAAATAAAGTATTTGAAGAAACGTGAAAAGGTAGTTTTAGTTAGTGTTATTTTACCTGGTTGCAGTAGTTTTTAACCAGCTGGAAAACAAATCCTCGGTCCATGAGGGACAGGAGGTCGTAGAGGAAGAAGGCCAGGCTGATGTTGACTTTCTCCGCTTGCTCTACCTCCTAAAACAACAAACAACAAACAGTTATCTGTACCGAGCGGATCTTGTCGATCATTGAGCTGTGCAAGCTGAGTTGTCAGATACTGCAGCGACCTGCGGTTTGGAGGACACCGACAACCGAGGCTGCCTCCGACCCAACACCAGAGAACATAAGGAGGCTAAAGTTACACTGCCTCGGTCGAGATGAGCTTCAAATCTTCTTCTCTCCTCACCTTCTGCTGTTTGACGAGGATGGTGCCAATCTCAGCTGTGACCACGGAGGCGATGGTGGTGATGTCATCTTTAAATCGGTCGGAGAAGCGATTTCTTCGAGGGACGTTCTGCTTGTCCAGCTGAGACACGTGCTGGGCCATGCTTTTCACCTGTTTACATCAATCACAAACACAACATATAGGAATCAGTAATACGAATCGTCAATTCACAACATGGAAAATACAAGTGATGCGCGTCAAGTGATATGACAAAGAAAGGCATGTTAATAAAGTATTTATCAATAAATGTACAATAGTGTCCTTTGTTTAAGTTATTGAACTTAGATACTTGAATAAACGAGACTATCTGAAGGGATGAAAGAGAATGTGAGTCACGATTCACTTCCAAAATTCCTTAAGTGTGAGAAAATGTCAAGCGACCTGATAAAGCGCTGACCACAGCACTTTCAAAACGTCCTTTTTCTTCCTCACGCTATAAAACTATCGTTTATCTTTTAAGGTTTGTGGCCACAAGGTCACGCATTGTTTGGTGTGAATCATTTTTACAACTCATTCATTTATCACTAACATCGTCAGCAAGTCTGTTCCACCGCTACTGTAAGACTCAATCAAACATTCTTTTTTTAAAGGGAAAAACACAGACACACACACTCAAACACACACACACTGACCAGCAGCTCGAAGAAGAACCAGGCATATTTGTACGCGTTCTCTCTGCAGACGCCCGTGCTGACGACCATCTGCAGGGCGAGCTCCTCATGAAACTGCTGCAAGAGAAAACGAATACACAGACCACAGTGAGACCGGCTTCTGAGAGAGCTGATGGAGTAAATATTACAGTCACAGTAGATATGACACCAAATGTTAAACTGTGTATCTCTATGAAAACATACTAGGTCACCGCACTCCTCAGTGTCACACTGCCCCCATGTGGCCACAAGTGGAAACTAGTGCTCATTGTTGAAACTCTGAATATGAAAATTGTTCAATGAATGGATAATCCTTTCAGTAAGAAGAAAGATGAATCACACAACCTGAATTATGAATGGTATAATTATTGAACTTCATCTACATTTGCTCAACAACATGTTTCTTTGTCTTTGCGGTGTCACCACATTTGATATAGATGTTATTGATATAAATCACATTTCTACAATGAATAACATGATCTTAAATCAGATCTCTGTGGTGTTTAGAGCAAACGTTAGAGTTGGTCACCTTCCTGTTGGAGGGCCTGGTGCCGCCTGCTGTGTTCACGTGGTTGTTTACATCCGAGTAGGTGGACATACGGCAGCCTGGGTTGTTGCTACCCTGGAGGCAGACACACACGCACACACACACACACGCACACACACAGGTTCCGTCACAGTGAACGTGATAGATGCTTTCATTAGTGCGGGTGTCTAGCGGCCTATTACAATATCTAATGTACTGTGGGAATGAATAGCAAATGACTGCAATGTGTGTATTAGGACTTGTGCTGAGATCTATTAACATACAGCTGTGAGTGTGTATGGAGTTCATCAAATATGTGAAACCATATGGTAGATTGGTGATTAATGGGCTTTCAGGTAAAATACAGGCAGACGCAGGAAAGGTGTATTACATAATGGTTTAAATCAATGACAATTACCCTCTAAGAGTGCATGAATATTATTTAAGAGTTTTTTTTTGGAAGCAAAAATAAGTTTCTAACACTGAACTGAATGAATTGCAGGGAGACTTGGTTGGATGAAACTCTCTGTACCTTGGCAGAGAAGATGCTTTTGATCTCAGCATCTTCAGCAGACATGTGCGGAGCCGGGATGTCGGGGTTGCTGCTGCTGCGGATTCTGGACTGGAGAAGCATATTCCCCACTGTGACTGCTGTGGCCCGACCCATGGTGCTGTAACGGCTCTCTGCAGGAGCCATCGTACTCCCTGTAACTGGACACACACAAAAAAAGGAATAATTAAAAGAATCATAATCACAGGAAATATGACAGAAGAAATATTTAGAAACCAATATGCCCGTACCTGTATTCTGCACTTCTCGAGGGGGATCAGGCAGACAAAACACCCAGTAAAGGTAGGTCGCCAAGAGGCTGTTCCTGCCCTGCTGGTCCCGGATCAGCTCCTGGCTGTTATGAAGACTGTTGACGATGGAAACCACTGATTCGAAGGCTATCTGGGCCAGATTGGCTGTAGAACACAGACATAAACATGCACAAGATAATCATTCATCAGAATATCATCAACAGCATCATCGGGGTAAATCACTTTTTCTCTCCTTGGTTTTATAAACTGTATTCACATAAACTCGTGTTTTTTGTGACACATTCAAGTAGTTATTATTAAAATTATAATCAGTGATTAATAATAACAATTTAAGTAGTAGTTTGAATAAAGCCAAACGCTGAATCAATGTTTTTATCGAATTAAAAGATTATTCATTAACCAAATAATTGTCTTCTGATTTTAAAGTACAATGCATTGCATATTTGTATTTTGTTCAACTTCATTTTTCATTATTGATTTTTGTATTGAATATATCAGTATATATCGTTTAATAGTTAAGTCTGTAAAATGTCTAAATCCTGGTGGTTCTAAGCCAATAGATATTCAATATACAAAAACAGATGAAAACAGTAAATCCTCACACTGCAGGGGACGGGGGAGTTTAGACATTTTTTGTAAAAACTAAAAACTTCCAAAATGTTGCTTTGTTGTTAATTCGCTGCAGCCACAGTGACTCCTCACCAGTCTGGCCTGCGATGACCATGGGCTGCATGATGAGCGTGAAGAGTTTATCCAGCACCAGGTGGAGAAAGAGGACCAGCGGCTCTAGTCTGGAGGAGGACAGGGAGATGATGCTGAGCTTCAGCTCATGCTCCAGCTTGTTCTCTGGAATTTTCTCCTCCCTGACCCGCAGAGGGAATGTAGCTCCACCCTCCAGGGCGTGGCAGAGGGTGAAGAAACGCTCCAGATGGTTGTCCTGGGACAGAAAACGAAGGATTTCTTACATGGTGATGAGAGGAACAGGCTGGGAGACCAATGCAAAAAGACAGTGTGCATGTAATCCTTCAGGGTGGATGTCTCAGCACAGCAGAGTGGGTTGAATGTTGAGTCTACTGGAGTGTGTGAAAGACAGCAAATGTGCACTGTGTTTGTGTGCTCAACCATAACTCACCTGTGTGTGTACAGACGACACGGCCTGGATCTCCAGGTTGAAAAGCCCTTTGTGACTTTCCATCCACTTGACTGGAGGAGCCTGAGGAGGAAGTTTCTACACAACAGAGAAGCAGGAAATAGAACTGGTTGTCAGTTTAGGCATTAAAATGTCTGCAGCCTTTATAAGAAATAATACATTTCCCCCTTTAAATTGTATGATATGGACACAACAAATGTTTTTTATTTCTTTTTTAATATGTAGATGATGATTGATCGATTTGTTAAATTATTAAATGGTGAATTGATCAAATCCTTCATTGGTTGATTTGTTGATTGGTTGATCGATCTAACCCATTTGTACTGGGACCAGACTCTGAACAGAGCCGTGAAACTCGGGCTGACCCTCACCCCCCCTCCCTTGTTCTGTATGTGTAAGCGGTTTCTGTCTGACCACAGTTTCAGTTTGTCTATACACTGGACAAACGGATACAGACACTCATTTGTCTCAGCTGCCACTGGCTTTCTAAATCATTTATTGTGATTTTTATTTATTGAGACCCTGCAGTTTCTTGTGTTATATTAGTTTTAACACTTTTTTGTTATTTGAAGTCTTTCACATTGTGTTTATTGTCCATCTCTTTGACTCAGCTCGAGGTTTGTGTGGATAATTGCTGCAGGAACTACAAATTGCCCTTGATCCTTGAGATGCACATACCTCAGGCGTGTGCAGAGAGTAGTTGACAGGTAGTCGTTCCAAGACGATGGGCAGACAGAACTGACCGTTCTGCAGCCGGTCATTGTTCAGTATGGGCAGCCACTGGATCAGAGACAAACAGCAAAGTCAGTGTGTGTGTCAACTATGAGCATTTTAACAAAAGACTATACTGACATTTTGAAAAATAAAATGAACTTCACTCATGCACAAATATAGAAACATAGAGCGCATACACTGACACTTATTTAGGATAAAGAAGCTGCTGTGAAACACATTACACAGGTTTCAAACTACTGTACAATACTATGGCATGTTTTCTGTGACTATGTTAAGATAAAGAAACTTACAGAGTATCCAATGAGGGTCTCACAGCTGCCGCTCTGGTTCTGTTTCTGCTGGCAGCTGATGTGGTAAAAGGTGAACAGCAGGTGATGTCTCTGCGTCAGACGTGCTGGAAGAACCAGCTTCACTTCCTCATAGAAGTCGGGGGACCTGAGAAAGAAATGGGACAGGGACAGCGGAGAAGAGTGATGGATGAGGAGGAGGAGAGTGGCAGAGGGGGAGAGATGAAATGAGAGTTACCCAGGCTGCTTATATGACGCAAAGAGGCAGGAAAGTGTAACTCAATGAGCTGGACTTGCTTGTTATGGTAGGTGACAGGGGTGTAGACTTCCTCCAAGAATTCAGGGCCAGTTGATTTGCCAAAAATCACCTGAGAATAAAGGATATAACAGATCAAATAAGTCTACATAATCATCTCAACTTTAAATAAAGATTAAATAAAAAAGAATATATCGATAACTGTCTGATTAGTCTACCAGTCTCTGAGATTTTTTGATATCAAATCATTTTCTGTTAACCAAAATAATATTTCTCATCATTGCTCCCTCACTTTGGTGCAAGTATTTGTCTGTGTTACATTTTTTGTTCAAGCAGTTTCGTGAGCACATGGAATGAAACTAGGTCAGAATAATGCTGATGACTGATCCCAAACAAGCAGCACTCACTGGCAGAGAGGAGGCCGGGTCCTCTTCGCTCATGAACTGGATTTTGACAGTGATGTTCCTGGCTGATGTCAGTCTGTTGACAAAGTTGAGCCTCTGCGGGTAGACAAAGAGCAGGTTCCTACAGAGACACAGGGAGAGAAGGAGACTTTTAGTTAGACATTTATCTATTTATTTTTAATAAAAATAAATCCTTAATCTGCCCGCTTATCCAAATATTCACCAAAATATAATGTTTATTATCCCCTCGACATTTAAATAACATTTATCATTTTTTGTCTAATCCTGCTTTAACAGACAAGCAGCAGTGGAAACTCATTGGCCAAAGTAATAACCCTTCTGAATGAAATATAAAGCAGTTGCAATGCACATCACTAGGTGGCACTGTCTCTTCATCAAACCTCTGAGGCATGTACTGGTGAGGTGACAGCGATGTCACAGAAAAATCAAAACAACCATTTACTGCATCTCTTTGTGGTTTTTATACAACACTATAATCTGCCCTGGAACCTTGAGTACAGGGGGATTACCACAACCTCCGCTGAACAAACGCTCAGAGAACAGCAGCGTGTAATTACCGTGCAGAGGACTTGTTCACACATGAAGTTACAACTGTTTTTGTTGCGAGCAAAACCGTTTTAGGATTGAACTTTGAGTCGAGTTAAACCGCTGGTCACACAGGACGGCTCATTACGGCTGAACCATGAGGCAACTTTACAGGTTGCACGGGTGGAAATACCTAAAAGCAGGGACTAAACTGAAAAGGAGCAAAGCCTCAAAGCTATGTCGGCTTCTGAGTGACGAGTGCAGCGTGACTGTTCTTGTTGCCTCTGGCCTTTCAGGGAAGTAAAGCCTCTGGAAGAGCAAACCAACCTGTTTGCACCTCAAGCTACGAAACTTGTGTTTTCCTTTCCCCCTGACAGTCTGACAGTTTCATAGGGTCGTAAACATTTAGAAAAAAACTACTACAGAGCCTGTTCCAAACTACTTTTCAAAATAAAAGCTCTGTAATTGAGCTGGATATAAACCTTTGTAGCAACAAACAGATGTTGTCCTCTTTACTTAGAGGACAAATTGCTTTGAAGTGGTTCGATGAATGTTGCTTGCAGATGGAGATCAGTCTGTGTCAATATGAGGAAATTAATCGAAACTGATCTAATTATCTAAATCATCTGGCAGCGACTTTAACCCACAGTTTGACCCAGTTTCCGACTGCTTCTGTTTGTTCATTTTAGAAAGTGTGTGTTAATTCAGTGATATGTTTTGTCCACCATCCTACCTGTAAATGTTGTGCGGGACATAAACCTCGCTGGATGGGAACTCCAGCACCTCCTTGACTGGACGAATGTTTTTCTCAGACACGGGAATGAGAGGGATGAGCTCGGTGGACAAACATGCAAGAGGCGTCTCGAGCACTGGAGACATGTCCAGTTTTATGGAACCTAGAAGACACACGGGATAAGACAGATACACATATTAGTCACATGCATGCACACGTGATCAGCAGCAAGTGCTTTTAATGCCATGGCTGATTGGTGTGTGTGAAAACAAATGATGTGTCAGGCTATTTATTTTTCATCGACTTCCTGGAGTCTCTGCAGGTTGTCTGGCAACATCATAGTGACAACAAGTCTCCAGGAAGTTACCGCATTAAGCCAAGAAGTAACAAAAGGGTGGCAACTCAGATCTATAAAATTAAATAGAATAAGATAAAATAAAATTGAATCCAAATTTCGGTGTGTTGAGATGTGTTGAGACTTGACCTGGAATCGTCTTGATTCTTCTCTGTGAAGTGGAGTTCTTCTTGATATCAGACAAGAACTTGAGCAAGTCCTCATCACCCAAGCGATCCCCCTCCTGACACCCACACACACAAACACACAAACACATTGAGACAGTTACCTAATGAGGATTTATTTTGCAGAAAGTTGATAGAATATGATGTTAAAGTGGAAAAACACATGACATAGCTGCACAATTGGCTTCAAATACAAATAACACATGTGTTTTATGTCAATGATTTTATCCAAAGTATTTGCGTCATGGTAGAAACATGACAAGAACCCTTTGGAATGTATAAAATAGCATGTTTGATAAAAGAACGAGACAAGGCCAGACTGTAGCCATAGTTACGTGTGCTGTTTAATATATCTCAAGGAAATAACACATTCTTCACTGATCTGTCAGCCTCATTGTGTCTGGGTGGGGGTCGGACCTGTTTGAAGATGGTGCTGATAGTGATGGTCACGGGTTTGAAGGCAGAAACATTGCAGGATTGATCCTCGATGGTGCTGTAGCGCTCAGAGTTCCTCCTGGGAAGCTGCCCTTTCCGGTCGAAGCTGCTGGACTTGACTGGGGGGGGAGAAAGACACAAAAGGTCACAGGGTAAAATGAAATTCAGCTAGACACAATCTGAGGAAATGCACATAAATGCAAAGTCATCACAAGTTGTTCCCATCATGCAAAAGGAACTCACTAGGTCAAACACACACAAGGACACAGTAACACAAACCTCTCAGGCTATCGGAGTCTGTGACGTCGCGGTCTAAGGCGTTAGTGGAGATATGGTCCATGACATTCACGGTCGCCCAAGCAAAAGGCATCCGGTAGCGGCCCAGCTTCTGGCAGAAAGACTCCGAGTGGCCTCGCAGCTTCTCAAGCTTGTCCTTGTTCTAAAAAAAAATATAAGAAAAGATCCCAAAAAATTGTAATTGTGGAAAATGATTAACATCAAATCAGCTTTAAGTCAATCAAATAACTCAATTTCTCATTTCACAGTTCATGTGCATTGTCATCACCTCAATTTTATTGCTATTGTTTGTTACCGCCACCCCTCATATGAAAAGTTTTGAGGAGGATCACAGACATTGCTAAATATCTTTTTTGTGATTTACATTTATTGACAGAAACGGTGATTGCTCTGTCCCGTTACCTTTGCAGAGTCACACTCCTTCAATGTCGTGTACGGGTCGGCACACTGGCTGATCTCTCCCTGCTGCAGAACCTTCTCGATCTAAAAACACAAACAGGAAGTACATGAGTCATCAGAACAGTTCAGCGTAATGAAACCTCCAAAAAAAGAATCTATAGAGTGTTGGCAGAGGAACCGTGTGAGAAGCAAGCGATGCACAGACAGCACTGAATTGCAGGGTTCACAAAACCTGTAAGGGGTTGGTTAATTAAGGGCAGGAGGAAAACATTGGTTTGGCCTGTTGCTTCTGCTATAAAAGGTGATATGTGTGTTTTATTTTTTATTAATAATTGATTTAAATCAGTAAGGTCCCACTGAGATCCAAAACAAACTGAACAAAGAAAGACAGAGTACAAATGCTGATTATTGTATATTTTAGAAAAACTAGTGTAAGTCTCAGATAAATAACATTATAGTTAAACTGTTCCACCTGTTATCTTCATGATTTTATATTTAATCAAATTATTCATAAAGAAAAAGATGGGCAGCAATGAAGTAAGTTTAAGCAGTGAGAAATAACAGAATAAAAAAGGAATCCACAGGAAATAATGGTAAGAAGAGATAGTGGGAAATAAATAGCACTTGTTAAAAGGAATGCTTTCATTGTTACCTTGATGACCAGGTAGATATCTGGGGTGGGGTAGGTGATGGAGAAGATGGCAGATCTGGCCAGGGTGGAGTGATCCACATGTGGCGTGTGAAGTTTCAAGAAGTTCTTCAAATGTTCTGAGTTCAGGTCACAGTAGAAGTTCTCTGATATCTGGAGGAAGACAGAGATGAAGAGTTTTAACTTCAGTTGATAGAAATTTTGGACAAAAAAAAAAGCTGGAAAAAGTGAGGGAATGGGTTTGGAAAAGGCTCCAGGAAGCTTTTTAATGTAAACCAAACACTGATCCTGGAATATCATCTGTTCAGTCCACTCTGCCGTTTCTCCACTCAGCCCCCCGATGACCTCAGGCCACGAACACAGCCATATGTCCTGGTCTGGCTCGGCCTGGTGTGTGTGTCATGGGATACCGTTCACTGTAAAGCCATTAACCGCTCGCTTTCAATCTGCTTATCCCATAGGAGCTCCATCACACTGACCACACCAAAGCAGACATCTGCTTATTCAAAACAGCCCGATATGTTAACTGGAATCATCAGTATCTGTGATCAGATTCTTATTAGCCTGAAGTGTAGTTTAATCACAGTCGGTTTGTTGACAGACAAATTCCTGCATCGACCTCTTGACGGAAATGACCCCGTTCACTCCAACAAGAGTGAGAGTTTTCAAACGGCTGCAGCAGAGGAGTCCACCGCTTACTGACAAATAACTCCTTGGACCGGCAGAGGACACGTCTCACTAACTGAGTCCAGCTGACGTCAATAGCACATGATGCCTCACATTTCTCATTATACCATTAAAATGATTTCCTAAGTGAAAGTTCATATGTTATTATAATAAAATTTACGATTAAGAGTCAAAGCATTTGATTCTGTGAGATGAATAATTCCCTTTTGACATAACATAGTTGGAGCTCACTCTCCGGAGCCCCTCCCACCAGAGTTTTTGACACAAGGGACGTGCGCTCAAGGCTAAACAAACTAATTGGAGTGACCTCTCTCCACACTGCCCTGGGATTGGTCAAAGTCTCCCTCCACAGGCCAGATTTCTTGGAGGTTGGAGACAGAGCCAATGAAGGAAGTAGAGAAGTTTATATGTAACCTACCCATGCAGCTACGTTTCGACATGTTCTAGTGAGGAGCACTTGAAATCAGGTCGAAGAACAAAGATCTCCTAATGTATTATAGGACCTAACGTACTCTGAGGAAGAGCCTTGTGAACATTAGGACAAATAAAATCCTTCAACAGGAACTTTCAGGTGTGTGGTTCTTATCCCATTTGAAATGTCTGTAATAGTTTTCTGATCCATAAAACCAACTTATTCAAAATACTCTAAACTCTGTCTTTTAAAAAACCCTTCCAACGACATATGTGTATAATTCATCAAATGACTCATCTTAAGTAAATCTTTAGTTATAGACATGCACTACTCTCTGTTGGTAAGATTCTGAATTAAACATCTAATAATCTGAAATCAACTCTGGGTTGACAATGTTTTCAATGAGGAAGAGATCATTTCTCAACTTAACAGCAGACAGGCTGAGGCACTGGCAGAGAATCCTCTACACATGTGACGGTGCTGTAGTTTATTTGATCTCATCACATCTTCAGGACAAACAGCCTTTCCCTGTTATGTCTCCACTAAAACCTGTTTACATGCATGAATCTGATATCATAAGTAGGCCCCTCGTTGGCTCAAATCCGGTGTCTGCACCTTGGCTGATGCACCAGAGAGACATGATTAATAACTCCGGTATTATATGGAGTTATTGCAACATCTGCTGCAGATTTCACAGATGTGAAACAACAAAAACAGATTCGAGCAATAAGCCAAACACAAGTAACAAGAAACAAGACATAGCTGGTGACGCAGGGAACAGAAAATCTGTTCAGAGAAAGACAAAGATATGAAACAACACTCTTAGGTTGGACACAAATACAATGAGGTCGTAGAGTCCTACTAAAGTAAAAAACATTCTAGAAAAAGCTCCATTCGGAGAAGCAGGTGGTAATTGAGAAAAAAGTTGTATTATTACAAGAATAGTCTTAATTTCATGACAATAAAGTTGTACTTTTATGAGAGTACGGTCGTAATTGAGAATCATTGTTTCTAGAGAAACTAAGAAACCTCTTTGAATATCACGCAGAGGTAACAGATGATCATTACCAAACATTTCCTCCACCATAAAGGAGGCCATTTTCTCCGGATCAGAGTTGTTCTTTTTTAGGTATAGAATCAGTTTATAGCTGAGCAACTGAACAAGATGCTCCACATTCCTCATTTTAACACAGGCAATAGGCTGATGTTTACTCAAAAATGGCAAGTAGCCTAAAATTACCACTTATTCTAAGTGAGAATCAGTATATTTTTCCCCTGATACTCTGTCATAAAAGGAAGCGAAAGGGTGAAGGGTAAACGAGTCAGTAGAACATGCTTTACGCTTCCACGAAAATGAACTCTCACAGCCAAACCAAGCTTGACAGTTTCTTCTTCACTCACACAAAGACGCGTTTCATAGCTTCTCGGTGCAACAAGCAGGAAGTTGTATTAGCCTCTAGAAGGACGCACTTCGTGTCAGCAGCACATATTAAAATTAGTCACCTTTAGCTAAATACACTGTTACACTTTAGCAGCCGGCTAGCACTGCAGAAGAGGGCAAGTCTGCTGGCTACAACCCTCGTCTCATCTGGGAGATCCATGAGCACTTAAGTACAAACTAAATCCTTCCGGCCCCTTCACCCCAAAAAACTATCCAGCTGTGTAAATCCACAGACAACATGCAAACAGCCATGGCTCAGAATGGTTGAGTGGGAAAATGTTGCGCGGCATTAGTAGCTGTAGATCCAAAACACGACCACCCCCGGGGGTGAGGGATGATGAGATATGAGAGATTGTACTGATCTCTCACTACCACACAGGATGCCAAACGGTGAAACTGTGGGACCCCCCTCATTAACAGGAGGTACATTACAAAGCAGCTACACGGAAACAAGGCTGGAGAAAACTTACAATATCTAAGACTTGCAGTGAATTCAATTTTGACATATTTTAGATGTGATGTCTTTTTACTAAACTCTACAATGTTTAAGACTGTAATTTGTTGTGAACGTCACTTGAGTTCTCTCAGGAGGCTTGACTGATTTTCAGATGCTTCCTTTTACTATATTATCACAAATAGTCTCTGACCCATATGAACTTTGGGGGCCAATACCGCTAACGATATCAGGGAACTAAAAAAATACAATACTGGCATAGCTATTATATATACAATATATATTAAAAAAAATAATTGTAAATTATTCTTAAGATGTCATTATCAAACCCCTATGATAAAGATAGTCTTGATATTTTACAGTGTAACAATAAACTTTACGATTAATAGTAAAAAAAACTAAGAAAACTAATATATGGAAAATAACAGTACTGTATTTTATTGTCTTCATTAAAATCAATGAAGATTTTTGTTAAAATATATAGCCTTTATTTATTGCATTGATACATGTATTATAAAAGTATTAGTGTTATATTTAACCAATGATTTATATAGCCCTTATCGATATTCCTGGGCAACTTGATCGCAGCCATTCATAAACACACACTCAGACACAGTCGGTAGTAACATACCATGCAAGGCACTGATGACATTACCATCAGGAACAATTTGTGGTTATATGTGAACCTTATTTAAGTAGCCAGCAACTGCGGGGGTTTCCTCCTACACTCAAAATAATTGCTGCCCCTGGTTCAGGATCAGGGCAGACGCATGAATCCGGTATCCTTGTGCCGTGCTGCATTACCCTGCAGCACATCCTCCCTCCTCACTCCCCCTCTGACCTGCGCTCACTTGACACGTTAACAATAAACATCATCACTAATCAGAAGTTATGAGGACCTGTCACGCAAACATCAAACGAACAAGACATGCGATCACAAGCAGACCCGACATCAATTGAGTAACCAACAGACAGTCTCCACAACAAACACACATAATGGGCTTCACCAAACTGGTCTTTACAGAAGGGCAATCGTAATGACCTGTTACACGTCGCACACGTTTCCAGGTCATTAAGTCCCAACAACTAAAATGAATCTGGACTAAATGTTTTCTCACCTTTCTCTTCTCTTTCAGGTCATACAAGGCCATTGTGGCAAATACAGGCTCAATGTCGATCTCGAACCTGAGAAGCAGAGACCAAAAAGGAAATGAGTGATTCAATGATAGCAAGAGAGGCAAATTCCAAACATACTCAACATCAACACTAAAATTCCTAAGTGCTGCTGTCCTCAGATTCTATTCTATTTCTTTATATTCTATTCTATTCCTGTAGATTATTGTTATGATGGGAAGCAGAAAAGATAGAGTGAAGTAAGTGATGACATGTTGGAGCTGAGGGTAAAAGGATTTGGGGGTGAAGCTTCCAAACCACTGCAAGCTGAGAAACGTGTTCAACTCAAGCATTTGGGTTTCTAGAAGGACGCGAGATCAAGAGTGAAAGGCAGAGAGCCTGTGTGTCTGCGTGTGTGTGCGTGCGCGTGTGCGTTTGTGTGTGTGCGCGTGTGTGTGTGTGTGTGTGTGTGTGTGTGTGTGTGTGGGTGGGTGTGTGTGAATTAAAGAGAGAAAATGAAACAGAGGCTAAATCCCACAGAGAGAGGGAGGAACAGCGAGAACAACAATCACTGCACAGCACTCCTCCACACTCCTACACAGCTCTGTCCGTCACACATTTTTATTTATGAGCAGCTGTGACCTACAACAAGTTACTCTATGTTAAATGCTAAGTTCATTTTCAAAAAACAAGTGGGGGATTCGATTAATTTCCATTCAACACAACAAACTGATGCTTTCTGGGACAAAACAGTGGGCAGTTGTTAAAAACACCTACTCTCATTTCTACAAGATAAGGAATATGTGTGACATACTTGATGGCGTGGCATCGAACCAGGATGCGGTCTCCAGTGTGTTCCTTGGGGCAGTCAGGAATGGGCCGGATCTCCACTGCATCTTCCTGGAACACAGTAACATAAAGGCTATTAAACTATGTAAAAAGAAAAAGAGGAGATGTCAAATTGGGATGACACTCTAGATCTGAAAGAAAACAAGGGTGTAACAGATTGGGAGGAACTAAAGCTACAGAATGGAAAGATATACTTATAGGCTGTACATCCATTCACAGGTAATAAAAGTGCCATGTTGTTATGCTGATTTCATAGAATCAAAGGATGACATAATGTGAACTATTACACTCAACACATTTTGCAAACACAACAATAAACCATGGCAAGGTTTCAGATTGTATTTTTGAAATATTACTTTAAAACATGAAATGAATAAAAATCATTTTAAAATAGTTCCAGTTATCATATTGTAAAGATGTATGTAAAGTAATACATCGTAAAGAAAATAACTTTTCTCATGTAAATTGATTGATTCACTACAGCTGTGGCTCAGGAGATAGAGATGGTCGTCCACTAACCAGTATGTCAGTGGTTCGAGACACTGAATCCCTAATTGCCCCTGACAGCTTTGCTTACAGCGTATGGAAAAAGTGCTGTGTATAGAAGTGCTGAGCGAATGTGTGAATGGATGAATGCTACTTCTACTGTAACCAGCTTTGAGTGGTAGATAAGACAGGATAGGTTGTATATAAACTCAGTCCTTACTTGATATTTATTAACCAGTTTTTTACTGAAGCTCACATTATTCTTAATGATGGCTTCTTTAAAACCCTTACCCACATGCTGTCCTGTAATCACTTGTAAATCTGAGCATGTGAGAACCCGCTCTCTGTGTCTCACCTCATCAGCTGGCGGGTACAGGGCAAACAGTTCAGGGTGTCTGTTCCCCTGCCGCGCCTCCTGGTTGAAGCGGTCCAGCTCCTCGTGGCTGCTGTAGGCCAGCAGACCCTCCACCCTCTGGTCGGGAGTCAAACACCGCAGGTTGAAGTCCGAGGAGGTCAGCGTCCGGCCAGAGTCATCACTCAGCCCGGCCAGAGTCAGAGACTTGACCTTGGGCAAAGACAGAAAGAGAAGGGTAAGGGGTAAGGGTGGTTCGGGGGTAGGAGAGGACAGAAAGAAAAGGGTGAGTAATGAAATATGTGAGTGGGGGAGATTGAGCAATAGAGGAAAAACAAAGGATAAAGATAAGATAAAAAATAATGAGGAATTAAGACAGAATAGCCAAGGGGGGAGTCATTAAGATAGAGAACAAATGGACATGGGCAGAGTAAAAAAAACATATGAGTGGATATTTGTCAAAGCCTGCTCTTCATCTGTTTAAATAGTATTAATATGCTCATGTTAAGGTTCACAATTTTAATTTCTGTTTACTTGACTGTCCATTGCTGCAGCTCCTCTTTTCAGTCTCTGCCTGAAACTTTGTTTTAGTTCCTGTCTCTTTAAGATAAAGCCCAGTCTGCTCTGATTGGTCAGCTGGCCCACTTTGTTGGGATTAGTCAACTGCCTCAACTTCCCTTTTCCTGGCTTTGTTAGAGGGCGTGGCAGACCAGCCACAAGAATCATACGTCGGACTCTTGTCCCTTGGAGTAGGTCTGCGTTCTAGTTCCTGCCATTCTAGTTCCTCAATGGTTTTAAATCTCCCAGCACGTGTCTTCCATTGTTTGATCACATTCCAAAATCTACCTTAACTAAGGTGCATTAGAAACAGTCAACAATCAGATCTAAACTGGCAGAGAAACGCTCAACAACATACTGTACATCCAAAGTGCTGACAGCACAGCAGCTCACAGGCATTTCTGAACAGTCTCTGCAGACAGTGAGTGTTTTGTATTTTTACTGATCAAAGCTTACCCGCTGTAGAGATCACAGCATATGTTCATGTTATTGTTCAATGTATGCTACAGAGAGTGAGGAGATTAGAGTCTTTAAATAATAATGTTTGACATCTGCTCAGATCTGGCACATGACTAGTGTCAGACGGTTGTCTGCATTTTCCATTGAATTTCCTTCCTTCTTTTCTTTATTATGAGGAAATAAGGCTGCTGAATTTTGACATGGAGCAGGGAGGCATGAGGTCTGAGTGCCAGGTAGGAGTTAGCCGTCACAAGCGATGGACACATGGTGCATCAACTGATCGAATTCTGTAAGCGGAGATGTCCCAGTAGGCCGGTGGTTTGCCAGATAAAAATCATAGCTGCGTGAAGCGCAAGGCTGACTCCCTGACCCTTAGCCGTAATGGCCCTGGAAAACTAGCTGCATATTTTGAATATCCAGAGGCCTTCCAACAAACACAATGGGCTGTTGGACTAAACTGAGCAGCAGCATGAACTAGCAGATCTAAAGCTAAATTATTCATGTGATATTTCAAATGTGCTCAAACGTCTGTCAGATGCCATGAGAGGACACATTTCTGAGAAGTAAATAAAGCATCAGAAACACATTAAAGATGTCATTGTTGCACCTACGTCTGTTGTTACCTGCCGTTTTCATAGAAATACTAAAATGAAGCAAAAGTTCAGTAAGGAAGACGGTCGTCTTGGCCATGCCTCCAAAGTCACATGCACAGTTCCTACTATTTCTGGGCTCCACCAGCTGATTCTCTCAAATCACAACCTGATATGCTCGTCTTCAGCCAATCACCTGTGAGCTGTCAGAGCTTAAAATGTTCTCTCTCCCTTTAAATCGTCCAATCAGAAACCCTTCATCAAACGTCTTAATTCTGTGGTCAATGAGTCATTACAACCATGCAGGAGGAGCAAAAGCAACAGTGTTGTCTTGTCTATACAGAGAATAACCAGTTAATCGATTTATGTTTTAATCAAATAATCTTTACTTTGGCTGGTCCCAGCTTCTAAAATATGTGAAATAGCTGCTGTTCTCTTTATATCATTAAAAACTGAATATGCCAGTTTTATACAAATAGAGGAGTCTCCTGAGGCATGAGTAAATTATGATGGATATTTCTGACCTCTGACCTCCTATGGTTTTATATATAAAAGAATAAATCCCTCCCCCCAAAAAAATTGCAGATTCACTGATAAGGAACTTGGAGGATAACCTGTTAGAAACAGAACCAATTGTGTTATTAACAACTATTATAATAGTGTGAACAAACAGGAGCATCATGTGTCTGTCATTAAGACGTCTCTGTCTGTCTGTCCGTGGGACCATATGAAATTACTCAGACTGAGCCACAGGGTAGGACATAACCCTGCTGCTCCCATCCCTCTCTCCTTGTCTCTTTCACTCCAATCATCTATCACCCCCGCTCGGAAACCCCAGGCAAGCACTGACCAAGCCTCCACCACAGTGAATCTTCCCCCTGTCGCAGCTCCACAAGACCATCACACCATGATCCCAGGGCTATTTCTAAAGCATGAGGCTGGACCATAGAAGCAAACCCTATTAAGTGCTGAAGAACAATAGTGCTGTTCTTCTTCCCTGCTCCGTAACGCGCTCCCTGGCATGTTGATGATGGGAAGCCCACGGTGGCGGTAATAAGGGCCTTTTTGGTTTGAATGATTAACCAGAACTGGCAAGGATGCCGCAACGGGACAGGGGGGAGGAGGGGCTGGCTGGTGATGAGAGATGGTTGGGTAACTAGCCCGAGGCTGGGAGTGGGACTGACAGACATTTGGATTGGCTGGGACTGCCTGACGCTGGCAGCTTCGGGATTTGGCTGCTGAAAGACAAAAGAACTGAGCGAGAGGGCAGTGAGAGAGGACTGGGAACTTGGCTCCAAATAGTGTCGGTGCAGGACTGGGGCAGGAATTCCTAATGAAAGCTGATCTATTGATTCATAAATATGTGCATAGCAGAAGAGAGAAGACTTGACATGCCATATGTTTAACCACAACTTTCCTCTTACTAGCAAAGGTGAGCACATGCAAGTGATTAGGATTGCATATATTCAGCTTAATTTTTGTGCAAGCCATGCTGCATCGGGCCACTGCCACACTGGAGCGAGTGATAGGAATAACAAAACTCTGTTGTGTTCACTGTGTTTAAAGCCCCCCCCCCCCTCATCCAGCTCTCACACCCCACCCTCACATTTCACATTCAGTAGCGTCGCCATTGATCAGTATGGAAGACAATACTGCTTTCACAAGTGTCTTCCCCTTGCAAAAGAAATGCAAAAACATGCCTACCCCCCATCTAAATAACCCTCTTAAGAAGCACACTTTAAACAATAGAAATAAACAACAAACAACAACAAAATAATAACAAAATATTAACCACAACAACAATAATAATAATAATGCATATTTTATGCAACAGCTTTTTGTCAACTCAAATTTACAAAACAGAGAAACAGGGAGGTGGTTCCCAATATTTCAGACTCTGCATTACAAGTGGGAAACTGATATGAATGGATTTGTACACTCAACGTCTTACACTAAGGGTTTAAATAATTGTCTGCAGGTTGGAGCTTCACTAAAGAGTATATAATTAAAAGCAGTAGTATTAAATCTAAAACTTGTGAAATTGAAAGAACTCTGTATATCAAAGTATTTTCTGCTGTTTGTTCTAACAAAAATGGAACCTAACCAAAGTTTGTAACTTCTCTGATCTAGGTAAACAGTTCTGATACACAATAGCAGTGGCATAAAGGCAATACCGGTCTGAACAGTTGTATGAGAATTACTAAAGAAGAAGAAAAGTTCAAACAGACACAGCTCTAACTGGAGAGGCCTAGTTTTTGAAAAGAGTTTACTGAAGCAGCCAAATACTCCTTTATTGAGTAAGAGCCATTGTTGCTATACGACACAGGCTCAGAGGAACCTCAATGTATAACGGGAAACTTTCTGTCCTCATGTAAAGAGATTCAGGTTTGAATGAGGATATTAGGAGGGTTTTCTTTTGTGGTTCAGTTAAGTTTCTTTCTTGTTTGAAAGTGGCTGATAAAAAAGCATGATCATCTTTCTTGGTTTTTCTTACCGGTGTCTGTTGGTCTTCAGGCTGCACATCAGACTCAAAGGTCTGTTTCCGAAGGAGTTTGTGAAGGCCAGCTCGCTCCGAGTACGCGCCCCAGCCATCCCCCTGGCACCTGCACACACACACACACACACACACACATACAAAACCAGAAAAGACATGCATGGTCACAACTGATACACATCTGCACTCTAATCAATCTACAGCCCAAACAGTGTCTTACGCAACAGGTCAGTGTGTGTGTGTAACATATGTGAGTGTAGGTGGGAGAAGAGACAGATAAACCAGGCACTACAATGCATCAGACAGATGATGCCGGCGTAACGTTTATCAGGCGCTCTCAGGCCTTTTGTTTCCTGTTTCACAGACACCAGCCACATGCAACTTCTCAGACAGTTGGCACCCGTTACACACTGTAACAGCTAAAACAGCTCCCACAACACGTGGGGCGTTATTGTCTCTGATTTTGGATCTTGGGTTATAACAGTGCAGATGTTAACAAGACATAGATAAACACTGTACATCAGAGGATATCTAAGGTACAGAAAATCAGTTTTTGTATTTTAAGGAAGATCCTGGTATCTGAATGGTGCTGTTGCTGCAGGGGGAAGCTTCACCTTCGAGAGACCACAAGCCACGGCTGGATGTAACTCTTCACACAGTCTCTGACGTGGGGCTCCAACTCCACTCTACAAGGACAAGGACAAGGATTAGAGGAGTTTACAGACGTGCAAGGAAACATTCACAGACAGCCGACAACAGAACATTTCTCTCCCTCCGTAATCTGTGCTTCATGGTCAAGGTGTGGTACAAGTTAATGTTATGAATAGGAACAGAGTGATATTGCCTTGGAGTTCATGCAGCTACATGGGAGAATTATCCTGTACACATAACAGGTGATGTGAAAGAATAGAGCTTTGTGTATTTGTATGGGGGGGGGGGCTGCGTCTCAGAGCAAGTCTGCACAGGTTTGAACAATGTTTGCACTATTTTACACCACAGTCCAGTTTATTAGGATCTGCAACGCACCCATCTTCAGGAACAGAGTATCTGACGGTGCGACACTCCTTCTCCACCTGCTCCACTTTCAGGTCATCCTCGGGGAAGTCTCCAAGTTCCTGCATCAGGTCAGAGTCTCCACTTCGTAGCTGTGACATCAGGAACTCCTCCAGGTCCAGGGGCTCCACCGCGTCATACGACTGGGGCTGAAGGATGAACGAGAGACGGCAAGAAGTGTTAGAAAACAGAGTAAAGAATAAAGAAGAGTTTTACGATTGGAGTGACATGAGCTAAAGTAAAAGTTGAAGTAACACAATAAAGTTATCATGTAGGAAAAGCGGATGCATTTGTCATATCCACATAATGCAGAGAAGGACTGAGGAAAGAGAAAACATGAGGTATGACATTGGCTGAAACCTGATGAATCATGATTATTTTCTAACACCTCACACCTTTCAAGGAACAAACGATTTGAGCACATGCATAAATAGAAACTGGAACAAACTGGCCTGTATCAGAGAGCCAGGCTTTTTATTATTTCCCTCTGTGAACCTATTTTTAGACGGCCCACACTCCAGAGCCAAAGCATCAAAGACTGAGGATGTAACCACTTTGATGTGCAGTACAAAATGGGTTGAAATTTTCATATGTGGGCCTTTAAATGAGAACAAATTGTTAAAATCACACTACAGAAAAATGATTTCCAAACAAATTTCCACTTGAGCCTAAAGAGGAGAAGATTCTTTTTGTGATTGGAGGGAAGAAAATAAAAAAACATAACTGATGAGATAACACACATCTCTTTGTGGTTTTGTGAGGGTGAGGGGGACCCGCAGGGAGCAGGTGTCTCTGTGACAAGCGGCAACAAACACGGCAGAGCTCCAACCTGATCACAGTCTGCAGGCAGATGCATGCTGGCAAATCTCGAGAACGTTCATCTTATTGGCTTAAAGGGGCCGAAGAAGTGGAGAGCTGAATTTGGTTCGATTTGGAAACACGATATATTCAATATGAATCAACTTTGAAAACACAGGCGAGATCACGACGGCTTGATTCTCCAGGTCAGACTTCTGCGTACTGAATTAACAGCTGTCTGTGCAGCAGCAGCGGCAGGAACAGCCTCGGGGCTCAGTGGACTGACTCCTGCAGCCTGTCTTTACAGTTTCAGAGAGAAAGCTGCAACCAGCATTACCACAGGCCAAGACAACAGCCCATTCCAAACAGGCAGGTTTAGAACTGCCACTGCACTAGTTGTTTGGAAATAAATGGATAAAAAAGTGTTGCAACATGTGAAACGCACAGTGTTCTGCACTATCCAGACAGAATATTTAAGCCTTTAATGCTGCTCACTTTTGCACATGCAGGTAATTTGCACGACAATCAGGTAAAGTGTGAAAGAGTGATAGAGAGTTTATATGTGTGTACACAGGAGAGAAAGAAGAACACAGAGGCACGCTCATCTGATAATATGTACACACACAAAAGAGGTAACTGCAGCAACGACATGAGTCACTGCTCAACTCAACATTTGAGAGCGGAGCAAATTCCATTTGCCTTCAGACATGTTTTTGCACATCGATCCACCCCAAAGGATTTTTCTTCTCTCTGTGGAGCCCTCAAGAGTAAATTCTACCATATGGGTTCGTATGAAATGCTTTTGGATGCAACCCAAGCAGGAAGAAGCATCGGCAGCCAGACAGACGGAACAACTGAATCATTACTATTTGAAATGACAGGTCTTTTGATGAAACCTTCAGCTCCTCTGTTTCCGAAGAGGAGGCGTGAACCTCGACAGTGTCTCTACAGTTGCCTCATGCGAATCTCTGCCTCCAAGTTCAAGCAATCACTGTCGCATGGCCTCTTTTTCTAGTTTAGTATGGAGGCTAACAAATACAAATGAATGCAAATCTATGCATGCCTCTGATCAGCACCTGCTGCTCTGTGGAGTCCTGAGACGAGCTCGCAATAAACTACAGCTCTCATTGAAAAAACAGCATAACTGATTATAGTGATTATAAAGATAACGCTTCAGCTTGTGAGAATGAACATTGTTTTTGAAAGTAAAGACAAAACTTTCCCGTCATTTAAAAAAAATTCCATTTTGTATTTACATATATTATTTTTAAAGCCATGCATTAGATACTACTGGAGGTTTTCTTTATTTAAAAACCACGTTTCTGAACTGTCACTGTTTTCAATGTGTATCACCAAAAACAAGCAGGGAGAGAAGACAGACATCAAGCACCAATGACCAACAATGTTCAGACACAACAAACAGCCACATAAGAGATGAATAATGCGATTTAAAACCTATATAAAGCATTCAAATAATCCCATTCTATAGTTTCAGAAAATGTCAGCTGCGCTCGTATGAAAGTTGTTCACTTACCCGGCTGAAAACGGAAAAACTAAAACAAAACTAAAAAAAGGAAGTGCACAAAATGGCGCACTCCGGATACGGGGACCCTACGGTGTGTATCTCCTGACTCTGAATTTTTTGTGTTGAAACTAAGCTACGATGCAGTGAACAGATCCTCTTTAGATTGATCCTCATATTCCTCCAAGCTGACAACTCTCGGTAGATGTGGGAAGCATTGCAAAAAGTGGAAGAGATGTTCGTATCCAGTCAAAATGAATATCGAAGTTGAGCCCGACTGCTTGAACCCGCAAACGTGTTGTGACAGCGCTTTGGAGGGTTCAGGCAAAGCGCTTCGCGGCTTTAGAGTCGACAGCGATAAGGCATCAGAAGGAAGTGACACTAGCAAGGCGTCCCTCCATCAAATGTGTTTCAACAGACAGGAAGAGAAACTACAGACGCACACACACACACACACACGTGCATGCTGCTTATACACACACAGGCACTGCACACATTCATAAAAACACAAGCAGCTCTTCTCCTAATCTCGCAATTTGTGCATGAACCCTACAACAAACAACACTGATCAGCCAACGTTCAACATTTCAGGCATCAAAAACAGCAGCCGGGTAAGACCGGGTGAATTGTGACACAACCGACCGAAGTGAAGCACATCACAACTGCAACAACAAACATCCATCCCTCCTCTCAACAAACATCCCCACCCTCCTCCCAGTGCTAGACTCCACTGCTGAATAATGGGAAACTATCATCCCGGAGATTATAGTATTAAAACCCCTCTCCCGCATCCCAAATCCGGCCATATTAAAGATTTGCCCGTGTAAGCTGCAAGGTACGCGGGCCCCATTCAGTGGCTGTCAGTGGCCAAGGAACTGACCCATTTCCCAAGCGAGCGTGTTGCATGCTGAACACTGGTGTGGGCCCCATGTAAACCCAGTCATCTGATGGGTTCAAGGATCATCACAGGGAAAGTATCAAAGGGTTTCAGCTCAGTCCCTCGTGCACACAGATATTGTCAGGAGACATAGCGCCGACACGACTTTTAGAAAAGAAAACTCCAGAGATGTCGGGTGGAGGACTTAGGAGAAACGTGAGGAAAAGACAGAAACAGAAAGAGAAAGCAGGAGGAGTGCAAGAGGGATATCTGAATCTGAGCGGCAGCGGTTCAGAGGCTATCACAGAGTCTGAACAAATCCCTGCAAAGGATTACTGGGCATCATCCTGCCTGCTTGCTTGAGAGAGCAGGAATCACTCGGGCTTCCTGCTCGGCTTCAACTAACGTGACAAGAAAACAACCTGTCATGGTGTCGTTCAGTCCTCTGTAGAAACCTAATGGATACTGGGTTTTCAAAGCAGGCGGTGTGTCAGCCTGGTTTCAACACAGGCACGTTAAGCCGTGAGTTCTCGTCTCATTTATTGTAGGAGGAAGAACGACTCTTCCTGAAAATACTCGGCTCTTTTGCAGAAATGCAGACAGATGTCGTTTATTTTATTTTTTGCCCAAGCAGAACTTACACTGAAACGGAATTATTCAAATTCTAATCTTCATGACTGGACGCTAAACTGAGTCAGACCTCTCAGTGCTAATGACAGTAAAGAGGATGTCAGGAAGATGCGATTATAGGTCGGTGTGTCGGTGCAAGCACACACACTCCAGATGTGTGTGAGCAGCATTAGAGGAAACTCCTGAGCTGCTGGCCACAGGAATTCTCCTTAACCCGCATGACATCACAAGTATCAAGGGCAGTCACATTATAGGTACAGAATTAATTTTCAGTCGGCTGATCTTTTTAAATACACTTTTGTCAGACTTTTTGATTCCAGGATGCAGAGCTATGAGGTATATTTTTGTTGCTGTACGATTTTTGAATGTAATAAGACAATATAACATTTTGTTCTAGTACCGTTAATACACTGACCTTGCCGGAAATCTTTTGGTCTAACCCCCCATGTGGTCCGACCTGACTACAGACATTGAGAATACTTTAAAGAAAAAGCTCTCTCCCTTAATTCCTTTTTTGCTCTTGTAGGTCATATAGAGGCAGCAATATTAAATATACATACATTTACTTTTCTGATTTTCCTTTCTGAGACCTTGACCAAAATGTTGGCACATTACATTTAACCACTTTTCTCTATCAAAGATATCTATCTAATCTATCTAATATTGATCTAGATATTCTAGAAATCTCTGTTTGTCTGTATGCATGACATGTGAAACGCATTTGTAAAAAAAAAACGCTCATCTTATTTGGTTCATACTTATAAACGCTTGAGTGTTAACAGCCCAAGGAACTGCAGTATTGAATTTGAATATATTTATATTAATAAACTTTCAATAAATAGGCACCTAGCGCTCTGTAGCAGCTGCAGGGACTCAGCAGCGAAACAACATGTTTATGACGATGTCCACGTACACCAGCAACAACAACTGATTCCCTCGTCCTTGGTTCTGGGTACTGAGTCGAGCGTCGCTGAACTTTGTATAAACAGGTGCACAGCTCTTTGTGCAGCATCAGCAGCAGCAGCGGTGGTGGTGGTGGTGCAGCTTCCCTGTTCTGTGAAATGAGTCCAGCAACTCGTCTTCGCCACAGCTCAACTCTTAGAGGTCACTTTTACAGTTTCAGAAAGAAAGGGACAACCAGCATCACCACAGGCCAAGTAATCAGCCCCTTCCAAACAGGCAGGTTGAGTGTGATGGATGATGTGATAAACACCCGCTGGAGGAAAACAAAGATTATTTTTTATTTTAATAAAAGATAGCTTACCACAGTGAGGCAAACTGAGGCCGAAGCGTTGGAGTTGGACCGGCTGTGATGAGCGCCTTGGTTCCCATACTGTCTCCTGATCTCTGCAGAGGTGTGCCTGCAAACATGGAAACATACACAATCAGGATTTTAAAAAGTCTGGAAATAATAGACTCCACAGGTTAAGCATAAAAACTATAAAACAAACGTATACAACCTCACGTAAAAGCCATAACAACTGCTCAATTCCACCAACATTCACTGTGTATCTAAACAAGAGATGCAACAGCAAATTTCACCATTGTCCGTACTTGCATTAGCATGGATTGGTCAGCCATGATGATTCCATTCATGCTATTGTTCAGTCTATACAGAAGCACATCTCTGCTGGCTGTGTAAAGGCTTTGTCATGATGGCAGCGATACAGGCAGCAGAATAAATATGGTGTCCTGATTTAAGGGTCAGACCGAGCAGGAAATCAACATGACATAGGAATGGAGTTGTATTCAAATATGTTGGGTGTATACTCTGTGTGTGTGTGTGTGTGTGTGTGTGTGTGTGTGTGTGTGTGTGTGTGTGTGTGTGTGTGTGTGTGTCCAAAAAGAAGGGAGTTTTGCATAAATTGCATCGCCATGAGACATAGGGCTAATTTGTAATTAATCCCCCGTATCATTGGAGCCCAACCACCAATCCAGGCACAATTACTGCTTTATTCTATGCAGCCCAATAATAAAAGGCCAGTTTTGATACATAGGGAGAATTTTGTGTTTAGTAGTTGCGTGATTCTATTTTTTCTTTAGAGTTTTGTCAAACTGTCTTGTTTTCGGATGTATTTTTGAGTGACAGACAGAGTCTATTGCAACACTGCCACTCATGGAGTTATAGGGCAAAGGCTTCAGCAAATGGGTCACATTCCCCTCTTCTTCCCTGTGGTCACTCTCATGGGTCCATTAAGTCCCCTCGGCCATTGTTGTAACAGCCCTGTTACTAATTACCACAGCAAAGCCATAAACACCAATGAAATGGAGGAATGCAGCATGTCAGAGCCACTGAGGCTGCAGAGTCACAGAGCATGTCAAATCTTTGAGACAGCTCCATGCAAACAAATGAAAACTAATATCGATAATATTCTACATCAGCGTGCCAGGTCATTTTGCAAGAATCAAAAAGAAAAGCTGCACCCACACGTGCATTTCTGACAATTAACTTTTAAAGGCTCTAATAAAAACAACATATTCCAATTACACTGTTTATAACACGTTCCCCTCCCTCCCTCCTGTCAGTCATGCAACATGCTGAATCAATACAATAACTTTATGCCAGGGAGGGTTAAGGCATTGGTGTGAAGACAGTTTGCAAATTTACACAAAGAGCAATGTACAGCTTTGCAGCATTATATTTAAACTCAGCAAAAGAAGATGAAGAATATTGCAAAAGATTAAACAACTATGGCACTCGGGACGTATACCTCCGCCACATGGAAACACATTTATACACTACTAGATCTGGATCATTATTTTGGATCTGCGCCAAATGGCACACCCTCGTAAATACCAGCCCTCTAAACATGCCTGATTGTATTTAATCAAGATTCGTGAATTTTTGTCTAAGAAGAAATCTGTCGAAAAATTCTCTATATAGCCCAAAAAAATTCCTCTGCCATGGCTCAATGGTCACCTAATGAAACAAGATTGAGATTCTTATTCGGATCTGCATCAAATTGCACAATATCATAAATATCTCTCCTCCAAACATGCCTGATAATTCTGCATCAAGACCCATGAAGACAAGACACTGAAAACTTTTAAAACACCTTATCCCGCAATGTTAAAGAAAATTCCTGGATCATTTCAACTTTCATAGTAATCTGACCAGTAGTTTTTGCATAATCCTGACAAACAAACAAGCAGATAGACAAAAACATAACGTCCTTGGCCGAGGGAACCATTCAAAGATGCATATTATACCTCACATACTGATTATCCACAATCATACACACACACACACACACACACACACACACACTATCAACTTCTACTCTTTTATCGTCAGCGACAACTGGGGCATTGTGCAATTCACACTTGTGTGAACGTCACATTTATCAGAGTGGTCAGAGTTATTTTTATCCTCTATTCAAGTCCGAAGTCGGCCTAAACCTAAAAGTATACAAAGGTGCAAACACACACAGATAGTATCTTACACATATTCACACCTCAAAGCTGCTCAGCAGAACCACAAACCTGTCTCGACTTCGAAGCAGGTTTATAAAAGCAGCAGTGTGTTTGTCCCTTGCACCAACAGCCCAGCGGACAGTGGGGGTTGAGGGATCTCGTAGACACGTCACACCTTGGACACTTAAGTCTCCTCGACCACTTTTTTACACAACTGATGTGTGAAAGAAATGTGCAGTGAGTTACTCGTCTTGCTGTGGCGTGTGTCAGTGGAGCGGTAGGTAAGAAACTGAAGCTTCAAGTCAACACAAGGAGTGACACACCTCACCGATCCACCTACACAAGTATGTGGGGGGGGGGGGGGGGCAGAGTTATGACTTCTGGATCAGACGTCTCCTCTTCAGTCAGATCGGTAACTGCTGAGATTTATGTATATTACTACTTTAAGCCCAGTAAGTAGCCAGTACCAAAGAAACAAATCCGGGTCATTAAAAGATAAGTCTCTGCAAGAAAACAAAAGAAAGGAAAACATTTCTGAGCAAACAAGAATGCCATATTTGGCCCAGGGGCAGATTGTCTGGTGGGTGTATTAAACGTCTACCCAGGGCAATTAAAACCCTGTAAAACCTTCTCATAACTTGACTTCTGAAGAGACGTGCATTTCCCTGTGTGCACAATGAGCCCTCCCTCTATATCTCTCACTAATAGAGACAAAGGTTACGCAGGCCAACTCATACTACTACAGAGCATTCACTGTATAGAAAGAATGATTTACATACATGCATTGTCATGAGCATGCACACTAGGGATCGCTTGCTCACGTACAGCGACACACATTCAGGGGCTGTCTATAAAAAGACAGAGCGAGTAAAACAGCAATCAGCTCCTGCCAGCAGAGCAAGCGGGGCATTATTTCACCACTAGTAGACAAACAGCTTGTCATGGCAGACAGCATCTGTCATTATCTTTAACGGGCCTGTGTCTTGGCTTCCTTTTGTTGCATAAATCCAAAGCTGCTCTCGTCAGGAGGACCGAAAGCGGGGATTTGGATTTTTTGGTCATTTAGGGCGAAATTATACGAAAAGCTGCTTGTGTCATAAGCTCGACAGAAACTGATGTCTTGATTTCTATTTTACTGAAACCACAGAGACAAGAGTGCTGAAAGTGATGAATTGGTGTAATGGGTCAACCCACAGACACAAGAGGGACCAAACCTTGTCTGTCAACAACACCTGCGATGCTTGTATTTGTCAGGTCACAGCATTGGTGTTAAAAGAGGGAGTTCATAGGTTTTGGAGATCCATCAGGAATCTGGGCTTCAGGTCTGATATTAACCATCATGGCATTTCCCCAAAAATGATCCACAACAGGAGGTATTTCCTATACCAATATGTTGGCCAATATATATATATTTTAAAGACTGGCATGATTCCTAAGATGTTATCATTCCTTCATGACAAACATTTGTATTGAGGTTTGATAGAAGAAGGAGAAGAATGTTTTATTCTGTCAAATAAAAGCTATATTGCCCAAGACCAGCAAACATAAAACACAGATCTCATATCGGCCGATTTTTATCAGCCAACCAATAATTGGTCAGACTCACAACGTTAACACACTCAGGATGTCAGACAGTACATAAATAGAGTGTGGTTCCAAGCAGAGTAAGGGAAATAGATACTGTGGCAAACTGCAGCACAGAGATCAAGATACAATCTCACCTTGATAATATCTAGTTATGTCAGAGAGAACCAGTCATCTCCAGCACAGCCTCTGTAATCACAAGATCCCCTCAGTCATGTCGAGGATCCGTCTTCATCACAACTTGCACTAGTGACGTTCGCAGATAAACAACTTATCCTCACTATGCACTAAACATTTGTATGACATTGACACAATACAAAAATCACTTGAATACACTTTAAGTTACTGATCCATGGTGAAGTTGGAGGGAGAATCAGAATCAGTCCACTGTCATGCTACAAGCCAAATCAACCACTTTGACAATACACAGTGCATGTAGGTCCCCGATTGTCTATGTAACCCGAGATTTCTCAGTAACATTTCGAGTGTGCATGTAAACCTACTGAGTGTCACTTGGTTACAGGCTTCAAGGCCTTGAGATCAGGCTCAAACACAGAAATTCTCAATATTCCCTAGTCAGGATGGAACATTTGAATTGTTGATAAAAAAAAACACAAAGCCTGTGACGTTAATTACCAGTTTCCTTTCGTGAGATATAATAAGTATGTATAATCAGTACTGATGAGGAAGGCACTGTGGCACAGCTGCTCCCCGGAGAGTTACCACTGAAATGATAACACAGAGCAAAGCTGTTTTGAGAGTAACACCTTAGATCAACCAACATTTATCGTTACAAGTTGTTCAACACTGGAATATTAATGTATCTGAGACGTCAGATATTTTTCTAGCATGATAACTACATTGGATTGTTTCAGGGAGAAGTATTTCTCAAAACTTCTTAAGGCTTCACGAAAGATGTCCCTTTTTCTGAGACGTCTCGGGACTCACACCCAAGTTCAGAAATCTCACTTTTGGTTCCAGAGTGAAAAAGTCTTTATCTTTCCCCTCCCTATAGAAAGCGTTGGTCGCTTTCTGTCACGTCATGCTGTCTGCAGCAGGCCTGCACTTGCTGTGTGTGCATATGGTGTGTTCCTGTCAGCAATTCTGGAATCATTAGCCAAGCATTCCTCAAAGAGTCCGGCTCTTAAACTATGCTATAGCTTCTTCTTGTGGATACAGATCTGATTATTCGGCCAAATCTGTACTTCTACTCGTGACTTTCTGCAAGATATAACTCCCTCCAGGCGTGCTGCTCAGCAAGTCAGTCCACAATTATCCCCTTTATCATCATCATTATCAAGTCAATCCACTACACATGTGGGTGGCTCCTCCAGCTTGTATTAAACCCTTCTCCCTCATGCCGGGTTGTCTTCTCCTTCATCTGAGCCTAAGAGGAAACGCAGGAAAACAGAGAGTGGTGTGGTGTGCACACGACAAGAGGGGGAAAGCAGACCAAAGGGATGCCCCCGCTGTTTGTCTCATCCTATCATACGTCTCCAGACTTAATGGGTCTCAGCGCTATCTGCACCATCACAGCTCGGCTTCCTGTCAGGGGCCGGCACGCACAAACACAGCAGAGGTTTGGCACGACTCGGGTCCCGGACGGCTCATGGGCGAGAGACAGTGACCAAGGAGAAAACTTTGAATTGAGTTTGAATGACTTAAACACCATCATCCATCATAAGTCTTTTTAGGTGGGTGTGCGTCTGCCTGACACCCCGCCTGACGGCCCACCAACGGCCATGAGGGTTAACAGATGTCATGAGCAAGAGCCGAGAGGAAATCGGATGCAACCCAATCCGGATCCCCCCCCCCCCCCACCCACCCGCTTAAGAGCATTGAACAACAGAGGCCCCACATCCACAGCTGTCCCCACACCTGTTCCCATATGCCAGCAAAAGAAACTTCACTTTCAGGGGATGATTAATAAGTGGTACACTATGAAGAAACACACATTTCCTGCTTTAAAACTGCCACGGGTGAAAAAAAAGTGAAGTGAAACCAGAGGCAAAGCGTCCAGAGGGTGCAGGATTTCCTCCTCACGCCATCCTGATAGAGCGATGGAGAGGAACCACATGAGAACATATAGGATTTTTATGGGTGAACAAATAAACGTTACTTCTTCAACAAATACCTGCAAGCAACTATACAAATAATCGTTGTATTGGTCTGTGAGGCAATGAACAGGTTTTTTTCAGCCTGCTACAGAGCGTACTGCATACATGAGTTTTAACATGTGACCAGTGTTCCTCTTTGTCCATTGATATTGATAGTTGTTCCTCTTGACATTTGACATGATTTTTGTTCCCAATGCATCCACGACTTTGATCACATGTAGTGTCTTGTATGGATATGCATGGAGGTCTAATCGGGGCCCACGGGTCTAAGACACTGATGCAAGTACTCAGAGTATCAGTGCGTCCGATCAGAGACTTCTGTTGCAGGTCACTCTCGTTGTCTCTTGCATCATTTCCTGTCACCTCCCTGCTGTCGGCTTTCGTAATAATGGACAAAATGCTTCATTCATTCAAAATCTCACATATAAAAGTACTGATTGTCTGCCCGACCCAAAACAACCCACCTCTGAGTAAATGGACTGCATTTATATAGCGCTTTAACGGTTTTATTGACGCAGAACAGTACAAGTCACATTCACCCATTCACACACACATTTGCTCCCTCTATTAACAAATGCAAGAGCCATGAATCGAACCACTGACCTTCTGGTTAGTGGATGACCCGCTCTACCTCCCGAGCTCAGAACCTTCCCTTTGTGTTCACATTATTAACAGTCTGGAATTGTGTTACTTTCAAGTAGCTCTATATTATATAATACTCATTAATGTTACTAAGTAAAATACATCGATTACATATTTGGTAACTAACAGATTCTTCTCACTGGAACCCATTAAAGAGTTTCTAAAAAGATCCTTGTCAGTGAGTGTGACTGTTTCTCCTGCATCATTACAGACAGGCTGTGTTGTTCGACACCATGAAACTACTCATTCCACAACACAATGTTTTGCTACATTACAGTGTCGTCCTTCTGCCTCATCACAGGATTCAGGCTCTGACCCAAGATCAGCTCAGCAGCTGAGATCAGCTCCGCACAGCTCAGCAAGTTGTGCTGAGCTGCGATTTCCCCTTACCTCTTAAAAACCAGAGCATGTTACTTCTACTGCGGAAGATTCCCATTTGTAAACTTGTTTAGATGGGACAATAGACATTAAATAGAAGTATAGAAATAAATATAGATAGATAGATAGTGCTAGATAGACAGACAGACAGACAGACAGACAGACAGACAGACAGACAGACAGATAGATAGATAGATAGATAGATAGATAGATAGATAGATAGATAGATAGATAGATAGATAGATAGATAGATAGTGCTAGACAGACAGACAGACAGACAGACAGTCAGACAGACAGACAAATAGTGCTAGACAGACAGACAGACAGACAGACAGACAGACAGACAGACAGACAGACAGACAGATAGACAGATAGATAGATAGATAGATAGATAGATAGATAGATAGATAGTGCTAGACAGACAGACAGACAGACAGACAGTCAGACAGACAGACAGACAAATAGTGCTAGACAGACAGACAGACAGACAGACAGACAGACAGACAGACAGACAGATAGATAGATAGATAGATAGATAGATAGATAGATAGATAGATAGATAGATAGATAGATAGATAGATAGATAGATAGATAGATAGATGGATATACAGACAGACAGACAGACAGACAGACAAATAGTGCTAGACAGACAGACAGATAAATAGAATATGGAAGGTGTTAACTACTTTCCTCCTCATGATCCTCATGATCCAATGTCCTCAGTTTAATCAAAACAAATCACCACATCTGCCCTCCTGCAGTTCAGTGTGAATGAACTCCAATGCACTGTTCTCTCACTCTCTGCAACAGACACTGAGTTTGATCTGCTGTTGCACGAGCCGCTCTGCAGACACTTCTATATGCCCATGTGCCGCATGAGGTCAAATAAGTGTATTTGTAGTAATGAGTCGCACTATACAAGGAGGCATGGTGCACACAATAGACTTCCATGTGCACACTTCCTCCACACCTGGCCCATGTCACAGCAGGAACTATGACCACATCTCTCCCTCTCCTTTCATAGCAGCTCTATATGGACTTGTCAGACCTTACACATCACAGGAAAGGATTATATTAGAAACACTAGATATAGAATCAGCATCCTCACGAGGAGGAAATGGAACAGTTGGCTCCGTTCTGTCAGCTTTGTGTGGGAAGTTCGGGTTGTTTCTCCACTTCAGAGGTTTGGTTAATGAAACTAATGTGGGCCTCCGATTGTAAAGCAGGGAATGCAGAATCCAGATTTACTTTGGTACTTTGTCATATTCGCTTCTTTCGTAAAAAAGATAGATTTAAAGTGATGTCAATGTCAAAGGTAAATATGAATTCAATATTTAAATCTAAATGTTGAATCTAAATGCAACCATTGATTCTAAATCTAAATTTCCAATATTAAATCTAAATCCATTTTGATCCAAATGTAAATGTTAAACATAAGGTGCAGCTTTATTATCGGTGACCCATAAAATAATGAGCCAACCAGGGAGAAACTGACATATAGATGATTCACCACATGGACATAAGTACTGTAATGTACATAAGTACTGTTATAGTGCATAAGTACTATAACAGTACTCAAAGTTGACTGCTCTTTGTTTTCCTCGGTGAAGTAACCTGCAGCATTAACATTCACAACATGTGGCTGCCTGCTCCAACTCAGGAATCCCCTGAACTGTCAGGACCGAGCCAAACCTCCAGGGAGGAAGCAGGAGTTCACCTCCTCAGAGAAACACGAGTAGGAGTTCAACTCCTCAGAGAAACACGAGCAGGAGTCAACTCCTCAACCGAACACCAGCAGGAGGTCACCTCCTCGGCCGAACAGCAGCAGGAGTTCCCCGCTGTCAGTATTATGATGGTGTCGGTGGTTACCTGTTGATTTTGAGGGCGAAGGCTCGTCTCTCCGCGCTGCCCAGTGAAGCCATGTGACAGTCTGAAGTCCAGTTCAGTGGAGCGGTGCGGCTGGTTGGATCCCCCCCTCGTGTGCTCTCTCTCTCACCGCCTCTCTGTCACTGACGCTCCGCTTCTCCTCCTCCTCCGCCTCCTCTCCGCTGCTGCTCCTCCGTCATGATCGAGTCTGTGGCGACAGGTTCGATGCTGCTGGGTGGAGACTTCCGCGTTCGACTGTGGTCATCCTCGTGTGTGGAGAGAGAGAGAGGGAGAGAGAGAGAGAGTGGGAGGGGATGTGAGCGCGGGATGAGTCTCGCGCGCTCCCTCGCTGGCTAAATGAGCTCTTGCACTTGTTTTGGTCTCAGAGACTTTCTGTGTTCTACATGTCGGGGGCGGCTCCGGGTACAGGCGACATAGCCTACATAGCCTAGGGCTCAAAATGCCGAGAGGGCAGCACAAGACTCTGATTTATCATGACGTAACACATGCAATGTAAAACAATACATGAACGTCCCCCCATCATCCTCTAACCCCGGGACGCACCGGAGGTAGAAGTTGTCCGCCTCCTTTCCTCGCCCATGTTAAATACTTGGGCTGTTCGCACCCGCAGCGTAGTGCCGGGAAGAACCTGGAAGCGCCGCGGCCACACACACAAGCACATAATCTCCTGTGTCGAAACAACTGTTTCACCAGTTGTGTCCTTAACATTTCAAAAGAGAGATTCGCCCTCTCGACTGTATTCAGAGAATCTTTTCAACTTGAGTAGTTATTAAACTGTATATTAATATTTAACTGTATATATAATTTTTTCAATATATATATATGTTTTTTCAAATATATATATTTTTTCGTTTTTTATTAAAATATTGAATTAAATTGAATTAAGTTAAATTAAATATTTTAAAAATTTAATTAAATTAAAGGGAAAAAAAAAAACTGCGCGCGCACATGCTGCGCAGAAGACCATTGCGCACATTCTGCGCAGAAGCCTACTGCGCACATTCTGCGCAGAAGACCATTGCGCACATTCTGCGCAGAAGCCTACTGCGCACATTCTGCGCAGAAGCCTACTGCGCACATTCTGCGCAGAAGACCATTGCGCACATTCTGCGCAGAAGCCTACTGCGCACATTCTGCGCAGAAGACCATTGCGCACATTCTGCGCAGGAGACCATTGCGCACCTTCTGCGCAGAAGCCTACTGCGCACATTCTGCGCAGGAGACCATTGCGCACATCCTGCGCAGAAGACCATTGCGCACCTTCTGCGCAGAAGACCATTGCGCACATTCTGCGCAGAAGCCTACTGCGCACATTCTGCGCAGAAGACCATTGCGCACATTCTGCGCAGGAGACCATTGCGCACCT
Organism: Platichthys flesus; assembly: GCF_949316205.1. Lineage (NCBI taxonomy): Eukaryota > Metazoa > Chordata > Actinopteri > Pleuronectiformes > Pleuronectidae > Platichthys > Platichthys flesus. The sequence goes on from NC_084947.1 coordinate 9,365,283, forward strand.
TCTGCGCAGAAGCCTACTGCGCACATTCTGCGCAGGAGACCATTGCGCACATCCTGCGCAGAAGACCATTGCGCACCTTCTGCGCAGAAGACCAATGCGCACATCCTGCGCAGAAGCCTACTGCGCACATTCTGCGCAGGAGACCATTGCGCACCTTCTGCGCAGAAGACCATTGCGCAGGAACTGCGCGCGCAGTTTTTTTTTTTTTTTTTAATTAATTTAATTAAAGTTATTTTCTATTATTATATATACTTATATTTAAACAGTGTAATATATTTTGGAATTATTGGGTAATTGAATGTTGTCAATCTTATGAGTTCAATATATTGCCGGCATAAAGACTGTAACGTGAAGGATTCGAACCCGGGTCTTCTCAATGGAAGACGGGCGCTCTACCGACTTTGCCAACCCCCAGGCTTGTAACCGAGAGGAACTATTAACATTAAGAAGATGGTGTGTATGTTTGTGTGTGTGGTGACTTTGTGCTGCTTCTGATACACACTTCATAGAAAATATTATCTACTGTACAACATAAATTTGACAGCCTTACTTAAAAGTTACTTTTATGTTTTGGGATTTTAGATACTGGATGATTTAAAATGCTTTAAAAACCTATTGTTAGAGAGTAGTTTCCAAACATACACGAATCACTGTCTGCTGCTGCTTGTTTCCATGTGATGTCCTGAGGCTGCCCCCTGCTGGCCTTATGCAGTTTGTGATTAACTAAAGTTGTCAATAAAAGAAAATCTTTATGGTGTTTATCGACTTCCGGTTTGCACCTGACATGGAGTAGCCGCAAGTCTGACACGCTCCGTATATTTTAACTTATTACTTTGAGTAGGACACACATTTTAAAATGTTGGAGACATAACTCTGCAGCGCATATTTTGTAGAACCACCTGTGCGGATTATGGCGAGTAAAACTCAGAAGAAATCGGCCAAGCCTTCGACGCAAAAATGTAGCTAGCCCCTCACTCAAGCAAACGCTCATGGCTAATGCTAGCGCTACCACCACCCACCTCACGGGTCCCCCATCCCCGACGCAACAACCCGAGGAGAGCGCTCTTTTCAAGCTACTTAAAGCGGAGATGGTGACGTCTCGTCAACTATTGGGCGAAACAATTAAACAAGAGATGGTGATTTTTCGTGCTGAAATCAAACAAGACCTCGAGGCTCTCCGACAGGACACAAGAGCTGACATCGCCTCTCTGAAAACTGAGTTCAGAGCTGAAATGTCATCTTTGCGCTCCGCACAGACGGAGACGGCGACCACTGTCCGGGAGGTGGAAGGCGCGCTGAACCGCCATAGAGGACGTCATGTCGGAGCTCAAGCGGGAGATCGGGAAACTAAAGGACCGCGGCTTCTGTTCAGAAGCCGCCGTCAGAATCTGAGAATTATCGGGATCCCCGAGGGCGCAGAAAACGGCAAACCCACGGCATTCATGGCCTCATTTTTTACCGAGGTGTTGGGCGAGGAGATACCGAACCCTTTGGTGCTCGACTGCGCTCACAGAACTTTGGCTCAGAAACCCAAACCCGGCGACCGCCCCAGACCCATGATTGTACGGCTGCACTACTACTCGGATAAGGAAAAGATCCTGCAGTTATCCAGAAACAAGGGCGAACTTTAATTCAGAGAGGCGAGGATCCACATATTCCCGGATATGAGCGCCGAGCTCAGCCGCCGCAGAGCGGCTTTTAACCCGGTCAAGGCGAAGCTCAGACAGGCGGGCATCAAGTATGGCATGTTCCACCCAGCCGACCTGCGTCTCACGTGTGACGGCGTCTCACACTCCTTCAAAGTACCCGCAGAGGTGGAAGATTTTCTCGCCAAACGGAGCCATCCCTCCTCGGAGACATAGGTAAACTTTACCGGTGTCTCGTGCTATAAGCGGATCACTCCCACCGGTACTGTAAACTTTCTTCATGTATATTTTTGGTGCCCTTTGGTGGATTTAAGTTGATCCTAGGCTCAGCTGAGGTACAGTACCGGTAATATATTCATTTGTTTACATTTTGATATACAGCTCATAAACTCATAATATCCTCATTTCCAGGAGACCACAATATTTTATTTGTGTAACCTATATATTTAGTTCCCTTTATTATGATGAGTGGTTCTCCATGTTTATATCTGGATATTGAAGGCAGAGATTTTTGTTTTTGTTTAGTTGTGACTACTATATATAAGACTCTAAGGAGCAGTGTGTTTTTTCTCTGCGTATGAAAGCACAATGGAAGAGTACCAAAGTGTATGGGGCTTCTTACCTCTCGTTTGGGGAGAGGTAATTTGGGGAAGGGGGCATAACGTTTTTTCTGTCTGTGTGTTTAACTTATTATTTTGTATTATGAATGTGTGGCAGTGTCAGCGATATCCTGTGGGTGCTTTAAAAGCAGTCAAATTCTTGTCTACCTCTGATTATGGTTAATTCAGTGCTGACCAGGAGTAATGATGATATTACTGTGAACTATATTAGTTGGAACACCAAGGGAGTTAATCACATTATCAAACGTAATAGAGTTTTATCCCATTGAGAAGTCTTGATGTTAATATCGCTTTCCTTCAAAAAACCCATCTCACGTCCTCTGATCATAACAGATTATGCAAAGGATGGGTGGGGCAATTATATCACTCAAATTATCAAAGCAAGTTTAGGGGAGCTGCAATTCTTGTTAATAAGAATACTCCTTTTATTGTACAGACTGTCACTGCAGTCCACAGAGGGAGATATGTTGTGGTCACAGGTACCCTGCGCCAAACGGAGATGATGCACAATTTCTGAAGACTTTTTTGTCCTCATTACCCAACTTAAACACACACAGGCTTATTATAGGGGGTGACTTTAATTGTATATTACATCAAGTTTTAGACCGCTCCTCTAGCTCTCCCTACAATATAACTAGATCAGCGAAGATTATTACTTCCTTCCTTCAAGTATACAATATGATTGATCCGTGGCGTTTCCTGTACCCTGATCTAAGACGTTATTCATTTTTCTCCCCTGTGCATCATTCCTACTCGCGCATTGATTATTTTTTAATTGATAGCCAGTTGCTGACCTCAGTCAGAGATTGCAGGTATGAAAGTATAGTGGTTTCTGATCATGGGCCTGTAGTTTTGCAAATATCCTTCCCTAAGAAAGTAACTCGGCGCCCGTGGCGCTTTAGCAATGCTTCACTCACTAATGAAGGGTTCGTTAACCATATAAACACACAAATAGATTTTTTCTTATCCATGAATGATACACCAGATATTAGTAGGTCCACTCTTTGGGAATCGCTTAAAGCTTTTTTGAGAGGAGAGATTATTTCATTCACCTCCTGGGAGGGCAGGAATAGAAAACAGCGCCTTAAAGATCTTACAGACCAAATTCATCAGCTGGACTGTACATATTCAACTGCTCCCACCCCTGAACTTTTAAAGGAGAGGTCAGCTCTGCAGACAGAGTTCGACTTGATGACCACTCATTATACAGAGCAACTACTGCTTCAATCTCGCTCTAATCTGTATGAACAATCGGATAAGGCAGGCAGGACTCTTGCTCAACAGAACGTCCTGAACGTGGACTGCAAATTGTTGGCCAAGGTCTTGGCTCACCGCCTAGAAGCTACCCTACCTTCGATTATCTCTCCAGATCAAACTGGCTTTATAAAAAAAAACCTCTCTTTTTTTAATATTCGTCGGCTTTTAAATATCATGCAGAACGCGGATCCCAATCAGCCATTACCCGAAGTAATTGTCTCTCTGGATGCTGAAAAGGCGTTCGATAGGGTTGAATGGGGCTACATTTTCACTGTCTAGAGAGATTTAAATTTGGTCCAAAATTCATATCATGGTTAAAATTGTTATATAAATCCCCAATGTCGTCAGTACGCACTAATAATATGGACTCCCAATATTTTCCGTTGCAACGTGGCACGAGACAAGGATGCCCATTATCCCCCCTCTTATTCGCGATAGCTATCGAGCCTCTCGCAGCATCACTGCGCTCCTCACCGGAGATTCGCGGCATATTAAGGAGTGGAAAAGAACATAAGCTATAATTATATGCTGATGATTTATTGTTATATATTAGCGAACCCCAGAGTACTTTATCGCACATTATGACTACACTGGATCGTTTTACCGAGCTTTCTGGGTATAAGATTAATGCTTCAAAAAGCGAGCTTTTTCCTGTCAACTCTGCTGCACAATCACTCTCTTTTAATTCCTATCCTTTTAAGGTAACTACTGACAAATGCACATACTTGGGTATAGTTGTAACTCGGAAAATCTCAGATCTCTTTAAACTTAATTTTACTCTTCTCTTCCTATCTCACTAGCTGGCAGAATTAACCTAATAAAAATGAACATATTACCCAAATTCTTATACCTGTTCCAAACTATACCAATCTTTATCAACAAATCTTTTTTTTCACACCTCAGTAAGATCATATCTGACTTCATTTGGAATAAGAAACCACCTCGTATCCGTAAGGAATTTTTACAAAGACCCAAATCGATGGGTGGGATGGCTTTACCACATTTCCAATTATACTATTGGGCAAGTAACCTGAGAGCCTTGGCTTACTGGCTTCAAACCTATGCTAACAACGAAGCCCCTGCCTGGGTCCAAATGGAGGCTAATGCGAGCCTCCCATTGTCCCTCCCTGCCTTGTTGTATTCAGCAATGCCTATCACACCACGCCGTGCTTCTACTGCCCCCCTTGTCTATCATTCTCTGCGTATATGGGCTCAGCTGGGAAAACACTTCGGTTGGCAGGCTGGCTCGCTTTGTGCCCCAATTGTGGCAAATCATCAGTTTCCCCCCTCACTTGAGCATGACTCTTTTCTAGTCTGGCGTGGGAAAGGTATTGTCTCATTTAAAGATCTGTATATAGCAGGTATTTTTGCTTCATTTGACCAGCTCAGAGCTAAATTTGATTTACCAAAATCACATTTTTTAAGATTTCTACAGGTCCGAGATTGGATTCGTAACCAGACTAGATCATTTCCCGCAATCCCTGAACATCAGCCCATGGATACTCTGTTCCCAGCAGCTCCATCTAATAAAGGTACAATATCCATTATGTATATGAAACTCTCATCTTTACAGACGGCATCTCTTGATGCATTGAGAGAAGCATGGCAGGCTGATCTGAATTTACAAATCACAGATACTGAATGGTCAGATATATTTACAAGGATACACTCCTCATCAATCTGTGCCAGACATGGCCTAATTCAATTCAAAGTAGCACACAGACTGCACTTGTCTAAAGCTAGAATCGCGAAGATGTATCCAACAATTGATGATTCATGTAATAGATGCAATTTTTCACCTGCAACATTAGCTCATACGTTCTGATCTTGTCCGAAACTCTCGGGTTACTGGTCCTCTATATTTGATGCCCTATCCAAGATATTTAAAAGACCAATAAAGCCGAACCCGCTCACGGCTATATTTGGTATCCAATGTGAGGATGACCATCTTCCTAGGGCCCAATCTGATTGCATTGCTTTTGTCACCCTCTTAGCGAGAAGACTAATTTTACTTAATTGGAAACAGGCTGCCCCGCCCTCGTATAAACATTGGGTTAGAGATACGCTGCAACTCTTGAAGCTAGAAAAGATCAGACTGGCTCTGCGACCTCCTAATGATAACTTCAGCAGGATATGGCAACCTTTTATTACATACCTGCTTGAACAAGTGTGAAGCTTTGTCCTATATGTCATGTACAGTATATATTGTCATTTATCATTACTGAAAACCACATGAATGTTCTGTCACACACACCTTATGTTTTGTCTGTTTTTTTTTGGTGTTTTGTTTGCTTTGTTCTATTGAGGACATAATGTCTATATGTGTATGTATGTATGTATGTATGTATGTATGTATGTATGTATATATACATTTTTTTAAATTATTATTTAATTTTTCTTTTCTTTTTGTCCCCTGGGGTGGGGGGGGGGATTTGTTCAAATGCATCTGTATGTATGAGATTTCATGCTCAATTGTGAAAACCAATAAATAAAGTGGAAAAAAAAAAAAAAAGAAAAGAAAATCTTTATTATCCTTCAAGGGCAATGTACAACCAGCAACCAGTGCCCTACAAAAATGAATCAATATATACAATGTAAACAAAACATAATATAAAGACCATATAGACTAAGAGCATGGGAAAATGAGCATTTCATTTCATTCTACTTTTAAGTTCCTGTTGTGTTTCTAATTATTATTAATGTTGGTGACATTTCCTTGATAAATGGGTGGAGGTTTTATTACCTCTGCTAAGGAGGTTATGTTTTCATCTCTGATTTGTCAGTCAACAGTTTTAATATGTAATAAACTAACCTGAGAAACAAGAATACATAACACATCAGTATCATTACTTAGGTTTCCATGGCTGTGACCAAACAGCTGCACTCCAGCTTTTGTCCTGAATGAGCTTTGCTAATAAAAGAATACTGCATGCAGTATGCGTTGAGAGCACAGCATCCTGGTTTAAATGTTACTATCAACACATCTCCTTTGGCACTCTGTGTGCACTAAGCATACTGGTCAGGGTGAACATTTTAATTAATTACACTGCATACAATACAAGTGACACAAACGTTTTGTACTAACAGGAGAAAACTTCCGTCAAAGTCATACACAACACAATATGATGATGGGTACACAGTTGTAGCGTTGGTGAATACTTGTGTATTCAAAACAAATGAGCTGTTAAAAGACCTACCTCTTGCATAAATAACAGTCAAGTAGATAAACTACAGGTCTATTAGAAGGATTTAGATAAACCATTAATATTAGAAGAGAATTTCCTTCTCAAACAGAGAAACTGTCTCTGTTTACTCCTTAATCCTAATATAGCTTAAAAACCCAAAGCAAAGAATTAAATAATTTCAACATGCATCAGTAGACATTCAAATATCTGAAATACTTTTAATAAAACACCCACTTGTCAAAGTGTAGGTGTGCTATGTCTTGAAAAACAGCCACAGATTCCTATCACCTGCACATGTACCAGCTTTCTGGAGGCCAAGTATGAATTAGAAATGTCAGATCATTCCTCTCAGCTCGACACAAGGTGTCGGGGTCATTACTCTTTGTTTTTTTTTGTCTAACAGATACAAGATGACATCACATAAGACCTCAAGCCTGCTAAACCTTTCCTTTTTCCTTTCACCTCTCATGTTGTAACAAGTTGACTCTGCGCTGAATTGCACAGCACAGGGAAATATTAACTGAGTTTAGACATCATTGGCTACATGACAATAAGGTCACACCCATCAGCATGGGCAGTAAATCTGGTAACCTCTCCCTAAAGTGACATTTTAATGTGCAACCTGAACAACTTGCAGGTGATCTGTACTTAATTTAGTAGTTTCTGTGAATTTTTGAGACAATTATATTTCTATAAAGTCCAACTTTAAAACTGTTGGTCATCATTTTGGAGGGATGTGATGTTTCGAATAGTTGTTTTGTTCTTTTGTTTATTAACTTCTAAACTATTCAAGTTATTTTGTGGGGAAAGTAGATTGAAGCAGGGACTACTTTCTGCCTCCCCCTTATGGTGAAAGCGTGTCATCACACTGAATCTCGTCGACAAACCTGCCTATGAGAATGAGGAAAATTTTAAATATTTATGAATATATTATCAAGAAATGTTTTACTTATCTATAATCTCTTCAGTGTCCAACTCTGTGATGTTTATAACCATGTTGTTTCCTTTCTGCGGACTGACCGTGAACTAACATGAGGCGGAACTACTATCTCTGCGTCAGGGTTTCCGGCGGAGCGTCAACAGTGTCGCACATTGTCAGATCGCTTGGTGTCCACGGTGAATCCTCTGCAGCTTTCAGGGAAACAGGGTTTGTGCTGAAAACCTTTAACACCGACAGCAGGTAATTTCTCTCCAGCCTCTGTGAAACCACGAATGTTGCTTCTGTTGTGCTGTCGTGTCGCATTCTGAGGGAGGAAGGATGTGAAATCCACGTTTTCTATGCGATGCTCCTGCACTGTTTATTTACTGAGAACTAGACTAGAGTCCTTTATGTTCTTCTTCTATGATTTCTGAAATGTTATGATTTCTTATGAGGGATGGCTGAAGACTGACAGGTCATTGAATGTGACTGTGATTGTCCCACGTGATACAGGCTGTAAATAATCTCTATGTTGCCTTTTATACAACAATCATAGAAGTATTACTCTTATTTAATTCCTAAAAACTTTCCCCTGAACGAAAATGTCATGCCCAGAATGATAAGAAGAAAAATAAGAATAAAGGTGTTATCATGCAATAATTCTGAGTTTCCTGTACAGGTGCAAGCATAAGCCAAGTTATTCAATATAAATAAAGTTGCAGCATAAATGAATGATTTCATTTCTGCTTTAGAAGATTACAATTTTAGAGTAAATATCCTATATGAAATCATGCAGATTATAACAGTGATAATAATACTTCAGGTGTATAGAGCTTTTTTAAAACACACAAGATAAGGTTCACACTAATAACTATATCCATCTATACATACATATAAAGCTAACTGCAGATTCAGCAGATCTGGTGGATGGGAGCTTCAACTGTAAACTATGGGTCACCTCTTGATTTCAAATAAGTACAGGGAACAGACAAATCCACAGCACAACATCTGAACATGTGCCAAGTTTCATAAAAGTAAAGTGAAGCAGAGCAAAGTTAGAGGTAGAACATTAAAACCAATTATGTGTTATACCTTTTCCCAATGCTCGCACAATGCTCAAGCAATATATTGATATATTTTGAGCTATTTATTTATTGCAATTGATAAACATTATATGTTGATAATAAGATTTGTATAGTCTAACCTTTTGGGCATCTACTAGTTTAACACATGACTCAATTGTCAGTGACTACATCAAATTCTATTCCCAGTTTTCTTATTTACACTTGAATGTGTCACTGGCTGTTTATAATGTGTCTCTGTACAGATTCATCTCATCCATCTTGTGGCCCTGCAGGACAAGCTGGGTTTCTGGTGATGGAAGAGGACGATGACTGCCCAGAGCTGGTTCCCATCGCCGCCCAGGCCGGCGGCACTGCAGAGCAGATCCCTGTCACCATCATCACAGGCTACCTCGGTGAGAGACTGTCTGTGTTACAAACGGCTTTAGTACGATTATCAACTGGATTATAATATCACAGTCTATCCTCCTCACAAACAATAGCAGCTCTGATCCTAGACCAGGCTATTGTTCACTCTCGTAATGATAAGAATGTATTCTGTTGTAAGTGTTGCTCACAAATCCCTTGGTTCCCTGTTTGTCTGTAGGTGCTGGAAAGACCACGCTCCTGAACTACATATTAACAGAGCAGCACAACAAGCGGATCGCCGTCATACTCAATGAATTTGGAGAGGGTAAACTCATCGTGTCTTTTGGAGAACAACAAATTAATATTCACAACTTTCTTTTTTAGTCAGAAGATGCCCTACACACATATAACACATTATATTACAAAAGTGTTGTGTGGTGATCGTTGTATTCTCAGAGATTTCCACAAGAGGACAGCAGAGTAACATTTTGCCTTGAACCCAGAGCAGCTCGTAAAATTAGTTTTTCACCATGTATCACAGATTGTCAGATATTATACTTTATACTCACATTGACCCTAGTACAATTTCACACTTTTTTTCTTACTGTATCCGTGTTGTGCAGTTTTTCTGGTTAGAATCGCTGGCATTTTTTCATTGAACTGATTATAAAATCCAGTTTCCCTTTAAATCCTGTGTCTTTACTTTTTCAAAGTTGTGGATTTCCCCATTAATTGTTGTTTATATCTCTTGACAGCAGTCGGACATCTTTCTGTATCAGTGACTGTAATTCCTCCCTCTGCAGGCAGTGCCCTGGAGAAGTCCCTCGCAGTGAGCCAAGGGGGGGAGCTGTACGAGGAGTGGCTGGAGCTGAGAAACGGCTGCCTCTGCTGCTCGGTCAAGTATGAAGATTAACCGTCTCTTATTGTTTTCAATTAACAGAATCCAAGGTTGCTTCTAACTTGATATGTGGTTTTTGTCACATGTTCAATACATATAAGAATTGATGTGTTAATGAGGCGCTAATAACCACTGTCTTGCTTTGTTTTACTTTTTGTATAATGTCACTTTAGAAATGTTCTGGGTATTTTGTATAAGAGATTTGCATTTGCCCTTTGGAAACAATTTCTGGCTTTTATTTCGATGTTTTCAGGGACAATGGTCTCAAAGCCATTGAGAACCTGATGGAGAAGAAAGGAAAGTTTGACTACATCCTGTTAGAAACCACTGGACTCGCTGATCCAGGTACGATTTTTGCAAGAGTAGTTATTGGAAAAAAAAATGTTAATAGACCACATTTTCAAATATTACAACTAAAATTAAACAGGTTAAGACTGCATTCAACAGATATTCTTAAATGTGGAACTGGTACTGACAGTACAGACAGAAATTAAGTGAGTGAGGTCTTCAAATCCTTGTGTCAAATAGTTAAGTAATGTAACTAAATTGGATTGAAGCAGTACATTATTTCTATGTACTTAAAGAATATCTGTTTTATTGTTGCATGTTAGAGTTGCCCTGTTGAATGTTCACTATTATTGCCACCATCCTGCACTCTGATCCTCCTGAGTCTGTTCTGTCTTTTTTATTTGACATAAAACAGCTTAGTGTTCCTGGCACAACATATAAGGAATGACCTATAGATCAATTCCATTAGTCTAAATATTTATGGAGATTTCTTTGTAAAACCCACATCAGAAGTGAAATGTTTTGTGACTCCAGAATTGTGCCTCTGTGAATCCAAGGAGCCTATTTGCATCTGGACAGTCAAAACAGAAACCTATATGTCCATTCAGCTCTGAGGTTTGAATCAGGAAATCAATATTAGGCTATTAGAGGGCTGTGGCGATCGGTGTGTGTCGCTAACTGACAGGTGTCAGGAGGTGGGAGACACGGGCAGACACACACCACTTGGCCTCACAGACGGAACCAACGGAGCAAGGCTCAGACTCAAGACTGTCCTCACATCTCTGCCACGTCATTGGCTGAGACAGGCTTGTTATCGGCTAGGACAGGTCTGTCATTGGCTCCGGCGGCACTGTCAATCACCAGGGCTCCCGAGGGATTCTCCCCTTCCGTTCAGGAGGAGGTTGGATGGGTTATGTGAAACATGCCACTCAAAAACTGTGTTTTCATTAGGCATCCATCAAATATTTACAATGCTTTCCTATTCTCTCTCGGCAGCTTGACGAAAAGGAATTATGTGAACAAGCTGTGGCTGGCACGGAAACATCGGGTCTTATAATAACCGCCTTCAAAGGAAAATCGAAAAACAAACCAAATGTACGAGCAGGAGATAAACAATTGAAAGCCTCTGATATTGGTCTTATCTGCTCCACAAAGCTCAGCAAGAAAAAAACATGCAGGCTTCCAGAAAGTACTGACATTAAACACAAAAAATACTGAGGATGAGGATTTCGCTAATATATAAATTATGATAGTAGTAATCAATCAACCAGACATCTCTTAGGAATTAAAAATGCTGAATGTTCTGGTTCCAGGTTTTCAAATGTGAGTATTTGCTGCTGATGAGTACTCAATACTTGATATTTGGGAGAGCGTGGCCTAGGGGATAGAGCGTGTGTTCTGCATCAAGAAGGTTGCCGGTTCGAATCCCACTCTTTCCCATCTGCATGCCTAAGTGTCCTTGGCAAGATACTGAACCCCTAAATGGCCCCTCATAAATGTTGAGTGTTCTAAAAATGTAAGTCGCTTTGGACAAAAGCGTCAGCTAAATGACATGTAATGTAATGTATATTTGCTACTTTATTGTTTCATTAATAGCTGAATGAATTTTTACATGGTCAATATTTACAATTACAATTTTCTGATCAATGCATATGTACCCTATCATTATGTCAGTCGTTTAATCTAAGACAACATTTCTGATCCTCTGGCAGGCGCTGTGGCCTCCATGTTCTGGGTCGACGCAGAGCTGGGCAGTGACATCTATCTGGACGGTGAGATATTTGTCCCTGATGCTCTTTGTCCCTGATGCTCTGTCTCACTTTGTTTTCTGCACTAAACATGATCTCTCACTTATCGTTGGTCTGTCAAATGTAACATTAAATGAGCTATGTAATTTAATGCTTCCATTTAAATCATTACGCAGGTTACTGGTGGTGTTTAAATGGCTTTATAAGACTGATCAACTTGAAAATGCAGCACAAATCAAGCATTTCCTTGCAAATAACACAATCGAGCCTTTTTCAGACGGGAACTCTTTAAAATATCTGGAAAATAGACCTTCACATATTAAGAACAATTCAGATGAGGGCTGGTGCCTGGGTAAAACATGACATCTAAATTCGGCTGCAGAAAACACCTTATCACCAAAAGCTCTCAAATCTCATTGTCTTTCCAAGTTGACATCTTTTTCCGGCGTCTTCTACGTTTATGGCTTCTCTTTTTCATGCTCAGCGTTATTGGTTAGGATTGGAGTAACTGACTAAAACGTTTGCGTTCCCACATGCAGCCCCAAAAAATGTCTTGATTTTCGTTCATGTCTGAAAGCAGCTTCATCTGTCGTTGAAAGGTCAACAGTACAATTTGTAAGAGACATTTTTGTGACCTGTCCAAATGGTACCTGGCCTGCAACACAGTTTATTTACCTGCTCTGTGTGTGTTTGCATGAACGGTGTCCTGCTCCTCACACCACATACGCAGCTGTCGGCTCTGTTGTGACAGGCTGCCGGAGCAAAAGTCTCCCTCACATAGCTGAGGAGGTGGCAGCGGTCAGCAGACAAAACTAAACACCAAAAGGCGACGGCGGGTCACAACAGAATTCACACAAGTTGTCGTTTTACTGATTCTAATAACTTGTACATCTCGTTCATCGCAGGCATAGTCACCGTCATCGATGCCAAGTATGGACTGAAGGTATGTATGAAGTGGAAGTTCACATATGAGATGGTGTATCTGGTTTAGAAATTAAACAGTTGGACAAATTGATATTTTAATATGCAGAAAGTAAAATGTCAACAATTATGATAGTTGATTAATCAACTACCAAAGTCATTAATTAACAACATTTTCTTATTAGAACATTTTATATATTGCCTGGTCTGCCTGTTTGTAAATTCAATATCTTTGGGTTTTGGACTGTTGGTTTCTTACAATGTGTATATATAGAGCCAAATCTATGCAGATTTTTGGGGGTAGATGCTAATACAAATATTAGCAAGTAAAATATTTCAGATACAGATGCAATCATTCCTGAGATGCTGTTATGAAGAAGACGTTTCATTTTTACATAAATTGTGACCATAAATGCTAATTTTATATGTATTATTTATTCTGTGAAATCAAAGTTTTCAGCAAACATAACAAGAGAATGATATTTCTTCGAAAGGTTCATATCGGCTTCTTTTATCGACAAACTTATATATCTGTATGTGCTTTATGACTTGTATCAGTGTATGAGCACCAACACAAAAAAATTACGTCGCTCAAAAATGATTTAAAAGTCAAAATAAGTAATGACGCCTGTGAGAGTGACTGTTTCCCACCAGCACAAACACACACACACACACTCTCTCACTCACACCCTGCCCTCCCTGTGGTATTTAAAAGGAACAGGATAAGTGACACCGAGATAATGGGCTCTAATTTGAAGGTGTCACAGGCAGTGAGGTGACACATCTCATGGCCTCGGCGCTGATCTGTCCTCCAAGTGGAGAAAGAGAGGGAAGGAAGGAAACGATGACAGAAAGAAGGAGCGGGTAACTCGTAGTGAAGGAGTAATTGATAACAGAGATGTTAACTTTTTAATAGGACTGTCACATCCACTCCCCTTCCTCTCCCCTCATCTGTCTGTATGAGAGGCTTCAGATTCACCTGCGTCTTAACCCCTCACACCCTCTGAAGGGCCTTTGTCTCTCCATGCAGAGGTCATGGAATACAAAGCAGAAGTCGGTTAATCTATTGTTTTTGTCATTTCTTCAGTCAGAGTTGAAGCTATGGTGATTGGGGGCAGTGACAGGATCGTGTCAGATTGACGCTCAGGGGTCAGGATCCAGGTTAACACCTCCTGCTCGCTCTGTTATCAGATATTAAACTGTCGGATGAAACTGCTGCAAAAGGGATCTCCTGAGGTTTCATGTGCTCAGAGAGTCACTCAGTTCACCAGGATGAAACGCAGGCCTTTCTTAAATCAATCTATCTGCCACTTTTTATGTTGGCTACGTTCACTGAGATGTTAATGTTTTTCAAAAATGGTCGGCTAGAGCACTTTCTTACTTTTTGTTAGTTTTGTGGATGCATGTGTAATTTGAGTTCACTATCTTTTCTCTCTGTAGCAACTGGCCGAAGAAAAATCAGATGGACTTGTGAATGAAGCAGTCAGGTATGTTCCATGGAGTTTTAAAAAAAAGAACCTTGTCTGTTCTTTCACTTGTTTAAAGTTGTTTGCCAAGTTGACATGAGCAAGGTTCTCTTTGGAAAGAACATGAATATGTGCATTTCCCCAAAATGGCCAAAATATTCCATAAAGAGGGTCTAAATAGGTCTCCCCTCTGTCTGTCTCCCTGGACGTCTCTCTCTCTGTCTCCTCCAGCAGCTGAATGCTGGAGGAGACACAGAGAGAGAGAGAGGGACGAGTTTGTTGACTAAATACACTAATGAAGAAAGAGCAGTCGGACGACCCTTCACATTCTTTGTCTCTGTTTGTGTTTTCACCTCCAAACTGAACAAACTCAGCTCCCATTTGAGTTTGGCATGTGACAAACACACACACACACACACACACACAATGGACAAACAATGTGACCAGGCAGTGACGTCCTGATTTAAGTCCTGGAGATCTATGACTGCTGTTAGTGGTAAATGTTGAGAATCATGATGCCTAATAAACTGTATCTGTTGTATTTCATTTCTTTTCAGACAGATTGCTCTCGCCGACCTGACTGTTATCAACAAGACAGACCTGGTGACTGAGGACGAGCTAAACCGAGTTCGAGACACTGTCAGGTCATAACCTTATAATTGATGCTGCTTATTATCCTCTTTCATCGACCATTACATTTCTTTAAACCCCCCCACCTAAGCCAAGGAGGTCATGTTTTCATTGCTGTTTGCTGGTCTGTTAGGATTGTGCAAAAATTGCTGAACTGATTTCTTGAAACTTGGTGGGAAAAGAGTGGTTTTGGGCTAAGGAAGAACAGATTAACTTTTGGAGCTCACTGGATTAAGGAGGTGGATCTAGAAATAGTTTTTTGGGGTCATTTTGTGAATGATGTGGATAATTATACAAATCAGGCATATCAAGGGGACTGATATCTGTGTACGTGCAATTTGTTGCATCTTGATTGAATTGAACGGGACAGTTGGGCTCTGGGTGCCATTTATCAGGGTTTTAGTTATAAAAATATATATTTACATTTAAGAGATGTTTACATTACAAATAGCTTTACTTCATGCTTTTTCTTTCACTTCAGGTCGATAAATGGTCTCGTCAAGATTCTAGAATGCCAGAGATCGAGGTAAGTGTTCTGTGTTTTTTTTTACGTGCATGTGTGTGCCTGTGCGTTTGTGTGTGTGTATGTGTGTGTGTGCGTGTGTGTTAAGGTCATGTAGTTCCTCTGTGGCCAGTTTCCCTCTATGAACTCCACGTGCTGCTGCTGCTCCTCAGATCTTCGTATCAAAGATGAAGCAGTTCAGGCATAACATTGCTCGTGAGAACCCCCCAACACTCACACGCGTATAAATACACAAACTGGCGCACCCTGAGTAAACACCAAACCTTCAAATGGTTTCCAGTTACCCACAACTCTTTGCTCCTTGACCCCGGGTCTTCAAGCCACCATGGTTGCGTGTGTGTCAGCCTGCACGTGTGCAAGTATGTGTGTTTATGTGCTTTAAGTTGGCATGTTGTGTGTTGTTGCACCCAAGTAGCATCTGGCTAGCACAAGCAGTGTGTGAAAGGTTGGGGTGTGTTTCGGATCGGCTTCGCTCCCCCCCCCCCCCCCCCCCCCCCCCCCACAGGGAGTTCAGACCAGGGTGGCGACATGAAAGACACCGTGCAGCGAGGGGTTAATCGGAAAAACATTCCCACAACTTCTCGCTTAAGTCACTTCACTCAGTTATCCTGAATGTTATTTTTAGCAAATTTGCATGTGTTGGAATTTCTTGCTTAATTTTTTTTTTTACCCACAGATATAAAGTCATAGTCACACTTTAAATTGAAATAGAAAAAAGGCTGAATAAGCGGTGATCTTCTTTCACAGGGTGGATCTCTCTGAAGTTCTGGATCTACATTGTTTCGACAGTAAGGACGGAGCAAAGTGAGTCGGTTTCCTCCCATTCTCATGTACTCCCAATGTTTTTATTGAGAACAAATTGTCTTTAAGTTTCAAGAAATGGAATCAAAATCAACCTTTTATTTTAAAGCCTAGTTTCAGCGTTTCCAACCGATGAAGACAACATATTTTGAGGATGCCTAAAATTGACTGAGACTAAGACGAACATGTGCTGAGAGGGGCATTATGAAGTCATTGCTCTCTGGTGGATAAATGATGATGATGATGTTCAACCTTTGTCATGTAGTTTGTTTATACTTGCGCTGCTCAGAACATCCTTCGGTCCAGGGAAGGACTCCTGTGCCAGAGCCCTGCCCATGTTCTAGGCTTCACTACATTTTTAATCGCAGTATTTTGGCAAAGTTTCCAAATGTTGAATTAGAATTTATAAACAAGATAACTCTTCAATCTACCCTGGGTAAGACAGGAACGAAATTGGCCAGAGTTAAGCTGAACTAGGTGGGGGACCATTGATCTTTCTTTATACAGACTGTCGAGTTAGTCACAGAGCCGGATCAGTTTCAGTGTATAAGGCAGAGCCAGCATGGTGGGGCAGATGATGTTACATGTGACACCTCTCATTCTAGAATACCGTCGCACCACGTTCCCATTCTCCACGGATGGGGGAATCGAGAAGAAAATAAATCTCAAAGATGTTGCACTACTCAGACCCCTGACCCCTATATTACCCCTGATTTTCAATGTAAAGGTTTATTTTTGAACATTTAAATGAAATCAATTGAGTTCAGTAAAGGAGATAAAATCAACATAGGACTCTGTGTCTTATAGTCGAGGCTGAATATCCTGAGCTGAGACCAGAATCGATATTAAAATAGATATTGAGTGAAACACTGTTTGAAATAAACATTTCTCATGTGGACAACCACAAATTCCACACATAGGAAAACGTATCAGCTGTGACACAATCTTCCTCCAGTGGTCTGTGTGTCTGCTGATGATATCCACTGTCCTCCTGTACGGTGTCTATTCTAAAACTCGCCGTGAAGGATCAAGAACTTATTTGGCTGCATCGACGGCCTTTGTTGCTCCCCTGTCTGAACTGTGTACCCGACGGTCTTTGATACTATTGCTCACCGTGTTTCTCTCTAATTAACAGACTCCTTTATTGAGCGTCCCCCTGTTACACCACAGGGTGGTCATCATATTGTATCCCCTGTAGAATGTCTTTCTCATGAATAGCATCAGTGTTCATCTCTTCATGTGAATGGAGCGGGCCGCGGTGTTAAAACTCTCTTACATGCCCTCGGTCAGTGTCTCTGTGACCAGCTGCAGAGGATTAGAGCTGTGTGTGTCCACTGACTCCCGAGGAGTCCCCCATGTCCCAACACACAGCTCGTCTTCCCCCTGCCTTTGAGAGTCCGGGCCCCTCCTCCCCTCGATCCCATGCTGGCTGTTTGAAGCGGCCCCCCGCCGCTCTGCCTGTGTGGCACTAACAGCACACAGGGCTCGAGCTGCTGGACACAACATTTAGCCTCCTTGTGAGGTCTGATGGGGAGAACAAGGGCTGTGGTTTATTTGGGGGTGGTGGTGAGTGTTTTGTAGGGTTTAATTGCCATTTCTAAAGTTTTCACAAGTCCATTCAGAGCTGTGTCATTAAGCACTGATACAGAACACTTTGTGCTGTACTGTGAGAAACACACACAGGGGAAATGGTACAGTCCAAAATGGTATAATCCACACATCTTCTGCAGAAAAGACCTAGGACTCAAATACAAGTAGTAAAAAAAACATTCTTTGTTTTTAATTATATTGTACACTGTTCTTTAGACACTCATTTTCTTTTGCCTTTATTTAAGCATGAAAACTTCATTGATAATAAAACTGTCTTTTACAGCAGGCAAATAAACAATGTACAATAGGAACACTAAATGTGACAAAATTAGGGTTAAACAAGTAATTTGATCATGACATTAAAAATACAGTTACTAAAACTATCATGAAAAGATTATCTGAGAAACAACCTAAATGGAAACTATAGATGTGATTCTAATGAAGACTACGAAATAGCACAACATGCGGTAGAAATGCTGATTAATATTATTTAATTTGTCTTACAATCCATTTTGGGGAGGGGGGGGGGGTCCTTAATCAACCTAAGAGCTGTGTACAATCCTACAGTCATCGTTCACCAAACCAGAACAATAACTTCTAATGTCAGCAACTAGAACAGAGAGGAAACGGAACCACATTATTGACGTGTTTCTCACAGGGGAATACAAAGTGTTCTGTATCACTGCTTAATGACGCAACCCTAAATGGACTTGTGAAAACTTTAGAGATGGAAAATAAGATCCTACAAAACTCAAACTGTGACTCGGTGTAAAATACGCCACTGGGCAGCTGACAGATACAAACAAAAGCAGAATATTTAAAAGTCTTATTTGAGTATTTAAGAATAAATGTTGGATGAATGTGATAAATGCAGCATTTTCATCTCTTGAGCTTTTTAAAGTGAAAAAATGACTCTGATATATTGGATGAAACTGCAGAAAACTTTCATGGCTTTTCATTTCTCCTCTCCTCTGAAAGTCTGGCCGAGAAGCTCCGGCTTGTGAAACCGACGAGCCCCCATCTCGACAAGGTATTGTCTGTCTGCTCGGAGCTGTTTCACACTTACTCGCTCCCTGCACTCACTCTCTTCAAGTTTTCCTTGTTTTGTTTGCTAATTTATTTCAACACATCATTTCCTACCGACTGCAAAAAAAAGGGGGGATGCATTCTCCTGGGGCTAAATCTGTGCCTTGCATTCCCCCAGGCTGTGACACCGCAGTGAAAACTCCCTCCCTGCTTTGGGTTTTGTGTTCGAGATCCACTTGAGGCTTTTGATGTTTCCCTGTCGCACTACAAATAGATGCAGTCCCGGGTCATACGTGGCGGCACAGACATTGAATTTCTCTAGACGTCACTGTATTGGCTAGACTGGCCAGAGTCCTGGCTACATATTATGGCTCTGCAGCTGGTTGACTTAGATCCACATGTCATAAAATGGGGTATAAAGGCTGCATTTCACCAGGTTATCAACAGCTGTTTGTCAGATATGAACGGGAAACGTCAAGTTTTCCATTTTAGAAGAGAGATACAACTTATTCCCAGAACCAAACATCATTTAAGAGAGGTTCTTTTCCACGAAGATGTGAATTATGAGTGAAACGTTTTCTCCATTTAATCTCGTTCCATTTCTTTCTTTCATCTGCGCTGTAGAGCAAATGACCGCTTCCAGCAATTAGGCCTCATCTTGCTGCTGCTTTTATAACCGTGAACTTTTATCACAGGATGAGGAGAGGGCTGAGGGGTTGTTTGTGTGGGCAAATAACGCCATTGTTGTCTGTTTTCTCCGGGTCCCCCTTTCCCGCATGAAGCTCAGCGTCCCTCAGACCCCCCGCCCCCTCCTTCCCCCATGTTGCTCTTTTCATGTAAATGAGAATGCTGTTTTTCTGTTGTTATACCAAATGACAAGGAAGTGTGTAACCTTAACACTTCAACACAACAACCCCCCCCCCACCACCGCCACCACCACCCCCCAAATATCTGCAAAGTGCCCTTTTAATGCTGTAAGGAAGTATTGGGGAGCTTGTGTGTGTGTGAGTGTGAGAAGTAGAGCGAGGTGCCATTGCTGGGAGTCGTGGGATTTGACACAGTCATTGACAAAGTCATCAGCCGGGGCGTAAAAAACACGTCTTTTGTTTAATGTTTCATTATGACTATGCTAATTCCTCAAACCCCGAAAAATATATGTTAAAAGAAGTGCCATCCGTGTGTCCTACTCAGTGTAACTAAGTAGACTCGAACAAGCAGTGAACTTACAGTATAACTCAAGGTACTTAAATTAACTTGAATACTTTGATTTCATGACTTCTACTTATATTACTGGTTTTTCGACAGCTACTTGTTACCTTGTTAGTTACTTATTTCTTCTACTAGATTTTAAAGATCAGTTTGTAAATGATTTCCTGTAGATTAAACTTTAGCCAACAGTTTATTTAATCCATAAACTTAGCTCTTCCTTTGCAACATTGAAGTAAAATAATCTTTTCAAAAACATATAGTGTAAATGAGAAAATATTACACTTTGGATTGGACATTTGCCAAGTTCTTATTTTCGTTTGATACTTTATTATCTTTCAAGCCTTAGTGCTTATAGAAGATTCTTGTAACAAAGTATTTTCTACTTGTAATGAATTACTTTGAGGTAGTTTCGCTACTTTGACATCACATTCACACATTTAGCCGATTCTTTCACTATTGCCTTGAAAAACGATTTAATTATTTTTCGAAATTCTTCCATGAATTCCAGTAAAATAGTGTCTGTGTGATTTTCAGAGTATTTTAACGGTGACGTTTGAGGTGGCTGGAGATCTCTCTGAGGACGCCTTGAATATTTTCATCCAGGTACACACACTCTGCATCATCCGGCTCACCCGCTGTCTTTATTGCTTTGCAAAGTAAACACCCACTTTCCTGTGTTTCAGGAGCTCTTATGGGAAAAGATGTTCAAAAACAAAGAGGGGCAACCCATGACCGTCATCCGGTTAAAGGTACATTAGAGAACAGTATGCACCCCGGTGTTTGCAGTGATCAATAACAGCCGCTGTATTACCCGTATTAAGCGGCTCCAGAGTCTTCATTCAGCGCGGGTTAATGTGTCACTCGTGACTTGTGACTTGTGTGTTTTCAGGGCATAGTATCATTTGCAGCTAACGCCCACCAAGTGATGCTGCAGGGGGTCCACGAGCTGTACGAGCTGAATGACACTCCACAGCTTTGGGAGGAGAACCTGCGGATCAACCGACTGGTCTTCATAGGTGAAGACACACACACTTCTTTCACATGTTTATCTTGACATAATTATTAAACCACCTCTGTAAATGTCGCCCATTCAATGAGTTTCATCATACTGGCAGAAACTTGACATTAACGTTTTCAATCCTAATGTTCACCCATGTTTGTTGTTCATTAACATTGATTCATATCTTTAAAGTTTAGTAGTTCTTGTATGAATTGTCATCTGAAGTTCTCTGCTGTAATTGTCCATTAGAGTTTTGAGACTCTTTAACTTATGGATTTATTATTTCCTTCAATAAAAGTCTGCAGAAAATGCAAAAATATGAGTTTTATCCTCAACCACCATTTCTGTGTTTTTGCCATACTTAATGGTCACTCCAAGATTCAAAAACTTTATTGTCATCTTACTCTGG
The DNA here is from genome assembly GCF_949316205.1 of Platichthys flesus. NCBI lineage: Eukaryota > Metazoa > Chordata > Actinopteri > Pleuronectiformes > Pleuronectidae > Platichthys > Platichthys flesus. Next base: position 9,386,849 of record NC_084947.1, read on the forward strand.
TACAGTGAAATTGTAAATTCTCATTTGCAGGTAGGAACCTGGACAAGGAGGTTCTGCTGGAACAGTTCATTTCCAGAGTGATGCAGGAGTCATAGAGAAAATCGCTTGAAGATCTTTTCTCCTCTTCACGTCAAAAACTGCTGAGTCGTGAGCAGAAGCTGTGTCTCTGGTCGTCCATGGATCTGGGGCCGTGTGTTTCAGATGTTAATTCCTTTCCTTCATGAGGGTGAGGTACGCCAGAGGATGGCTGTGCTGTAGTGATCGAGACGCTAGTTTTACCAGGTTTAAAAGCTACAGTGTGTGTTTTGCTTTGGTTCCTGAGTTAAATAATGTGATGTATCCCCCGCCCCCTTCAAAAAATATATAAATAATCAACAATGTGTGTATTGACAAAAGATACCATAAAAATCAAGATATGTAATCAATATGCTGCATTTTAATTATGACAGCCTAGTAAAATCTGCAGTGTTTGAAGGGTAGAGCCCCAGTAGTGATGCACTTACTGTTTCAAATCTGGGACTGCATTTTGTAAATGCGACTCGCTCGTGTTTCTGGCCTTTATCATCCTGTATTTTTAAATTATTCAAAATAAATCTTTTTTTCTGAAGATGGTTCTCTGTCATTTTTCTGATATATGTTAACGTTTTACTTTTACATTTTTAACATGGTGAGAATGTGCACGTAGTTCACAATAGCAAACTATTAATATAACAACTAGGTGCTGAAGTGGGGAAGTCACAAGATACTCAACAAAGTGTGAAATGGGCATTAACATCTTAGCTTTCAGTGTTTTGAAATGCATACAAAGACTTTTCAAAGTTTGCATTCAGTGAACAGACTATGATTAGAACAGTGAGTTTGTAAAACAATGTTTTTCCACTAAAGTTTTCTTAATAACATATTACAATTTGTCAGCACCTCACAAACGTGTATAGTTCTGAGGTCTAATATAAGTGTTTGCCTTTTATTTATTCAGCTTTCTACAGTGGAACAGTTCTGTTTTTACTGGTTTGATTGAATCTTAAATTAAAAACTCTATTTTTACTTAACCCAGATGCAAAGGGAATATTTTCTTTTTTTAAATTGTTTTTATTTTCTTTATCAGCCCTTTGAAAAATAAAATTACTCCACACATCAGTTGCATTGACTAACTGTGTGGAGCAGTCTGCAGCTTTGTTTAAAATGTGCTTTTTCGACAAATTAAAACAATTATATCTTCTTGGATTTGCTGTAATGCTTTCAAAGGCACAGTCAAAAGAGAACCATGTCACACACAAACACACACACTCACACAAACGCACACACACACAGTAGGCCCGGTCAGGTGAGGAAATAGGTGGAGTTTTCCCAACTCGGTAATTTGCAATGGAGATGGTTTAGCACACGGCTTTGGCACATATCCGCTGTTGAACCGGTTTGCTTTGAGGATGACTCCGCTGCTTATTCACGCCGGTCGTAAAGCGGAGCTGAGCCCTGTGGCCCTGAACGCACCGAGCAGCTGAGCCGTTTCCTTCTCGATTCTGATGCTGATGGTCTCGTTAAGACGACCATTGCCTCCTTTCTTCTCGAGCCGCGGGGAGCCCCACCACGGCCATTTTCATGGTCACATCACCCGCGGGCATCCAGAGGTGGCAAACTAAACGAACCCGCGGGGGTTCCGAGGGGGGCCACCTGGTTTCTTATCACGGGTTAGGCGTGGTGTTAAAAATCCCAAGAGCATCCCACCTCCGACTGTGCTGCTGTGGGATTTGTAATATCAAATGATTAGAGAGGACAGACACAGAAGTGTCCTCACAACTTCCCAAAACCCAGAGAGCACAAACCGAACTCAATGCAAAAAGTGATTATCCAAAGTATATGAACGTGCGTAAAGCGCGTATAGAGTTTTACAGGCTGTGAAGTTGCTGTGATTATCATCCTTTAAAATTGGATATATATTGTCTGCTCTTAAGTATCAGCTCATAATTCAAATAAATCCCATAATGAGTTTGTTATATAACAAGATAGATCACTACTGAAACTGGTCTTCCTCTGCATGAATGGGCCCTGCGCACTTCAGCTCCCTCCCCACCTGTATTCTTGTTTCCTGCTCCCCGCTGTGAGGGGCCACTCTGATAGGTCCACAGGGTTAAAGGGACTGGCCTGCTGGGCTGCAGCCTCTCAACATATAAAGCCAACAGCTCTCACTATCAGAGTAAACAGCCGCCACACGAGGCTTAAGGGGAACCACACAGTAGATGCGCTTTTACGCATGACTAGGTGCTTTTGATTTTACGCACGGCGAGCCATTTGTGCCTCACTTGGCACAGCAGAGTTTTTCGTGACCATGACTCTCTCCAGTGAATTTGAGGCCTCGCAACACGCCGCTTTGCCCACAGAGGACGATGAGATTGACATAGTGGGCGAGGATAAGCCTACCCACGGACGTTTATATGGAAACGAGTGCTCCACGGACGCGGGCTCCTCCGCAGAATCTGGTGCTGAATGTGACTCCTCAGAGCCGGACTCGTCGGGGGAGAGTGAGAACAGTTTCTACCCAGACGCACAGCCTTCCAGGAAAGCCCAGAGCAGCTCGGTGAAGCCTCCCTACTCCTACATCGCCCTCATCACCATGGCCATCCTGCAGAGCCCGCTGAAGAAGCTGACGCTGAGTGGCATCTGCGACTTCATCAGCAACAAGTTCCCCTACTACCGAGACAAGTTCCCCGCGTGGCAGAACTCCATCCGGCACAACCTCTCCCTCAACGACTGTTTCATCAAGATCCCGAGGGAGCCTGGGAACCCGGGTAAAGGCAACTACTGGTCCCTGGACCCAGCTTCGGAGGACATGTTCGACAACGGCAGCTTCCTGCGGCGAAGGAAGCGCTTCAAGAGAAACCAGCCCGAGTTTGGAAAAGATGGACTAATGTTTTACTCCAGCATGAACTTCCAGCGACCGTATGGGCAGCCGTACTATGTGCAGGGCCAGGTGAGCCCCCCACCCACCACTTCTCTCCGGTACATGCCCCTGCAGGAGGGCATCATGATGCCTCCCTCCAACTATCACCTTCTACCACAAACTCTGAACAACCAAGGGAAGTGCAGTGGTGCCAAAGACTTCAGAGTGTGCCCAACAGAGCTCAGTGAGCCAAAGTCGGGCCCGCAAGCCAAGTGCTCCTTCAGCATCGACAGCATCATCAGCAAACCCTCTCCCTTCGTCTCTCAGAACCCGAACCCACAGCAGGGCCCGCACAGCGTGTACGGTCACCTCATGTCGGGCCCCTCATGTTTGGTCCCGACGCTTCTGCAGGCCCCCAGGACTCCTTTCTGCCCTCCTGCCATGCTGAGCACCGCCGCGTTAATAAACGAGCAGCTCAGACTCTCCTACCCTCGCTGCTGAAGACTGAACTGGGCCTTTGTGTTGGAGTCTGCGTGGAGACGTGTTTCTTAAAGAAATGTTTTAATTGCATGATATTTATGTGAGTTGACATTCAAAGTTATGTCTTAAAAAGAAGAAGTGAGTGTAAATAAGATGAGTGGTAATATATTTGTGAATCTCGCTCCAGTGGAAATCCTTGTCTATGAACGTGTTTTTTTATTTGTTATTAAGGTGTCAAAATAAATGTCTTGAAAAATACGTACAACGCTTTCTGTTTTAATGTCTCTCACAAAAGTGTGCAGTTTGGGTGCATGTATGACAAAAACAACAATAACAATAATAATCCTGTCGATTTAGATCTAATAACTGAGACAACAAAACCTAATTAAAAACTACTTTTCCCAACCAATAACTGCACATGTGATCTCTTAATATAAAGGTGCAAACTTTCTTATTGAAATTGATGTAGTCATTTAGTCAGTTATAAGATTGCTCCCTTTTCAAAATAAAGCATTTAAACATTTTTTCTTTTTAACATGAACAAAATCTGGATGTGTAAAAGAAGAAAATAAATATGTGCCATGTTTCAGTTTCTAAACGTTATTAATTTGAAATAAGTCTCCAAAACGTTCATTTACTACACGCCATGATTAAAAAGAGAGAAATATTTTTCTTAAAGCTAAATTTTGAGTTTCATGTTATTTCAATATTTCAGAAAAAATGTTTACACATGTTGTCATTTATTATTTAGGATCTATTTTTCGAAGAATAAAACATTGAGGCTTTTCGTGATTCTTCCCCAAAAAAGTTCAGTTCTGTCTTTCGGCCTCAAGGTTGCGCTGTTCACCAGAAGACTGGAGCAGACGTGATGCTGATCTGATGCTGACCTCGTCTTCTTCATTCTGTGAGATAATAAACTACAAACTGCAGTGTCATTGTTTCAAATCTTTTACAATTTATCAAATAAATCAAATATATAGTTTGTGCAGGAGAGGATGAGTCTGAGAAACGATCCAGGCTGAACTCTCTCTCTGTGTCGTTCCTCACTTTTACACTCCAGTGACTGGCTCTCTACCCAGTCATGGCGCATGGCTCCACATACTGGGCAGTGAGGACGGCCCAGATAGAGGCAGTGTCCGGTTGCAGACTGAAACAATTCCCCTCGACCATCAGTCAGAGGTCTATTTCTGTCCCGAGGCTCAGCTGATTGTGGGCCTTGAAGATTCTGACCCTCCCTGATTTTTTCCCCTCACTCAGTTGTTCAGGCTTATTAGGAAAAGAGGGAGTTGTCCATGAGCAGAGGAGAGGGCTGGCTGTGCGTAAAGTTTGGCACTGAGGGATGCAGCTCTCCGGGTTGTCGAAGTGAGAACATTTGACTTTCTTGAACGCCTTTCCATCCCTTTAAGGAGCTGCTGTCACTTCGCTCTCTCTCTCTCTCTCTCTCCACAACTTTGAGTCTCCAGTCCCAACTTCAGCTTCTTTTTGATCGGCGTCCTCCCGCGGGCTCCCGACGAGGAGGATGGAGACGAGCCCCATCCCGGTGCTGACGGTCCAAACCGCCCCCTTCGACGACCAGCGGCCCGGCACCAGCGGGCTGCGGCGGAAGACGGCGGTGTTCGAGGGGAAGAAGAACTACCTGCAGAACTACGTCCAGAGCCTGCTTTCCGCCATCGACCTGCGGGACCGACAGGGATGCACCATGGTGGTGGGCAGCGACGGCCGATACTTCAGCCGAGCTGCCATCGAGGTGATCGTGCAGATGGCAGCTGCTAATGGGGTAAGAGGGGAGGGGGGTCTGCAATCGGAGGGGCTGTCACAGGCCTTCATTTGTGTCAGTATATCCCTCATCAACTCCTGCTCACTACCAGACAACACACTCCTCTGTTATTCTATTCTACTCTATTCAAATAACGTTTTCTATCCATTAGGAACTTAAAAGCCTACAGATATACCACAACAAAATATACACCATCCAGGGCAATCAGTGATACAAACTTTCAACTGTAAGAGTTATAGATAAACAATAAATTGTGAGAAAATCAATATATGGTGTTAAAATCAATAGATCACCTGTTTTTGTTGGATGGGAATAAAGGCTTAGTTTCTATACATGCCAAAAGAACCTTTTATCCGGATGAATAAAAGTCACCATGTGGGCCATGACAATAATTTGTCGTGGAAACCCAATTATCAAACTCCAGGAAAGTGATGAAGCAAAGTTAGTTGGGTCATTGCTTAAATGATCCTGCCACAAGGATATTTATCAAAGTTGCATCAATGGAAGTATCACAGTTTGGTTTCAGGATGTCCTGTATTTGCTCTGCTGCAGCTCACCATGGGAGGACACCTATTGCAAGTTGAATCTAAAGGGAGGCAAGATGAATACCAGGGTCTCCCCACAAACTTTACCTTTTAAGGGCAGTTTTTAAATTTGTCAGATGAAACATAGAGAAGTGAAGAAATCCCTCTTGGAATTAAATGATCACATTTTATTGACCTTGTTCAGAACTGGGGATTAACACCCAGTATGAGGTGGACAATTCAAACAAATTGTAAATGGTCTTTATTTGCATTATGCTTTACACTAGAGTTTTGCTGCTCACCCTTTCATTCAGTGCATCTATCACACATCACTCACACTCTGCCAGGACAGAGGTTCAGGGTTTCGTACACTTTGGCATGCACCCTGTGATCGAACCACACAACCCTCTTACTGGTGCTGGACCATCAGCTCTATCTCCAGAGCCACAGCCGGGCTACAAGTGTGAATGCACCAAAGATGCCGGCACCTTGTGAAGAAATGTCACAAGAGGACCTTGCTCTGTATTCAGGGCCCACAAGCCAAACTAGGTAGAGTGATTGTGAGACTGGTTTATGTAGATGTCTCCACTCCGTCCTATTAGAACTTGTCACCCATCCAAAAAGTGAGTGAAGTCAAAGTGTCAGCAGCAGATAAATGAAAATAGGAAGTCGGGAGTGAGAGACACAGAGAGGAGGAAAAATCCCCGCAGCTCATTTAAAACGCTTGCTCCGAGATCTCTGTGATTGGTTTGGACAGGTTCCAAAGGAAAATCTGAAGGGGATATAATTTGTTTTTGAGATCGCTCCGCTTTTCTGCCGGCCCAGCTAAACGTCTCTTGACGTGGGTCTTATCGGCAGTTCCATCCATCCGGCTCTATTTTCCTGCCGACGTGTGCCCCCTCCCCTCCCTGTTCCATCTGTCCTGGGCCAAACTGCCTGCTCTGGGGATCCCCTGTTTCATGGCACTGAACCAAAAGCCAGAACAGGGGGGAAACGGTGCAGATAACCTCTCCCAGTATCTGATTTATTCTTCTTCCAGTCCTGCAACATGCGTAAAGGATAATACGCTGACGTAACTAGAATGCATTCCTCTCCTGTGAGCCACACTTTCATTTAATATAGCTGATATCCAAGGGCATTATGGGATGCCGGTGGTGTTACCACTTTAAAAGTAGCATATAGTTTATAAATGGAGAGTGCAGCTCTGTTAGTGGGGCACCCTCGAGGGGCAGGCGATTAGCTTTTTAAAGCAGGACGTCAATTAGTCACCTGCAGAGTGACAAGGTGCTTTGGGCTGGGGATGCTTAGGGATACAATTTTTACACATTTTTCCATTTACATCATTTGACACATCCAACCTCTGAAGATAGTGGAGCCTTAAACTTTCAACTCATAAGACAGTTTGAGCACCTCTGATAACATTGTTACAACGCCCTGGGATGATGTGTAAGCTCCCTGATGTCTGTGCCGTGCAGATTGGTCGTCTGGTGATCGGCCACAACGGCCTCCTGTCCACCCCCGCTGTTTCCTGCATCATCAGGAAGATCAAGGCCATTGGTGGGATCATCCTCACAGCCAGTCACAACCCCGGAGGCCCCGCTGGAGACTTTGGCATCAAGTTCAATGTAGCAAACGGAGGTGAGATAGAGTTTTACTTTCTCCATTTGGTTAAAAAAAATCATTATATGTCTGTAGAGTTTACAAATATCTCTACTTTGCTGGCAGGTCCGTCCCCGGATACGGTGATGGACAGGATCCACCAGGTGAGCCGGACACTGGAGGAGTACGCCATCTGCCCCGATCTGCGCATTGACCTCTCCAGGCTGGGGAGGCAAGAGTTTGACCTGGAGAACAAGTTCAAACCTTTCAGAGGTAGCTTACTCACTTGTTCAGTTACACGAACAAACCCATTGGCTTCCGGCTCTAAGCTCTTCTCTGTGTTTCCAGTGGAGATTGTGGACTCGGTCGAGGTGTATCTACAGCTGCTGAGGAACATCTTCGACTTCACGGCCATTAAAAGTCTCCTCACTGGACCAGAGCAGCTGAAGATACACATAGATGCAATGAATGGAGGTGAGATAGTTAACCGTCCCATTATTTAACCCCTGGTCTGTTGTCATTTGTTAGTTGGTCAACGCCTCCTCTCGTGTTGCAGTGATGGGCCCCTATGTGCGTAGGATCCTGTGTGATGAGCTGGGGGCCCCTGCTAACTCAGCGGTGAACTGTGTCCCTCTGGAGGACTTTGGAGGCTGCCCCCCCGAGCCCAACCTGACGTACGCCACCACTCTGGTCGATGCCATGAAAGGAGGCGAGGTCGGCTTCGGGGCTGCGTTCGATGCCGATGGGGTGAGACACCTGCCCTTCATCTGTGTGATGCTCACAAGGGATTTGAGCGGTGACTGTTGCACTTCCACCCACAGAAATTGAACTGCTATTTTAGTTTGAAGTTTTTAGTTTGAATGTATTGTCTTTCCATTTGTTTGTCTGATTTTATGTCGTACGGGTGAACTAAAGGCAATTTACGGCCCATGGTGGACAATAACGTTCTCTTCATTCATTCATTCATTCATTCATTGTCATCTCACCCATCACCTCTAGTGGTATTGCTGTCACTTTAAAGTCTTTCTACAAATCCCATCGCGTCCCATCAGAAAGGTCCCTTATGTTGTCAAAGCTATGAAGACTAAATCCAAGTTATTTAGAAGCCGCCCACAGAGAGAGATCTATTTATTTTTTATCGTTTTTTTTTTGTTCATTGATAACAGGAAGAAAAGCAATGAGAGCTGAATAATACTTTAACCATGGTGATCAAACAGGCAGTTCACTTTTTCCACACTGTCATCCAATAGTCATTTTGACTGCTCACACACACACACACACACACACACACACACCCTTTGCTAAGTAAATTAGCACAGCATCAGGAGACTTATGTCATTTCTGCTCTGTTTCTCCCACAAGGATCAGTATCCTCTCTGTCATTAGGGCCAGTGGTTATAATCGTACAGGGCGAATGTGTCTGTTACATTATACTGTCACTGAGGCTCATACTGTCCCATGTTTAACCACTGATAGTGACATGGAAGAGACTTGCAGTCATAATGTATTGATATGATTCATTTAATCTACATTATACATGTATTAAGTTACAACTTTTTTGTATTTGCTAACCGTTATATTTTCCCTTAAAGGATATGAATGGTGTTATTTTATATCGGTCCTACTGTCAACTACTATTTAGTCTTAAAGTCTCTGTTCATATTATTCCATGTTAAGGACCGGTACATGATCCTCGGAGAGAACGGCTTCTTCGTGAACCCAGCTGATTCAGTGGCCGTCATGGCTGCCAACCTCGCTGCCATCCCCTACTTCAGACAGCATGGCGTCAAAGGCTTTGCCAGGAGTATGGCCACCAGCACCGCCCTTGATAGGTACAACACACAGACACACACTATTAGACTATGAGATCACATGCACGGACACACATGCACACATTTACTCACCGCCTATAAATATTGTGTGTTATGTAAAACCAGAGCCGAGCGGAGGGTGCTGAGTGAGAGGATGTGTGCACAGCTAAAGTTATCCTCACTGACATTGTTCCAGACGGAGGGATCCCTTGCACTGCTCCCCCGCTGTGGCTTCAACAGAATGCTCCTCGAGGGTAGCAGACGTTAGACACAACGAGGGAACCAGAGATCCACTAGTTCAGACTATAGTATTTGTATTTATAGAATATGTAGCAAGTTGAGTTAGATCCAAGGAATTCAGATATTTAGTTTCCTCCATAAAATATCTCTATATCAAAATCCGTTGCATTCAATTATTCTCCATTTAAGTAAATAGAAGTAGACTTCATAGAGCGTATCACCTGCAGACTAATATAACTATTCAAACCAACTCCTTTGGACCTCTTTATCAGCATTTAAATACTTTTATCCCTTTTGTACAGACTGAATAATGGAGACAATTCTGTGCAAACAACAACATCCCATAAGCATTGGATTGTAACTGTTTGACTTAATCAAAGTTAATTTTGAGGGGAAATATGAATTGTTTTCTTCATCAACACATTCCCTTGTCTATGGAGGACCATACATGACATAAGTAAAAATAAATAAATGTATAAATAAATACAGAAATAAATAAATAAATGAATAAATAAAAATGGAAATAAATAAATAAATACAGAAATAAATAAATAAATATGTTAATACCAAAAGAAATGTCAAAAGAAATGTCTTAAATATATTTTAACATTTATTTTTTCCCTGATACATTTCCTTTGCATTTGCAGTGTCCTTATGCTAATGAGAAAGGCGGGCCTAACCGCAGTCTCATGCAGGATTGGTCACAGGAGTGTAATGATCCAGCCCTACTACTTCTGCCTCTCAATGCTGGTGTCCAGTAGCTGTTTGCAGCGTTGAGCCAGTTCACACTTAAAATGAACTAGTTCAAGTTCAGAGGGTTAGTTAAGGTTATTTTTTATTGGGATGATTTAGCTGTCAGTAGTCCTGACTGTGAGCGTCACGTCTCGTGTTGTACTGAGCACAATGAGCGAGCCGAGAGGAGGAGGAGGAAACAGAAACTCCAGCTCGGTACAAACCACCTGCAGCTTCTGCTCTGATCATGAAGCCGCTGATCTCTCAGCAGATGTGACCAGAGAAACTCTGTGTTTCCACTGTTTCCACTGTTCCACAGAGTCACTAACTGGCTGTTTCACGGTGAAGTGCTCAGGTCTCAGTCACTGCCCGTGTCTCTGAGCGAGTGTGTGACGGGGCGCAGGGGCTGTGTGTGTGTGTGTGTGTAGCTCAGTTGACCAATCCTGCTCGAGACTGAGGTTAGGCCCGCCTTTCTCATTAGCATAAGGACACTGAAATGTGGAAATAAATAAATGTGGAAATAAATAAAAGTTGCAATAAAAGTGGAAATAAATAAATAAATATGGAAATAAGTTTAAGACATTGATTTATTTAATACTGCATTTATTTCCATATTTATTTATTTATTTCCACATTTATTCCAACTTTTATTTTTCGATTTCAGTGTCCTTATGCTAATGAGAAAGGCGGGCCTAACCTCAGTCTCGAGCAGGATTGGTCAACTGAGCCACACACACACACACACAGCCCCTGCGCTCCGTCACACACTCGCTCAGAGGACACGGGCAGTGACTGAGACCTGAGCTCTTCACCGCGAAACAGCCAGTTAGTGACTCTGTGGAACAGTGGAAACAGTGGAAAACACAGAGTTTCTCTGGTCACATCTGCTGAGAGATCAGCTGCTTCATGATCAGAGAAGAAGCTGCAGGTGGTTTGTACCGAGCTGGAGTTTCTGTTTCCTCCTCCTCCTCTCGGCTCGCTCATTGTGCTCAGTAGAACACGAGACGTAACGCTCACAGTCAGGACTACTGACAGCTAAATCATCCCAATAAAAAATAACCTTAACTAACCCTCTGAACTTGAACTAGTTCATTTTAAGTGTGAACTGGCTCAACGCTGCAAACAGCTACTGGACACCAGCATTGAAAGGCAGAAGTAGTAGGGATGGATCATTACACTCCTGTGACCAATCCTGCATGAGACTGCGGTTAGGCCCGCCTTTCTCATTAGCATAAGGACACTGCAAATGCAAAGGAAATGTATCAGGGAAAAAATAAATGTTAAAATATATTTAAGACATTTCTTTTGACATTTCTTTGGTATTACATATTTATTTATTTATTTCTGTATTTATTTATTTATTTCCATTTTTATTTATTCATTTATTTATTTATTTCTGTATTTATTTATACATTTATTTATTTATTTATTTTTTACTTATGTCATGTATGGTCCTCCATACTTGTCTACCCCCCCCTCATTCTAACTCTCTGCTGTTGTAACGAGATCATTTACTGCCATTGGATTAATTTCAAGTTTAATCAAGTTTGTGATTCGGAAACTAAGACTGCAGTTGTATGTCACTGATCCAGAATAGCTAAGTGTAAATGTATGTATGACCGTCTGTCTCTGTGTGCACATGCTTGAATGTGTTTGTGTGTGACTGTTAGTGTGTGTTAACGCTGGAGGATAATAAGGAAGTGACCTCACTAATCGTGGTTTTTCTCTGGGCGTCTCAGTTTCAAGGAAAAAATTAGGCCTAGGAGTGAGATGTTACATCACAGTTATTGGTCATCTCTGTCAGTGTTGAGACACTCCCTCACTCAGGCATACACACACACACGCACACACACACTGAGACACACATCGATTGGACACTGTGTGTTGTTGAGCTGCTCGTTGCCTAAAGCTGCATCTTATGATGTTGAACTCACCCCCATAACTGCCGCACCTACCTGAGTACACACACACACACACACACACACACACACACACACACGCACACAAAGGCCTTTTCATCAGTTCCTACTAAACTAAGTGCCTCCTTCATCTCTCTGTCTATTTTCTAAGCTTTTTTCCTTTCAGTATTGACAACAGCATCAATTTCCAGGAAGCTCTCACTTGTAATCTGCCGACGACTAGAATAACCCATTTTGATGTCTGTTTCAGATAACACCTGAAACACAGATAGTACTGTGCTCTAATAAAAAATAAGTTTTTCCTGTTAACCCAATTTGACCAGCGTACCCTCGGGTCAGCACATGGATGAAAGCTCACTGATAATGACTGACGCTGCAGGACGAGTTCGCTTTGTTCAACACGACATGTCCGTGTCTGCAGGCGTAACATCCAGAGCTGCATGTGTTAGCACGGTTTCAAGGAAGCCTTGAAGTACTCAGTCGTGTGGCGTTGGACCCTGGAGTCCGCCCAAGTGTCGGCCTTTTTTAGTAGAGTGAGTTGTTAGAGTGTGTGTGTGTGTGTGTGTGTGCTCAGTGTTTAGACTGAGCAGTCCTCCCAACTGTGTGTTTATGCATAGTGATGCAATCTGTGTTATAAAAGCCTTGATGAATGTAGTGGTGTGTGTACTGTATGTAGCTGCGTATCCAGGAGGAATAAGAGGAAAGTGAATTTGTCCTCAGATGTGCACTGGGAGGTTTGCTTGTGATTTGGATTGAGACGGATAGGAGGCCGGAGATCTGCTGTACCTGTGCAATGTCTCATTCTGGAGTGGACTGGGGATTTCTGTGTCTGTGCACCGGTTGCTTGTGTGAACACAGCATTGGAAGAGTGTGTGTGTGTGTGGGGGGGGGGGGGGGGGGGGGGGGGGGTCAGAGGAAGAGAAAGTGGGAGGGAAAGTTTGGTAAAGGAAACATCTGCCGAGGAGTGAGCCACCGCTGTGTTACCCCGATGAAGTCAGATTTTTAATAGTTAATCATTGATAAGTGCTGCGAGAGGGATCAAATGTCTATCCAGTTGAAATATTTATATATATTGTTATTAACTCCAGTTTCATAATGAACCCAAAACGTTTATATTTACACTTCTGTGTCCATATGCATGATTTGATACACCACAGCAACACTTCTAAGCAATTCCTTTTTTCCCCCAAATGGGTGATTAGATTTTTAACACACTTTGCCCAATCAGAAAATAAGAAATGATTAAAATGAGTTTGCATTCATACTTCAACCAATTTCAATCAGTTATCCTTTATTTTAAAGTATTTATTTAATCACCTCACATTACAACATAACACATACAGTGACTGCAGTAATGCCTCCTGTGGTTCGTGTATCCCTGTTTGGGATTCTTATAGAGCAGCAATGGAACCATACCGGATTTGTTCTTCAGTTCACGTCTAAAATATTTTAAAAATAAGATACATTTAAAAAACTGCAAAGTGCTGTCACCAGGCTGAAATACTTTGTTATCTGCCAGTATGTTGACAGGAGGCAAGACACAGGAGGTGGCCAAGTTAAACACTGACCTTACAGGCACACTTTTCCACTTCATATAATATTATTACACAATAAATATTTTCTTGAAGCAGCTTTGGAAACTGTTTTGAACCGATGTCAGCCTTGATACCGATTCTACAAAACACAATACAGCTATGACCATTTACAGAAATCAAGTATTTTGAGCGTTGGCCGCTAAAGCAACTCCTTCAATCTATTCAATTTGTGTTGTCCAGTGGGCGTTTGTGGCTCAGGTCGAGTGGAACTCACATTTCAATCCTAAGTAAAGATCCAGCAGTGCTGCGCTTTCTGTCTGGATGCCAGTGTAAAGCTCCTCAAGTCCAGGCTGCGCTCAGAGGGGGTGAGGAGTGAGGGCACTGGATGCTATGTTTGGTCAAATATCAAGTCAAGGCCAAAAGTGAGAAGTATACAGCTCCGCAGACAAAGAAAAACTGAGAGAGACAGAAGGGAGATATTTGATGAGTATAGGCGTGTGTGTGATGAGGATGATGGAAGGGAGACAAGTCACAAAATCTCCGTCTTCACTTTATGGGGGCAAAGCATCCAAATCGTTTCTAAGACAAACCCCAACTATCGTCACATGATCTTACAGTGTTGTATAAAACCTGTTTCACACAGTGGCCTCAGTCTCTGGTCGAGTTTTGTTCGATCCGTGAAAATACATGATTGTCTGAGATTGTGTTTGACAAATGAGATCAACTCAATACATCAGGTATTTTAAACGATGATATGTGTAAGTAGAAGCCTGATTGTAAAGTTAAATAAACATTTCGATGGACTGAAAAGCTGTTAATATTTTTTATTTTTTTATTTTCTGAACCTCACCTAGTAGTTGTTTCTACTCAAAGTGTTCAGGATAATCTCATATGTCAAAAAATGCAATAGCCTTACACCGGCGTAAGTGTAAGATTGTTTTAAAATTCTTTCATTCTTAAATTTAAAGGTACATTATTAAACTAAACATTCTTTTCACATTTCTTCTTTTTTGGCCTTATGACGATGAGTTAAGAATATCTGTGTTACATCAAATGTCTGCTCATTTCGATTGCCTTCGATTCTAAAATCTCAGGATGGTTTATTTGTTTAGTTTTGTTCTTGCTGCTTCTCTTTTTTTGTATCTTTTCTTTTTTAAATACTGGTGTCTTACAAGCCTGTTTTGCATAGTCTGCATGAGGCGATAATAAAAACCAATCAAATCCTTCAAAGACTGGATATTGAAGAGGGATCATTAACTTGCCCATTTAATGACAGTATTGAGGGACTGATTAGTAACAATTTTAAAAAGTCCATGTTTTCTCTGATGGCACATGTACATAATAAAAAAAGATGTCATTTTATTGTCTTCAGCTCTCTTTAGCCAAATTCTGTCTTTAACAAGCGTGAGAAAATCGACATCTTCAGAGTGGAGCTATGTAGCTTAGAGGTCACACCTACACACAAGGGGATTACAGCCCTAAATAGAAATCCTCCAAGTCCATCCCTCGTGTCTTTAGTGATATTCATGTGCCAAAATATTTCTGTTGAGAGCAAGGCCTGTGTGGAGGGAGGCAGCATCCACTGAGTCTCTCTGGCCTCAGACAGCGCAACAGGATTTAAATATGCATGTGTTTGAAAAGCCTAAATACTCTGTGAATGAAACTAATTCTTATCTTTGCATCTTTTCTATCTTTCTATTCCAACAACTCTTTAGTCTTCGGTTGTCTGTATTTCAAACTGTTGTTTTGTTTGACAAAGGTCCATATCGTTTATCCAAGTGTAGAAAAGTCTCCGCTGAACTTGCCCGTTGGCTTGTGCTTCGGTCAGCTGCAGAGTTCGAGCCGAGCTGGTGCAATCTCACAATCTCAATATTGTCCCAGTGTTAACAACAATTCAATCCTGACGCTTTTCGGCACATTGTCTGAACGTGGAGCGCTGGCAGGGTCAGGTTCCCTGCTTGTGTTGGCTGCGGACGTGCCATCGAAAACGTCAAACGCTCGTCAGAGGGCCAGAGTTCCTTTTTCTTTTTTTTTTTTGTTTGAGGAATTCCAGGCTTTCTGTTCCAGCTCTCGTTTCCCCCCAGGAGAACGAAGCGGGTTTACTCTTATTTGGTAATTTATCCCGTCCTCATGTAAACAACTGCACTGGGCACTGTGTGGGATTTATTTATGTGCATGATGACTGTGTGGACGTGTGCACCACCAGTTAAAAAACCTATATTGTGCTCTGAATTCCCATTGCATTCCACAGTAAAGGCGTTTGAGATTGATGTTCCCACATCTCTTGTTTCAGCTTTGTTGGGTTGATAATTTTGTCGACACTTTCCGAGTGGTGTCCTGGCAATTGTGTTTTTTTCCCATTTTGTGGTGTTTACTGGGGATTGTGGGTGATGTGGTGGAGGAGTGATCAGTGGGGAATGATAAGAGTTGTGCGTAACTGAACATCTCATTGATACAAAGTCCCTGCACTCCCTCCTCCTGTATCATCTGCTACACAAGATCCATGGATTTTCTCATATCATAATATTTCATCATTTGTAACCTAATACAAAATATACGTTTCTATGATTCTAATAAAGATCATGTTTTAAACAACTCCCCCCTGAAATATTGGTTATGAGTTGGTTGGCTCTGGAGGAAGAGCGAGGCTTCTTAATCGCTCTGTTCCCCCAGCCACTAAATTTGACTGTAAGTGAACCGCCGCTAAAAACGGTTCTATTAGATCATTGAACCATAACAGTAAAGTTATTTCATAATTAAAACCTGTGACGTCGTCAATAACTGTAGATTGCCTGGTCATATATGTAACGTTGAGCTGATAACGAGATTCCAAATCTTTTTTTTTTACCCTATTTCCATTTAAGTCCAGATGTGCCGACCCTCTTCTAAATATACACCCTCTTCTAATGATATTACGGTAATTCCATTATATCCAGTCGTATTTCTCTGTAAAGTTTGACACAAAGTTCTTTCTGCACCTTTTCACCCTCACCGGGATCTCAACACACACACGTGCGCACTCACACGTGCACTCCTCCTCCCCCCCATGGGCCGAGGTTCAAAGCAAACATCAGCTAAAAGGTTAACTCACTTTGTTCTCACTGCCTTCACCTTATTAAATTATGGGATGAGCTGTTGGCAGATCTCGCTCGTCACACAGCATTTGGTTTGCTTTATTTCAAAAGGTCAGGGGATTGTTTGTGAGCTTGTATCAGAACTGGGGAAAGGACATTAAAGTGGGATAAATACAGTGTGTGTTTTGGGAGCAAAAAAAAGTCAACAGCCCCTTTCAGCAGCTTCGTCTTTTGTCTCTCTCTTTCTCCCTGCCTGTTTTTTCAGGGTAGCCAAGGCCATGAAACTGGCGCTCTACGAAACTCCGACAGGCTGGAGGTACTTCGGGAACCTGATGGACTCTGGGCGTTGTTCCCTCTGTGGGGAGGAGAGCTTCGGGACAGGTATGATGTAGCACGCTCGCTCACAGCCCTGCACCCATTGAGACCGATTTGTGAATGTCATTAATACAAGATGGAAATATCCAGTGAATACAGAGACAGGGCAGCAGTAGTCTGTTTGCATGTGGTTAGAAGGTCACTGATTCAAACCCCTGGACCCCGGTTGGAAAATGTGAGTAGATGTATGTGACTGAGAAATCCCCCCCCCCCCCCCCCCCCCCCCCCCTGGCAGCAACTGTTGTTGAGGTGCCTGCAAACAGAGCCGTCACTGGAGGAGCGTGCTCGCCAGCAGCTGCTTCCTGAACTCGCAGCAGGGACTCAATGAAGCTCTCAAACAGCAAATGTGTCCAGTAAATGTTTCCTTGAAGTTAAAGGGAAATTGCTGTTTATTGCAATTCCAGTTTAATTTCGTTTGTACTGCTTTCAAACTCCTGACTTGTTCCTGAATTTACCTGGAGGGGCTGTATGGGAGAACATGGATGTCAACCTTCCAGTTAAATTAGTGAGTGAGCCCAGGTGAGAACACAGCAGGAAACGCAAAAAGTGAAGAAATATGAAAGAATAGAAATATCTCAGGAATAAACAAATTTAAACTCTAGTTATTAAGGTGAAATTCCTCGGAATGAGCGCCTGCATTATGCGGTTTGATGATCACAGTTCATTTCCTGATTCTGTTTCATTGAGCAGCAACAAAGTTGAGCCAGATTCACCTTTTAAATTAGTTTCAGGCTAATATATCTGAACAAAGAGTAAAAACAGTTAAATCAGATTTTCTAAATCACTTTCGTCCTCTATCCCCTTACTATACTAAAAAATAAATGTAAAGCCAACTCGTCTCAATTACCCCCTGGTGGCTGGCTGCAGTATCAATCATGAATCCTGCCTTCTCCATATTAATTGACAGGACATGGACCAATCTAAAAACTCAGAGTACCTGTTAAAATTGTTTAATTATGGGAATTTCTTATCATAATGATTTATGTTCGAGTTTTGTCCAGTGCTTTTGAATTGAATTAGTTATTTGTTATTAGTTATGATTGACAGCTAAGAGTCTTTGGTCCAGCGTGTGTATCAGTGGGACGGTGCTACCACAGCTCCTCCCCCCTGATTGTTACTGTGCAGACTCAGAGTAGCTGGCACAAGATGGCAGTGTTTGTATCCAGGATATTTTGGCTTCATTACTGGATAGTGGGAAGAAATAGTCATACATCTTTATATGTATATTAAATATCAATATTAAAATTGATGAACGGGTTTGTCGGCATATTATTATATGCCGATGATGATTCTCCTGCTGCTTTACTCTCAAAATGAAAACTAAAATGTTGGCTACCCTGGCATTTGTTTGAAATCATCTTCCCTGGTGAGTGAAATGTTGCTATAACAGAAAGTTTGACGTCCAAAACCACAAAAATATCATCTAAGTCATTATGAAATCCTAATTTTCCTTTAAAGGGGAAAAAAGTTCCCAGAATGTCTCTGTTCCCGTCTCGTTTGCACACTCGCCAGCCTGTTCCATTTGTAGAGTTGTGAGCAGTGCATCCCTGTAGCTGCAGTCAGAGTCATGTAATAGATGTGAGGGCTGTGACCCTGACTGCATGTGTAAATAATCCCCATTCTTCTGCTATAAAAGGAGACAGGAGCTCCATGAATCACCGCAACATGCGAACAGGCCTCCAGTGGTTTCTATGAATGCAAACGCTGCCACATATACACATACACAGAAAATATAAACTGCGCATTCACAAAGGAATCATACACATTCGCTCCTGCCCTCCCTCCACACCTGTTTATCCTTACCATACTCCTCCCACTGAGGAGAAGTGGGGGAAAAAGCTCAGCGTGAGAAGAGAACATTTTAAAATGGATGTGAACGGGACAGTAGTCAAGAGAAGCTTGTAGGAAAGTGAGGAGAGGGAGTCGGGAGAGTCCAAACATGAGCGGTATCGACGAGGAGGAGAGAAATGGAGGAGGCAGAGACGCAGGGAGCACGGAGGACTATGGGAGCTCACTCGTTGTCAGGCCATGTAAGGCCAAAAGCTCAGAGGGAGCCCGGAGCAGTAAATCATCAGAGCTGCTCCCCACTCCTGCTCCTCACTAACTCCTGTACGCTAATTCAAACGCACAGCAGGGATTATTGAAAATGGTAATGTGGCTACTTCTGTCAAACTTTGCTATGCGAGGGGTAACAGTACTCGGATAACGACATCTCTAGAATTTAAAAGTCACGCACACAGGTAACAGTCCAAGTAATCTGCACATGCACATTTCAAATATTTGAACAATGAGAAAAACCGAAGTAAGAAAAAACAGTTAGAATCCCAGTTTAAACCAGAAACCCTGATCTCAGTGCTATTGTAATGGTAGAGGAAGTTATGCTAGTGCTAACTGGGTCCTTCATGTCCAGGACCAGTCGCAACATAGTCAGACTGACCATCAGGGTTATGGCAACAAATGTGCCCTATGTCAATGGAGACAGTGGTCTGTAAAAACATCTAGAAGTTTTTACTTACCTCATGAAAGTCTTAACTGGTCTTCTTTGTGGGCCTATGTTGAGCTTTTTCTTTTGCCAGGCGGTTTCTCAGAGATTCATATGCTGATTGTGAATTCTATTTTAATTACCGTTTGACTTGATAATGATAATATAAAAACAAAAAAAATGTCTTATGCTACTCTGAAAAGATGGACAACATTGTTTTCTAGAGGGGTAATAATTTGATTTGTAGTTCATCCTCTGTTTCTGTATCAGACAAGGGGGAAACTGACAGTTTCCTAACAGCTGTATAATCCTGCAGCCAGACACAGACCTCTGAAGAGCACTTATTTTTTTACAGAATATCTCTGCATCCTATAAAAAACAGACATTATAATCTTTATGGTTTTCGTTGACATCTCAAACTCCGGTGATATAAAAGAGCTCAGTCGTTTTTTTCCACTTCAGGCTGATGCAGGGAAACACTGTGAACATTTTCATTTAATTCAAATGTCAGAGTGTCCCTCGACAGATATACCTTTACTGTGCAGCTGTCTTTGAGAACAGACTGATAGCTCCCCAATGAAGGAGACCGATAAAGGGTGTGATCAACCCCTCTGTTTGTGTGTATGAGTGTGTCTGTGTTTTCGGATAGGGATTGGAAGCAAACATTTCCAAGCCCAAGCATTCCTCCTAAACCTCTAAGACAATAAGTTTAATATCACTGTCATATCTGTGCATGAGCCAGGAGATGGTTAGAGCCAATCTGTCCAACGATAAGAAATATAAACCCATTTCACTATAGCCACCACATAACGTCTTATGTGTTTTAGGTGTTTTTATGCTAAGCTAAAATCAAAAGCTAGAGGGCTGCCTACCGCCAGTCATTTCTAAAACTATAATTTTTGTATATTGCACTAAAGTTAAAATGAGCACACAGCACAGTCATGGTTAAGAGTTTGTTTTTTTGTATATTTCTTCCACGTGCAGGTTCAGACCACATTCGTGAGAAAGACGGTTTGTGGTCGGTGCTGGTGTGGCTCTCCATCATGGCGGCCAGGAAACAGGGAGTGGAGCAGATAGTCAGAGAGCACTGGGCCAAGTTCGGACGCAACTACTTCTGCAGGTAAGCAGCTAAAGAACATCTTGCCTCTTCATTGGTTTAGATCCTTGCATATCTTAAATGCACGTAAACCTACAAGGCCCGTGATTGGCTTCATCAACAATCCTTTTCCCAGTAGTATCGATCCCATTTATTCCTACTGACGCAAAAAAAATATCTTCCAGACTTTCACCTTCACCCATTTCTTGCCACTTGCTCTTATTTGAACCCCTCCCCTGGGAGAGGAGGCCAGTGTTCCCACTGACAGTCGCATCAGCTTTTTCTATTCCCACAGAGGGCTTTTCCAAACTGATGCACATTTCCCACAACACATAGATGGACACAGAGTTCAAGCCAAGCAGCAGATGGTAAAATGTAAAGTGCCTGATTCTGGAGAAGAGAAGCTGCTTACTCGACCTTGAGAAAACACTTTTTAATTTATAACAAAGCTTTCCCTGGTCAACAGCAAGGTTTTCCTCACTGGTTTCTAGTGTTGGATATGGTTTTCACTGCCTGTGTGTGTGTGTGCGTTTGCCTTTTGATTATCAGATTTGACTACGAAGGCCTGGATCCTCGTGCAGCCTTTTACTTTATGAGGGATCTGGAAGCAGTAATCTCAGACAAAGCATTCCGCAGCCAGAAGTTTGCTGTAGGAGAGCACATATACAGCGTGGAGAAGGCCGACAACTTCGAGTACATCGACCCCGTGGACGGAACGGTGTCCCGAAACCAGGTCAGTCTGGGAAGAGCTCGGGGAAGGAATGTAAACGCTGCACGTTACATGACAGAGTTAGGCAAGTAGAAATGAGTGGGGAGGACACAAGGTAATACAGTATTTTAGGTTTGTACTGATCAAATATCCCAGATTACTAACTGCAAGAAGACTGGGCTTATTAAGCAGATCAGGTATCCACATTAAACACACTTTTAGAGTCACTGTTATTGTTTCTCATTCAGTCATGAATTTTTGCTCTATAACAACCTGTCACTCCTTGTAATTGGATATAAAAATTATTCCAGTGAGTCAAACTCATGAAGTGACGTGCACAGATTTACAACTTGGGCAGAAGCTTGCTTCCCTGCAGTATTTCCAAAATAGTCAAATTGAACTCCAGAGAAGGGAATCGAACAGAAACATGTGTCAATCTGATAGAAAGATATCAGATTTAAGTCGCTGCCTGAATTCTATATGTGAAATGTGTGTTCTTGTACACAGCAAACTACTGCTGGGATATGTGCTACCCCCTGGATGTTACATTCAAGTTGTACTTACCACTAAAAAGGAAACCGTTTCTTACAACTAGGCTGATATGAGCATAAGCCTATTAGAGATAAATCATATCCCCACTCACGTCATGTAGTTTGTTCAAGTTTATTTGTCAGCTGATCGATAAGAGATGGTTAGAATTGTAAAAATGTACATTCTATGTGTTAATGTATTCACTAGAGGTATTCACATTGTTTTAATACTAATAAGTAAAAAGGAACTGATCCAAACCTCAATGGCTCAGTCCCACATTTAATGAGAAAAGAAGCATCCTGATACGTTCTGAGGTGGTTTGCTGTGTTCATATCATATCAAATGAAGAGTATACACTAAGGCCGAGGTCAGTTGAGTTCAACGAGCTCAAAGTAATTCAGCCGTCAGACTCTCAAATCAATCATCCATTTTTCCACAGACCCCAGATCTGTAGTAGTTTGGGTCAAACCAGAAAAAATAAATAGAGTTGGCCTGGAGATCTGGTTCATATCGTGTCTCGTCCGCCCGAGGAGACGTCTTATCACACGGTCTCTCCATCTCGCTCTCGTTTACACACACTCACTCGTTCATCAGCCTCTCGTCAAGCAGACCACCCACGGAGCATCAGAGAGGTTCCATGTTTGGACATGATAGTCTATCTTTCATGTTGCACCATAAACATATTTTTACAAACACACATCACACATACAGCACCGCACCCTACACACAGATACACACACACACACAAACACACACAGACACATGCACTGATAACTCCCCCAGTCTCTATACTCCCTCCCTCCCTCCCTCCCAGTGAAGTTCACCCAGCTGACTCCTTCTGTTCTGCCCACAAATGTGCGGAAACTCATTCCTGGCGTCAACACTTAGCCCGCGCCCCCCCGCCTCATGCCACAGACACAGACACATGCACACATGCTGGACTGGATGTCAGTTGTCCATGTGAATGAGTGTCAACACATGAGCGTCCTCTCAACACCTCCACGAGTTCACACTCTGTGTTCGTCGGCCACTTTGTCAACTTGTCCTGCCACAGCTGACACATCGCTGCTCTTCAGTCCTCATGTCCACTGGTTACCAGCAGCTCCACAGCTAGTTTAGTCAGTCCCCCCCCCGAAATGTGGTTTGACGTCACTGGTAAATCCTCAGTCGGCCCAGTGTGTGTTAGCACAGCGCACATTCCTCCCAGGACAGAATTATATCAGCTGTCGTCTCACTTGCAGTGGCTCCACCGCCAGTGTGTTTGAAGGGGGGGGGGGGGCTCTGGCACATGGACACTAACACATATACACACAAAGACAAAGTATGTGGGTTTTACACAGCAGTGGCATGGCAGCTTTTGCAGTTGGCTACTGAATTATTTCTGTATTGTCTGCATATTGATGGATGGACAGACAGATGGATGGATAGAAAGCCTTGTCAGAGAACCTGTAAGACCTACAGACTATTTATTGATGGTTATTTTGCAACACGTGTTTCAGCTTGGGCTATTTTATTGAAAGATATGAAACTCTAAAGTTATGTTGATCATACAGTTTGTCTACAGTCTGTTTCGTCTACTGTTAACATGGTGAAAGTAAGTCTTCAGTTTGTTGATCAAGTTGAGCAAATCGTCTTTGTCCTCAGATAAACTTCAGCAGTGGTTGTTTGGTCACTGGGTCAAACCGTGGGTTCAAATCACCACCGGATCATTTCGATAATTCGATTTTTTTGTAATTAATTTGTTTAATTTGAGCAGGATTACACAAAAACTACTCAATTTGATTCCCATTACACTTTTTGGAGGGGTGGGGCGAGACCCATCAAATACTGGTGCAGATCAGGGGGTGGACCAATGATTCATAATTTTTTGTGTGTGAGAGAATGTTTTTTCAACTTTATTTGTTGTATTTTCAAAGAATCATACATTGATCTTTATGGAATCAGACATGTGTAGTGGACCGCTCTTTATGATTCTGTGCAATTTGGCGCAGATCCAAATAAAAATCTGGATTATAGTGGATTTAATTGTGGTTTCATTATGGGACTGATCAGGCTTTGGCGGCTTGAATTTTGATTTAAGAAATGCAGTTTTCTTAGTTTTGCCTTTTAGCAGACAGACAGACAGACAGACAGACAGACGGACAGACAGAAGGATGGACAGACAGACAGACAGACAGACAGGCGGATGGACATCTCTCATTATCACTGTGTCTCTCTCCTCGTCCAGACTCAGACATGGAGGAGGAGGAGGACGGCGAGCGGTCCAGAGTCACTTTCCCTTTCAGTGTCATGGTCTGTAAACAATGTGGCTGAGTCCCAGTTTGAAGACGTTAACAGCTTTTACTCTGAGATGAGATCACTGTCTTTTTTTTTATTACTTGTGTTTTGGAAACCTCTTGTTCATGGTCCCCTACTCTTTTCTTTTTCTCAAAACACATCTCTGTCTTCTCCCCTGAGCTCGTCTCTAATGGGACGAGGAAAGAGGCGCTGTGGAATCCAGCACAGATAAGAGTCATCTCACATTCATTAGTCAAAAAGCCTTATCTCCCTTACGTCAGCCGGCGAGAGCTGTGGCTGGTTACCCCCGACGCAACCATATCCTGTTTTTCCTGAAAATATTGAGGTCGGGGTCAAGCACTGAGCAAGTTATCGAGGTTATGGAGGCACAATAATCATGTTTCACTGGTTTGGTGGGAAATCGTCTCGAACTTAATGGAGGTGAAGTAACACTTGGGTCCTGGCAGAGCTGTGACCTTATATAACTTACTAGAAAACTCTGGTCTGGATACAAGGACTCAGGAGTTTACACTGTCAAGGAATCCTTTCTCACCACTGTCCCAGACATACACACAATGTCAGTGACATCTAGTGGATATGTTTGGTTACTGCATATCAAATAAAATGTCCTGTGTGAACGATGCTCCATTAATGGCTCCTGTCTGTTTTTGACATTGTCCCCAATTTGACTAGTTTCCTGTTTAATACGAGTGAATAAATGTTTTTATAATTTCTTATATTCAAAGATTTATTATGTTGGACGAAGCTCATAATTTGGTTGAGTATTAAATTAAATATGGTTTTATATGCATTATTCATGAGATTATTCAGTTGATCCTGTTAGTGACAATATAACAAGTCCATGTACAGAATTTCAGAATCTCTTCATTAATTTAGAAATATGTTATTTTGTTTATTTTCATTTACCTTGATAGGAGTTCCTTTTTGGTTTGTGAATTAGGACATTGCTTGTCTGAAGAATTAAATAGAAATAAAATGAAATAAAACTGGTGTTTTGTATTTTTAAACTATAACTTGGACACTGTGCAGCTGCCTTTACTTGGGATTTGGAAGACTGGGTAAAACTAATACATGTTACTGTATATCCCGGTTTGTGTCATTGTACACTGGTCCAGTGTACAATGACCAGCTCTGGTAACTTGTGATCTGCTCTAGTCATTCATTTATAACATAATAACTGTTGGTGAAATCGTTGCTTTGTGTGTTTCCAGGGTTTAAGGATCGTCTTCACCGATGCCTCGCGCCTGGTGTTCCGGATGAGCGGCAGCGGTGGAGGAACGGGCTCCACAGTGCGCATCTATGCTGAGAGCTTCGAGAGAGACCCTGAGAGACACAGCAGAGAGACACAGGTAGAGAGGGGACGGGACAGTGTGTCTGTCCGCGTGTTCTGTTTGACTTTAAAGTCTATATATATACTGTTATGTGTACATATATATACAGTACATATGTCTTTAGTTGATCAACCTGTAGACTGTTTAGGACATTACCATCAAGTGGTTATGGTTGTCGGGACAGGTTGTGTACATATTTTACCAAAAGACAAAAAGAACAAACAAAGGACAGAAAGTTATTTCTAACCTTGTGTCTTAAATAAATGCTTTACTATCAAAATTGTATTCCAGCACTGTTTATACGTAGTAGATATATTTTTCAACTTAATTTTGGGCAACAATATAAATATTATAACCATCATTTTGACAGTGTTTTTGTGTGTGTAGCTAATGAAAAGCAGGCTTTATTTACTTAGTATTGACTGTGACTGCGTAGCATTCCTCTGGCTTATTTCACCTGCTGCTCCTTGTCTTCTGGTATTTCCCTTGTTCCCCTTGTGTGACCTCCACGGAACCCTTGAGCAATCTATCATTGATATTAGATCATGAATAATAAAATCATAATACATTCATATCATCTGTCCCTTATCCGACGCACATAAATCACCAGGGGACATACATGATTAGCCAACATGCTTATTAGGCGAGATTAAAAAAGCAGTGCGGATACGTTTTTATATATATAGCTCTGCAGTGAGCAGCAGAAATTTCATCCTTGACTTCCAAGTAGTTGTGTTTGTATGTATTCCAGCACATGACCCTATGTGCAACGAAACTAACATCGTGACACAAAACTACTGAGTCACGTCAAATAAATCCTTCTGCAATCCTGCACAGAGCACATAAGCAAAAACTTCCTGTCCTGCAATCTCTATGAACGAGTGATCTGTAACAAGTTACGGGAACTGGTCGACACACGAGGCCAAATCGCCTCTGTAAATTTATCTTTACGTGCCTTGTTACACCGTTTTGATCGCATCAGGATGACACAATTCAAACTAGGTTACCGGCTCTGGAATCTGTTTATCTGCGTCACAAACTCACATGACGGCCACAGAGCACTGCATGTGTTGCTCTGCACAGGAAAACAAAGGTTTACTCAAAGAAGTTCTCAGCAGTAATTGTAATTTAATGAGAGGCTGGATGTAAAAGTTGTGCTGCGGCTGCTTTGAATAAAGTTTCGGAAGTTTACGAACTGTAAGATAATTGTTATAAAATCGATTATATAGAACCGCTGTCGGCCGTGAACTCAAGAAAATGTCTGGAAAATTGGCTCGGGTAGCAGGAGATTCTACAGGTCAGACACGTTCACAACAACAGGAGCATGTCCAGAACATTCAGGCG
Source organism: Platichthys flesus (assembly GCF_949316205.1). NCBI lineage: Eukaryota > Metazoa > Chordata > Actinopteri > Pleuronectiformes > Pleuronectidae > Platichthys > Platichthys flesus. Next base: position 9,413,584 of record NC_084947.1, read on the forward strand.
AGGGGCGGGACACGACAAATGTCATCCTTCCAAGTTGTCATCGTCGTCTTCCACCTTCATTGCTCCTCTTTTTCATCCTGAGATATTCTTCTGCTTTCGTGTTGGTTCCCTTTCAACATGCCCTCTCACTCTCACTTCCTGCACAACATGTAAAGGAACTTCATTAGTCAAAGGTTCAAACAATGCAAATAAAACTCAGGAAAACTGAGGAAAACACAAATCCTCAATATAAAAACAACAGAGACAGACAATTATAACTTGTACATTGTCATTTCTGAGTGCTGTGGTCTTTCAGATTTTTCCTTTAGAGCTTGAATCATGTTCCCGAAACCAACTGCAGGTAGTTTTAAAGAGAGATAGAATAGGCACTAAAGGTGATCACAGCTAAAATCAATGATGATCCAGCAGGGTAAAATTAAAATTGAGTAAACTTTATGATCTTAAAAGAAACACAGCCTAAATCTGTTATATGTATTGATCTTTTTGTAGGTGCTGCACAGCTAAATGCAGTTGAAATAGTAAAAATAGTTGAATAATGACCTGTGCGTCTCTCTGTGCAGGTGGTGCTGGGTCCTCTCATCGCCATCGCCCTGAAGATCTCCAGCATCCACGAGCGGACGGGACGCCGCGGCCCAAACGTCATCACATGAGCGAGCAGCAGAACACGCACACACACATGCACACGCACATTCATCCACCAGCTCACACAGACACCAATCCCCTCAAAGCTTCTCTGTAGCGTCAGTTTTCAGTTTTTTCATTTTTCCTTTAGTGGCGACTCAACGGAGGCTGCAGGAGTTTATCTCTAAAAAAGAAAAGGAATGCTGCACGCTATTATCTCACCTGTGTATTGACCACTAGTGGAAACCAGAGCCTGGTGTCTGCACCAGGGAGGCTATTTAATTATCTCTTGGGATTAATAGTGAAACATGCGTAACCAGCAAACAAGTTTCTGTGCAGACTGAGGATTGATTGTCTGGCCTCGCTTCAATCAAAGAGAAATTGTCCGTTTTGTAACTCACGCTGGTTTTTGTATAACGGTGCAGTGTTCACTTTTCATGTTGCTCCCCCCCCCCCCCCCCCCATATACATTATGTCACAGTGTATTTTTAATTTTTTTTACAACCATTTCATGCAGAAGTAATCATTTTGTCAAAGCGTAAAAATAAAAGCCACATTGCATCACAGCTAATACAACGTAGTGAAGGGACTTACAGTGTTTGAAGTGGAAGCATATCTCGCTGCATGAAGACGGGGAAGGGGTGGGGGGGGGGATTTCACACTCATGTTTACTGCCTGAGGAGCAAATGTAAAATAATGGCGCCTCAGCAAGAAAAGGAACGAAGGAGAGCAAGAAAAATATATTCTAAAATGATTTTACTCTTTTCCTTTAATTTGCCAGTTCAGGCCTTTGGGAATGCCACATAACCATATTTGAATATTTTATTTCTTTTTCTTTAAAAAAAAATCCCAATAAACTTTTTTTTGTGTGTCTAGCGGTTGCCTTTTATTTCTAATTGAATCAAACAGCTCTAATGGGGACAAATAAAAACACAACAGAGTGAGATATGTCGCCCTCGGGCATATTTTGGATTTTAATTAAATAAATTCCTCATAATTAAGAGCCCTGTGTTGTGCGGATACTTTGCGCGGTGATTGAACATCCTTGAGGAGAAGTGCTGGCTTGTGTTTGGCGAGTGCGGCACCTGTGTGGGGCCGAGTGTGGGAACCCGTGGAAGCTGTCGTGCGGCGATAAGGAACGACGAGGCTTTATCTTCATGTGGCCTGAATGAGACGCAGAGAGCAGATCTCATAAACACGCTGATTGCCGTCATTATGAGTTGAGGATGTGCCGGTGGATATCCAAAAGGATGTGTTCACTCAGACATTACCTGTCAGCCATGACGGCTGCTTTGTAATCGGTGGTTCTTTGTAATCGGTGGTTCTTTCTGAGGCTGGACGAGGAGCAACGCCACTTCATTTCCTTTTCAATTTGTTGCTCGGGAGACAGTTTGAGTTTCTGCTGAATTGATCCATGTTTCAGAGATTTGGGTTAAATAGGCAGAAGCAGAATTAGATGAATGTGTTACTTTTAAAGTACTTGGCCAATTTGAACAGTGTCATTTGTCAAAAATGTACAAACGTTGCACAGCAGAGCAAATTAATGCTCCACCAGTGTTTTTATTGCAGGGAACTTTTCAATTAAGCTGTCAGTTGTACTTCAGAGTACACCAGGTGTACTGTCAATTGTACTTCAGAAATTACAATTGACTCTGTAGTGCAATTGACAGTACTTGCAGACTTGCAACATCAGTCAAACACATTATTATATTACTTTTATTATTTTACCTCAGTAAAGACCAGTAGAAATATACAAAAAAGCAAATATTTTATTTAAAAAGAGTAAGACCAATAACCCTGTTTTCATACATCCACTAAAAAGTTAGTTTATCATATTATCTATAAATTATTCTGGCCACACTTTTAATGAGACTAAACTTATTTCACAAAGTCCAGATTGTCATCACCAGCTCAGTAAATCAGATATACTGTATATCTGTTGTTCCAAATACTAAATAGACAGTCTTCATTTCTACTTGACAGATCCTCATTTGGGAGGGGGCACCACTTTCACCTCATACCAAGAAAGGGTCGAGTTATAGATGCATAGTAGTTTGTATAGTTGTAGAATATATGCATATACTTAACTCAAAAGTGTGTGGTTGTTGGGTTGATTTAATTGTAGTAATGTAGTTATGAAGGCTAAATTATGAAGTGATGAATTGTTATTATATAAAAAATATCTTAGAGTGTAAATAGACATTATCCCAAGGTCGGCTAAATATTAGAGAAACATTTTGAGGACTTCTAAACATAAAGGAATGTTTTATTTCAATTGTGCACAAATAGGAACAATACAAGGCAGGTAAAAAAAAATATAAAAGTATTTCACATGTCCATCCATCCACCAGGTAGATACTTTTAAGGAACCACAGATTTAGAGTACATCAACACAGATCCACAGTTTACCTGAACAGACAGTTCTACTTCTATAAACACCTCTGGGCTGAAACAAGCCTGAGCAGTTTGTTCAGTCAATAGAGGTCAGAGGTTAAGAGCTGGACGTGGATCCATGGCACAAAGGTGATGTCAACACGTCTCTGTGGGCCATCGTTGGCAGCCGAGCCATCCATCGACTCGTCTTTTCAATTTTTTTCTGGAAATGGTCGACATCTCATCTCTCAGTCAGTGGGGGGGGGGGGGGGGGGGGACAAGGTTTATCCCTTCTGCTCCTCTGCACCCCCCTGTCCCTGCTGCTCCACCTGGCTGTAACGAGGAGGGTGCTCCCAGCTCCACGTGCAGTCCGGGGCCTTGGAGCTGTCCTGGCTGTACAGAGGAGGAGCGAGGCCCATCTCAACATCCACCTCCCAAGAGGCCCGGCCTGCCTGGGAGTCCTCGTACGACGGAGGGAAGGAGCCTGGTCTGCAGAGGAAGAGACACATGATTCAACCAGATGTTATCATCAGAAAAAGAGAAACAGAACTAATCAGTAAAGATATGCATTATCTGCCGTTCCAGGCCAGATGTTGAAAACTCACCTGAAAAAATAGATCGAGGGTTAAAATGAGATCAGACAGATGATGTGTGAAATATGTTAAAAGTTAAAAGTTTTGATGCGACATTTTTCCTGTGGTTTCCTCCACGAAGCACCGTTCTAACTTTACGTAACTACTTTTCTATTTCAACAGTTTTTTTATTAGAACTTTTATGCTAAATTTAATGAGATTAAACTTAAAAGCCCCATAAGAAATTGTTATTTCATTCGATGTTTTTCATTAAAGTCAAATTACAGTGTTGTCATTCTTATAACAATTACCTGTAAATGGTGTAGATTTGGATCTCCTGCTCAGGTGTTTCCCTCTGGTACATCTTGCTCTTTATGCTGTCATAGACGACCCAGAAGAACCCGATGAGGACCAACAAGAGGCTTGAGATGATCAGCATGTAGGCAGGGAGGGTCTTCCAGGTCATCTTCAACTCGGTCTGCAGGTACAGCAGGTGGACCCCGAGGAGCGCCAACCCACAGCCCAGGCAGTACAGGAGGAAACAGGCCAGAGACATCATCGGCCTCGTCAAATTCATGATCCCTTAACTCAATTGTCGTCTTTTTGCCTGCCCCTCCTTTTTTTGTGTCTTCTGATGAGAGATCGTGACAAAACCTTCAAAAGTCCCGATGACACTGACTTTCTGGTTGATCCCTCGGGACGATGCTAGAGTCGCCTACACTAGAAACCAGTCACCTCTTCAAATCTTAACACATTTGTGAGTTTCTCCGTCACCTCCCCGTGGAATGTTCCTCCCTCCTCGGTTGTATATTAACAAGGTTTTAATCTTAGGGGCAGAGGGATGAGCGAGGTCGAGCTGCTACAGGCAGACACATCGAGGAAATGCTTTCTGGCTCCCTGTTGCCTTTTGTCTTTCACCTTTGCAACAGTCAAAGACATCAAAGGAATTCATGACCACTGACGCTGTGACATTGAATAAAACTGACAACAAGGATTTCATTGAGGCATGGGTCATTCTTTCAACATAACCCTTCGATACAAAAACATGGGGTCAAAAGTGACCCGGGTCTGTTTTTATTTTCTATATCTTCGTGGTGTTTCAGGTTCTCCCTTGTTTTTGATCATAACAGTCATCAGGGCTCTTGTTGCTGCTCAGAGATCGTAAAGGTTTGATGAATCCTCAACACTCATATAAATGCAGAGTTTATCCCCTGAGTTTGACGATGTGTTGTTGCTTGTTGGGTTAACACACCCCTGCGCTCGATGCCCACATCAGATAGTGAACGACTAATAGGTCACAATCACCAAGTAACCAAGAGTGTCAATGGTGGCACTTGTCCTGTTCAGCAGTCTGATGCAACACGAGACCTTTTTCATAATGATGACGTTAGCGAAAACTGTGTGAGAAGATAGTGTATTTTCTGAAAACCTTATCTTCTTTTGTCACAGATGGCCTGCACCGATAGGCCACGGTGAGCTGGCCTATAAAAGAAAATAGAGGGAAGTCTAATAAAGAATCAACAACAGGAGGATGACATAGCAGATAATCAGAAACAAGTGGTCGCCTGTGCAATGCTCATCTGGGAGTGTGTTATTGCTCTCGGGGATTTCAGTGTCTGCCTCCTTAGAACAGATTCACTGTTGGTGAGAAATCCTTTTTCAAAGTGTTCTTCTGCACTCGTCCTCTAGAGGCTTGTTTTATTTGTATAAATTCACTGTATGCAAGCGCACGCGTGTGTGTTTATGTGCCCACGGCGGAGGAAGCAGTAGGTGGTCTGATACGGCCCTGTCTGCCAAACACACGCACACACACACACACACACACAGACAGGTATATGTATTAATTTAACCAAACTAAAAGAGAATGTACAAAATGTTATCATAATATATATCACTAATAGTATCAAGCACAAATTACATATTGTCTTTGTTCCTAAATTCTCCCTCCTCTCATTACCTGTGCTGTTTATCCTTTAAGGGCATAGGGTCGGCTGCAGGTTGCCAGCACATTGCAGGGTTGTAATGTAAGAATGATAATCATAATAATTTTTCCAAGTATTGAATATTTGGCCTCAGCCTCAGTTTAATGAACTCACACTGAACTTTTTGTTTGGTCAAAACCAATTCCTAAAAATGTGTTTCTCTGAAAATTGTTGACTCTAACACCAGGAGAGTAAAAGTTAGTAAAAATCTAACTGAAAGGTAACATGATGATGGCTATGGGTGATGCATTTACATATAAGTAATATTGTACTGTTGCAATATAGATGGTAGTTTAATCTATAACACTGATATTTTATTCTAGTTGATATTTTATAAAAAATTACATTTTACACAAAGACTTCATCTGTAGACACAGATCATCCCTCTGAACTGGAAGAGGAAGTATAAAGTGAATAGATTCAAATAAAGTGGAGATAGATTTATACTTAAATGCTGTACTTCATTCCAACATGGACGTTTGTCACTTGTAAACAACTACTAAATTCAATGTGTAATCTACTACATGTTCCAACCTTCATACCCCCCCCCCCTCCCCCCTCTCGGTGTCACACACACATGAACCTCTCACACACACACACACACACACACGCCTTCATATGGACCTCATTATTGAGTGATAATTATAGACAGAGTGAGACAGAGATCCATTAGTGGTGAGGGACGGACGAAGTGAAGGGCCGGTTATTCATTAATCAGCCGGACTCTGATGAGGAGCTGTCATCACCTCTGTCATTAACACACATCAGGGTCACACTGCACACTCAGCACTGTGGTCACAGAGTGTGGACAGTGAGGACACACACACACACACTCACAAACACACACACACACACACACATACATAGTGACTGGACATCAATTATCGGATTGTTTAGGCGATCGAGTCACATAAACATATCTGCTTGTGCTAATGCATAGGCAGTCGCAGTACCACGACAGGTCCAGTGGGGACACTATTGCTTTATTTTCCTCTCCAGTGCCAGCGGCTGTGGAGCAGGAAGACCTGCAGCACTGACTGGTTACAACTATTACAACATCTTTATCATTTATAAGTGAAACAATCTTTCCTCGTCCTCCATTACATCTTTTTCAGAAGTTGTTGATGCTCGGGCTGCACTCCCTCTGTACCTCAGTCACATGTGTAACTTTAATATGATCCATTCGGAGGTGCAGGCTCCATCCTGCCTGGTTCTGATAACCGTGATGCTCGATCATAAAAGGGTGGGGAAGGTTTTTTTTCTTCTTCTTTTATTCCACCCATTTTGTCACAGATTATAAATCTGCTCCGCTCCGGCTGTTGGAATAACATCTTTATACTGTAAAAAACCATCCACTTCACTCTCCAGCCCCGGTGTCATTTTATCATTCGGAGAATTCCAGATGATAGAGAAATGTGAACCATGTACGTTAAAAAAAAAACAGGCGTCTCAAAGGCAGCTCTGGCTCAGGGGGTGGAGTGGGTCGTCCACTATCCTGAAGGTTTGACCCCTGTTTCACCTATTTCGTGTGTGAATGGCAAAGACTCCGACAAATCACTGTATAAATACTGACCACTTACACTTGAAGGAAAAGAGCTGTGTAAAAAGTAGGAAAGGAGAGAGGGAAGGTTTTTGACTCAAACTTTCACTCTGACTCGGTGTCTTTTTGTCTCTTCCTCTAAGTGGCTCTCCCGCCGCCCTCATCACGTGCGTCCCCTGATGTCAGGCCTGCTCTGGTCTGTAGTGTTTCACTGCTCTTTCCCGTAGTGGCCGTATAAAACCTTGCAGTTGTCTGGACTCGGCCGAGGCAGTATGGGATCAATGAGGAGATCGATAGGGTCCCTGGGAGTCCTAATAGCCCTGTTGCTGCTCCCTGACTCCCTGCCTGCGCTGCCTGATACAGCAGCACGTCGGTGGAGTGGTGGTGCTGGTGGTGGTGGGGCAGACGCTGTATGTCTGTGTGTGATCTGAATGCAATCTATGACCCCCCCGCGGAGTCTATACTTACACTATAGTCATGATACAGCACGAATTGGGTCATCTGTGTTCTAATGGTGGAGCTTATGGCTGAGAGTGAAATGTACGTGGCCTTCCAGCGAGTTCACCTTCAGTCTCCATCTCCTGTTCCCTGGAAGAAACCAAGAGGAAGATACTGAAGAAAGAAAATAATAGCTTATAGTAGAACTTGTACTTGAAAGCGAGGGACAAAGTAGAGGTGTGCAAGGAGAGGGCGGTGGATGGGTGACACGTGGCACATCTAACTTTGTACAGGAGAGAGTTTAATTAAGTGTTTAAGTTGCCCTGTGATTCCCAAACACCATAACTGCCCTGCACAGATATTGAGTTGAGTTAGAATTGTCTAAAATTGACACTCTTGTCTGCCAATAGGATTTGATAACCTCCACCAAGGATGGGATATTTCCCCCCCGGTCCGTCTGCTTGTCTGTCAGCAGGATTACCCAAAAAAACTGCTGAGCGGACTGTCATGAAACCTGGTGGAAGGTTGGGACATGGGCCGGGACAGAACCCAATTTATTTTGCCATTGATACAGATGAAGGGGCGGATCCAGGATGTGTTTCACTTTCTTTACCAGTGGGCGTTTTGGAAACCAATTCCCCCAAGTAACGTTCCCAACTTGGGGTTTGTGACCCTCATATGATTTCCAGGATACATCTGAGGGATCGAGTCCTGATTGCACCAAAAAAAAAAAGGAATAATAGTTTTTTGGCTTTTGTAAAATCATTAAAGAAATTATAGTTTTACATCTTCATAATTCTGAATGACGAGAACATGAGTCTTGGGGGTCGGTTGCCGATCACAGACATATTTGACCTGTTAAAAAGGGTCAGAAATAGATAGAAGAACAAATGGCTCTTCTAAAAAGGTTGTAAATCACTGTCCTTTAGAGAATAATTCATGAAACTTAATGAAACAATCTGTAACTCTTAGAGATATGCAAACTACTGCGTGGCATCCTAATATTTGTGTCTTCTGCAGCTCAGAGGGGAGCTTAGTCTCTGAAGGCGGAGAAACACAACCCTGACGATGCCTCTTTGCAAACTTGAGACCTTGAGTCTGACTGATATACAGAAGTACTATTTCTCCAGATGCATTATGGGAACTGCCTGACCTGCTGTTTTGGAGCCTGAATCCTTCAAATCGATTGGATATCTCCGTCTCTACTGTATCAATTTTTACTGTTCCGGTTTTGAATGTCTTCAATGAACCCTCTGAACTTTTCATATTATAATATTAAACTGGATAAAGTCTGGTTTTACAGTGTGTTTTGCTCACTGTCCGCAAGAACCCATGAAAACACACAAACCAACATTGCATGAGTTCATCTCTCGACACTTTCTGACTCCCCCATGTCTGTGGCTCTCAGACCAAATCCAATGATTCCCTCCGAGGACATGAATCTTTATAAATAGATCACAAATATATATAAAAGTCTCAATAATTCCCTCTAACAGCGGGACACTGTAGTTTTTAGGAAACATCAGTCAAACGGGAGTAAATAGCACTTTGTCCTGGCTATTTCCAGCCACGGCTCAGCCAGTGCAGCGGTGCGTGGCTCAATGTGTTTTTAATAGTTTTTGGATGAAGGAGGTATGTGGCACAAATGAAAAAGCTCCACGAGGCATCGGATTTAAAACACTTGTTAACAGGATCAGTGCATGTTTCCTTTTCATCTTTTCACAGATTTTTTTTTGAAAACAAAACTACTTTAGTATTTGGAGTTATATTTCCCACGGAAATGATACCTAAAGTTTGCCCACATACTGTTTACACTAATGTTTTTAACTAGTATAGTTACTTTCACCTTCTGTCCAGTTTGTCCCGAACCAGCTCCAGCATGAGGTTCGAGGCTGGAGGCTGAGCTGCAGCTCCTTCATGTGATGCCATCGTCTGGTTCTTTTCTTCTAATGTTTTGGGTCATTATGTTGCTGTAGGACGAAGCCCTGAGCAACAATCTGTCTTCCATTGTTACTTGTCTTTTTCTCACTGTCCTGACAGCGATATAGAGCAAAGTGTGGTCCTAATGATGCATCCGAGGCTGGACAAACACAGTCCAACACTTTGTACAGACAAAGGGTTTGTGAGTCAACAGAGGTTAACGCTGCAGTCGGAATGCGTTTGCATTAACTCTCCTGGCTTCATTACTCCTGGCCATTTGTGTATTTGTTTGTTTGTTTGTTTGCAAATATAATTACTCAAAAATAACGACAGATTAACACTTGAGGTTTACTTTTTGTTGCAGCTTGCAACATTTGCTCAAATTTAAATAATAATTGGAACAATGGAGGTTTCCTCAAACCCTTTAAACCATAACGTTTTCTCCATCTCATGTTGGAATATATCATATTTATAACTTTTTCTCTTCTTTATTCTTTTGAATTTCAAATTTTTAATAGTGCTTTTTTCCATTTACAAATATTGTAAGATTCTTCATCTAAATACAAGATTATCAAATAAATGCAAATACAACTTAACGGGTGAACAATGAACAAATTTTTCTTGGATAAAGTTTATTCTAAAACGTAACATTTTGCTCAAAAACTATTATTACGGATGTGTCTGTGTGTGTGTTTTTGTGTCTGTGTCTGTATGTGTGTGAGCACTGTGCTCCTGAATGTGCACGTGTCACATCAGGGTTTAATCACTGTCACAGTTGTGTGTTGTGTGTGTGTACATGTCTGCCCTCAGGGTGCGGGCTTTGTCGGCTCAGAACTGACAATGTACAGACTTTAAGCCGACCTTAATGTTTTTAATGAACTGTTAGTGTCCCCGCCCAAAACACCAATTAGCCGTAAGTGTTTGAACAGTTTGAGCATATGGGTTTGAATTCAGCATGAGCGTCCAATTAAACTGGAGAAACTGCTTCTGTAGTTTTTGCAAATCTAAATAATTTTCTGGAACATATCATCCATCGATGACATCAGAGCAGCTTCCTGATTGGTCAAATGAACAGGATTACACTAACATGGTGTAAATATGACTAATTTCAGCCTAATGTTGGAAAAAAAACAATATAATTGCACTCTTAACTAATTTGCATTGGCCACCACTGAGAACACATTATTTCCATGTCTGATAAAACAGGAAGACATTTGCACATTTTTGCATACTACCCAAGATATATCTATGATTTGTAGCAGTGTATCTGTGTATCACATCCCTGTGCCTGCGTTGATATTTACACCCCGATGCTGTGCAGGTTCTCTCGCTGCGCCCACTCGAAGAATTTGTTGAGAAAAAGTACAATACATCAAGACTGCCGAGGCTCGCTGCTCCCCGAACGCCCCCGCTGGTTTCCCAGATTATCAGGCCTCACACCGGCGCCTCCGTGGTAATAAATGTGTGACGTCAGTGTGTCGGTGAGGAACGCAGCCACAACAACATGATTGCAGCTAAGTGGCTTTTGTTGTCTGAATATCAAGATTTAGGAGATCGGTAATCAGGAACAAGATTTCTCAGCTGTTGGGTCATCGCGGGGGTTTCCCGTATGCATCGAAAACAGATGGGGGGGGGGAGACCATAAATTTGCACCTGGAAGCTGCATTTGAGAAGTTAAAACATTCCAAATGTTGAGCTGTGCACCCAAATACTTAAATCCCATTGGAAATACTTGTATTGGAGTAGTGATGAGGCCTCTAGTATAAGCAGACAGTCTGAGTAACAGGACATGGAACAGCAGCGGGTGGGTTTCCGCTTGTGAAGAACTCCCATTACTCAATCATGTCGGGATCACTAAGTCTAATTAAACCTAGAGAACATACGCAGCGTAGAGTACCCGCACCCCCCATCCGACAAAATGCCTCTGCAGTCCATTACAGCCCTCCACCAAATAAGCCTGTGATCCCAGTCACACGCCGCACATACATCACATCACATATTGCGGATCGTGAGGATGTGAAGTTCAAAAGATCCGCGGCAGATTCATGTTGGGGGCAGATGTTGCGCCATATATCGAGAGTTCCCCCCCGCAATAGGCTCCTCCTGGGCAGGATGATGGGATGAAAAGGCCAGGGACGTCTTGCACGGGCCGGGGGGAGAGGCAATAATCGCAGCGTATAATTCAGGATAATGAAGGCTCCACCACTAGATCAGCCATAAAGAATGATAGGGGAGGCAGACAGGGAGCCGCTCATGCGTTTGACCTCCACTGGCATCCCTCCACCTCCTATAAATTTGTGCTGTGGTTTGACTTGGGGCGAAGGGAAGGGAAAGGAAGGAGGGAGGTGAAGGGGAGGAGGAGATGGACAGATGTAGGGGAGGAGGAGCGGGTGAGGAGGTGAGTGACGGGAGGAACCCATGATTTGGCTTCGTCTGAGACAAAGAGGTCAAATCTTCTTCTTCGGATATTTTGGAGAAATACCCTGAGACCACCGGGCCCAGAATTCACCTGAGAGGAGACGGAAACAGAAGAATGATGCGATAACGATTCACGTCATCCGAGAGTGACGCGCGCAAGCGTACCCAAAAATAAACCCCGGCGTCCATTACCGCGAAATGAGAAAAAACACTGAGCCGCCTCTCGCACAACTCTCTCCCACTCGGTGCGTCCCTCCCTCTCTGCTTCCCCTCCAGTTCATTGGTATGCAGGCGTTGTGGTGGTATATTGTGGGCAGACTGGGCCGCGCTGCTCTCCTCTACATGTCTGCTAAATGACAGTAATTATTTTCCTGGGCTGCAGGCGACTCATGCATGTTTTATTTCCACCTCCACCTCCCCCATCTGCCTGCATGGCGATGCATGGCACACACAGTGGTGGTATGAAAAACAAAAAAAGGAAAAAAGCTTAAAGCATTTTATTTCTCTCCATACCTTCCTATGGGTCCCCACTGGGTTCTCCGGCCTCAGTTCTTTTTACTGACGGGGCCTGCTCTTTTATGGCGCATGGGGGGGTTGTGCAGCGACTGACAGATGCTGTTAAGCTGGTCTCATGATGGTCCAGACACAGATAAAGACGACTAATGGTGGTATTGCGCACGCTGGCTGCTGTTGTAAGCATTTTGCCTCAAAATGGCCACCATGTTTCAGTTCAGGTTCAGGTGTCACTTGGTGTTGGGGGGAGGCAGTGAAATCTGCCGGTGCAGTTTCTCTTGAAGCTCCTGAACCTGCAAACAGCACCAACCACACCGTATGTATTCTGCTGTGACAGGACCTCCTTGTTGAACAATAGAAATCCAACCCTGTCAGAACTCAGTCAAGGTTGCCTGATGAATGCATCCCATTACGTCTGGGGAAGGTTGTGTTTTTCTTCCCTCCTCCCGCCGCCGCGGCATCGTGTTGTGTGTCACGCCGTCCTGTGACACGCAGCTCGTTTGGTGCGACTCGGGGGATCTCTAATACCCCTGCAGCTTTCATAATGAACATGTGGCTCCTCTCTCCTGGGCACAATTTAGCGTAATTCATAAGCACGAGGACGGGGCATTAGCCAGATGGTGCTGTGGGTGGCATCCTTTCTCTGGCCATGTATTAGAACTGCGGCGGTGACAAAATTCCACTGTGAGGAGACCGACAAGGTATCTGCTTCCATTGTGTGTGTGCATGCGTGTGTTTGTGTGTGTGTGTGTGTGTGTGTGTGTGTGTGTGTGTGTGTGTGTGTGTGTGTGTGTGTTTGTGTGTATGTGTGTGTGTGTGTGTGTGTGTGTATGTGTGTGAGTGTGTGCGTGTGTGTGTGATTGTGTAAGTGGATAACTGGGATCTCCACTGCACTGGTTTTCTCAGGGGGCAGAAGTAAAATCCGAGGATTTAATAAATACAAGAATAAATTTCACAACGATATAAATATGAATAAATGTATGTGTCCAAACTAATCTGCAAAATGTTTCAAAAAGAAAATTGAAAACTGTGTCTGGAGATCACAGGGTCAGTTTAGAGAATGAAATCGGTCTCGTTGCGTCCCACCTTTGGAACCTGACTTTAACTGCCTCAACTAGACAAAATACATTATAATCATTTTTGGATTTTCCAATGTTAGATTTATTTCCGCACAGAGACTTTGTTTGGAAAGCACTTAAACCCTTCCCTAACACATGAAAACAGCCCTGAGGATCACCACTGTACTGTACAATCTCCACCCAGCTCCATATCAGTAATAATGCACGCATGCAGGTGTAAACAGGAAGCAGATGATCTACTGGTTACAGAAAACACTTACTTAGTAAGCTACACAGCCTATAACACTTTGCCTTCACCACTTGTGAATGAGTCATGAACAATCAGGCTGGGTCATTGTTTGAAAACATCCATGCTGAAACGCAGCCCCTGCATTTTCCAACTGAAATGGAGACAGCACCACTCTCAATCACCACATCCACAGGAGGCGTTTTGGATTCAGTATTCATTTACATCCAAAGACATTTGAGAAACACAATAACTGCTCAGTATCAAACAACAGAAACGGAGCTGTTAGCTGTTTTGGAGCTGGTGGAGAACAAAACAAAGCATATTAAAGGTGAATGTTGGATTTACATTTGGTGTGTGGCCGGATATATGACCAGGAATGAATAATAACGTTGTTCTGTGTCCGCTGGGTGCTAGGTTACTGATGTGTTAGTCTTTTCAGCCTTATAAGGCCATGACATGTCAGGTGTGTGATATTCAGTTGTTGTATTTCTGTTCAAAATTGACCTAAAAAAACTATAATCACTGGAAAGTATTGACCTGACTCCTGTTTTGTCTGTTAAATCACAGAAAAACTTGATATTGAAATGTAAGACCATTTGTCATAACTATGTTATAAAGACGATCTGTTTGAGGATAAGGATAAGTCTTAATTGTTTGGATTTTGCTTTGTTCCCAAATAACTTTCTGTAGTTTCTAATGAACGTAATCTCCAAATTTGGTGATATTTTATTTTTCTAGATACACTGAAGGGATTAAGTGTCTTCTCTTTGAGCTAAATAAACAATTCAAAATACTATTGTATTTTTCTAGATACACTGAAGGGATTAAGTGTCTTCTCTTTGAGCTAAATAAACAATTCAAAATACTATTGTAATTTTCTAGATACACTGAAGGGATTAAGTGTTTCTTCATGAGTTGAAAAACATCTTCTCTTGGAGCTAAATAAACAATTTACTGGACACATCTATTGGGTTGTTTCTCTAACCTCATGAAAAGTTGATACTATGAAGTAAGCACGTCGTTTTCACATGACAACAAAGTGTAAATGTTGATTTTACCAAATGATCAATCTAAATACAAATGATATCGACAAAATGAAGGGCTTGTGAATAAAACTCGAAACTTTATATAAGCTGAAATAGAGGGTTTGTAAAAAGCACCAATTTCTTCAACCTGTTCATAAATTGAATGATATATCCAGACAGACACACACACACACACACACACACACACACAAACACACACACACACGCACACACACACACACACACACACACACACATTCTGATCAGCAACCCGGCCTTGCGTGGCTCTCACTTCGTCAGTGGAGGTGTCAGGGTCCCCATGGCAACTGTATAATGGGGCAGGCCTAATTCAATCCCAGGGGCGAACAGTGGGTCTGGCGGAGACACAGTGGGAGAATTGGTCTGGGTCTGAATCCCATTCAAGTCAGAGCTGATGTGTTTCAGCCGCAGCATGCTCAGTCACCGCGGAGAAAACATTCTTTCTCCACTCGTACCCAACTTTCACATCCACTTTTAATCCCTTCTTTTGGCATGAGTCCGCTCTCTCCTTCCTTTCAATCCCCCTCTCTCTGACTACTGTGTCCTCGAACCTCGCTCTCTCTCCCTCCCTTTATCCAGTCGCCTCGTGGTGACTACACTTTCTCCCATCACCTCCTCGCCTATCCCTTATTCCTCCTCGCTCCCCTCCTCTATCTCCCTCTCTCACTTTGGTCTCTATAAAATCGATAACTCATACACTCTCAGTCTCCTCACTTCTTACCCCCTCCTCTCTCTCTCTCTCTCTCGCTCTCTCTCTCTCTCTCTCTCTCTCTCTCTCCCTGACATTCAGGCTCAGGAACCTGATAGGATTTCATTAGTGCCTCTGGATCTTGTTGTATTATTGTTATCCCTCCCTGAAGAAGACAGGGATTAGCACAGGGGCTGGAGACAACTTAAAGTAATAAGCCTGGAGCCGACTGTCCGCAATCACACATGCACAGAGATACAGCGCACGCCGGCTCCTATATACACCCACAAAAGGTGAGCCAGGGAAAGGAAGGAATAGAGGAGGCGGTAAAGATCCACATGCAAAGAAAAGGGAGGAGGCAGGCGGGCACACTACCCCTATTGTTATTACCACACCCGACCAATCACACTGCCTCATGCATGCAGCCCGGAGATTGAGGCTGGAAGCTTGTTAGGGAGGGAACAGTATGTTACAGGGAGAGAATGGTGCGTAACTCCTGTCACTGGTTCTGCATATAGAAAGGCCTGGGACTGGCCCGGGGCTATCTGTGTTTGCAGATGGGGGAGGGGAGGAAGGAAGTGGGTAGATTTGCATCCCTTTGACTCTATATCTCTGAGCACCAGAGGAAAGAGGGAGAGGGAGAGGGGAGGCTGTGTGAAAACACCCCAAAATTACACCGAGAGAAAGCTGTTGGTCTCTATTGCTGTCGGTGATTGGAGCGCAAGCCATGCAGGCATTTAATCCAGTCGGATTTACATACTGTAGTGTTCGCCACAGTTGCACTTGACATAAAGTGTTTTTCACTAATACCAACCCAGCCGCACTCACGAGAGAGGAGAGAGGAGCTGTGGAGCCGAGGCAGCTCCGCTCACACGGCCATGCACAGCCTCACAGATTGGCCATTACATTGACTTGAATAGATGTCTTGTGTGCATGAATAGCCCAGTGAGAAGAAGAAGGCGGGACGAAAAAAAAAAAAGACTATGTTTCCTCTCCATGGGTTCATATTGATATTCATAGTGGCTCTCCGCCACGAGAGCACAAATGTCACTGAAAATGGCCTTGATATATGCTCTCATTCTCTCCTCTTCCTGTCGCTCCATCCCTCTTTCTCCCTGTCTCTCTTCCCCCTTCTTTGTTCGCCGGACGCATGCTGCCTGCTGCCGCCGGAAAAGAAGAAGGAGAAAAAAGAAGGCAGTGGATGGATGACGGAGTGAGTGGGGGGGGGGGGGGGGGGGGGCATCATGCTGTTCCTCATTTAGGCTTTTAATCAAGGAGCGCTGGAATGTTAAAGTTATCTCTTCCTGCGACGCCAGCTATCCTTGATTGTGGTGTTGTTTGTTTGTGTGTTGCGGCCCTGGCTCCCCCGAGCACACACACACCAACACACACACACACACACTATTAAATGTCACTTTACCTGGAATATGAGGCTCTCTCTGGCTTCGAGGGCTATTCTGCAAGACTACAAGAATGTGGAGGCTGGCATGGAGTCATTTCCATCTCTCTCTCTCTCTCTCTGCAACGTCTTCGTCAACATTTTGCCTTTGACACACAACAAAACGGTGAATTCGGAAACAAAACTTAGACACAGCTTCCTGTTACACGAAAGCCATTAGGCGAGGAATAGAGGAGTCAAGTGCGTTTTCCTCCATTTCCCAGCATTCATTATGACATTATAAACACTGCCAGACAGATTTAACGCCTTTGGACAGGCATCCGGCAGCGTGTTGGCAATAACAGTGAGAGATGAGGTGAAAGTATTTTGGGGAATAGTCAAGTGTATCTGTTAATTGTCCTCGGAAACCATTGGATCACTGGCTCTACAAGGATTCACCGCAGTGTTGGGATAAAAGAGGAGAAAGTGGTGTTATTGCTCAAAGTTAGTTTATCATGAAACTGTGAATAAAACCTTAATAAATCTGTCAAAGCGATGAGATGGATATTCACACTTCAGGACCTAACAAGGACTCACACAGACAATGGTAACAAAGCTGCTACACAAACAAAAACCTATTGGCTGTGAGGTGCATTGGAGACAGAGGGGAAAAAACGTTATCGTCAAAATTATACGCATAAAACCAAACAACCCTGCAGAGGAGCCGCATCTTGCCGAGCTCGGCTCCCCCGATCTGGTGTTGATTCAAATGACATTTGGCTGACTTGTTATACATAGCTCGGTATCTTCCAATAGCTTATAATGATTACTGATATTGGAACCAATAAAACATTTGTGGGCCAGAAATTGTGAAAGAATAAAATTAAATGATGTGTGTAGCTTTGTTCTAACATTTTATGTCCCTCCGAGGCTCGTTCCGCCTTGCCGGAAAACGGCGAGAATGTCAAAAGACGTAAAAAAGATGGCACTGCGGTGTGTGCTCAGGGCGTAAGTTATGGCCGTAACTTTCTCACTCTGTCAGGCGCTTTAACCGTCTGTCCTGGAGGACACATTAACTTGGTATCCTTAAATAAAGTCCTTTAAATAAAGCTGGGGGAGTTAAATAATGAGAAAGCTGCTCCCTCTGTCCTTTCTGCTTTTAAATGAACCTCTGCCTTTCTTATTAATGTCCCCTTATCGCTCATCAGGGCCACTGACCCGCCGCTGTAACCCCCTTCCCACTCAACCACACGAGAAGCTCTGGCAAGTGGTCGCCGCAGAAGTAATTGAGGGCAATTTTCAAATTAAAATTTAAACCCCTCGTCCATCTTCCTGCGGTGGGGGGGGGAGCCGCGGAGAGGGGTTTTGGGGCTGATGACTTGATCAGGTTTTGCGAGCGAGGCAGGTACTCGGGCTGGGCGAGGTGGGATGATGAACGAGGGGCATTAATCTCTGTGACAGAAAGAGAGGAGTTAGCAGCGGTGATAGCAGCGCTAACGGCTTTAATTAGCATTTAATCAGATGCCTCGGGGCCGATGGAGGGGGAGAGAGGAGATCAAACTCCAACGGCCTTCTGTAAGACGAGGAGGAAAGGAGGACGCTCCCTGTGGTAGCCGGCCTGATGCTGCAGGCGGTGTCGGAGAACACATGCCTATGATCTTTTTTTTGTTCTCCTGTAATGATCGCAACCTCGATGCACCACAAAGGCCCCGGACCTTTTGCAGAGCGAGGTAGTGTAATGGAGAAACTACAGTCTATGTTCTTTTCCTGGTTAGTTTCCAGTACTGAAAAGATTATAACAAGGTTTAGAGTGGATGAAGGAGGGAACGAGGGGGAGAAAAATGAACATGGATCCACAAATGCATGGCAGGATTCCTCCAAAGTGTTTCCTCCCACTTCCTGGTACCGTACCAGGAAGTGGGAGGAAACACTTTGGGTATCCAGGGTCCTACAAGGTACAGACATTATCAGGTGTCTGTTCTGTTGGAGGAAGTCCAAGGCCTCGATGGGCACCTCTTGATTTATCCATCAGCAGAAAAGACGAGTACCTTGGAGGACCCCTCTGGAATGAACTCTCACTTCCTGTTTTGTTTGGTTTTTCACTCTCTGGCTGTGTCTCAAAGCGAAGGGCCACATCCGATCGGAGGCTGCATTTAAAGACCAACTGTCCCGTGTGTGACCTCTGCCTGCACCAGAACTGAGACTGTTCATTTAAACTGGGAGTTTTATCTGATTCCCGCATGCGAGTCTCTGCTCTTAGTCCAGCCACAGCAACTCAGATAACAAATGTTTCTGGTTCTTGTGAATAAAAAAAAAGAAAAAGCGTTCAGTACCAAAAGGAAATCATTAAAAAGTAAGCTAAGACTTAATTCCAGTTTTTAAAAGATGAAAGTGATTGAAGATTGAAGTTTTGTTCCAAGCTGTGAGGAAAAGGAAAATGTGCGACTCTGACTGATTCCAGGTTTACTTATTGTGGGATTTACTCAACAAAAAATAGGCATCTATGACTTTGAATGAAAAAGAGAACAACAAAATCTACATCTATCTGTACAATAATTCACACACTTGTGCAACAATAATTGCTATTGTTCAAACCTACTTTACAGTTTGCTCCAGAGCTGGATTTGTCCGTGTCACTGTGATTTTGAAGGTTTTATTGTCGTTGGTAAAGAATGTGGAAGTTCTGGTCCTGTGTTAAAGTCTTGTTCAGCCCTGAACAATGTTTCCACGCTGTTAAAATGAATACTGCAAAATTTGGTTGGACTTAACAAATGTTTTCCAGGGATTAAACTATAAAGCATAAAGGTCTACAGTTCTGCAAGAACATGTCGAGGCCTTGATGTGAAGCCGTGAACCACTGTGTGTGTGAGAGGGAGGGAATGCTCCAGATAGTTTTGAAGGTGGTGATGAGGAAGAGGGCTTTTGGCATGAAAGGGGCCAGTGTGTAATCATGATGTCATTAGGAGTATACAGTGAGACAGGCTGGAGGAGGCTGCTGCACCACGCTGCACCCAGGGGACGTCATTACCAACTGGAACTGAGCAGGGACCTGAGCACAGGTCAGACACACAGGAAGCGGTCGAACACACACACCGACACACCGACACACAAGTGTACGCTTACTCGCACGGCTACACACGCATGCAGGAGTGTTTTTTTACTATCACACACGCACACACACACAAACACACACATCCGTCACATAACAAATGGACAGTTGTGTCTGGCATCTGACAGCAGACGGGTGCTTTTGTTTCTAAACCTGACAAATTCCTCAATATCTAAGTGGACACCTCTATGGACAAATGGGCCTCATTAATGAGCGCACACAGATGGACAACACACAAACACACACATAGGGAACGCGGGCCGAGAGCTCGTGCTGTGCTAAGTTGTGGAGTGTGTGTGTGTGTGTGTGTGTGTGTGTGTGTAGCCGTCTGCGCTTCATTACTGTTCACACGCAGACAGTTGCAGTGTTTTTGTGTCAATGTTTAATGAGGGGCTGGGAGTCTGGGGACCTTTCTGCTGTCAGGAGCTCCTGTAGTCTGGAGCTACCACCTGTTCTCATTCACTCCCTAAAGGCCTCAACACACACACACACACTCACACACACGTATGCAAAAAAACACATGCAGACACACAGAAGCATGCAAACAAGCAGGAGCACGCACAGGAACATGCCTCCACAAACACACCTGACAAACTACATACACTGATTTAGTCGTCCTGTGACACCACTGTTGGCGTCGGACGCATGTAAACAGGTTATCGTGGTTGGCTGAGCCCCGGCCGCATGACAGCAGCTACACAGACAAGGGGAATATCAATTGATTCATTTCAGATTCCTCGTCAGCCCGCTGAGATGACAGCGTGAAGGCTGCTGCCGGACAGAGTGATCCCCTCTCTGGCTTTCTGAGGCGGCTGTTTGATGGAGATCTGCTCCGTCCTGACTGATGAGTCGACCAACGGGCGCAGCTTCTGCATCGACCCATGACAGCACATAACAAAAATGCATCCTGTGTCAGGGAGCAAGGATTACAAACAAAAAAATACAATAATCAGCTCTGAAACACGTGAATATACATTTCAAAAAACTAACTTTTATTAAAACAAAAAAACAAAAAAACAAATCAATTATTGACTCATTAACAAGATTATAAAACAGTGATTTAGTTACATAAATAAATTGATATCGGTGTATCAAATCTTAATTTCATAAGCATGTATACATGGGTCATTGTAATAAATAAACTGGGAGAGCAGAAGATTCCTACACAAACAAACAAAAAATAATAAAAATAAAACAAAGAAGGAAATAAAAACAGCTAGAAAGACTCAGAGGAAACTGTTTCTGAAGAGAACAAGAGACACTGGACAATGTAAGATTTTTTTTTCCACCAAACACACGTGAGAAATTGCTTTGTTAAAGCATGAGTTACACAGCCATTCACTTACTAATTAAGGACACTAAAGCTGGGACCAAGGTGGGTCGCCTCTCACCTCTTTCGGACACGTTTGGTTGTTAGACAGATCTCCTGTTTGGTTACTTTAAAGCGTTAAGACACGGCAAGAGAGAAGGCTGCTTTTTTTCATCTCAAATCAACGCAAAACGGAGAAACGGATGCACAGAGAAACAGAAGAGAGAAAAAACTCTGATACAAAGAAGACGGTAAAAAGAAAGGCAATTAATGAGAGGACAGCCGAACAGTGCAGAGGAGACACTGGCAATTCTGTGGTGGATGGAAGAGAGAACTGTGAATCCAGGGCAGATTGAACCTGTGCATAATTACCACTGCGATGCCTTATTGAGTTGCACGACTTTTAAATTGCTCCGACAAGTGTTATATTACTTCAGCCGAGATATGTCCTTAAAAGCATGTAAGGCTGGACACATAATACATGATTATTTCAACCGGATTCTTCTTCAATTAGCTCCTGTGTAAAGCACATTATAGTATTTTCTTCGCCCCCAAAGGATCCAATGGAGAACGAGTGCTAGTACAACAGCTTACATGCATAATTAAGTACTTCAAGAAATCCTTTATTGTGTGTTTTTTTTTTTTTTTTTTGTTTTGTTTAAATCGACCGATGTCCTGAAGTAGTCGACCCCCCCCCCCCCCCCCCTCCCTGTGCTTCAGCAGGAATGAATTTTTATTTTCTTCTCCGCCATCACCAATTTGACTCAACCTGCATTTCTGACGGGGTCCAGCGTCTCAAGTATGAACACGTGCGGCCCTGCCAGTCCAAAAAGCCGTCAACGCGGTAAAAAAGGTCAAGTCCTTCTGATATGTTCCGTTTTTCAACCAAAAAGAGGAGGAAACAAAAGAGACAGAGAAGACAAGAGAGAGAAAGAAAAGGAGAGCGAGAGAGAGAGCAAACTACAGCGGCTTCAAGTATTTCACATTACATAGAATACTCTGTATAAATTAGTTAACATATACTTTCAGATCCTCCATATTCAGACATATACTATGGCATATATACAGAGTACAATAAATGCTCGCTCATGTTGGGTCGTGTTTTTGTCTTTTCTGTTTTCCTGTAGTCAGTCGCTCATTTGTTTCCGCCTTTTTCTTTTTTCTTCCTGTGTAGAGAAATCCCTGAGAACGTTCTGGTTGACAATTACTGAAGGTTCCACACAATGAACTATAACAGCAGAAAGTCTAATTTCTATGATTCACATGCACAGAGGGAAATGACACTGGCCTCGTCCGGAAAAACAAAATACCGTGCAATGGTGGCTGCAGAGATGAGAGGGTGTGTGTGTGTGTGTGTGGGGGGGTGGGGGGTACTGACATACATCTTCAGAGTGCGTCAGAGCCAATTCCTTTGTATTGGGGGGGGGGTTGTGTATAAGTACCAATGCCAGGGCGGTGACGTACAGCAGAGCCGAGCGCGGGAATCACAATCTCCTCATAACCTTGGTCTCACTAGTGAATCTCTGGTTTCATTAACACTGTCGGCTCATCCGAGATAATAAATACCGTGACAGCCAAGAAAAAACAAAACTGGGAGCAGGTTCAGTATCGTGTCATGAGGTAGTCGTCTCCCTCTGGGCGTCCGCTTCAACTATAGAAAACTACACTATATCAGTTTATTCTTTAGCCAAATTTTGGCTGTTGAAAATAACCCAGCGGTACTGCATGACATTGATGTAACAATAATACTCGGTATCTGTGTCTAATGTGTCTTCACTGCCTCCCGTCCTCTGTGAAACAGGTGATGCTGCTACTCATGATGTGGGCGGGGGACAACAACACGAGTTAGCTAAGAGCGTTGTTGTGTCTGTGTGTGTGTGTGTGTGTGTGTTTGTCTGTGTGTGTCTAATGAAGCTAATGCCTGGGACCCAGAGAAAAAACGAATGGCTGCTCAAGTGCTGTTGCTGCTGCTGCTGCTGCTGCGTCTGAAGAAATGCTGATGGCAGCTTTCTGTCAGTGCTAAACCAAGCTGTGCTGAACCGAGCCGAGCTGTGCAGTGCTGCCCAGCGCCCACCGGTGAGGGCCTAGACAGAGGGAGGTGCTCCGTGTGGTTTAAAGCCTTAGTTTCTCTTTGAGGATGTCGAGACGTTTTTTTTTTTTTCTTCGTTTTTTTGTCTTGTTTGTACACAAGCGCTGTTGTGGAAGGGCTTCAGCCACTTGACAACAAGTAACTCAATATACTCAACAAAAAAAAAAAAAAGGTGTGGGGGGGGTGGGGAAGAGGATGTTTTAAAATCATAAAAAATAACAAAAAGCCATTTCACTTTTCATTTTCCTCTCGCACACATGTAGAGAAATACGCACAACATTCACAACGTGACAAATTTCCTCTCTTCTGAAAAATAAAAACACTTCTGTACACGTAGTAGTAATAATATTATTAATAATAATAATAGTAATAATGTTTATAACAATAACAACAGCAAGAACAATAATACCGCGTGTGGCTCTGTTGATTTTTTGTCATCTTTTCCTTTCTCTTTTTGCTTCATTCTACAAGTCACAGTCCTCTTTTTTACTTGTCTATGTCATAAGTCCAAAAGAAGTTCAAAAGGCAAACGCAAGTTAATAGAAAAGTACTAGAGTGAGGAGGGAGGGGGGGCATCAGGTGACCCCCGGCCACACCCTCAGCCGAACCGCTCCCTCACCAGCATCATTAGTTTCTTTTTGCCCTTGTAGATCTGTTTCAGGTTGTCTATGAACTGCGTGAACTGAATGTGTCCGTCGTGAGCCATCATGAAAGTCTCCCGGGCTTTCCCCAGGAACTCGATGAACTCGCTGTAGTGGCGCGGGCTGATGTGTGTGAGGCGCGAGTGCGTGGTGTTGATGTAGGCCCCGATGGTTGCGTCCAGCAGCTGCCTGAGCGGCGCCTTGTCCAGCGACATCAGTTTCCCAGAGTTCCTGCGGCTGTGCAGCGCAGACACCATCCCCGGCGTGGTCAGCGTGCACCGCCGCAATATGTCCGAGAGCACGGTGGCGCACTTCACACTCTTGACCACCAGGGGGATGACTGCGGCAAGCTCGTTTTTCCCCAGCGAGTGGCTGAGGGCACAGGCCCACAGCACATCGTTGATGGCCGGGTGTGTGTCCTGGTTGTAACTGAGGTTCAGGTGAGCCATGGCTAACGTCGCCAGCTTATACGCCCTCATCGGGTAACCGCGATGCTCCATGTAGCGTGCAATGGTGAACAGCTGCGTGTAGCTCATCCCCGTCGACGCCGCATCCAGTACAATCTGGTAAGCTGTCTCGAAGGCAATGTGGTCCTTTTCACAGAGTGTCAGAGCAGAGAGGGCGCAGTTCTGAGGGTCCTTCATTGCACACTGGAGGGCGAGGGTGCGGGCGGACGAGGCCAGGTTCTCCTGCTGGTGGCAGTCCAGGTGGAGGCGGACGATAGTGCTGTTGGACATGACGGTGGTGGCCACGATACTGGTGGCCTCGGTGGGGGTGAAGAGGGTGAACCAGCTCTGCATGATGCTGTCCAGCGCGTACACACCTGGAGGACCCACACAGGACAGAGTGATCAGAAGGGAATGGAAACAGCAAAGAATAAAAACATTTAAAAAAAATGCGAACCAGCCGCAGTGACTCACCAACTTCTGTGGCACATGTGACTAACCAGCGCACCATCTCTCTCCTCCTCCAGTTTAGCGTGGACAGAGTTATTCTCATCACCTGAGGAAGATGGGATGAGGAGCAGAGGGAACGACAGGTGAGGTGACATTAAACAACATTGCATTTTAAAGCAAATAATGAAATAAAGGAACATTATAAGTTTGTCCGGGGACAGTAATTAATTTTGTCCTTTCTGTAATCTTCAACCCAGACAAAAAGAGTTTAATCAGTGTTGGCATGGTAGACATCACGGGAGTCAGGAGGTCTGGTGGTTGCGCTGCATGCTGGGAAATGGCCATGTAATAAGGAGCACCCTGTGCCCCATGCAGTGCAACACTGGGGTTCCCAAATTCCAAGACGATAACTCCATCACAAGTTTTTTCCAAATTAGGATTCAAGAGCACCGGAGTCGACCCAAGAGGTTTATACATGACTGAGCCGCTGAGGCCTGCACAGGAGACTTCATCCTCCAGAGCTGTGAGCTAATTTCAGGAATTCAAAGTAGTTTTACAGTTGTTTGAAAAGAGACAGAGTGGGACTCACAGTATAGAGGCTTTTTATGAGCAGGATATTAAAGGAAAATGTTGTGTTAATTGGTTTGGATTCGGACAAAAATTGCGATTAAATAAAAACATGACACACACTGAGCGTCTGCGTACCTGCAGCCCCAGCTCCAGAGAGACTTTGAGAAGTGTGATGTCAGGCAGGCTGTCCATCAGAGTGGCGATCTTGAACGCGTCCTGTGCCAGTTTGAAGATGTGAGACGAGGAGTGAATGTTTTTCTGGATGGACTCCAGGACCGTCTCCAGCCTGCGACTGTCACCTGGAAGAGACACCCAAAGCAGAAATGATTTGCATGCACTTGTTTGTATGTAAATCCTCCTCCATGTCACCAGCCAGTTGGAGGTGCAATGATCTGAATGATGGGTGTTATGAGTGTGTTGCTTGTGCTATCTGAGAGTTAGCGTTACTGTACGATGGGTTTATACCGGTTCCTGTGATTGCATCTGTACCTTTGGCCGCAGTGAGCATGGTGGAGGCCAGCTCACACTGCTGAGACTCTATGTGGCTCAGGGTGAACCAGCGCGGGTAGCGGTTGGGCACCACCGAAACGATGTGGTGGGGTCGAGACAGGTCACCGGACGAGGCCGTCGACTCCAACACCGGCAACCTTAAGCACACAGAAATGGAGAAAATGTATTAAACAATCAATCAACTACATAAAATAAAAGTCGCTCGTAATGATTTATTACAAGTAAACCACTAGAATGTGTGTGTGTGTGTGTGTGTGTTTAGAATGGCACCTGGTAGAACACATAGGCCCAATGCACTCATAAACATCAGTCCCATAAACATCATCTCATGCCTCACGTCTCAACAAAATGTCACGGAAAATCAGTTGATTCATATTTGCATATTCCTGCAAACAAACAAACAAACTAGAAGTTTGCCTTTGCTGAAGCCTCAGCAAAGGCCCAACAGCCTCCTTAAATCAAATCAAGTCAAACCACATTCCCCACTCATAGATATCAGTCCCCTTAAATATGCCGGATTTCATCAAGATTCATGAATTATTCTCTCAGAACCGCACCAAGAGTTAATCCCTGACCCATTCTGCATCTTTCCACTAAGTCCTGTGAAAATCCATGATGTTGTTTTTGTGTAATCTTGCCAACAAACCAACAAACAGGCCGGGGGTGAAAACACCACCTCCTTTGGGCGGAGATAATAACCAGCCTATGAAAGAACGAGTGGCACTGAAATGAAAATCAGAGAGACACGAATCAGCCACATCACAGTGAGATCGTTTTTCTTTCTTCTCGCAGAAACAAGCAGGCAGACCGAATTACTGTACAGACAGGAAGTCTTCATTATGACGGTCGGTCTGAAAGTGACTTCAAAATGAAAATGACTTCAGTGATCACAGGGGGATTACAGTTAGCCTATCACTGCAATTTACTTGCAACCTAGTATTTAATCACCTAGAAACCAAGGTATAATTAGTATTTTCTTCACTCTAATTGGTCATAATGAAGTCGGCACTGTGCAACACCTGCTAGAGGATGAAGGAGCTTCACTAGTTTCTCTCTCTCTCTCTCATTATAATAACACTGACAGGGCCGAGGCTTCGCCGGCACCACGAGCATCACCACCATTACCACTGTGGCCGGCTCATCTCCTATTCCGCTTCACTCCTCTTCCCTGCGCTACCACCTCAGTTTCAAAGGTCTCCTTTCCTTCAGAAGACAGCGCAACCTGGCCTTCTCTCAGCCAATCACAAAGCTAATTGAGTCCACGGGGAAATTAGGGAATTCACCTTCCAGCCCCGTAAGGCTGGACACACATCAAACAAATACCAACACACATGACTGAAAGGAGGCAGTGAGCTCACACACACACACACACACACACGCTCAGACAGACACACACACACACCTGCCCTTTTGAAAACACATCAAAGCAGCCCAGTGAAAGCAATGTGATGCTAAATGCCAGTTTCAATTTCAGAGCAAAGTGCATGTGATACTGTTGCCACCTGAGTGAAGGCATGCAGGAAAAAAACAGCCTCCTCTTCTCTGCTCGCTTTTTAGCCCAAGAGGGCGAGGGAGCGTCTCCGAGAGATGTGGTGACAAAACCCCGGTCGAGATGTGCGTGTGTGTGAAAACTCACACTCTGTGTAAAATTGAGATGTTTGGAAGCCCTGGCAACAGCTGCACACATCTAATGGAGCTGCTAAAAGCTTCAACAACACTGGGGCCTTCTGGAAGATTCCTGGGGTGTAGCAAAGCACAAAAAAAAGAAAACGGCCCTGGGTAAAGATGGAAGCCTCATCAACATTCCAGTCTTTGTTTGGTTTTCACCAGAGAGCCAGAGGCCTCCATTGGATGGGAGCTTGAGACGCCTGGCCAGCTGAAAAATAACCTCCTCAAAATGTTGGGAGGAAAATCCATACTGGGCTATTGTTCAGTGAGGAACAAAAAATCATAAATGATTGGAGAAAAAAAAAAAGATCCTCGTGGACTTCTCTGAGGGGTTTCAGCCTGAGCACAAGCAGAGAGGACCCCCCCCCCCCCCCACGGGTGCGTTCCCATCGAGCACCTTGTAAACTACCGCTAAACGGTGCACGCTGTCTATAAACATGATCATCTTCTCTGCCAAATAACACTATACAAACTCTCAATTCAGTGTCAAGTGTGCTTAAAACATCAAATTAAAGTCATATCTCTTCACGGCGCTGCCACGGCTGGATATAAATGTGCATCATGGATGATATATAAAACACTAACAGAGGGAGCTGGAAAGAGGCAATCAATCCCCGCAGAGTGAAGGGGGGGGGGGGCAGCTCGGGTGTCCAACGGCTCCTGTGGCAGTGTAGCACCCTGTCACATCTGAGAGGAACACGGCCGTACTCATCGCACCAGAGACAGTCAAGGACAGCAGTGTGGAGGACGCATGGAAGACAGACACCGTGTGGCGAGCACCTCACAGCGCACATGTCCTCCCAGGCTCCTCGGCCCCCTTGACAAACCATATTTCACCAGGTTTTGTGGAATGATTTTGCATAATCCTGCTGACTAACAGACAAACAAATTGAAAACATAACGTCCTTACTAATGGTAACTAATGGCTTGTTTTTGGGTCAGATGGTTTGAATTTGGATAAATTCAAACATGTAAGCTCCTTTTCCACTGGTCTAAAAACCAACTCAGGCCCTGCACACACCTGGTATTAATGTGTGTTTTTTGTGATCCGATCACAAGTGGTCGGCTGAGTGTGTGTGTTCACACATGGCATTAACATGTGGCCCCACATGCGTCTTGTGATCTGATCTCACCTCCCCACTCTATACTAACAAACACGTATATCACCTCTGTTCATGAAGACCAAGATATTTTGTTTTTACCCAGTCTTACTACACACGTGTGTCCGATGTCACTCTGTGTGTATGTGTGTGTGTGTGTGTGTGTGTGTGTGTCTTAAGGAAGGCATCGACCATTATGTGGTATTTTGAGCTGGTCGTTACAAACAAATCACAGAGAAGAGGAAAAATGAGTTCCGTAGTGAGACTGCAGCGGGTCAGAGGACGTCAGCTGAGTAGGGGGTCCTTCAACGTGACCAGCACAAAATTCGTGTTCACACTGCTCAAAGAATGTGGACACATCTGGCCCAGACCACATTCAGAGGTGGTCACATCTATCTGATCCGAGTGCTTCCCACCTGAGTGATTGAATCCCCAACACCACATGTTAATACCCGGTGTGTAGGGGGGGCCAAACCCTCTCTAACATCTGGCTTCTGTCTGCCACGGGGATGGATACGACTCCCAGGTCACATGACTCCGCAATAGAAACAGGCTTTGATCAGCTGTGATGGAAGGATGACACCCGGGTGAACACCCTAATTTGGCAAGACAGCAAGTTCAGAGAGCGCCTCGGGTTTTTAGAACGTTCCTGACGTGGAACTTGACGCACCGGGGAAAAAGCGAAAGGCAAACTCTTCCACAACCAACAGAAATGGAGCAAATTGCCAATTTAACCAGATTTACCCACGCTAAAAAAAAGTCTGTACACCCAGTAACTTTGGTGTGAAATAGTTGTTATAGCGGAAGAAGAAAATGTGTGACAGGTGAAAGAGGAGAAGAAGAAGGAGCAAGATGTTGATGAAGAGCAGCCCCTCCGTGATTTTACCCAAACTCCATGGCCCTTTGGATTTCTGGTCAGCATCACCATGAGGACTGACCTCTCTGCCTCGTGCTTCTTTCCCCTCCGACTATAAACACCCTTCACTTTTCATAATCCATTAAGCGCACGTCTGTCAGCTAAGCGACACATCCGCTGGAAGACCTTCACTCTATACACAAACTCAAAAGGTGGAAACCCTCACGATGCCTGACAGGAGAGAGGTCAAATCATTCTGCACACAACTTATGAGGGTGACCCCCAAAAATGTCAGTTCACTGCTCTTCAGTGCCAACGTTTCTTGAACTGACAGGACGCATTGTTCTCCGCACAGCAGGGAAGACATCAGTCAGGTTGGAAATCTTGACATCCAAAAAACAAAACTTCTCAGGGATCTAAAGCTGCGTTTGGACCAAATGAACCTAGAACTTAAAGCCACAGGAACCGTTTCAAGTATCTGAAAGGCTCCTGCAGACGGTTGGTCACCTGTGTTTCCACTGCGAAGTCAATACCAGGGGAAATTAGAATAAATTAGTCTGGGATTGAATTTAGAGCCTGGTTTCTGTGGTTGAAACACATTGAGTCCCTGTAAAGGTTCCTATAGATCCTGGGTTAAGTTCCTGTGGTTTAAACTCTGCTAATGAGACTGAGGTTTGCAGGAATTTTCTGGAACTCAGAGGAAAATGTTTTGTTCAATATAATCAGAACACAAACAAAGATTTTAACTGCACACACAAATTGCAGCCATTTGAGTATATATTCATAGAGTGATGTTGCTGCTTTAGAGTACATAAAGGTAAATCCCAACTGTGGATTCCAAGCATCTTAATTTGAAAACATTGCTTTTCATTTAGCGGGTAACCACTACTTAAGAGAAAATGATGTTGGCTACCTGCGAGTGACAGTGACAGATCACTTCACTGTCTTACAACAGCCTCTGACTGCTGCTATGATAAACTGCGCTGTATATATATTCATAGATTATGGATTATGCAGATGATCAGCAGCTGCGGATTACAGGGAGCATCAAGATTCACTAACATTGGAAGATTGAAATTGCATATGAAAATCTCAGATGATAACATTCTTCTTCTTCTCCTCCTTCTCCTTCTTCTGTGGCTGCAGTTGAATTCCGGGCAGCCCGTGAACCAGTAAGCCGCTCCTGTGTTATTTGTGTTGGTTGCTCACACCGAGCCATCGCACGGCACATGCTGCTCTCACACACTTGAATGAACCTCCTCCGTGGTGCGTAAACACACAAATACACACACTTAAAAAACACTACTGGATAAGCACTTTGCGCACGGAGTCAGTCTGACTTCCACTCATTAGAAAAAGAAGAAAAAAAAGAAAGAGCCGGTTTAAGAGCAACTGTGAAAGAGAAGACAAATAGAGAGAGCAGGCGAGAAGTGAAAAAGTATGTGTGTGTAAATGAGAGCGTGAGTAGACTTTCTCTCTCTTCTTGTATCAATGATAGTGTTATAATAGGTCCATTAAAATAGCCCTGGTTCCTTTACCCCCTCCTCTATATTTAACTGTCCGCCGTCCCGTGGGAGCGGGGAGGTATATGCTATCATATTACACTACGCTACATTACACACATTCATTATGTGCTGAGTAGACACCCCTGGCTCCCAGGAGCACCCATAAGTGGCCGTATTATTCTAAAACGCTGTTTTCACACCACAGGAGTGAGGACAGAGGAGGTGAGGGGAGGAAACAGGGAAGGTGAAGGGAGGAAGCGAGGGATGGCGGGGAGCGGTCAGCTCTGGGAAGAGCAGGTGACGGGATGCGAGTTCGGACGCACAGCGGCTGGATGTGCAACCTCCGAACCACACCACTCTCCAGTGAGAAAAAAAAAAGGTTGTTTTGGTTTTGTTTCACTTCCTGGTTCCTCCTAACTGGTGAACTGTGGGAACGTGTGAATGATGTGTTTGTTGTTGTTTTGCTCCCCGCTTGTCTCTGCAGGAAAAAAAAACTCCCCTCTCATTCATTCACTAATCATTTAACAGTTTTACGGCGATGGACTCAGAGAGGCCTCGCTTAATGGAAACACAACAAACATCCGCCCCACACTGCCCTCTCCCTGATGGCACAGCACGTGTGTGTGTGTGTATGTGTGTGTGTGCGCCTTCTCCTCATTACAGCCACACTAATTACACTCTCATTAATGTAATTAATATTCACTGATCCAGCTCCCACTAGTCACAACATCAAAACACTGCAGCGCAGAATGTTAAACACACATGCACATGTACACATTGGCCACAGATGAATACACACAGGAGCCTAAAGTGCCCATATTCTGGTCATTTAAAGATTCATGACTTCAATTTGGGGGGAGGGGGTCTACTGAAATAGGTTTAGATGCCGTAATGTTAAAAATATGCATAAATTGTCAAAAGCACCACTGCAGACCTTCTTTTCACCACGTGTCTGAAGCGTTCCATTTAAGTTCTCCGCCTACTTCCTAGAAACTCTGTCTTGTGACGGGTCAGCCGCTTTGAGCGTTTTTGGAGATATGCCTTCCACAGAGGAATCCCGATCAGCTGTATACACTGTAGTGGCCATGGTAACAACGCTGCTGCTGATGAGTATCAATTCAAGTCCGACTTTTAAAACCTGAACTCTC
Source organism: Platichthys flesus (assembly GCF_949316205.1). NCBI lineage: Eukaryota > Metazoa > Chordata > Actinopteri > Pleuronectiformes > Pleuronectidae > Platichthys > Platichthys flesus. Next base: position 9,445,800 of record NC_084947.1, read on the forward strand.
TAAACAGATTCTGTGAATGTGAATATACAGAATCTGTAGGTGAAGGACAAGAGTTAGGGGCCACAAGCCTTCTGTTTTACGTTTCTATTTTGACCAATCATGTTCGAGCAGGTTTTTCGTTGCCCTCAGGTTCACAGTCCTTGTGTTGAGCAAAAGAGGTCGAGGACACTGACAGAAATGCATCGGCTGTTGGCGTTTTCATTTATCTGCATTCATATAGACATGTTATTAGAAATTGGCCAAAATGTCAACTTGACCTAAAACACAACACAGTACCACTCTTGTGATAAAAGAAACTAGTAGGACAGAAAACAGTGTTCAACCGACAGTAGCCGATTGGCTCAGAGATCGGGTTGAATGAGCCAATAGATATGAAACATTTTCAAGACTGGAGCTGGACATTACACAGAGGTAAGCCTTTTTTGTAACGATGTCTTATATTGTATATGTAACATTATAATTTTTTGTAATCTATCTCTGTCATAGTTAAAACTGTGTGTAGGCCAGGATGTTGCATGGTAGGTTTGAAGCTTAGTAGAAAAGAAGCCCAGGAATGCAAACAAGTCATTTCAAGAGCCATGTTTTAGGAATGAAAAACATGCGGAGAGATCAGGATCTGATTTACTAGGAGGTGTCACAATAGCAAACATTTTTAAGAGCTGGAATCTGGACCAATCTCAACGTGATCCTCCAGTCTCAGGAGGCTAGTGGTTTTAAAAAGGCTCCATTTGTCCAAACTTTGGATGATTTTCTTAATCCAAAAGGTCAACATTTGAATTCTTCGAGTCCATATCAATTAAATTTGAAGTTCACGGTTTCAACATGATTACAGGAGCACACAAGCACGTAAAGGGACCTTACCGCATGGCTCTCAGTGCAATTTTGTACGCCAGTTCAGCGTCATGAGGTAGGAGAGAGGTGAAGAGATAACGGGCGAAGGTGTGCATGGGGACGCTCTCTCTGTGGACGATCTCTCCCAGGCCAGAGTACGGACCAGCTGTTTGAGAAAAAAACAAACAGCAAACAAAGACAAAAAAAAAAAAGGGAGAGGCTGGCTTTAGTGACGGAACAAACAAGTGGAAGTTTCAATTCATTTATAGTATATACAAAACAGACTATTATCAACAGGTGCCGTATTCTGAGCTGTGGTTTTTCCATTGTGTGCTGTGAGACTCATTTGGTTTGTGCCTTCCAGTCAGGAAGAGGCAACACCATGCGGCATTAAAACAAACCGTGACGTCGAAAACCATATGGTCGTGTGTGCAGACTTGGCCTCACGCTCGCTCCCTTCCCTCCCTCTCTTCCTGCGCTTCCCCTCGTCTCTGGTGGGTTATTTTAAACCCCAACAGGCTCCGAAGCCGCAGACCACATCACACAGTGGCGCGGCTGCAGCCTCCTGGGGCCTGCGGAGGCCTCGGAGCCTGGTCTTCTATTAGTAATGGAGCCAGAGGTGGGTGGTCGTGCCGGGACCGAGGCAGAGCTGGGGTTTGGGTGGGGACTGGAATGGAGATTGACTGGCCCAGGCCCCTCCAGGATGTGGCACCTCCCTCCTCCCCCTTCTCCCACTTCCATAACCAAGCCCCGTACTGCTGCAGTCCTGTAAATGTACACACTGTTGTGTGCACATGCATGTGTGTGCTGACACAATACCCCCGGTGTAGCTGTGTAAAGAGCTCATTTTGGTCTGGCCCAGGGCAGCTCGGCCTCTGTTTGCACCACAAAATGAAAGGATAATAAATACTGAGACAGAGTCCAATGTGTTTTTTTCCGATGTGAGGAGGTGTGTCTATGTATACGTGTGGAGACTGCGGAGATGCAGTGAATTAAAAGGAACAGTGAGCATGAAATTGAATCTCTCAGCGGCCTCACCCTCCAGCAGAAAGACGGCCTGTTTGCGGAAGATTTTGACCAGGGTTTCGTCCAGTTCCACTTCTTGCAGCTTGGCCAATAGCTGCTCTTCGTTGCGACAGACCTTTTCTTGGGCGTACAGTCCGTCAGGCATCACCCGCTGCTGGCCCAAGCCAATCAGCGCCGTCTCCACTGCGAGAGCCACGTACGATTCACCGTCTCCCAGCAATCGCTGCACGGGCATGCGCTGGAGTTCTGCTCGACTTATAACACTGGAGCAGTCTGCAGAGAGGAGAGAGAAGATGATCCAACAACGATCCGGAATAAAGATCCACGCCTCAGGGGCAGCGCTCTGTTCACTCCTCTGCCTCCTGGGCTAGTTGTGGGAGACGCAGAGGCACTGAGTGGACGCTAATATAGGAAACGTCATATATAGATAAATACCAATCATACAGTATGTGGTAAATATAAACAAATGTGAATTTGTTGTATGGAGCACTCTTGTTACGCTGCAGTACCTGAGAGGTCTAAGCAGGTGTTGGAGCCCTCCTCTCCTGCTCGTCCCGACTCCGTCAGGGTGCTGAACAGGGTACCGATGGGATCCAGGGGGTGTCCCACCCAGCCCTCCATGTTTGTTACGGAGGTGTGGCCTTTATGGAGGATCTCTGAGAAAGGAGAGGCCAGATACACACATGGTTAAATGACAGTGCTGAAAACACTCATGTATTTTTGGAATGAATATTTTGTAATTATTCATTGGCCTTCACAAATCAAAGCAGATTGAAAAATACTAGAAAATTACTCATATAAAAAAAAGGACTGAAAAATATGGAATGAAATTCTTACATGAAAAGAATGATGACAATGAAGGACAAATAAAATGAATAATCTTTTACAGCCACACAATATTTTTTTCTCTTTACTACTGACAACTTCACCTTCTCTTTTTTCTCTCAGCTTTTTCCTGATTCTGTGATGATAAAGAGTAATAATATACAAGTTTTGTATTTATAATAAGTGAACTTGTGAGGATGGTGTGCTTATGCTTGTTTTTTTTTTATTCTGAAACCAAAAGGGAACCTATAATAATATTAATGAAATGAACCTTTCTTGTGCCGACGGAAGTGCTCCAGCTGCCTCTGCTGCTGCCGCCGTAACGTGTTCACCACGGCGATGGCCAATCGGAGGGCTTCTCTTGGGTAACCATGTGACCGCAGAGCATCCACTCTGGCACATGCGGTTGGGACATGTTCTGAGGAATAACAATGATGTAACACAGGGTTCATACACATTTTGACCAATGGATTTCCAGGACTTTTCAATAAATATCCATGAACGAACATTTTGTGAAATCTCTAGAAATCTCTGCTTATATTTTGAGTGTATTTCTTGAAAAGAATATGAATTATTTAAAACTCAGCGTAAATGAACGACATGAAAATATGAATATAACAAATGTGCATGACTTTTCCAAAACTTTGGGGATTTTATTCATGACCTTTCCAGGACTGGAAAATTACATTTTAAAATTCCATGACTTTTCCAGGTTTTCCATGACCATGGGAACTCTGTATACACACGGACTCACCGTGCCACAGGGGCCAGCCACGAGCGTCGAAGAGGGAACCCTCCTGGTTGTCATGGTAACAGTAGTTGGCATAGAGGTCACTGGCGATAATGTGCTGAAGGTGTCGGTCCTGCCAGTGCAGGTCACAGGCCTCGATGGCCCGAGTGAACACCGTCCTGTGGGGCCGCATCTCTGCAGCAGCAGAAGAAGAAGAAGGAAGGAGGAGGAGTTAATGCCCGATCGTGTGGTGAGAAACAGGCAGGTAGGACCCTCATACGTGGTCAATTAACAGCTTGTTTGTCCTGCTTACTTATACATCAAATTCATTCTGGGGCATTTGCATAATTAATGTAAATAGACCAAAAACCCTCAGCCTATAAGATTGGCAGCCTGAACAGGCGGCTGCACCACAGAATATGTGACAGGATGATTAAACTGAAACAAAGCTTTCAGGATATAAGTGCTCCATGGGAAAAACAACAAGCAACCTGTTGATGGTCTTGAGTAAATCAGAACAAAACAGATATTGAGTTGAAGAGTCAGTATTCTACACACTATAGGTGGAGGCTTCACCGCTGGTGCTTTCAGAAGCTCCATTTGGAACCTCTCACCTTCACCGTTGCGAAGGAGACACATTATCAGGAAGTGAACACGTGATTGACAGACACACAAAACTTGTCAATCTCTGACCTTGGTTGCCATGGGCACCCTGAGGAAGTGAGTGGGTGAGGTTGGGCAGCTCGTTGCCATGGTTACCATCCTCCCAGGGGCAGACGTCCACGCTGTTCCATCTGCGCAGCTGACGCAGCCACGATGACTTCTGCTCCTGTTTACAGTGGGGGTTCAGTACGATGCACATCCACAGGGCACCTGGACATAAACACACACACAGACACACACACATCAGTTACCTGCCCTTCTTTACAATGATGTAAGCATGAGTCATGCAATGCGTGAGGGTGTGTTTTTCAATGAGATTTAAAACTTCCTAAAATACAGTTATCGTGCAAGATTGAAAGCTGGAGGCAGTTTTCAAAGATGTGCAACATCATAACATTGGTTCTTTTTTCCCCTTTAGAGCACATTTTATGCTGCCGCCATCTTGCACTGGAAGACAAAACTCTTTGAAAAAAGACAACTTAACTAGTCCCGAGGCAACGCTGACTGCACACACATCATTTTGGAGTAAATTGGAACAAACAGAATATGAAAAGTGGCTAGGTCTCAAGGGAGGAGAGCACATTCAGGGATTTAACTCTCAAGACTGCTGGAGATATGTACACTCCACAGCGCCTGTGTGTGTGTGTGTTTGTGTGTGTTTGTGTGTGTGCGAGAGAGAGATTGTGTTGTTCATCTGCATGTGTGTAAAGGTACCGGGTTTTGGGAGGAAGGACGAAGACAAGGACAGAGACGGTAGATGGAGATAGAAAAGGAACACAAAAGGTGGAGAGAAAAAAGGAGAAGCAGAAAATGAAATGGGAGTGGAGATGATTTGGACAAGGAGACATGGGTGAGGAGAAGTGAATGAGGCATGGCTTTGTGTCTGGAGGAGATGAGTAGAGCTGCGGCTTAAAGAGGAGAAAGACAAAAGAGGGGCAGAGAAAGAGAGCGAGTGAGCGAGCGGCGCCGAGAGGCAGCATTCACCACACATCAGGGGGAGTGATAAGGACTTGGGAAGAAGGGTTTGAAGTGTGGACTTCAAAGAGACCGTGCACACACTTCCAAAAATACGTGGGACTGAAACAGATGAGATCACGGCGCTGTCCTTACAATGTGCAGAACAAGACCAAAGGGAGAAAACGAACATCATCATCAACAACAACAACAACAGCAGCAGCAGCAGTCAGCGGCGGCGGCTATGGCAGCAATATCAACCAGGACATTACAGGGAAACAACAAAGACAGGAGGCAACACGACTGCTGTCCTGGTGACGGGCTTGTTGGTTTTTGTGAGGAAGTGTTTTGCTCTAGGTACAGTACGTCTGTCAAAAGAACTACACACACAACCTCAAAATCAAAAGGCCGCGGTGGCGAGCAGGACTCTGTCACATCAACTAAATAAATCATTTTAGGTGTTTGAAAACATTAGGGAGGTCATAATATTTGGGGGTTTCTGATGAAGCGTGATGTGCGGCGTTAAACGGCTTCTAATTCACAAAGACACTCGGCTGCCACACCGGGGAAACTAGGCTGTCAGCGATGAGTGTGCATGTGTGTGTATGTATGTGTGTGTGTGTGTGTGTGTGTGTGTGTGTTTGAGAACGTGTGCATGTGTGTGTGTGGGGGCTTTTATGGAAACGAACGACAGAAAAAAACAACAGGAGAGAAAAAACATGTGTGTGCCTTTGTGTCAGTGTCTGGGCTTCATCACACACCTCGCTAAATCTATCCGTGCCTGTTCACATTTGTAGGACAATTGGCGTGTGTGTGTGTGTATGTGTGTGTGGTGTGTCTCCACACTCACCAAGCTCATCCCAGAGCTGTCTGTACTTGTCGGTCATGGTGGTGCCTTGCTGTCTCCACAGTGCCAGCCGAGGGTCGGCCATGAACTGTTCTGTGATCAGTGTTAACATCCTCGCTCCGTTGGAGTCGCGCATCTTCAGCATCTCCCTCACCTACAGGAGGAGACAGACGAGGGGACAGGGAGGATTTTGGTTACGCACAAGTCTGAGCGCACACAAAAACGTGCACAGATGGACACTATAAACACAAACACACGCAAGACACACAGGAAAGACAGGACTACCAACAAAACAAATGACAAGCACAAGCATGAAAAAGAAGTTAATAAAGTGAGAGCCAATCGATTTCAAGCTTTCTATATTTATCTTGTAAGGCCTCATCTTCCAGATTGTCGAATCTCTAGTTAATCATTCATGTGTGTATTACAAATGTTTTAAGATTACTGTACATTGGATCTTTTCCTCTTTGCTGTGTCTGAGCTGTGGCTCTATGAGGACAGATGCTGTATACTGTTGAGCTTCCAGGTATAAATAAAGTTAGATTAAACTAACCGAATGGAAAAAATGCCATACACGTCTCACACGGAGTGCTACATGCTTTATAGGGACATGCTCATATCCTCTTACTACGGTTTAATCCATCTCGCAGCAAGTCACATGCAGGTCAGAGGTCATTTGTTATTTAGGGGTGGTTAATATTTAAACTTCTATATTTGAAAGTGTAAGTGATGAAGCTGTGCATACTGACATTGTGAATCTGTGACTGCAAATGCGACTTATTAATCATCTGTAGAAAACCTGTGTGAAATAATCATTTGTAATTTCCCTACTTCTTTTTTCACGACCACGTTCGCCTTTTGTCTGCCCTTACTGGTGGATTTTCTGTCCTGTGCTTCCTAAATGTGCTACACACACTTTCAAACATGTGCACACAAAATGTTGTGTGTTTTCGGTCTCTCTGGCAACAGGACTGACAACATGTTTTCACAAACACGCAGGAAACACACACACAGGAAGACGTACTGTATACTGAATGCATATATCACAGCTTTTTTTTGCATAGAGGGTGTTTGAGTGTGAGAGTGCTTCTGCAAGGGTATATATGTGGCTGCCAGTGTGTGTGTGTGTGTGTGTGTGTGTGTGTGTTGAAAGGGATGTAACAGGCATCAAAGAGCATGAAGCAGAGAGACATTCTAAAAGCCGGGCAGGGTGGATGATAATGGCCCTCGCTCACAGTCTTTACATAGCACACAGTACATTAATGCTGGCCCTGCTCTGGCACTGTAATACCAGGCTGCAGAGAGCACCACACACCTCCCATGTAATCATTTAATCGTGGGCAGAGATGAAGAGTATTGTGCAAGCTTCCACTTCTCTCTATACCTCTTTGTCTCTCGTTATCTTAGAGCTTAGAGACAGCATTCTTTTAAATCACGTGCCAATATGTGCAAGTTGTTTTGTCTGGGATTGCTCAGAACAGAGAAGGCCTCTCCTCATAAGGGAATAGAATGTGTAGCCTACTACAGGACGTGAGATTTCTTTCTTTTTATAAGCACAGATACTATTATTCGTGTGTTCTTGCAGAGCGGCGAGCCAACCTAAAGGGAGAGAGAGAGGCAGACCTCGCGGCTGTGGCAGTCGGGGCTGGTATGTTTTGTATGCGTGTAGTTATGTTCTGTATGTGCATGAATGAATGTGGCTGGCTCTTGACCTTGCTGAAGAGCAGGTTGAGCTGCTTGCCGGAGCCGTGGTATCCTCCCTGGGAAAGGAAAAGCTTGACTTGCTCCTGAACCTGCTCCTCGTCCAGGTGCCAGCAGTTCTCATCGTCCACACTGGCTCCCGCTGTGGGGTCCGGGGCCCCTGCACACAAACAGACACATACAGATGTGTTACAGCAGGCCACTGTGTTCCCTTACTGTCACTGGTATGGAATAATATCTGTTTGTAAGATAATGTTTTTTACAGCAACTTGATCCTGCAATTGATTTAGATTCCATCTTTGAAAGGGTCACTTTTCGAATACAGAGACTCGCCGAGCTGGTGCTGCTCATTTTATTCTAAGCAACCACAACCTTATTCTAAACTGTAAAGAGAGAGACTGGTCTTGGACAATTGAACTCCTTTTCTGTATCTCTAAGTTCATTCATGCATGTCCTCAGAAGATTATAGATGTAAGAACCGTTTCCTGAGGCGGAGCTGCAGCATATCATTGCATGGAGTTCAGTCTTGATGAACTTTGACCTGCGATATTCGCATATGCTTGACCGGCCCCTAACAGTTACCACAGAGACATTCTATCATTTACTTTTATGATTCTAAGAAATAGCTTAAGCCAGAGGAGATTTAAAGATTTTAGAAACACGCAGGAAAGTATTTCACTCATTTGATCAAAACTCAATTTAAAATGAATATTATTGGACTCACATACTCAATCTGTGTGTGTGTGTGTGTGTGTGTGTGTGTGTGTTTGTGTGAGCACACCTGAACTGATCAACTGAATAAATCCAGCTGATATGTTTTTGGTAGCATTTCTCACGTTATTGATGAAAGGGTGACACATCAATATCATGTTAAAACAACAACACGACATGACTCTCTTTTTCTCCCTCAAGAGGTGCTTATTTATTTCTGTCCTCAGAAGCTTCTGTCTCTGTCTTCCTCTTTGATTCCACATTGTACGACTCCATTGCTTGTGAACAAACACACACCGGTGCTTCTTTGCACCTTTTCCCGCCCCACGCAGCCATCGTGGGTTGTTTTGCCTTCGGTGCGTAAGAAGGAGGGAAAGTATCGATAACAATAGATATGCTCCTTTCTTTATCTCCCCGCTCACCTCTTCTTCTCTGTCTCCGTGTCGTTCTCTCTTTCTCAGAGGTAAATAACGGGTCTATAGTGTTGATTACAGGCACAGAGTCTCTCCTTTACTGTCTGGATCTCACTAATGAGTAACATTGATCCCGCCACACTTTCCCTCCATCACGCAGTCGATATTTGTATGCATGTAGCAGCAGGAAAACACACACAAACCCTGCATGGTCTTGTGGGTTTAATCATGCCCGTGATCTTCTTCACACACACACACACCAACCCCCCCCCCCCACACACACACACAGGTACACACACACCTCTAAAACAAACACACATTTCCTCACCATGAACCTGGTTGATCTCCGAGTTCTGTGACAGAATCTCGTCGGCCAGTTTCTGTGCCGTGGGCAGCACCTCCGTGTGGTGGACCGAGATCAGATACTGGACGAATTTCTGTAGCTGGTCTCTGCTCATCTGAAACAACGTCTCTGAGATAGGCAGGTGCAGTTTGACCTGCTCGGGCTTCCGTACTCTGTAAAGCGACAGCGCCACTACATGGGCACAGTAGAAGATGTCTTTGTTGCCGCAGGTGCATGTTACAGCTGTGATCTTGCAGCGGTCAAAGCTGACGCTCACGCTGCACACGAGCTCCGGGGTCGAGGGTGTGGCGGGGTCCGTCACTGTGCCGCTCAGATGGAAACCTGAAAAAGATTGAGACATAAAATAAGGATTCATTTTCTTAAAGGAGGTGGGTATCAATAAGTTGATCAACAGAGACAAACACTGAAAAAATTCCTTAACGCAGGTTTAAATAACTAATAGCCGATGGGATAAATATCATGCCATATTCCTCAACTGAAAAAAAGGCTTTAAGGTGGAAACTCATTGTCTGAATAATTAAAATTGATTAAACATCGTTTGGCATATTCAAATCAGCAGCACACTTTTGACAGTGATTCCAAATTTGTCATTGTTTCCTAGTGTATCACTCTAGGTCTGAGTGCATTTACTTTGCTTTACTCATTTAGACGAAATTAATGAAATGAAACCCTAACCTGAAAAACTGAGTTAAGACAAGATAGTTAAGATAAGATCATAGGTTTAACCAATCATTATTATTAAGCCCAGAGATAAGACCAGGCATCTCTCGTCTCCAGACATGGCCAACAACAACCTCGAAGTTTGCCTTAACATTTATCAAATGAAAATCGGATGACTCGAGCAACTCATTGAATGTGCCCTTTAATAAATTACATTATTGGGTAAATCTGTACAAATGAATGCACGCAGGACAGTCTAACAATTATATGAAACAGACTCAGTGGGCAGCAGTCACCTGCCAAAGGCCCCATGCTCTCTTATCATGAGAGCATGATCAGGCCCAGCTGCAGGCCGCTGTTATGACTCAGAGACTGCTTTCAGACATGCTCTGAAGTGTGGACATGCTCCTGAAACTTTGGCTGAATGTGAGGATGCAAATGCCAAAGTCAGTGGCTCCGGACATTTTTAAGGAGATTCTTCTTGCAAGCCCCCTTTAAATCACCCAACATGTTCAGAGTGAGCCCAATGTGAAAACACAGCAGGAATTCACAGCAAAAGAGAGGCAGAGATGATGAGGTTTTCACCATGCGACAGACGCAAAAGTGAAAAAGTCGATGTGCTGATAACAAAACCCCTCAGCGTTCTGTAGTGGAACCTTTAGGTCATGTCAACGCGTCTAACCAGTCTCTATTCATCGCCTGAATGTTCCTGACATTTTTCTGTGGTTGTGAACATGTCTGGATTGGATAATCCCCTCCTGAGTCCTTCATATGTGAAAGGCAAACTCCAGGAAAAGGCTGTACCCAAGTTTGTGTCTGAAAATGGCGTAAAGGAGCCTGACAGAAATCCAGATGCAGGAACTCAGTTTGGCAACTACTGCAAGAGGAACTGGGACAGAGATGAGGAAGTGTACAGTGAGTGTGTCTGTTGCAGTGCGAACAACACGGCCCCTTGTTTGAATATAATGTTTGATCTCATCCTGACTGCTATCCGGAGGCACGGCTGGTCATTATGCACGGATGAATATGAATGAGTGGGGCGGGGTCCCCAGCCGTGGCCTAAAACACACGGTGATGAGCATATGAAAGAGACAAACGTGTAGGCCCACACTGAGCCGCAGCGTGAGATCATGCATTTATTAATAATGGGAGTGGTTAGAGAGACGGAGAGTAGCTTATGAATGCATTTATGTGCTCAGAAGAGAGCTCTGAAAATGCATGTGGACCCGGCAAAGACATACATCTCTTAAATACGTTTATCAAAGGGCTGGGCACACGCATCCCTGTGATATCAAGCATGTATTAACGCAGATATCAAAGCTTGGGCCTCTAGGTATGACGGGAGGGGCCAGAGTTGAATATTTCATGGGATATAGATGGGGAATGGGTTGAGGGGTGCACAAGCAAATGGAAGAAAGTTTGAGTCCAAGAAGCGCTTCTCCCTCCTTGCTGGTTACGGGGTGCATTGAGAATGGAAGGGAAGTGGAGTAAAAATAGAGGTAAACACGGTCACAACCATTGGCTATAGGGTTGAATGTGCCCCCAGGAAACATATTTAAAAATAAAACAAGATGGTTGTAGAGGCCTTATATTCCTCCTCCACAGTCCCTCCACAGACACGCTGTTTTAAATACCGAAAATTCAAAACGGATGTTGGAACCCAGTGCAGAAATAGCTATATTTCTGTTATTCATGCCCTTATGCTCAACATTATCTTGCAGAACCAAGTGTTGGCAGCAAATATGTAACAATGCAGAGCTGCAGAACATCGCCATGGAGATATGCCCTTCCGTGAAAACCAGCTGGCAGAGGAAGTACAAGTTTGTTGACAATATCCACAAAAGAGGGGTATGGATCACATATGGAGAGAGGGAGAGATGGGGAGAGAGAGAGAGTCAGAGAGAGAGAGACATACTGAGTCACTCTCAAACAAGACAAAAAAGGTTTACGTGGTGCAGCTGGTTATAGAATGGCGAGCTAACATATTTAGCAGTGTAAAAGAACACAAATGAGTAATGGCTTTTAATACTTGCTGATACATTTACTGTGCATGAGTGTTTGCACGTGTATTTGTGCGAGTGTTTGCATGTGTGTGTGTGTGTGTGTGTGTGTGTGTGTATGTGTGTGTGTGTGTGTGTGTATGTGCGTGACATCAGCTTGTGTTTCAAGAGTGGCCCCTGGTCCAGAGAGCACCGAGAGAAAAAGAGAACATCAAAAACATGTGGGTCCGAGGGAGCTCAAAGACAAATCAACCTCTGATTCTCACACACACACACACACACACACACACACACACACACCCACCCACACCCCCCCACACACCGCCCCAACACACACACACACACACACAACCCCCCCCCCACACACATGTATCAGGCTGTTGCAAAATCAGCTGCACTTTCTTTTGCAAATGTTTTTCTTTTTTCACCCCTTTGGGAAAAATTTGCAGGGATACTTTCATTCCTTAATTCAAACCACATGGAGTATGTGAAAGTAAATAGAGATAAAAGCCTTATCCTGGTTTTAAGAGCTAAAGTCTGTTGTGATTCTGTCCCTTTTCTTCATAGGACACTCTCACTCTATTGCCTTCCAAGCCCTTTTCATCCATCCCTCCCACCATCCACATTCCCACAGCTCTTTCTGTCTCACTCTCTGACAGATGGGTAGGTAATGAGTTTCGCCTTACCCCGTCCAATCGTCTGGGCACCAAAAACTGCCCCCCACGCCAAAAATGCCCTTTTAATTTTGCCAAGCGCTGAGTACAGGGATATTACTGTTTAGGTACACACACAGACACACACTCACGCACACACACGCACCTCCCATGACTCCTGGTTGGGTGGGTATGAAACCTTCAATGTCTCATGTGCTAGCTATTAAAGATCTTGGTCTCCCCCTCACCCAGTCCACCCAGCTCCCCTCCCTGAATGGTGCTCAGGGCTCTTTTCTTTGCATGTTGAAGAGGCCAGGGTTGGCTTTCAAAGTAACCATGGCGGCCATTTTTAGAACAAGGCCTCTGTGAGGTTGCCCTAGAAACCCCTTCTGACCGCCCTAGTGAAGTCACACTTGGCCCAAAGTGCTGTTTAAAGGCAGCGAGAACAGTGTGTGAAAGAGTGAGCAAGAATGAGCATATGTATATATATGTTCAAATCCCACAAAAGGCCTGCAGACCACCCACACTCTTTGGGGGGGGACCCACATCAAAGCATTCCCCAAAAAAGCCCTTCGCTCTATCTTTCCCTCTCGTTTTTGAAATTGTATGAGTGCCGATAAGCCAGCTAGGGCCACTTCTGTCTATTCAACACCAAGGGGCCCCAGAAATACTGGACTCCTGCTCTTATTTCAGATGAGGAAAGTCCCTGAGTAAGACCTGCAGCTCCTTCAACATACATCTGCTGCCATAGCAGGAACCCGCCTTTATATGCGCCCCACACAACACGATTAAGCTTACCACATGAAAGCAATCTGGGGTGATCAGGGCCGGGCCTGAAAGGATTGCTTGTCGAAGCACAAAATCGCTGGAGTAAATTAGATTGAGCAACATACATACATTTCCACAATCAAATTAAGATTCCAAGTCAATGTAGAAAATTCGGACCGAGCAGTGGGAAGGTCATTAAGATTATTGGCTGAATTGGTTCATGAGTGACTGTCACCTAAATCTAATACGGCACCGTGCGGTCCGAGCTGCACTCATCCGTCGCGTCTGTGTGTGAATTTGTGGTTGTGTGCGAGGATGATTCAGAATACATGATTGATTTTGGTGCAGAGAGAAATTTGATGAAGCAAACGGTCTGGTGTGAAAGTGAATAAACAAAAGCAAAGAGGGAGAAACGGCAAGAGCCAGATATTTAAGGCCTGTTCACCTGTGCCAGTTCACTTTAGCCTTGCACATTAATCAAATTACTTCATTAGCTGCAGACAGACAGAGAGCAGCACCTAAATCCAACTCTGCCCTGCTTGAGCCTCTCTGATCCAGAGAGGACCACCTGCAGTAGTTGGCGCTTTAACACAGGGATTCTACTCTGCGTTGACCAAAGATAGCCTGCTAAAACTGGATTGGAATCCAATCCGTTTGGTTGTATTGAACCGAGAGGCCCTGCTGAAAGAGGATCTGAAGGAAAAGCCGGGCTCTACAGCAGCTCCAGGTAGGGTCATGAATTACTGGGCAGCATCCACCTATAACACAACCTTCGTCCCACCCACAGCTATATGAAGCCATTTCCTCATCGCGGCTTCGCGAACCGGCCCAATTAATACAACTACAAAGACAAATAGAAGGCCTCTCAGCGTCTTGCAGGGCAGGACCGTGCGAGTAACAATGAGTGCATGCGTGTGTGGTCCTATAAGGAAGCACTCATACAGAGACTATAAACAGAGATCAATGCTGTTCTGCGGGAGACCTTGCTCCAGGCATGTGTGTGCATGTGTGTGTGCGGGTCCTAGGTGTGGGTCGGGCTGGAATAACACAGCTGAGCTCCGGGGGCGGCCATATTTATGCCTTCAACCCACTGTTGGACCAAAAAGCCCTTCTCTCACCAAATGTGTTTTCATCACGTGCACACCAACGCACACTCTCACAGTCTGTATGCTTATCCCAACAGACACAAACGTGCACGAATTACTGTTTTGAGATATTCTTTGAATTTCAATGCTTTTACGTCCGCTTGAGATTCTGACAGCAAAATCTGCAAACCAATCATAAAGATGGGGAGGAGACGTACATGTGTGTGTACGTGTTGAATAGCATGTGTGTGTGTGACGGTTGTGTGGGTGATTGGAGTTGCCATCAGCTGGCGGTTGAAATGACAGTCAACTACTGGGCCGCTGCCACTTAGTTGCCATGTGGTACATGAGCAATGACTTGCAATTTTCTAACTATCATTTTCAAAATGGATTCTAATTTTGCTGGATTGGGCCTGTCAGGCAGAGCTGGTGTTTCTGATCCCAGAGGTTGGCTTCCAGAGCGCTGACCAGTGCAGACAGACAGTGAAGCCTCTGTTCAGGGACGCGATCCAGACAACACAAAAAAAAGAGTGAGGAGTAAATGAGTTCTGTTGGTAACAGATGGAACAGAGCCGAGAACTTGAAATCTCACCAAAGCTTTATAACACAGACTCATGATCGTGGCCATTTTTTTTTTTAAGAAAAGATTGACATTTCGGGGAAAACCTGAAGGTGGACACTAAAGTCATGTTTAACAGAATTTATGAATCTCCAGCTGGCTATCAGGTTAGCTTAGCTTGGCACGAGGGGACATCAGCACCATTAGCACCTCCAACACATCATATATTGTTTGTTATTAGATAACAAACTAAGCCAACTAGATTTATTTACCTTATCAATCGTCTTTTAAAAATGTTTATGTATAATTTTGAATGACGATAACATTGTTTGCATAATAGCTACAAATCTTAATCTCTCAACTATTGCCATCATTAAAAAACTAAAAGCTTTGTTCAACACAGCCAGGCTAAAAACGATAAAAGCATGTCTTATCTTCGTGGTGCTTAACTATTAAACACCTTGGTGTAAAATTACAATTTAGTGTAATTTCAGAACGGCACCTATGTGAACGGTGGCTTTAGCGGCTATTCAGGAAATGTCACTGGAGAAGCCGCTAGCCTGCTAATACCATCTCCCGGCTGTACATTAACGATACATTATCCCAATCCATGGGCAAGGTTCATTAGTGTGAATGGAATTACAGCTGGCTGAAAATGAATGTGTGTAATTAGCAGGGGTCTGTCCCAGTAGAGCCACGCAAGCTATAGACGAAGGTAATGGGATCCATCGAAAAGCCATTGTCTGCTAGTTCAGAGCTTGAGTATCTTTCTAATGACAAACCTATACAGTCAGGACATTATAGCATCAGCGTCCTTCTTCCTACGGAGTCTGAGAGGTCGAGGGTGAGCCGCTCGGTCAAATAGACGACTGAGAGGACGTCGTAAAACGGATAAACAAAGAATATGGCGATGCATGGTGGTTTTAGAACAGGAAGTGTTTGTGAGGCGAAATCTGTGTTTGTTAGCCTGCATGTTTAATCTACACACGGAAAGTGTGCCAAATAACATTTGCTGTTCCTGTCAGCATCGGTTATAGATGTGTTTCTCTCGCTTAATTTGAACTTCAACCTAAAATCTCTTTTGTGATTAATCTTTTTGATGAAACAGTTTTGAAAATGTGTCTGACATCAAAGCTCAGAAACAAGAAAAAGGTTAAAAAAAGATGAAAATGCTGCATAAAGATTCTGTAAAGATAGTACACCACACTGAACAAAAGCTGTGGAAGAATTAATTTGCATATGTAAATAGTAGGACACTAATGGCAGTGGACTGAAATCTACATCGTGACTGTGCGTGCACATGTGAACGTTTGTATGTGTTTTTGGTTTGACTTATCCGTTCCAGGATATAACCATACACTCTTTTACTCTTCCTGTTTCGTTTGGAAAGTCACACATGCACAGGCACACAGACCAACACACACACAAACACACACCTCCCCCAGCCTTCAGTATACACCCATGGTGCCTTCATGCATGCACGCATACTGGCTTCAGTGACTCTCTGCAGTCAACCTCCTTCTGCTCACAAACAGCCCCTCCTCCTTCCTCCTACTCCGTCCAATAACCGACTCCTCCCCTGTTCCCCCCTCCCATGACACACATGCACACGCACACACACACACGCACACACATACACATACACACAATGCTGCCTAGCCCTAAGCTGACCCGTTGTGTGTACTGACGTCACACACTAGACAAGGGGAGGCATCATTCCAGACAGACACACACACACGTGTACACCCACACACAAAAACACACACACACACACACACAGGCCCCAGCCGAGGGGGAAGCTGCATTCCAGCACAGGCACACACAAACACACATCACCACGCCTGGCGGTGGGAAGCATGGGGAGCGCTCAGCTGTAGCGGGGAGGCGGGGAGGAGGGCCGGGGAGGCAAAGGGGGGAGTTTCAGGGGAGGGAGGAGGGAGTGATGGCTCTGAGCCAGTGTTCCTCTGAGCTCAGCACTTCCCCTTTCAGCTCCAGCCAGCCGCCAGTTTGCGTAACGCAGCCCATGCAAGCCCTGCCGGCTCGTGCTTAACCCCTTCCTTCCTGGAGTCACTGAGGTCACACTCACCGCTCTACGTTCAGCAGCCGTGCCACATCCTGGTGTAACCCCCCCCCCCCCCTCCCCCCACATCCCCTGGCCCGCACTGTCCCATTAAAGCACTGAGCACACTGGCCCACGACTCATACTTCCACATTATTACCTGACACAGATGGGAGCAGAGACACACACACGTGTACATCCAGACAAAAACACCACAGAGAAATGAAACATTCACAGAGAAATAGTTTAACCTTTTACATGCCGCTTTCCAGGAGTGGCCTCGCAAATAGTGATGTCTACGTCTCTATTCTACGGTACAATGAACACAAGCATGCATACAAATCATTAAATGGTATGTAGCCTGTCTGAGAGTGACCTGGATTTACGATGGCATCTCCCTTTGAAGACAAAGACAAGACAATAGCACTGCAACCACATGTAAACACACACCAGTTAATTAGCTATTATCAAGCAATTATGATCGTCATGAGCAAATATGCATTTCATACACTAGCCACTTTAAGACAGACTCGTTTGGAAGATAGACCAAAGCACACGTCACGAGAAACAGGTATTGGATGTGTTCTGTAGCTGCGTAGCTCAGGTGACCTTCCCAGAGCTTTTGTAGGCCAAAGTGTCCACTCTACCCAGAGAGATGTGAGGCCTCGTACATCAGACGTGGCACCTCCACCCCCTAAAACCCCAATGAAAAGTGTCATAGCTCACACTAACCACAGCAGACACGGTCCGTGGCCGAGGTCTGGGCAGAGCAGAGGGAGGAGTGAATGAGGGAAGAGGGGGTGGCTCTCTCACATTTAATATCACTTGACACGCGTCATCCAGCATCTCTCAAACAGCCGCTGAGCCTTTGTCAAAGCCACAGCTCTGCCAGAGATGTCGTGCACGCGCATACACCTTGAATACACACGCAGACGCACACACAAAACAAAGGTAACCCAATGAGAAATATCTCAGCCACCTGGCACTGTGATGGACGGGCCGCTGCTGAGAGCAGGAATAACCGGGATGAAGACAAGTGAGGGGAAGAGGAGAGGGGCGGAGGGGAGGTAGGAAGGTAGGGGGAAGGCAAGAGAAAGGTTGAATACGTCTCTGCTGAATCGTGGTGGTCGATTCTCTTGCCTGCGGGCTATTCCTGTAAATATTGACGTTGATGTTAGGACCACTCTCTTAAGGATAAGCTATAAAGCAAAGGGGGTTAGATTTAAACTGTAAGCATCTGAAATCACATGCTACGCTTGGCCTTCCGCGAGTGTGGAAACAGTAAGAGATGGAGTGGGGAGCTGTGAACCGCACAGGGGGACCGAGCCCTCTCAGTAGGTTTACAGCTCGTTCCTCGTCCTCTCTAGATGGTTTAGGTTTCCACTCTCAAGCTAAAAGCAGACAGCTGACATCAAAACCTTCAGAGAGACCCCTATTTCCCAGAATCAGCTCTTGTTTCATGTAAATAGCTGCCTTTCATGGCTCTATTGAGATAAATTGCACCCTGCTGGACAAGTGGGAGACAATGTTCACCCTGTAGCCTCTTTTGTTGACATCTGTATGTGTTGCCATGACAACACGTCTGTCCGGCGTGACTGATAAGTATGTTGCGTGTTTGCAAATCGGGGAGGAATCGAGTTTGCAGGGGCTTGAATGAAGGAGAACGCAGATGAGACACATGGCGAGGCGGGCAGGTCCACACACATACAAAACAAAAAATGCAAATACCATTCCTCCTCAAACACACACACACACACAAGCAGAGCTGCACAAAAGCACAAAAGACTCATACACGAGTGTGACAATAACACTGAATCAGGTTAGACTTGCTTCCAACTACCATGTCCTCGTGGGAGGCTGCAGGCAAAGAAGTCTATTACTAATCATCGCCACGTTAAAAGGAGCAAAACTAATCTGACTATGACAGCACCTTTTCCTACAACCTCCAGAGGATCCTATGTGTCCAGGCAGCTGGGAGTTAATCGGCTGCAGAAAAGCAATGACGCTTGAATTCATTTTTAATACAAGGGAGTTAAAAGATGCAAATCCTCCTATGGGATCGAGTCTCTGTCCAACTAACATCGCAAAAGAATTACTGTTATTGTCCGGGCACTCGAAAAGCATCTCCACACGGTTTGATCAAATTTGCTCAAATTAGCATTTTTGCAGATGACAGAAGAATAATCATATCTGTATGCAATTACGCTGATTATGTCTCTTTGGAGACTAGTGAAGGGAAGGATTATGTCACCTCTGAGACCACATGAAACAAAGGCCTATTGCTTTATTTATATTTGACCACGTGTCCGCACTTTGAGATCCTCATTATGTTCATTTGGGATGTCAAGTTGCGGAGGGAGGCACGGACAGGGGGTGCGATGGCAGAGATCAAGGCGGGGTTGGAGGGCACAACCGAGGGTGTACATGCCCAGCACCATAGCAACTGTACAATATGCTGCATATTAATAACATGGATGGAAAAGAATGCGTGTGCATGTGTGTGTGACAGAATCCCCTCCCGTGGGCAAAGTCAGCATTCACCCATGAAGTAGGTCAGTGAAATTTGCCCAAATTAGGTCAGTGGCAGTCAATGGGTGCCGTCCTGGACAAGAGGAAGAAGAAAGGGGAAAGAGTGAAGGAGGGAGGGAGTCTGCAAGGTTAGGGGAGCAGAACCAAGCGGCTTACTTCATCTTAGCTTTTACACTTAGTTAATTACTAATGCGCTGGTCCATGTAAAACACTCCAAACACTCCTCTGAGTGAGGGACCAAAGCAGAGAGATGTCTTTACAACTTTACAACCATCGCATTTTCTGCTCTCAAACATCCCGGGTATCAGAACCAGTGCACAGCAAACGCCCGTTTTGAGTGAAATGCTTTTGAAAAGCAGTCCGAGTCGGTTACAGTGCTTTGGTCTGATTATTTAGCACCCTTCCTCCTCCCTCTATACCCCTACAGCTGTTTGGATGGTACCGTCTTTGTCATCTGCCTCTGTTCCTTCCAGCTTATTCCCCTCCCTGTTTTGAAGAAATCCACACAGGGAGGGAGGTTGTTGTGCATTGTTGCCAATAAATGGCGGAACACAGGGACCTTTGAAGTCGGTGGCACGTTGTGATTTGCTTTCATCGTCCCGCATCTGTCAGTCAACAAGAGAAAGCGTGACTCCAAAGGAAACTTATGCTGCTTCTTTCCCCACCCCCAATTTCCTCTCCACACACACACACACACACACACACACACACACACACACACACACACACACAAAAACAAAACAACAAAAAATGACAACAAAGACATGCAGCAGGAATGACAAAGGCTGTATTGGGCATTAGACAGACAGGGAGTGGGCTGAATAATAATCTGTGCAGAGCTCTGAGGTTCTGATGTTGCTTCAACTGGAGCAGACCGACTCTGCTTCTTCCTGCCCGCGCTTCGTTGGCACACTTCTGCACAAAGGGAATGAGTGTGTGAGTGTGTAGATGTGTGTCTGTGTGTATTCCGCCGTAGCTGGGAGTTGCTCTGAACTATCCCGTCAGACCCTCCGTCGCTTATCTCAGCATAGCTGGGCGTCAGAGAGGAGGAAGAGTATTGACAGGTGTCTTCTGTGGGCACCGGCTGTTCAGAGAAGCGCAGCCAGAACCTCGGCCTGCACCTGATCACACCAGCCTGCAGCCTTCCTGTGACATCCACAGAGGTAGGAGAAGGGAGGGGGGCAGGGAGAGAATGGCTCTTCTCCCTGGGCAGCGATCAGACCCGAGCCCCCGGCTAGCCTGGAGATGTGACAAGGCCCACTTCCCCTTTCGCTACTGTTCCCCACCATCCTCCCCCTGCTGCCAATCATGTGTCATGAGCTTCACAATCCCACACGCGCCCCGTGAGCTTGTAGCGTATGTGTTTGCGGTGGTGCGTAGCCTGTCTACACAAGTTAAAGAGATGTACAGAGGCAGGAGACGGGGAGACAAAGACACACATGCGGAGTCGAGGAGCTTTGACGGGAAGCGTAGAGCCAGAAACAACCAAATGTACAAGCTGAACGTGGCTCGGAGTAAAGCAAGCCACAATGAGTTACAGTGTCTAATGCTTGTAGCCAGAGAGAGAAAGATGCCTGGCTAGAGAGGCTGGGTATAGGAGCCAGGGAACTGAACTGCAGCCAACCTGGATGAGGCCTCCATCCAGATATGTTGGGACAGTACCAGGGGCCCCGCTACAGCCCGTCAGAGCGGGGTGAAGGGACGGGGGGGGGGGGGGGGGAGAAAGTGAATTAGCAAGAAAGACAAAGTGAAAAACAGTAAAAGAGAAAGGGGCAGGCTTATAGGCAAAACAGAGAGTGAGAGAGAGGGGAGAAAGAGAGGGGTTTTAAGGCTTTTCAGCTCTGAAGTGGGATGGAGGGGGATGGTTGAAGGGAACCGCTGAGAGTCAGGCAGTATAGAGCCGAGGCTCAGAGCGGGGCCAGGACTGAACTGAGGCTGCTGAGAGAGGAGCCAGGGCTAGAGGCCAGAGGAGAGTGGGAGGGAGGGAAGGAGGGAGGGAGGGAGGGAGGGGAGCTGAGAATAGGAGGAGGCTGTGGCAGAGCTGGGGCCGGGGCCAGAGCCAGGGGCCCCAGCTTTAGATTTAGTCAGCTGTTCCCCTGGCCAGCAGCTGGAAGGGCGCAGGGAGAGAAAGGGAGGGGGGGCAGCAAGGGAGGACAGGGAGCAGACTTCGGGGAACAGTTTTAACAGGGAAACGGAAAGTGAGAGGAGATGGAGGGGAGCAAGAGAGGAAAAAAATAGCATGGCAATAGAGAGAGGGAGAGAGGAGGAAGAGAAGAGAAGGGGAGATGGTGGTGGTGAAGGCTTGGAAAGAGGACAGTGGAAAAGCCATTAGATTCCTATGAGAGAGAAAACAGCGCTGAGAGCAGACAGACTGACAGAAGGTGGTTAAGGCTCACTGGCTCTACAACCACTATTCCTTCCCTCCCTTGCCGGTTCTCCTGCTCCCTCATTCCTCTCTTCCCTCCCTCCGTCCAGCCATCTCTCCATCCTCCTCCTCGTCCACTCCTTCCGTCAGTGCTGCGCTATTCTCTGGCTAGCTCCCTCTCCGCCAGTTGTGCTTCGGAAACAGTCCTGCTATTCATTACGCACGACCTGCAGGCATGACCCTAAACACACACCAAGATCCCAAACAGGTGTCCCACACACACACACGCACACACAGCAGCAGCAGCAGCAGCAGCAGCAGCAACACTAGCATCATAGGGAGTGTAGAGAGAAGGACCGAAGTGAAAAGAGTTAGCTCTCTCCTTCGCCTCATGACAAGCACTGCAGCACGGACAACAAGGAAAGAGGGATGGGGAAGAGGAGAAAACACTGAAAGGAGGAGGACAAAAAGATGGATGTAATTAAAGTAGAGCGTACACACACACTTTGTTTCTATAAAAGTGGTGAAATGAGATTTGGAGTAGGGGAGCAAGGGACAAGGGTTTGCCACGGGGCAAGCAGCCACTGCTTGCAAAGCACTTTATGGCCTATTATATTCCATTCAAATGGACCAGGCGTCTGGGATAAAAGCATTTAGTCTGCGCGTTAGTGAGTGACTCAGCACTTGGAGCCTTCGCAGGTGGACCCCATCATAACTACACAATGCATATCAATGAAGTAGCCCACTCACTGCATATGGCTCACTCACTCCCACACTTCTGCTTCTTTTCCCCCCCTGTCCATCCTCTTCCCCCTCCACGTACGCCACCTTATCTTCATCTGCCTTTCACACCTCCTTCCACTTTACCTCTCTGTCGTTTTATCCTCTTTTCAGGTAATTCCACCTGCTCTCCTCACACAAAAGGCTTGATCGAATGAAGCAGGGAATAAGAAGAGGAAGGAGAGAATGTATGGCGGCGGGCACGGTCTGAAAATAAATAAAGGAGCCTAACAAATGCATCCCATTCTCATTCCGTTTTTATGTGACTTCTCAAAATTAGGGGGAGAAATGTCTGTGCATGGCTGGAATGTCTGACCCTCCCTCTCTCCTCCCTTTCCCCCTCATTTAGTGTCGAGACGGCAGACATCCCCCTCTCGCAGCTTCCTCTCCATCACTCTCTTGTCTCTCTACGGCTCTCCCTCCACCCATCTGCCCTTTCTTCCTCGTTCTACCTCTGTGCCTCTCCATCCCCTTTTCTCCTCCCCCCGGTGGTGGTTAATGGCACAGGGATCCAGCGTGGAATATAGATCAGTGCGAGATGGATGGGGCACCAGGAGCTTCGGCCAGTCCCGTAGGTCCCAGACCAAAGATTAACTAAATATTAGCTGACAGGAAGAGAGAGAGAGGCTGGGACACAGCTGCAGCTGCTAGTGCCACTGCTGGCAGAACAAACGACAGATACTGTTTTTAACCCCGTTTGCTCCTGGGAGGGAGAGAGAGACACATATGCGATAAACACACACGAGATGCAAAAATACACACAACACATCGGGGTATACATACTGCTGTGCACGCGTACGCACACAATATCAGCGGCACCCTGGGAGAAGAAGTACACTAATCACATTCTCTCCTCCCCCTCTCTGCCCTGCCAAGGCGGATGGCGAGGGGAAAAAAAGGGAATAAATCTTTATTAGGCAATGTGTCCCTGCTTTATCGATCGCTTCGCTCCTTCGCTCCCCTCCTCCGTCTCCACCCCCTCTTTTTCTCTCCCCTCCTTTTGTTATTTTAGGCATGTGTCTGCCATCCAGTCCAATTGAGTCAGGCTGTACATCAGAGATGACCATTACCCATGTCTCCCTGGGCTGGGTTGTCACTAGCTGTGAGGGAGGGGTGGGTGTGTGAGGTGAGGTGATGTAGCCACCCAAGAGGGACGGTTAGCCAGGGAACAGCTAGCGAGACAGACGGGCAGACAGACAGGCAGCCAGATAGTCTTCTTTTTTTGACAAGAATGCAGACAGACAGGGTGGCAATAACAGAGTCCTCAACAACGCCAAGTAACAACAATGGTGGATCTGTACTTCATGTGAGTCATATGGTTCTATGAGCGGAACGTGGCATGGCCTGATTTATGGTACTAATTTCCCAATAGCCACTAATGGTCAACTAGGGTCATAGCTTTTTAGCTAGGTCATAGCTTAAGGCAGTGGATGGATCACAGGAAAGTCGAGTTAACCTAGCAACTATAACGCTCTGTATAAACCATGGACAGTATCTAAGGAAGGACGACACAATGATTTCACAGACGTTTGCCACCTGGTGGCTGGCTGCAGAATAGGTCATAAATCATGCCTCCTCCACGTTGGTAGATGGGACATGGATCATACTAAAAAGTCAAAGTACATGTCCAATACATTGTTTTCAAAGATTTCTCAATTTTCCGAAATTTTTGGTAGTTCTTCCCACTGGTGCATGTTCAATTGAAATGTCATGTACCACAACTCCATCCCCATATGGTGCAGACTCTGGCTCCGAATGTGAAGGATGGCACATATCGGGTATATATTGGGAGGAACTTGAGACTCGTTCAAAACATGCAGCTGGGTATGATATTAAATGATCTGTTACCAATGCTGATACACTGAGATATAGAGCAATTTTTGATGTCTGCTCTTGGTAAATAAAGGCAGGATGCTCAACAGATCGCCTTGTTTTAAACAAAGATAATAGATACTGTATATAACCAAGCAGCCATACAAGGACTTTGTCTATAATTGATTTAAATCAGGAGCTATCTGATCTCAGATTATGTTAACAAGATTATGAGTTGGTCCAGACATTTAATTACAACTTTGAGGTACCTCACCCCCAACAACCAAAAGGAATTGAAAACATCACAGGGAGGATCAGTGAAACACAACACAGCAAACAGGTCAAGTCCAGTTCCCCTTCTAATTCCTGACAGCAGTAAACAGAGAGCTTCTAAATGTAGAAACAGTGATAGCCCCTGAGGTATGGGTTCAAGCTACTAACACTGAGCACAGCAATGAGAGCAGGAAGGCTAGCTAGCCGGCTATTCTTCCTTTGGGAGTTTAGACACAGGAAGCGCGATGGAAACATGCTGTATCTAGATAGGGGCCGTGTAAATAAGATATGAGTTTCTATTGCCTGGCTTGGGAAATGAAAATGGAAAATTGAGAAGGGGAGAAAAGGAGATGATTAGAGCTTATAAACACCGGGAAGGAATGCTCCAGAATGGAGAATGGGCACAGGTATGAGGCCATAATACAAGGAGGGGAGCAAATAATAGGAAGATGAAGGGGCGTCAGAAAAAAAAACTCAAGAAGGGGCGGAAATGAGCACGAAAGAGCTCCTTCAAGACTAAACTCTTTAGAAGGGCAAACTAAATTCCATGGTCAATTGAAAGCCTTCATCTTGCTTGATTTGAATGTCTCACATTCTTTTTCATTGTCTGACTCTGTCTCTCATACCTGGAGAGCCTTTCTAGCTCTATTCAGCTTCAGTGAATGCATGTCTCACATGCCACACAGCCACGGCATCGCTGGACCAGGCAAAGCCGGAGGCACTCTCAGGACCTCCTCCTCTGCATAGCTCACACAGCACTTGAGCCTGCCGGGCAAGAAGAGAGAAGGGAGTAAACTCCCTCTCTCGATCTGGCTCAGGTTCCTAATTGTTCCACTAGAAGGAGAAGAAAAACAATGGGCCGTATACTGTGTCCCCTCTCGCACCGATCTCTCGGGTCAGAAACTGCTTATTGGAACATGCAAAAAATACACATGTTCATTCGATCAAGCAGCCGGGGTTTTCGTTTGGTCAGGTGCTATTTATTCTAAAACAATAATGTGAGCACAGGCACGTCTTTCAAGCTTTGCAATCAGACACTGATGGGACAGTCTGACCAGATTGACCTCTGACTTCTGGATATCCCTGTGGGTCAAGGAGGGAGGTCAACATTTGGCCAGCTCAGTGCTGGGGGGGAGGGAACAGTCATTGAGTAAACACCTTTGTGTGTGTGTGTGTGTGTGTGTGTTTGTGTGTGAGACTGAGCGATAGGGGTCAGCAGCAGGTAAACCCTCATCCCCTACTGTTGTTTATACTAAGGTGCCTAGTCACTGGCGTCCTGGCACTGTGAGGCAAGTGTGTGTGTGTGTGTGTTTGTGTGTTTGTGTGTTTGTATGCGCAGGAGTGCGAATGAGATAGGGTGGGAATGATGACAGATGGGAATGTCATCCACCCTCTTATCATTTACATGCCTCACCTACACCTCACCCTGACACACACACAGACACACACACAGCCATAAACACACTCACAAGGCCATTAAACCACAGTGTCATCCATGCTCATATTCACATACAAATAAAAAAAGCTTGCTGATAAATTCTTACTCTACTTGGAGTGATGAGTGAGTATTTTGTGGTGCACATTCTTGTCCATTTAAACAGTTTAAATGAATAAATCCACACACTGCTGTTAATCCAGCAATCATTTGCAATGATAGTAAGAGGCTAAATGAGTTTGTAACAACACAGGAACATTCTTGTTAGCTCTTTCCATCAGTCGGGGCTTTAAAGATAAGAGTTGGTTTAATGTAGATCAGCGTAATGTAAAGAAATATTTGTGCCAAAGTCAAGACATTCTTTGCTGCGCCCTGCATTACAGAAACAAATTCTGGGGTAGATTAAAAAGATTGCCCTTAATCTGGGACAACACCAGGTAACTTTCTAGTCTCTATGCAAAGTATAAAATGATTATGCGCACACACACACACACACGCACGCACGCACGCACGCACACACAACACACAACACACAACACACAACACACAACACACAACACTGTTTGTAGCCTTTGGGGTGATCTAAGCTGTTATGCTTCTGGGGGAGAAACAGCTGTTGACCAAACTGCACAGAGAGGCTCTGTTCTGTAGTAACAGTGGGAGCATGTGTACTCTTTAACACGTATTCTCATACTTGCATAGTAAATGCACACACATGCACACACTACCATGGGGTATGCATATACACTGAACATAACACTGCAGTAAGCAGAGTCTTGTACTGCTTTGTGCTTATTTCAGCAGCCCATTGGTGCAAAGAGGAATTCATTAAAAAGAAAAAAAAGTGAAGGGGAGCATCAGATAGGAGAACGCTGAGTGCTGCATTCCCCTGTTGTTATTATTGCCAAATCGAAGAGAGAAAGGCGGCTGGTAATAAAAGTCATTAAACGAAATAGAAAAAACGGCCTTTAATAGGACCTTGTCACTGTGGATTTAGTAGCCTTTCTATCGCCCCCTTCCCTCCGCTGCGTTCCCTGAGCTCACAGAGAGGAGAGGGGCAGAAGCTCTGTGGAAGAAGCACTGGATTCCTAGACAGAGTCAGCCAGCCGAGGAACTGTGCTGACGCACACCCAGCCGCCACAGTCTGGGACAGGAGACAAGTCAAGCTGGAATTGGGACTGGGGCAGACGTTAGAGAACTCATGCTGGAACTTTATTACTTTAACTGGTTTATTTTAACAAGGGCAATGCACGCTGATCTTGTACACACAGTGGCTCTGAAAACGTGCCAGTATTAGCATGCGGGGTAATTTTGAAGCAAGATGCTTGTGCAGCTTAGTAATAGGAGCGGGAAGTGTGGCAGACGCGAGGCGGCTGGGGCTGGAACTGGGGTGGTGATTTAAGAGGGGCAGTGAGGAAACAGCTATGTCTGCGATCAGGAATGGAACTGGGAGGGGAGGCTGGCTCCAGTCAGGTGGAAGAGCTGGAAAGCAAAATGCAGACGCTGGTACGAGCTTAAGATGGCAGAGGGACTGTCTAATGGTACGTATTGGTTTCAGTCTTGGAAACATGCAGAGCAGGACACAGTTATGGCTGGGTGTAGAGGACGGAACATGGCTGGCTAGGAGAGGTTATGGTCTGTGGTGGGAATAAGCTGTCTAGGGGCACATCTGGGTCTGGGAATGGGGCTGGTTAGAGTTTGGACCAGGGGCACGCACTGGGGCCGTCTGGAAACTTCTGGGAACATAACAGAGCCAGCAGAAGGGCCAGTGGTCATCCATCACTCCACGAGTACAGCACAGCAATTTTGGACTCTCCTTGAGGGGTCCCTTCCTCGAAGGAGCTACCCGGACTGGAAACTGGCCACTGACTGTCCTTAAGCGATTAAAAGGGGGAAGCTGAGCATGAGCTGAAACTCATTACGAGCTAAATAAGAGTAATCATCACACAACACTTCGTCACTATACATGGACGCCGCTCAACTTAACTGGAGATGGACAAAGTTGGAATGCACACCTGTTCAGGCCGTTTGACTGCAAACTCACAAATAGAGACTGGGCTACCCTGTTTCCATTACACAACAGCTGGAATGTTTCCCATCTCCTTTCCATTCAACAAACATAATGGGACAAAGTTCTGGAATCTGCCTCTATCAGATGCACACATTCAGAGGGAGCCCTTTTCCTTGAGACTACACATCTCTTCACATGGATGCAGTCGCTGCCCCTCTCTTTCTCGCTCTCTCTCTCCCTCCCTCTTGGACAGCCAGATGTTTACACTAGCTCCAGGCTCAGGCATGTTTCCATGACGATACAAGCCCAGGGTTAGTCACGAGACCAGGGTTTGATCTCAGGCACCGCATCCAAGATCACTGCTCCTTCGACGTCTTCACCTTCAAGCCGAGTCCACAAACAGAGCATTCAGGTTCAACGTTTTGTTTGAACTTCTCTTTTACTTGGTATCTAGAGAAGCCCTTAATTGGGGGGGGGGGGGGGGGGGGGGGGCAGTGTCTTTTTAAGTCCTGAGTCACAAGTACAACTTTACAAGATGCTGGTTTCACGCAGACTAACAGCCTAATCGGAAGTGCCCCGTCTCTCCCCTGGGACTTTGGTGGTGTAGGCATGTGGGCTTATTCTCCATGGGCATTGTAAAATGATAAAGGAACTCTCTAACCTAAGAGGAAAATAAAACCAGATCCACCCACATGAAAAGAAACAGCCCACACACAAACACAGAGAATCTGCCCTCACCCACCGAAAAAAAAAGAAAGCCCAGCTTGGCCTGATAGCGTCTCGCAGATGACATGCTCATGCAAGATTTATGTTTCGCATCTTAAATTCTGCACCTTCGTGGACAAAATGCCTGAAATGTCAATGTGGGTCCTCAAGAAGCCCTTTGTATGGCCCTTTGAATTCTTAGTTCAAAAAGAATGCAGTGTGTGTGTGGGTGTGTGTGTCTCTGTGTGTGTTTGGTAATAATGCCCACACATGCTCAGTGTTACTACACCTTTGAAAGTGGCACAGATTTCTGGCTTACTGTTTTGTCACACAGGCAGTAATGCAAATATTCTTTTGTCTTCTCTGCCTCTTTGTTCTCTGGGTGTTATCTGTGAGTCTGTGTGTGTTATTGTTGTAAATTATGCCAGTTAGTGCCACAATTCTGCGTGAATGCTAATCACATATGTGATTTAATCTTAATAAGAAATGATATACAGCTCCACAGCCCCTCGGGTTGCTGCACCTAAAGCGCACTTTTTAGGGGCTTAAACATTAAGTTTAGACGAGCCTGCGTTATGATTTTCACCATCTGCGTTACAAAGAGGAACAGGTTAAAAAAACAGGGAACCACCAGCCTGGTTGTTATTGCACCGTTTCATTGACATCATGATAAAAAAAAAGTGTTAGAGAGAGAGAGAGTAGATGACGCAGAAACCTAATTAAGATTCTCCAGAGCGTGAACAAATTAACCTGAGTTATGAGCATGCAGAAGCACAAGACCGACACACACACACACACACACACACACACACACACACACACACACACACACACACACACACACACACACACACACACACACACACACACACACACACACACACACACACACACACACACACACACACACACACACACACACACACACACACACACACACACACACACACACAATTCATCTCTGGAATAGGTGGAGCAGAAGAGGATGACATTCACACTCAAAAAGGCATGACCGCCATGGACATTCAGTGATATTTTGGGCAGTGGAAAGGCAAAATATTATAGGCTATCTAATCCAACAACACCACCATGGAAAATACACCAAAAATAGGCTACAGGATATGCATATCTACTTTCATGCTAGCTGAATTTAAAGCAGCCTCTGCAAAGTGTCCACCTCATCACTCAGATTTGGAGCAGCAGCATGATAAACTGACGTGTAGCTTCATGTGAAGAATTAGCCTAACAAGGGGATCGGGATAAACAGGCTGTAGCATGTAGCCCAGGCTAATGACATTGCAGAGAGCGACATATGCCAGGCATCAGTATGTCTCTCCTTAGGGACATGGGGCTTACGGTAACAAGATAGTAAGAGTGAGGTGGTGGTGTGTGTGTGGTGGTGGTGGTGGTGGGGGATAAGTATTTTTTTTCTTCTTCTTTAACTCCTCTGGCACAAAGCCCTGGAGGCAGACATGGGGGGTGGGAGCTGGAAACACACGGATTAGGGGTCAGGGGGAGGAGGAGCAGGACAGTGCATGTCATATGTGAATGAGTGAAGAGGGGATGAACTTGACCCAGACTGGAGGACTAAAACAGGAAGGAGGGTAATGAAGTGCAAACATGCTTTGTCATGCCATGTTAGAGCCATAGGATTAGAATTCTATAATTAGAGGACGGGGGCACCATAATGCTAGCCTTCGTTTCATCACGGTGAGTCTAAATTACACAAGGGGGGCTGGGGAACAGATGCTGAGACGTGAGCAGGCATCTTTGGAAGTTTCCTATAGCTGGAAAGGATGCTCGGCTACAGCACTGTGCCGTGATTGACAGGCTGAGGAAGAGTGAAACTTGGCAGACCATTGAGATTCATCGAGATTTCTTTAGATTTGTTAGCGGTCTGTTTTCCAAAGCAACATGCCTAGTATACGTAATTAGATAGCTGCCTTCTGTTACTACAGCTAGGACCTTTTCGTACCAGTTTTGGTTAGATATGTGGCTTGGTAGCTGGCAAATTCATCACCGGTCCGACGAGTGCAAGAGGGCCGGAGCTGGGCTGTTGCAACGCGAGGAGCAGCGGACTGCTAGATAACACTTGCATTCATATATGAATATTTATCTCAAATGCTGGCACTGGAACAGATGAGCTTGCATGGGAGAAAGAACAACCCATCCATCTCACTCTCTCCCCTTCTCTGCGTTCATTCTTTAGTTTCATGCATCCCCTTCTCTTGCAATCACCATTTCAATGCCTCGCTCCTCTTTTGCATTTTCCACCCACTTTTCCCCTCCAGGCTTCCCCTCTTTTTCTTGATATCACCCGATCTATTGCTCTTCCCCTTAAACGCCAACCCCCCTATCCGCTCTCCTCTGCCGCACTGATGTATGGAACGGGATGGAGGGGAAAAAGGGAAAAGCGTGTGATTAATGTCTTTGAGAAAAAGATAAATAATCACAGGAGACTGGGGGCTGGTAGTTGGCCTTAGGGGAGTAAATATGGAGAGTTTTATAGCTGCTCACTTGGGAGACAGGGAGGCAGAAGAGGAGATGAGAGGGGGAGGAGAGGAATACAGCGACAGCAGATCCATTCAAGTATATTAGCTTTTCCCCCATACACAATAACCTCCACATCTATTCTATCGCTCTACTGTCTTTCATCATCAACACTGAATCCCATCCCACTGACAGCACACACACAAGGAGCCACACAAAGCAACACACACGCTGTGCACAGACATACACACCCTCACAAGCACCATGCACTTTTTTTCCAGGCCAGACCCACTGTATGTGTTTGATGGGCCAATGCATGTGGTGTGTGATGTGGCTGACAGCCCCCTCCCATGCTACCCTGCTTTTAAGCCCTCGTCCTCCAGTGGCTGCCTGTCCCCTGGAGTAGATTGCATCTTTTATTTATCATTTTCTCCTCCTTGGCTTTATTTTACCCAGCTTACAAAAAAATAAAATCTTGGCTGAAAATTGTAATCAGCATAACATGCCCTCCTACTGCTGTGCACTCGCCTGTCATCCTCCACTCTCTGTGAGCATGCAGGACGAGACTGACAGCCCGTGCAGAGCAAGACACACACATGCACAAACAGACGCATGCACAATCCCCCCTCTGTGTTTATCAAACCCCCACACACACACACTGACTCTTTCTCTCTCACACACACAAACAAAACACATGCACAGCCACAGAAAAGGACCCCGTCACCCTCTTCGCCACTCTTTCTGACTATTTTCCAAAAGTGCACCCACACACTGTATATCCTTGCACTTCTTCACTTCACCCCGAGCTGAGTGTTCAGCTTCCTGAAGCCCCCAAAAGAGCGAGCACATAAATGAGCCTAATGCTGGGGAATCTGGTAAACAGGCCAGCGAGGGAGGGAGAGCTGCCTGCCTGTCTGCCTGCTCCATGGCTACTATTGTGCACTGCACATTCTCTGAGCCCACAAGAGCTGAAGCCATCTCCACACAGATTCTTTGGAGGGATAGTAAGCCAAGACTGGAGAGAGAGAGAGATAGAGAGAGGGGGAGCAGGGGAGAGCGTTAGAGAGGGCGAGGGAGGGAGGAAGATCATGCATAAAATCTTGTTTGCAGAATGCATTAAGATTCTGATGAACTGGGGAGGGTAATGGGATTAGAATCCTGAACCGTTTCCAAGGGTGGGGAGTCGGATTGACAGCTGAGTCTATTGCACTGACGAATGCAGTGAAATATTGTGGCTCAGGCAAAGGCAGTCGGCCAGGCAGAGAGGCAGGCAGGGGGCTGCTGAGCCTACAGCACCTCTGTTTACTCCCAGCTTTAACACAAATAATGCAGCTGAGAGGAGAGAGGGATAGGAAAAAAAATGAATATTTGCCTTTATCTGCTGCACATAGCTGGGGCTTTGACTGAATATTGGGAAGGCACAAGAAAAGCCCTCTGTCTGTCTCACAAAGGTGTTTGGCAAACAAAACAGAAGCGCTGTGGCTTTAAATCACCGTCCCTCCCACCCTGTCTAAATATCGTCTATTTAGCCAGCGGTGAAAAGATATAGGGGGCTTTTGTCTGCGCACCCTTCGGTGGGGGCACGGAGAGCTGGAAAGACACAAAAAAAAATAGGAACAAAGTGCTAAGCTTCCAATCGGGGTGGCTCTGGGCGATTCAATGCGCGCAGCTCAGTGGGCAAAAGCAGGGAGAAGTGGGCTACTATTACGGGCTCGTGTGGAAACGAGCTCCCCTCGCACGGCTGGCAGAGAGTGAAATACCCCGCATTGTTTATGATAGACGAGGCTACGGGAGGCGAACACAAGCCCCTTTCAAAAGTCCTGCCCGGCTCCATGGCGGAAAAAAGGGCCAACAGTGCGAGTTGGGCAGGTTGTTTTTGTTGGTTACACACTGTTACGGTATCGTTATAGTCCACTCACCGACTTGCAATACGTTGTCCACCCAGCCGCCCTCCAGCAGAGTGACACCCCGCAGGAAAGGCAGCTGGCTCTCGTCATTACTGTCCCCGCTAGTTCCACTTTCCTCTCCCCCGGCGTTGAAAGAGGAGTACATACAGATCTCCTTCTCGCTTCGCGGAAACGACCAATACACGATCCTCCGCTGGACGGGCTCCGGGATCCGCTCGAACCGCTCCTCCACCCGCTGGAACGGCCACTTCTCCGCGACTCGGCGCGCCGCGATGTCGAGCAGCGACTCGGGGTTGTGCGTTTTCCCGTTCCCCGACCCTCCCGGAGCGGACCCCGCGCCGCCACACAGGACTCCTCCAGCCCGCTGCCCCTGCCTGCACGCCGGGTTGTAGCCGGGCCGGCAGCAGAGCCGCTTGGCTGGGGGCTGCTGGACTCGCTCGGCCATGATCGCACCGCTTCCAACCTGAAGCGCAGTTCCTCTCCGATCATATAAACGGGATAAGGAAGAGAAAAGGGCAATCTCGCACCGATTGTTTGCCGTACATGGAGAGGCTGCCCTTATTTGGAAAGGTGGGCGGCGCATGCGAGTTCCGTGAAGTCCTTTGTGTTGTCAAAGTAACCGGGGTGGGCGGGATCCTGGAGAGCTGCCAGCGCACGAGTGGTGCTATAAAAGGAAGTGGAGGCGGAATTCCCGAACGTCGGCAAATCCTTTGTGAAGCCGTCAGGGAGCGCGAGGGCGGAGCCCCGGCGGCCGACGGCCTTTGATGTTCCCTTCTTATTTGAGTTTGAAGGCGGGGACTTAATCCAGGGGCGGCCCCGGAGTTTCCCACAGGGCTAAAAGGGGGCAAGAAAACTGACTTTTTTCCTTTGGTGCCTCTGCTACCACCCCGGGCCCTGGCTCCTGCAGTAACAACGTGATGGTTGTTTTCCAGGCCGGGTCCAGGGGACTCTCAGCTGTCAAAGGCAGAGAGGGCGTGGGAGGAGGGACATATCGATATGGAGCTGGACATGCTTGTCCTCTGCAGTCGCTAATCAGTCATTGTGGTCCAGCCGTAAGTCAGTAGCCAAAAGGCTTCCTACTATGCTGCAAACATAAGGACAAAAGCAAGACAGGCTTTCTCTTTGTCTCTCACATTCTGAATATTTATCTTTATTTTGAAGGGACAATCCACTTGTCACAGGTTTGATTAATTTTCACCACCGAAGTAGGCTGTTGTATCCACTAGGTTATGATGCGTCCTACATGTTGTGAGTTTGTATTAAACTCTTGGAAACTACTGAAACTTTTTTTTGTTTACAAAGTGGTCATTTGTTTTGTTTTATCAAATTTATTCTGTATATCATAAAGTTAATACACAGAAAATCGAACTAGTTGTAGTAGTGTTGCATCAAAGCCGATATGTCGAGCCACAGACGTCAATCACTGTCGTCAGTGGATCTGACAATTTTCTTTAACCTTCAATTGACTTTCCAGTGTGTGACATTTCAGCTCCACAGTAGGTTCACTGGTAGATTTCTTTGTGCCAGGAGAAATAATGAAACTGTCATGGGGCCTTGGTAAGAGGTTAATCCAGCAATCAGGATTATGTTGAATTGGGATATTAAAACTTTAAACAGAAAGCTTGCTACAGACCAGAGTTTGAATGGCGTGGGCATTTGCAAGTCTCTTTAAAGGCTGTGTTTGATCTGTGTTTTGGAGCTTGACCCATATTGACTTTAGATTCAGATCTACGGGCCTCAACTCCATTCTTTAATCGTGCAAGTCTCCCAACTTTGAGAGAGTACAACTCTGAATTGCTGGAGGACCCCTTTTAAGACGTCTGCATCTCATCATGCTCGCTGCACACATGCTCTTTACTCATTCTTATAGTTGAGGTCTACTCGCAGCAGAAAAAATCAAAATCAAAGGATATTGGTAATTCCTAAAGGACTGGCCAGACGAGCGGTTTTTCTTGTAATCATTATGATTCACACCACTAGTGGAGCTGGTTAACTATAAATTGTGGTGCAGTAATTTTATGGATGGGCCCCCCGCCCTCCTTGTCTGTTGATAATGTTAGTTCCGTAGCTGTATCATGAAAAGCACATGGGAGATGTTTGCCTTGAAGGTTTTCTGCCAGAAATCCTTTGCGCGTGGTTTATGTTGTGAAAGGGTGTATTTTAATCCAGACCATGCTCTTTTCCAAAAACCTCAACCAAATGCTTTTGTTGCCTAAACCTTACCAAGAAGTTTTTGTTGCCTAAAATTAACTAAACCGCGACTGAAAACCAAAGCTTCTGCCGGGAAGGATTTCTGGCAGGGAGCCCGAAAGGCAAACTTCTCCCCACAGCCCATGAAAAGGAGGCGTAGGATGGACTAGGGTGCGGCTGCGTTGCCCACCGTCTAGATTCTACCAGCCTGATGAGACATGTAGCAGAAGCTAATAATTATAATCGTATAACGAAAAAGCCACCAGATTGAGGATGTTTGTCTATAAGCGTTGACCAAAACTATGCTGGTGAACTAGAATGTGTGTTCGCAACGTGTCTGACTTCTGCGTGTGTTCCCAGCTGCCCCTGTCCTTCCTCTGTGAGTAGGTCTAAAAGGCTGGCCTTTGAACTGCTCTGAAAGTGATCCATGCCGTATGGACAGAGCAGATGTGGCCTAACCTGATTTGGTTTCAATACTTCCCCACAGGAAGTTCACAAAGCCAGCAGGTCCTCCTTTGTTATGTTAGTCATCTTTCTCAGAGGGGCCAGCGGAGCCTTTTGCTGTTCTTTCGCACACCGATCGTTTGCTTTATTCTTCAGACAGAACGGTTGTGCACACATGATTAGAAGTTTCAGCAACCCTGAGATGTGGTCTGATTCTTTATCCAATAACAAACTAGAAAATGTTGTGTTTTTTCAACAGAACCAACATTTGACTTTCCTCATGTCGACTTGGTTTTACAGTGGTCAACTTATTCATTTTCCTTCTATGGGCAAAGGCAAGGGTGTCCTATCCTCAAACCTTTACAGATAATCAGTGTTTCAATGTAACTGTCCGGTCCCTGGCCGGTCCATCTGTTGTTGCCAAAATGGATCAAGAGACTTCAAACACTTTGATTTCCTCACAAAGTCACAAAGTTTTATTTCTTAATTTTTTCACCCATTATAAATCAAAACAAAATGAAAAATGGATTCCACAATAATTCAGTGCCTTGAAATCTGTTTCTAAAATACTTATGTTTGTACCGATAAAGAGGTTATAGGGTTAATATTAAAAACAATTTAATAGTGTTACTGCCTTATCAATAGATTAGAGATATTTTAGGGATCATGTGAGCACAAAAATGACGCTCAAAGTCATGAATATATTTGCAAAGGATGACTACTATTTCAAAAAACGACAAGCCCCAGATTTACCGTATATATAATTTTGGTGTTCATAATTGTAACTATATTTAAAAAAAAAGTACAATACTAACTATGACAGGTCTTCCAACTTCAAGCTGGTCTTGTGGATAAATTCTGTGTTAAGATCTCGTTTTAAAGCCTGAACCGTTGTTTATATAGAGCTATTTGTTGTATAGCTGTGTTGCCATTTTACATGTGTGTCAAATAATGAACACACAAAAAACACATCCAGTTTCATCGTAGAAGTGCTGTAAGACTACAAATAACGTTTTTCATTTTCGACCAATCTGATCATTATTGTATTCGATGATAAATTCATTATTTAGAGAATAAATCTTCAAAGTGTCTATAATAACTGTCTGAAGCCAAGGTTAACTTATTAAACCCATTTTTTTCCATCCAGCGATCAAACATCGGCATTTTCTGTGATGTGATGTTAAACCAATCCAGTGTTTGATACTAGAGAACTACAATACCCGTCTTGTACCGAAAAGCCTCATATCCAATCAGGAGCGAGTAAGACTCAAAGGCCACACCCGTTTCAGTTCCCGGAACAGGGAGGAGGAGCTGAATCTGATCTTCGTGGATAGAACCGCTAATCACGACTCTTTGGTGAGTTAACTCCAGATTTATCGGTTTTTTACCAACTCTAACTGAACCGGAAACACTGATCCGTCGTTCTGTCGCGTTCACAATCGATATATTTGTGCTGTTTAGCCCGAGAGTCTGCGCCCCGGCTCCTCCGGCCCGTTATGGACGTGTAGCGGTTTAAACTAGCGGAGCTAACGCTGGTAGAAAGTGAGTTTATCCATAGGCTCAGAAATCTAGAGTCAATCCCAGTGGCAGGCAGAGAGAATGTGTCAACTAGACTGGTTTGTTTGAAACTGCAGTCAGGTTAAATGGTTTGTTGCGGTTAACCTGTGGATACGTGTCACATTAGCTAGCTAGTTAGCCAGTGGTCATTAGCCGGTTTATGAGGAACGAGCAGGAAATGTTTGCCCTTTTATTTAGATTAGTCATGTTAGTAAATATAAAGTTTCTATGTTAAGTGAACCAACTAAATAACCAGTAGTTATTAAGTGTTTATCAACCACCAGACTTGTCACCGTATGCAGTTCAAAAGTCTGAGACCACTTCCTTGTTGTCTCCAGAGTGAATCAACCTGTTATTAAATCAACATTTTCTCCAAATGTGATCTGAAATGTTCAAAATATCAAACCCACTAGTTTTATATTTAAAGCAGACAAATTGTCCCAATTCATTATCAGTTACACAACTCTTTGTTTCAGTGCCTCTCCTTATTTCCTTATAATCTAATATCTCCTCATAAATGGTTTAACCCAAAACAGGACAACCTTGTGAATATGCTATATAATACTATACATAGTAATGCTATTCCTTTTAATATTTCAGTGTGTTTAAGGTCATTGTCTGTATTGCTGTAAATTACTGAGCTGAAACGTTTTATAGGAATGTTTTTATTGCATCAGGGAGAGTATTAAAGTATTAAATCTGCTAGAATGTCCCTGAAACTGTTGTGTATCTGATGTATTACATTGTCTAATGTTATTTCTGTTTGTGCTCTCTCTTTTTCATTTATTGTTTAGTTATTGTAATGTCAGGATAAAGTGAAAAGCCAAATGGCAAAATGACAAGATTATAATATATAATGCATATGTATTGTCAGCGAGGAAGTTTAACATGTAATTGATCTACCTCAGATTTGTCAAATGTTTTACTTTTAAATTGTTTGTCTTTCTCTACCCACAGAGGAGTTTAAAATCATAACTTTAACTCAGGAGTATCGTAATAACTTTCAATATCAGCTGTTATGAACATTTTTATCTTGATGTATTTTCTGTCTACATCGTGCAGCCCTATTGTTGTCAAATTAGTTGGTTTAATTTCTCTTTATGAAACCATAGCCGAGTCTAAAACCCAAAGATAATCAATTTACACTGATGAAAGCAGAGAAGAGAAGCCAAGCTTCACATATGAGAAGCGTGAGTCAGCAAATGTTTGGCTTCCTTTAACAGATGACTCAAACAGTGACTCAGTGATCATTTCCAGACTTGGTCAATCAACTTGGCCACTCTTACAATCATTATTGAAAGAGTATCCTATGTTTAGTTATATTTACTATTTATTGACGCATCACGCAGCCCTGGTTATTCACTCCTTTCTCTTCTGGTACCCCCCCCAGGTCAGACTAATCCACACGTTCCCGAGCAGGATGATTGACGTTCGGGCATGGGCAGAGTACGTGGTGGAGTGGGCCGCCAAAGACCCCTATGGTTTCCTCACCACTGTCATACTGGCTCTCACCCCTCTCTTCATCGCCAGTGCACTGCTCTCCTGGAAACTGGCCAAGATGATTGAGGTGCGTGACCGGGACCAGAAGAAAAAGCAGAAACGTCAGGAAAACATAGCCAAGGCAACCAAGAGGACCAAGAAGGACTGAGTCTGCGAGGGTAGGATGGGGGCATAGAAGAAAACAAAAATAAGGAGGAGCACCCACCACGCTCACGGCCCTCCTTATTCCAAATGACATGGTGCCCTTCCTCGTCCCAGCCCTACCGTCAGCACAGGGCCACCACGCCTCATGTCCGGGGTAGGAGGAGGGACAGTGGCCCCACAGGCCTAATAGTGCTGAGACGGACAGTACTGCCTGGAGGAGGCTTGTCCCGGTGGGACTTAGGTCAGCAAGAGCGCAGTGGTTATCTGTATGATGTGTTTTATACAGAAATCCGCTGATAATATTGTGCAGCTGTTGCAACACCTTGCATTCCATTGTTGGCATCTCTGTTCTGCTGAATTGACAATGTAACGAGCAAACTGGAACATGTTCTCCACGTCACTCGCAAAGTATCCAAATTATAACTTTTTAATCAATAAAGTTTTCATGGTTGATAAGAAAATGTGCTTTTTTTGTGGAATTAAATCAAGCGATTTTAATTAAAACTTTTAAAAAAGTATTCAGCCCCTCGTTTTGTGTGACAATAAACCATATAGCATGCAGTCAGGATGTGATTTACTGACTGTCAGACACAACCAGGATTATTTAGACCAGGTTTTACTGTTAAGCAACAATAATCGTATCTTTATTCACTTTATATTCTCAACTATTTGCTATTTGATTTGAGTCGTCTTCCATTTATTAGTCTAAAAAATGGTTTTACATTCACTGCGACTCAGTGTTGTACAGTAATAAAACATTCAAAAGTCCAGTGGGATGAATAGTTTTTATAGGTACTGTAATCCTAAGCACTCGTGAGCCTTTAAAGAAGCTGTTAAAAGCGATAATTCTGAACACAGACTGGTGGACAAATGCACATTTCAGCGTATTCGTTTTCCCCTTTTTCTTCCTCATTAACTTTTATTCATCCCTGGATGCATCTCCTGAGAGCATTTAGAAAAAAAAATGTACATGTGTAGGAAGACGACCATGTATTCAACTGTTGGATTTTTTACAAGTCCTCAAGCTTTTATGTTTTAAGCTCCTTTCTTCATCAGCTCTGTAGCCAACAAAGTCTGACCTGGGGTGAAAGAGCTTCAGTTTACTGTTAACACTATTCATGACTTCAACTTGTGATTAATAGGCCTAGATTTAAAAGCAGTGGACTCCACCTTCATAATGAACAGAACCATTAACACAGCATTTATTGTAACTACGGTCTCATTACACCGTGGACTGGACTGAACAGATTTAATTTGATTTCACATGTGTTCTTCAATCTTTCCCTCAGTGTTTTACACTCCCACCTGCTTTCACCACATCTCGTTCTATTCATCTTTACACTTCAACCCTTCCTTTTGTGAAGGATAATTACATCTGCATCATTTCTTTGGACATAGCTGAATTCTTGATGTTTAATTAAACCATTTTTGATTTGCCTCAGCACAGATATAATACCAATTTAATTAACAGAATTATTTGTTTCAGTATCCCTGAAACATTTGTAGCCGATGTACTAATGAGCAATTCCAGTGTTTTGTCTCCGTAACAAACATATCAACTACATTAAATAACTCATCACTTACACATTACAGCTTTAAGATGATGACTTTGTGTATATTCAATATACTAAAGGGACCAGAAAAATATAAACCTCTTTATGATGTAATGCAGACCAATAAAACTGCCTCGAAATATACACCCCCTCTGTGAAACCTAATGCAGGATTATGTGAGACTGACTCCAAGATGAGTTGATCTAACTGGTCCTTACTGAGGTCATATCTTTGTGTGCTGCTCACTTGCATTGGATTATTTGTGAATGATGTTCCCAATAAAAAAAAATTACATCAAGTCTCGACAAAAATTGAATGTCACTTTCACAAAGGCGGTGTTTATTGTGGGGCTTTTCTGTTAGTTCATATACTGCACAGCAGCTTCAGTGTGTGTGGACATCTCAGTCTATTTCTTGGAGGTGGGCATCCAGGAGCCAGGCTGAAATGTGTTTGCCGTGCTGGTGGGCTCCTCGCTGATCTCCTGCTTCCCGAAACTAGTGGCGGATGCATGTCCTTCAGCCAGAGTCCTCGCAGGAGTCGCCACCAGCCCTTCTTCGTACTCCTTCGCCTGCAGGGCCAGATCTTTCTCCTCCACCTCCTTGGCCTTCAGCTTGATCTGCGTCCTGTAAGACTCATTCTTCACCAGCTCCTATAAAATACAAAAGATGGACACACATGTTTATTCTGGGTTTTTAAGACTTTTTGTAATTCAATGTCACCCATGGTTTAGGAAGGATGGAAAACCTTACAGACGGATATAGCCTAGATTAGTTGTTATTCATTTAAGTAAATGCATTAACATTTGTTGACATTCATGTCACATTTCCAAAGGTAATTCCAAACTATATATCATAATTTTGTCATTAACTCTGCAAAAGTGTGACTCCTAAATAACTTAATGGAACCTCCACAATATCCTGCAACACCAAACAAGCTATGATTTTCCCCTCCTGAATCAACCACCTCTGTTTTGGAGTCTTGGAGCAAAACACGGAACATCAGCTGCTCACTAGTCAAAAGTAGAAGGGATGTCAAGTTGCACTCAGCAGCTTCCAGGAACAAATGTGTGCATGTGTCGGGTATGAAGTGGGACATTTACTAGGAAAAGAACAAGAGTGTTCAGTTAACCTACATTGGTCCAATAAACTCTGGTTAAAAAATGTAGCGCTTGGAACGGCTCGGTAAACTAACGTGACAGGAGGCATCTGTAATACAAACAACCATTCCAACTCATGGAAACAATTAGATTCTGAACTTGGTCCACCAGTGGAATAGTAACCCACTTGAGACACAGCTAGTGTCCAGTGATGTTAGCCTCTCCCTAATACGGGCAGCCAAAAAGGAAGGGAGGACTGGGCATAATGATGTTGTGTGTTGGCAGAACTGAGGGACTGGAAAAGAGAGGGGGAGAGACGTGGCCAAAAAGCCCCGCTTTGGGGAGAGAGACAAACATACTGAGCTGCTTTTCCAGCCTGTTAATGACAGGATTTAATCCAATCAATTTATGTCGGCTTGGACCGGGAAGAGAGGGAGCGTGACAAGGGGTAGGGTAATGTGCTGGGAGTAAAGCCTTGGCCACATCAACACTGTCCAGCTGTCGATGGCAGCTATTGGGCAGACGCAAGGCAGAAAATTGGAAGAGAATGTTCTGGCAATAGAGGCAGGGGATGGCATTGGCCACTGGCAGGGACAGAGGACGGAGAGATAGAAAGAGTGCCTGGGTATTGGCCTTCCAAGGGATTTCCTATAGACCCACATTTTGCCGGCCAAATAATTTCCAGCATTCTCACATTATAAGAGCAATAAACCCAGTGAGAGGTACACGAGGGGAAAAACTGCACTCCTTCACCATTCCCATCTTGGAGACTGCCAGAAATAAAACACAAAAAGCCGAGATGCAGGCTTCTGCTGGAGACAAAAAAGAAAGTAAACTAGGACATGGTGCCGAGGAGCCCCTTGTTCGGAGGCTGTCTTTGCTCTCACTCTCACCATCAATGCACTTCTGCTGCTGTTTATTTTAACACCTGTCCCCCAAAGTTCCTGGATTCAGTTCGAAACAGGAAGATAAAACAAATCAAAGCCTCTCTTTTCCATCTTTCCCTCCCATGTAACCAGTCCCCTGGAGTCCAACCATCAGCACAGCGGGGAAGCTGGGTGGGGGGGAGACGTACCTCGACGGAGGGGGGCTCCTTCCGTCTGCCTCGGATCCAAGCTGGAGGAGGAGGAAAAAAAGAAAAACAGAGTGAGAACACCCACACAAACATACGCTGCACAAACAAAACCTGCAGTCATGTTTAAAGGCTGCAGCTACGGCGCCACTGAGATTCAGGGCACTACAGTAGCTCAGTGTGAACTGCCGAGTAACCCAGCGTGTAGAGGGAGTGCATCCACGGTTTGTTTTGTTTCATGCCTCTCAGCAAACTATGGGGAAAAACAAGCGAAATGGTGAAACATCCGAGCCACATGTACGCACAATGAGCTCAGAACACTAATGCTGCATTAGTCGAGGCAGAGCAGGGCCACTGAGTACTGTGTCTCAGAAGAGAAAGTGTGCTCTGATCTTGGAATTTGAAAGTACACACTCTGTCATTCTCCATCAATACCTCTGTCCTTCTTTCTGCTCCAGAGCAGAACTGTGTCTGTCTGTCATCTCTCTATCCCTTTTTTTTTTTTTTTGAAAGAGCTCTATTTTGGCTGAGCTGGCTGCACAGCAGAGAAGGTTAAAGGGAGCCAGAGAGAGAGAGAGAGAGAGAGAGAAAGAGATTTTCTAACTCTTCCTCCAGCTAGCACAGGGATTCTGGGCCTCTTTTATCCCTTTCTTATTTGCATCCTGATGAAAATGCATGAGGGATGGGGCGAAGCAGGATGAGGGGTTTAAGGTGGATAAAGCCAGTCTGAGACACAGGGAACAGTTTGTATCCAGTTGTAGGAAATTCGAAACACTATTTTATGCTACGGTTGTATAACACCAGCAGAAGGCGTCTTTGATAAAACTCATGAATACGCGTTTTCCCCAACCCCCATCGCACAGTATGAAATAAAA
Source organism: Platichthys flesus (assembly GCF_949316205.1). Classification (NCBI taxonomy): domain Eukaryota; kingdom Metazoa; phylum Chordata; class Actinopteri; order Pleuronectiformes; family Pleuronectidae; genus Platichthys; species Platichthys flesus. Next base: position 9,489,387 of record NC_084947.1, read on the forward strand.
AATAAATTAAAAGAAATCAATGGATTAGCCTAGGCCCCAATAGATGCAGTCGTGAATTTGTTATTCCATTTTATTTGTACGGCTCTTTGTATACTCTGCTGGGTAGCTCTTTTGTTAACATTGTCATTTATCCATGTTAGTGATAAAAATGTGTTACAGTGATGATGCGCTCCACACTTACCGTCCCACTCCATCGGTATGCTGCCTTCTATATATTCGTATTCTGTGGGATTGGCTGCTTCTACCATCCGCTTGGAACGGACGAGTCTTCCTGGGAAACCCAACAAAAAAAAAAGACAAAAAGACAGTGAGAGGCAGCAACAGTGAGACAGGAGATGCTCGACAATGATGCATACAAAACGCAAAGGAATACAAACAAACACAAAGAGGTGCAGACACAATGCTCTCAGGCTCCTGCTCAGTCAGACACACAGAAACAGACAGACTCACAGACACACACAAATACACAGAGGGATGACAACGCTGTGACAGGCCATGGATGATTACCTCGTGGCCCTCGGGCCCTTCTCCTCAGATCTCGCTGAGTGGCTCCAAATCTGGGCTAAGCCTTTATGCAAATGAGGCTCCCTTTAACCCAACCAACCACAGCCCCCCTCGCTGACAGCCCTCCTCCAATCACAGCGCAGCGGCTAACAATGCCCTCCAAAATCAACATCAAGCCGAGCAGGAGACAAAAGAGGTCAGATATCACAGACAACAGGAGAGGTGTGAGCTGCGAGGAATATTAAGTGCTCCTCTCCCCTATCTGTATACAGCACGACGCTCGCTAGCAGCAAGGCCACCGCCAATTATTTTTGGTAGAATCTGCTGATTAGGCAAGTTTGGCATGGCACACAATGACATAAAGACGGAGGTACAGAGGGTGAGGGGGGGCAACAGAGATTGATATAGACAGAACAAGAGAGAGCAGGAGAATTGAAAGAAGGGGGGGGGGAATTAGCCAGTTGTGTTGTTTCTTTGTGTGGCGCTGCCGAGCTTCACACAGCGTTCACGCTAATGACGAGTGCTGTGTTTTCATATAGTTTCTCCTCCTTCGCAGGTAGCCGGGATGTCTGTCCATCGCCTCCATCCCTCCGTGAAATGATGAGCCAGGGAAGGAGGAGGTAGAGAGTGGAAGAGAGAGAGAGGTAGAGTGAGAGAGATGATGCATGGCAAACATGGCTAGGAGGAGAGAAATGGATGGGCAAGGAAAAACAACACGCTCCAAAACACAGACAATCTGTCAAGATTCCATCACCGTTTCTCCACAGCTGACTGGACATGGACAAATGGAGGCAACCGACTCCACGCACGCGGCAGACTGATGGCCTTAATGTTTACTTCAGCCATAACAGATAGCTATGGCACAGGGATGGATGAATGATGGCACTCAGAAGAAGCACCGTGTGTGTGTGTGTGTGTGTGTGTGTGTGTGTGTGTGTGGGTATAGAGGATGTTGTGCTATGGCTCAGCTTGTGGCTTACGTTTATTAGTTTTAAACTTATTCCAATAAAGCCAATCACGCCTCGCAAGGATGATTCCCTTCCATACTTTCTCCAGCCTGTATAGTAATCAGGTCAGCTAATTAGGCTAGCATTGCTTCGGTTCTGCTTTGGTTCCCACAAGTTTGTCACAAAGGGGCCTCACAGGCTCCAGCTCTGCAGCCCTGTAGTTGTCCTGATATCAAGGTCTGACAAAAAACACAGCCCTCGTTCCCACTTTATCTTAAAAACACTTTTTCTATAATACTCACATTTGTTTACATGTAATTGCCTTAAATGTGTCTTAAGAGAAACGGTTTCCTAGAAACCAGCACAACAACGACAACAACTGCCAGCAAAACAAAAGGCCATATTCTCTAGGCAATACTATCAAATACATTTAACAGATATGCTAATTATAAACAGATCGTATCCATATTTGCATTGGGTGTGGGTGGTGGCAGAGCGAAATGGTACAATTATGATACAGTCCCCACAAGAAATGTGCTTAGCTTCAGCTAATGCCGAACTAATAAGCATAAAGAGAGGCACCCACTTTTTCCCCTCTGTCTCTCTCCACTAGGTTGCATCTCCCCCTCCACTCGGTCACACTGCAACATGGCTCTCCTCTTGTCTTGTTGCTTTTGCAGCATGACTAAACCCCTTCCACCACGGCTTTTATCCTTGGATTTGAATACCAAATACAGTATGTACATATATTTATGAAACACGGCTGATCCTCCCACCACATACGCATTGGGAGGAGGCTTGTCAGTGTGATTGGGGTGATTCTCGCTCTCTCTGTAATTTCTGATCTGGGACAACAGCGGAAAAAAAACATGCAGGCCAAGGCTGTTCTGTTTTTACCACACAAGTACAAAGGAAACGCACCAGCTCTCTGAAAATGTAATTTCCTGACAGGGACTGATATAAGAATGAATAAAAAGTTGTGTGCGAGATAAACAATACAACCACAACAACCTTTCTTGTGGACGCTGAGTTTGTTTAAGAACACAATCACTGTATAACGGCCTAATCTTCAGTAAATGTAGCAGAACAGAATTTAGTGTCCTGGCACATTGTTGTGTTGTGGTTTTAATTCAAGGGGCCGCATTACCAAGTAATCTAGATTTTTCACTTAGCATTTTTATGTTTATTTTTAATCGAACCTACACAAACAAAAGGACAAGGACGAAAACACTGACATCTATATATATATATAAAAAACCTAGATTAACAATGACTCAAATTACTAAAATGTTGTTTTCTAAATAACAAATTATGTATTAGAATTGCTTAGTTTCTCTGTATTTTTTACAATGGACTTAAATGAGGAAGAATAAAAGTAAGTAACCCTAAACATATAACAAATGTATAAGCTGTCACTTATAATATTGCAGATATTAACATATTATATATATTAGGTAATACAAATAACTCCACCTACTGTGTATGTATTTCTCAATGTTGATATCTAGATGTTAATATTATAATTTATAAATGTCTTCATACACTGTCGTCTGCACTTGTCACAGACTACAGTCATCAAACTGGTTGTAAGCCTTCATTCTGTTTCACAGTTCAGACCCGTGCCCTCTGTCTCCCCCACCTTGAGAGGGAGTGAGAGAGAGGCAGAGAGAAGGAGGGAGAGAGAGCTAGAGAGGGATAGAGAGGGAGGAGGGGTGTTAGGAGCTCTCGAGCTCAGCAGGCACCCTTGTGACAGGTCTGCCTTCTCATCACTCACTAGGGGAAACCTACTTACCAGTGTCACACACAAACCACACTCACACCCACCTACCTACCTACACACACTTACACGTACACACCACACACACACACTTACACACCACACACACACCCACACACAGTGGCTAGAGAGCAGGCAGATTAACCTGAGGAACAGGAGCGAGGACACTGCCTCTTACCGTGAAGGACAAACGCAGCACTGCGTTGAAGAGGGGGAGGGGCCAGCGGCAGGAGGAATGAAATCCCACCACATAAATATTCATGAGCCATCTCACCTGTCTGAGCACGACTCATCTGTGTGAGCCTGGCTGTGGAACCGGGGGGAGGTTGGAGGGGAGGAGACAGGAAGGCAGGATGGGTGAGGGGTTGCCGTGGCAGCTAGACCGGGAGCCAATCAAACGGCAGGCACGCCTATCCTCTCCCTTCGTTACAATAAGATGTGATGCGCTCTGAGGGTTGCTCTTTGAACCCTGAACACACCCCGCTAAACTCCATCACCTGCTTCAACACTCACACACATACACACAGATGCACACACAATCTCCTGACTTCACACATCAGCTCCCAGGTGAGAACGGCTGGGGGCGACCCGAGAGGTCTTTCACCTCCACAATGTCATTCCAGGCATCTTGTGCTATACGTCTCTCTCACAAAAGCTACCACTTGCAACTCCATCTCTCTCATCAGTTTCCTACTCAGTCAATACTAGCGCGCCTGAAAACGCATATCGTGTGACCACTCACATGGAGCCAGCGGTTGGAGAATTCTCGCAGATTGCTCGAATAATAGCTCGTCTCCTACACATGTAAACAGTGGTATCATTGCAAAATGCGGAATTTAACTGCACAACAGCTGTTAGCAAAAACAACAGGGTCAGCAACCTGTAATTAATCATTCATGTTGAGTTCTACATTGGTAGCCGAGGCTAATACTGGTTGTTTTCTTCCTGGAGGGGGATATGTGGTAAGAGCCTGACCAATCAGCGAAGGGTACTCTGGAGGTTTCAAACTAAAAACGGAGCAGAAAGGTTTCTAAACTTCTCTGCTTTAGCCGTTCTAAAACTCCAGGAACTTCCGTTGCAGAGTTGATGCATTTGATGCGGTTGTTTCCCTATACTCTTCACGTTTTGGGTCTGACATTGCAGTGAAACAAAAAGTCATCCTGATGTAGCGCGCTCACCCGCCTGTGTTGAGCCGAGTTTATTCCTCTCCTGCACACAGCTCAGCAGGGGAGGGATGCGGGGGGGACAAGCACGTGCATGGTAATGGCCAGCTTTATGAAGACGGAGTGATCCGATAAGCATCAGTGATACAAGGGCAACCAGGTACCAATACTGAAAACCCTCACCCCGCTCTCCCTCCAATCTCTATCCCCTGGAAAAGAAAAAAAAAGCATGGTGAGGATGTGTGAGGCCTGTAACCATGGTTACCCATTAGCCCTGAGTCTTGTGATGAGGTTTAGAGGGAGAAGGCCAGCCGTTGTTTTGCATCAGTTCTGGAGAGAGGAGGAGCTTAGAGACACAAAGTAGGCCTGCTGCTGCTGCCGTTCAGTTAGTTTTTTGTTTTATTCAGCCCTCATTCTGTTTGTCCCTGCTGCTGTCGATCCCGCTGAGGCTTGAGCGACTCACGGCAGAACAGAGGAGAATAATTCATATAGAAGTTATAACATGCTGAGGAGAATACTCTGATTTCCCCTGTGTGTTACTTTTAACTAAACGCAGGCGTACTCGAGGGTGGGAAGGGATACTTTAGACCCCTCCTGCTTAAGACCACCCATCCTCTTGAAGTCTCTTCCCTGCCCGATGGGTTATAGAAAAGGAGCGTGTTGAGCCAGGAAGTCGGCGTCCTTTGTGCGGCCGTGGAGCGGCGTGAACCCCCACCACCCTTCCCTTTTCTCCTCCCCGGCTCCTCTGAGGCCTGTGCATGTGATGTCCATACACCAAGCTGTCCACCCCTTTCTATTTACCTCCATCACTCCCATCCAACCCCCTTCCTTTGCACCTCCAGTCTCCCCCCTCACTCCCTCTCGCCATTAACCTACCTCCACCTTCTCTCTCTCCCCTTCTATCTGTCTGCCTGTTCCACCCACTCATTTCACCCTCTTTCTGTCAGAAACCCTCCTTTCACGTTCACTCTCTCCATTCTTCCCCCCGCTCTATAATTTCACCCCATATGTCAGCATCCCCCTTGTTCTTTGTCACTCACTTTCCATACCCCACCTTCTTCTCCACCCTCCGAGAGTCTCCCCCGGCCTTATCTTTCCTCCCTTATACTCCTAGCCTTATTTCTCTCTCTCTCTGCCTGTCTGCGTTATTACAATATTCTGAATTGAATAAGCAGAGGAGGGCTCCAGGAGATGTCTGCCCGTGCGTCAGTCTGTCTGTCAGTCTTCCTAGCTGAGTTTCTGACAGACACGGAGCCCTGAGGTGTCAAAACACCACGCTGGCCATCTGACCAAACAGAGACATGACTGCACCGGACATTGGATCACTTTGAAGCCAAACAGAGAAGTTAATTTGATGAATTTTATTGCCTTGTCATCACCAAACAGCAAATCAGTTTGCAGGAGGAAGAAACAATAACATTCAATTAGAATGTGTAGGTTTTGAGACAGATGGGAGTCTGAAATTCAAATATAATATAGAGCAAGTTTACACCATGGGCCTCCAAAACGCTTAAACCACTGATCCTGGAACTAGGCCAATGTGAAATGTTCTACCATAGGAAATAAGTGTGCCTGTTTCTCATTTCAGCATCCATCTCTTCAAATGCCTTTTTAATGAAGTAGTTAAGCCACTCCATGATGTTCCACCACACGCAAACACACAAACACACACTTGGCACCCACAATACAGCGAGATGAGCTAACACCACTTGGTTTTTCCTATAATGATTAAACAACCTTCATTTATACCCCATGCATTGCAAAGCTGCTGATCAATTAACATGATTTACTGTAGCGGCTCCGGACATAGCTGCTCTGTGGTAAACACCGACTTGGTGTCCTACTGTAGGATAGACCTTCCTTCATCACACCCTGGGGATGACTTGTGGCAGAATAAACAGCCATTTGGACCCTCGTCTCTCTCCGCTGTGACTCTCTTCATGGAAATATGTGGCTTGAATCAACGCTCTGATGACACACAGCCATCTGTTGTTGTGCTAAGTGTGTTAGGGCATGAAGTGGAGAGAAAACACACAATCAAGTTTTTTTCCTCTTCTTTTTTAAGAATACAAAGCAGATACACACACACACAAACACTTTACTGAGAATGTGAAGTTTTGTGCCACATGCTTACATGTATACAGTCACAGAAGCACACACTAATGCAACAATACACACACACACACACCTCTTTCCTCTGTCCCAGGAGTCGCCCATCCTGAAAATAACAGAAGCGAGGCCTTTTCAGTTTTTCACTTCATAGAACAGGAGCCGGGGAATCAAATAAATAATAGACAAAGAGAGAGGGATAGTGATAGGATGACAAGTCAATGCATCTTTTCTCTGTAACCGCGTGGCACACCTCTGAAGAACCTCTGAATCCCTTCCATTCTCCACACAGTGCAGAGGACCAATAGATTAAAACTGCATGGCACACACTGTTAAAATGAATAGCGCTAAAAATACATCCTTTTCACGGAGACATGAAAGGAAACTGTCTTTCCCCTGTCCAGTATTGAGCAGCCATTGATTCCAAGACAAAGGCTACATCTCCTCAAAGAGGTAAGAAAAATAGCAATCATACAGGCAATTATTTTCAAATGTGCCTGCAGCCGCCGATAATGTCAGTGTGCCTCTCTTCCTAAATAAAGGGAGGGAAGGCAGGCGTCAAAGCTGCGGGCCCACTGCCGAAGACGAATGAGCCCGTCCGCAGAATGCTTCGCTTTCATCTGGGCAGCATGACATGGCGCCCCATGCAGTGTGAGGCAGAGCCGGGGCCTGGGGGACAGACGCACACAGAAAGAGAGGAGAATATAGATTCTCTATTCAGCTCTATGGAGCCAAAACCAAGGCAAAGACCTTCTAAAGACCACTGTCCAGATTGCCAGTGGCTTTTCTCTTGTAGCCCTGCTTGTAGACAATAATCAGTGCAGCGCCATGGCCCAGTGCAGCGCACAGTAGGTCTCTGTAGCTGGACCTATTCTAAAGGCGGAGACACAGCTCCTCTCTCTCTCTTACGGTGTGTACTTCAGACCCAGGCCTTTTCATTTTGATGTGAAGCAGCATTGGAGTAGCGAGGGGCGTCCTAAGCTTTCTACTGGGTCTAGCTCTCCACACTAATGAACCGTTCTAATGTTTTGAATATAAATCTTTACTGGACTGGCTTCAAAGAAGAAAATCAAGAGGCAGCAATGAAGGGGAGGGGCAAGGGAAGGAAGAACTATGTGAACGCAAAAAAAAAGGGGGCCCAACATACTAAAAGACTACTGAACTAAGACAAAACAAAACCATTTATGACAAGGAGATCTGACACTACTCAACAATTATTATCATTAGTTAGTCACGTTATAACAACCTGTCTGGCAGAGCCTAAATATGACAGTTCAGCCCCTGTCATACAAACGTGAATGCGAAGTGAATGCAGCAGGTCAAAATTCACTAAAGTTGAACTCCATACGAAGCCATGGTGCCAAATGCTTCGCCCCGGGAAGTAAATGTTTTATTCGCCTCCTTGCTCGCACAGATTGGAAGTGAACGGGAGGCCAAGGTTCGCCGCTGATACATTTGTGTATGTCACGCAGGGCCTTGCACAACTGTTCCTATTCTACCAGTTCCTAGTAACCATTTTATTTAAAAGGCCTTGGGATAATATATGTGGTGATTAGGGGCTATACAAATAAAGCTATAGTGAATTAAAGTTAATTGAGTTGCTTCCTTTTAATTTTCTGCCTTAGCGACCATTAACGTCCTCATACATGGCCCGCCGCATGCAGAACTGCTTATGCCCCAGTTTTCTAAAGTTAACAGATTGAAAGAGGTAGAACACGGGAGCAGCAAAGCATGGCTAAAGGTAGAGAGGGACGCACTGAGCAGTAGGGATGGACAAATAAATAGAGGAAGTGGGCAGGGATAAGAGAAAAAGTGAGAGGCACAGAAAGAAAGGAAAAAGACTCCTCACCTACTTCAACCACTACTCATGTGCTGCACTGGAAAGCCCTGCGGTCCATGCCTTGAGGCCCTGAGCCCACGCTTGGCCTATCAGTTTAAGATCAAAAAGAGCTCGCTTTAGCAAGACATATGGACTGAATAATGCATCTGCTTTAGTTCCACAAGGCTGGACACGGTGAGTGGAATAAAAAAAAAGGAGACAAATGTTTGCACCCTATATTTCTACCTGCTTGTATAATATATTTAGACTCCAAGCATGTGCATGTTTGGCATTTAAAAGTGCGTGTCCTTGGAAACAAGTGTTTCTCGTTTTTTCTGTCGTTGTGATCGGACAGTGAATGCGGTGGCCTGTAGCGAGCTGGAAAATGGGCTTCTTGTGATGTCTCATTTGAATAGTCTGACAGCCAGGGGTGGAGGACCAGCCTTGTAATGAATTATAAATATATAGGTGGGCGCGAGTTTTTCCGAAAACTGCCGAGAAAAAGGTGAAGAACAAAGTCAAGATCAGTGAGAAAGAAGGCTGCAGCCTGCCAGAGGTGATTCTCTCTACGGCAAAACAACATAAACAAACTGTTTAGTTTCATCCTCTTAGAAACGCAACGCTAAATGTAAATAAACTGTAGGATATCTATTCTATGCAGGTCAAAGATAAACTTTATCTGGCTTGTGTTATGTGGCGCCAAGAGAGGGAGACAAACACAAGAATCCTTAGGTGGGATGAGATTAGTTCTACATTAGTGCTGTGTTGTGCTCTCAGAGAACAGAAAATGAAATCTCCTGAAAAAAATTGAAAAAAAACCCTCTGCTCAGGTACAATAAATCTGACAAATATCATGAGACATAAACCATTGTGACCAATAAGCCAAATGTCCGTGGCTTGTTAACCAAGAGGTGCCATGTCTGGAGCAGACAAAGGTTGTGCTCTTCGGCCTGTGACCCCTGACCTGTGGCCTATGGACTGAGTGGGACCCCTGCTGTTGATGATTTAAGGTGGAATGGGGGGGATGTGGGATATCTAGTCTGGATGCTGCTAATGAATTAAAGTAGGAAAGGACAGGAATTGTGTTCCTTTAATTCATCAGGATGTCCCACCCCCCCATCCCATTGTGGAAATTTCCATAACTTTTTTCTATTTCTTTCACTTATTAAAAGAAGGAGATTTGTTTCAATATCTCAGTTCTAAATGACTCCAAACCTTATGTCCCTTGTCTGGAGTGATAACCATGACTCACCATCTTCCTCATCCAAACACATCTCCTAAGGATGCTGTATGAGAAAGACATGGCAACAAGAGAAGGACTCACAGTAAGCCCGGGCATCAACTGCGAAAGGTTGACAAGCATGTCCTTGACCTCCCAGCCAGTAAGCCAGTCAGTCAGACAGACATGGTCCTTGCTATCCCACCCTGGTTAAGCCCGATGACACAGACCTACTTTCTTGGCTTGAGCATTGCGAACTGTTTGCCACGTCTCAGGAGGAATATGTGACCTCCTTCCAAATCCTCATCATAGACAAGAAATCATTTCATCTGTGAACAGTGGAGCAGTAGTCCTTCTCTGTCCGAAGGCCGTGGAGCTGTGATGACTGCCCCGCATTCTGCCTCCCCTACAAGAACAAGTTATAAAAAAAAGCTGCAGAGAGCTTCATCAAATATAAAAATAAGTTATCTTACTTTATTTTTTATGAAAAGCCTATATTGAGATAGTGTCGCCATCTAGGGACAAGCTTATAGTACTACAAGAGTGAAAGGGGGTATAGATGAGGACGCAACAACACATTTAGGAAGAAAGTGGAGACATGGTGATGTAACAAGATGAGATTAAACTTTTCATCCACACACGCGGGGAATTCAGATGCTAGATACAGTGAAGGACGCTGTATTGTCATACAAGGGTTTGAGCTAGAGGTCAGTAAGAGCAGCCATTTGTAAAAAAGAGGTGCGTGCGCATTTAAGTAATAAATATATATATATACAATATATTACGTATAATAAATGTAACAACTGCTTAGAAAAGGGATTTGAATCAGTCTACAGGTGTTGTTAAACGTTTCCAGGAGAGGGGGGCTAACTTTAGCACAACAATGCTAAACCTACCTGTCCATGTCTTCTGCTCCGGGACAAAATAATATCTATTCCCCAGATGATCCGTCCCGACGTGCTCGCGTGCGATCCCAAACGTCCGCCGGAGAGCTGAGGCCAGCCGGCTCATGATCCCGGGGAGACGCGGAGGTGTGTTACCGGGGGGGGGGGGGGGGTCAGGGTTTGTGCGTCCCTGTTGAAATCGTGTGCCCCTTCTGCCCTCTCTCTCTCTCTCTCTCCGCTGGTTTCGTGCAAGTGTCCCGCAGCCGGGGAGGGAGAAGCAATAAGCTACTCCTTGATTGGACGGCTCAGATTCACCAGCCAATCGCTGCACTCGACATAGACGACACCTTAGGTTTTCCAAAATGGCTGCTCGCTGAAGTGATTCTATAACATAAACTAGCCGACGTTGGTGTAAAAACTAACAGAAAACACCGACAATAGTAGTACAACGATATTTAAACAACGTATCAAACCACCGGATAGTATAAATTGGAGTATAATGCAGTTGCAGACGCATGGAGATTAATTTAAGGATTTGTTTAAACCACATCGTTGTAGCTAACGAGGTAGGTTAGCCAACGGTAGCATATATTAAAAGTAACCTTACTTTAAATTGAAATTGTTTTATCTTCGCACTGAAACGATGCTGGGGTTTCTGACGGCGAGGCAGACGGGACTGGATGATCCTCTGAGACTGCGACGAGCGGAGTCAACGAGAAGGTGAGAGACAACAACACAAAGAGGGACAATGTTATTGTCCTGTTCATCTCTACCTTTAGAATAATGTATGGATCATAATGGTTTTATCTCTTTAATACAACCTCTGTTATTATGCTGTGTATGTTCCTAATCACCTGTGCATATAAACAGCTAAAGGCGATAGTCAAAGTAGAGCTGGGTCGTGTGGCAAAACATATCAAGATAAACACGTTCACGTGATGATGATGATGATCACTCTATAACAACAATTATCACAATAAATGTCACATCATTGATGGTTTTAAGTTTAAAGGCAGAGTTTTAGTTCCTGAGTGAAGGTTGTGTAGTTTTAAACGACCAACAATAGATAAACAGCTAAACAATTGATAAATCTGAGGTACATCATGTATGTGTTGTCCTCTCTGTGCACAAGCATTTGATTGAAATTGGGCTTTTGTTATGTTGCTGTTGATGGAAACTATATTTATGTGATCTTGATATTGTTTGATAGCCTAGTCATCGGTTTAAGGGGATGCTTTCGGGAATAATGCACGGATGGATTTCTTTTTTTTAATTGTGCAATAAACAGAATTTCAGGCAATATTTGCAGATTTAGCTAATTAATTTTACTTTAAGTGACCGTCACCTTTTTCTGCTCCAACATTTAGATCTTCCCACACTCATGTTTCTAAAAATATTTTTTGAAAATGTTTGAATCAGTGTCAAAATCTTTTCCTCTTCCTGTATCTTCAAAGGGTCCTTGGTCTGGAGTTGAATCCTGACAGAGATGTGGACCGAATCCATGGAAATGGCATCAACTCTATTGACATTGAAGCAGTAGAGGGCAGATAGTAAGTCTTGGTTTCACCCCAGATCTATAAATTACCACATTGCTATAAAATAAGGACTCATCAATTTCAAATGCCACATGTCACTGAATGGGACACTGCAAAATTTGCAAGCTAACAACTGCAGTAAGTTGTTTCTAAACCTGGGAAACCTTTTAAACGTTTTAAGATATACCTATGCAAAAATGTTTACTTTTTTTCCACCATAGCCTAATGTTTTTCCAGTGTTCCAGACACAAACACTGATTCTCAGACCTCAGTTATGAAAAGCTGTGTGAGACAAAATAATGCTACTTGTGAAGTTCACCTTTTCTGTTGTTTAGCATGTTATCTGGAGGTGCAGATGGAGTGATCGTTATCTACGACCTGGAGAACTTCAGTGGGAAACCACAGTACACCTGCAAGTCCGTCTGTACAGTCGGCAGGTAAATGTTACTCCATTTTCTCATTCTGTCCACTAGAGGGAAGCATTGCACTGACCTCAAGGTACCGAGTTATTCTCAACTTGGTCACAGACATGTCTTTTCATTATATATATTGTAATGTTCATAGAGGTAAAGTGAGTTGAGTATGATTGTTTCCTCACTCACAGGTGACATGTTATTTTTTAATGGCAACGTAAACAGAAAACACCATATTGAATGTTATTGTCCACATTAAAATAATTATCAAAATATCAAACCCATATTAAATGTGGCCTCAGTCTGAACAGCCATCAGATTTTATTTGCTGTTGCTCTATGAATACATTTATAATGGAGAGGTGCACCAACGTGGATGCAAAGAATGTGCAGTCCACACCGGACACATTTATTTGTTCGCTAACATTTCACAGTGCTTAAATGTGCTGCCACGTTATAGTACTTACATTTTTTAGAATTTAACAGGAAAAGCAGAGCAGATGTTATGAAATAATCAGTTTAAGTTAGGATGTGTACATGGGTAATGGTCTGCTTACAGTTCATCCATTTTATGTTTTTTTCACCTCTGTAGGTCTAGCAGGTATGTCCACAAATTCAGTGTCGAGACTGTTCAGTGGTATCCTTACGACACAGGCATGTTTGTCTCCAGCTCCTTTGACAAGACCATGAAAGTCTGGGACACAGAGACACTGAAGGTAAGACACGTTATCTACATTCAAGTTGATTCCATGTTTCATGTGAGGGATACTTCTGTACAAATACCTCTCCTGCATATAATATGTAAAGCTTGGATGGAGAAACTTTACTTCACAATATAATAATAATAATAATAATAATACATTTTATTTCACAGCGCCTTTCATGTCACTCAAGGACGCTTTACAATTTAAAACAGGAGCAAACAAATAACAAAACAATTAAAATTAAAAGTGCAAGTAAAAACAGCATGGCAACTACAGTGTGAATGCAATCCTGAAAAAGTGGGTTTTGAGAGAGGATTTGAACTGAGGGAAGGAGTCAATGTTTCGGATGTCAGGTGGGAGTGAGTTCCAGAGTTTGGGAGCAGAGCGGCTGAAAGCTCTGCTCCCCATGGTGGTAAGCCGGGCAGAGGGGACAGTTAGATGGATGGAAGAGGAGGATCTGAGGGAGCGGGTGGAGGTGGCAGTGTGAAGGAGGTCAGACAGGAAAGGAGGGGCAAGGTTGTGGATGGCTTTAAAAGTATGAAGAAGAATTTTAAAGTTGATACAGAAGTGAATTGGAAGCCAGTGGAGTTGCTGTAGGATGGGGGTGATGTGGTGGAAAGAGGGGGTGAGGGAGATGATACGGGCAGCTGAGTTCTGGACCAGTTGGAGCTTATGGAGGGATTTCTGGGGGAGACCAAAAAATATGCTGCAGTCCAGTAAAAACAAACACCAGAGAGTTAAATCATTGTCTCTTACAGTGTCAACAGATATTCAGTGTTATAACACAAGCCTCCTAAAGGGAGAATTTACTGCACAGCAACGGGATTTTATCGCATTCAATTGTATGATGATTATTGTTTCAGGTAGTCTATGCACATATCAGAGTTTTTTTTGGTTTTTTTTACAGCTTCGCTACCCTGTCTTTCTTTTGGCTTTTTCACTATCTTGTCCCCTCTCTTTCTTATTTTCTGCTTCATGCTCTCTACCCTTCTGGGCCACATAGTCCCATAAGGCAGGCCCTGAGCTGTGCTAGAGTTACACTGGCATCACAGTTACCTCAAAAGGTCAGGCAAGGGACAGAAAAAAACAACAACCTTTCATTTGTTTTACTCTCTGTGTTTCTCTTGCTCCATCCCCACAAATGCATACATACATACATACATACATACATACATACATACAGACATCCATATTAATGTATTTTTTGGTAAATTAGTATTTTGCACATTAGTGTTGACTGTATCGTTTTGCACATTGTGTATGGGTATGAGTGTTGTTATATTCAAACAGAGCCTCCTCTGTGTGTGTACGTGTGTGTGTGTATCCGTTGACTGAGTCTGCGTCAGTGCTGGCACACACTGACAGATGGGGCACAGAGAGGCTTTTTATTTTTGCTGAAGAATTTTCATTGTATCAACCACTGCTGCTTGGGCGAGCTGCCTGTCCCCCCCCCAATACTTGCCTTTATTGTTTTTTTTATCTAGTTCACTCTGCAAGCTTCTTCTCTCAACAGTGGATCATTTTTATCACTGTTAAACTACAGGGTCATGACTCTATTTAAAGTTATTGTTGTATGTTTAATCAAAAGAGTTTCCCGTCGTGTACAAACTTTCAATGACTCTCTCTCTCTTTCTTAACTTCGTGATTCTTCAGCCTGCTGAGGTCTTTGAGTTTGAGGGCAACGTCTACAGCCACCATCTATCCCCCATTGCCAGGAAGCACAGTCTCATCGCAGGTGCGTGTGTTTAAATGTACTCACAGTTTTTGGCTGATGTCAGTGATTTAGGAAAAACAAGCTGGAGTACTCACTGGCCTCTCTGTCACTGCATGCCTTGAGCTTGGGACAACATTTTTACTAGTTACCCAGTCTGTACTCAGTTTGTACTTTCAAAGTACACCGCAGTACCCGCCCATTGCATGAATTTTACCTCAGGTTATAAAGTACATATAACATTTTCCGGGAACGAACAGAACATGTTCAAAAACTCGTGGACTCCAGTTCAGAGAAACTGCGTTGGAATCTAGCTGCTACTTCACCATGTTCCCAAACAGGACCAACAGGTTACTCATGCCTGCTGAGGATGTGCCCACAATTCTCCCAGTCACTCAGTCCCTTGGACACACCTAGTTTCAAACCAGACACTATCACAATGCATAAACCTTTTATTTTCCTGAATGTGTCGATCCTTCTCCGAAGAGTGACACATGCTTGTCAAACAGGTTGCAAACTTTTAGGGAAAACTGCTTTGAAAGTAATCTCCCCCTAAAGAGCGACAGTAGCTCATTAATTCAGCAATTAGGCACTTTAGGTTTGAAAAACACTCTAATCATCTTCTTTGTCCAAGTACTACATGTATACATTGTGGGTGTGTAACCTCATGTTTATAAAAAGTTGGTATCAAAGAGTTTTCATATTTACCACACCTTATCTGTGAGAACCTGGGACACAAAGTTTCAACCCCCTGATTCACTGCTCTTTTGTACAAGTAGCAGATTGTTCTGGCTGTTTTTTCACAATCTGTTTAAAGAGATAGCATTGATAAGTAGGAATGTAAATATAACCGGGTGATACATTTGAGATTTCCCCTTTTAAGTCATCCTGTTGATGTCTTTATTTTAAAGATATTATAACAATAGTCTTTCAGATCACATCCCTCAACTTTCTCTTTGTGTCCTCTTTACCAGTTGGCACGAAAGAACCTAAAATCCAGCTGTGTGACCTGAAGTCCGGTTCACGGATTCACGTTCTTCAGGGTTTGTTGACGAGATCCCTTTTTTCCCTCTGTTTTATTCAACACATACACAACTTAGTGAAAACCGATGACCTTTGTCCCCTTCAGGTCACAGAGCAGAGGTACTGTCTGTGCGGTGGTCCCCCAGATACGAGCACATCTTGGCCACTGCCAGGTAAGAACTCTTCGTTTCAGTTTCAGATTCTGAAATCATCACCGAGGTTTGCCCTCAGAGCCCTATTAAAGAAAAGTGCCAGGTACAGGACAATCCCACCATGTTGTGTCCTAGCACTATTTGTCATCTCAGCTCCTGGCCATCTGGTCATGTTGCAAACCCTGAGTCAATGATAATGGCACCACGGGCTAGCAGATAGGCACTGTGGCACTCTAGCCGTCCTGTCATATGGTGTACACAGTCCCCTCCTGTTTTATGCTGCACTGGACCTGCTAATTAACCCGTTGGGATCAGTGTGTTGCTGTCCCCGCAGACTGCAGGTGATTTTTAAAACAACTAGCACAGCGAGATCCAAAGATAAAAGGGTTTGATATATTCTATTATAGAGTAGCATGTTAATTACTGTTGAGGAATGTTTGACCATCCTCACACATTACTGTATATGCCACTATATATTATGTATATTGTATATGCCATTTTATCTATACAGGAGAATAGTGCCTGTCTATTTCCACACACTCTCCACTCCTCTCCATCAGTATCCAAGGTCAGGTTATAGATAAAGGACCAACCAACAGCACATTGTTGTGTCTACACTTAGAGACTTTCATATCTAACTCAGATTCCCCAGACACAGAGGCATCAACTACAACTCTTTTGCATCTTACACCAGTGGAAAGACGTATGGACACAATGTGATTTAGGAATACATATTTAGGCTTAACTATCCAGCAGGATGCGAGCACCTACATGTAACATAGAGAATGACAGCAATTGTAGCCATTCATGTATGTGCTGCTGGGATGGCTGACACAAGTAGAGGGAGATATACTGGGATGCAGCGGGAGACATCTTGACTCTTTGGGGTGACAATTGCTCACGTGGCTCTGTTAGCATTTTGTTATTGTGCCACCTTCTGGTCTCCTTGGTGCATCAGGTCTACATTAAAACCTTCAGCAGAAGACTTAAGCTGCTGCCTGAGCTATCCTTTCACCAGCTTCTGGAAAACTTCCATAACAATTACCAACAGAATACTCATTTTAAACGCTGATGTGTTATATAAAATGTCACCTGTCTGAGCGAACAGTAAATTGTACCTATGAATCCCTATCGCAATTGTTTTATACATGTCATATTTCAGATTATATAAGACCGTATCTGTCACCAAGCGAGAGCAAAACAAACAACTCCCCAGATTCTCTTTCTAAGTGCAGACAGCAAGGTGAAAGTATGGGATGTACGCCGGGCCTCTGGTTGTCTCTTCACTCTGGACCAGCACAACGGAGACAAGTCGAAAGCCTCCTCTGAGGCAGGTACTGTTACCTCCATCCTTTTCCCTTTCTTTTTATTTCCATCATCTTTTTTGAGTGTGCAGGGCTGATGTTTCCACCTTTTGTTTAAGAGCAGAATAAAACACGCATTGACTTCAGGGAGAGACAGGACAGACGTTTCTGTCAGATGGATCCCTAGGCTGTAAGACGCTGGGTAATGATTTGGGATTCAGCTTGTATGCAGATGTGTTGCATCACGTACGTTTTCCCCTTCCTCACCCTCATTCAACCACTCTCTGTCAATTTAAAGTGATGCTGCACAGGCACACGAGATACAAATGGAGGTGGGACTACAACTTCAAAATATAATAAAATATAGTGCCAAAGAATTGACCTCAGTTGTACCTGATGCGTTGGAAAGAAACGATATTTGTCAACATTTAGTTCTTGTTGTGATGTGAAGTATGTTTCAGGTTATTCAGGTTGACACAGACCAGGTTCGTCTCTGGTTGACAGGTGGACATACGGCACATCCTTATCTGTCACTCTGCCGGAGGTCATGTTGTCTTAAGCCAGAGGGGGCCTTTGCTTACAGGAAACCGGTTTGCAACTTAAACTGTTTATCTTGGCTTGACGGTGTAATGTTATAGGACAGAGGGAGCTTTACCACCAATGTGCTAACAGTATATAATGTACAGGTGTGTATGAGATGTGACTGGGTGGGAAAAATAAGCACCAACCTTTAGCATGATGCAGGTGGTATTAGGTGACGATGCATTGTTACCTTGTCCTTCCTTTCTCTAACTAGTAAACACAGCCCATAATGGCAGAGTGAATGGCCTGTGCTTCACTGGGGACGGCCTCTACATCCTCACTACTGGGACTGATGATCGGATGAGACTGTGGAACAGTGCCACCGGAGAAAACACGCTGGTAAGATGTATGAGTGAGGGCTTTGTCACATTTGCCTTTTAAATAACCAGATTTTTGAATAACAAGTGAATAAAAGCCCAAAACATCCCACACAATGCCCTCCAGTCTATTTTTAGAACCTGAAGAAACTGTTTGCTACAGAACTTTTTTATGTTCTAGTCCAAGGCAAGAAACCCTGACTCAAAGATGAACTCATTGAATTTAGCGTTCCGATCCAAGGTCAATGTCACCATGACCGCATGTAACATGTTTATGTCCATACAAAAACCAAACCTCTGAAACAATCCTATAGCACAGATACACAACCTTACCCTAAAGCCTTGGGAAGCTGTGCTGTGGCCCTGGGCTCTAACATGGTTATCTGTTCTAATTTCCTGCTCTGCTGCCTCGAGCCGCAGTTGCCATGGTGGGCATAATTCTATCTTCAGGCACAAGACAGCTAGTGAGGGTAGACGACTCTCTCTCCCAGACAAAGGTCGAAGATGGTTTATGGATGATTTGGTGGGAGTTTCTGGTTCACATTTCAGAGACATACAAGATACAATTATTGTCCCACACACACACACGACATGCAAGGGGGGAAATTCGTTTTCTGCTATGACTCATCTGGTGTACACAGGAAGCCACACAGAGCAGTGGGTAGCCATGCACGTGGCCCCGGGGAGAATGTGTTAGGGGACTAAGGTGCCTTGCTCAGATGCACTTAGAAAGTGGGGTAGATTAGGCACTTTGACAGTGTGGAACAGATCCGGTTGTTGTCCAGGTGTTGTCTGTCCAGGTATGTTGTTTTTGTTGTCACTCTGTGGATTAGAACCAGAGACCACCGTCGGATTTTCTTCCCACAGTCCAACTTAACTTGACATTAAGCCTTGAGGTTCTACACCTACAGACCTAATGTGTTAATGTGTTTCCTTGTACTGGTTTGACCTGATTTAATTGTCTGTGAAATGAAACAACTGAAATTACTATATCTATATTATGTTTAAAGACTTGCATACGCATTATTGAAAACTGGTGTTTTATGATAATTCCTAACCTATGAATTATATATGTGTTTTAAATAGGAACATTATGTAATTTGATCTTCACTGAATGTTGCTTATATCATATGTGTCATAAGTGTTTATGAGAAAAATATATGAAGTGCTGGGTATGCCTTCAACAAATTCTGAATGGTTTACAGAAAGTAAAGTTTTACAGGAGCTATTCTGATTGCCAACTTCTTTACAAGAATCTCAGAGAAACACCCTTGACCCAGAGTTTCAATTACCGCTAGATTATTGTGTTACTGATGTCCAGTGCAGAAGAATGAGCTTCTGGGCCACTCATGTTACACATGCTGTCCCATTTGCCTGGAGAACCGAAAGTTGTTCTTCTGGTTGAGACATGAAAGTTAACAATAATGGGACGAGGTTCTACAAAAACCAATTAGATAATCATCCGCTTGTCTTTCTGGTTTCTTTTTTGTATCATCACCAGCTTGTTATCTATCCAGGAAACCATCACACACTATTTCTAATAGCAGGAAGTTTGTATCCGGCCTTTCATTCGCTCATTATCTGATCTGTTTGTCCCTCAGGTGAACTACGGGAAAGTCAGCAACGAGAGTCGTAAAAAACTCCAGTTCACCGTGTCGCGAGGCTGCAGCCCGGAGTTTGTGTTTGTGCCATGTGGCAGCTCCGTCGCAGTCTACGCCCTCCACACAGGGAAGCTGGTCAGCATGCTCAGGGGTCACTACAACAACGTCGACTGCTGCGAGTTCCACCCAGACTACCAGGTGACACTCCCTGCCGGTGTCTAGTTCGGGCATCGGGCCACCACACAGTGCTGCCTTTGTCTCTCTTTCATAATATATACTTCATTCCATTCTGTAGAGTTCAGATCAGTTTGTCTCTCTCACTCTCGCAACTGTTTTTTTTTCGTTCATCTCTCTGGTGTCAGTGCAGCTGCAGCTCTAAGACATTTGCAATCTACAGATAACCTGGTAAATTCAACATTACCTGAGCTTCAGTTAGTCACTGTAAATGCAAATACATGAGTCCACATTGTGAAAGACAAGTTAACAGAAGCTTATCGTTTATGTCCGAGTCAAATACAGGTGATACTTCGGTTTCACTAGGATCTGTAACAAATAGCCGTCCACTTGAGCTTGTTGCTGTTTGAGGACTGCAGACATTGGTGCCTTATTTGAGCTTTTTTCACTCCTTGTCTGCAAGTGTCAAACTTTAACTTACTTTTCATTCCGAGTTATTTAAGGCAGTGAGTTCCCTTTATAAAAGTTTCTGTATTTTCATAATACAATCTTTTGTTATGACACAACTGAAAGAAAACAAGTGCATATACACAGGCAGCACACAACAGCTCTGTGAGATATGAGCTTTCAATATTGTAAAGTTTTAAAACTAATATTTTTTGTACAAGCTGTTGGCTAAAATCAATAACTCCAAAATTCCCTGACATGTCTATCATACTGCTTATATATTTATATATTATATATTCATATATTTATACTTTTATATACTTTAAATATGCCTTGAGATGTGGAGGTCTACTCACATAGTCTTGTAATAACTTCAGTAACTATCTGTTTTCCTGTTCTATTGTTACTGGGTCGAGAAGTGTCTGTACTATTCTTGTGTGCTGAGAAACACCTTAGTTATGAGGTAACGTAAGTCATTCATAATCATGACAAACTCAGAGACGGGTTCTTCCCACACCCTTGTTATTGAGCAATCCCAGCTTCCGGTGACATACACAGGTATTGAATGTGTGAAGGATGTAAGAATGCAGTTCAGCAGCCCGTCACCCGAGAGAGTCCTGAAAATGTGTCCTCTTCTAATCCTCTTCTCTGTTATAGACTGCTCTGTCCCATGGCACTGTCGACGTATCGCATGAGCTCACTCACATCGCGTAGACACACAGTCCTGAGCTCATCAATAATCTCTGCTCCTTTTTTCAACTGGTGCGAGTGTCCTTGTTCGGAAGTGAGGCTCTGTATCATTGTGTGAACTAAATCTCTGAGCTGATGTGTCCTTGTTCCTGTGTAGGAGCTGTACAGTGGAGGTAAAGACTGTAACGTCCTGGCTTGGGTTCCAGTTCTTCACCCCCCAGCCGTGGAGGAAGAGTCAGAGTCTACAAATACGGTACAAGCAAAAAAACAACGACAGGCAAACAATAATAGGGACCGAGTGATAATTTGAGGGGTCTGACAACACTTGTTTTAGGTGTTATTTGTGTAGCTTCTATTCCAAGGCCCACAGTATGAGCTTAATTTATTGAAAGTCTCAATACTCAATCAATATCTATTCAACTTTTGTTTTGTTGCTTTGGCCTTTGTGTCAGAATCCAAATCATGTGTCAACTGAGGAATTCCAATTTGGTTTCGTCAGTGTCCGGAGAACACAGTGATGCTTCCACAACAAGGAGCCCTGTCACTTGTTGTCAGCTCCGTCATGTCCACATTGTAGCAGCGCTTGTTGAATCCCAAATGGCTTCCTCTCACTCTTCAGTTTCTGGTTTTTCTAGTTTTATCTCAGTTGCCATCACCGATGTACAAAGTTTCTGTCTACTTTACACGTGTGTTGGTATTTTTCCGACAGTGTGTACCCATTTAAGCTGAGATTTGTGTGTTATGTAATTGATCTGTTATTATTTCAGATTTGCGATAAAGCTGAATGTCTTGATTCTTTACAGAGAGCTGCCAACCCGTCTTCAGGGAACCCAGCCCTGCAGGATGCATGGAGCAGTGATGAAGATTGATGCTGACGTTTTGTGTTTAGAAACAAGTTCACATTTTTCACAATTAACTTAAAAATGTGTACTATTTCAATTTTTGCAAAGATGAAGGCCTTATGAATATGTGTGATATGTGTAAATAATTGTCCATCTCTGTAGATATGCACAACGTCGTGAGTCAATTTAGATTTTTGTATATTTTGATATCACATTCTATTGTTCTTTTGCAAATTCTTGTTTGAATGTCAAGCCAACCTGATGCTTTGTTGTACCCATGGGGGATAAACGCTTTTGTTTGTTCTTCTTAAATGTAACTCTACACCTCTAACACTCCACATTAGAATGATGTTTGTTAAAGAGATATTATGGAGTTCAAACAGAGAGATTTGTAAGGTTTTTAAACAGGTTTAGTGCTTCTCCTTTAGTTTGAGTTTTTCTGCAGCTGAGCTGAGAAGAGCCCGTCTCCTCACATGGGAGTAACCAGGCATTCACACACACAGATTGTCTTATTGTTATTCCTGGGAAACGTTAGCATTTGTATTGCGTTAAGCTGTAACTGAAAGTAGCAGCAGGGAGCGAAACTGAATCCTTCTTTCTCTGTCCGTCTCTCTCCCCCCCCCCCTCACAGTTCTACATTGAACTTCAAATTTTTTATCAGACTGGCCAAAACACAATTACAACATAACTTCTTGCACAATAATGCTGTAATTTTGTAAAGACCATGAATAGCTTCTGTCATACTGTTTACAAATTACTTGAAGTTAAAATAAATCTGTCTTGTTTTTTAATAAAAGCAGTACTACCTTATTTATTTACTGACTGAGTTAACAGTAAATACAAAGATATTAATCTAGTTTTGCATTGGATTAATCCTAAAGGGGTTGTAGTGGTTAGATAGAAGTAAGTTCAAGTTTTAAGTTCCTGTCTATTTCCACACACACTACTCTCCTCTCCATCAGTAACCAAGGTCAGGTTATAGATAAAGGACCAACCAACAGCACATTGTTGTGTCTAGACTTAGAGACTTTCATATCTAACTCAGATGCCCCAGACACAGAGGCATCAACTTCAACTCTTCTGCTTATTTCACCAGTGGGTGATTTAGGAATGCACATTAAGGCTTAACTATCCAACAGGATGTGAACACCTACATGTAACATAGAGAGTGACAGCAATTCTAGCCATTCATGGATGTGCTGTTGGGATGGGTGGCGCAAGTAGAGGGAGATATACTGGGATGCTGTGGGAGACATCTTGACTCTTTGGGGTGACGATTGCTCATGTTGCTCTGTTACGTTTGTTTATTGTTCCAACTTCTGATTTCCTTGATGCATTGGGTCTACATTAAAACCTTCTTCATAAGACATCAGCTGCTGCCTGAGTTCTCCTTCTTCCATCTCACTCAGTTGGGGAAACCAAGTTCATAATTCAGAGACTCCCATACGGAAAAAGGTTCCTCGCTATCAAGTCCAAGAACCCCGCGCCACCTGAACAGTTTTTCCCCATGGCAGTGGGGCTCAAAAACAAGCCCCCTGCATCACACTGACTCTGCCCCCCGCACATAATTAAATATTATTGGCACTATCCTGAAAGCAATCACTGCACCTTAGCACGGCACGTGCCCATAACTTATTGTTCTGAAAGCATAAATTGTTGTTTTTATGTCCAATACACCAACCACACAAAGGCAATTTCCTGTATGTGTAAATATACCTGCCAATTAAAAGAATTCTGATTCTGATTACTTCCTTTACCTGACTTTTTTTAAATTATGAAAATTAACAGAATTAATCGTAACGATATTGATCTCATTTTAACTGTAGTTGTAGGGAGTTTATGGAACATAAACAAAATTGATTGCAAAGATATTGATCCAATTTTTTGTATTGGATTAAGTCTAAAGGAAATATACTCTACAATTGGGGAGTTAATGGAAAACAACAACACTACTTGTTAATATATTGATCCCATTTTAACCTCAACCAGATTTAGAGAGTTTATGGAAAATAACAGAATTAATCCTAAAGTTAATCCCATTTTTAAAACTAACCAGATTTAGAGAGTTAATGGAAAACATAAGGATTAATCGTGAAGTCAATCCCATCTTTAAACTCAACTGTAGTTTCAGGAAATTCATCCGGTTATTTTCATGGAAAATAACCGGATGAATCATAACAACATGGATCCCATTTTTTTGTAGTGGATTAAGTCAAAGGCGTCACTCGAATAATTCACCATGTAAACTGGCTGGATCCGGAATTGGCCAATCAGTGTGGCATTGGGCGCGGTTTGGGTCATGCCACACCCCGGGGGCATTTAAAGGGCAGGTTGTGTGAGCGCGTGCCGGACAACGGCTGACACACCCACGTGGAGCAGGAGCAGCTGAGCTCAGTGAGGACCTGAGGCAGGAAATAAAACCCTTTTGTTTGCGGGTCCGCGGCTGCAGCAGCACTGAAGGTTGGTAGTTGAACTCAACTTTTTTTCTCGGTTTTAAACGGTAACAGAATGGAAATATGAAGGTTTGAAGGAGATCACACACAAAACAAACACTAACGCACACACACACACACGCACACCCACACACACACCTGTGTTTCCTGGAGCGCTTCTCCCTGTGCCAGCGGGTCCGACTTGTTTTCTTCACGAGTCGCTTCACCTGTTGCTCATCTGCTCCCACACACACACTGAGCTTCACACCCACGCGGGAAATAACCGAGTTGATTGAGTTTTATTTCCTTGTTGAGTTTCAAACTTCCAGAATATTCCACAGAAAGATGGTTTCATTCTAACATGGCCTCAGACTTCACTGGCCCTCCTGCATTAATGCAATCAACTCTTATTTTGAAGTGATTTCCGACCAGCTGGCGTCGGTTAATATTTCCTGAATAGCAAATGACTGATTCCAGAATTGTTTATTTAAAAAAAAAAAAAAATTCCTACAGTTTGAATGAGTCAAACTTTATTTGCATAGCAGCATTCAGACAGGTGGGTGCAGTTCACGTTTGACTGATGGGCTGTACGGGTGAAAAGAAATGGGGAAAAAAAGCTGACACTGAAAAGCAGTCGAAAAAAATGTGTCAGCAAAAATTGTGATTTTAAAAAAAAATATATATAATTTGAAGAAAAGTTTAAAAAATTGGGATAAACAATATATATTTACAATTCGGAAACAAAATGTCTGTAAACGATACTTGGTCATAATTGTGTAAACTTGTTTCTTTTTAACTTAATTTCTTTATAGCTTATACTTATTAACATTTGTTTATTCAAGTATATAATTTTATTACATATTATAATTGTTTTCCTTATCTGTGTGTTTGACAAGTTTTATTTCCTACACTTGAGTTATCTCTGCCTCGGGAGGGAAATGACTTTCAAAGTGCCCTGGGTGAGATGGAGCCTGTAGGACCACATTTCACTCGTGCTCATGGTGCATTGTGGGAGTTGACTCGACAGCCCATGGAAGTGTGGCATAGGAGTAACCCATGGAGTAACCATATATACATATCTATGGGAGTACCCACCTCTGCATCAGGTTTCCTGGTCTCTAACATGAACTGGCGTGTCGAGACTTGTCATGTCCTCATCAGGATAAGGGCTTCAGACGGCCAGGCCTTTTTCACTTTTTAACCTGGGAGTTTTTTTTAATGCCTTTACCTGCCCAGGTAGACACACCTTGAAAAAAAATCCTGTCCTGTAGGATTGTGTGCATTCATACACCTGGCACACCGGAGAGGAAGTGTTTATTTACTTCTTGTGCTTCCTGATATGGGGAAACAGTTTTGTAGAACTCAAACGCATGAGGATTCTGTTTGGACCTCTGCTCTTTTGAAGAGAACTTATTATTTCCCAGGAAATGGTTCAGTCACTGAACAATCACAGGATCACCCCACGTCTGAAACATCTTAAAGACATCTGATACAATAGTTGAATGATTTGATTAGTTAACGATTAGATTGGGCTGTGGATGGGACAGCATAATATTATTTTTATTAATTAATCTCGTGGATTATTTTTCAAATGAAGCGATTTGTTTTTGATCTGTAAAATGAGCAAGTGGTGAGGAATTGACCGTTTCCTATAGATTCCAAGCTGATTTCTTGTAAGATTGAAAAACAGTTGAAGCCATTAAATGATTTAGTTTTCTGGTTAAAATTCGATAAACTACCGAACTTTTTTTTTTAAATTCGTCAGTGACTTATTTTCCTCTACTGCCATTTTGCTACGACATCCCTTACAGCTGTTCTCAGTCTATTGGCAGTTTTCTTTTTTAAAAATCACCGAAAACAACACACTTTTTTCATAGCCAGAAGCTGTCAAAACTCAACTAGTTTTCCCAAATTCAGATTGTCCATGAACTCACCACCTGTGACTTGTGGTATGACCAAATTTAATGGCTATTTTTGCAAAGAATTCCTGGTCCATTAAAAAAAATGAAGCTTACAAACAAACGAAGATGTTGTACCTAAAGTTTGTAGAACTACAATAGAGGGAAAACTCAGATTCAAGGTGACGTGGTTTAAAAACAAGCTGGGGACAAATCTTTTCTATGTTCACGTGCATTCATGTCTCACGAATGAGTTCTGGTCCCATCTGTTGTTTCTCAGATAGCTTGAGACAGAGCCCCCCATTGTACACTGTGTACACTCTCTGCTTTGTCTTCACTCCGAGGCTTTGAGAGGCTCCAAGAAGGACACAGTGGCATTTTCCCCCCTCGTACATCCCTGTCCCTGAACTGTTCTTGTATCATGTTGTTTTTCTAAAGCATGCGAACAAATGTGAATATTTTGCTGTCATTGCTCTGATCTTGTTGGATGTTCAAACCCACCTTGTAATGACGCCACCACTGGTATGTGGAGGAAATGATCTGTGCCTATTGAAGAGACTAGCTCCGGTAGCTTTTTTTCTCACTTACCACTTGTGAGGGCAGAGACTCACTTCCTGTGAGCCTGTACAAACCAGTTGCCATTTTTTTTTATCAGTAATTTCTCTTATTTTTCCAATCCACTTTTATAATTGGAACCCTTAGCAACAACTTCACTGACTCTAGTCGAACCCATTCCCTAACCGTTTGTGGTGTTTTCTCTCTTTAGGTGCAGGGAACCGATCTGAAAATGGAATTTGATGGGATAACCACTTCTGCCGCATTCATTTACCACGAGTTCATCCAGAAAGCAGGTGAGCGCTCGCCCGTTTCAGTGGGTGTATGTCCTGGTTGTAACTTAAACCCCTGCTATCGGCACTCGGCAGTCCTTTTCTTTGTTTCTTTCTGTATAAACGGGCTGCAGCGTACCTGAGCAGTAACTACACGTTTCTCTTTCAGACTCTCGCACGGGGAACTGGTTTCTCATGTCGTCCCCTCTCCCCCAAACCATCATCATCGCGGCATACATCTACTTCGTGGTTTCGCTGGGGCCGCGCTTGATGGAGAACCGCAAAGCCTTCGACCTCAAAAAGGTTCTCATCGTCTACAACTTCGGCGTGGTGGCGCTCTCGCTCTACATGTGCTACGAGGCGAGTCGTCCTTATCTTTTGCATTCTTTCGCCTGGAGTCTGCAGTGATTTCACACGGTGATGCGTACCACGGCTTCTCAGCTGGAACAGAAGCGGTTTTATTCCCCCCCCCCCCCCCCCCCCGGTTGTTGACAATGGAGCTTATCAAAATATTCACAATCTGACATGTACACCCAAGGTTTTCTGTGACAAGCATGTCAACTAGATATTTTATTATCTCATTCTTCAATTTGTGAATGTAAATTGAATCCGGTTTCATTGTTTCAACCGGATTTCGCCTGTAGAACGAAATGATTGTTATATTATTCAGCGTCACAAAGTCAAGAATGACATTTAAAATAACTTGAATCTTTGCTCCCCCTCAGTTTGTGATGTCCGGCTGGGGCACGGGATACTCTTTCCGCTGTGACCTGATTGACTTCTCTGATTCACCACAGGCCGTCAGGGTAAAGCACCAATTCTGATGTATTAAACTAAACTTTGCTCTGGCACCAAATATACATGATGCTCTGAGTGTGTTCATTGGAACCAGCACTGAACCGCTCTTTGTCTCCTCTAGATGGCGGCAACATGCTGGCTTTACTACTTCTCAAAGTTCATCGAGATGTTGGACACAGTAAGTGGCAAATTCAAAGTTGATCATTTATCTGTTTATCACAGTTCGGTTTAAACTCTGGGAATTAAAACTTTTTTTTTTTCCTTTAGATTTTCTTTGTCCTGAGGAAGAGAACCCAGCAGGTGACATTTCTCCACGTCTACCATCACTCCATCATGCCCTTCACCTGGTGGTTTGGCGTTCGTTTTGCTGCAGGTACACCCCCCCCCCCCCCCTGCACTTGTGTACACACAAGATCTTTTTTAAATTATATGAGCTTCCTTTTTTTATATTTTACGATCTCATTCTTAAATCCACTTCCTGTTTCAGGTGGTCTGGGTACGTTCCATGCCCTGCTCAACTGTATCGTCCACGTTATCATGTACACGTACTACGGCCTCACTGCCTTGGGCCCCTACTACCAGAAGTACCTGTGGTGGAAGCAATACCTCACCACCATTCAGCTGGTATGTTAAGTCCTTGAACACATGACAGATTCTTATGTCTTTTTATCAAATCCTGGGTTTCAAGTTAAAGAACAATTTCTGTTGGTCCTCAGATCCAGTTCGTTATGGTGACCAGCCACATCTCCCAGTATTTCTTCATGAAGGATTGCCCCTACCAGTTCCCCATCTTCGTGTACATCATTGGCCTGTATGGCATGATCTTCCTGTTCCTCTTCCTCAACTTCTGGTACCATGCCTACACCCGGGGCAAGCGGCTGCCTAAGGTGCTGCAGAATAAGAGATGGGCCCACCACTCCAACGGGGTCATGAATGGAAACGCCAATCACGAGAGGGAAGAGTGACGCACAACTTTGCCATCAGGGGGTTTCAGGGTTGACCCTCTAAGCAAGCCAAGTAGTCTCGCGATTCAGCCCCAATTTGTTTGGACTTATTGTTTAATTTGAGTTTTAATTGCTTTTTCTTGCAACTACAAAAGGAACAAGACAATCTTTTAAATTTTACTGAAGCTATATTGGAAACCCAAGCTGGAGGATTTTTATGTTTTCACTTGTAAATCCCAAGTGTTCAAATGGAAAAGTCAAAATCCCTCCTTTTTCTGCTACGTCTGGTTTGAAGAACTCTACTTCACTGTTCACGCTGAATGCCAGACCACAGGGCCCTCAGCTGTTCAGTCTGACTGGACATCCTCCCACATCCAGAAGACTTTCTTTAAGATTTTAAAGTTGTGCACTCAAAAATTAAGCGTTATTTATTTCACTTGGCCTAACATGATGCCTTTAAAAAGAAATAGGGGGATTAGGCCACACGCACGTTCTTTTGTTCAGTTAGTTTAATGGTCGCATGCATGCAGAACACTGGTTTCACTAGGTGTCGTCACTAATGCGTGAGAACTTCTCCAGGTCGAGTCGCTGCTGCTGCTGATGGTAGAGACATCAAATGAAAAGAGTCGTCTTCAAAATGACGGGATGAATTTGTTCTCCAATGATGCAGCGGAGCGACCGGCGCCGGAGCGGAACAACTGGACCACTGTGGTTCTTTGAGTGTTCACAGCAGAGCTTTAGTTGCTGCTTCCTCACTGAAGCACATTTCAAAAATAACACTTACTCGACCACTGCACACACTGTAACACGGTTTCACTGTTCAAGCCAACCAGTAAGAAAACACGAGCAGCATCAGTTGACCACTTTAAGTATTTTGCTTCCTGTATTGAAGCTTTGTGGCAACGAGGTCCTCGGACGGCTGGAGTCACTACCTTTCATATGTTATGATCTTACACTGAAGTCAATGTGGTGTCTGAAGACACAGGGTGGACCTTGGTCTTAAAACATTACCACCTCATTCAGGTGCAAGCCCATGTTAACATTGAAGATTTACTCGTTTGTGTAATGCCGATTTTTCCAGTTCCTTTTCAGATCCCTTTTTATAATATTCTAGTTAATATTGTAAGAAATGTGACAAATGTTTATATTGTATTTTATGTATTTATACAAAAATAAATGAACAATGTATGTTGAAATTTGTCTTTGGTTTATTATGGGATAATTCAAAGTTATGTATCTTATTTAAACGGATAAAATAATACAATTCTGTAGTTTTCTGAAGACCATATTTTTATTACATGTCTATATTGAAATTACACAATTAGGTGGGATCATTTTGTAGTTTCAGTGAATTTTCAACTTCTTCTCTTTGTTTGCATTGCAGAAGAGGAAGAGAATATCTACACAGTGACTTTCTGTCAGATTAAATCTCTAAAATGACTTGGAGGTGATTCATCTTTGAAGTGTTGTGTAATCGAAAGGGAAGTGAAAAGCAAACGGCCCAACCCACGGGGTCAGAGTTCTAATCTTCGATCGGTGTTCCACAATGCATTTTCTTCACAAAACCTTTCATAAGCGTAATATGTAAAATTACTGTTAGAAGCACAAGCCCGTATGTAGGGTCAATGCTTATTTGATTCTTGAGAAATGAACTGTTTTGGCTGTATTTAACCATTTTGACCAGTAGGAGGTGCTGTTAAACAGACAGGAGAAGGTTTGCTGTTTATAATATTAATCAACATCAATTAAAAAGCATGGTAATAATCTGTTTGAACATTGCTCTGTTATCTTCATCCATGTGACGTCATGATCTGCAGGAGGATGAACCGTAAACATGTGCTTTTGCTCTCGCAAGGTGAAAAGCTTGATTCTTCTAAAATTATAGTCTCCAGACCAGAAGAAAATATTTCTATTCTACTACACAAATTATTCAAATGCATAAAAGCATTTTTTTTTATTATAAGTTAAACCATTCAAAACTATTTCAAATGAGAATCCCACACGTGCCACATTGAAAGCTAGGGTTTAAGAGAGATGCCTGTTAATGAGTCCAGATCTCAGTCCAAATCCAGAATTTGTGAGTCGCTATCATCTTCAAATCTGATTTTAACTTTCAGAAACACAAAAAGTTGCATATCTCTGATGCTCGTTCAGCTCAAGCTTCTGTCTGTTCATCTCACTCAAACCCACCCAGGACACAGGAGAGAGCCCACTGACCCGTCAGTCAGACTTCAGCACTGTCCTTCTGCTCTCAAGATGTCTGTGATGATACCACCACCGACCACCGGCCCCTGAGCGACCCTCATCTGAGTGATGGCCGTTCTGAGACCTTTTCATACATGACGGGAGAATGACGTCAGTGTCAGTGTCTACAAAGCACAGAAATCCTTTAAAGGCTGTTTGCATGTAAATATCCTGTGGGGAGACGGGAGCAGGTGTCAGGACAGGCCAGCTCTCGGTGGGTGAGGACGATCGCCCTCCACCGTGATGAGTTCCAACAGCTCCTGTCTGTCCCCGAGCCTCCCTCCCAGGCCTGTACTGGTTTTCACTGTGTGAGAGGATGAGACAGCTGGCTCCTCACCAGGCTCGTGAGTCACCGAAGAGGATTTGCTGCTGCCTTTCACCACATCATATTTATCTAAATCATGTTTTTTTAATATATTTATATTTCTATATATATATATATATATTAAGATTTATTTTAACGTTTCAGTGATTTCCTGTTTGGGATGGCTCAAATTATTTTACGCAGATTTGCTTCATGAAAACAGCAGAAGCCATAAATGTAGAATTAGACCAATTGTCAACATCTGCACCCCCCCCCTTACTGCAGAGGCTTGTTAGTAAGAAAAACATCCTCTGATACGTCCAATAATGTCCGGATCATTAACGACGGGAAAACTACATTTCTGCCTCAAATGATTATTTATTACACGTACGCTCCAAACTCAGTCTGAGATTGGAAATTATTATTTTATCTCAGCATTATTTTCTGTGTCTGTCGGAGCGATTCTATAACGAGCTCTAATTGTATTTGGGTAATTCTTTATTTTTGTCTAATCCATTTCCATTTGGACCATTGAATGTGTTTTTTTTCATCCATACTTTTCAGATCCTCTGACAGAATGTGTAAAAGTACCTCGATCGAAAGAAAATTAAGCTACAAGTTTGTGGAAAAACTCAAAACTTGTAGAAACAGAATTTTCCCACCACCTTATATTGTCGCCTACAAGGCCACAAAATAAATACTGTTTCAATTTTTGTTTTAAATCTGCTGAACAATTGTATGCATGTATGTGTGGAGGAATAGTACCAGGAAAACAAATGAATCCATACAATTGTTTCCGTTATTTCTGAGAAATCCTTCAACTTATCCTGATTCGGAGAATGTTTTTCAACTTTGACTTTGATTGTTGTTCGAGTCATTGTCCGTTAAACTATAGACTCATAAATATTGACGTACAGGAGTCGTTGGTAATATAAAAGAGGAAATCATCAAGACGTGAAACCAACTTTTTGTGAGTTTTTGTTGACGGTGACTCAGGAAGTCGCTGCTGTCACACTTTGCCACAGTTTAAAGGTGGCATACTGTACATCAGGAACAGTGGTGCTGTCCAGTCCAATGTCTCCTGCCTAGAAGATTCACAGGGCTTTTAAAATGTCAGAGTCACAGTAGTCCACAGGAGGAGCCGATAGCAGATAAGAGGAAGAACAAAGGATCCACGGTAATTGCTTTCTTTCTGGGCGCTGTAATTCACCGGATCAAGGAGCTTCCAGGCGCATCATGTGCAACACTGACCAGGTCTGAGCACGTCTGCTTTCTTAACAGCCAGAATACATCCATGTCCGGATTTTCCACATTGTCGAGGGGGTCACAGCGCTTTGGAAAAGCTCCAGTGAAATGATGACAATCAACAAAGAGAAGAGAGACTGGGAGTGTGGGAGGGAGCAGAGGCTGCCGGGGGGGAAAAGAGAGCAGCAAAAACAGGATGGACAGAAGAAAGGAGGCCAAACGTCATCTTGTTCCACTGATAGACAAACTCTTTGATATAGGAGGAGTGAATTTAGGGATTAGACCCTAAGAAAGTGCTTAGTTGATGGAGGTGAGGTTGATTGGTCACATCTTTGTAACCCTTTAAAAAGTGATTATGGTGATGTGTGTGTGTGTGTGTGTGTATGTGAGTGTGTGTGTGCGTGAGTGTGTGTGTGAGAGAAAATGGCTCTCTGAGAATAATTATTGCTATTTTAGATAATTGTAATTTGGTTACCGGATCATCCTCTGTCCCTTTCTCTTCCTCTCTATCTCTTCCTTGTTAAATGTCTTTAGTGAAAATAATAATGAAGAATAAGTCAACCCAATCACATTTGTTTTGCATCCAACTCTGAGAGCGGAGTGAATGTTCAATAGATGCTTAACTTCAACTGTGCGTTTGTTCCTTGAGGCTAAACTTCACAGTCTCCTCCCCATGAGGAGCATATCTCTCACTCCCCCCCCCCCCCCCCCCCCCCCCCCCTGCAGCAGCTCTGTGACGCGCAGCAGTGGAACAAATACAATGTGTTTTAGACCCAGGGGTGTTTTCCAGGTACTTATCTACCACGCAGCAGTATATCGTCTGTCCAGAAACCAATTTATTGATCGCTGTCTTATGTTCCTATAAGGCCTCAGCAGAGTGAGTCTGGTCGGCTGTGTGAATGTGTGTGTGTGTGTGTGTGTGTGTGTGTGTGTGTGTGTGTCAGCTGCTGCCTCTGTGGCTGTGAGCTGTCATATCTGCTAAAGAACAGGCAGCAGAGAGAGGTTATGTATGTAGCCGGCCGGCTCTCATATACCCCCCCCCCCCCCCCCCCCCCGAGGGTCCTGCCCACTCTGCTCCCTGTCTGCCTGGTTCCATTCTTGCCGGCTTTGATTACAGGAAAAAAACTGAATTCACCATTTAGATTTATCAAAGTTAGTTTGGTGTTGTACTGTCGGAGGATGATTATCTTAGCTCAGGATAGAGACTAGAAAAGGGTAAAAATGCAAAATGAATGGACACAAGTTTCTTTTATCCTCAGGAAGTTTTGGTGGGACAACTTCTTTCTTTCCCAGCATCCTGAGCATGTGTCTGACTTCAAAAGTGATTGGTGTGCTTGTGCGTCAATCGGTCAGTGTGTGTTTGTCAAGGCCGGAGTCACAGGATCACACACTTTGACTATATGCTGATGTCGCCGTTACACCTAAAAAACAGGAGCTTCACAAAGGACCCGTCTATGACAGAATATCAAATGAACCTCCAGCAGATGCAACTAGAAAACCATGATACAGTGGGACATTTAGACCGAGGCAGTGCTTTCTGCTTCCTGTCTTTACGTGACGTTAAACTAACTCTGCTGGCTTCAGCTTCTTATTCACAAACCGGGTTTGAGAGTGAAGTCTTTAACATCTAACATCTAATAAATCTCTTCACTAACCAAGCTGTGGACCGCTCTGTCTCTGTTTTACCTTTAGGACCTTAGGTAACCATAATACATCAAATAAATAACGTTAAATCAAACCTGTGACTCAAAACAAGTGTAATGGAAGATTATATAATCACAATATAGTATGTATCATCTCTGTGCTTTTGCATGCTTACGTAAGCACACTATTATCTCTGCTTATGCATATCATGTGTGACAAGATGACCGTAACATGTGTGACCTGACAAGATGGATCACCGATCACTGATCTGCCTCATGGCCATTTTTATCATAAAGTTTATCTACTAGATACATCAGGTGCCGGCTTCTGAGAGATCCAGACATCGGAGCCACTGGGACTCACTGTGCTGTCCCCTCCAATCTGATCTTCTAGTGGTTTACATGGTACTCCATTGTCACACAATCACATCGGACTCCTACGCACAATACATCACCTCTATCTGCATAAAAGAGAAAGTTGTTTTTTTGTCTTATTAAGATTAAGATGCATTTATTAGTCCCACAACACTTGCACAGACATGCAAAGGCACACTCATGCAGGTAGGGAAATTTAACTTCTGCTTTTGACCCATCTGGTGCAGGACACACAGAGCAGTGAGCGGCCATGTACGGCGCTCGGGGAGCAGATGTTGGGAGAGTAGGGTGCCTTGCTCAGGGGCACTAGACTCTTTTTGGATTTTTGGACAGATCAATCCAGGTTCGTCTTTTGTTGTCTCTCCGTGGAGTCGAACCACAGACGAACCAGAGACCTTCTCTGCCCATAGTCCAAGTTTCTGCCACTAGACCACCGCCTCTCCAATCTTCACATGTCCGGATGCTACGATATCTGTTTGACCTTCTCTGCCAAAGACCATGATGGTCAGCTCTCTTTATTTCAGAAGTCTTGCAGAGTGAAATTTCCTCCACACAAGTCAAAAAGAACGATTCCTGTAAATTAAAAGAAAATGCTTTTGTCCAAAAACGACACGTGGCGGGCTGAACATCCGGTCTGATTCAGATATCCTCACTATTGTTCAACTGCCTGTTCCAGCTGCTCGTGTTCCCGGTCAATATTTGTATGAGGAAAGAGGCACATTACCTTCAGTGTGTATGTGTGTCTCTTCAGTCCTGATGATAACATTACCTAAAACTGTGTTCTGAGAATTTCTCTAAAGAATCAACAGCACAGATATATTTTCCCATAATTCTCTGTTTCTGTGAACTCTCCGTGTTATCGGAGCCGTTGTTTGCCATCATTGCTTTTTTTTTAGCTTCGCTGTGGAAAACGTACAGGCCACTGAATTCACAAATACAAATGCAATGTGAGTAATGTGATGTTCTCAGCTGTTTGACTGGACGAGAGCCCAAAGCTGAACATGTTCCACGACTTGTAATAAAAAGCAGCAGGCAGAATCGGCAGCAGTTGTCCAGAGGGGCGGCTCACGAGGTGCACACTTTGATTTGATTTGATCAGTCATGATGTTTGTCATGCAAGGTTTCAGTACGTGTGTGCTGCTTTGCACTGTTTTACCATCAGAACTGTTCATGCAGCAGAGCAATGGGATCAATGTTAACCTTCATTTCATGTGCACATGCAGCAGTGACTGAATTCAAATCACCCCCATCCATTTTAACAAGCGCTCGAACAATCTCATACCGTGCAGCATGCTCAGAGTTATTTCACATTTTTCATATTTTCTTGGTGACTTTAGAAACCCATCGGCTGTAAAAGTAAGTGTTTGAGTTAATTCATCTTTTCATTATTCTCACAAGGTTAGTAATATTTAGAATCTGTTGACTGCTTATTGCAAAGGGAGGAAAAATGCTGTTCTAACCCTTTAAAGAGAGAGAGAGAGTACCATTCCTTTAAGAGAGTCACAGTATGAGTAGGCTGAAGCTCAACGTGCTGGAATCGAACTGTGGGATTTACGTTGAAGTGGTCAAGATGTAGACGGACATGTGGAACAACTGCACTTCTGTTTATTTATAGAGCTTTGCATAAAAGAAACTTCAGATGCAGTGATTTTCTGTCCATTGTGTGGTTCAGGCTGCAAAACAGCTTGATTGTACATTTCCCACAAGGCAGTTGTGCACTCGTGTCTTTTTAATCAGACCCTTCGTGCCCAATGAAAGCCCACATCTGTCGGCTTTTATGACCCCAGTTTGGAATCTGTTGTAAATTTCAATCTTATAAAACCCAGCCGATGACATCAGTATGACATCACCAGGGACATTCAAAGACCAGCTCCTCCAGGCCGACACAAGCCACTGGTCAAGCTCCATTTATCACTGTGGTGACGCGGTGTTGTTTGGCGGAGCTCTCGTTCAGATTAACCCACTTATTTGTTTTCTGGCAGAGTTATGAGGAAAGACTGTTATGACAACAGCAGATTACTTAACTGGCTGGTGGCTGTAGCTTTATTTCAAACAGACGTGAGAGTGGCAAGATGAATACTCACCAATAAGCATGTGTGGTCAGCATCGCTTCGATATAAGTCATCAACATGACCGGCACATAACCTCAAACAAACAAAGATTCAAGGAGACATCATTTTAGCAGCAGCTGATATGTTTCCTGTTGAGATGGGGAACTGTTCTTGGTTAACGCAATTGGTCCGTAACAAATATGATGACACTGAAGAGTTCACAAAATCATTCAGAGTCAACATGTTTGTTTTCTGGCAAAATATCTGATCTTGGAGAACAGAATGAACAAGACCTTCTGGTCATATTGTTTACAGCACCTCAGGATTGTTGTCGGGTTTTATACAGAAGAAGTCCAAAGTGACATCTGACCAAACCTCCATCTCTCCCTGATCTCTGGGGTTTGTGGCCTTACCTAAATGCAAATGGAAGCGACCCCTGGGCTCTAGTGTGGAAGTCGTGTGCCTGGGGTGGCTGCGGCTCAGGAGGTAGAGAGGGTCATCCACTATCCAAAAGGGGATTAGTTTGATTCCCACCCTCCACTCTGCATTCTGAAGTGAAGTTGAGCAAGACACTGAACTTTATTTGTCCTGGACAGTGTGTGAGCGATGCCTGATAGAGAAGTGGCTGCAGATTGATACAATAGACTGTATATAAATGGACGGAGGGTCCGTGACGTCACTCAGTGGTTTCTACCGTGTGTGTGAATGGGTGAACATTTCAAGACTGCCCTCATTCCCAAACCCCCCTCCGCTGCTGAGAGTAAATGTAGTGCTGAATGGGCTGCAACCCTTTTCAAGTCCTATTGATCCCTCAAAGCGCTTTACTTTCCGAGCCACAATCACCAACTCTCACACGCGCTCATACAAGACTGTGCACTGTTGCAGACAGTCAAAGTGTCGACTGTGTGAAATGAGTATAGTACTTGTTAACATTTGTTTGATTATTAGTGATACTTGGCTACTTCACTCTTGAAAAAGTGCAGATCATTATTTTGCAACTAAAATGATCACACAACGATTTGTGCACAAAGATTTTTTTATCTCTGATCCTGATCCAAATGTTCCAGATGAACTTCCTAACAGCTCAGACTCCTGCCCCACTTTAATTCACCTCCAGGCTGAGGTGAGAATCTCTCTTGACCATACACTGAGGCTCCAACAGCTCCAGGGTGTAAGTAAAGGTGTCTAACTGTGTGTGTGTGTGTGTGTGTGTGTGTTTGTGCGTGTGTGTTTCAGTGCGTCAGTGTGTGTCACTTAAATAAATAAACATGACAGACTCTGTTTCAGCAGTTTACAAATCAAGTAAATATCCACTGGCTCTGCAACACAAACCACATCTGCCTCATCAGTGTGTAGTTACACACCGAGAACATTAAGAAACCATGTCTCTCTCAGGGTGCACTGTTAGTCCTCATTGTCACTGAAGCTTAAGATTCCCACCATCTCTGGGAGCCGCAAGTTCATGTGTGGATGTGCGACTATGTTGACTACCACTGATATGTGAAACCACATTCAGGGTTTATTGCTCTTTGTGAGTGTTTCCATTTCTGAGTGAGTTTTCCACGAAAAGATCCAAAGAAGTTGGACAAACACTTTTAATGAATCTCTGGATAGAAATATCTCGAAAAGCTGAAGTTGGGCATGAAGCAGGGCACGTCGTGGAGAGCTCACCAGCACATCACAGGGCCGATGTGCAAACACAAGCGAGCCTTCCCGCTCACAGTCAATGATGAATTAATCTAAGCCGCGTGTGTTTGGACGATTGGGAGGAGCCTGGAGAAAACCCCCTGCAGACACCAGGAGAACATGAACACAGAAGATTCAAACCCACATCCATCTTTTCATGAACAGATGTGAGAATGATACATATCTTCACATCCATATCTAGGTGAGAAAGGCAAACAAATGAAAGCATGCCTCCTTAAATGTTGATCTATGCGCTTAAATAATAATAAATTACTAATCTGAGGTCTCAACACAGACCATAATACATTTTTTTCTTATATTGCTATTTATTAAAGTACATTTCTATAATTATGATATTGTTTTGTTGCCCAGCTTCAGTGTAACACTGCCACACTCCTCTTCTCCTCAACTATGGGAACTTCCAGGAGAAGAGGGGTGGAATGGGGGGTTGGTCTATGGGTGGGGCTGGAGAAGCCGAGGCACCCGATTGGCCGAGAGGCAGGAAGAACTCTACCGTGATTGGCTGCTCGGCCTTGGAGCTCAGAGCTTTGTTCCCTCCTCCTTATTTGCAGACAGCATCATCAGTCAGTGAGCAGCAGCGGAGGAAGAGGAGGAGGAGGTGGATCTCTGTGTGTGTGGTGGTGGGAGATGAGCAGCTCACACTCAACTTTGTTTTGGTCTCTTCTCTGACTGGGAGCAGGCAGGGACGCAGTGGAATAAGTTAACTCTTCCTGGAAGTTTCTCCAAAGGACAAAAAGTAAGTTCACAGCCTCTCTTTCTTAACTCTGGCAGAAGTGGTGTGGTGGCTGCTGTTGGATGAAAAAAGGGACACTGCACTTTGCTTTAATGTGACATCAGACTGTAAATACACACAGCAGCTCCTCCTCTGCACAGTTTGAATGAACACACTCAAAGTGCACGTGAAAGGTGTGTGTGTGTGTCTTTACATGCAGGCAGCTTGTGATCACTCAAGAGTGTGTGTTTTGCATCCAGTGTCTTTCAAAGTGTCTTGTCTCTGTCCATAGCAGCCTTGTGCTTCAGGGGTTTGGAGGGAGCGGTGCAGTGCGACTTCACGGTGACAAGGAGCTCATCAGTAGCAAACTTTGTACTGCAATGCTCCTCAGTGGCAGAGGAGCTCAAGGACTCCCCCCCCTCACCTCCCTAAAAAACTCTCCTGGTGGTGTGACTTTCAGGCTGCAGGCTGCTGCTGCTGCTGCTGCTGCTGCTGCTGCTGCTGGTGATGATGGCGGTGGATAGTCTGCTATAAATAGGCCTGATCCAAAATGTGCTGCAGTCACCCATAAATTCAGGGAGAACGAGACGTGACACGGCCATTGTTTGCATTAGAGTCTGACTCCAGTGTAAACAAAGATGAATACATCCTGATGCCCCCTCTTTTACAGCCCGAGGGTAAGGGAGGTGATGGCACACACAGGGGGGGGGGGGGGGGGGACAATAGGAGTAGGCGAGCCATGTATCCCTCAATGTGTGTCTGTTTTGTGTGGAGGTGGAAAGTGCTTCCATGTGTCACTTTCTTTCCTCGTCAAACTTCCACACGTGGCAGGGACAGTTCCCTTTTTAAGAGGGTTATCGCCTCCGCTGATCAGTCACAGAGATAATCCCCTGATTTCCATACACGCTCTTATCACGCTACAGCAGTCAAAGCAGCTTG
The DNA here is from genome assembly GCF_949316205.1 of Platichthys flesus. Taxonomy (NCBI): domain Eukaryota; kingdom Metazoa; phylum Chordata; class Actinopteri; order Pleuronectiformes; family Pleuronectidae; genus Platichthys; species Platichthys flesus. Next base: position 9,529,422 of record NC_084947.1, read on the forward strand.
TTAAAGTTTTAACAACATTACAAATGTTGTTTATTCAAACAAGGAAACAGACTTTGCAAATGTTGTGACGTCTGTACGCAGGGAGAGCGAGTTTAAAAAAAGTTCTGTGATGCAGAATTGGCAGCCGACCGGATACAAACACATGGAGCTTGTTTGTGTTTCATCTGCCAGCCCCCCCACTCACAGGTGCTCAGATGGCATAGCTATGAAGTTGGTCTCATAAAAACCCGCTTGCCATGTCAGCTCTTCAACTCACATTCTTACCTCCACAAAGGAGGTTATGTTTTCATCCCTGCTCTGTTTGTTTGTTTGTGGGTTGGTTTGTTTGTCAGCAGGATTACGTAAAAGCCACTGAAAGGAATTCCACAAAACTGGGTGGAAGGATGGAACATGGGCCAAGAAAGAGTCCATCAAATTTTGGCAGGGATGCGGGCAAAGCGGCAGATCCAGGAATATTTGTATCACTTTCTTTTTGACGTCTTCAAAGATGTCACAGGAAATAATTGATGAAATAAGTCGAGCATGTTCATGGTACTGATAGGGTGCAGTTTGCCGTGCAGCTTGGGTGAATTGGATTTATATGATTTCAAAGTTACTCTCAACAGTTTAAATCAAAGAAATAGTAAAACAATTTTGGACCCATGTTTTCTGCCTTGTCTTGCCAAGATGAAGATGTAAAAAACTCACAGCACATTGGAGGCACGAGGGGATTCTTCAAAGAGATAGTAAAAACAGATGAACTGATTCATTGATCATAAATTGAAATGCATCCCTTGTCCAGCCTTTTAGTAGTTGGATCTAGAGGATCTAGACTGTTTGGCCTTGGTGGAGGTGTGCGCTCTACTGAGTGATGTTCTACCTTATTTAACTCAGATTGAGGAGTTTGACAAAAACAAAAAGCTGGGACGTCCACAGAGAATGTCCAAAGAAGCAGCATCCTCCTGTCGGCTGTTCCTCGCCTGTAGTGTCCATGAACTACCTGTCCCCCTGTCTCTCAGCCTGTCGTCTCCGAGCTGCTTCATTGCAGCGTGCGACACAGGGAGCCTTGTTTGGACCTGACCTCTACTATGCAAACACATACTGTCAGATTGCCAGCCTGCACTTTAGATCCACGTGAATGAATCTGTGAGAGAGCGTCACACTGAGCTCATTGTTTCACCTGAGCATCCCCGGCTGTAATCATGAGACTCTGACCCGTGTGGTCTCTCCTCCTCACTGTGGAGATCAGACCGAGTCAGACTGAAGGCAGAGAGATGTGTGCGCTGAGTCGACAGCAGCTGCTTTAATACCACACGGCATCAGAGGAGAGGATCAGGGAACCTCTGCTTGTTTTGTTGTTCTGATGTTTGCCCCTGGTCGTTTTTCTGAATGAGTGTCTGTGTTTGCCTTGAGTGAATGGGAGGACAGAGTTATGAGTTTGGCTAGATGTACAGTGTGTGTGTGTGTGTGTGCGTGTGTGCGTGCGTGTCAATGTTTGCTTTAAGTGGACAAAGAGCATCTGCACTGCAATGCCTTAATAACAATCTGCTGAAGAATCCTCTCTGCAGCTGCATGTGTGTGTCTGCATGCACTGTGCACACGTTGATGTCTACACTTACTGTGGCAACGTCCTCGCAAGTTTTTGACCAGGCTCTGTCGTGATCAGATGGCTCCTTTAGCAACAACAGTTATGACCGATATAGTCAGTGATGCTGTATGTCGAGGCTCGGGGGTCGGGGGTCAAGCAGCAGCAGAGGGCTGCGGTGTTTAGTGCCAACAAAGTCAAATGTCACAGGTTTCCCTGAGCCATTCCTGGCATTCTGTGAGTCGGGGTCAATGGAAAAATGATTTAATCTGCTTCCCAAAGCAGATTCATTACTGTAATAAAGGCAGTGTTTGTTTTCCCCTTTTTTTCTTCTGGAAAGGGAGAATATGCAAAGACCTCTGAAGCTCTCGTGCAGCGGCATACATACACATAGACACACACACACAGACACACACACACAATAGCACACACATTTAAGCAAACATCGCCTAAGGCATTTAAGTATCTTTTTATTGGAAACTATGTTCTCATAACAACAAGCAGGACTGTCTCTCTGTGCTCAAGGCTATTAGAGGTCATCCTGGGACTTTGCTGCTCCATCCAACTTCACTCATTTACTGGGCTTGTTCTCTGTTAAAGTCAAATCCTCTCTCATCTCATACTTTTCCAGAAGATCCTCACCAGGTGTTTTCACCGGTTAGTTTTTCCTTTTAAAGTGACAGGAAGCCGATTTTGTGGGGGAATCTTGTTTTTTTTGCTGAGGTAAGAGATGATCCCTGTCATCAGATGTTTGGTGAAATTGCCACAAATCCAGTGATGGATGTGCTGTTTGATAGTAAATTCGAGGACAAGTGTAAGTGTCCCTCTGCAGACCCTTAAAAGGCAACATGCTGTCATGCCTTGAGACAGTCCACTGATATGACACATAATGACTTACACAGATAAGTCCAAAACAGCATGGACAAAAAAAAGGAGAAATTTGCCTCCCCTCCTCCTCTTTCTTCTCCCTCTGTGTCTCCTCCACTCTGCTGCACGGCCAAATAAACAGCGTCCATCAGCACAGCTGGATGGTATCAGGGGAACAACGTCTTACAATGAATCCACGATGTTATGGTCTGCAGGGGGGTGGATATAGCTTCTAATTGATGTCATGTACAATAACATGAGCGGGGATGTGACGAAACCGATGACGAGGCCGGAGCGGATCTCTGTCTCATGCGGCAGCAGAATCTATGCGTGTGTGTGTGTGTGTGTGTGTGTGTGTGTGTGCGTCTTTGTTACGTGAGGCAGGAAGAATGACCTGCAAGGGACATGAGACAGGAGAAGAAGAAATAACAGCTGTGGCCTTGGGTTCACTTGTACTTCCCTTCCCGTTGTCTCACTGGAAGTCCTGTCATTGTGTTAAACCCATAGTAAGAGCTTGCACTGCTTTTACAGACACTGGAGCAAGTAATGTGGGATTTGAATTGTGGAGGAGATGGGTGGGTGGGGTGTGTGTGTGTGTGTGTGTGGGGGGGGGGGGGGGGGGGGGCTTAATTTTGTCCCTCGAGGGTGATGGTATGCGCTGGTCATCGTTTGGTCATCTCGCAGCAGTGCACTTCCTGGTGCCTTGTTTAACAAATATAAAATACTTTTGTTTTTTCCTGTGCCACTGGAAAATGTTTCCATAAACAGCTGCTGACATTTTCTATGTTTGGACAAGAGTCGCTGATGTTGCTCTTAAAAACACAGGAAATCCTGAACGCCACTTTGAGAAGTTTAGGAGCTGCACAATAAGAACATTTGGCATTTTAAAGACCATATGATGGTGGGTAGGGCACACACGGCATGGTGGATAGTGGATAGGGCACACACGGCAGAGTAATTGGAGTTAAGTGCCTTTGACAGCTAGTGTTTGTGTAAGGAAGGGTTGAATAAACATCAGGGGCGGCACATGGATTTTTCATCTCCCCTCTGCAGCAGCTATTAGACTTTTTTCCCCTCCACAATTACCCAAAATGACTTCATTTTATAGTCTTTACAAAGTTTACATCGTGTGAGCGACACCTACGTCACATATGCTTTGTTGTCAGTAGGGAGTGCTTGCCAGTTGGCATGAGGCTTTATCAAAACAAGGGCGTTTGGTCAGGAGTCCTGTATAATTTATCAGGTCAGGGCCCTGATAAGAAACCTGCCAGGTCCACGACATTGTAAATGATTGCTGCCACACTCGTGTCAAACATCTGTCTCTCTGAAATACTTATTTCATGCACCTTCACTAAGTTTGTCTATTCAAAATCAGTTTGTAAACTCGCCTAAAGACAGTCCAATTGTGTCAAATGGCAGTTCTTGGAAGCTTTAATCGCACTAGAAAGTCCAACTGAAGTCTTCACAGCTTTTTTTCGGACATCGACATGTGCGTCAGCTACCAACTGCTTGATGACGCAGGAACTGGTTATGAGTCAACTCGTGGGAAATAATGTGGATGTGAGTCATTATCAGTGTACGTTCTGTGACATTTCGCTGGAATATGAATGGAATTTTCTGTTAGTATCGCGTGTGATGATAGAAATAATGTCTCAGGAAAAGGTCAATTGTCAGGTGCCTAGCCTGAGCCAATTTGGTTGTTCTGCCCAGTTCAAATATCAACAAGGGAGACAACCGTCAGGACTAAAGCTGTTTGTTTTGCAGCTGTTATTTGCTATTGTTGCATACTTTTAATGGAAGTTTAGCAATTTAGTGGGCTCTTGTGGGGAAGTTGGATATTGTAACCAACTAAACAGCCCTCACCTCACCCTCTCTACCAAGCACATATAGAGAAACTACAGTGGCCTTCAGGTAACGTGAAAACCCTCTCTCTTGAGCAGGTGTTTGGATTGTCCATTCTGGGCTGCTGTCGAAAGATGGCGGACTGCATGAAGCAGGACCCGCTCCTTATGTAGATTTAAGGGTTCATATTTAGATTAAGAAAACACAAGAATCCTTTGATTTATTATTCCCTAATTGTGAATATTATGTTACTTCTCTGCCAATAGGTTATAAATCCCCCAAACTGGCCCTTTTATTTATGAACCATTTGGGAATTGGCAGATCTTATTTGACTCTTTGTTGTGTGTGTTGCTTTCATGCTGTTGACTTATAGGTTATTCTTATTTATGTTGGAGCACTGAGATACATAAACCTGAACAATCTGTCTTGAAATTAAATAATTATAGCAAACAAAAATGTTATTGATTAATTTAATGCTGTTTGGTTTATGCTGCTGCTTCTCTGTCAGATTTAATCTTATACAAGAGGATCTGCATTTATAACATCGGTTAAAGATTACCTGCTGTATTAGTGGAGTCAGTCAGCTGCTGCCTATGACGGCAGCTGACTGACTGGGATTTCAGGATTTAGATAAATCTCACTTTACAGTTAATTCTCTGGTGGGTGTGGAGGAGCTCTACCGGGGGAATGGCGACATGCTGATGGGTGTTTGACACACAAATAGAATCCACATGTCCAGCTCTGGATGTGACGTGGGATGGTGGAGACAATTAGAAATGGTCACTCCCTATTCCATTCTGAACATACTTTGGTGTGTGTGTGTGAGTGATAGAGTCAAAGCCAGAGAAATGACAGCTCCTCAAAAGTGACGCCAAGGATCGCCACCTGGTGGCTGGCTGCCGTTTAGGTCTAAAATCCCGCCTCCTCCATGTTAGTAGATGCATGGATCAAATAAATCACTCACAGTTCTTTTAATTAGTCATTTGATGCTATAGGATTGGGAGAAAGGTCACGATTGACGGCTGTGACTGACTCACGATGTACGAGCACGTCCTCGCTATAGGTTCCATCGCAACTGTACAGATTCTGGCTCTAATGGCACAAGATGGCAGTGTTTATATCTCTTGGCTTAATTTCTGGATAGTGGAAGAAAGTGGAGATGAGTGTCCCTCTGTATATAGAGTTTATGGTCAAAGCTCTTTGAGTGGTCAATAAGACAATAGAAGCACTTATACAATCCATTTATCATAATATAGTTCTATTCCATAAGACTGATTGATCAGCATTATATATTATAACATTTATTATCACAATGCTTTCCTTCCTTTTGAGAGAGGATTTGACAAGATCATTACTTTTACATCGGGTTCTTATCCTCCGCCTCATCCCATTTATCACTTATTGATATAAAACAGAACTGCACATTGGTCCTTAAACATTTCCCCCTAATTATTACAACATAGATTTCTTTATTCATTATTTTCTGTCTGTTTGCTCCTGGCTTCTTTTGTCTCCTGGTTCAACCATGATAAATGCTCTCCGCTTTAAAATGTCACCATCTTATTTAGCCTTCGTACTCCCACTCCCTGTTTCCTCGCCTCACCACAGAGGGTGGAGGAGTGATGTCAGGACTCGGGGTCTAATTCGACGTAACCATGTAAGGATGTCTGCTCACACGCCTCAAGCTGAACCTAAATGAATCTCGTGTCTCTTAACATGTTGATCTGTAGCATGAAGATGGGTGAACACTCGTCTCCATCTCATAAATCAGATGCACAAATGTTCTGGCTACAAACGTATTGTAGCGCGTGTAATTTAATGGATAGACGCATGTACAGTATGAGCTGTGTGAGGTCACCTTTAATAAAGCGGGGAGGTTTCTAGTGAAATGAGCTTCTGTGAAGTCTAGTAAACTTTTCATGAGAAAAACCCAGGGTGAAAAAAAAGTCCATCTTTACATTATCATGCACCAATTACATACATAACCGAGTGTAGAGAGAAGGGTTATAAATCTGTTCTGCTATTTCACTTTCATTCTGAATCATCAAAGAGACACTGGCTGAGCTCTTATTATTGCAAAATGTTTTTTTTCTGGATGAACAAGCCGGATGTTACTGCATCTGCTGGAATCCATTTGGTTTTATGGTCGTCTGTTGTTTGGCCCACAAGATGCCAACATCTCCCTCTGGTTTTGGTGCCTTTTCAAACCAACTAAATCTGCTCATTGCCGGGGCTCACTAGAGAAATCAGCCCTGCCCTCCCTCCTGGAGTTTCTGCCACCGGAAATGTTTTGATAAAAATAAGATTACAGATCTGTATCAGATCTCTGGCTCGCCCTCTTGTGAGCCAGGACCAAATTAGGGCTCAGAGGATGGGAGCCTGTTTTACATAACATGACGAGAGATCAGAGCAACAAATCACCTCACAGCGGCAGAGTTGTGACAGATTTAAGCTCAGCTGATTGGTTCGTCTGCTTTGCTTACCTTAACCCAGAGTAACGTCCACATCACCCACCCAGGGGAGGGAGCTCCTCCACCACAGGCACCATCATTTCTGTGCACCATATTTCTCAGGACAGCTCAAAGCAACTGCGGTACAATTCTCAGGAGGGAAATTTGCAAGGGATTTTAGTCTGATGCTCAAACTCTGGCTTTGAAGACAGTGTTGTTGAAGTGTGTGGATCCCCAGGGACTGAAACACTATATTCTGCCATCACTATGTGTGTAGACGCACAATCAGCTAAACACACACCAAATAATGGTTGAAAACGACAGTCGATGGAAGAAGCTGTGAAACTGTGAAAACATGGTTACCAAGTTATGAACAAAGTATGAAATAGTGGAAACGGGACATAAAGTTGTTAATATGAAAACTAGATTCACACAGTAAGCCAAGCTTCACAAAGAGTAGAGAAAAACCAGAAAACAAAATAAGCCAAGACATAGAACGTTTTGAGAGATGAGGTAAAACAAATCATCCCTAATAAAATAGGACCTTTAACAACTCTCTTGTCATATCTTATTTTTAACACACATGGGAACAGAGTCCAGGTTTCTGAGCAGCTGCAGGAAATATTGTGGGAGAGAAGAAGATGTAGCACCGACAGAACAGACACATTCATACAGGAGCTTTTGTGCCGAGGGACAAATGTTACACGGTCACTCTGGGTGACGATGTTCGGTTCTGCTAAGATGCAGAGTCAGGTTTCTTTTCTCGTGTGTGCGTGCGTGTGTGCGTGTGTGTGTGTGTGTGTGAGTGCAGGAAACCTCTGATGATAGGACTGTACTGTGAGCTTCATAATAAGCAACGGTAAACTAGATTTTAACCTTGTTTATTATATGATGACAATGTCCTGCAGTTCATTTTGTCTTAATTGAAAAGAAAAGGCTTCTTCTTATCATTATTAAAGCGTGAATAATGTTATCACCCTAACATAAACGCATCTCTCTATAGGTTTACTAGCTGTGTTTGATCGAATCCCATGTGATGGGAGAGATTCAGGCTGGGTTCAGCTCACTGCCGCGTGCCTGCTGCCGAGCTGTGTGGATACTAGGAGTGACTCATCCCTCCAGCTCTGCAGGGCCACTGCCCGGGGTCACTGATGTCATAAGGCAGTATAGTAGGCCACGTCTATAGGAATGAGGGGGGTAGTAGACAGTGTGTGTGTGTGTGTGTGTGTGTTTGTGCGTGTGTGTATGTATGTTATGGAAACAGCAATTAATTTCAGTTCAAGATGAGAAAAAAAACAATCTAGAAATCCTTAAAACTGCAACATTACATCAGCGGAACTCTAACTGCTGGATGTACAGTATATTGCATTATTATTAATGCTGTATAATATACATTGATCGCTGTTTGTGTCTCCTAATCTCATTTTAATGTTTTGTTGACTGATTATTCATGAATACTTGTGACACATTATAATATCCAGAAAGGTGCAGTGAAATTAAAATTGTTATTATTGTTGTTGATAATTATTTTTCTAAATTATTATGGTATACTATACTATATATATTATAGTATTATTATGTACCATTTCTTTATTGTAGTGTACCAGGAGTAATGGCAAATATAGCTCTCTTGGTCCCCCTGCTGCAACTAAAAAGCAGTGCAGCCCATTGTTTTCATCCATCTACAGAATTATTTAATTTTTTACTGTGTGAGTCTTTAGAGTGTGTCGTTTTTCTGATGTGGAAAAAGTTGTTGCTGAGCGTATCGTTTGCACTCTAGTGTTAATGCACACCACACTAATTCTACTGACTGTGACGGTGTGTGGTAATTTAGTGCAGGCTGTTCACAGCCCAGCCTCCGGTTGAACTGGTCCACGGTGACCAATAAACTGCTGCTGACACAAAGACTCCCTTAATCTTCAGTCAGCAGTATAAGACACAAGCAGGAAGAATAGAATCTTAAAGGCCACAGATAACAGCCTCTTTCATCCTGAGAGCTGGTAAATCGGCCTCTTAAACAAATGGCAGTAAAATAAAATGGTGATTCTTATGTTACAGGCAACACTTTATGTCCGAACTAATTGAATAACAGAAGAATTGATAAGTGGTTTAGTGTAATCCCCCTTAAGGGTGATAAGAGTGTTACCTCTGACGTGGAGGTTGTGTTTGTTAGTTTTTTTCTTAATCAACAGGATTACGAATAATTTACTGGGCAGATGTCAATGATCTTTGATGGGAGGCTTGGGAATGGGCCAAAAAAGAACCTGTCAAACTTTGGCATGACAACAGGGCAGATATAATTATTATTGTTTTATTTGTCCTTTAACATTAAATGGGACACATTTTAAGGGAACTGTTGGGCCTTGGCACTCCGGTACCTGCCAAACTAGCTCTGATAATATATCAGGGTTACAATAAATTGGACTGATGGTGACCCCGGTTTTTGCCGATGTATCTTGAAAAGGTTTTGATGAAATTGTTCGCAGTGATCTGAAAGACCTGCATCATTTCTGGAGACATTCATCTGTATTAAACCAAGTGAGAGTTTGCAAAACAATGTGTTATAAAGTCATGATTATCATAGTTTAACGGGTTGTCCAGTGATTCAGTATTGCACATACAGTAAGTTGAGACACTTTAAAACATGATGCTTGAAATCAAGGCAGCAGATTATATTCTATTATTATTATATTTCAAACTCCAGAGCATATATTTCCCAAAAAACTCAACATCTTTCATCACTTTCTCGATAATGAATGTTTCTGTATATTGAAGTCAAACTCTGAAAACTCCACCCGGAGTCGCAGAGACTATAATCCAATTTTTTCCACCTGATGATTAGTGGTGGGGGAAAAAAATCGATTCTGTGTTTCTTTATCTCCTTTTTTTTAATGCTTAATTTACAATTTTTGCAATATTTGAGAATTATAGAAATAAATGAAAATAATTCATTTATTGTCATGAAATGTTATTTTAATCAGATCCGGCTTCATTATCGATGCACTGATGTATATCGGACTGTTTTTCAGAAATACTCCCAATATCTGATGACCCCAATTTCACAGCAGAAAAAAAGCAGACAAAGAAACGCGTGACGAACACTTGTGTGTCCGTCAGACGACAGACGCAATGAAACACAATTATTTTCAAGGAGCCTGCAGGTGCGAGAGCTAATTTACATTTCAAGTAAATGTTATTGTGTCTCCGTGCCTGGTCCAGTCGCCGTGAAATTGTTTCACGTTGCTACAAAGGGCTCGTCACTGTCAACAGAGGTCCACGGGAGTGAATGGAGAGGAAATTGAGCTGTTCAGCCATTTTCAATGTGTGCACACTTGAGTGTAAATTATACAGCCACTGCACGAGATCAAGTGTGGAGATTCCAAGCAAAGAATAACAACTGTCATAATTCCTTCCAATGCAGTGACAGGCCTCTTCAATTATTTGCGGGGGGCAATTCAAGGGCGTGTGTGTGTGTTTGTGTGTGTGTGTTCACATGTATGTTGGCATGCCTGGGAGTTCCAGTGAACATGTGATTGTCTGACAGGAGGTGACAGTGCTCCAGTGTCATGATGGCGGCTGATTTATGTGACGAACGGATGGAGGGATTGCTGCGGCACTTAGTGGTGGCTCTTGGTGGAAAGGACGAGACAAGGTCAGCAAAACAAAGGTGGCGGCTGCCCGAGATCCGGCTCACAGTCGGGTTTCTCCTCACAAGATAATATCAAATGAAGTTGAGACTCCTCTTCTTTTTCCTTTTTTGCTCCTGCTGCAGCACCACTTGGAGGAGCCAGCGCTGTTGTTTTGGGCCCAGTCGGTGGGCGTGCAGCCTGCCGCTCTCCTCTCAACACCCAGGCTTCTTTTCTCTATTGTAAAACCTCCCTACAATGGCCCTTGTACAAAAGCAGAGTTCTTAAAGCTGCAATCAGCCGCACCAAAATACAATTACTTAATCAGTGTGATAATAATTTTCCCGCTGCCATATTTAGATAAGTGAAAGACCCCCACGCATCCACCTCAGTGAAAGGCTGGGGATGAATGAGGCTGATTGGATGGTGCATGGATGGAGCTGTTAGCGAACGACAACAAGTCTCACTCTCTCTTGGCGCTGAGGACGCTGCCATGTACAGGCTGTAATTTATTTTAATTTGAAGAGTATAAGGATGGAGCGTTGGCTGTTTTGTTTACTGATCATTTAATTTAAGCACTCAGAATCCGAGATTGTATGTTAATGTCAATGATGTATAATTTTCAGGTTACTTTTCCTCCAACCAGCAGCTTGACAAATTGAGGCAAAAGACAAATGCATCGTTGATTCGTATTGTCTTTGCAGATCTGTCGACGGGGAGAATAAAAGTCTCTCTCTTCAGAGCGACGCCCGCTCATCTCAGCTGATTGAATGACCACAATAAAGGGCTGAGGTACTTTTTGAGCGATTATTCAATAAGCAGCTGTGAGAGCTCGACAAGTGGAGAAGAGCCGTCTCACACGGCAGCTGGAAATCTAGAGCACATTAGACAGACCTGACCTTCTACAGCCGGGTGAGGAGAGGCCATTGCTCAGCTCATTTTTTGCTCCCTGGCCTAATGTGATCACACAGGATAAACTCTCATCGCTCTCCTAAAGATGGCAGGAAGTTAATTGAAAAAGCCAACAGAGGATGTATCAAAGGGATGGGTGGGGGGGGAAATGGCAGTTTTTCCCCCGTATCTGGATCGCTCTGCTGAGGGGATCTGTGGCACTGATCCCACCTCCCGCTAACTATTGCTCGAGCCCAGACAGAAATCAACCCCCCGTGGATACACTGATCCATCACTCACAAATAATACCTGTCTGCACAACAGAACAGACAGACAAACAAGGCCCGACTGCTCTTGAACGAGAAAGAGAAAGCATTTGTGTCACAGCGAGCCCACAAATGGACAAACGGTCTTCATCCACCTCACGTCACTCTGGTGGAGAAGATTTTAAAAAAGGCTAGAGCAGTCACCAGCTCCGGGTTTAATTGAGATTTTGAAAGCCAAAGTACATTTACTGTATCCTCTGATTGCACCTTTCAGGAGGATGTAAAACAAGGTGAATAATAATAATGGCTGGCTGAGATGAAGAGTGTGATGTTCTGTATTCACCTCCTTCTCCCCCCGTGATCCTTGTATCTGTGCCGCGTCTCCAGCTGTTTCGCTTATTATTTTCAGGGAATCGTCTTGTGTTTTGGAGCCTTCGGCCCAATCGTCGGTCAGAGATGGAAAATGAGGTTGTGAGCCGGCGTTTATTTAATTTGCTATTGTTTGATTCAAGCCACGACAGAGCTTTTAGCAGCTGTAACGAGACTGAAGGGCAGTTTGGGTTCACTGCAACTTACCTCGGTTCAGCAAACAGCTGCTAGCTCCGATTGAGAGCTCCCCACGAGTGGCCAGCCCGGCTAGCGTCAGACGTCGGTTCGATCACAGCGGTAAAAGACAATAGTTGCTCCCATGTGGGGTCGTTTCTCTCTGTCTCGGTTGTTCAGCAACAGAATCCCACACTGGTACACCTGGGTTTCAATTGATAAGCCCCAACCAGTACCAGCTAGCCAAAAGAAAAAAACAGGGATAACTTATAGCTGAATCACGACACTTTGTGTTTTGTTAAGTGACTTGTCTAATGACAACAGTGTGGTGTGTACTAAGACACAAAGTTCCTGAAGAGTTTGCGTCTTTGTTTCCTCAACATCTGCTGAGCTCAGCGTACAACTCCGATAAACAGCTGTTTACTGCTTCAATACTGCTGTCTGGCCAAGTTCTAAATAATAGACTGGGCAGTGCACTTGCACCTGTGAGGCACTGTCAAGGACCTGAGCTATTATTATTAATATAAACACTTAATGACTGCAGAGGGGTCGTAAATGTGAGGTGAATACACATTTACATATTTGCCCTGTTCTGGCGTTTAAACGTTTGAGACAAATCAGTTATGATTTCAGACCCTGCAAATAACCGCAGTTAATCATAATGGTTCATAGCAGTTAACACTTGCAGAAGTGACGGAATATGAGCATAGATCAAGGCTGTTGTTTGCCCGGAGGTCATCTTGTGATCTATGTGCATAATTATCTGTCTTGTTGCATCAAACCTTTTAGATTTGAAGCTTTTTTTTTTTCAGACTACGAGCAGCAACCTCAACAGAAGTGCATTTAGAGTAGAAGACCAAATCTGTATTTTCACATTGTCCTAATGTTATTTGTGCTCTTCTCAGCCTGAATGTAGCTATTGGACGCCTCTCTGATTATCAGTGGAGAGGCAATGAAGCAACATATAGTGTGCTAAGTAAAAAAATAACATGAGAAGGAATGCAAACATTATTACCAATTTCTAAGATGTGCATTATAGTGCATGTGCAGGCATTTGTACATTGCAAGTTCTGGCTTTTCTACATAGTTATGCACATGATGCTGTTTATCATGAAACAATTCTCATGATGAAAGACAGTACATTTTTCCCAAAGGCAGCATCAGGTAAAGCCATGTCACAACCAATCTCTCCTCTCCTCTCCTCTCTTTCCGGTTCCGGGGGGAGTGAGTGGTGGTGGAGGACGCGTTTTGGGTGGCGCAGAGTTTTGAAGGGTTTCTTGCCTGTTTAATGGTATTTCATTGTAATTTTGTCATCACATCTTTGCATGAAGAAATAGTTATTTTCCTCGTTAATATTATTTTTGATTACAACTAAGAGACCGCTGGTTTTGTCGGGGGTCTCTGGAGGAATGGCGTCCCCCGAGACGCCTCCTCCGTCACTCCGGCAGGGAGTGCGGATAGTCCCGCCGGGAGAGGACATTAGGGTGGAGGAGGTCCTGCTGGCTGTTAGGCTGTTAGGCTGTAAAGATATAAAACTGAAACAGGTGCAGTCCCTGAGGCGGCAGGTCTTCATGTTCTCGGGAGTCCCCCACGAACACTCTGGAGTAGTCCTTCAGAGAGAAATCCTCTCAGTCTGCAGCTGCAGAAAATTCACATGTTGAGGAAGCAGGTTCCTCAGATGCCACAGAGCACTTTGTGAACAACGATGAGGGACAGAGTCTGTCAGTCAGTCAGGCCGCAGGTGAAGAGATTGAGGACGAGTCAGACCTAGAGAGTGTAGCATCTGTTGGGACCCCAGCTAGAGATATCTCGCTTTACACTCTGAAAGAAATGAATAGCTTTCTTGACGAAACTTTCGGGAGGACAGTTAAAGTAGAGGATTATTTTGAGGAAATTGAAAAATTATTTAGATCGGTGGCTGTGTATAAAAGACATGTTGGGTTTGATCAGCTGGACGAGAAAAAACGTTTCCGTCTTAAAAAACACATACAACCCTGAGGAAAGATGGTAAAGAAAAAACTGTGAGAAAGAGGAGGAGTTTAAGATGATGATGCATCACGTGGTGTTTTCTCCCTCTTCACTGACTACTGTATTTTTCCTGTTTATTTGTCTGCTCTGATTTTTCAATGACACCTGGATTGTGGTGGTTCGAGGAACCGCTGTTTTTGTTTTTTAACACATTTTTGAGTTCTAAAATACTGCAGTCTGCCAGCCTCAGAGTCAACCTCAGATGAGCTGGCTGCACCAAACGGGGCCATCTGATAAAGATGACAGCAACATCATTGAACACCCTGAGAGAGAGCAGCTGCATCAGGTCTACCAGACTGGTCTACGAGGTGTTGGAGGAGGTCTGTGCCGACCTGCCGCAAATCACGGTATCTTTTGAAGGGAGCAATGCTCTGTGTGGCCAGTGCAGTAAAAAAATCGGAACACAGTTTTTTCCCCTCCCTATTCTTCACCCCAGCTGTGGGGGAGTGGCAGGAGAGGGGTGGTCAGCTGTTGCCCTTCCCATCTCCTCACCTGCACGGCTTTCAGACTGTGGAAAAAAGTCTTTTTATCAGACCTATGCAAAGGTTCGCTATCTGCCCTCTCTGGAAGGGATGAGAGACTCGAGGTGGACTGGGCTGTTGGAGCCACACACTTCTCTGAAAGGCTGCTGGCAGTCCTTGTACAAGCTGCCCATTGAAGAACGGACAGCAGACCTCCAGTGGAGGGTGGTGCACGGGACGGTAGCTGCAAACGGATACAGAGCGCACCTTGATCCGGAGCTGAGGGAGGGGTGTACTTTCTGTTCCACAGCTGAGACACTTGAACATTAGTTTTTTCAGTGCCCTCAGCTGGAAGCACTTTTTGATTTGTTAAAAGGATGGTTTCAGGGCCTAGGAGAGTTTTTTTCATTTGGTGTGTTTATTTACGGTCCGAAATATTCTGAAAAAAAGAAAGCTATGCACAACCTGTTAAACGTTGTTTACATATGTATATGTAAGTGTGTATGTATGTGTGTATGTATGTGTGTGTATTTACGCATATATGGAAAAGAAGCTATATGTTTTATTTACTAACGTTTTTTGTTTTTGGTTTTACACCTGGTGTTTGATGTAAGAAGTATATTTGTTCCTGGGAATGCACAATAAATGGATTTTGAAAACCAAAACCTTCTCCTCTCCTCTCCTCCCCTCTAAGCCCAATCGATTGGGACTGTCCGACCAGCTCTGTCTGTTTTTCCATCCGTGGTAATCACCTGGCAACATCTATTTAGTGGAGATGTGCCTGAGCTAAAGAGTGGAGAGAGGGAATAACGTGTGACCTGTTTGGCTGATTTCTCATTGAAAATACATCAGTCCTGGTTAGAGGGAAAGAGAAGTTGGTTTCGTTTCAAAGCTCATGGACCGAAATGAGGGCTCATGTAGTTGATGGCAAGTGACATGCAGGTGTATGTGTTGCCTTGCGTGGGATTGGCTGATATAAATCCATTGCTTGTCTATGCATCTCGTCTGTGGAACACAGACAACCAATGAGTGTTGTCGGTAAAAACATGAAACAGGATAAATATAGGCCTATATAGAGGAGACAGGGACCGTTATAAAAAGCAAAGAATCTTGGCTATCTGTGTGTGTGTCTGTGTGTGTGTCTGTGGTGTTTGTGGTGGTGCCTGTGGTGTGTGTGGTGTGTGTGGTGTCTGTGGTGTGTGTGGTGTGTGTGTGGTGTCTGTGGTGTCTGTGGTGTGTGTGTTTGTGTGTGTGTGTGTGTGTATGTGTGTGCGCACGCATGTGTGGCAGGGCTCTGGGTTATTAGGCCAGATAAACAGAACAGAGTTGGCTGATAATTCACTGACCTTTACCTTTTACACTCTAATGCATTCTAATAGGCCAGTGAATCCCAGCATGACACCTGTTCACCAAGACACACACACACACACACACACACACACACTCTCACAAACACACACACACAGATACATGTATGCACAAGTACATAGTTGTCAAGGAGATCGAAGCTTGTATTTTCTGAAATCGTAAATCCCCTGAGAGGTCGTATAAACCTACCTCAGCCTGTCAAGATTGTTCTACTGGAAAATAATTTGAAACCCTGCATATGAATTCTCCACTGACTGTACAGTCTGTTTGTGGTTTTGTTCGTTTGTCAATTTGGCCCAAAAATTAAGTAACTTAGAGCTATATTTTAGAAAATGTAGTAGAAATTCTTATATCCTTTTTAATTTTTGGAAAAATAAAAATTGGCACCTTTTTGGGATGGTCTACCCCCATCAACTGTTATTATTATTAGCATCTTATTATTATTATTATCTGTAAGCCTTCTTTCTGATGATCTCTCCGTCTGTTGCCTGTTTTAAAGGTGGCACACACCATGCAAAAGAATGACCGGTCCATGGACGACAGCCAGCGGGAAAGTGTAAGTTAAAACCATCTCTTGTTTATCTTTATTTTCCCTTTTACTTTCTTTTAGCTTTTTTCTTTACACAACTACACAACTGTTAAATCCTTTTTTGTGTTACGTAGTTTGTCTTTTTATGTTATGTGTTTTTTTAAGTCATATCTTCTATGGTACACTATTATACATATAATTATGACCGGCTTTGCAATAATGTACTTTAACGCAACCGTGCGTCTTCATTCATACTATCTCTCTGGCAGTTATTGGGAACTTTATTAGAACCAATTATCTAAGCTGTGACACAGTTGATAGCAGAACTGGGAATTCAGAAGTTTACACCAGTGTCGGTCATTAGTGGTAAAATGAGATGGACCCCCCCCCCAAACTTGACACATAGAGCGAGTGTGAGAATAATCTAATTTGGAGCGGACTGGGAACTCAACTGAACTCACTCTGCTGCTCAAAAGGAAACTGAGACACTTTGCATGTCGATCACTGATTTGTTGAGGGGACGTCTATATTTTTTAATGATTATCATAAAAAAATAACAGGTTACAATGTTGTTTTGATGCAAAGGAGAAGATGGTCCGTTGATGTTTGGCACAAAGTTGGAATATGAGCATATTGTGAAGAGAGTTAATAAAGTTAATGTCGGGTGGAATATCATTATATATTCAAACTGGCAGGATTATAATGCTCGAAAGAGGAACTTAATTTTTATGCTTCTTAGTAAATTGTCCTTAATTGTCTGTTGGAATGATTATGAGAACTTCAGATTTGTTTTTTGAAGCAGATCATTTTTTCTGTCAGTTCTTATTCGTGAACCCTGAGACAGATGCTCTTTGTTTGCAATGTAATTTAATATGTAAAAGGTTTGACTTTTGTCTGACAAATGTCCCGTCATAACAACATTATTTTCTTCAGTATGTGATTAATAGTTTGCTCTGTAAGTGATAAACAATATCTCAATGTTATCTCAATCTCAACAAATTAATCCTCACAGTTGAGAAGCTTGAACGAATCAATGTTTGACATTTTTGCTAGAAAATATAAAATCAATTATCACTATAAAAATTGCTGATTCATTCTTTGTCAACTGACATATTGATTAATGAGCTAATCTTTGCAGCTCTGCTTCACAAAATAAACAACAATCAACAAACTCTACACCTCAGTCTTTTGCTGTAGTTTCTTCTCATTAAGATTTGCTTGACGTGCATACATGACAACCAATAATTCAAAATGTTATAATCTGTTATCTAGTACCATACTGTTTTATAACAACCCCACAAAAGTTCCGAACTGATATTTTCATTTCATAACATTCAGCATCTCCTCCATCTCCCATCCCCCACAACAACCACACCACCACCAACATCGTACCGACTGCATGTGGGCTTTCACACGAGAGTTGAGTGCAATCTGTCCGTCACCAGCCACTATCCATCTGGATTTAATAGGCAGGTTCTTGGAAACCCTGACAAACAGCTAAGACAGGCCAGAGCCGTGGTGTTCTGCTGGAGATGGAGCTTCGGCAGAGCAGCTGCAGACGCTATCAGGATTATCCTCCCATGCATGAATAAGAGGTTCAATAATATATTCTACGGCTGATGACCTTGAGTTTTAGGTCAAAAGAAGGGCCAGTGTGCAGGTCTTTCAAATATACATATCATTATCTCTTCTATTGTAAAGTGTGCTGTGCTGTGGGTGGATGTAACGTAGATGAGCTGTATTCATGTGTCTGTATTAGAGAGTTCACTGTGTGTCACTTTCACCGATGCTGCTGATGAACTCCCGTGGGGATGCACTAAAGCCAGAGGTCACCAGGGGGGAAAAGTCCAACGACACCACGGCTCAGAGTGAAGCGTCACATGACACTAAAGGGCGAGGCCAGGAGAAGATTGAATGTGGAAAACAAACTGCGAGCAGTGGCGGCGCTCCCTCTTCGTCCTGGGGGGCACATTGAGGTGGCGCGGGGCCACAGGCTGTGCTGATGAATACTTTTCGCAGGGCTCCCGGGGGCTGTCCAATCAGGCAGCGCCATTGATGAATAGTCATGAGTCACCTTATCAGCATCACCATGGCTACGCAGTTGTGACTGTGGCCCTGTGAATGTGATGGGGGATTGGGAAATGGGCCAAACGCCGCTCCGTCTTCTTCCCACACACATCTTGATCACCAATTAGAGCCCAGCAGGGGAGCGTCTAGGTCATATGTTCCTGCCTCTCTCAGAGTGTGAGTTTTGAGAGTGGTGATTGGACGAGGGGAGAGGATAAGGACTGTGACTGGGGGTAGTTTTCTCAAAACGAGGACATTCTGAACCACCATGTCCCAGTTCGATTCGATTTTTGATTTGATTCGGTATTGATTCCGGATATTTCAGCTTTAGTTCCAATTTTGCCAGGATACGAAAAAGATTCTCAGAGAACCCATGTTGTTTATAGTTGACTCCGACATTAATGTACTTTTTATTTAGACAAAAACAAGTGTCAATAAGTGCCGTGCAGGACTAAGTGCAGGACCATATTGTCCATGTAAACCCTGACTATTAAAACAATTCCAATCTTCTTAAAATATACCATTAACATTACCTCAGTCTGTTATAATGAACAACTACAACAAATATAAATAGTTTATAAAGATATAATGCAAACAAGACATACGGCTTAAGGACCGGCTCTAACTTCAGTGGCCACATCTGAAGTCTGTCGAGCAGTTAAAGCTTTATACATTCATGAAAAAACCTGAAAATACGTCAGTCACAAGATCATTCAAATGGAGATTGAGTTAAATCAGAAAGTCAGTGTTTGTCAACCCAGACATAGAGATGAAGAGTTTTATAGATTTAATGCATGTGAAGTGGGCATGAAGAGAGGAGGAGGAGGAGGAGGAGGAGGAGGAGGAGGAGGAGGAGGAGGAGGAGGAGGAGGAGGAGGAGGAGGAGGAGGAGCAGGAAGAGGAGGGTTTGGGATTTGGCTTGAATTATTCGATGATTTAAATTCACATTAATCAGTGGGCGCCAGCCACATGCAGGTGAGGGTGGTGAGAGCGGGAGAGCGGAAGTGGATGACAGGATATTAAATGAAAAGTGCTGGGAAATTAGATTGAACAGGATCAGAGAAGATGGGGGGGGGGGGGGGGGGGGTTGGGACTGAAGGATGAGTAGGACATCAGACGGAGATAAAATAAAAGGGATGATTGAATAAAGGGCTGGGACAGCACGTTATGATTCCCCAATTCCCAGCCCTCTCTCACAGACGTCTCCCTCGACACGAGGTGCAGGTAAATGATGTGACGAATTCCCCATAAGCCTCTTCTCCAGCTCTTAACATTGTTGGAATCCCCTTCAGGATTTAAGAAAGCCATTAAAGACACTCATGTAAAAACAACAGTGACTCAATATCTCAGTCAGTTCTCCTCTTCCTCCACCTTCCACTCACTTTTCGTCATTTTTTTCTCAAATGAACATTTTACTGCATCACACACACACACACACGCAACAAAGGTCAGTGTTACGATACCTGATGTAAAAACAGCAGCCCTCTTATCACTCATTCGCTGGGCCTAGTGCAAACAATGTTAATTGTTTTTGAGCTACTGCTTATCGACATGTTTATTTATTTATGAGAGAGTAAAAATCTCCTGCATATATGAACCATTTAATTGGATTAGCCGGCAGCTCTATGCAATGGGTACCTACTCAGGCACACAGGGAATGGATATGTCTTTTTCTTCCCTGCCAAGACTCATGATGCAAATGTGTTATATCTGTCTGGTGCCCATGTACTTGTCAGGGGCTGCCAGTCTGCTCCTTTGTTTATGTGGAGTCTCCACTTTATAAGGCCACGTGCACAATCATGCATGGAGGGCGGTAGACAAGCTCGATATTTATTTATTGGTATACACCTTGTATAAAGAAATTACCAGCCGCTCACTGTTCTCGTTTCACAGCCTGTTGACTGCGTTTAAAGTGTGATTAATCTTGCATGAGGCGTTTGGCAGCGTGCTCAGCGCGGGTGTGGAGTTGATGCATGAAGAGTGATGCGTGAACTCTGCCTTGGGGAGGTCGACATGAAGGATTCATGGAAGGATAAATCTGTTTCCATCCTGTTATTTTCAAATATTATTCAAAACCATTTCAAAAACATGGAGGACACATTCAGTTTCTTGTCATAAAACAATCCTGACTCGAATGCTTTCCCCTCAGGGCCACTTGAGGCTATGTGTCCTTAATGCTATGTTTTAGTTTGACAATGGATCGTCTCTGCTGCGGATATGCCTGACGTCCACACTACTTGGAAGTTTGATGTTGCTAAAACGTAGAAGTTTGGAGACTCTGCTGGCCCTGCTTTGGTTTGAGACTGTGCGTTTTAGTCGGGCAGAAATGGTGGTGATTTGGAAATTATGATGTGTCACTCACCAGCAGTCTATGTGGGCCACCTTCCTTCAAGATGTCCCTCATGCATATGTAAAAAATATTTTCTACAGACAACAATACACACCCAATTTAGTGTCAACATATATGACATCTCGCTGTTTTTCGATCCTCCTCTCTGAGAGCTTTGACTATACAGTTACTTTACTATAGTTCAATTAGGTTTGTTTGGAGTATAATGATAAAAAGATTTAACATTTATTCAGGTATTTACTAAAGTATAAAACAAAACCCCTAAATACATCATCTTAGCTTTCTAACACCTACATCTCTCTCTCTCTCTCTCTCTGTCTCTCTCTCTCTCTCTCTCTCTGGGACTTTTACTGTTAACTTTCACTGACTGAGGTGGTTTTATTGGTTTTGAACAAATTTTGACTAGATGTGGAAAAATAAACGGCCATCGTTCAGTTCTTAGTTGACTATTAGCTTTCAGTGAAGGCGAATTGAACCCTCGGCTACAGGAACATCAGAAAACTGTGAACCTGCGACACCCAAACAGCCAGTGTGTCCCGGTGTAATCACCTGTGTTATTGCTGGACTCACCTTCCGTGAATAGAAATATGTCAACAGTGTCTGCCTGCTGTTTGCTTTCTTAATCTTTCTTTTTTTTTCTTTTCTTTTCTGCTTTCCTGACTTATTCAGCCAGTTTCTGCCATTAAGTGTTAATAATATAAATGATACTTTTTTATAATTCAGGCTTCTCAAGGTAACAACGTAGCCTTTGCTGATTTGTCAGGCTCACATCACATGACACCCCCCCCCCCCCCCCTTTCTGGAAGAAAACAATCAGAAGAAAGCATGAGCTTCAGCTACCAATTCTACGATGATGTACAGTAATGCTCGTGTGGGAGATGAGCTGTTATTCAAGCACCTGCAGGGAAATGCCATGTGTACGTGATTTCCAGACGTGTTTGTATGGTCTGAGATTAAAACTGATACGAAGTGGAAATGCTTGTGTGCACAGAGATGTCTTTGTGTTACTGGTATGGCTGTGGCCCTTCGCTGTGCACAGACCTGTGTTTCACACCCAAAGCCAAGAGAGACTCTCTTTCATGGCCCCTGCTCGAAGGTCTGTTCTACTGCCCCAAGCTACTAGGAAAGGGGGGGCGGGGGGGCTCTTTGTACGAATTTGATTCATTTCCCTCACCTCCGATATAACACTTCCGTACACAGCTGTTACATCCTTTATCACCTGTCTTGCTAGTTTCCTTACACGTCTCATTTTTCTCACATTTGCTGCTGAGATGAATGTAGGAAGCAGAAGACATGCGAGAGTCTCCTCTGTGTTTGTTTTGCCTTTGCAACCTTGTTTTATCATGCTGCCAAATTGGACACTTTTAGAAGCATATTTGTTTTCAATCTAATAGGTGTTGTGCCACATCGAAATGACAATAAACATGTTCATTGAAATTGTGCAGCCCAAGGGGTCACGCAAATATGAAAGGAAATGCAAGACAGCGACGCTCGGGAAAGGACGCAAGAAAATGGCATCATGTGTGCCGGGAACAGCATAGAGCACAGAGGTAATTTGCATATAACAACCACAGGAGATGCCTACACCGGAGGGGGGGAGCTGCTCGATATCATGCATAGCTGTAGGTAAATAACAGGGAGGATTTAGAATTTACCGTCACTCAAGGTGCAGCTGCATGCATGTTTAACACAGTAAATGTGTGATGAAACAGGGTGTTTTCTGATGACTGATGGGGAATTTAGACTTACAGAGAACCAGCAAAGGTGTAAATTATTTACTGCCACTTTCACAGAGGACAACTGTGATGTATATGGTGTGCTATCAAAAAAACATCCAGGCATCACCTCCCTGTATTATCCTTTCCCTCTGCAACACTGTAAATCCCCAGAAATCCAGAGATACTGAAAATGAACTTAACACATCATGTCACAATGCAGCATCCGAGCCTAACAGGAGCTCCCCTATGTTTTATTGATGCGCTGTATTGTACTCTATGTCCCCAAAGAGAAACACTGCTCCCATGTATGGACATTATGGACCGTAATATTAACGGTCCATAATGTCTGTGGAATTATTCATAGCTCAGAGTCAAAAAGATAGTTAAATAGTATATTATTCCCAGTCCAAACCCACCTCACTTCCTCTCTTCTTCCTTTAACCCCGTTCCACGTGAAAGTCGCTGTGGAGCTGCAAGCTCTGTGTACTGTAGGAGATGAACTGAGTTAATTTTTATTATCCCACAGGATGCTGTGTTTTACAGCCATGTGCATCACCAGATCAAGCAGTAAAAACAAACAGGCTGGCTTTAAATACCAACTCTCGCCATGGAGTGACAGATAAACCTGTGTTGTTGCAGCAACCGGTTCACTAGGAGAGCATCTGCAACGCAAACACGTGACTGCCACTTGAAATCCGGACTGTAGAGTAACATGAGCTATGGATATCAGATATTCCTGAATAAATCAGGTGGCATATCCTGCAGAGTCAACATGCAGAGGAGGGAATGGATTCAGAAAAGGAAGCTCTCAATGCCAAAAGATAAAACCTCTTTCTCTCTGTTTTGTTTCAAATATAGTGTTTGCTTCCAGAAAGACAAAAACTGCCCATATACCGGCTGATAAATGGAAAGACTAAATTGTTTTTTCAACCAGGTGATTTACCGCATCTCTTCCAATAGCAATCTTTTTTTTACATCTCCTCCCTCAGACCCTCTCTCCTTTCCTCCCTTTGTCTAAGTTCAATTCTTTGCCAGTCACCGCTTTCTTTGCTCCTGGCCTCTCCCTAGAATCCATTTAAGATTTATTCTATGATAAAAATCAATTGCTGAATTCGGAGCAAAGAGATGAATGATGGCAATGATGATGAAGGGATGCACATCCTGAGTGCGGCGCAGATTGTCCCTGGCTTTGAGTGAAGGTGGTGCATTCCCTCGGTTTAATCTAAGCCTCGAAACATTGCAGGATCATAGCAGATTCGTTAAATAGCTCACGGCGAATCCTCTCGATGAGTTTGGTGTTCGTGCGATACCACGTCCTGATCCAAGATCAATTCACTCTGCTTTTTGGAGCATTTTATCATCGTCATCATCATCATCACCATCATCATCATCATCAGTCGCTGGGGATTGTAAACAATGTTTTTATATGTTATTATTATAATATCATAGAATTCTGAAATAATGGTGAAGGTTTAGCTCAGAGACAAAGTAAGGGAATGCCTTTCATCTCACCTCAGGTGTTGCTCTCACGCTCAGCAGATGGTGTCAGACAGATAAAGAAAGATGCAATATGGAGAAGAAGCTATTTCACATGCGTTGCATACTTGAGCTCACACCTAATTCTATATGAGGATCACTTTGAAACAAAAAGCACTGACAGGGCTGAAGTCCTGTCCACATGTTACAAAAAAATCGAAAGGCCAAGCAACACATGGACAATGTTCTGTTGCCTCTGAAAAGGTCAAAAGAAATGGATGGTAAAATATGATTGAGGGAGTAACTTTCAAACCTGTAGCAGTTCAACCCCCAGAGATGCAGCTTGAAAAGGCGCTCATCACAACATGTTTGATGAGCAGCAGAATCGTTCACAATATCGATGCCAACGGAGAACCACCTGCATTTTTAGGAAGCCTCGCATTATGAGTATTCATCAAAGGTTTCCAACCCCCAACAGAAAAAGTGGTAAATGCTTTTTTTGTCAAATAAATTCAAATTCACATACATTTTTAACCATTTCCATAACAAAACGTAAATCACAGCAGAGCGAGCATTTTGTTTTCTAAAGGATTGTGTATTGGTTGACACTTGATAGCAGGGGCAGATATTTCCCCAACACTTTATTCTACCTCTTTGTCATCACAGTAACTCATCTCATAGATTCTCTCTCCGAGCAAACATGTGTAAGTTAAGAGCTCATGTCAGAGCAGGACCCATTTGGAATTGATTTTTTTACTCCCTAAGCCACGGAAACCACATAAAGTGTCCACCGAAACCACATCTTTCTAAAGTTAATGAAGTACTTCTTCACCATGTGACACAGAGGTAATTACGATGTCAGAAGGCAGATGTATAGACCTGAAGTATTGCTTTAACGACACCATGAACAATTTTAAACCTCTGAAGAAATACTGTTGAAATATGGGATTTTTTTCTGTCCTTTACAGAAAGGAAGCAAATTTGACTCTATGGTCCCAATTTTTTGATTTGTGTCACCAGCACTTCCCTTATCGCTGTCACCTAGCCACAGTGCAGTTGGACATGATGAGAAAGTACACCATGTGTCATATTAAGCTGTTTTACCTGATAGTACCAATTTCAAAAAGAGTTAGTCACAGCAGTGCAATGAATCCTGGGATAGGTTTGTAACCACAGGACGGATCTTCCATCGGAGCCTTCGCTGCTTGGCGATGAAAGGGCTCTTTTCTAAACTGAATTTGAAGGCGCCTTCAATATGGGATAGCTGTCCTCAAATGCAGCCCCCAAAGTAGGAAGCC
The DNA here is from genome assembly GCF_949316205.1 of Platichthys flesus. Taxonomy (NCBI): domain Eukaryota; kingdom Metazoa; phylum Chordata; class Actinopteri; order Pleuronectiformes; family Pleuronectidae; genus Platichthys; species Platichthys flesus. The sequence continues at coordinate 9,554,766 of NC_084947.1, forward strand.
CCTGAATTGGGACACACTATTTGGGAAAATAGCTTGCCATGAACATTTTTCAAACCCTTTCCCCAAATAATAGTTGGTGAATCATAGCTTGGCCACTAACTTGGCACTAATGGCAAATCAAGCTTTGGATTTTGCCATGTGGACCTAATACTGGGTAATGCAAATAATTTGGACGGACATGTTTTATCATGTACACCTCCAAATCAAATCCTAAACCCAACTGTATAGCATTTGTTAAACACTCATCTGCTCTAGAAATCTGCAAACAAAACAATAGCGTGCTATTTAAACTAGCTTCCAATCTACCCTTAAGTTACCAAGCGTTATTTTCATGTTAAGGCAGTATCTCTCAAGCTAACGACATTACATTGGCATATTGTTGGAAAAGCCATGTTGAGGATTGGAATGTCCTCCACACTTTTATTTACAGTCCCTGGTTTGACCTGGTATTTAATGCTACAATATCAAGGGTTAACAGAAATATATCTTGAATGTTGTCCAGAGAGATCAATCTACTTGCATTAGTGGTTAGATCTCAAAGCCCTCTCCTCTTTAGATAAACAAAAACAAATTTGAAAGTACAAATGATAAAGCCTAAAACCATCCTTGTGTTTCCCTGTTTTAACCACATCTCAGAGCTGAGTACCGAGGAAGTAGCAACAGATGATTTAAATTAGTAAGCAGACAGTTAATCTTTGACTGAGAGTCCCTTGTTTAAAAAATTGCTATGAATAAGGCTAGTAATACGCTTATTGTAGGGGCTATAAAAAAACAATAATTCCCCACATGTTATTTTATTACCCGAAGGCAAAATCTGAACCTTGGTCAAACAGTTGGACCCCCGACCACCGCTGGATTGGCACATGATGTACACAGAGCGCAGAGAAGAGTCACAGTGGACTCATTAACCTTTCACTGATCCCACTTATCATAAAGAGCCACTTCAGGCATTTGGAGAGACAGCACGACTTGAGTGAAAATGAAGGACCGTGTGTGTTATCGACAGTCGACAATCAGACAGACACACACTTGGGTGTCCTAACCTTTGTATCCTCTCCAGCCTCCCATGTCCTCACCCATGGTCTATAATGTGACTGAACTCATTTTCACCTGCTATTCATATTATAATTATTAGTTTATTATTTAAATATCATCGTAATATTTGTTCCTTGAAAATCACAGGACGCAAACAGCATAAATTTGAGTGAAAGAGAGTTCAGTTAGTTAATCCAAGGTGAAGGTGGATGTGTTTTTGTGTCATTCCACTTCGACTAACGTGTGGATAGGAATTCAAGTAAAAAGCAGAAAGGGGAGTAATTAGGATTTAAGTGCATAAATGGAGTGGTCCTATCGACTGTTGTAAGTGTATTACACAAGATAAAGAGCAAGTGCAAATATAGTCCAAGTGTCCCTGTCAGGATCACAAAAAAAGGACAAAAAGCCCCCAGATGAATTGTTTAGTTGTCTGTGGACATTCTGCCAAGTGCTCAGCAGCTCATTGTTAATACAGACTTAACTTCACTGAGTCGTGAGCTTCATCGTCTACTTGCTCTTCCCTCTGCCTGCTAAACAGTGAGCGTTAATCATGTCACCCCCGCACCTGCTCCCCTCTGTGAGCAACCATCTATACGGCAATAAGTCTAATACAGGTAATTATGTAGGAATGAAAGGCTCGATGCGTCCTGGATGAAGATTGGCATCTTGATGGATGTAGGCGTGGAAGGGAGGGAGGGGTGTCGAGGTGTTTCGGGTGCACGACGGAGGCTGAGGCAGAACAGTCACGACAGGGAAGGTGAGGAGAGACAAACATGCTTCGCACAAACACAGGACTGACATTGTCTTACATTCGTTTCCTGCTGACGACCCCAGCCTTAAAGCAAACAGAGCTTTGACGTAAATTATGCCTTCACCATGAAATTGGATGGTTTATATTAAGGGGACCTTTTATCCCCTTAGGAAGACAAGTTTAAGGTGACTGTATAGGTCCTTGCCCCAAGACCACACACATGCAGAGACATGCCCACACACACACACACACACACACACACACATCTGAGTGCTTTAAGTTGTCTTCCTGGCCTAACAGAGATGTATAATGCTGTAAGGGTCAGCGTATAGTACTAACTGCCAGGATAATTCATTTCTTTTGCACTTGGAGGGTGAAAAGGTGTATTTATCCAGCAGGTTGCTCCAGGCTGTGCATGCACCATTGAGTTCCTCTGCTTGCCACAGCAAATCAATCTGCAGTATGAGAACCTGCAATACATTTTTTTTAAAGGCCCAAAATGGGGGGAAAAAAATAGGGAAATAATTTGAAGTCCTATGCATGTCAAATGGTTTCGGTAATTCCATTAACTACTGCAGTGCCTGGTTGAAAAGGGCCTGTCATGGCTGACTGCATGGAATCTATACCGGACTGCGCTGTGTGTGGTCAGTCGGTCTCGTTGGTTGCCGCTGGATTGGATATTCTGCTCCTGTAGTGCGTAGGTGATGGAAAACAGATGAGTTCCACTGCATCGTAACCCAGCTGCAGTCTTTCTTGTTCACTGTGCAGGACCCTCTTTCAGGTTATCTCCACCACGATGCTAGTTGGCAAAGACACTGTTCTGTGTACTGGGATTCTATATGTGGAGTTGGGTGAAAAGGGAGCGCGACTCATTCTAAAGACATATAATGTGGGGTTAATACCTGTAGATGTGCTGTAAATGTGAAACTTAAATGTCAGTGGTTGACCCTCACCTAATGGGAAAGCCTTGTTATTCATGCAGAACATATAAGAGCTCCTTATAGTTTGCGGCAAGATTAATGACTCAGAGTCTGCCTCTATATATCACGCTGTCTCAACCAGTTCACTCCATACGTGCGCAGTGCTTGTGTATTCAAGTGTGCTCCGAATCCAAGATAGTCCTGCAACCACTCAAAACACAAATTACTGATTACCACCCAGAGGACAGCGAACCAAAGAAACCACAAGGAATTGAGCTTCAGTCCAGCTCTGTTCAGCAGAGTCTTAGGTGTACTGTGTGTTAATTAAAAACAGGGTAATGGTAAATGGAAATTTATTCATGCTGTGTATTTCCAGTCTCTTCCACCACTCAGCGTGCTTTAGAGAACAAGTCACATTCACCCAATCAAACAACACTATGACTTGCTGGTTAGCGGACGACTCCGCTAGTTTAAGCAGTCCTGTTTTCAAAGAGAGGCTTTGCTCTGCCATCGCTCCAGCAGCATCAACTTCTCTCTGGTACATTGACCCCCTGATGTGTGTCCTCCAGGTTAACGTGCTAATGTAGAATGAGTGTCTCTCCTCTCACTGGATTCACAGTCTCAGCTTTCTCTTTGCACATTCTCAGTCCTTACTTCAGGTTGTTAGATTTTATTTAGATTTTTTTCTCATCTCTTGAGCTGATGTCTCATTTTCAGATTGATCCTCATCCTTTTCTCACGTGAGTCGCTTTGAGTCTTGTGTGCTGGTAACGTCCAACAGTATTCTTATCATTGCTTCTTTTTCTCTGAGTCTAATTTGTCTTATTTCGTTTGATTTATTTACTTTGTAACATTAATTACCACTTGCCATCAACATATTTCTTGTTTTTGTCTCTTTTGGGAATTCGTTGCCCAGATGGTTCACAGGAGAATCAGCACATAACATTTGTAAAGTTGCATAAAAGATTAATTATGTTTCTGTGCACTTGACAGCAGATGGGTAATTAAAATTTGATAGATGACCTAGATAGGATACATTCAAATCGTTTTTTACTCTCGTTTTTTATTTGTACCATCAAAAAACAACCTTACATGGTAACTTATTGGGAGATCTCCTCTTGACTTCCTCTGCCTCTTCGGAGATTAAGGTGTCATCTTATCTTGTACTGCATCTCTTTGTTGAATCAGTAAAGCAAATGTGTGAAAACAACCAGTTCTGTAAAGTGCAGTGTGTGTGCTGTCAATCGGTCAAGAGGTGTTTTAAAAAATGTATCAAAAAGTATATATAACATACTAAAACAGAAAAATAGACACTTTATCTTTCAGATTGAGGAATTCAACAAATAATATGAACAACATCACCAACACAACTCGTTTTCACGAGATCTCTTGGTCAGACCAACCGCCTCTTGGCTGGTGGCTTGGTCGGTCGGTTTATTAGTCAACAGGATTACACTGAAATGCTTTATGGATTTCCTTGATACTTGGGCCAAAGACACGGTTACAGCTGGGGGCGGATCTGACTAGTTTGTCAGGTGGTTGGATTGTGTGTAAGCTAAACTGCACAAAACGGATATATCACATCTTTTTTCATAAATTTCCCAGGGATGAATTCATGAATCCTGATATTTGGTGCAGCTTGACTGAATTTAATGGGAGTGTTGGGTCTCGGTGGATATATGCGCCTGAATCAGTGTCATTCTCATTCTCTGCTGGTTTCACCAATACAAGCTGATAAGTGCAAGCCCTTTTATCCCTTTCCAGCCTCTGATTTAATGACCTTTAATTTGATTTCAGATTTCATCTTCCCTTCATTTGTCCTCACCTAGGTGTCAGACGATTCCTGCGACTCTCCAGAGCCGGGCCCGATCACCTGCATGGAGCCCTTCCTGGTGCGGAGGCTGTCTTGCCGGACAATCCAGTTGCCGCCTCTGGCCTTCAGACAGGCAGAGCAGTACTACTCCAAGCTGGAGCCAGACACAGTCCCACCACGGCCCACCACACTGCCACTACGCACCCCCCCACTCATCGCCATCACCTCTGCAGACGCCAGCAGGTAGACAGTGATGTGTTTTTTGCTTGTGTGTGTGTGTGTGTGTTTGCGTGTGTGTATCTATGTGTGTGGTCTCATGGACAGAATGTTTTTCAGTGGAATGGGTAATTAGAGTGAGGGTAGCTGAGTAGAGTGTACTGGTGAGGTGGATCAATACAGTAGCTGTCTGAAGGGAGTGAGGACACATCACACACTAAGTACCTGACACTGTGCTTACAGGTTTGAATCGATGCATTTTCAAGATTAAAGGTGTTTGTTCAGGGTTTTAGCTCAACTAATACTTTGTGTATTTTACATGATGGCAGTGGCTGTCCAAAGCATAACGCACATTTGAGGTGTGCTCTCTGTATTGAGTCAGAGAGCCTTCATTTTCCTCTTCGATGAGTCTAATGGACAGGTTCAGAAAATAATGTCACTTTAGTCCCGGACTCTTGACTGTAAGAGCCCTGGTTCCCTGGCAACAGTCAGTGACACATGACCAGTGCCACCAAATGACAGAAAAAGAGGAAAATGTCCTATAATTGTAGTTTGCTAACAATGCTGTGTAAAAAGCAATAAGGAGGTTAGTAAGTGTTATAAAAGTTTGTGTCATAAAAATAGAGCACATGTATTTTTGTTCCCAGTATATGCTACAGCAACTCAGCTGCTGAGATTTTGTGTTACTTGTATGGTTTTTGTACTGTTACACCCTTTGTTGAATTTAACCAGTAAAATGTTATAACAGTTGAATTCGTCCAGAGGATTGACATTTACAGCTGGAGTGCAGAGAGCCAAGTAGTTTGACACGGTGGCTCAGTCAGCATTGTTTTTTAGTTTGTCAAAGATTCAGATTCTTATTGTAGCTTATAATACTTTTCTTTTGTTTCGTATTCTCTTGTTTTTCATTGGCTGCAGTGTTCTAATAATGGGTTTGTCGTACAATTAGTTTGAATGGTATGCACATGTGTCCTCTGTACATATAGTTACAGTAAGAGGTCTATTATGTATCTATTTGATTTCAGGTTGCCTTTTAAGAGCTGGCAGGGGACAACAGATGACAAGTAGCTGTGGCCTATTTACTGTAATTCATCTGTTGATCAATGAACACTGTCCCTATCCAATAATAATGTCCCTCTCTGAATATGAAGTTAGTTTTAACTGCCAAATTAAGTCAATGTGATATGAAAGGTTGTTCATCGACAGTCAAGCCTCATTTTGTCGATATCCTCACGACAGCACATCTCTCATTGACAGGAAGTTTTCATCTGCCACATGATCTTAAAAAAATGAAACCCTTTCCTACACATACAGGCGACAGAATGTACATTATGATGGATTAACTACCCCACACACAAGTATATGAACATTGTGAGTTTCATATAACACACGGGAATAAACGGAGAGAAATGGCTTCCTGATAAGGTAGGAAGTGAGTTACATCACGATTTTGATTGCGGTTGGCAGCAGTGCTATGTGCATGTGTTGACTCATGTAATGTAAACCACTGGTATTTAAATGATCCCTGGCTGGCAGCAGCACATGCACTGAAGAATGTGACTCATCAGCAGTGGCGGCTGGTGACATTTTTTTTTGGGGGGGGGGGGCGCACTTGGGCGGCGCGGTTTAAATAGCCCACCGCAATGAGAAAAAAAAACTGAGGTTTTGATTAGAATATTAAAAAAAACATAGCTTTATTTCAATAACATACAGTGCTCAACACTAGTATCCAACAACAATAACCTGTTACTTTGGGCATGACAGTTCAGAGCAGAATGGTAGGGACATAGGTAAGAGACATTGGGTAGGGTTTCAGAGATGAACAGAATAAAAAAGGTGCCCACACCCTCACACGAAAGAGGTTTAGAGCAGAAGAGACATAACATTTTACATTTGTTCATTTGATCAGTCCCAGTACATTGGAACAACAAGCAGGGGAAACAAAAAAACGCATTACTCACTGCACAGCCCGCTAACCAGCTCCGGTTAGCATAAAGGCTGGAGGAGAAGCTCTGCTTGTAGGTTCTTCCGCGGTCAGTGCTTATCTGTTCAAGTTTTAAATCCGGACGGTCAGGTCCCATTTCTTTTAGTTTCTTTTTATCGACATCGGATCGTCGATTGAATGGTGTTCCGTGAATAGCTACAATAGAGTTTTCATTCGCCATACTCTCAGATTAAAACAAGTATCTGCTAAGTGCTAACTATGCTGCACCTGTAGATATGTGATGTGAGGGAATCACAAAAGGTCTCTGATTGGACAGTCCTGTCAGCATGATATATAAGAAACCCTTTCATTGGCTGTGGGCGCAAGGTACGTGAGCCCATGGCTCGAACTGTCATCCGCCAATGAGAACTGTCCTTGCTCAAATGTTCCTGCCCCTTTTTTTGGCTTCCATAGACTTCCACTTGCCCGGCGCCCACAGGGAGGAGTGGCTTCTCTCTCAGTGACGTTATCGTATGTTATCATTCAACGAATGGCAATATATTATATTTGGTCACATTTAAGTGGATTTTGACAGGGGCTTACGGTCTCCGGCACACATTTAACGCTTTAAAACAGTACATTTCTTATTAAATTATTTGATATATAATGTTTTTTGACATGTCATTTTTTTTTTTTTTTTTTTTCATCTCAAAATTGTAGGGTGGGCGGCGCCCCAGCGCCCTGTATTGACGCACCGTCACTGCTCATCAGATAACTAGGCCTAATAGCTTTATGTTTGTCACCCCAGTCGCTGTAAAACAAAAAATGTAAATCACCAGTTGAGAAATAGCAAACAAGACAGTGCTAGAACACTGGTTTTGATAAATCTACACAGTAATCCCAAACGTGTCATACATGGCTTTTTTTCTAACTGTAATTATCCAAGCTTTTGTGTGACATTTTGTCAGACAGGCTGTAGACCTTTAAAGTTATGGCAGATATTACACTTTCTGTGTTTTTGCGTGATAGAAGGATTACGAACACATGTAAGAGACGTGATCAGAGCTCAGGGTCTCTCTGGGAGAAAGTATAGCACCGGCTTCCTCTTTAACTTTTTCCTGTGTTGTCCTTCTCTCTCTTTACGAAAGGATGATGGGACCTGCTGTGTCTCACCGGCTGAATAAACAATATAGAGAGGAGAGGTGAGCTGCAGCTTATTAATAAGGCCTAGGCTTGTTAAAATGCATTTAATTAGAGAATTTGTCAAAAGGGCGCAGACTTTAAACGAGAGAAGTGTTATTGACTTGTCAACTTCTTTATCGAGAAACAAGAAAAGCTGGCGACACATTTCTAGTTCTAAATTAAATCTCCAGACGGATCAATTCTCAAGACAACTCGTGACTTCTGATTCAAACTTACTACTTAAATATAAAGAATTTGTTGATTCAAGGAAATACAGCATTTCTTTCTTTTTATAACCTCATGTTTGTGTGTTTTCAACATTTCCAGCAGGGAATAATTCATGGATCTTAATGGAGAAATAAATCAGGCACATTTAAGGGACTCAATGAATGTGTCAAATTTGGTGAAGCTTGATTGAATTAAAGGTAGAGCAGAGGTACGCGCTCCACTGAGCTCCATTGTAGTTGTCTTCTGTGTGCCGCCCATTGCTAACATCCTTGTCTACTGTGTCACGGAGAAAAACTGAGACCCATAATGAAGAAACACAGTAAATACTGAATAATTTACAGGCAGACGTTGTGATAATGCCAAAAAAACGAAGGTGTCAGGCATCAGAGGCAGAGGCAGCGCGTCCTGTCTGAGGAACCGTCAGCAACCAGCGAATGTGAACTTCAGGAAAGAGCAAGCTATTCTCAAGACTTCACTTCAGGTGATCCCTTTTTTCTAAAACCGTGTCACAGTGGCTGGATGAGGGTGAAGCAATTTGAAAATGGGATGTGTCATTATTTGAATGAAGGAAGATGAAGGCAGAGGAGGCCTGTCACCGACTCCTGACATGGACTATTTTCAATGAGGTGACTTTTCTTTCCTTCTCTTTTTCTTTAAGGATAACTTCAAGATAAATAGATTTTTTTTACCACTAACATTTCAGAACTACTGCCTGCTGCACCCGAACACCAACCCCTGATGTGAAATCAAAGCGTTTTGGCTGTGTAATACAGTATATGTGCAAAAATGTTTGGTTTTGTTCGCACTGCTTTCTGGATTTATTGCAAACTCTCTTTCTAACAGTAACGTTCCATCGTGTTAACACCACATTGGATAAATCTGACTGGTTTCACAACAAATCAAATCAAGTATGAAAAGACTGCAGGCGGGGAAACGGGTGATTTGTACTTTTTAACTCTGCTTCGAGAATTACGGATGAAAGATGTGCGGTACTTAATGCTCCCACTAGAAAACTTCTGTGTGAGTTCGCTGACTTTAACTTTGTATGCGGCTGAATTAGAGTGTCTGCTATATTAATGCATGAGTGATGACGTAGAGCGAAACCATTGCTCTATACTTACTCTCATAGTGTGAGAACAAAACATTGATTCTGTCCCTTGAACAGTGGCAGCACTACTGTCTTTCTCTGTGACTAACACTTCTGTGCACACACCCACAGTTTCCTTCTGTTAAATCTGAAGCAGGAGAGTTTTCCACATAATTTATAGCCGGCAGCTCCTGAAAAAAAACATAAACATATGTTGATTGTGTTAAACGCCTCGACTCAAGACAGCCTGATTTGTTTCACTATAAATAACGTACGAGTGGTTAATATTGGATGAGGTTTAGTCATGTTTGCGTACACGTTAATGCAGACAAATGTTCTTTTAATTAAAACGAGGGGAGGTAATTTTATATTTGCATTCCAGGGCTCACATAAAAGAACAGCTTATTACCAAAACACAATCAAATTCACTGACTGATGCTCCAACACATGTTTGTTCTGATGTTAATATGGCACAAAGTGTTCAGATATAAAATGACAGTGACAACGGCGGCACCGGTATGAGTGAATGCAACAAGATATTTTTCTTATATTCTAAACTGGGATCCCAGGAGTCACACGTATTATGTTTTTATTATTTTTTACGAACTCACACAGATTATAAGGATTCACAGTACTGGTAGATTTTTATATTGCTCTATTTCTTTAAAAGTCCAGCTCACAGTGTGGAGTTGTTTGGTTTACGTGTGCAGGGTAGCATGAGGCTACAGAGTAGAGACCTGTGTCCGGATTCAAAAACAACTGTGTTGAGAGTAAGAAAGCTTTTACTGTGAGCACGTCTGGTTGTTTACCTGCTCTGGTAAATTAGGTCGGTATTGGCGTCGAAAGCAATCAGGTGGAATCTCTGTGTATTGAACGCCCCTTATCTCAGCCATTACTCTCTCATTTTAAATTAGGAGTCTAAATCAACACAAGTAGAAAGGATAATACACCTGAGATTAAAAACAGCTAACATTTGTATATGTCAACAGTTGTTTACTTTGGCAGGTAATCTATACGGTATGCTAAAGACATTAAGTTGCACATCTTGTATATTCTTTGGTGAAGGTAAGTCCCAGTGCATGCTGGGATGCAGTCCTCCTGATGACGTTGTGACATAGCAAAGCAATTACTGGTGCATCTGCAGGCTCAAATGGGAGAGAGTCAGCAGGTCCTCAGATTTGTTATCGTTGTAGAGTAAGGGCCGGTCACACATACACGAATGAGAAGCAGATGGCGGGGGTCAAAGTTTAAAGCTGAATTCCATGCGAAGCCACGCTGTGGTTTGCCTCGCAACAGGAAGGGCATGTTTTATTCATTCCTCCCCGCGTTCGGCCAGACTGGAAGTGAGCGGGAAAGGTTTCGCCCCCGGGACATTTGCGTCTTTGTGTCTTGTGCCTTAAAGCAGAAATCTCAAGTGTAGAACCCTCGATGCTACTCAGTACGATAGCTCTTGTGATTAAACATGCACACTACATACTGAGGCTTGAGTCCTCAGCCGGTTTAGTTCGACCCGGCCCTTTGCTACTTATCTTTTCTGCCCCCTTTCACACTTAGATTCTGTCTTAACAATGAAGACCATGGTGCAAAAATAATACTTACACCTACTGTGACAGTTTAATATTAATGATAGGTCAATAGGAAATGCAGTAAGTCAAGCTATTAGTGGATTTAAGCGCTATCTCTCAAGAGCCACATGGTAATAATAGACCTTTTTTTGTATTTGTACCTTGTAGGAACTGGTTTAAAATATATCTTCCCCCAACTTTGAAAACATTTTGAGAATTAACAGCCCTAAAGAGTGTTTGGTTAACACCAGTGTAGGTAAAGGTGGACCGATACAATGTCCAATCACAAGCCCCTGACGTGTACATGCATGGTGCGTTTGTGTGCTGTCCGGCCACCATTACACTTACCTGCCACTTCTGTTTTCAATCCCCTGGTTTCTGAGTAGATTGCGTTTCTGCCGTTAAAGCAGGAGAGATTTCATTCCCCACACTGTTAGCGTCCAGAGTAATAGACTTGAGCTGCGAGGGGAAGTGTGTGGGGGAGAGGAAGGAAGGAGAGCGCTCCTCTCTTCAATCACAACCTGGGAGGAGAAATTTAACAAGGTGGCTGTATGTTTGCAATCCTATAGACATCCCAGCCACAGACACACAACTTGTAAAAGTCACTCAGTTTCATTTATCTCTGCGGAGATGAGTTTATTTCACCCTGCATCGTGTTCAGTGGTGGAGGAAGTACCTAAACATTTTACTTATGTAAAAGTAGAAATAAAAAGACTAACATGTACACGAGTAGAAGTAAGTTAGTACTTGAGTGTTGCCTCTATATCCCTTAGGCACCTCACTATCGTTATGGCTGAGCCTCAGCAGTGGCCTCTGTGCTTCTGCAGGTGTTCTGCTCCTGTTGAAGGAGGCGGGTCTAATGTTTTTAAAAAAGTGTAGTGTGTACCTGTGAGTAAATCAACTTAAGTACAGACACATGAACATGTACTTATGTGCATCAACAAAGTAAATATTCTTGTTTACACTCCACTTCTGTGTAATGTCTCCTTTTACAAATACAGACCTAGTTTTAATAAGTAATCCGGTGTATTTCCATTTCTACAACCCTACAAACTGAATATGTTGTGATAAACCTGAATTAAATTGGGATGATTGGAGTTTATAACTGGTTCCATGCTGTTTTGTGATCTGGCCACCTGGCTCTCTGCCCACTCCCACCTCCTGAAGTACAGGGGAGGGGCTTTGGGTGGGTCCCTCATGTTTAATGCACTATCCTGTTCCCTGTATCCTGTCACCGCCCGTTCCAGCAGGGGAATGGAGAAAAGGAGGAACGGTGTTGACATGTCTGGGCGGTTTTACGCATAGCCCACCGTGCGCCAAGTTATAGGCGACGCGCGGAAGTTTGCGTGTTATTTCGTGGAAGGACCCCATCCCGCCGCGTGGACCGTCCTGTGCACTGCAGCGCGAGCACCTTGCTGAAATGGGCGTGCACGGAGAAAGCTGGGAGCACTTGGAAACGAAATTCAGTTTTTGAGAGTTCCTCTTCGTCACAGAGGCTCTAGCTCGGGATGCGCGAGTGGACCCCCGCTTGTCTCTGTGGGACAGGGACGACAAAGTTGATGGAGTTGGAGTCGGTGCGTGATTTGCAAAAAACAAACTGGACGTGAAGCACCCAGAGCAACTTCTGGAAAGTTCTCTTCATCACTTCTGCGGCTGTAGTTTAACCTCCGGGGTGTTTTATTTGATTTTTTAAAAGGTATTACGCACGCCTCTTGTCACCTTCCCCCCCCCCCCGAGGTCACCACATTTAAGAGCTTATAGAGTAAAGTCCTTATTTAAATACATACTAGACAACTACGTGGTGAGGAGGATGGAGCCGGTGTGCGGGAAAGTGGGGTCGGGCTCTCTAGTCGCCGGCGGGGGAACCGGCGGCGTGAGCGGTGCGAATGCGCCCAAACATCTGTGGCGGCAGCAGAACCAGCCTGCGCTCTCCCCGCTCCACCACCACCACGCGCTGGTAGTGCGCAAGAACGACCGCGTGAGACAAAGAGGCTTTTCGGACACCGAGAGATATCTCAACCCGAGGAACATGGATCGGACTTACGCCGTGGACACCGGGCATCGACCCGGGCTGAAGAAATCTAGGATGTCGTGGCCGTCGTCCTTTCAAGGTCTTCGACGGTAAGGGCAAAAAGGGAAAACTGCCTCTTCCTCCTTCTCCTCCATCTCCTTCTAGTCATCTTCTTTTTCTTAATTCCCCTCGATGAAGAATGGGCGTTGTTTGCATGACTGACGCGCGACAGGGATAAAGTGATTTAGCTCGTTTTTTGGTCCTGTAACTTTGTCGAGGAGGTTTTTGAACATATGTGTCTTTGCCTTTTTCTCGACCTCTGGTTTTGTCCGGCACTTTTTTCCCTCACGTAGACAAAAGCGTCGGCTGCGCGCACCGCTGTGGTGCTGAGGAAAGGATGGATAAACTACATGTGCCCGTCTGTCGATTACAAACGATACAAAAAATAGAATCATATTCATAAGAGCGCAGCGTCTTATTCCTCTTGTCACACTTAGAACTCCACACACTGGAACTTATGTGTTAAAGGACCTTTATTTAAATATAGGTCAGGAAGATGTGTGAACCTGGAAAAGCAGGTTTAGTGTCTCAAACAAAGAAAACAATAGAGCAAAGTCAAAATAGTGTCAGTCAGGAATATATGTGCAGTTATCACTGGCTTTTATGTTCATGCTCATGTCTGTTCATTAGGCTCTATCTGGCAGCAGTGGCGAAATTTAGATTTCAAAGCTGTTTGTGTGTGTGTGTGTGTGTGTGTGTGTGTGTGTGTGTGTGTGTGTGTGTGTGTGTGTGTGTTTGAGGTAGTGGGAGGGCAGTTATTACAGACACACATCCTCTAATGGCCATTATTCATTTGAAGCTGAGGTAGAAAAAACACAGCCATGTATTCACATTTTTCTACATTTTGTTTTCATCATTTGTGTCCCGATAGTGAAATGGAACGATGCAACAAACCAAACCAGGAAACCACTATTGTTCTGTCACCAACACAATTACAGCCTACATAGGGTTTTGCTATATGTGACCATTATGGTACAGATGTAGTTTCTTCTTTAATAACATGCATCTGCTCAAATATTGGAAAAAGCCCTACAGGCTATACATTATTTTTACATATGTGTAAAATATTCTACAGTCACAGAAATTGAAACTATAGCGGAGGGTGTCAGCAATGTCACCCCATTCAGGCTCTTCTTGTATTATGTTATTAAGTGAACAGGGTGTCTGGTGAATAGCAGTGGCCCTGTGGTCAATGTGGCGGTGCAGTTTCCGGCGCTCTCTTTCTCTCTCTAGCTCGTTCTGAATAATGGTCAAGAAAAATCCTGTGAATGCTAATAAAGAAATTGGATGAAAGGCTCTATTATTAGCATTAGCCAATATCAAGGCAAAGTCCATCTAGAGAGACAGGGCCGGCAGCAGCAAAGCTGTCAGTGTGAACACCACATACTGTATGTGCGAGCCACAGCAGTTCTGCAAAGTAGCCGTCACACACAAGAAGAGGTGGGCGGTGTGGCACAAGGCTTCCATATCAGTGACTATCAATCAACCAACTGAACTCTGCCGTCACAACAGGATCACTAGTGCGGGTTATATAGCCTGCAGGTGAAGTACGAGGAAGGCAAGTAGAAAAGATGAGTTATTAAAAAAATAACGCTAATATTGCACAAAAGTACATAAGTCATGTCCTCCCATTCCCCTAGAAATTACACCCCTGCCAGGCAGAAAGAGATGTACAGGTGTGGTTTGACAAAAAGACAAATGGAGGTTGAAAGGTAGCTCACAGAAAAGTGACCTTTCATTTAGATTGTGTCCAGTGATCTGAGCGCATAAAGCCCCCGTCAATGGTCGGTTTCAGTTTGTCTGTGTAGCCTAGGGTTCATGTTCCCAAGTCAAATTGAAGTGCTCTCTGTGTGGGAAGGATACAGTACATCAACCCTAACACACAGTGACCACATTTTCTCAAATGACACTCAAAATATTATGACTCACTGCATATATGACAACATGGATAATCTTAGCACGCGTATTAAGATCGCCGGTTCCTCAGATTATGCTTTTGCACACAAGCAATGAAACCAGAGCGACTGCTTTTAAAGATGACAACGGTAATGTTTGCAATAACAACAGTTTTATTGAAGCCTGCCTGCACACAGACAGGCACAAAAGCAGCTCGGCGCTCAGACAGCCTGGGTGTGTGGGGAAATGTTTCTGCTCTAATTACTCACTTGTTCTGGGAAAGAGAGAGAGAGAGAGAGAGGGAGAAAAAAATACCAACTGAAATGAAATCTGAGAAGGTCACCTCAGCTCCCTGGCTTAAGTGACTGTTGTGGATGTAAGTTTCTGTCAGACGGCTCCTCGTTTTCGTTTCGCTCTTTCATACGTTTCTGTGTAGACGTGAGGGACCCTCACCTGCAGGTCCAGTCAACTATAGAAAGTGCGCTGTCTGTCTGTCTGTCTGTCTGTCTGGCTGAACGACAGAATGGTCTCTCTCACAGTGGCAGAACAGTCAAATGGAAGAGAAGCCAGAGAAGGAAGGAGGAAGGGAGGGAATGAGGAGAGCACAGATGGAAGTGACATTGCAGTCAAGTGGTGTGCTGGACTAAAGCACCCATGTGATGTTAAAGTATTACATTGAAATGAATGCTTCATCCCCGATACAGTGAAGTGTGACAGAAGATGCGCCGGCAGTTTAACCGCAAAGATCGTTCAAGCGCGTTTCACGTTAGCTTCAGGAGGATAATTACACGTAGATTAACCCAAACAAATCAAATTTCACACAGGAGGCTAATTACGTAAGAGCCACATTGCACTCCATCACATATACAGGGACATTACAACCAGGCTAAATCAAATTGTGCTCCTTGTACGCCGCAGCTGAGCACACCATTGTATGCAGTTGTTCATTTGAATGGTTGTGTTTTTATGTGTGCCCACTGAGGTTTTTTGTTTATGCTATTCTCCAATGCAAAAACTTCCATCAGGTGTGTATGTCACAAACACACTGTATCATGAGTTATTATGTCCCACCCTATCGTGACAGTTTGTTCACAGTCACAATGCAGGTGATTAGAAATTTGCAGGACAATCAGTACAGCAGCTGTTAGTCGAAAGCCAAACAGATGCAGTTTAAATGTGCGCTGCAAAGGGATGCACCTCTGCCTTTTTTAAATTACATTTATCTGAAACCTATAAAGTAGCACATTAGCACAGACAAATGTGAAATCCATGATCCAGTCACAGTGTTTCATAAAACAATATTTCTTGGCATAAGTCCTTATTGATTGTATCATTCAGACTCCAGTGAGTTTACCCTCCTGCGGCATCGACTCACATCGCTGTGTTACAAAGCATTTCAACAAAATTTGCAGACATGCACTACAGCTGCTTGACAAGGTAGACTGCTCACTCGTCCCTATTACTTGAACGTTTAGGTTCTCTGATAATCTTTAGCCTACACACAGCCGTTTGGTTGAAAAGTCTAAATGCCAGTCCAAACAATGACGGAAATGTCCACACGTGGATTGATGGTCAGGACTCCATTCTTCCATAGAACCAAGACCAAGTTAGGCTGACGAAGGCCCAAGAAGGAGTTGAAATACTGATGGCTCGAAGCACAACTACAATCCAGTACCACACAGTGCAATATTTTTAGTTCCCAGATTGACACTCATGGGGACCGATATCTTGAGAAACTTATGGTGGGCATTGGATGGAGTATACCTCATTTCTTTAAGGTATGAGGAAGGGAACATGATTTCCATACTCTCAGTATAACCCTTTTTGCTGTAACCATACCAAACATTAGGGCTTATTGTAATGCAAGGGGAAGAGCAACCCAATATCATAAAGAAACCTTCTGGGATTAACTGTCTGCTAAAGGTTGCTGTACAAATGAAAAAGTGTCATTCCAGTAACTCTTGAGCAAAAAAAGGACCTGGGGTCCATTCATTAGACTTACATTTATTACAGGTAGCAGAGACGGAAGCAAAATTTGTATTTAGTCTGGTCTAGGAAAATTGAAAGCAGTGGATGGCTTTAAACTGAATAGGTTGAAGTGTAGCATTGATAGATCACGCTTTGATCCCATCCAGCTCATAACTCAACCGAAATCGTCTCTTCAGTATTCTTAATCAATGCCTGTTTAATATGGGGAGCGGGGCTTGTCAAAGAAAAAAGACCAAGCTGTGAAATTAAGTTTGGAAGTAGGGGATCTAGTCATAAAGCCATAAAAGTCATGCTCTTTGGGAAACCAATCAAAGTAAGATGTAGACAGTCTTACAAGATTTCTAATTTGTAGATACCAAGAAAGTGATCAGTTGATAAGTTGATAGAGTTAATTTCATATCCAGATAAAGATTAACATCCTTAGTCATTGTTCATACCATTTATTTGGACCATATAAATTGTATTCATGTCTTTGTGTTCATGTGTCAACGGCAGACACTATCTCCATCCATCTTCTTCATTTGTACCGTGGGTAAAAGCTTATTTCAATGTATGAGATTGGAGTTTGATTTGAGCAATTGACTGGGCTTTTCTGGCTTTCATAGTTTCTACATATGATCTATTTTCATACCCAAACTATGCCAATAAGACCTAAGACGTCCTTCAGGAATGATTTGTTTGTCTTGGCTGGTTAGAATCCTCCTCCTATTGGAACTTACCGCAGCCTGTGTCTTGTTGACTCTCCAACATGTTTGTTTGGTTGTCTAGCACAAGCACAGCTCATTGTGCAGCACTAGCAGAGGGATTAGGGGTAGGACATCGTCCTGCATCGTAATACAAGGTGTGGGTGTTTGAATCATTCCTAAAGAGAGTGAGTAAATAGGTTGACAATGAAGAGATCCTTGATAGTATGAAGGTCTGAGCAATGACAAAAGCAATGTCCACCAAGCCTGGCTTTTAAGAGGGGTTCTAAAATATAGGGGCATAAATGGACTGTTCAGTGATGCACAACCTTGATTTGGCTTAGAATTGCCAAGAGCTACACAATCTAAAGTCATTCTTCAGTTTTTTGCTGGCTAAATTCGATTTGGGTAATAAAATGGCCATTAAGGCTCCTATAAGTGATGCTGCATTACAAAACTCAATTTCAGGCCAACTGGCACAGAGGTATAGTTCCTCTCCTGTGCCAAAGCTGGAGAATGATTCCAGAAAACAGTTGCTGTAGGCCAAGGCCAACTTTGGGCGTAGGTTTCTGTAAGTGCACCTTGGAGACGTGGGCGTGATTGTTGGCCCTGATTGAGGGCATTATGATGGAGTCTATGGAGAAGATGTTTAAAAAAAGAAACATTAAAAAAAGGTTTAAATGAATACTTCCAATTTGAAAATGTAATAAAGGGGGAGACCATTACTATTCATCCAAAGTAATTTTATTCTTATTCATCAAATCCTAATCATGAAGTTTAAAATTAAACTTATTTTCATGTCATCTTAATCCCATCTCACACACACAATGATCAATAATCTACAGTGTAGATTGACAAGAATTCCAGCAACAAGGCCATAAGACCAAGGTATTAGCTAACTTTTTTTAAGATCAAGAACACGAGCTAAGGATGAACTTTCTTCTGACAGTCAGTAGCACATCATCCTCGTGCAAGAGACTTGTCAGAATGAGTCAAAAGTAAAATAAAAAAATAAAATTTTTCAAATGTAACATATATTTTCTCTTTGTCAAATACCTGTAGAATATATATGGAAATGACAACAAAGTTGGTTGGATTGGTTCAGTAGCTATAGGGTGAGCGACTCCCATGCTGAGTGTTAGAGAAGAGGACTCTGTGTGGAATGAAACCTGTTTGGTAGGATTTATGTAGATCCTAGGATCAGTCATCAGCAGCCATTAGGAGAGACATTTTTATTTATTGCCCTGTCAGCTTGAACACCATCTAGCAAGCAATTTATCAGCTTTATCACCCAACCCAAAATGTGGTTGTAACTTAAACAGATTCCAACCTCTTCCCCAAGAATATAGTTGTACTAACTTTTCAAGATAGCACTGGGGATTTATTCAGAGGTTGAGTTTCACTACGTCTAGATTGATCAGTCTTGATGTCAAACAGCTCAGCCTGGTTCTTTAACAAGCTCATTGTAGATGGAGCAAAGGTTCATTACAGCTTGGAAGAATAACAACAATTAGTGACTGCACCAATTTGATTGATCACTCTGAAATCTGCTACCTAATCACAGAAAAGATTTTCTGAAACATAGAGTGGTTACATTTCTAGTTGTAGATCGAGAGAATTGTATTCAATGCGTACGACCGATTTATGTATGAGACATAGAATCAACTCAAATATAATAAATTCGGGCAAAATCAAATATGTCTTAGAAAAAGGAGGTTCTCAGAAAAGAGCTGAAGCCTCCAGATGTCAAGTGTTTTCACAAGATTATGAATAATTGGCACTGATTTGAGTGGTGGGGCCACTTAAGATGAAGATCTGTTCAATCGGTGGTCAAAATAGCAATTCAAATCCTTACCGGTGTGTATATATTGTAATTATTGTGTCCAGCAACAAAATTGAAAAGTATAAAAAACTCTCTTCTGTTTGCTGGATGTTGGTTTTCTTTGAAAAAGAATCTATACCAGATGAGACAAGATTATATTTAAGCCGTACCTTTGATAAACCTTTAAATTAACAAGGCAGCAGCCTGTCGCATATCTCTGCATGATAAACTCAGCAATCAAGCGTTTCCTGCGAGTCAGATAAACAAGACATACTTCCTGATTATAACAGACATAAAAACTTCTGAGGCAGTGTCTCTGTAGAAAACTAACGAGAAGAGCCAGCTACTTGCTCAACACGTCCGGATGATATCAATCTCGCGTATAGGGAGCGACAGCAGAGACCTTTCCTCAGAGGATGGCAGACATTGCTGTGTGCCTGAGGAGCTGGTTTGGCGCAAGGTCCAGCAGCCCCCAAGGTAAAACACATCACCCAAATGTGTCACAGTGGAGGCTGGGCTTCGATGCCGCTCAAGGCTTCTGTGAGACCTCTGCAAGAATCTGGAGCACACTTTGATGGTGAGATGGCAGTTCTCCAATTCCTCTTCGACAGCTTGCCTGTCTCTGCCATGGGGACACTGCAGGGGGCATGGGGTTTCTTTATCTGTGGAGATGTCAGTGAGAAGGGCAATCAAGATTTTGGCATTGAAGTGGATGGAAAACGAAATGTCAAAAACAAAAAAATACATGTAAGGAAGTAAGGGAGAAGAGACTGAAGGGGCTCCATCTGGAGATTTTGGCCCATCGGCAGCATCTGATTGGAAAACGTACCCCCAGCCCTCGCACTCTGCATTGTACTTAACGGTTGATTTTTCTCCTGCCAGTCCGTTTCCTCCTACTGTGACTGCCATTGTCAGAAATAGGTTTTTGGCCAGTTTGAAGCGTGACCCCCTGGCTATGTCGTTAGATCCCAAGGGTGCTAGTGAGCGAGGCAGGAACTGCTATTGGGTATATGGCTATATATAACCCCAGTCACAGCCATAATCACCGTCACTGCATAGGCTGCTATAGAACTGGCACAATACAAATCCACTGAATGCCTTACTGGCAGACGTGTGAGAGGTATCCAGTATTTGCTAATGAATACATCGCTGACATGTGGTACTAAACTTTCCATCAGCGTCATCTAGCTCCAGTAATGAGAAGGGTCGTGACTAATATTCTCAGACTCTGGAGTTCCTATTGTGTTTGGTCTCACACAATGGAAGATGGGCCGGGCTGCTGATTACGTGAATGCTGGTCCCTTGTCTGGCTCTTATTGACCTGCTCATTAACATAGAAATATGCTCTGAGGGACGCACGCTTGGAAGCGTGAGCATGATCGGTAGGAATTTGTATAGATATTAAGGTGGGAAACATATGTTTAAGGCACAACTCTATAATGTCACGCATCACACAGGCTGTATTAGATTTACAGGCAATCATACGGCAGCCCTGATCTTGATAAGTAGATGTGTCATGGCAATAGTTGGACAGTGTACCACACTGAGGGGATTAAGAACTGTCGTATATCTAATTCAGTAATTTAAGGTGGCTATGAATTTCTGTGTAGAGGGGATTAAATTCATTCTACCTCAGCTCATATACACAAACAGTACTTCATGAATATAGAAGTTACCTATAACCCCTCATCTACAACACCCGGGCACATATACACTAAACCGCTACATAAGTCTATTGTTATGTGTTGAATTTACTGTGAAATCCTTGATGGCTGCGTTTGATCTGTGAGATAAATGAGGATTTTAGACAGTGAATACCTATAAAATATATAAAATCTTGTTGTTTCTGAGAGACATCTTGCAGAACTCTAAAGGGCAATTCAATCTGTGAAGGGAAATATAATATATACGAAGGGGGTCTAAATTATGGTAAATGGTAATTGTTGTAATGATGCCAGACAGACCACTGTATATCGACAGGTGTGCTGCTGTATGGCAGCGCTCCAAACGTTTACAAAGCCGGCGCATTTAAACATAAATGTAGGGACGGTTCAGCAGCCTCTTCTGTATTTTATGGAGCTTGAGGCAACAACACAAATCTGTTTCACGCAAGCAGTTTTTGTGTCATAACAGAGACGGCGGCAGCAGGAATAGGTTCCTCCGCTTTCAGGTTGAGACAGATGATTTTGCTGTGATCACCATTACATAATCCAACCATGTCCATTTTATAAATGCATAAAGAGTACAAAACAAAAAGACTTTGTAGGAGAGAGGAATTTCACACTCATTCTTCTATTAAAGCTCATTCGGACAATTGGGAAAAATCAAGGTTTTAGGTACACTGCATTGTAGACAGGTGAAGTGGAATAACTCTCTCGCCAGTGTGTGTGACAGGTTCTAGGAAACCATCTTTGCTTCATAAAGGAGAGTAGCTTGGCTGAAATGTTGATGACTAGAATAGAAGCAGAGCTCCAGCTCATACATGTACTGGTCATCTTATTTTTACCAGCAGGATTATATGCGTTTGCTTTTCATAGCATCCACTGGTTCCCTTTTCCTCACTGGTCATATCTGCTTGGTTAATAAAATGCATGAAAACCATTTCTGAAGGACAATCTTGTAAAGGGCTACGAGCCAACGCCTCTCTAGATTCCCTGCTTGATGCTGGGTGATTCCCTGAGCGCTTGCCTGGCTGTGCTGTACAGATCATATTACACACAACAAAGAGAGAGGCTGTGTTAGCAACTGGCTGCTGGACAGTTTGACGGTAGTTAAAAGGGCGGACATACAGGCTCATGAATTATTAATTGTTTTGTAAGGATATGTGTCAAATCTGGGGAGAGAATTATAAAAACAGAAATGACCTGTCAGCATTTATTGGCATTTTAAAATGCGTGTGGAGTTAACATGACAGAACTCCACTGCATCATATTTCTTAGCAATCACAGCTACAGCTGTGCATTGCCATAAATTGGAAGGTCTATATTCCATTTCAGTTGAGTTGTTGCTTGATGAATAATGGAGCTGAATCCGAGCTGTGAAAGGTTGTCTTTGGACATAATCATGCATGTACTGCAAATGTAGTTTCATACATTATTTAGTTTAATAAGCTCAAGCCCACCAGGGTGTTTCTATGATTCTTTTAATGGGTAAGTACATTTTTTTTTGTATATATCTTTTACCAGTTTATACCTTCACTAAGGCCCAATAGTGTCCTTATGAAACCATGTTTAAATCCACTAGATCAGAATTTCTATTTGGACCTGCACCAAATTACACACACCACACACACACTGCTATCAGAAACGGACAAACAGCAATGAGAACATAACATCCTTGGCAGAGGTAACATTTTTTAAATGAATAGGACTCCTTGCGTTTTATTTTCTGCTGCAGGACTTCGGGCCACAACCACACGCTGTATTTCAAGTGGCAGTGGGATGACCTATCAGTGGGAGTGGGCAGGAGCCAAATTGTAAAACCATGTCTTGCGCAGACCTCTAATGCACACTCCCTTCTTTCAGGGGCGAGCTTATTAAGTGGGAACAACATATTCCTTCACATCTACTGACGTCACAATTGGAACATGTGGTTTCTCCCAATTGCTGGAACTGAGCAGTTGAGTTGCAACAGATATTAGGTTTCTGTCTGCTAATGGGTATCACATGCTTGGAGAAATGGGTCTCATGCTAACAACGTGACGGCAAGTTCCAGGGCTGCCTCGACATGATTGGGATCTCATGTACTGAGCTGGGATGAAGGCTGCTGCTCTGGGAGCTGTCACTCACGTCAGGCATCAATACATAATGCATGGTGCTTGGTTTCCCTGATTATCTACCTCAGCTTTTGATTACAACTTTGCCAATTTTCCTTCTTTCTCTTTCAATCAATGTGTTCTTGTTCCATCTCCTGATTTACTGACACAACCAAGGGGCTCGGGTCACAGGTAACAACATTGCTTCGTGCTGATGGGTTCATACACACATGCAGTATGACAGAGTACTGACACAGGTTTCGCTATGCCCCTCAATTTTTCTTTTTCTTTGGTCTCACTCTTGCGCTCCCCCATGCTGTTTACATCTATTGATTTCCCTTCGCCTCTCAGCCTTTTGGTCCTGAGTGATTCGCCTCGTCGGACCACATGTCTCCTGCCACATCTGTCAGCTCTCGTCTGAAGATCTGCCGCTCACACATGGGAACCAGCTCTTGACATGAACCATGAAAATGTCCAGTTTCTTCCCCACCACATGAACAACCACTTTCCTCCAGCTCTACATCACTGCATTGCACTGTATTTTCATCATTACCAGTTCACGTTAGCTTGATAGAAAAGGGGATTTAACTCACTCCGTCCCTCTACTTGCAAAAAAACAGCAGCTGGACCTTTCTTGCTGGAGTTGACATTGTGAATCTATCAATATGACAACTTTCCTCATTCCATTTGTTTTTT
This sequence comes from Platichthys flesus, assembly GCF_949316205.1. Classification (NCBI taxonomy): domain Eukaryota; kingdom Metazoa; phylum Chordata; class Actinopteri; order Pleuronectiformes; family Pleuronectidae; genus Platichthys; species Platichthys flesus. Next base: position 9,578,398 of record NC_084947.1, read on the forward strand.
CATTGGCTCTCTTGTATAACATATGCTATAGTGATGACGGGATCTTGATTTTAGTTGGAATAGCATTTTAAGACTGATTAATTTGTCTGACTAATAAATCAGCCCAGAACCATTCGCTTATTAACATGAGATTGATTTCATGGAAGACCCATGGGGAAGGATGTGGGGGGGATGGGTTTGATTGCTCTTATTAAAGAGCCATTAGTAGATCTCTTCATGTTGTGCAGCAATCTTTGCTACATCATCATCAGAAACGTTCTGATGTGTGCGAGTCAGATCAAATGTGGCCCACATGGCTTATTCAGCTCAACCTGGTTTATCACCTTTTATAATAACAACAAGCTACAAGCTGTAATTATCTTTACAAAATTATCTCTTGCAGACAAAATTACGTTTGACATCATTTACTATCATTTCCAGTCAATTACCTCCGACAGCGAGGTTGTATTTTCCTCTGCATTTGTTTGTTAGCAGAATTGTAGGGAAACCACTCAACTGATTTCTATGGAAGACACGACCCAGGACTTTTTCTTTTTTACTTTATTTAAGATGGCAAGGTACTTTTCAACAGTTTGCTTGAATCCTAAGGGAGAATTCATGTATCTAGATGAAAACAACTTGCATATTATTATTATGAAATACTAGTCACAGGATGGTGAATATCCCTTGTAACGTCTTCAGCACTAGATTGATGAGAAGTTGCCGGCCACCAGCAGAGTCAGGGATCATCAGCGGACTTTAGTGACACATCATTAGTTCTGTATATAAGCGTCATTGGTTGTTTCAGCTTTATTTAATCACAATACACCCTTTGCTAAGTAAGGCCCTCAACATACTGATGAATCCTGGGTGTGGGTCCCTAACATCTGGGGTCTTTCCTTCTGATCCAGAGCCATTGGCTGCTTATGCAGTCCCTGGTGTCTCTTTTATGGTCCGGTGCAGGGCATTCGTAGCTCTTTGAGCAATCTGATGGTGGATGTTGCAATAAAGCCCCTGTAGCCAACCGCCACTGGTCCAACTATTGCTTTCCATCCTCGCACTGCCTCAGATGCCTCTTCTTCTCATTCTGTAGTCTTTGTTTTTCAGGTCCAAAAATAAAAGGACGCTTTTATATGTTATTGTTGTAGCTGGTGTAAATCTTTATTGTCACAAGTATTTGTAAAAGCTAAATCTTTCACATGCTTTGACCTATAAGCTGAGAAAGAAAAGCCCATTTTTGTTCTGTAATGTGTATTGCAAACAGTTCATTTTAAGATCAGATCTGTCCTGTGCCATTACACCGCTCAGGGACAAAAAACAATATATTAGCATAGTAATGTTTGTGTCTGAGCAGCTGCTTGTTCCCTGATGTGTCACGCATGCATAAAAACATTTAATATATTCTGGCATACAGTACAGTGCAAGTGAATCATAGCTGTGTGTCCCTAAAACTGTAAAAATGTCAAATGAAACAATGACATCAGCACAGATATCAATCCACCGTTTTATTATGGTCATTTAACTGTGTGCTAATATCAGTTCTGCTAAATTGTTACTGGTTGACAGACAAACACTGTGGAAGGAGTTTTCCTATAAGCCTCATATTGCTGCCGTCAATGAACAAACATTGCAGGTTTTTAATGTCCAAGTATTTTCAGTGTTTTCTTTTGTTGTGTGGTTACTGTGCATATGGACGCCAGCTCCCTTTTTCTCGCACACACAGACAGACAGACACTCAGATATATTAAGAAACCCACGACAGCTCAGTGGCTTTGGACTGTTGGTTAGAACCTTTTTCTTCCTCAGTTTGACTGCTGCACGGCTCCGTCTTCACTCTTCTCAAACAACCCTTGACATCGGAAACTGTGACAGAGTAAAGCTTGTAGCTTTCACCTTTCAGAGGCTTTGACACTTGACAGCAGTCCCATCTGTCAGTGTTTGAGAATGGCAGCGATAAGAGCCTTGACGTGGACTCTGTCGAAACGGGTGCAACCCCCGGGACCCCATTGGCTTACATAATGTTGACAATGGCTTCCACTCTAAATATTCTACGAACCACTTGACTTGTACTGTTAATTAGCATGGAACCACTTGAAGGTCGGTTTTACATTAAATTAGAGTTATTTAGTATGATATACATCTGTCCTCTTTGAGGGAATCATCATTTGCTTGCATTTCCCCTGAATGCATTCACAGAAGGTCACCTTGCTCATTTGGGAAATAGTCACCATGGCTACATTAGTTTGGAGGGTGCACTGATTTCATTAGTGATGAGATCATATGAGGATGTTCTGAGGACAGTGAGGATGGGGGAGCAGGATCAGGAAAAGAGGGGGAAGTTGTCTCCAGCTATTGTCATTAAACTCTTGCTTAGAGGTGTTGTCAACATTGTGGTTCACACTGGCAGCTGTTTTTACAATTTATAATTTGATTTATTGTTCTTCTGCCATCAGTGTTTTAGAATAATTCACTTATTAAAGCTTCCTTTTTTTTAAAGCTGCTACACACCCTAACTACACATAACACTATTTCCTCTCCAACAAATTTATGATGCAGCCTATAAGTCACGCCGATACAGACTACATGTTCAAGACTCAGACACTTAACTTTTCGTCTCCCTCACAACATCCACCTTGTCTGTGGTATCCTTTCTGCAAAAAGCTTTTGCAAATAAACTTACAAAGACACCTCGACCTGTTACCGGACCTGGCTCTTCCTTGGCCTGTTATTCGCCGCACACTGGACGGGTTTATGTCAAGAAAAGATAGTCCTTCAGTGGGGAAGAAGTCCAGGAAATGGCCCACAGTGGAAATATAAAGGCTATGGAGGTACTTTTTAATTTGGTTATATATGCACACAGTGAGGTTGGGTTAGGGAAAATGTGGTTTTAACAAGTGAGCTGTATATTCTCTAGATGCAGCAGTGATTAAAAAAAAAAAAGTGATGTGTCTGCAGGGCATCCTGGAGCACTGGATGGCTGTGCCCTACTTCCATGCTTTCCCTCTGGCATGCCCTACCTGCCTGTGTGCATCCACATCATTTAGCCTAAAACGATCAAGGCTCAGCTGAAACGTAGCATATTCATATTTCAGAAGCTGAAGGCCAGGGATGAACAATTCATCAAAATATTATTTGAAATTGCAATGTGGCTAAGCGCAATACAAAAATTGCAGGAGCTGCAATTCTTTGATGAAGGAAAAATGAGTCACAACAGACGATTATAAATGAAGCATGTGTGGTGCTACCAACACACCCCGGCTTGGAAATGATATTATCCAGACGTGAAGGAAAATTCTGCTGCTGTTTGTCCGTCGATTAGCAGGGTTCAGCAAAATATACACAACCATTCTTTTATGAAACTTGGTCGAAAGCTGGGTTATAAGGCCAAGGAAGCACTTTGGTGTGGATCCAGGAATTTAAAATCAATTTCTTGAGGCATTTTTCTCCATCATTGTGAGTTTCTCAAGAAATAATGCACAAATCTGATTAAATATTTATTCCCATTACCAATGAATATAATCCCATGACCTGCTAGCTGAGTTGTGAGGATCTGTCTCCAGTTAGTTTCACTCTCAATGCTGATTGGTTTTCGTGACGTTGCTTCATCCCAGCATTTGCTGTTCTTTTACAACTCGAGTAGGTAAGGAAATGATGAAAAATGCGATTTGCGTCTTTTCTCGTCTCTGCAATGATTCTTTATATAATCTCATGCCAAATAAAATATGCTTAGCATTTGGTCTCAACGCACAATTCGAGGGATTGATATCTACGTGTGTAGATAATCTGGATCTAGTGAATTTAAATTTGGTTTCATAAGGTGACTGTTGGGCCTTGGTGGAGGTACAGTGCCAGTGCGGCTAGTTTTGGGTTACACTGCATCGTTTTCTATCTACACATATGTGATTTAAAAGGGGCACTGCAACATGTCTCTCTTAGGGTTTGCTTTGCTCATGGAACATGCTTTTGTTTGGCGTCATGTAGGAGGTTTTACAGCTTTGTCATTCTTCATCGAATTTCCTTCTGGCAAACTTCTCAGCCAGCTGTGGTTTCAGCCTCACGTGACAATAGGAAACCATTCAATGAGTGCACCATATGGGACAGACATCTCCCCGAGATCTAAACCCATTTTTCTTCTCTTGTCTTGTTCCATTTATCAAACACACCCACTGTCAGCGCTTAAACTAGCTACAAATTGGCAAAGTTAAAGAGGAAGCACTGGAGAGAAAGAAAGAGGGAGAGAGAGGAAATTAGTTCGATATCCATCACATTGTTAAAGATCCAGCACATTTAAATAGAGAATATAATACACATAATTAAACAAGCTATATCTGAGAACTTGAGAACTTGCTAAATGATGAATGTGCTTTTCACAGCTGCTTCAAGTCTGCACTCATCCACTGTGCACAGAGCTGCACAATCGTGTGTGTGTGTGTGTGTGCCATAATGAGTGAGGTATGCCCTCTAGTATATTTCCCCAGAGTCAGTATTTAATGAAACCCCTGGTCTGTCTATCAAATTCAGTCACAGTTTTCAGGTCCCAACTCTGATTCTATATACAATGTGAAATCCGTCATACTCCTAGACTGAAGGACCTTTTTTTACTGTAACTACCTTCCATACTGAAACCCATCTTCAGTGCAGTTGTTTATATGATCATAAACAAAACTGCTTTTTTCTTCCACATAATTTTAGTTCATCCTTGCCTGCTTGTTTACTTTAAAAAGTGCTACATTAACAAAGTTTAAAATAGTATCTGCCCTTTATGAATTATTGGGCTAAATAGGAAATATAGAGAAGGAGACAAATAACAGTATAGAAAGATTTTTATTTCATTTCATTTCAAGGTAGTTCAGAGTATAAATCTCTTCAGCTCAACAAATAAAGTGAGTCTAGACCTGTTCTACTGTAAGATTCATAGATGTGTGTGTGTGTGTGTGTATGGGCTGAGGTCAACCAATGAAAAGTTTGGTGTGGGGGAATTTGCACATTATCTCTAGCTCAACTGTGGTGGCCACAGTGTTCAGAGTGTCTGGGTTTTTGCTGGAATCTGAATTTTAGACCTCGAAAAGTCTTAAAAATCATTCAGATAAGTCTCAGTTTTGTCACTTCACAGGCCTTTCGTCATGATTTAAAATTTGAAATGTTTTGGCAACATGCACAGTTTGTTTCCCGATGAGATTAGAGATCAGTAATAAAACTAGGAAGAAGACAAACATGGAACAGATAATTTATAGTCCACTAACACCCTGTGAGAATTTATTACATTTGGCTTGGCTGTGGGAAAGACTTTGGACACCAACAGTCTCTGCCTGTAATTTGCAAGATACTCTAATGTATCAGAGGTTATTCTATACACGGCCACCTCCCCTTATCGTCAATTATGGGAAAGTCGAAGTAATTATGGGACTCCAACATATGTGGTACTTGACTCGGGTCTGAAGTTGTATTCATTATGGTCTTTACGACGTTTCAATTTAGCTTGTTGAAACCTGCAGAAACTCTTGAGTGAATATATCCTGAAATGCAGTATTTGCTTCACAATAAATGGTTTCAAAGTAGTTATCAGACCAAACATATTGAATGAAGTGTTCCTGTTCTGGTATGTTCACACTGAAAAGCTCAAGCGTTAAACACAGAGCTGATGGAGCATTCTAACAGAATATTTACCTTCCTTTTTAGAGGATATGTCATATTGGCTGTGGAGCTGTGAAAAGCTAACTGCTGTTTGCCAAGTTTGACTTTTTTAACGAAATGCAGCCACACTGATGACTTCTTTGACATGATGGCAGGAGAGTGGAGGATGTGCTTCAGGAAGATGAAATGCTGTGATATCCTTTTTTCATATTTTGGAGAAATCTACTCTCTTTGGACAGCAAGTTTAAATGAACTGTATTAGTATGCAGCACATGCACAGAGATGGTTGATGAATGATCTTTGCTGTGCTCAGCAAAGCTGGATCCTCACTCAGGCTTTTAAGTGCATGTGTGTAGTTGCTGTGCCTTTTGCTTTTTAATCTTTACTTTGGTTTATGATTAATATGCATTGTTTTGTCAGTTTGAGAATTGTCATTGTTTGGTGGTTCAGAAAGTGCAATTTGCAGTGTGTCGTGCTGTTTGGAGTGGGAAGTGGTATATAACGACATTGCAAGACTGGTCAAACAGGGATGCCAATACAAATCCCAGTAGGCCACTTCATTTGGATGCCATCGGGCAACCAGGAAGTTTGTCTGTCTGCCTCTAAAGTGGCCCTCTCTGCGTCTTTACCCTTTCTCCTTGTAACGGTGAACTTTACTTAAGAGGTTGTAATCTCTCTACATACCTCTGATATTTACCGACTCTCCACTGCTCTTGCTCCCTCTCGCAGCAACCGACTTCTCTGCCTCCGCTGACTCTTCCTCTTGCTCTCTGAGAGTCTCGAGTCTTCTCCCCAGAGAGAAGCCGTGTGTATAACTCTTTCTCCAGTGTCCGTGTGCCTCTGCTCCTCTGTGTCTCTGAGCACTCTCTGGTGTTAAATGAGATCCACAGGTCTGAGAGGAGTCAGAATTTAAACTGCACCAAATACTCAGTGGCTTTAAATCACTGTCCCTCTGCTGCCACATAACCACTGAAGATGGAGAACTGTTTTTCTGCTGCTGTATTGACTAATGATGTGAGTTTGACTAAATGTAAAACATCTGCTTTGCTTAACTTATGATATGATTATGATGCTTGATATCATGTAATCGAAGCATAATCTAGAGAAATCCATTATACAGTTATAGATGTTTACTGGTGGTGCAAAAAGGAGATAAGTTTAGTCTTGAAATTAGTTTTGTTGCTTTAGCTTTTTACTCTTATTGCAAAACTAAGTTTAAATTGGACTTTTTCAAACTTCTGCAGGGCAATGAGACAGATACAGACCCGAAACCCAATAAGAGCCTGTCATGTGTCTCGGGTTTTTCGCCTCTTATGTAAGGTCTTACATTTGTTGAGATAAATGCTCAACAAAATAAGCCACAATTTTCTGTGAGTTTGTTCAAAAGCAAGCACCAAAAAGCAGAAGAAAACTTCCTCTAAACCTCATTGAGTTTGAAATATCCGACGCAGGCAGTTTTGTGTGACTCTGAGAGAAAAGTTGAGTGGCGGCAGCGTTATGTTTGAACAGTGTGAACTCAGAGAGTGCTCCCAACCTCAGAGAGCTGAAGTATACCGGAAATTGAGAACTGGCTGATATCAAAGTTGACTCTAATAAATGTGTTTGCTGAATGATGGTTAGGTGGAGGAGCCTGTGGACGAGTTCAGGGAACTAACTTGCTCTCTTTGATGAGTGTCCGGCTTCTGTAATTGGAAACTGCCTTGTCAGGGGTGGTGTTCTACAGAGGGAGGCGGTTGAATTGAGGCTTGGAAAATCTTACATGGCTTCTCAATGTGTCCTGTGTGAAGGTACCTGAGCATTAAAGGCTGTATAATTTAATGTGACTAAAATCTTTATAATCATCGCCTACGTAGGTCAGTGTTCCTGTAGATGTAGACACTTTCTCTGTTTATCAAGAGTGCTTGTAAAAGCTAAAGCATTGAGCTGAAGGTGCAATATGTAACTTTGGCCAGTAGGGGTATCTCAATCAAAACAAACACATTAGACCCTAGTTCCATGACCTTGTGAAGCAGCTGTCTTCACCCCAATTGCTGATAAGGTACTGTAGTGTTATTCACGTTACACAGCAAACAACAATAATCTTGATCCATTACGAGTGACCAACACAAACATTCCAATGTTAACGGTGTGTTTTCCCTTCTCCATACATTGTTTGCCCTGGTAATTATAGAAGAGACGATGAAAGCCACAAGTAAAGTCGCCCATAATGGGAAAAAAAACTGAAAAGGTTTTTAGACCTTTTTAATGAAGAATTAAATTTAAAAGTCATACACACATCTCCCTTATATGGCATATGTATTTAAATACTGTATTACATTTGTGTGTTTGCTTTCAGTCACCAGCTGTTCTCGTGATTGTGCTATTGTTTCATTTGCCTTTGCTGCTGTCACCGTTGCTGCTGTGACCCTGACGACCACTACCACTGCAAGTGCACTTCTAGTCATGTCCAGGTTAATGGACAGTTGCTGTCAGTTAATGCTTTTCGATGGCAGCCCTCCCGCGATCCTCAAGGATAAGCGGTATAGATAATGGGTAGATGGATGCTTTAAGATTCCACTGCACCTTCTGCTTTGCGGCTTGATGGGCGTTTTTTTTTTTTACTGCATGCTCACATAAGACATATGGACTGAGGAGGAACGAGCAGCGGAACTGTGTTTCTGGGATGTGCTTTGTTTCACATGGCTCGAAGTCACATGGATACTTATTACTTTATGCTAATGAGTTCTAACTCTTCTAGGTTCTGAACAACTGCAGCACAAGTACTGAACACTTCTTAGATATCATGTACTGGAAGGTAATTATGAACAGCACGGCATCACACATTATGTAACATTGTTTTAATTTGTGTATGGCAAAAGCAAAGATGCAAAGCCAGTTGCTGATTTAATTGCAGGCCCGCATAAACAGGCAGCCATTCACGCGCAGGCCTCTCCCTCCGCTGATGACCTCAGCCATCCGTCATTGCTTTGTTATGGATTGTTATTGTTGATTTGGTTGTGATGCGGATGGATACCTTGGGGGGCTGCAGTTATAGGTTAAAACCCCTCGGGATATAGTTGTTAAATGTTGCCATCAGAGGCAGCCGGGCTGAAAGCTTGTTGGGGTTTTTGAAAGCCATTGCTTCCTCATAGCAAACACCGCGTCGTGATTAGGCTTGATTTCCTGCAGCCATTATTGAAGCAGAAATGCATTAGAATCAGTAATTTCATTTTATTCATCTGAGTGAAACACATTACCCAACTGCATCAAACTTACTTCTGAGAAGTTGATCATTTATATGACTGTACTTTTAACGAATGCAAACCTCTGCAGGCTACCTACTCAAGTTGCAATGCTTTTTCAATGTGATCATATATCTACTATATACTGCCTCTCACTGATCAGCTCTTCTTTATTCCAAGGTTTCTGTCCGTTGACTGTCTACTGAGAGATGCACAAACTTTAAGCTGCTCGATTTTAATGTTGCTGCTCTGGTTTGATGTTTTTTCTTGCATCTATGATTCTGATGGTGCTTTTAAATGGTCTGTAGAGTATGGTCCTCCCATGTAGGCTACAACTTTTATCAGGAAAGTGACAAATAAAGCTGAATCTTCTTTTCTTGTTAACTGCTTTACATGTTATGGTGAAGTCAAACCCATTTCAGATGGTCTAGAACAGGGGTTTTCAACCAGGGATCCGATAACACTTACGTCTATCCAGTAGCAGTTCTCCAAACAGAATGAATAGACAAGCTTAAATCGGGCCTAAGCACGCCCCTGCAATTGGCACAAACCATGATTGTTATTGATCACCGTTACTTTAACGTTCTCTCAACATGTCAGCTACATGTCTGTACATTTAAGTCATGAACATTATATATTGATGTACATATGGTTCTGAGATGCAGTTCAACTACAAACTGCATTTTAATTTGGTTTTCAATTCTTAAGCACTGAAAATCCACCATTTTTATTGTTTTTTACACAGATTTTTCTAGATTTGTTAAGTAGATATAGCTAGATTTGTTTGAGGTTTTTAAGTAAAACCAATAAGGAAAAAACAAATGTTAAAACTTCCTTCTATCCACATGCACGCGCACACACACGCGCACACACACGTAGGCACGCGCGTGTAGACACATCAGTGGGCCGCGGATTACTTTCTTGTCAGAATGGTGGTCCCCTGGACAAAACCAGTTGAAAGGATAATGGATCCATTATGAAGGGGTCATCAATCTGCCGTTAATGAACTTCCACTCTCTCCCCATAGCTTTGTATTGTATCTTACACAATTGCCTGTATTGCACGGAGACAGAACAAGCTGCCCGACGCTGTCAGAGCCGGATCGTCCCTCTCTTCCTCAGAATCTTCTGAATCAGAATTTTCTTTGTCCTATTTAATGCCACTTAAGTCTTTCTGTGTGCTGAAACATTAGTGTTACTTAATTAGAAAAGTTTGATGTTTCTGAGTTGCCCTGCTGACAGGTTAATCCACACAGTCCGGGAGAAAAATGTAATCTTATTGTATGGAGGCAGTTCTTACAGTCACTTATTCACACAAACAGAGCATGGCTTCACTTTGTACCGCCTCCTATCTCAGGGATAAGGTGACATTCACAAACGTTATATGGTAAGTGATGAAAAGGTGGATGTCAGCATCTGTGAGGAGAGAATGGCATTGTATAGGTTCTCCTGTGAGGGCTGGCTTCGAGGTGAAACTATGCACGTCTCGCTACACAAAGATGAAACTGATTGGAGACGCCATTGTGGGAATTAAGGTCAGCTGAGGTTATTGGACAGAGGTTGTGCGACTCTGTGCGACTCTGTGATTTATATCAAAGCTATGTGAGACATAATCGTGTTTCCTGACCAACACAGATCAATTGTGGCCATTGATTATGTTAGGGCTGCTTGAACACTCAGACCTCGGTGTTTATTACCGCTAAATGTCGTTGCTGAACACAACACTGCAGATTGTGGTATACACAGTAACATGAAGACAATCTCACGAGAGGCATACATTAGCACAGTTTATTATCAAAAATAAAGATATCAGGGTAAACGGTGACATTGTTGCAGATGTGTATGACACAGACAGTGACTTCATCTACTGCAACATCTCTCTAGGGCGCTGATAATTAATGCCACCCTGGGGAGCTAATGTATGCGAGTATAGTAAGTAGGAGAAAGAAGGTTAAATGTGACAGCCTGTATTTGTGTGTGTGTGTGTGTGTTCTTGTTTTTGTTGACTCTTTAGGACCTTTTCCTACATGAACACTGTTCTTGCCGTCGACGTCATGGGGACCAAAGGCCATTCCTGACTTTGCATGTGTTGAGTTGTGGTTACCTTAAGGTTGGGTTTACACATGAACCGTTTGTGGTTAAGGTTAGTGTTAAGGTTTTGATTAGGCCATCCACAATGAATGGGAGGCATTGCAAAGTCCTAATAAGGCACGCTGAACAAACACGCGTGTGTGTGTGTGTGTGTGTGTGTGTGTGTGTGTGTGTGTGTGTGTGTGTGTGTGCGTGCATGCGTGTTGGTGTTGGTGTTCTGTGGCTCCTCTTGGTAACAGAAGGTGAGGGAAACAGTCAAGCAGCAGTATAACCAATTCCCCAGTCATGTAGAGAGCAGAAACCACAGCCAGCCACCCAACCACACACACACACACACAGACAAACACACACAGCCACACACATTCAGTAAACAAGCTGCCACTCAGGTAATTCACTGTGTGCCAAAAACCTTCTACCACTCAACCAGTTCCCCAGACAAGCGGCCTTCTTCCCCGCTCTTTTGCTGGATATTGAAATAAACATTTGTTTATATTTGTGTTGAGATGAGATACATTGAACGCCTCAAGCGATGGAGCCACCGTTTTGCTCTTTATTCCCCCTTCGGCTCAGCAGCCATGTCCATGTCCGTGCATTCTAACATCTGCTTTCACATCATCCCAGTGGCACAAATATAGAAGCTGCAGCTTTTACGCCTCTGTTTCTGTTGGCGCTTGTGTCTCTTTTGATCTATGAGGGGAGCATGACCGGGGGCACGGCCAAGAGTCTTGCTGACAGTTTTGAATGCTACACACGTCTGCACTTTCAGAATGAAGACCAATGACTGGTATATACCTTGTCTTTGCTCAACAGATATTATTGATTTTTTGTATTTATTCATCTTTGAACAAGGCACTTAAGATCTAGATGTATCCAGGAAAGCTGCCCAGTGGCTTGAATAAAAAGGCTAAAGCAGCTAAGATTTATCCAGTGGGAAATAGATTAGACGAATAATAATTGTAGATGCATTCGTTTAAATAGGGAAGTAGCTTTGCTGGAGCTTTTTTGTCATCTTAAACTCATGTAGTGTTTTGTACTTTCGCTTGACCAAACTAAATTTGATTTTCCCGTGTTTGTTATAATCAAACTTTTAGAAATATACTATTTCACCCGAGGCAAAAAGTTAATTTATGAAGGACTCGGTCAAAAATTAAATTTGTACAAGTCTGAGAGATGTCTGCATGCTTGGAATATTCTCAGAAGGGAAATAAATCTTATGAATAAGTTATGCACCTGCCAAAACTTGCATACACTGTACATGCATTCCCTAATAGGTTATACATCAGAGAGGCCCGCTGGAAGATGTGGTTGTTATTTGAAGTGGATGAGAGACAGGTAAATGCCTGATAGCTTTACACCAAGAGATGAAAGAGCTCGAGCTCAAAGTCTTAAATGACTCCTCAGTAACAAGCACATTGAAATATACCTCTGAGCAGGGCTGCAGAGTCGGTAGAGTTCCTCTACATAACACCAGTGAGCACAGTAAGATTTCCACTGTTTGTGAAGTTAAACTTTCTTCCTCCTCCTTGATCTATCAATTTTCTGTCACATTTTTCTTTTTTACTTTTAGAGTTAAATTGCTTTCACGTTGGGAATTTTAATCTCAAATGAAATATACAGTAATTTAAGGTTTGCTTCTTGACTCTCTTTTCTGATTTATTTAGAAGTTTTTCAAACGTCTGGGTCACCACTCAGACTTCTTCTTCTTCTCTCTCGCTTTTCATACAAAGTGGTTCAAATGAGTCTCTCGGGAGTGGGAGTATGTTTGGGTGGAGACCTTGAGAGGGTCCTTGGTTTGCCAGGAGAGCCTCAGAGCAGCGTATGTTTATTAAAGAGCCCTGCATTCTCCTGCTTGTGCTTCAGCAATGAAATGATTAGGACCAAAACGACTGTGCACACTAAAGCATGATCATTACTGCCCCGCGCAGTAAAGCATTTTGCAGCTGAGTTTTCAAATGTGCTTTATAAATGACGCTGTAAATTAACATTTTGGGAAATATCGTTTGTTTATTTGCTTTGAGATGTGAGCTAGCAAAAGACTGAAGCAGGGGTAACCACTACTGTGGCTATGTCCAAGTGATGACCCGTTGGGACGTCTAATAAGGGTTTCTGATTTTAATCATCGAGTTGGACATTTGCCTGTCGATGTCTTTGTTTTTTGAAGCCAGAAGTCACCATATTTGGAAGAGAATGGAAGACTTGAAACTGGATTGAGGCCATTAATCTCCTTAGGACATGTTTACTGGAGTTAAAGATCAAATGAGAAGTGGGGTCTTTTTCATCATAGGCTTCAATAGAAACATCTTTATGGAGGCCAGTTGAGTCGCTCTCTGCTTTACATTCAAGAGAATAAAATGCCCTTAGTTTCGCTTTGAGGACCAGAAGTCGACCTCAACACTCTATAGTGGAAGACATGTGTCCACATCCTCCAGGTGTGGAATACTATATAAATAGTCACATCCAGACGGAATCAGCCTTTTCTGGAGTCTTATCTCTACTGGGCATTAGGGAACCTCACTACTTTCCATTTTTACTCTCAAGCTATTTCATGATTTAACAAAATTCGTCAGGAGATCTTCAGAAGTAACGGTGGCAGTCATTTTTTATAATTTAGTACATCGCCAGGCTAAATGTTTATCCCTTTTCAATTTCTTATTTATGTACAGTATTATCCTAAAAGAAACTAGCTGTTGCTTATGTATAATGCAAAAAACATGTTGTGGTATTAAAGTATTATTTTTCTCATCCGTCGCCTTGTAAGAAAGTGAATAAGGGTGTTTTCTATAACAACACAGAAATTGAAAAATGAAATGTTTGACACACAACAATCAAGGACCCATTGAATTTCTAATTTTGATAAATATGACCTGTAAAAAAATTGTCGGAAAATTGCTATTGGTCATTTACCAAAAATTAAATCACTTCTGTTAAAACTCATCTAGCTCAGAACTATGAGTGCAATAGCACAGCAGGTATAAGCAATTAGTCTGTGAATGTGGATCCCTCGTGCATATCTGAGAAGAGTGTGGTACGTGTCAGGGGCACTGTGGATGTTTTCTGCTTAAAGGGAGCACATGGGAGTGAAAAGGGACAGCAGCGGCTGAGAGGACAAAGAGCCCCACTCCTCCCCCCACATCCACCGCCATCAGCCTCTGAAAGGGTCACACCAGCCATGTTCTCTGGGGCCACGGGAACGACAGACTGCATGATGGGAGGAAAAAGAGTATGAGGGGAAATGGAGAGGAACAGTGGGAGGTAGAGTGGATGATGCTGCGCTGTGAGGCTCCCAGGAGTCAGGGGCTAGAGTAGACATTGTTGTGCTCACAACGAGATGAGGTTAACTAAACTAAAAACTAAAATATGACCGATATAAAACAATCCTGGGCTGTGAGCGTGTGTGGTCAGAATTGGATTAAAACCTCTGCGCTGACTCTGAGAGGGTATTTTATGGGATCCGGTATAGAGTCTCCCAGAAGAGTTGATGATGCTTGATCGTGCAGTAGATAAACATTTCATACTAACTCACATTTCTGCCTCAGGAGAAATATGATGATCAAAACTGGGAGGAAGAAAAAACTATTTTCTTCAAGGCGCCCCAGACGTCCCATTCATTTGATGGATTATTCTTGTGACAGCAGGCATAATGCACACAGCCAACTATCCCCTAGACCTTAAACACTTTGTGGATTGGTCTCTTGGTATCTTCTGCACTTGCACATTAAGAAATCCTGAACAAATTAACAAACTTCTGTGCATGTTTGACTTTAAAAAAATGTGCAATGGGGAATAAATTGGAGCTGCTATAATAAAAAAAACAATATTGTCATATTGATCCAAGTGCATTTAAAACATTATTTCATTTACACTGTTTACTCAGTGGAAAAGTGCATGATTCTAAGAATGCTCATAAAAAATCTGTCCTTTCTTGATGGTAAACCGGTGCTCGGCCACCACCACCCAGATCTCTCTCATCAGGGAAATAAAATATATCAATTAATATGCAGCCACTTGACATGTGGAACATTTAATCAATTGAAAATGTTCTACGCCTAATGTGCCACCTGCATTAGTTCCCTCACGGCTTTTTAATTGTACATTAACTCCTGTTTCATACAGTATACTGCATGTATATGTTGATGAGAAATACATTCAAACAAATGTTTAAATGTAAACAGGGATCTTTCACCGTTAATTTAACAGATTCAAGTCGTGCTTGCAGTCATCACCAAGTGCAGCCGTGTCTCTAGAAATATAACAGGCAGAAGTATTTATTTGATCCTATTCTTTATTCATGTTATCGGGCTGGGGTATGTGCTTTGAAATGTACATTCTTTTAAGTGTTGCCATAACACCGCATCTAAAGAGACACTGAACAAAGCTGCTCTGAGATTAAGTGTTTACAGAGATGGCTTCTGTCAAGGTGACTAATTATTTACTGGATTCTATAGAGGACCATCCCATGTGAAAACGTCTTGATCTCAGTGCAGTTGTTAATTATCAGTATATGCTTATTTCAAAACAGTAAAATGATGTGTTTGTTTGAGATGGGGGGGGGGGGGGGGGTCTGTATCACCTGGTGCAAAACCGGCACCGAGCATAACACAGGTCCACGTTGTTATAACACCAATTACATTTGGGCCCACTTCAGCGCCCGTAAGCATGTTGGTCTTTAAAGTGAGGTGTGGTCAGATGCATTGTTGATGCAATGCAAAGACTGTATGTGAAGGACGTGTCTCCCACTATCTGGAAAAAATGGAACAAACTTATCGAATAGCCTTTTCAATATGCTAAGAACAAACTGAAGTGCAGAACAGAACGATTGATTTGTCAAGTACTTTGACCTCTTAGTGTAGTTTATTCTGTTTATCGATCCCTTTAACTTGGGTAGAAACCAGAATCACATGTTTAAGCATGCGACCCTCATCTTCAGATTCTCCGAAATTCCTCTATGGGTTTCTCGTCATTTCTCTCCCCTAGGGAATGATCTCTGACCTGTTAATGGATGAGTATAGAACATGGCTTTTCTTCCTTAAGCACGAACCATGTCCTTATGAATACATCATTTCATTTACATTATATGCTCAGACACATGCAGTCATGTCCTGTTAAACCACGGGATGTGGGACGTTGTCATGGGCGTAAGCAACTTCTATATAATGTGTGCTTGACTCCTTCAAATTCAGGCTTTCACTATTGGCGTGTGAATGTCTCCGGGTTTCTGAGTCCGTACTGACCTGTACGATTTCTGTGTAATAAACTTTAACTATACAAGCAAGTTTTGGGTCCGCAAAGATTTCTTCCTTCAACATCAACTTCACCATCATCGACATCTCGGCTGCTCAGAATATATGATATTAGTTTAGTCCATTTCCAATCCAGGACTATCGAGAGGGTGGGATTTATGGCCTATACTGCAGCCGGCCACCAGTTGGCGCTCCAAGACGCTTTGGCTTCACTTTTGGGGAGTAGTCATGTCCTACGTCTTCATATACAGTTTATGATGCAAAGCTATCTTAAGGCAGCAGAAGGTGATTGTGTGACTGACCAAGCACAAACTGATCTGAAGTCTGTGGTACAGTGTTTTAAGGGCGTTTTACCAAGGCTGTGATACATAGGCGGGTGCACAACACATATACACTCTGTTTCCTACACACACAGGTGTTCTGCTCATGCATTTTTGAATTTGAGCACAAATGAGATTCCTTTGCATAGAAGCCTTCTCTCTTATACTGCAAATCCTCCTGTTTAACATCAATCCTCCTTGGTTCAGGCTCCCCAGACTTTTACAGAGAATTGATGATGGCGCCCGCTTTGATTGGTTTATTACACCCAAAACACACCATGATTAATTAAGATACTAAGCACAACCATTTTGAACCATGTGCCTGGTGCTGCGACCTTTTCTTCTCATACCATAAAATGTGCAAAAAGAAGGTCATTTGGAGTAAAATAATTAAATTGGTGTTGGTCTCTTTGACTGGCCTAATTTTCTCCGCTGTGATGAGATCAGCAGAAATGAAATGTCTTTGAAGTAAATTTTTCCCATTTGCTTCACTTCTGTTCCCATCACTTAGCAGTTCCCACGGCCCTCCACTCAGCTCTTTGTTATGCCAGTGTGGCTTGGAAACTGTTTGTGCTTTGCCTTGGCTGGTGTCAAAACATGTGACACACGATTACATGGCTATGGGAGAGACTAATGTGAGTGCTCGATATTCAAGGTTTCCCCTCTGTCTCACTCTGTCGGCAGCACCGGAGAAGCGAGAGACATTTAGAAGCTGGTGGCTGAACTGGGCAGTGAAATTGTTTGAGGTTTGAATCCGTACCAAAGCTGTCCGATGTGTCTTCTGTGAAGCCTCAGTGAAAACAGGAATTATGTGAAACCACTGGCCTCTCTTAGTGAGAGGCTGTTTACCTTATTCACAGCCCTGTAGTCCCTTGAAGAAAAAGATCACTTAATGTGAAAACTCATTGGAAAAAGCAAACGCTTATAAGCAGCACAAAGAATAATCTATTCTTTACAAAAACAGTTTTAGAATACCCCCTTTTTTCTGGTTTTCATTGAAGATAAAAAAAAATATTACAAATATTACCTACCTCAGAGGAAAGTTTTAAACTGCCTAGGGTTAAACTGAAAACGGCCTTTTCTACTAGTACCTGACCGATTTAACAGTTAGTTGGCTGACGTGTCTGTTTGTAAGAGAAAAGTTGTCATACTGATGCATTTTGAGAAAATTGAGCAATTCATTATATTTAGGGCTATTTATAGTAAAACTTGTGGTTAAACTGTACAATAATGTATTTATCATAAATGTCTTATAGTGACATCTAAGGAATTATTGACACGCATATTGGCTAATATATCGTTATGCAAAATGCTTTTCCCTAATATCAACATTGACAGCTGCCACTAAACATCAATATGGTCGGGTTGTACTTTCAACTGAAGTAAATAAAGCCTTGAAACTGAATGCAAACATTTCCTGAAAGCTGTCTCCACTTTTGCTGACTTACAAACCCTCTGTCTGTATAAGGTGTTGCAACAAACTGTTGCCGCACCCTCTCATGCATCATGAAGACAATACTGTGCTGCAGGAGGTACTGATGTTATTGGCTGTCAGGACAGTGACAAAAATACAAGTGCCAGAGGAAGACAGATTGCTTGCTCAAGGGTTTATTGTACAGCAAGTTGACGAAAGAACGAGACAAGGACTTCAGTTGATGGACGATAAGCAAACTCTCCAGACTTAGACCCATGGAGCTGGTTTGAGATGAACTGGCAGAAGGTGAAAGCAAAAGTGCAAGTGGCTGCGGAACAAGTTAGAGACCATTATTATTTTTCATGGACTTTAATTCATTAGAATATGGGGAATTTCAGTCACTGGAAGATGAGGAATTTAAAAGAAATACTTAAAATCTTTTTTCTTTAAATCACAGATATTTCTTTGGGTCACGATAATGCCTCATTTTGATGTTTTTAACAGTCGAACATGTTTGGGTTGATTGATTTTCAGAGGAGATACACACCATTTACTCTCTCCCTGCATTTCCAATCCTTATAAAACATATTATTTAATTTAAAATCACAAGAAAACATAGTAAAACCATGGAGCAGTTGTTTCTTCGTTAGTTGTTCTTTGTATTGAATCTCAAGTATTTGCTTCTAATCAAACTATCCCTGTGCTTCTATATGTGGGTTGAGTTTCACTGATATATTTTTTCATAGTTCTCATAACCAGCTCAAATTCTTATTTTTGCTCCATGTGATAATGAGACAAACCCAACAGATATTAATTAATTCTTTAAATCAAGACATCAAGGTGATCCACCTTTTCTTGCACCTCCACTTGTTTGAAACTAAATATTGTATCTTATAGAATATATATTCTCTTTTTATTTTTTTACAGTGCTTTGGCTTTTGAGAATTGTAAAACCACAGATGGATCACATAGCATTAACAATATTGTCTGTTCTATTCAAGTGTCTCAGGCAGTACAGTGCCATGGCAGTTTGATTGTGAGCCAGCACCAACAAAACCAGGAGCCTGAAATATGAAGCCGCTAAATGAAATTCCAAATTTTGTTATTCGTGGAATGAGCTTTTCCTTCTCTGACATGTCACTTTGACTGTGTGAACCAACACTGCTCTTAAAGGGCAGCTGTGCCAATTTTACACATCACAGGTCGTTGACAGATGTTAGGAATACGACTGTTTATGTAAAGAGTTGTAAAAACCAGCAATAACAATTATCGACAGAAAGATGGAGGATGAAGAGTAAAAACGAAGTTAGGATAAAAGACCTCTGTGGCCTTCTCTTCAGTTCTACTTGAGGGTCGCGCCTCCAGGCTACATTCACAATTTAAACTGCGATTGAACTGTCAGTTGCATTGTGGGTAGATTTTTGTTGACCTTGTATATACTAGTGTGGTTTATATTCTGTGTGTTCCATGAGCAGCTGTAACTCTCATTGTGTGCAACAATGAGATAATAAGCTTGCTATCATTTACTGGAATCCCTCAGCGACAGTGTTTCTGCAGCCACTGTAATGTCGTGGATACACAATCGCACGACACTGCTTAGTGCTTTTAATTTGAAACAACATGCACAGGAGGTGGAATCATGCGGCGACACTTGGCCAAGGTTGGCGAGTCTATTCAGCAGCAGCTCAAGGCGAGAGGGGAAGAGAGAGTGCATACAGAGAAAAAGAAAAAGAAAGTGAGAGAAGCAAAGATTTAAACATCACTTTAGATATATTTTTATTACCTATTGATGTTCACTCAGTGCGCCGCAGCTTGGCTACCCAGACTGTCCATCGGGAACCAACAACAAACATCTCTCTGAAGGTGTGTCGGAGAGCGAGGGCCTGCCACTGCGATCACTTCCTCTAAACTTCTGCACTCCACACAGTCAGTAACTCAAACTGGGCTTTTTCACAAAGATGTGAGGAAGAGAGCAAGTTGTGGGAGCACAACTGAAAACACACACACACACACACACACACAAACACACTATGTTTACAACCTCAAGTTATTCCTCCCCCCCCCCGCCGCCGCCGCCCCTGCATCCCCTCTCAACCCCGGAACCTCATCCCTATGGTCATTTGTATTCATCCACTTTCATTTACTGTCACCCTGCGTCAGTTGCAGGCTGCTCTGAGCTCCTTCCTAGCTTGGCAAGCTGCTGCGCTCGTTTTCTCTCTCTCCCTCCCTCCCTCTCTCGTTCTTCCCTCTCTCGTCCTTTCCTCTCTTCTGCCTCCCATTTGCCCATTTCCTCTCATCACGGCAGGGCTGTGTGCATGCCAGAGTGCTGCTCAATAAATAACAACTATTGCCCCGCTCTGAAATAAATGCAACTGAACATAAGACGTATACAGGGAGGCCTCCTGCTAACGCCATGCACGCTCACATGCACACGTTTAATCAACGGTTCCAGCAGAGTATTCTAATGGATCCCGGCCAAGGTCTATATTACTTCTTCCCATGGCAGCGGACCCAGTAATATCTGAAGACTCCCTGTAGTTTTACCTTTACTAGGTCATTACTCAGCTTGACACACCCTGTAAATTAATTGTAACCATTGATACTCTTCAATATTAGTTTTTTTGCTCAATTATTTTCTCTTTGTCCTCATTGGTGTAAGTGTTTTACATCAAATATTTAAAATGTTGTTGCTGGCATCTTGATTTAATAATGACCAATGGGGGAACACAACCAATGGCTTATTTGTCGCCTACAGGCAGAAGGAACCACATCACCACTCTGATGTTTAGATCTACACATCAGTGGGTGCCCATTATTTACAGAATAACCCAGTTCCACCACAGCTATAACTCATACTCTTGTATGTGTGTGTGTTTATGTGAAGCAAAAGTTTCCCCTTTGACCCTCGGTCAGAGGGAGGGAATTGGACCACAGTCCCTGTCAGGGTCACTGTGGCAGCTGTGCTGGCCAACTAACTGTCCATATTATAACCTCTTTTTCCCTGAGAGACCAGCAGCACAGGAGATCAGGACGATGTACTTGAATTGTAGAGAAGAGGAGACGGGCAGATGGGCATATGAAAATTTGCAGTGAGCAGGAAAAGTAGGTTAAAGAATGTGTTTTTCTCAGGTAGGGAGAGAATCAGAAAGGAACATGAGGACAGATGTACGTGCGGCTGAGCTTTTCAGCATTAAAACAAAACCAGGTCCCTCAAGTACAGGAATAGAAGCAAGAATAGATCAGTTCATTATAGAGAGGCATGCTGTATCCTCAAACTCAGCACTGTTCCAGTGCATTTCAAAGGGCTCTGCTTTGATTTTATTCCTGCATGCTGCTTTTGCTGTGCTCCCTTCAATGTTCAGCTTTCTCTCGCCAAGCAGCGCTGGTTTGTTTTTCTGTGTATTTTTGAACAGCGGTGCAGAACAATTACCCACATGAGGACCACTGCCCCATCTTATGTCATTTTCTTGCACCACACTGTCCTTCATAAAACCTGAGAGAGGCGCTGATAACTCACTCGTCGGTTTAGTCTCCCACTGTTGGACGGGTTCAATTTTGCATTTACAAGGCCACTGCTCTTACCACGGGTTGTGAGTCATCCGAAGCAAGCGTTTCTTAAATGTTAAAACTATAAAGAAGAAAATAACACAGCGAGACAGTTTCTCAGGCGTACTGCATGGTCAGAAATGATAGTCGAGTCCTGCTGCAGTGGCCACATGTTTGGTTCTGACCTGCTTGTCTTCTCTTCTCTCTCTTCCCTCATTTCATGCTTATTTTTTATTTTTTTTTTAATATTTTTGCGGCCTATTTCCTTCATTTAGAGGACAATGCAAGAGGTTCTGGAAGAAGCTTGCAACCAAACCTGCAACCGCTGCTGGAGGACTCCCTCCGTCCTATAAATAACGTTAACTGCCCCAAGATACCTTTAAAAGAAGATAGTTGATACAGTATTAATGTAATTCTTTGACAACTGGAGATGAGCCCTGAACAATGTGAATATCCTATCAAAGACGAACGGCACAGACAGCCACATCTCTGTTGACCCCACTGGGCTGGTGACACACTCACTTGCCTCTGCATTGTTTACATCAACAAGCCATGAAGTCAGAGACTGGATCTTTCAATCAGCTTTTGTTTACCACCAAATATTTCTGAGCAAATACTGCCATCTATTGGTCAAATATGTAAACTCTGTACTTGACTCTCCATTACAAACGGCTTTCATTGTGTTTATTGTTCGATTCCAAGAAAGAGCATGTGAGCATTGCTACCACATATTTAAATACATTTCTTAAAATTCATAAAGATAAAGATCATTTGCAAACTGAATATTAATATCAATTAAGCCTTTTTAATTCAGTGGTAGAGGAGATGATTAGTTTTTTTTACGGTTGAATATATTACGCCAACCCTTTAGTTACATTTAAGTTAGGTTGGCTAAAATGTGTAGTAAAAAAAGACTGCTTACTGCTGTCATGCGGAAGTGTCAATCTTTTGTGTTGAAAGTTACACTTCAATCCATCAATCTATTAATGAGAAACTGTTGTGCATGGTTGCATTTGAGTGGCTGCAATCAAAGACTGAGAAGCTGAATTGTTTGTGCAAGAAAAAATATTTCTGAGCAATAAGAGGGAGCTGTGTTTTTTTTTTTTAAATATAGAACACTTGAACAGCAAGGCAATTTAAAGGTCGTACCTTGAGATGTGAAAGGCATCATGACAAATTGTAAAAGCTACATAAGAAAATACATTAAGTAAGAAAGAAATGAAAGACTTAAAATGGTGATGTAAAGAAATAAACAAATAGAATAACCCAAAAATAAGAAACAATAAGAAATGAGTAATTTGATTTGATAATAGGCCGTGGTAGACAGGAAAGTCTTCAGCACATCTGCAGGCTCTGGAAGTTTATTCCAATTAGATAACCACTTTTTTTTCCTCTAATTTCTAATTTGTTTAAATATTTACATTGATACTTCCTGTCAATACAATTTTTTTGATAAGCAATGCTATGACACAATCGATTTTACAATGCAAAGGCATCTTACCTAGAAATGCTTCCACCTTGAGACAGTGCACATCTTTAAATCATAATCTCTACCTGCCACCTAAAAGCACAGTGGCAGCAGATGTCCACATGAGGGAGGCAGAGCTGCATCAAGTCTTGTTGGTAACATTTTCGCCTGATCCACTTAGCGCTGTAGAGGAATTCTCATTGACTCTGATGATGGAAGTCCTCCTGTTTACTGCCAGCCACCCCTCTCCTCCTCCTAAACGCTGTTTCATCAGTGTCTCCTCAACATGCGATTCATTTAGAGTATGCAGGTGGTACCTATAGCAACAGACCACTTCATAGATTCAAATATCCTCAGACATGACATTATATGAAGTCGAGAGTCGAGTGTCACGCAGAAAAACCTTTTGCCAATAACACTCTAGACTCCAGACTGTGCAGTCAGAGGTGACGGCATGTTGTTTGCTGCTAAAAGAAAGGCATCCAGTCTGTCAAGATTGAATCATATTTCGCAAGGAGCCAGTGGGCAATGAGCTCAGATCTACATATTGCACGATCAGTGCACTATGTAAACTATCTATACTAATGGAAAATCTATTAAGCAGACAGTTAGTGTCTCTAATTTCTCCAAGAGTTGGATTCAAATAGGAGAATAGAAGTTCAATGCGTATGGTTAGTATAGCATTATTGGTATAGAATTAATATGGATGTGAGGGCAAATACTAATCTTAACCTTGCTGCAGTGGTTGGTGAAGTTTATCCTGTCTATTAATTTATTGTGTGCCTATCGAGTATGAATCATACATCGCTCGTCGTCATCCTTTCGGCAAGCACACAATGTACGAGGCTTGAGACTATATCATCAACTCCTACACAACATGAATTCAAAGTTTTTCCTGACACACTCAGAGAGATGCTCATCTTTTTTAGCCCTTGATGTGGGTTTCTGTCGGATTGGACTCTATTATATTGGATGAAGTATTTTTTTGGAGGGCTATTGGATTAGATGTCACTGATTGGTGTTCCTACTTGCGTCCCCACCCAGGGAAGTTGTGTGGCTCAAATAGACTGTAAAGTATCCGTATCAGGTGCTAATTCAAGGATTACATCTTAGTGGTTTTCTCAGTGCATGTGAGTGTTCGTGTGGCGCTGGCCTGTGTGAGTGTCTGTTGCGTCCTGCAGATTAGCTTCCCCTTTCTTGCTTTTGTTCCTCCAGCCCTCTTGACGGATCCCTGCGTCCCTCTCCCTCCATGTTGCCCCTGGTTACCAAGGGGAATGAGACGTAGACGTCATGAGCAGCAACAGCGAGGGCTCGAGAAAAATTGTTTTACAAAGAAAAGAACATGAAGAGATGCAGAGAAACACAGGTAGCAGGAGACAGGAAGGCAAAGATGGAAGTGTATGAGAGGACACATAGTATGTATGTGTGTTTATATGTCAAACCTTTTAGGAAAGGGCGGCGTTATTCTCCTCCGTCTATTGTAAGGTGGTGATGAATTGCAAGCTGTCAAATGAAGGCCAGCCACCCTCCATTGCTATCATGGCTGAAAGTGTCTGACTGACTGATTGTGAAGATGACAAGGCAAATGAAACAAACAGCCACATCTTCAGCAACTCCTATTCATTCAGCAAGGTTCAACACCCCCAATCAATGGAAACCTCATCCTCACTTCACCTTCATTTCTTTTTCTCGGATTCATATGTCTGGCTCATCCTAAACTTCATTTTCCATAAGGCCAACAATGTTGCCAAATAGGTTTGACAGGAGGAAGTGTTTATTTCAGATTGGATTGGAATTGTGGCAGTAGCTGGAGGGGGGGTTGACAAGGAGTGGCTGAGTGAATGAGCTTTGCAAAATGATGCAAAACTCCATGTTCATACAAGATGTTTGAAGTTATAATGTGTGTATAATCGTTTTTTTCCCCCCCAAAACAAACAGAGGCAGCAGCCTCCTCCTGAACGGGATTACTAGCCCATTAGTTTTAATTGCAGATGGCGTTTTCTCAAATTTACTTTGGCAGCCATTAAACTAACTGGATGTTCTGTCCAAGTAAAGTCTGTAGCAGTGTTTTCTTCAGAGGCTGCATTTGAAGAACGATTGTGGCTCGACTGTCCAGCTTTGAAGGCTCCTTTTAATGTGGCCGAGAAATCAATCCTTCAATTCCCAAGCAATAAAGGATGCACTGGGTAGATCCTTCTCTGGCAAAACTATCCCAGGATTTATTGTGACAAATTGCCTAATTGGAATAGGTAATCATAATGTTTACAAGGGTCATTAAACCTCATCGTCTCTTGTCGTCTCTGGTCTAATCTGTAACTTAAGAAAATTGGAAAGTTTCCATTTTGTGGCATTCCTCTAAATAATAAATCCTCAGTATGTCGATAATCCAGTTGCCATCATGCTCCCTTCAGGCTGAATTTGCGGTTTCAAATGAGTCAAAATGTAATTTCCAGGAGACAGTTGTGCGAGGAGCCTTTACAGGTCGCTGCTGCTCGCTGGTGTGTGACTTATATGGTTTTCAGGACATTCTAAGTAGTTGCTAGGAAGGTTACTAGGTGACTGGTGAGGTCCAGAGCTAGTTGCTGTGTGATTGTGCTGAAATACCAAAAGTGGTTTCTATTGGTGAGTGACAGGCAGGTTGTTACTGTGTGGCTGCTTGAATGCGAAAAATCTTACCGGCTTTCCTGAACATTGTAAAATTTGTGTCAAGTTTGATGTCTATTGTGGCAAATAGACATCAAAGGTTTAGAGATTTTTATTTTGCCATAATTTCCACCAATCAGACTGCAAAGTCCCAACACACATTGGATGGATTGTGTTCCCCAGATGAATAAATCCCTAATGATTTTGCAGATTGCCTCTGTTCTTTCATCTCAGAATCAGAATCAGAATTTTTTTTATTGCCATGTATATTTGCACATACAGGAAATTGCCTTGGTGTGGTTGGTGCACTTTACAAACAACAAATTAACAACAATATCGAACAATATAAGAAAACAACGCAATTCCACAACATGAGATAAGGAGACATGATATTTGAAACTCAGATTCATGGTTCCTTAACAATGTAGCCTGATCATTTAAGAGATCCGCTGACTTTTCATTCAGTGTCACCCTCCAATTTGATGTTTTCTGTTCATGAGGGAAATTTCTACAAAACTGATGACATTTCCACCAGAGTCTTTGTTAAGACATTTTAGCATGCTAACATGCTAAACTAAAAGAGCGACCAGTTTTATACCAACAAATCAACACCAGCTTCAATACGAACATTAGGTCACATCACCGCTGTGCCACCGTTGTACTGAATGGGGCTGTAAGTGCACATCAAGTTAAATGTGCATTTCAACCTTAACTTTTCACAGAATAGCTGTGTCTCAACATGGGGACAGCTTCCTTAGTTGGTTGTTTACTTAGACCGATAGCTTCACAGCAGCGTGACAAGACTTTTCCAATTCGTAGGCTCTTCCAAATGTGTCCCTCCACCCCGAGCATATTTTTTTAAATATAAGTACTTAATAGATCAGCTAATGGTACAAATATTAAAATATATTTAGCTGTTAGCTAAAACCTTAATTACCACATACTAGCTTGCGTCGGCAATGATTGAGAAACCAAACTAACCAACCATTAATATTTGTATTCGTGTTTGCGTTTTCCAGTGGATGATTCAGCCATAAGCATGTTAGTATGTCATAAGGTGACATGCTAACATGACACCTGTGTTGCTGTAGGTGGCTGCTAGGTCAATTGCTTAAGGATTGGTGTGATTGTTTTGCAGGGCACGTTTAGCAGCTGTGTATATATTTATGCAGTAAACTGACATCTAAAGGTAAGTGGGTGATATAAGAACGACTAAAAGCTTGTTATGTTCTGCATTCAAAATAAGCTGCTGGTTGCTATGCTGAAGAGGGAAAAAGGCTAGAGGGTTAGCATATAAGATTCAGCAGCCAACGTGCCCGCCCTCATTTGAAAAGCTAATACAGAGGGAGTGGCCGACACTGGAAGCAACAGCGAGGCTCCTAGTTTTTAATCATATGCTGGGATGCTGGTAAAAAGCAGATGTAAATGTGTGCATTTGAACACTCATCGGTGGACACGTGACATCATTTGACGTTTCTAGGGACGTCTTCTCAGGCTGAGTCTGGATTCATGGTCACTCAATAACTAATGGGGGCTTTTAGTGCGGTCTGCTGCATTTAGAAAGGCTCCCTCACAGCCGCATGTGCCTCAACTTTCAGGCGCATGCATGCATACAACATTTGTCACAGTGTTACTCGAGCTTACCATATCTCTCCTCGTACCCCCTTGTTTTTCTCCTCTCTATTGTATACACAAGCAAACACACACACACACACAAACGCACGCACGCACACACACACGCACGCATACACACACGCACACACTCCTCAAACACTCGCTCACGCTCCGCTCAGCTCCAAAGGATCAGTAGCTTATAAACTGGCTGCAGTCAGCAGTCAGTCTCTCTGCAGAGGGAGGCAGGATAAATTGCTTCGCCTGGATGGAACAGAGCTCCACCAAGCCTATCTGGACTGAACCATACTGGGCTGGGGCTTTTTTTACAGGAGAACCACCTCTCGTTCCTTTTTTGTTTTTTTCACCGGACTGGGCTCCAATGGACTGAATTAGTTGAGCTAAACTCATGTATGGCTTGATCTCCCTGGCTCTGTGTTTAAGTTTGCCTCCAGGCCCCGGGGAGAAAGGGCTGGAATAGAAGGAATTCCCTTTTTTTTTTGTTGCATTACGCCCTCCCTCCTTCCTTCTTCCATCCTCCCCTTATCTTCTCTCATGCAGTTTCACAGCAGACATCCAGTGTTGCAGAGCAGACAAAGGCAGCAGCTCTCAGTGCTTCTGTTCATCTGCTGCCTCCTTAAAAGACGCTGACGGAGAAAGAGACCAAGGATTTTTTTTCTCTTTGTACATCCCCTGCTTTTGCATAGAAGGAGCTGCTGGTGTGAGGATTTATTTTTTTAGTTTATCACCCCGAGGATTTTTTACATTTTTCATTTTTTTTCAAATTACAAAATCTTGATGAAATCCTGGGACTATCACAGAAAGGAAGCAGACTTGTAGTGTGCGTATTGCTTCATTTCTGATATTACTTGGCTGCCTTCACCGCTCCCTCATTCAGCTGGTGGTGGTGGTGGTGGTGGTGGTGAAGCCGGGGCAGGCATGGCCCAGCAGGCAGGCATGGGGGTGACCCACCAGGACACCCTGGCAGTGCCCCCCATGCCCAAACACTCCGGCCTGAACGAAGACCTGGTGAAGATCCTGCGGGAGAACCTGCTGCAGCCGGAGAGACAACGGGGACAGCGGCGGTCGCCCTCCTCCATCTCCCCCCGCCTTTCTCCACGCAACTCTCCACGTCTGCTTCGCCGCATGCTGCTCAACAACAACATCCACAAACAGAGGCGCTTCACTGTCGCACACACATGGTGAGATCAGATGCGTGAGATAGCGACGGTACTTGAAGATTGATTGCTGCTGAATAGGGGGAGCTGAATAGACAAGCGCACATGTGTTTGTCTTGTGTCAGACAACATGTGGTTTAAACCACACCCGTGGCAAACTTTGAAGGTCAGCACTGTGTTTGCTGAACGCTGTGTGCAAGGGAGGTGGCGGCGCGATAAGCCATTCGCGTAATTAAACTTTGTTTGCCGTTTATCTTGAACGCTCTCTTCGCTCGGTGGCAGGAGAGTGCGTGAGCAAATCTCCCTCGTAGGTTATGCATGTCACATCTCCTAGGAAACCCTCATCTCACCTTGGATAATGAGTTTCTCGCTCGCTCTTCCTCCCTGTCCAGCTTAATCTCTGTTAATGTCTCTCCCCTCTGTTTTTCCCATTCTTACTCCTCTCCTTCCCCTGTGTTCCTCTGCCATCCCCCCTTTCGTTCTGCCTCTGCTTTTACCTCTGTGCGATATTCAATAGTGCAGTAGCTGCCTGTCTTGTTAGGTAGATGGAGTAGAATCCAGCCATCACTGTAGTCCTCCCTGTTGGCTGTGGTTTTCTCTCCACACCTGCCTGCCTGCAGTTTCTGACTATTAATTAGTCTTATATTCCGCTGCGCTCTCCCACGCCTCACGCCCTGCCTCCGTCTCATATCCATTCCCTGTTCTCTCACCCTCCTCCCCTCTCTCATTTCTCCTCCCCTTTAACCATATCCCCCCCCCCCCAGCTCCCAGCATTTTCATCTCCTCCATTTTTTTTTATAACTCATCTCCTTTTCTAGTCCCTCTCCATTTCCCCCCCCTGCCCCTCTTTCTCTTTTTGTCTCCTATACAGCTCCTCTCTTTCATTATACACCTTCCTCCTGGCATCTGGATAATTTTTTCATGATACAATTCAAAAATTCACATGCTCTAACGCACACACACACACACACACACACAGACACACACACACACACACACACACACACACACACACACACACACACACACTCACTTTTGCTGTTCTCTCATTATTTCTCAAATTGAATGCCCCATTTTCATTTTTTTGTTTCTTTCTCCACTGTCTTGCATTCATTGCCTCAGCTCCTGTCCCTTTGCCTTTTATGAATGATTGAACTAATGGTGCAGGGGGATGTACAGGGTCTCATGGCAACTATAGCTTTCTGCAATTTTAAAGGCACATTGCCTTCTGTGTACATGTTTTATTCAAATTGTATGAATTAATTATCTGTGTGCAAAATTAGAGGGTGCCTGTGTGTGTGTGTGTGTGTGTGCAAAAGTGGCGTTTTTTGCATGGTTGTTAATTCAGATTATATCATTTTACACACCTCCACCACCGTCATTCCCTCTCGTGCTGCTGTTAGCAGAAAGCTATTTCTCACGGTTCTATATTAAGAAGCAGAACACTTGCATTCTGAGGATGGATTCTCCCTCGTATGCTGTGACGCTCAGCCTTGCCATCAGAGAGACAGTAGGACAAGTGAGCCTGGTTTTCGAGTAAGCCACATTTGTTGAATATGTGAAAGCAGCAGGGTTGAAAAGAGCAAGTAGTAAGGATGACATGACAACACATTCATTATATAAACTGCAGATGAGAAAAAAAGCCTTGATGTGGTATCATGTCTTTGTAGGTATAAATTGGAATATCTGGCCATTCTTTCTATGGTTGGGAGTAAATTAAGACTAGAGTCTTCAACCACTGATTTGTATCATCATTTAATTAGGCCACACATGCTCTCTCGTGGGGATCTACTGTTAATGTGATTTTCAGCATGATGTAATATCAGGTTGTCTCGAGAATTTCTTCCTAGTATGTCAGAACTTCTTTCCTATTCTCAAATATATTCGTGCACACCCTTGCTTTATATAGTTTCCCTAATACTCTTTGTGGAGAACATTCATTCTATTTATTGTTATTTAAAAAAGAAAAATCCCAAGAATGGCCCAAAAACCGACAATTAATTAATTCTGCTAGCAAATATTGTCTGTGCTGCCAAATCCTGATAGAGATTATGTCCCCGGGCCCTAGAACGCAGCTTTCATCCAACAGATATTAAAAGACACATTAAATAGCCCGATTGAAATTGCATCCCGAAGCTTATTAATTGACATTCTGACACAAAGCTACGCTGCAGAGATGAAAACGCAGTCGCAGTGTTTTTCTGAATAATCCGCACCAGCTGTTTTGGCTTTGTAAAAATACTATTTTTATTAGTTTGGGCAATGGTGGTGTTTGTGTTGCAGAGGTTGCGGCTCCACAAACAAAACCTCTTCAGCCTCTGCTCCACCTGTCAAAACCCACACTAACATCTGGTGTTTGCCTGCAAATGGGAAAGCATGCAATTGGTTTTTCACTCCCGGGTCAATGACTGCACACGCTTTCGGTTTACAAATTCGATTGGCAGTGATGAAAACATGACACCTGGGTGAACGCGCTCATTTCTTCTTCGTTCTTTATTTTGTCATTCTCAAGGCTGACATTGGACTTTGTGCTGCGCGATGTAATGACGCCGATTGAACTTCTGGCCATTGGCCCGTGCACAGCTACAAACGTTTGTGTACTTCTTTTTTACATCTTAGTAACAATCTGCCACTTTGGAAGCTTGTCAGTGACTTCAAACAAGACTGGCCACAGGAAAGAAAACAGAAACGCAAACTCTTCCACCGGCAATGGGAGAGGAGTCAATCTTTTACCCACATTTAAAAAACCTGCGTATGTAGCCGCTATATTTGGCTTCCAAGCCAGCGTCAGACTTTAAATGTCCATTCAAAATGTCAGTGTTAAGTCATCGAATCTCATTCCCAACACTCTCACTCTTTCTGGTGCTTGGCTACAAAATTTCAGTGCAACACTTTTCTGTTTCCGCTCACACATTCCTCCCTGTCAATGTTCGATGCTGTTTGGCCTTCACATGCGAATGCCGACCAAAACATAGATAAAGAAGAAATATCTTTGCCTCCATGTTTCTGTGTGAATCTGGATGTAAGATCTGTATTCTCTCTTAGACACTGCAGGAGAGAAAGGCCAGAGAAAGGCAGCAATAAGAAAGAACAATGACCACTTAATCACTGTCTGACCCGTTGGTCATGTACCAGTGTTGTGTCTTGACATTTGGAGGAAAAAAAAAAGACAACAAGTGGCAGACAGAATCCCAGACAGAGATACAGGGCGAGTGGACGGTTCGGAGAAAAATGTTTGTGTTCACGTGCACGTGTGTGAAAGTGGGAGACAATTTGTTTGTAGCTGAGAGAAAGGGAGAGCGAGAGGGTGAGAGAGAGACCATCAAATGCCCGTAAGCAGTCGGTAGCTTGACAACTGCAGTGTAATTTACTCCAATCACCTCCTCATTGTTTTACAGCTGCAGGGAATCACAGGGCCGCCGCGCTGTAAATCCGGTGACATACACAGCCCTCAGTGGCTCCACTCCACACTTCATTAACAAGACAATCCTTCTCTGTGGACCGACTGGCCTGCTGTACTGCCTCGCCGCTCTTACGGGAGCAATGGCGTGAAAATCGTACACAAATTATTTTACAATCACTTTGAGGACACTTTGGAGAATGCATCCCAATTGCCGATTGGCTTTTTTTGGGGCTCTGAATGAATTTGATTGGCAGGGTTTGTTTGCAAAAACATTAAGAAGGTAATTAGTTGTTGGGGGGGATTTAATAGAATGGAATGATTTTCTTAGTTCAGCGCTTCTGCTCATACGGAAAACGATTTACCTCCATATAGTCCCCATTGTTCACAAAATGGAAATCTGGATTAATCGAATTTTAGAAGCCATCAACATTTGAGCGGGGCTTCATTTGGCGGAGGGGTTTGTAAGTAGCGTGTGGCGGTTCTTACTCAGTTGTTGCCAGGATTAGTCCAACCTAAGCTGCAGCACTACCAACACTCCAACAGCAGCAGAAGCATTAGTGTGGCTTTCTGTACGGGAATTAAAGGGGCTGCCTGCAGAACTGGGTGTGTTGACAACAGATTTAAAACTCAGTAAAAGATTGTGCCTCATGCAATATGAAGGGATAGAATGAGGGTTTGAGGTGGTTTGAACCACAAATACAGCCCATTAGCACAGGCAGATTAGGAAACATGCAGATTTGATGGTATTTGATATTTAAAGTTTTGGTTTCAGAGGAGTTAGTAATAATGTATTCATATTGGGTTCTTTTCTGAAATATCTTTCATATATGAGGAACAAACTGTTGCAGATTGTTTTTGTCAGATGTGTTCACAACAGCAGGACCATGTCCGGAAAGTCTCTTCTTCAGCTTCTTCTACGGGTATGGTGTCTTTTAATGTCATCCTGAGATATTTGTATTCCTGTTTGATGTTTTTGAGTCTGTAACATTTTAGAACAAAATACGTAAACACATTTTCTTGACATTTACCAGGGGACTAGCAGGAAGTGCGTGTCTGATAGCAGCTAAGATGTATGTGTCTCTTTATTTATAGTTATATATACTTTCCCTTTATAGGTTTTAGCAATCCCAGCTCTTATATTTTCAATATTCCATTATCCTAACATGCTTACATATTCAGGGCTGGACCACAGAAATCATACTCAAGAACCCACACAACTTTGCCCATATGTGTGGTCTGGAGAAACGTTTATATTGTGTTTTCTACGTGTCTCACACAGGGGCGTGGTGAAATGGCTCAATTCTTCCCCCTCTACTGCCCTAATTGTGAATCAGTCTTGTG
Source organism: Platichthys flesus (assembly GCF_949316205.1). Lineage (NCBI taxonomy): Eukaryota > Metazoa > Chordata > Actinopteri > Pleuronectiformes > Pleuronectidae > Platichthys > Platichthys flesus. Next base: position 9,611,486 of record NC_084947.1, read on the forward strand.
ATAGAGACCAGCAGGAGTTAAGTTTATGTCACGAGTCTTCTCAGCTTCATTGGGGCGGCCATGTCGCACATGGAAAAGTATTTGCTCTCTGCTCCACAAAGACACACCAGATATAAAGCTAGGACTTAATGGCAGACTCTTACCTTCAAGTGACAGACAGAGTGTCACTCGAAATGAGTTTTTATTTTTTTGGTTATTCTCTCCACCAGAATAACTCTGTTGATATCCTGTTTTCAAATTTCCTCCACACTGACCCTGAGGTATTTTTAATGCTGTTGCACAACAGCATCTGATGCTGCATTGCAACAGTGCAAGTGTCTCTTTATGTAACAGGAGAGGGAGATTTCAGCAGGGGGAGAACAGGTGGCTGCGACTGCTGGTGCTGATGCTTCTCCTCTGGCTGAGTGAACCAACTGGGGAACTTTTGGTGGGGACGGCTGCAGGGCTGTGGACCATTGAGTGATGGACTGACGTAGAGCAGGATGAGTGATTGATGATTGATGGACGGATGGATGAAGGAAGGAAGGGTGCATTGGAGTTAGGGAGACAGGGCGGAAGAGAGCGGGAGAGTGGGAGTAGAGGACCTTAAGCCAAACACAGTGGTGCTTATCTAGGCCGAGCCAGACTCCCTCTTCTTCCCACTTGTTTTTATCATTTCTTACTGTACGTCTCCCCTGCTTCCTCTCTCTGTGCCCTTTATTTATTTAAAGCAGCTGCTGGACTTCTTCCAAGGTTCCAAGGCACGTCTTTTAACAAAATGCCCTTCAGCAAAGCCCTGAAATCCCAACTGCCCCGGTGGCTCAAATACAAGGTGCTTTTCCTGTTAATGTTTCTGTTGATACAAATTAATTATGAGGTGATATGTCCACCAATGTGTTAACAAGTGAGTGGTGGAGTCCACAGAGTTTTCAGCCACTGCTAAGTACGTATTCCAGGGGAAATATGCTGTAACTACCTCTCGCTGTGTCTTTACACAACATTTATATTAACTGCCATTTTGCCTTCAGTGTTATTTTTGTATTCCCAGCGTCCCAGGCCACGGTCCATATCCAAATATTTCTTTTGTGTACAGAGCATAGCTTTCTTTGAATAATTACCTTTTGATCCGTTTGAGGTGGCCTTGGTCTGCGGCTGTCATCCCGCTGTGCAGCACTGAGGATTCTCCAGGTTTTATCAGCCCAGACACGGCTCTCCACCCAGGAGAATAGAGGGCCTGTGATTTGAATACATAAGAGCGTTCGAGCAGCGCCGCCACCGTGCTAACTGTGCAGGCTACAGACACATCAGCACAGCACAGACATTTTCATTTGAAAAAAACGCTTTAGAATAATCAGTCAAATCTACATGATTTTGCATTCACACACACATTATGTGCACTCACACTCACACACACTCATTCCGCATGGTTCCCTCACTATTAGAGATTAGACAGGACACTGGTTATATGACTCAGTTTTGACTTTGTATTCTGAGGTAACGACGAGTCAATGTTGGCTGAGAGGAATAAGAAATCTAAGATTATATAACAGTGTGACTGAGAGAGACTTTGAAAGAGAGGATAATGAGTGAGGTAGAGGGGGATTAAGGGAGCTTTTTTGATAAGTTTTTAGATTCCACATCCAACAGACTATAACATTTCACTGGGATGCACTCCAGAGGATTACAGCTTTAATCCAATCATCACATTTAATGTGCTGGTATAGAACAAAACTGGATTCATTTGGAAATTATAAATACATCAGTGCCGCATGGTTTTACAAAAACTCCTGATGCTCTACACTGAGATGTACAGTGTATTTGAGTTAGTGGGCAACTACTGACCTCGAATGACAGATTAGCCAAATGTTGTCTGACAAGGGCCTCTGCACAGAGACTGATGCTCCACATAGAAGATCACACCTCAAAGAAAACATTTTACAGCCAAAGAGCTTTAGCAGATACTCTTCAAAACTCGGTTATATCAAAATCTGTTTTACTGGGGCTAAAAGAAAATCATACAAAAATAAAAGCATACATTTTATAGCTATAAAAACACAAATGGTGTCCATATAAAAACATTTGTGTGATTGTCTGTAAAACTTTAATTTGATGCTGCATCAACTCACATTCAGTCTAAAGTATCACAGGTTCTTCTGTGCCACTTTTAAATAATGTGTTTGGATACATTTAGACCCCGGTCTTAAAGCCTTATGGTGCGTACATTTTATCAAGGGTCTGAAGTCTTGGGACCTTTCAAACTGACTTTGCACAATATCACTACTCAAACATCATTCCATTCACTCAACTAATCCTATTGGGGGTCAAACAGGTTGGGCTTCCTCAGATGAAGACGAAATGTTAATTTTGGTAAATATCGAGGGTATAATGTCTTATGATCTGGCTCCACATTTATAGCTTTATATGTGTTTAACTGAGAGGATTATTATTGAAAACTGATTTGAATTTCACACTATTTGAATACAGAATACTTAATGTGCTGTCAGATGGTCACAAACACAAACCCACCACTTGGAACCACTTAGGAAGTGGACGTTTCCAAAAATGCATGTGTGCATGTGAGTCTGAGCATGCTCCTGTGAATCTCTGTGGCCTCTCTGCTCAGTCTCCTTCCTCTAACTCTCCAGTTTTTTCACACCGTGATCATCAAAGCGGGTGCGGTGCCAGAACCACTCAGGCTCACTTCCATTTCTTGTCAAATTTGATAACCCTTTTGAAAACCGGTGGGGACACGAACACTGCCTCCAGTTCGGCTGGCAGGTATTCTTTTCTTGTACCCACACTAGTAAAAGCTGTGATACTACTAAGCACATTGCTGTGTGTGACAGCTCAGCTCAGCAGGTTTTTTCGCAAAAGTGAGCTTCAACAAAGTGTTTGTTGTACATTGATAATCATTTGCATCTAACCGGTCCAGACACATGAAGGTGTGTTAGCAGCAGTTACTGCAGCAGCAGATTTAATTAACGGATGAACAGAATGAATCTGAGTTGAAGAGGCAGCAGCTGCAGGGCCTCATCAAAAGCCTTTTGATATGCTGATTCTTTTTGATTGAACGAAAATGATTGAAAGATTCCGCTTCGACGTGTCAGCCGTTCCTCTACCTCTGTTTTTGTTTAGTTAGTTTATTTCCCATCTATAAGTGCTGCAGAACAGAACAAATACTACTAACTTCATATAACCCCTATGCCATTAAGGGTGCTTTTACACCTAACTTGTTTGGCCCGGACATTTGGAATTTTCAGTTTGAGTCTGAATCAAAATAAATATGAAGTTTCCTCTGACCACGGTGCGGAACCAACAGAGAAACATATAGTTCCACCAAAAGAGATGGTCTCGGTCTGGATCAAACTGAAGTCAGGGTTGCAACCAAAACTAACCGGATCAAATATCTACAATATAGCAAAGACATGACAGAAGGAAATATAAGATAATTTTCCTGCTAATTTCAGTTGTTTACCATCGTTTAATTCATTTGGCGAGGAAAAGTGTGATCTCATCAGGAGACGTTTCACTGCACTAAGTACAAGGTTTCACTGCAGTCTAATGGGCTGTTGGTTCACACTCTGTCTCCCTCCTTCTGCACCTCTTTTTCCACCTTCACCCACTTTTATTTCATTCTCTTGCACATGCCTTCATTAACTTCAGCAGTTTTTTGCTAAGGGAGGAAGTAGGTACAGAGTAGAGCGCTAACTTCTGTTGAATGCACCTGCACCCGAGCCTCAGCAGAATGTAGCCTGAGGATGGAGAGAGTTGAGATGCTGGTGTCCCTTTCTAAGGACAAGTTTTAATGGCGGATGGTAGGTTTATAATGGACTGCAGATGTACTCTTTTGTGCATGTATGATGTGGCCACTGTGGAGGTCAAGAGGGAGCGGCTTCATTTTCCGTCTTTTCAAAGCAAGATTGTCCCCAATGAGAAGAAAGACAACGAAAAAAGAGAAACAAATCCCTGCTCAAAATGATGGTTTGATGTGGCTGAGAGCTGTCATTATCGTCTTCTCTGAGAGGGCACTATTAGCCTAAGGTGAGAGCCATTAATGATGCATGGCTGTGACAAATCCATGTCTGATTTCAGTTGGCTGTCTCATCTCATTAAAGTGTTATTGAAAGAACAGTCCTCTCAAGTCATGATGCCTATTTGCCTTTTTCCTACTGTGCTTAGACTCCGCTCATTTTAGGTTGACATCGATTGACACATACAAAGAACCCACTAAACCTGCCTTACTGCTTTATTATTGGCTTCTTAGATTTGGGAAGCAGTAAAACTGTGTGTGTATTACAATGTATTATAGAAATAGAGTATATGTAAAGCAGACAGATGGAAGACTTCCCATCTATAAAGAGATGTAAAAACTGCTGCAGAAATGATTTAAAAACAAGGCATGCATGGTTTATTATTAGCTTTGTATTAGGTTGTGCTATATCCGAAAATGATTTCCATCAGGTAGTTTGACAAACTTGTGCTGATACCAGCATCGGAAAAGCCTTCGATACTGCTGAAAATGCCGGCATCTGACAATAGCAAGGGCTAGCTTAAATGTCAGGAATTTTTTTAAGTCAAATCCATGCAACATTTCGAGTCAAATATCACTGTAATATGAATATAAGAAGTCCCATCTCTAAATCTCGAGAAGTCATAAACGCGGAAAACTTGAAGTCTCTTCTTGCTCAGTAAGTCGAGAGATTCTTTGACCTCTTCTCTACATCTTCTCTACCTCACTCTCTCACCCTTTGTTTTCCTCTGACTATACTTCTCGCACAAAAGCTTTTCAGTCTGCACATTTCCTGGCTCAGTCTGGTATTTAATAGCAGCGGCATGGGGGAGCATCTCTCAGAGTATGGTTCCCCCGCGGTCAGGTCATCTTCCATTATCTAACAACATCCCCAGCCCCTGCTTCACCTCTCTGCAGGTTTTGATGGCCGCCTCAAGCTGGATAAGTAATGACGTGACAAGCTGCATCTTGTCTTCTGTGCAGCACTTGCAAAGATGATGTTGGACAGGGGGGGGGGGACACTGCTAGAACTGTAGACCCGTAGCAGTCAGATGGGGTTGATAGCCTTCCGGCCATCCATCATCCACACTGCTTCTTTTGAGGGTCGTGGTGGGGCTGGAGCCAATCCCAAGCTGACTTTTGGTGAGAGAGTCATCCTGGACCGTTCTCTAGCTATTGCAGGGCTGACATACAAGACATTTTTCAAATTTAGCAGTTGGTGCGGCACCGATCGCCTGCCACAGTCAACTAGTGAGTGACGTGCAAAAGCAATGTGCGTCCCCGCCTTCATTTAAAATGTGTTTGCCAGCGAGATCTCAGCTGCTGCAGTGATCAGCCCAGCTCCTTCACCCCCACCCTGTGTTGTCTGTCTGAGTAGTGCCCGTGTGCAGAGAGGCCGTGTCCACCTCCAGCAGGTCTAATGAGCTGCGTGTTCAATTAAGATGCAGCTGCATCCTGTGTAGTGAGAGCCGTCCTGTTATTGATGTCATCCCTTGATCATTTTTCACAGCTGCCTCCAATATCCTGCTCTTTATGAGCGTGTTGTCATCTTTTGTGTTCTCCGATTCGTCTGCGTACATGTTTGCAAACATACGCTGTGCAAACACATCTGCCCAATTGGTCGGTGCCTTTTGTGTGCGTGTGTCTCACAAACCCACCTACACACAACCACACACCGACTCACTTATAAAATATTCATGATATACATTATGTGTGTGTGCATGCCTGCAGGTGTGCTCCACTACAAGTGTGTGTGTGCTGTTGATTGTGTCTGTACATATCCTGATCACCAACTTGTCTGACCACTGGGGCTGTCTCCTTTGATGCATTGATTCGGTGCCGCTGCATGCAGTAATGAAAGACGAAAAATGAACAGCGCGCTCCGAGCATGAGGTAATTGGTCTGCACCTTGTCTCCCGTGGTCCTCAGGAGGCAGCCGGAGGGAGGAGGGAGGCTGAGACTCACCGCTGTGTGTATGCATGTGGGAGCGTTTTTTTGGGGGGGGATGATCGGCTTCTCAGGATTCAAACTGTTAGTGTGACGTTATTCTTCTCAGTCAATTGAACCTATAGAAATCTGCTCTGATCGCTCCAGCTCTCTCTCTGTCTCATAATGTTGCTCATACAACGTTCCAACTGAGTTCCCATCTGCAGTTATTTAGTTGGATCCACTCAAACTAAAACAGTTAAGCCCAATAAGGAAAACTGTTTTATAGTTGAGAATAATTCTAGAGGCTGTGGATTGTGATTATGTTGAAAAGTAACACAGAGGCTTTTATTTCACTGATATTAATACTGACAAACTAAATAACAAAAAACTCCCCTGTACCATTATAAGTATTGTATAATCAGCTATATATATACATTTTTTTTCCAGTGCAGTTGTCACCACATTCTATATAAAGACATTCAGCTGTGCAGAGCTGCTTTCCTGTTTAGACCAGATGTTTGGGAGGCAGGTTTATCAGTGACAGGCAGGAACAGATATAAAGTCTATAGGTTTTCTACAGGGGGTAAAGTTGAGTCGATAATGAGAGCCGGGGTAGACGGTGTAATTTTCTGTCAGGCTGCTCAACACCAGGGGAATTAGGTGTGTCAGACTGCATCAACAGCTGCGCTAAACTGGCTATAAGGAACACTGTTGTAATTAATCACACCCCAGTTCTACCACTCTACATACATAGTCCACACATGTTGGGATTAGGGCTGCAACTAAGGATTATTCAATTATTTTTTTAATCAGCTGATTTATAATTTAGTTCAGGGCTATTTGATAGAAATTCACAGAGGACAAGTTTGTGAAAATCTCAAGAGGGGGTAACTGCAGGAATTCTAAATTATATGTACTTTAATAATTAATACATTTAATCTTTTACATTAAATCTACAACAGAGAGCCTTTGGAATATGTGCATCTTTTTTTTTTCTCTAAAACAAAACTCAATTTCTACATGATATTGGACTCAAACCATTTACAATGATATTAAACAGAGAAACGCTCCAGCAGCCTGGATCTAGAGAAGGAGTTATCAGTACATCGTGCATGCTGCTATCAATTGAAGCCTGTCCCATTTTTTACTGTGTGCCGTCAACAGCATCTCTCCTTGGTCTCGCTGAAAGAGAGTGATTCTGTTCACATCAGGCCCCAGAGGAGAGGATGATGTTTTCATTCTCACATGCAATAAAAACACACAATTCAAATGATAACATTGATTCCATTGTATCTTGCGGACTAAGGATGTTTGTAAAATCCTAAATTGAGAAGCATTTGTCTTTTTGTCTTTAGCATTTGTCTTTACAATCTGAGATGCTCTACATGATGCATGGTTTTGTGTATTTCATGCTGTAACTTGTTTTCGATGTCTCTCAGCACCTTTGGAGAGTACTAATAAACGTGTTGTGTTGCAGTATGAGCTCTGTGTTTTGTGCCTGGCTGCTCTTTTTGCTATGCTATCTTTTGGTGAGTGTCTGGATATTGGCCTGGAGTGGAAGGATTAGTGCAGGTACTTAGAACAGATCAGTTCCTCAGATCAGCTCTCGTGGCTTTAAATGGATGCCCCTGGTCAGAGCAACAGTCAAACCACAGGAGAGAGAAAAGATAGGGTTCGCGATCCGGAGATGAATATGGCCCCGTTCAGACCTGGTATTAAAACGCCTCTTGAATGTGTCTCCTGTGACCACTTGTGATCGGATCTCACTTCCCTGCTTCATACGCAAATAATCACCAGCAACATTTCTGTTTTTCTGTTTGCAGAGACCAAATTATGTTGTTTTAGCCTGTCTGAGTTTACTAATGTGTCCGATGTCAACATGCTTGTGTGCGACAGAGAGAGAGAGAGACCGAGGGACTGAGTGAACCAACAAACTGTGCACAGCTCTGAAATAAATTTTTTGTACCAGATACCAGAACTATGTTTAAACCATGATTCCCTCAACAAATATACATGTGTCCTCCCTATTTTCCAATTATATTGATCATATCTGTCAGACCTACTCTTTTCATACGAGATGCTATTTGTTATCCCTTTTGTTTTTTCGGTCAAGTTCACACACACAATACATAATCATCTCAGCTGGCAGCTTGCTTTGCCTTCACCATGAGCAGGTGGTTCACATGGTGTCATCCATCATTGCTTTATAAACTTGGCTGGAATTGTTGCCTTTTGACTTCTCTTATTACCCAGTGGGCTTTTTGGAGCTCTTGGAACTGAACAGTGTCTGCTCTTAAATCCCAAAGGCTCAGTAGCTTGGCAACGTGCACTGCAGTGGAGCCTGAACATAGTGTAAACAGGCAAACAGGAAACACACGGGAAAACAGTTTCATCATCAGTTTCCCCCATAACACAAACAGACACACACACACACACACACACACACACACACACACACAAACACACAAGCACACTCATACATGCACACACTCCAAACATTTGGATACATGACACCAAATGCACTTTTTACTTCCATATTCTATACTGACTATAGTCTCATCCTCTGGAAACGTGTTTACAGGCTCTTTTTGAGACAGTACATGAAAATTGTCTCTCACTAATAAGATAATTATTTAAGGGGGATCCATTAATTCAGTGTTTGTGGGAAGCAGCAACAACCACTTTTGATAGAAAAAGAGAAAGAAAATGATTGATTGAAGTTATTCAGCCGACCTCTGCTATTACAATGACCAGTGCAATGAGTTGATGCCATTCAGGTCTGTGTAAAATCAAAGTCGCTGTACATTGAGATGTAGCTGCTGTGCATGACGGTGTGTAAACAAAAGGTTAAGGTGTGGTCATCAGACGGAGCCTGTTCTTCTCAACTTGTAGGATGTTTAAGGCGTGTTGCTTGCCATTCCCACGAAATGAAGCTTTTCAACAAAATCCTGCAGCTGCTGGAGATTCAGGAGTTTCAACTATAGTCTCTATTTGAGATTGAGATACACTTCAGAATTTGTTCCTCATAAGATTATCCACGTGACTGCTACAGCTGTCTTTCCCATCATCATTGTCATCAACACTTAAAACATATCAGAAGGATAATGTTCTTATGATCTGGACAGTGACATTGTAATAATACTCAACTCTGAACGTAGACAGTCCACTGGGTTAACATTTCCACAGGTTGAGAACTCATGAACTCTGAGAACCGGTATGTCAGAAAACCTCCAGCACTATATTTCTATATAGTGACGTCTTCTTCTGACACCTGTACTGAATAGAGCCATACATGTTGTCAGTAAGACCCGGGCCCCTCCTGCTATGAGGAGTGAAAGACCTGCTGTGAAAAGTGCCTGCAGGTAGATTGCATGGTTCTGATTGGGCTCTCTCTATAGGGGTTGAAGACACTACAGAGACCTCCAGCACAAGCGTACCTCTCGATGCAGCATGAGTCTCAATAGGAAGAGGTGCTAATGTTAAAACGTTGCCAGAGCACCTCGTCACATCTGGATCGCTCATTGATTTCCAAGAAATGGTGCTTCCATCCACCATTCTCATTGGTTTCCGTGACAACGGGCAGCTAACCTGGATATGAACTCTTGGTGCCGACAGCTTTAAGGGGGGTCGCTGTGTCTCCAGGCATGTTGGAAGGCTTTTGTTCAAACCCGCTCTGCTTTCTTATCACTTGTGGAGAGATGACCTTTCGGCTTCACAGTGCGCCCTCACTCTTTTTACCAAGGGCTTTGATTACGGGTCTTGTCAACAGTATCTAATTCAAAGGGCTTGCGCCTCAATTTCATTCAGACTCTCTTTGTCTTTTCAATTTATAAACTTGGCCATTGGAAGTATTGCTTTTTATGTTGGTTAAAACCTTGTTGCTCTCTGCATGTCTCTCTGTATAGACATCAATTAAGCCTTTCCATATTGGAATAGAATATTCTGCAAACAGAGGAATTAATTTTAAAATATTACATAAGATATATCAAAAGTTAATATTATATAAAATATTTTTAAACGTTAACTCATCTTTTGCTTCGGTGAACATAAAAGTAAAGTTTTACCAAACAACAAATGCAAATTACATTGAAGGTATTTTTTTTTTATTTTGAATAGAAAAACAATATTTATAACAATTGATGCAATATTATAAAATAATAACTTTAATTGGTAAAACACTAAACGTGGAGAAAGCCACAGTGCTACACTTCAGGCTGTGTTGTAATATTTATGATTAGCTGGAAACAAGAAGTTAATTTTAGAATTTAATGTTTCTAGATATTTGACTGAGGAATTAATGGCGATCATGCCACTGCGTCTGATAATTGCTTGTGGTGTGTGTTTGATTAAGCCACTGCCTTCACTGTGGTGCTCGCAGGCACTTGAGTGTCGGTGTGTATGAGTACACACTTGATTCATGTTGCAGTGGGGGTCAAAATTGATTTGAGAGCCAGAACTGCTTAATCTTCTTTTAAAATTGGTATTCGACAGAAAGCTTACCTCAAAAGCCAGAGAGGGGGAGGTGGAGGAGGCACAAAAAAGTGAAGGAGAGGTGGAAAGAAATGAAAGTGGGATTGGTGTCTTGTGCGTCAGCGGCCGGGTTATGTATTGACTTCTTTGTGTGGATTTAACTTGTTTTTTGCTGCATGAAGAAGCATGGGACTTGCATCCAGGGAATGACAGTCTGTAATTTGTGCAGAAGAGCCAACCCGAATTCTCCACACATTGCTCACTGTAAGACAGCTGATGAACGTATCCTTCCACTGCACAGGGAGGTACAAAGTGGAGCAAGATCTTTTAAATAGAAATATCTGCAGAGAGAGAACACAGCTACCCAAGAAGCAGACATAGATTCTCTCCTGTTCATAGAAAGTGATATATTTCTGCTGTTGAGCATTCAACATATCTAAGTTTTTACTTGACCACAAACTCCCAAGCTGCAGAAACATCTTCGCACACTGAGCAGTAATAATATATCATTCTATCATGGCTATGAGTTACAATGTAGAACACAAGTCTGTGGTTTGTCCAGGAAGTAGTGGATTGCTAATTTTGGCTTGAGAATCATTAGCTGCTCCAAGACATCAGGCATCTTGAGTCCTTCACATCTGGCAGTAAGACGCAGCACAAGATGGGTTTTCGTGGTATCAGCTGCAACAGAGGCCTTACGGGGTTGATATGGTGGAGCCTGAAGCCAAAGCTCTCAATTTACCAGTAAATCTATGCTCCAACCTTCCCAACTTATTTGGTTGACGGACCAAAATGAAGGATCTCAAAATACAAATGGCTGAAACGAGTTTCCCTGGCATCATGGTCGGAGTCAAGCCTCAGCTCTACTGCACCTCTGGATTCATAAAGGTTGCTTCAGGCATCTTGTGCATGGCTCTTGGTTGCTGTTCTTCAGGTTATTGGGCACGTTCAACTATGGGGAGACCCTGAGACAGACTCAAGGGGGTGGGGGGGAGAGAGATTACATTTCCTGTTTGCCCTGGGAACCTGATGCATGTGGCTATAGGGAAAAATATGGCAGGGCTCCTTTTCTTAGCCTTGGCCTGATGCCCTGAGCAAAACACTCCACTTTCTCTTGCTTATTGCAGATATTGATCAAATCATCCTTTTTAAACAATTGCTGACTTATTTCTAAGCTGTCTAAAACGTCTGTCTGTTTCTGCTTTTTCTTACAGCGGCATTTCATTTTCCCTCACATCTCAGTTTCCCTCACATCTCTGTGGTGAATAGGCCGGGCAGTTTATGGACAGGATATTTGTTCTGTCTTTGAAGTCTCTCTCGATCTGCTGCTGTATCATGCAACTGGTGATTTGAGATCTGTTAGAGCAGAATGGAGCAATAATCCAGCCTCTCCGGAGAAATCACTTCAGAAATCCTGATATTACGTTAAGTTCCATTCCCTCACTGTAAGCAAAGACACAAACAAGATAAGCATGTCCATTTATCTTTTTAAAGGGCTGAGGCCGCAAGCGATGGAAGATTCGCCATTAATCAGTTGATTTTAGCGAGCGTCAGCGAGTTGCACTGCACTGACCACTTTCTTAAGTTGCTGACCAGTGTGTTATGGTGTGATGCAGCAAAACCTGTTATACCTTGAGCCATGTAATGTGATACAACAGGTGCAGAAACTTTGTCCCACACTTTCTAATTAGGGAACTTGTTCTTACAAACAATCCCATTTATTGAGCTGTATGAATCAAACATGTTGTCAATGAAAAGTGATACAGAGCTTGGTTAAACTTTATCTATTTATCTGCATTTTCTATGTCAATTTTATTTATGAAACTAATTTCCAATCTTGACACTGACTGTTGACTGATGCCACATGAGGAGAGGAGTTTTACATTATTCATTGAGCTGGAAAACGCTGTAACAAGCTGTGAGAGGAATCTGATGATGATGATACTTTAATTGTCCTCTGGGAGAAATTAACTGCGTGTGACAGGTTATCAGAAGACAAATTACAAACCTTACAAGTAATTCATATGCATTTGGTGAGAAAACTGAATGCCACTGTATTCTGAATGACAGAATACCTCCAGATTGATTTCCATGAGGTTGAGGGACCTTGTACAGCCTGCAGCAATTTCTGGTTTAAAGAATGTGCTCGGCCATTCAAAAGAATGAATCGCTCACTAAATAAACAAGTCTGAGATTAACAATTGAGCAATAAAACAACTAAAGAGCTTCGGTTAATCCCTCTCGACGACGGCCTGACTGAATTGGATTCTTGGGCGTTGATACCGAAAAATTCCCAATACCCACTATATGTCAATGTGTGTGTATATATATATATATGTATATATATATTTTTTTTTTTAAAAAGATAGGGAATGGTTCCTGAGATGTCATTATCGAACCCCTATAATAAAGAATTGTATTTGAAGGAACCCATTTATTGAAGGTTTATTACTATAAATGTTAATTATACATGACAAGAAAACACACTGAAGCTTGAATAAAAAAATAAGGAAAATGTAAACATAAATGCACATCCTTTATACACGGTTAGGTGAAATTAGCTTTTGTATTGGCAAACACAAACTAGTTTATCAATGAAAGGTTCATATCGGCATGGTCATGTGTTGTCAGTGACCTTGACGGTGACATGATTGTCGGTGTCATGTTGGTTTTAGTATTTCAGAAACCGCTGAAAGTTTGTTTTCACTCAGAATGGTGCAGAAAACAAAAACATTCAGAGAGAGACAGTCCTGTCAACACAATGCCCCGATGATGAGAGAGGTTTGAAGAGAGAGGCCAGACTGGTTCGACTCAAAGGCTTTGCTAACTCAGATCCACTGAGCGGAGAAGCTTCTCAGGATGAGCCAAATGTTGAACTTTGAGGAGGACAGGCTGCGTCTGGTTCCGCTCCTGTCAGCCAAGAACACAAATCTGAGGCCGCAGTGGGAACAGCTCACCAACACTGAACAGCTGAAGACTTGGAAAACGTAGCCCGGTCTGATGATTCAGATGGTAGAGTCAGTGTTTGACGTCAACGGCATGGATCCATGGCCCCAGCCTTCCTTGTGGTGGAGAATGTGTGTTAGGCACAGTATAGGCCTTTTAACACCGATCATTAATGGTTTAATCACAACGGCTTGTTTGAGTATTAGGGTTGGTGTTGATGAAGTTGTCGATGCCACTTAATGTTTCTTCATCAATCACAGGTTCAACTTTTTCTGACTCACCCTGGTCTTGCTCTCTCACTCTCTCTTTATCTAACCTATATTCTCTCTTTCACTCTCACTCACAATCACATATTCTCTCACCCAGATGCGTTCGGCTCTGAAATTAGGCACGATGGATTAAACGTGAATCGGTGCCCGGTCGTGACAACGTAATATGGTCGATACCGATAAAAATCAGAGTTCGGTTCCCAACCCTACTGAGTGTTGTTGCTGACCATGTTTTATCGCTTCATGACCACTACGTGACATCTTCTAATTGATTCCTCCTACATGATAGAGCACCGTGTCAGAAGGCAAAAATCATCTCAAACTGGTTTCACGAACATGACAATGAGTTCAGTGAACTCCAGTGGCCTCACCAGTTCCCTGATGTGATTGCGGAACATATTTGGGATGTGGTAGAACGCGTGGCTGACAAAAGCTGCAGAAATGATTCAATCATGACAACATGGAGCAGAAACTCAAGGAAACATAACAAAATAAGTATATATGTAAATCACCCATGTATGCGTGAGTTCACATGGGTGGCTGTCAGTAACAGCATCTGCCTTTAAGCCTGCTGCGTTTGTCTGTATGTTTGCATTTGCTTTGCATGTGTAAAAGCCTGCAGGACGTTGGAGGAGGGCAACAGTTGGAAATCAGATATTGGTGCGATCCAAATTGTAGACAGTACGGTGCGATACGCTGCTGCGATTAGGAAGAGCTCCGGTCCGGTATCTTTGTCTATTGTCGAGCTTATCTTCTTAAGCTAGTCCTGCATTGGTGAGGCCGTCTTCAATCCATTCTCCCATTTCTCTGATGTCTCATAGAAAGCAAAGTGGACAGATGAGATCTATTGCAGGATACTAAGAGGTTTTTAGTTTGTGGTGAAGTAGGATGTGGCATGAGATCTGTTTGCGTCACTGCTTTTAATGTTTGGTGCATTCAATGTTGAATGCCCATAAAAACCCAAGTGAGTTTACTGGGGGAGAAGGTGCTTGTGCATATCCCCCCCCTATTTGCTCGTTGATTTCTCTCTCCCATTACGCATTCACTAACACACATAAACACATGCAGAAAAACACCCACCAAGGCACATCAACATGCAAATCTCCTGCACACAGATCCATCGAGTGTACTACAAGAAAAACCCACACGAAAATCCTCACACTAACATATCAAGGGCTTGTGATTAAAAGCTGTCATTATCTTGCCAAGGCCATAATGAGAAGCACACACCTGTTTCCTACAGCTGCTCTCCATCACAAGCTCATCGTCCTTCACTGTAGGACCAGAAGCTTAGGAGGTGATGAATATGTGATGCCGTAAATCACCAGCTGAGAATCCAGTCACCACAGAAACAGGCCTTGATGGTATTGGCTCACCGGAGAGAGAGGCGTCGCTTTACCCCTGCACTCATCCATGCGCAGAATGGGATTTAGTCACTGTAGCTCTGAGCTTAGCCCGTGGCACAGAATGCATGGAGGGGAAGTATAGCATGAGCTCATCGTGCGTGTGCGTGTGTGTCTCGGTGTGTGCTGTGATGTCCAGCTTCATGAGTCATGGAGCTTTCAGAGAGGGCACATATGGGCCTAACCAAGGCTGACATGCAGAGCACATAACATTCTCCATAAATTCATAACAAACACACACAGCTAAGTTTGCAATAAAACCTTTTGCAATGCTTCTATGTAGGTGATATCTGTGACTGTGTTTTGCGATTTAAGTAATATCCAGGCCTGTCAGAGATGGGTCTGTGTCTCCCTGAAGCTGGTGACTGTGCAGCTCATGAACCTACAAGCCCTCTCTAAATGTCATTTCTGACAATTTGCAGATGGATGATGTGACATCTCCGCCAGCTACACCCCATAAACGTAGGATAGCTACTCAGACAACTCAAAGGAATTCCTGAAAAACGACAGACAAATGTTACAGTTACATGTATATCTTGTATATATATACATTTGTCACTGAAATTCATAATTTAGATTCAATAACTAATAACTAAATATTATATTGTATCTAGAATGACAGTCGCTGTCTCATACCTCCGCCAAGGCCCAAAAGGCTCCTCAAGAAACATATTCAAATCTGCACCAAATAACACACTTGGGTATCAGCCCCCTCAAATTTCCAGATTTTTCATGAATTATTCTCTGAGAAATCAACAAAGTCATCTCACAAAGTTAGAAAATTTGAAAGTATATCCTCTATCTGGTCCCTGATCCGCACCAGCACCACAAATTAATGTATACTTCCTCAGGTCACGCCCCACCCCTCAAGATAATGTAATTGAAATCAGTTCTGTTGTTTTTGTGGCTAACAAACCAACGCAGACGGAAACATAATTCCTTGGCGGAGTCAACAAAGCTTTAAATATTCAGTGTATTAGGATGTACTGTGCATATTATAATGTTCTTCTTTGCGTGTTCAGATGAGCCTCAGTGTCACAGCGGGTTTGTAAGAGTAGTTATCAATATAAAGTTAACGGTCTACTGCGCATGTTGTGCCTGTAAGCCAATTAAATACGCGAGTCATTTACCATCTGCTGGTCGACCTGTGTATCAGACCCTTTTATTACACCGCTGCTCGTCTCTATGCGCCTGGTTTTCCCTCTCACTGCCTCAGTCTCACTGTTTAGGTTCACAAACGTAACCGGGCACAATACATTTCAGCTGCATTTTCTGCCATTTTGATCGCTTACTCCATTTATTTACCTGGGCCGGTGCGCCTGCTTGACATTTGAGTCTGAACCTGTTGTCAACTTGTCTGACCAACAGAGAGAAACAGGAGGGAAATAAAACAGTGAATACAGACGGATGGGGATGAGCAGGGAGGTGATGAATGTAGAGTTAAATATCAATATTGACCTCTGTATTGAATTGGACGGGTTGCCAATAAAAGCAAGAATACTAATCAATATACAGTATATTGTTAGTATAATGATACATTTCCTGGAAACTGGATTGAGAAGTTATTAATGGATGAAATAATCAGAGAGGAATGTCTGTGTTTGTCAGCTCACTGCGTCCACAGAAACTGAAATAATGAATACACTATCGCAAAATCAACTTTATATAATAAGCTATACTGTATGTTACAATAGAAAACAAAAAAGTAATCGCTAAGTGAACACGCACTGTATGACACAACTTTAAAAAAAAACATTATTTCCCATTTCCCATTATAGAAGCATCTGGACAGGTGACCTTGTTTGTATCCGGACTCCGAAACGGTTATTTCATTATACTTCGATTAGTACAAGGCAGCTGCATTACCTTGAGGAATCCTCAGACACATGTGTGGGACACATCTGTGCACACAGGAGTCGATGCATGGCCGGTGCAAAACAACTTGAGTGAAGATGTTTTTATAGACGTATTTTGGGGTGTTTTTCTTGTCAGCGCTGATCTAGACCTGCAGCCGATCAGAGCAATGGGACACGGGACTTGACACGCGGGGCCAGTGTTTACCAGTCCTCTCTGTGGTTTGACAGAGGAGTGGAACAAAGGGCAGCCGTTTGATCTTCCATTAAGTTCATTTAATATTGTCATGCTAGTGGATTCAGTAGATGGTCTCTGGCTTCTCTGTGGTGGCCATGTTTGATGTGAATGCAAATGCTCCTAAATCACTCCCCTGTCAGTCATTGTACCCACCCCCATTTTAGATGAAGGATTGTGATTGGCCTCAGGACAGATGGAAATCAGTTTAAACAGGAGGAAGGCCAGACATGTGGGAGAGTGAATTAACATGAGTGGTCTGGTTTGCGGCATTCGTTTTATCTGCAGTTTTTCAAAATCCAGTATGGACTTCCAATTATATTAATGTATAGCATGTTAATACAATTTGCAAGGGTGGTGTTCTGGGCCCGAGCCCTTTCAGGTCACCAGTGACACAGTACTTGCTTTTCGCTGTGTCACTGTGGTCATTTTGTCGCCGTCTTCTCTTTTGACGTGCTACATTTATTGGCATATTTTGACATCCTCTGTGACATCATTATAACTTCGCACAGCTTTTGAGGACTGAGAGATTTGAACATGGATAAACAAAGGATGGAGGGTGGAGAGAAAGAGAGAGAGAGAGAGAGAGAGAGAGAAGTGAAATATACGAGGCTCAACTCTAATCAATAGGCTCACATTGGGATGGAGAGAGAGAGAGAGAGAGAGAAAAAGAGAGCAGCTTTCGCACCACTGCAGTATATTGATATACACTCCCAGCCTCTCTCATTATTCCAGTGCGTCTGTGTTTGTGTGCCTGTGTGTGTGTGTGTGTGTGTGTGTCCACAGACCAGCAGGGGAAGAGCCGGTTTCGGGAGTCATACACAACGTGCCCCGATGCTTGTTTAAGCACAAATTACATCTCACTGCAGTCAATAGATTGTCCTGATAACTTCTTTATCTCCCCCTTCTCTCCCTCACCCATCTCCCTCTCTCCCTCTCTTTTCTCTTTCTAGGTAAGTACCAACACAGCAGACATTTAATCTGAGCATGAGATTCCTCCAAAGGTAATGTAATGTTGGTTTTCTGTTTAAGCATTAAACCATCTTCAGCATTATGTAACAGTTTCTTCAAGTACGCGCATCATAACTGTGGGATCCTGTAGAAATGATTCTAAAAATAATAAAAGACGTAGCGCATTATGTTTCAGAAAGTTGCCTCGTCCACATAATAAGATCTCAGTTTATTATCACCAGCCGTGAGGTTGCCGCTGTGTGGCTGGAACGGCCCGGACCTGATGTGTGTGTGCACTGCTTTCACCTAATGGTGGTGTTGTGTTTTGCCACTAATCTGTTTATCTAATCAGATGCTGAGGTTAGGGGGTCTATCTCATTAACTTGCAGGATATTGATTTCCTGTGTTTAGAGCAGAGCGCTGAGCATCAGCCCGTTTTTACATTCCCAGATGGAATGCGGGTTGCTCTCCTCGTAGCTCATCAATCGATCCCGCCTCTGCTCAGGGTTGTTGTGCTGCTGCTGCTGCCGCCACTGTGTTTAGTGTGTGTGTGTGTGTGTGTGTGTGTGTGAGAGAGAGAGAGAGAGAGAGAGTTTGTGAGCCTGCAGGCATACCTTAGTGTAAAAATAGCGACCGAAGCAGATTGATTGTTAGAGAGGCATGTTTTATGTTTCGAGGCAGCTCGAGAGGAAGATGGAGCTAACACCATCCATCGGGATGCCATTTGACTAATAGCATTGTTTGAGCTGTCTTCGTCTAAATGGGCTACAAAAACACAACATCAGTGGAGCTCTATATGAATGAATGAACCTTCCAATGCTGAAGCTCTGAAATCCTGTTTTCCATTACAATTGCCTTTTAATACATTTTAGCAAGGAAGCACTTGACACACAAATTCCTCAAATAAGCATCAGTGTTTGGAGTTAACCTGTGCGTCCAGCATTGTCATGGCCATGTAACTAAATTTGATAATGGTCTTGTGTTAATTGTGAAACCATAAAAATGTTCTTAAAAATAGCTGTTGGTCAGGTGGATTGCAGAGATACACAGTCCAACACGAGGCATCCAGCCCTCCAAATAAACTGGTCTAATCCCAGCTTCACTCAGAAAAAGCCACAATATGACTTCAGGGCTACACGTCAAATTAAAACTGGATCAAAGCATATAAGCTCATCATTTTACACAAACTCTTGCATGTTGTTTTAACTCATGACAGCGGCTCTCTTCTCCTGAGGCCTCTCCTCAGTTTATGGATTGAATTGTTTGTGCATGTTGCATCTCTGTTCTTCTTCTGCTGCCAGGCCAAGCTGTAAAAAATACACAGTCACTGCTCCTGCCCTGCGATACATTATGATGAATGCATGGACACATCTGTGTGTGTGCCATTTGCTGCATTGTGTGTCTGCGTGTGCGTGTGTGTGTGTGTGTGTGAGAGGGCAATGCGTCATCCTGCGACTTGCAGAAGCCCAGGAGCTCCCCTCTGGTAGCTCCCATGCTGCTTCTATCCATTATGTAACTGTGCTGTTCTCACACATCCCTCTTTCTCTCGCAGCCTCCCTTCCTCTCCTCATCCCTCCCCTCCTCCTTGTTGTTCTTGTTTTGTGTATGTATGTGCAGAGTGTAGCGCTTTTTCGGATCTGTGGAGTTGTGCATGCGTGGGATTTAGGGGATCTTTTGTGCTGATGTGTGGTTTGAAAGTTTTTTAAAGCAGAAAGCCAAACTCCAATCAGTATTCTCGTTTGTTCTCTCATTTTCTCATTTGGCTCTGTGCTTTGCTCCCTCCATCTCTTTCTGTCAGTGCCTTCCCTTGTAGTTTAGCCATACTCTCTCCATCTGTGTACCCATGCATTCATCCCCACCCACTCTCTGCAGCATATCTTCCTGTGATACAGCTGGAGCCCCGGTTGGAAACAACAAGATTCTTTTTTACAAGTATTGTCTTTATACCCAGTCACTTGCAAGAGAACAGAGTCTCACGCCCGGGAGTTATTACATCTCTGATAATTAAAGAGAAAGTGGAGAACGAGGAAAGTAGGTACGAGGGAAGGAGTGGAATTGAATCTGCTAGAAATCTACTTTTACATCATTTGGGTCAGATTAACTCACTGATCAATTATTTCCTTTCTACACGAGTGGATCATTTGCTGCAGGCCAGGCTCGGACAATAGATTGCCCTCTGCACACACTGAGCAGCAGCTGTTTTATAGTTAGTGGAAGCATGTGTCTGTTAACATGATATACTCATTACATTTGCGGACAAGTTTAATGAGTGGTAACAAGGGTTCGGCCAAAGGACACACATAAACACATAAACCCAGTATTTTAATATTGAGTTTCTGTCAATACCAAATTTGATTAATAATGAATTAAATAACCTTTGTATCCGACACATAATAATAAAAAAGCAGTTGTGGATGAGCTGATCCCACACATCATGTATTTTATGATTGTTTTGTTTCCAAATTACTGAAAGTCATCACTGAAAGATGTGAGTGACTATGAATTGAAGAATGAAAGTTCTCAGGGGAATGCCATCCAAGACAGTGATGTGACGTAAGAGGTCTCACTCTGTAGGATTTTTTTGGGAAACGCTCAGTTCACACGTGGTTGTACAGTTATGTTAGTGAGTGGCGGCTCTTCTCTCTCTTAAATATCTTTGACAGGACAGCGTGTGTGCAGAGAACACGCAAAGTGACAATAGGCACATTTCATTCAGGCCTATAATCAAGGACGTTAGACGCAGACAAACTATCACCAGCATGTTTTCTATATCATATGTTTTCCACACTGGATTGCTAATGATAATCTTGTTTACTTGTAAACACCGTAGACAGTGAGACACCCAGCTAGCAACTGTGTGTTTTATGCTCAATCAAAAAGTATGACTTGAGGAAGAAAACATCCTTCATTCCTGTTAGTCATGAGATTAACATTCACAAACGCTCCACCTGCTCCATCAGGACACAATGAGGTTTGTGATTTGAGGAGACTTGATTGGCAGTGGCCTGGCAACAGTAGCTTACTTAGTCCTGCCAGTAGTTTCACACTGTCACACTCATCAAAATGTAACTGTGATGTGGCCAGACATGTATTAATGCACCAACAGGGAACAAGTTAAAGGACTGCGGGTTAGTTAATATGCAATATAATCAATTCAATCAGGGTTTTGTTGAGAAACACTGAATGAGAACGTGGCAGGAAAACTCCATTGAATTGATAACTGCTAACTGGTGCATGGAAATACTTTATATCCCCATTTTCCCACTGAACCCCATCTTTATTCAAACCATTGTAAAAAGAAGAGCTCATAAAAGACAAAAGAAAAGGAAGGTCATTAGTGACCGCATGCCCACCCGCTGTTTTCCCACCTTCATACTTCACTAAAAGCAAAGACGCAAACTTTTAACATTTACATTTTTTTATTTTGTAACATTCTTTCTCCATTCCTCCTGCACTTGTATTATTATTTTATTTCTGAAATTTTAATTCAGCATTGAGGTCATATATTGGGCTACTTAAGTTTTAATTGTATAAGAAATTTTTTTAAGTTTTCCAGATTATAAAAACTAAAACTTTTCTCAGCACTCAACACTTACCACTGTAGTCATTCGTTAAAATGCATTTCTGACAACGCAGACGTCACACTTTAATTGACTGTAAAGACTCAACACCGTCACAGTCATGTTGCTTCCTCCAGTCACACATACAACACGACTGAAACTCAGAGAGTTCAGACATATTCCCTGGAGTTTGTCCTTGACATACAGGAAAACCGGTTCTACGACACAAAATATTCACCAGTATGCGCTAAACATCAGGGACTTTATGTAACATAGACATGGGGTGGAATTTTTTCTCCAATAGTCTCTCCAGAGGGTTAAATACCTGTCGCTATGGAGGATCCTTCAGATGAACAAGAAAATGTTTGACGTCAGATTTTCTCTGTGTGATTTATAGTTTCCAGTAAAGCAGTACGCACTTCCTTCGAATCACACATAATATAAATTTAGAGTTGTGGTTGATGTTTCCTTCCATATACTTGTGCAGACATACAAGAATACAGCGCACTGAGAGAAGTTCATATTTAAGGTTTGGGTATTGTTAAGTGTTTTTATGATAACGGTGCAAAATGTGAAAACACTGTCATAACCGATTTTTATGATATTATCGACGATAACAACAGCCTTTTAAGATTTGATGCTCAAATTGAATACATCTGTCTAACTTCATTACAGACATAAAGAAGTGGATCAATTGACATGAAAATCACACGATAAATGAACCCATCTCCAAGGATTTAACACTAAATAACAGTTTCAGTGGTTAATACAGTAAAATCCTCCTGCTCCAAATGCATCATTAATTGTCTCACCACCTTCGGGGCCAGGGACACCCACACTGTCGGCTCACATGCTCGGCACCATGGTGTCTCGCAATCCGTCAAAACACAATGTAAACGTATCCGTGCGACGCCAGGCCATTCAATTTGAACTATTACAGTGCAGGTACCGAAGTCTCTGTGTTGTAGGAAACGGTGCGTGATTGGTGCCAAATTTCACTGCCCCATTCTATTCACATTTGCATGTATCCAACCACTAGTGTACATGTGCAAAAGTGAAAGGCGACTGTCTTTGCTTCTCAGGCCCAGAGCAGAGTGTTTTCAGTTCAGCGGAGGATCTGGTTATTGTTCATCCTGCAGACCCTAACCTGCACCAGCCTCATGCAGATTTCTCACCAATGGAACGAGCTTTACACAGATCCCTTCTCACGTCAACCCCCCCCACTGACACCAAATCTTTTATTCGTCTTAAAACTCCACCTCCACCATCTTATAGAAGATGTATCGGCGGTGTCTCCTCTTCGTTCCTCTCCTCGTCCCTAACCCCGTCTCCTCTGTCGTCTCCATCTTGGAGCCACTACCCTCCTCCCTGGGGTCCCGAGTGGGCCATCAGGTTTCATTTGGTGCTGGTAAGGTGTGGATGAAAAGGGGGTGAACGTTTGACTTTTAAATGTCATGGGAGCCATGACAGAAAACAAGGGTGTCAGGGCGATCTCTGTCTGCTCTGTCACATCTGGTCAAGAAGAAGAACACGCAGTGCTTTCATTGCGGTGACAGTCGGGCGGTGACATATTACTGGTGAAATACCAACACATTACTGGTACCACAGGTTACAGTAGCATGGTCACCAAACAACAAAATAAATGTGATCAACTTTTGAATATAGCCAGGCTGATATCGGCTGCTCCACGGTATCGGCATACATTTTTATTGTACAGAATAATCAATATAAATATCTTTGCATTTGTGTTATAAAGCAAAGTATTTATTTCCTTGATTTAATTAACATATATTTGGTTATTTGTATTTACAGTTGATATAGTTTGTGGTTAAACTCTAAAATATCCAGCCTCAATTACATTTCTCTGTCCTATGGGTTTGAAAAGGAAATCTTACCAAAATAGATTTATTGTATATTTTTTAGTTAATCTTAAAATATTTATTTTATATATTTAAACACACAGATGCATATATATACATATATATATAGAGTTACTGTAGACTTAACGCTCCAAGCTCCAAATTGTGGCACTGAACCTCAGTTTTTATCAGAACACGTCAGTAATCAGTTGTGCATTAATTCATATTTTGAGTCAATGACACTTTAAATTGTATAACAGACTTTAACTAGAAGTCAGAAATGTACAGAAATCGATTTCAGCCCTCATCCAGACCAAGAGCAGCTCTTTGCTCGGTTTCCCTGTAACACAGCAGACTTAATAAGCGTGACTCTATTTCTATGTCTCCTGCTGGTAAAGTGTTTGTATTCACTTCACTTACGTTTATTGCTGCTCATGTAAACATGAACCCATGACGACAGCGAAAGGGCGTTTTCTGTTCTGTTGGAAAGAGTTTGGTGGTTTTTCTGTCCCAAGTTCACAGACCGAGCTGTTTTCAGACGAAGATAATTTTACAGCACGCAAACCTCCTGCTAACGTGTAATTACCTTAACAGTTTAATGTCACACAAGTCCCCCACAACGCTTCCTCCTGCATGCTGCTGCTTCTTCATAATTCATGGCCCTATAATGGGATTTAAGGCAGTTAGATGAAGAGAAAGACGACAACCAATGAATTTCTATTACAAAATATCCTTCAGTTGTATTGCTCAGATCTCTAAGTCTTTCCCAGCCTTGTTCAGCCGGTGTGTTTTCAGGTAAATCTCCCTGTTCCTTGGTCTCGTCGTTCTTCTCTCTGAATTCTATTAGCTGAAACGTCTCAGGTCTTGAGCTCGTTGTCTGATTGGTCCACCTCCTGATCCACATAGACATACCTCAATAACTACTTGATGAATTACATTTTTACAGACATTCGTCTGTAAAAATCTTTTGCGCTAATTTTCCGACTTTAGAATGTGAACATGCTAAACTAACCATTGAGCCTGCTAGCGTGCTAAAGTTTTCCCTTCAAAGCAAAACCTGGTGGAACTGTGCATGTGACTCAAGACTCCTAATCTTGTTAAGTTATCCTTAATCATATATAACAAAGTACAGTCTGCATCTGCTCTGTATACATACCCAATAAACTTATAGAATTACCAAAGTGATCACAAGTGCGGAGCCTCGTGCAGAAGTCACAGATATCGGATATACAGATGTCTGCTCTTTCTGTGGGCTGTTTACTACATTGTCTCTTTCTTCCAAGAGCATTAGAGGAATTCATCTGCACCAACATATCTGCATATGCAGTGACAACATGTTCTTTTTGAATTATTAAACTGTGAATTCCCATCTTGTGACAGACATGTTGATGTCAAGTGAAATCAAATGTAAGACATCTGATCAAATCTATCCAACGTCTGTCCACATTTATCTTGGGTTTAAAAACGGTTTAAAAATACTTTGAAAGTGCTTTCACTTATTGGATATAACATTTGTTTATGTGGTAGATATTGTATATTAGACATAAAATCTCCAGTTAACTTCAGTTTCACATTAATTTCTAAAACCTACAATGAAAATCAAAATCTGAAACAGAAATTAGATTTTCAATGACAAGATCCAGTTGCAGATTTTTCTCCACTGCTCTCAATTAGATACTTTGCCTTAAAACAAACTACAGTGAACAGGGACTCAGTGAAATTCAGCAGAAAACAGCAGAAATGCTTAGTCCCCTGAGCCGAAGGTAATTAGCGTATCACCGGAGGTCATCAGCGGGTCATATCATCCCTCGGAGGAATTACTAATAACACCCAGATAGACACTCAGCCCATTCAGCGCAGTGATTAAGGCTCAGACGAGTCGGCCAGTGCAGGGGGGAGCCAGTGGAGCTGCAACAGTGACACAACGTTGGTGCAATGCAGGAGAAGTCTATTTTTGGAGGGGTTGAGCAAAAGGGCTGACACCATGGCTGGGGATGGAGGTACGGAGACGACTGGGTGGGATGGATCCAGATATTTAGGGAGAAGAGGTGGGTGCAAACAGTAGATCTGCAAAGAGACTGTGACACGGGCTGCTGAGATTCATTATGACAGCGGAACGACACTGATGGAGGGCACGGATCTCCCTCAACTCATCTGTGAACAATATCTTAATATCCTGTCACTTTTCCACATCTTTAACGACCTCAGCTCCGAGAGATGTCCTCACAGCTCACAAGTGAAAACCACAACGGGCAAATTAGAGCCAAACAATTTATCACGTTAAACTAATTACACTGGTGTCCTCCTGAAGAAACAAGCAATGGCCTGGTATGAGCCAGGGCAATTAATAGCCCGGATAATGCTTCAAATTAGAAGGGCATTTTGGGCTCTTGGGAAGCTGTTATTCACTTTGACAACCAGTCAAGTTTTAATTATGGTTCCCCAGTTTGTGTTTCTTCATTATGATTTAGGTATCTGTGCTCTGAGATCTATTTAAGAGGTACCAGCAGGAGACTATTGCAAATTCAACAAAAACCCAAATCCTGTATTTTTGGACATTTTTTTTATTGGCCTTGCTCCTCACAGGATGTTGACTACAGCACTATAGCAACAGTGCAGAATGGGTTTTGGTGGAAACATTAATGAGCCCCTCAATTACAAGTGGCCACTATAGAGCACAATGACTGGTGAGAGCTGCAATTTAACAACATTCGAACTCTCATGTTCCGCGAGTCACAGTCAAAACATACTCGTCCCCGCTGTGTGAGCGGGTGAGCTTATTTTAATGTCCTGGTTACAGAGCTTTCACTGAAATGTGCAGCGCAGCGTCCAACTGGTCCAAATTACGCTCTAGCTTTAGCAGATCAAGAGCACAATGCTGCCAATTGACAGAACACATGGGAAGCATCGTGAACTTTCGCCTGCACATGTGCGTTCGTTTATCCAAGACAGTCAGATGACGAGGATGCAGGTCAGTTCAGACGCTGTATGTCTGACCCCAATCAGGAGGTTTTTGGTCTCTAGCAGATTGTTTCCATCAAGCCGTTGGATACAAAACAATATTTCAACTGCCTTCATGTTTTCACTACAACTATTCACAAAAGGGGAATTGGAATAATTAACGTTAACCAAAAAGTGTATTCTTTGTATCCATTATTGTAAAAATACTACATGTATTTCAAAAACAGTACTGGACCATTACAATACAGTTATTGTTCAGATAGCTGTGACTCAGCAATCACACAGCATCTAGTAGGGTTGGGCAGCAGAAAGGTAATTCTGTATCGCAAGGTTTAAAACAAAAATGCAATGGGGTCTATTTTCTTGCCACTATGAAATAATTCTGCTGCACAATCTGGCCATTTATACATTTAATAGACATGTGGCTGAAAATGTGATGGTAGTGACAGCTGGACTTTTTGTAAACAATGTCAATAAAGGTGAAGAAATAGAAGCGATCATAACTGTGAGACAAAATGGAGAAATATGAGAAACAGACGACGAGCATAAAAGTGTTGGAACTTTATTTGTATATCAGGGTTTAAATCAAAATCTTTTAACAACAAAGAGTGTAAAATTTGTTGTAGCGGTTGAAGTTGAAGCGCACTGGAGACACCTTGTGGCAGTAAACGGTATAGCAGTACATTGCCGCCCCAGCTGGGGATACATACACCACAGGAAAGTTTCAGTATCAGTACAAAAAATGGAATATCACCCCATCCTGGCTTTTAGTGTATAGCATCTCACTTCGTAGTCAATGACACTGTTTCAGCTGTCAGTTGAGTGAGAGAGAAAAACAAAAAAGAAAGACGAAAAAAAAAAATCTTCTTCATCGCCACAGTTGTAAATCTCTTATATGAGTGAGTTCACGAGAGTGTTGCCATTCACAGTCCAAAACAAAACCCTGTAATATGCAGCTTCCACATCTTTTTATTGCTTTTGCAGTCACACCTATGCAATCTGTTACGTCAAGTGGGAAATACCAAAGGCCGCAATAAATCCTGCAGCTCTGCAGCACGGAATAAGTGCTCCATTGTTAGCAGGTGCATTGGAACGCAGCCACACACATAAAAGAAACTCATGGCAAAGTGGCATTGTTTGCTCAACACATTCACAGTTTGTCGTTTGCTACAGGTACCTCATCAGACTGAGTCGTGGAGATAAATGTTTTGAATTAGAAACGATTATGCTTTCTTTTTCCCTGTTGGCTGCCAGTGTCTGTTTATCACTGGTGTAGGCGCACCTCAGAAATGACGTCAAGGGGCGGGAAATACCAGAGCTAGTAAAAAATTCCTGCATATCCTTCTCACGTTTACACCTTGGTGTTTTTTTCCAGGTCGGCAGTACAACTTTTACACAGAATTTATGCTGGGTTTTAAAGTTGAGGGTTGAGTTGCAGAATTGAAGTTGCATTTTATAACCAAGTGAAAACCCCTTTGCCTCATTTGGCCTTCAGTTATGTTAAAAGGTCCTCTTTAACATACTCCTTTGAGTGTTTAGTTTGTCTGTTCTGGGCTACTGTAGAAATAGGGCGGTGCAGCATTGTGGACTCTATGGGAGAGGACCTGATCCAGATATAAAGGATTCTTACGTTTTGGCAGATCATAGACACTGAACCTTTGAATTATGACGTGTGGACAATGGCAGCACACTGGTGCAGTGGTTCTTCCCATGAACATGTGGGTTCTTCTCCAGCTACCTTGGAACCTGTCCTGGGTTCACCCCACCTCCAGCTCCCCCTACAGCACTTTAAAAAGACAAGCTGATAGATTATGAATGGATGGAAAAGGGACAATTAATTAAAAAAGTATTAAAGAAACTCTGGGTCAAATGTTATATTCTTGTGTTTATTCTGGAGCAAACTATGAATCCCACTAGAATATGGGTTTTGTAGTACTGCAGCTGAGCAATATCTTAATATGTGTACATACGCCACCTCATTAGGTTTCTTATATTGGTGGGTTTACAACACTTAACACAATGTGCCATTTCCATCACGTTACTCTTTATTTCTCTGCTGGCACTTTAAAGTTGTGTTTCTTTGTCAGTGTGATAATGAATGTATCGGAGGGACGAGCAGGTCGATTACAAGACCCGTCCTCAACAGATGGTGCTGTGATTGGGATTGCCTCGGGTTATGGACCACTGATACTTCCCATCTGCACCTGGTCTCAGGAAAAAAAAACAGCCTCATTAGGTAGTCAAAATAGGTATCAGTGTTTCACGGTGATGGGCTTTAACTGGATAATCATTGAGCTTGTGTCGTTTAGTGGCTGAATATACAACACTTGGAACCATTTAGCCCGGTTCGCCATCTCGTTGAGATGATTTGTAAATGAGGGCGAATTAAGTCTTGTTTTCCGTCTCAATCGCTGGAAGTGAAACGCTGCAGATTCTGACATAGATTTGCTTCTGAACGCTGCGGCTGTCTCGCTCGCTTTCTGTTTCTGTGTGTTTCTATTCGTACGTTATTGGCTATGAGTTGTGCCGAAGGAATACACATTTTATAGAGGGAAGTAATCAGGGCAAACATAAATAATTGGCAGTATTTCTGCATCAAGTACAATATTTACTCAATGAGAAAATCTAGCTTAATCCATAGTGTTTTATATACTTGGAAAGATTTAATTTGCATCTGTAGTTGGCAATTATCATCCATAATACTTAAGCCTTGATAGTTAACTGTGAGGTACAGGGAGTGAATCTACCTATTTGAGCTTTATTTAAAAGAAGCTTAAACACTTTCCAGGATAGTCTTCACTGTGATGACAGGTTGGGGCCATTAATCATACTCCAATGTCTTTTTCTCTTTATTTTATTAAATTGAGTGGTGTCCTGTGAAATGCATCTTCTCTGACTAATTCTACTTCTACACTGAAAAGCCTAACATTGAAACAAATGAGGTGTAGTAGTACTAGTGAGGTGTGTTAATCGCAGTACACTGTATCCGTTCTGTACAGTATATGTCACCACTGGCTGCAGCGGCTCCATTGTTGGGATCCCTTTTTTTTATTTATAATGAATTACGTCCCTTCCTTCTGTCTTTTGCCTCGGTTACAATCAAAGAGTGGTATGAAAACCTCTCCACTCCACAAGCGAGCAATTTCTTGGCCACTTAAACATTCTTCAAATTTTGCCAATGGCCCTCAAAGCCGCTGTGTCCCCATTAAACCTGGGAATCTAATTACAAACATCTGATTTGAAGGGGGAATGAGTTAACCTTTGCCGAAATGCCACTGCATAACCATCTGTGAATAGCAAGGAGGACGATCAGACCCAAGGCATTTCCACAGCGCCACACAGAGTGATGGACAGCTGGCCCACCTCAAAGGAACAAAACATGCACAAGAGCCCCTTTTTTTTTTTATTCGATCCCCGCAGAGATTTGCCTCCCTATTTGAATGTAAATGGGATTGACCTCTGCACGGCCAGAATCAATTACAGTAGGCTAAAGCAGCTCCTGGCAGGCCGTGCTGGACCTGCTCTATGACCTGAGAGGTTGTTCAGACTGAGTTCTCCGGACAATCCATCTGCAGACAAATGAAGAAAAGTACCTCGCTAAATGTCAGTACACATGAAATCAATACAGACTTGTTCCGCTGTGTTACCCGGCCCTTATGCCTCTCTGACGCTCGGTTACATACAATCATGATTCCAGATGATGAGATATTTTGTAGATGGGAAATATATCACGGATGATGATTGATGGGTTAATAGCGTGCCAGGGCTGCGATGTGTTATCAACTTCCTGCATGTCGCATTTCCTTGTTTCAAGGTTTTCTGTGTCGCTGCAGCTCTGCCACATTTTCATCTTTGGTTTCATCTTCATCATCCTCTCTCTTTTCTCCCGCCCTCTACCTCATCCCCCCTCTCTCTCCATCTGTGTTTCTCTCTTTCAACTGTAAATCCTTCTCTTGCTTTCTATATCTGTTTGCCTCTGCCTTTGAACTCTATTTATTTTCCCTCTCTCCTCCAGTCTCTCTCTTTCAGGTTGCAGGATGAGTCGTGACAGCTCACCAGTGTTGAGTAGAGCAGGGGCCAACAGCCCCCAAAGCAGGGACAGAGATTATGCAACAGCACCACACACATGCACGAACATTCGCACAGGGACATACAGTACATATATTAGAGCACTGTCTCCAATTTTCAATTGTACGCAAGATGTCTGTAGCTGCACGATAGTTTTTCAGAATAAATCTGAGAGACAGATGGAGAGTTGAAGTTCTCTTTTATGAATAACAGGTGCTGCAGTGCCCTCTGAAAGCTCACAAATGAAATGTTTCTCCTTGAAGCTGCCTAAACTGTCAACCCTGCCCCACACGTCCCCACCCCCTGAGAGAACTGCATTTCTGTCTTCAGTTCCCCACGCAGAGCAGATTCCTCCACGTTCAGCGCTCCTCCGCCCGATCCGTGAGTGGCTGCTGTGGCTGAAGGTGCAGGCGTGCAGTGGCTGTGAGGTGGTTTGACTCTTGGCAGGGGTTGAGAGGCTGCTGACGTGTGTGTCAGGCAGGATGTGTGTAAGAAGCAGCACTGGATCCTGTTTTTCAGGCCACAGCAACTGGAGCTTGGCCACAGCTATGGCTGTTAATGCAAAACACACACACACACACACACACACACACACACACACACACACACACACACACACACACACACTTACTGCTAACCTCAACCTCCACTCATAACTTCCTAACCAACACCACTGGCGTACAAGCGCACAAATTGCCCTGCACACATTGCAGGACAGACCGTTGAATGTGCTCTGATGAAACATGTGCATTTGATATATTGTAGTTTAACTGTTATTTTTCTCTTTATCTTCATTATTGGTTCGATATCAAAGACACGTTGACATCTACTCCTTTTGATTGCTGTTTGGCTCTCAGGCCTCCATGTTTAGCCCGAAGCCGCCGGTGTAAGAACAGTGGAATGCATTATACTGCTGTAAGGGCAATGACATCCTGTATAACACGTTTCTTGTAACAAACATGCCTTGAGAGGCCCCCTGCATGCGGACACAGTCACACGCACAAACTGCATGTCGCTTATGCACACACACACACACACACACACACACTTACAGGGATAAAATACGAGTTTGCTGTGCGGTTAGAAGTCTCTTGGCTCGCTGACATGCACACAGTGACAGACAGAGGGTGTGCTCAAAGTAGCAATAACAAACACAACCTGATGGGGCAACGGCAGCCCTGCGTTGTTATGATGGACGAGGGCTGTGGGATGTAAGGGGAGGAAATGAGGGAGAAACTACTTCTGTCAACACTTCATGCCCATATTACCTTGCAGTCCTGTGTGTATGCTAATTGTACATGTGCAGGCCTGTACCTCTCTGAATGAAGCCGAACAGCATGTGGTAAGAGGATCAATAGGTTTAGCTGACAGGCTACGGGAGGGAGCAGGCGGACCTCTTGCACAGGGTCAGGACATCCCACTGACTGGAGCGAGGGAGGGAGGGAGGAGGGAGAGAGGGAGGAGGGAGAGAGACGAGCGAGACAGAGGGAAGATACTGAAGAGACTGCTGGGCTGGTTTTCTTTTCTCTCTCTCTCTCTCTCTCTCTCTCTCTCTCTCTCTCTCTCTCTCTCTCTCTCTCTCTCTCCATATCCTCACTCCCCTTCCTAGGAGGTGCTAAAAGGGCCGAGCAGAGTGGGAGAAAAAGAAAGAGAGACAAAGTGTGTATGTGTGTGTGTTTTTGTGTGAGAGAGCGGCTCTGTGTGTAACATGCTCTGTCATGCTGCCGTGACTACCGCTGCCTCTCAAGCCGGCGTCGTTGCCTTGTCAGGAAAAGGAATATTTTCCGGGGTAATGAGTCCCTGAACCGGCTCACCATGTGGATGTGGGACAGTAATCTCCAAACCTTTGCCGGAAGAATCCCACGGAAAAAAGAGCAGCGGGCGGAGAGTGTAGCTGGTGCTGCTGGGTGGCCGCCTGTGTGCCTGCGCTGCTGAGATTCTCACTGACAAGACAAGAGTTCCCACTGGGCTGTTGTCTGCATCCAATTCACGTTACTTTTACTGTCACATGTGTTGGGATACTTTTTTTATTTCTCTTCTGGAACTCAATGGATTTTACGGTGCTATATATATGTAGGACATGGGCCGGATTGTTTGAAGTGATGCTCCAGGACTAAACCAGTGAGGTTGAAGTTCAGAAGGGTGGAACTTTATCTGAATGGGTGCATCACAGCAGTGGACTATACTATGGGTCACTACACATTGTACTGGGGCCTGTGGTTGCTGTGGATCACTGCCTGTAGATAGATAACCAGGTAGATAGCAGTGGGGGGTGAAAGGTTAATAGGTAGGGGCATCAGTATGAAGCCTGGACAGTGTCCAGGTGTTCCCAGTGACAGGTCCATGATGCACCTCAGCCATTTCCCCTTGAGAAGACACTCCTGGATATGGTGAGTACTGGTCGTGGTGATGGATTAAAGACACCTCTGAAATTGGTCAATATTGATGTGTTTGTCTGGCTTTACTGCCGTGGATTTACAGCGTACTTAAAGGAGCATACGCATGAGTTAATTTCAAATACATAAACTGTGAATAAGCATGCAGATTCATTTGTGGGTGTGTGTATGTGTGTTGTTTTTGTGGTGTGGTTGGAGCTCCCTTGAGGCAAACCTAGCCAAACCCAGTGTCGTTTTTCTATTTTTTTTTTTTTCCGTGCTCAGCTCAGATGTATTCAGGGAAATTTATTGTTAAATGGGCCAGACGTTTCCTGTCATTTTCTCCCACACTAACTGGTCCGGTTGATCCATAAAGAGGAGGGCCAGCTCGCAGAGGTATTCTACCGCTGGATCTGCTTTCCAGGAGCAAAACTAGCTAGAAAAGAAAATACCTTGATAAAATACGTGGTGTGGTTGGGCTTTTCCGTCTTGTTTTGATTAGTGGTGCTGTACTTAGGGCCGGGTATCTTCAGGGAATAGTTGTCTCCCAGCTATGTTATAAAAAGGGAGGGACATGGAGGAGTCAGTGATGTCATCAGTGTGGGCTGCTGGGATATGAACAATGCTCATATTTCCAGCAAAGTTTTTCCAGTGGCTTGACTTGTTCATACTAATCAGGCACAAGATTCTAACCCCGTTCAACAAGTCCCAGCCTCAAACAAAGGGATTCTGTTGCTATTTATCTGAACCATTGTTCTGTCAACTGTTTCCCGTCAGGACTGCTCTTCTCCGTGGTGGGATGGCACACATGCACACACATGCTTCGCTCCTCCACAGTCCTTTTCTCTCGTTTTTGAGTCACAAACATCCCTGGTAAACCCTCTGGGTATTCTGTGCTTTTTTTCTTGTTTTGATTCTGTTTAAAACTAAGCACAGGCATGCATCTCACCCTTTTCTGTTGTTTTGGGTCCTCACCGCTAACACCGGTGCATGGTGCATGTAAAGGCAGCGGGGTGCAGGGAGATGAGCTCCAGGTCGGATATACTGCAGTAAGGATGCCACAGTGTGGAACTTTTCCCACATGGTAATATTTTGTCGCTTTATCTATAATCGATTATACCAGACTTTTTCACAAGAAAATATGCGTCAGCTCAATATTTGTGGCGCGCTCACTGTGATGTTTATGATAAGATTTCACTGCGGGCTGCCCGACTGTTGTGGTGAAGTGGAAGGTATGTTTGTTTGTTTGTGTGTGTGTGTTACTTCATGGCCTCATTAACGCTATTAGGTTTCCTTTTGGCTTTCAGTTTAGATCTAAATTGTTCCCAATTAGGAGCTTTAGCATTTCACTTTGACACCAAACCACCTCGTCAGTCATCTCTCCTCTCGCCACAGAATCAGACAGTGATGCAACTCTGTGGTTCAACTCCGAGCAGACAGTTTCAGTTTTCAGGTGTAGTGTCTAACTAGGTAGAGAGAAGTTGTGTTTTACTTGGATGTGACGTGAAATTTACCACAGATACGTGAAGATGAACCAACTTAATTTTATGTCTGAAAAAGCCTGCAGATGTTTTCAGTGTGATCCTGATAACACTGCTCTACAGTATGTGGCAC
Organism: Platichthys flesus; assembly: GCF_949316205.1. NCBI lineage: Eukaryota > Metazoa > Chordata > Actinopteri > Pleuronectiformes > Pleuronectidae > Platichthys > Platichthys flesus. The sequence continues at coordinate 9,645,967 of NC_084947.1, forward strand.
AAATTGTACTCATCGATAGCAGCCATTGATTCAATCCGTTCAATCTGACAGAAAACCATTTCAGAGTTTTTACTGTTTTCAAATTTTTCAAATACCAGATTAAATACTGAACCACAAGCTAGAAGGAGGATTTGTTAGCTGTACCTAATACATTGATAAGTGAGTGTATATTCATTTAATCACTGTGTGAACCTATAGCAACCCTCCCCCTGAACAGAAGGTTCAATATTTTGTACTGAAGAGCTAAACTTGCTGCAGCTTGCTTCATTTTGTTGTTCCTGGATAGCCTCATCCTAAAAACGTCCCATCAACCTGCGTTTGAAGTTCATGGGATTAATGGCTGTTTAGAAAGTTGGAAGACGGACAGGCTTTTAATTAGATAATAAAAGGTTGATAATATTTATCATTATTGTTGTAAGGACAATGAAGAGAAAGAAAAATCGATGCCTCGTTGCCGCAATTCCTTTATTCATTTGAGAGAATTGTAATTCACAGTCTGCTGGAGTGTATGGTGTCGCTGAATTGGTTGGGTATAGCAAATCTACTGAGATTGCTGGAACAACAATTCGGGGCTGTCATGGCTGTCAGAGTTGAGCATTAGTGTCTGGAAATGAGAGACAAGCCTGTTAGAGTCAATTTAAACCTCAGGCAGGGATTTCTTTCTTTTCCTCATCTCTCTACACGGTGAAGCTATGCACGACCTGAGTGTATGTGAGCGTGTGCACGTCCTCATAAGCTTTCTGGAGCATCTGTATTATTCATTGAACCTTGACAATGGACCAGCGTCCTTTCTGTGTCAGACCTGTGGCGTACAAGCGGGGTAGCACCGAGAGGATAGGGCTTAATGATGCTTAGGCAGAGATATGAATGTGAGTCACAGAAATGTATGTCTGGGAATATTCACATTTTCACTCAGACAATAACTCGCAAATGTATTTGTTGGACCTTCAAGCTGCTACATTCCATGTGCCCCCCCCCCCGCTCCAGAGTGCATCGAGGCCATGGAAGAACATTATTGATGAAAGCTCTCATCTGTCAGCGGGCAGCGCTGCGTTATTGCTGGGTCAGCATTCATATCGATCCAGTCTGCATACACACAACCGCTAATGCACGGCAATGTAATAACTGGCGCGCTGCTCCGTCCTGCAGTTTGCTTTTCATCGTGCAGCAGCATGTTGCCTTCAGCGCCGCGATGAAACACCGAGATGGACGATTCTGTGAACTTCATTAAACGCGAACCGGAGAGGAAATGAAAAGTGCGTGTGTGTAGCGCAGTGAAAAGTGAACGAAAAGTGAATCCTGCATCTCAGAGACTGTTCGGGGGGGAGGGGGAGAATAAACTGGGCTATTTTTAGAAAACACTGAAAATGCATCACTTCCCTCTCTCTCCTTAGCCTTGGGCGTTTATCGTCGGTGGGTAATAAATGGTCTGACTGCATTATTTGTGTGTGTTTCTCTTTTGTGTGGTAAAGGACATCAAGTGTCATTCTTTCGGCCCCCTCCCCTTTCCTTCTCTTCCGCTCTCTCTCCCTGGGCCCAAGGTTGGCTTCCTGAGACGTGCCACATTTTTTCTCAGTTAGATAACAAGACACAAGGCACCGTTATCTTGTGTCTTTTTTAGGCTTCCTCTCCCGATGCACATTGTCATTGAATCTAGCAGCGCTGGGTCAGTCTCAGCCAAACCTGAGATTACTTTCTATCACCCCCAAGTCACTTCTCTGGGACTGAGGCCGAGGCTTTTAAAAGGGGCTTTTTGGAGGCAGCAGAGACCTGCTGTCAGTTCGGAGGAGACCAAGTCATCACTCATTCTTGTCCCTGAAGACCACCAAACCCTGCATGTGTGTGTTTGTGTAATGTGTTGCGCCCCCACAGCGTCAGCCTTCCCTTTGTATCCTGTGCAGGGTGATGCGGATGCTCTAGCCTTTATTAAGAGCCCTCTCCATTCACTTCCCCTGAAAGAGCCGCACAGCTTAATGTTCCCTTCTTCTTCCTCTTCTTCTTCTTCTTCTTCCTCCTCTTCTTCACCTACACCTTTTTTCTTCCTCTACATTCTTGCTCAGAAACCTGGCTGCTTGCGAGTGTGTGCAGTGCATGAAAGGAGACAGAGGCACAAAGAGATCACAGTGTGACCTGTTCCACTTCCTCCAGAGACAGCATCACCTCATTCAATATGAGAGTCATTTTACGACCGATCGAAAGCCGCTCGATAACCATTCGTGTACAGGATATTTTATGCTTTTCAAAAGGCACAGTGCAAACCCCAACCTCCTAAAAAGAAAATTATATTTAGATAAAAGCTGTAATATAGCAGCTCTCAGGTCTAAGATCCCTGACTGAAATCCGATGAGTTGTGACTGTGTTGGAGAGGGTCCTCCTGAAGTTTGTGTTGTATTTCTCTGCAAGGACATAATCCATTTTTATTGTTTTTAGTTCAAGTTGATCATTAAACGTGAGTGGGAAAAAATAGCTATGCTGCTTAGGGATCTTACTTTGCCTTCTGGTAATATTAGTTGCAGAATTGTAGAGAAAAGTGTAGAGAAAGTGTTCAATCTTTTTGTATTTGTGTTGGTCTCAACCAGCTCCTCATTAGAATTGCTTGCTTTTGAGCAGCTCCACTAAATTGTCAATGCAGTCCCTGATATCTAATGGGGCCATATAAGCTGTCTCGGGCATCTTATCAGGATGTCTCCTTGGCGCCTTCCATTAGAAGTTTTTCGAGCAGGGGGGGTAGACCCCGGACTCACCGGAGGGAAGACGTATCTCATCCACGAGGAGCTGGAAAGCTGGGGGGAGAGCGATATCTGGAACATGCCACTTAGCCTGGTGCTCCCACGACTCAACTGTGGATGAGTGGACGGAAAATGTATAGGTGTTGTTGATAGTGTGGAGTGAGTTTATCAGCACTGAAACTAGCTGCCTCTTGAAGAGATCCACGAGAGTAAAACAGCCCAACCCATGGCTGTAAAACCGAAACCGTTCTTTCTGTGGCACTGAGAGGACGAGTGGAGTCATGCCATTACGAGGACGTGACACACAGGCTACGTATTCCAACCCCTCGTTAACATGAAACTCTCCCTTGACAGCTTTAAAGGGAAACCAAACATAATAATCAACTTTCTGAATAATTAAACCTGCCATGTTTGTTTGTTGTAACCATAGAAAACTCTGCTCTGACTTGCCTGCGCCGCTTTCAGTTGTACAATCACTCAAACAGCTGTGTCTGCTGTGACAGCCCAGTCCGACCACAAGACGCATGAATAATGAAGGAATCTTGTGCAATAGAGAAGCTGATCCTGTGACACACGCCCTCTCAGAAAGGGACGTCTTGGTGCATTATTCACTTGTTTCTTCACTAGTTGCAGGTTCAGCTATCACTTAAGTCTGGTCTGCAGATTATGGGTCCTGCAGTGATAGTGGGAATGAAGTGGAATCTCTTTAGCGCTCCCACCACACTGTTAAATTGATTTTGATGTGAGTTGAAGCAAGAGAGACGTGTTCTTTCTGTTACGCCGGAGCGCCTCGGTTGTAATCTCCATACAGGGGCAGCCCGCATCGCTGTTGTGTGCAAGACTCCACTGTGTCGCCTTCACTCTGTGATGGAGGAATTTCAATCAGCCGCTCTCTTGAATTGCTCAATGCTCAGTTAATTATTTTCACACCTATTTCGTGGAGCTCTTTGTCATTTGTGTGCGTTTGTCTTTGCTCACACACAAACACACACACACACACACTGAGTCAGTCATGACAGGCAGTCTTGGGTTGGGCTGTTCTGTCCTTTTCCCAGCCCTCCACTTGCTGCATCATCCGATTTCTCCTTCACACATTTCTGCTCTTGGATTTCTTATTGTGTTATTCTGCCACTTATATCAGGGTTTTCCACAAGTGCATGCGAGGTCCAGCTGGTAGGAAATAGTAGCCAGCCGTGTGCTTGTGTGTCTATGTCTGTGTGTGAGTCTGTCTCTATGTGTGTGTTTGTATCTAGGTTAGTGTTCATTGTTCAGGGGCTTTTTGCCGGGAGACAGATTAATTCCGCAGAGGTCTCCACCTCTGCAAAACAAACAGACACGATAATTAAAACCACAGACTAAAGCAGTTTTACATTAAAAGTCTGTGTTTCCCCATCGCTCTCGGGCGGTCACAGGGCGTCTGGATAACTTATAATCCAGATGTGTGAGGACTAAAATCCTTCATCTGGTTGTAGGTTACAGTTATAACATTATAAAAAAGTGACAGTGACGTGACTTGAAACATTAAGAATAAGTAGGATGGAAAACGTTTTAATGTCCGGCCATCCAGCTGACAGACTTCTGGAAAACTATTATTCACAGCTGATACTTTTTTCCCTCTTTCTTTCTCCAATGTGTTAAACAGGAGCACCTCATGTGATTTTAAAGACACACACACACACACACACACACAGAGATCACCAAACATACACAGGTAAGATGAGATGCAGTGCAGATGTGGAAATATCTAGAATCAGTGTTGTCGTTACTCAATACAGACGCTAAACAACTTCTTCTCAACTGAACAAAACAGTCCATACCTATTGGCAAAATCTATGGCACAAGGAAGTAGTTTGATGAGATTTGGACACGAGATACATTAAATCTTAATACAATTTAAATAAACAGCCCAACCTTTAGTCAGTGTGGGCTGGGCCGCTTGCATTAACTATCCTGTCTGCAGGCCTAGTTAAACATGTCTTCTTCTGTGTCCTCGGGTAAACTGCAGCAGCGATCAGATACTGGCAATAATATTATTATTCTTTTTATTTCATAAGATTGACACAGACATTCACGTGTGTGACGGGTGCTGATCTACGTCATTGCAACAACTTTCACAGAATCACTTCCTCTGTGACATTCTTTCTCCTTTTTTTTTCACTACAATGGAAAAGAAAGTACAGAGCTTTTAATTTGAAAAGTGTGACGATTGTGCTTAACAGAACACTGAACTAGTGACATGCAATGTATGAAATAGAAAGTGAATATTAAAATTTATATTAAAAAAAACAGACGGACACGAACAGTAAATTCAATTTTATGAAAAGCATTGACATCGCAAATAAACCAGGTTGGATGAACACAAGGTTTTCTAACTCCACCCTGGATCATAGACTGTTTATAAAAAGCTCTGCTCACAACGTCCAGCAGGCAGACAGTAAAAAAGCGACAGTAATTCATAGAACTGTTAGAGGTGGACCTACTAATGACAAGGAGTAATTTGGAAGTATAAATCACTGACTGGTCTGTATTCAGTGGTACTTTGCTCATGACTTGATGTATTGACTGTTTTTCCCTTTAGTCTTTAGTAATCTGTGATGACTCATAAATACAGAGCATTGCTACGGAGCGAGACAATGCACTTTTACAGCAATGGCACTGGCTCAAACAGATGCAGCTATGTGACACCATAGTTACATAATCGGCTCACTGGAATACATAGGAAATGCACATACAGGCCACAGCTCCTCACAAAGGCCCCAAGGCTACGTTGACATCACATTCGTTTTGAATATCCATTTCATTTTTCAATCTAATTCAGTTCAGTTCCCTGCGCTGTCTCTCACCAGTGTCCACACAGCAGCTGCTAAATAGGGTATTCAATCCTGCATTCATCTCCAGGACAGAGGCTGGAAGATGGACAGATCAATAAGAATACAGCGTGGCATCCAGACATATTGAAGACAGGGGGAGGGGGGTAGCTGCAGGTGCTTTTGTGGGCTCAGCATAAATCAAAAATATAAATGTTACAAGATGAGGCTACTGGGTCCGGGACGGCCTCTGCAGTGACAGACAGTACGCAGATGTTTGTGTTAGTTCAATTTAGAATGATAAAGTAGGTAAATCATAATTACATTTTTGCTTGTGTTAATGTGGTCAGGTATCTGGCTGTTTTCATGACTGTATTAGGAAGTGAATGTGTGTGTGTGTGTCATGAAATTAACACACACATTAACGCTGAAGCACCTATGTGATTTATGGAACTACTATGGTTCCGACCTCTTAAATGTTACGATTTGCTTAATAAGCTCTGACAAGGAGGTTATGATTTCACCAGAGCTATTGTGTTAGTTTGCAGGATTATGGAAAAGCTTCTTGACAGATTACCACGAAACTAGTAGAAGGATGTGGTTTGTGTCACTGAAGAACGGATTCAATCTAGTTGCAGATTCTGTCATGGATGTAGGATTTCTTTACCCAGTTTCTTTGATATTGCAAGAAAGGGTGTTTTGTGACATTTTTTCTTGATTTCTCAGGGAATTATTCATGGATCTTGATGAAAAAAATCAGGCATGATTAGCAGACTGATATTTGAGTAGTTTCATAAGGGGACTGGTGGGCCTTTGTGGTCGCATGCACTCTGCTGAGTGACATTCTAGTTTACTATGTTGTTGTAAAACAAATATCTTCTTTTGGTTTCGACGTTTGTCTGGAATAAATGTTACCTGAAAATATCCCTTCGGGCTCATGGAAACTGTGATGGCTATTTTTTAACTGTGTTATAAAATATTGCACCAATACAATGGACTCATCATTGAAAAAGATGTTAGTTGCATCCCAAAAGTCCACCGCAGAACTCTGTCCTGGTCCTTTTGAACCTTGAAGTTTGTACAACTCTAGTTTGAGACGTGGGATCACATTTTGCTTCTTAATTTTCCTGACATTCAAATGTCACAGCTGATTCGGTGGCAAAAATACAAAGAAATCAGGAAGTATAATTACTCGTTCTTTGGTGAGACACAGTGCCGCTCTGAAGCCACGTACGTCACCGCTTGACCCAAACAAAACCTGCGGTGAGCCAGCAGATGTTATCATGCCCTGGCCCTTTCCTGCAGGAACAAAGCGCTGCTCTGTAAGCAGCTTGTTATATTCTCCCACCACAGCTAAAAAACAAACAGTTGCAATGAAACACAAAGATGTGGAGAATGGCGTTTCAAGGAAAACAGTGCAGAAGCCTAGCGTAGCGGTTTTCCTGAAGATACTCTTAAGACTGAGGGGTTTATGTGTCACTGTTCTGTCTGTGTGTGTGTGTGTGTGTGTGTGTTAGTGCGTGTGCGTTTAGATGTGGGGGGTCCTCTGGCTGTGATTTTCTTGGCTCCAGATATTGTGAGAAAGCAAAACCTAATGGATTATCCCTTTTTTTTAGAATTTGATTTCCAAATGCATGTTGACATCTCCAAGAAAACTGGCCTCCCATTATAAATAAAAGTCAGCTGTTTTTAGGTCAAGCGGGTCTCCCTTGTGCTGCAGACTCGGGACATCATCATCTACGTGTTATGGGAATTATCTCTCATTAGCAGGAAAAGCATAACGATGACGATGTTGGACTCAGGAGGGAATTGCTGGTGACGGTGATGGTGATTAGGATTTCCGTGATGACGACAGCGTTTACGAGGAGGGATCCAAACAGATTAGGAAGGCTTAGAGCAGGGAGAGGGAGTCCCCACAGACACACGCACACTCACACGCGCACACATGCATGCAGGCTCACATACCTGGCTGGATTTAGAAACATCTCTAACTTCTACAGTCGGCTGTTATACTTCCAGGTAATGCATGCTGCTTTGAAACCTGTGTTGGTAGTAGACGCTGAATGACTTGTGAGCTTGTGTTCATGATTAGACTTTTATTTTGGTAGAGACAACGCTGCATTATCGACTTGAGTTTGTCGAGTTCAAGTTCAGACAAACTCCTGTTCGTACAACTCAGGCATAATTTCAAATCTTCCCTGATAAACTGTTTGTCACTGCACTGGTGCCTCGTCAGACTTCCTCTCCAAACAATTCGACTCCACGCTCCTTTCATGACCAGTGTTTAGTCTGTACATATTTCACCTTCCTCTGTATTTTGTGCATGCGCTGGCATATTGTAAATGCAATTGTACAGCGCTTCCTTACAGGAAACACGCTCCTACTTGCACAACCCCAAATATTACACTACTCATCCATCCGGTAAGATGGACTCTCGCATTGCAGGGTGTAGAATAACACGGTCTCAGCCGGACCGGGAGACAGTGACGATGCACTTGTGACAACACAGATTAAGTACATTTAATATCCTGTTTATTTGGTACATGTTATCAATATTTGTCCCCTTTTGTTGAGCACTCAACTGCTTTTCTGTCTGTGTTCTGTCCTCCCAAATGCCTTTTATTAGAGACTGGGGGACTTGGTGGATTGTTCTTCCGGACGCTGGAGTTTCCTTCACTCAATAATTAATCTCAATAATGTAAATAGGAAAAGGCACTATGTATTCCCATCAACACCACAACCAATCTGTAATTTTGACACCTGACAGGATAGATTCATGCTTCCTAAGTCAAAAAACATCACATAGCATAATCATTTGTTGACTTTTGCAACCAATAACATAATAGAGATACAATTCCCATCTTTTTTTGATTAACCAATCATGTTGCCTCATTAATAATATTATGGTTATGATTATTACGATATAAACAATTTATAATTGTCTCATTGGTTTATATGCAGCATATGCACAGCCAATGTTTTTCTTCAAGTTTGTGTGACTGGGATGCCGATGTCACCTTTGTGTGTTTGGAGGAACAGCTTAACCTGGATTATCTGGCCTGTGGCGATGTCACCCTTGGCACCTACTGGAAGGGTATCCCTCAAACACACACACACACACTTCTCCATAAGGCCTCAGCTCTCACACAGTCTCACCAGTGTGTGGTGATGTCACCAGAGTTTTAATGAGGGATTACTCTGACATCACTGGGCTGCTGCCAAGTTAAACCCATTAGTTTCCCCATGTGCTTGCGGTGCACTACATCTTGACGTGTGTGTGCGTCCATGTGTGTTGTGTAATAGGCTGAGCACATTTGAGAAAGCAGTGCAGTCAATGGGGGTCTGTATCCACCTACCATCCGTCCTTTAATTTCTCAATGAATGTGTCCATCAGAAAACGGTTTCAGTTTGCCGGCCAAGGCGATGTCTGATGTCCTCCTCTGATGGTGCTCTGTGTGGTGCTGGACGGCATCCTTGATAATGAGAAACTGCCAAAGAACCAAATCATGATATTATTACTCATCAGTACACACTTGCATATTGCCAAAAGACACACACACACACACACACACACACACACACACACACACACACACACACACTCTCACAGTATCATGAAAGGGATACTCAATTCTAGGGTCCCATTTTTGGAGCCTTTTACTTTTGAGAAGTTTCTTTCCTATTATTTAGGAGGTTAGTCAAACTAGATTTGGAGAAATTAGAATAAAACAATTGTGGTTGGTCACCAGGACGAAGTTCAAACCTTTGATGTGAGGTTGTTCTTGTGCCTAACCTGGGAAAACAAATTTAATTTAATCAATCATTTCCGAGATCAACACTGTTAACACATTTGGCTCGGACACTCACACAGGCTACTGAATAACTGTATTATTATAAATCCAGCAAATATAATCAAGAATTTATTTTTGCATTGGATTTTCAGTGGTTTGGTGTTTGTTTGTGCATATGTGTGAGTTTGTGTGTGCCATAGTATCTTATTTACCAACTGGTGGCTGGCTGTAGTATTTGTCATGAACCCTGCCTACTCCATGTTAATGGTTGGGACATGGGGAAAACAGAAGTGTCAAGTTTTTTACCTTTTTTGGCTCCAAATGTGCTCATTTGTTGGTTGGTGGCGTTCGTGTTCACGATATGTTGGCCTTATTTGAAGATAGTGGGAAGAAGTGGAGACATGTCATCCACCTAATATACATAAACATTTTCACAATTACAGCTACTATATAGTGTGTGTGTGTGTGGGGGGGAGGTACACTTGTTTTTTCAGCAGCAAGACAGACATACACACGCACGCACACACACACACACACACACACACAGTGCATAAATGAGGAGCACAAATAGGACAGTTGTTGGTCGTATCTCAAATAGTCACACATCCCTGTGTCCTTGTCTTTAATTTTGTGTTTTCTATTCTCCTTTGTGCTCTGGTGAGTCTCAGAGACAAACAATAGTCCAGACAGGCACAAATCCCCTCTCCGGTTGGTGAGTCACCTGAGGATATAAATAGAGCACAGGTAACTCATGCGTGGCTGCCGTGAAATATTAAGTGGCTGCTGTGAATGGCTAATTTCTTCGCCTGAGCCACAGTCACTTCCCTCTCTGGAGTGTTTGGGCTGATCATTCTGAGGATTTGTGTCGAGCACCCTTCAAAATGAGTCTTCACTTCCAGCCTCGACCCCCTGACAAGGCAGCGCTGTCATTTTCATTTTCTCCTTAAGCAATCTGCCGCCGTGTCCTCAGCAACTGAAGGCTGATTGGCTGTCAGGACCTACCTGTCCTTGTCGGATTCTGCCGGGTCACCATGGCAACCCCATTATAAACATGAATGTAGTGTGTGTGTTGGGGGGGGGACTATAAAGGAAGGCAGAAAATGAGGCATGGGAGTCGGTCCTTGACACACATCACAACAGCTGTTTTCAAGCGGCACGACTGGCTGAGAGCCATTCCATTTCCCCAACCACATGAATCTTAATCACCATGCTATCGTTGTCGCTCAATTACATTACCTGTGCTGGTTTACATACTTGAAAACAGATATCCAATCATTGAAATCATGTGGTTTTATTTGTGACAGCAGCGGAGGGGCAGCTTTCATGACACTAAACTGCAACAGCTGCTTCAAACCCCGGGTTGTACTTCATTGTAATATGACGATATGGCTTAAATCGTATCACACTTTAAATGTGAATGACTGTTACAAGAACAGAGACAGTTAATTATGGTTTTAAAGTCTATATGAAGCAATACTTTATTTTGTGTCTCTTTTGTGTTTCTCACTTTGCTTGATGCCTTAACATTATTTATCTTTTAATCTATTACTATTGAGGAAAATTACATCAATATAATGAGTGGAGATTTAGTGGCTATTGAATTTATTTTTGTATATTAAAAACAAATTGCCATCTTTCTCATGATGTCATTGTCAAAACCTTACGACAAAGAAATGTAACTGATGCTTGGTGTTTTACACTTTAGCCATACATGTTATGATAAATAACTATATTATAGAAGAAAACAGAAAAACAACATTAGGGCCGTGGTATATGACCACATACGAAATCAAAACAACAAAAGTTCATATCAGTATCGTCATGATTGTCACATTATTGTTTATTTTAGGTTGTAGAGGAAAATATAGCCCTCTACAACCAAATAACTTGATTTAAGTAATTAAACATTAATATTTCATATTTGTGTATATCAGCAAACATAAATGGTGACACCAGTTTGTCTCTGGAAGGCTCATATTGGCTGATATGATCGACTATCGGATATATCGCTCCAGATCTCTCACCGTGTTCTCACCTGGCCCTGCTTCATCGTTCCTCATGCCGTATGACACCTTTGCCTCTCCATCAAATTACTTTCATTTGTCTTTCACGAGAAATCTTCTACTGACTTAACTCACCATTCAACTTCTCCCATCTCCCCTGTAAATTACCCATCATCCCTGTTTCCATCCTCCCTGTGTCTGTCCGTCAGGCTGCCTGGTCCCTAACCAGCCCGCTGACCCTGCCGGTCACGGGAGGAGAGCACTGCTTCATGAAGCTATCTCCGTCTCTCTGGCTCACAGCCAATCAGTTATCGGTTTATGCACTGTTGCACTTAACCTGTGGAGTCCTGCGCTTCCCTGTCTGCTCGTTTCTATCACTGATTACTTGTGTCAGTCTTGTTCTGCAGGTGAAAGACATTTACAGCGTGTGAAAGACATTTCTCATGCCTATGCAACAAAAGGATTATTTTATTGTTTATGAGTCTAATTTGCAATTTCATTCCACGGTTGAATCATTATATCCCCTCCCTTTGAAATAGAAAATTTGCAACATGTGAGGACAAAGAACATACGTGAAGTGTGTAACCCACACCCTGCAATTGAAGAGAGGAGGCAGCTTGTTTGTGCACGTTTCAGGATTCAAATACAGTGGTTCTGCTGTTATGGCTTTGTGCCTCAGGGACAGTGAGTGACGACAGTCCCATCGTCACCTGGCGCTCTGTCACAGCTCGTCGCTGCCTCTGACGGCGTGTGTCCGACTCTGCAGCTAGGCAAACACTCGCTTTGTGTGGTTTCTGAGAGGGAGCAGATGAAGTGAAGGTCTCTGATGCCCTGTTGATCTGAGTGCATCTCATCTTACCTGTGCACGCTGTAATGTTTGGGCCTGGAACCAGATCTAATGTGTGCGTCTGTGTATGTGTGGGTGTGCACTTGTGGTGATGCTCAGAGGCTCAGTGTGTGTCTATGGTTTGCGTCTGTGCAACTCTGACAGCCTCCCCGTCCACCCAGGAGCTGTTGTCACATGCTGGCTGCCTCTGTCGGAGCCGAGCAGAAGGCGTCGCTCAGCAGGGATTCATGGGTCTGTGTGATTGTCCTGCTCAGGTGCCTGCAGTTTCCCTGTAGAGGAGACTGCCCCCTGCTGGTGGTACGGAAATGGGGGGGGGGAATTATCAGCTGGGATGATTTTGAATTTATCTTGATGATGGTGAAGTGTCTGAAAATGATGCAACATGACAAAAAACGACAGTAATGGCCAGTTTAAAGCCCACAGATCTGTAGTCGATCCTGCTCCACTCATAGCTCTCGGTGCTGTCACACATATCTTCTCTAATAACTCCTGGAAATGTGACGGGTCAAATTGCATTTACTGCAGTTGGATGTACATTTATCATATTCATTATTTATCTTATTAGACATTACGCTGCTGGTTGTAGTGTGGTACTCTGCTTCCCCCCGATGGTGGAAAGTAGCAATTACAAGTTTGAATCACAAAACTTTGGTCCAAAATAATGCCCTGAAATGAGAGGACGTTTTCTTTATGTTCTTGTGTAAATTTTTATATTTCATGAATTATTTCTAAGGTTAAGTTGATGGTCCAATGTGTAGGTTATGTAGTCACTGAGAAATGGGAAGATGGGATCGGAAAGAGGAAATGTGGTCATTAATATAAACACGTCCTCAATAAATGATACCCTTCTCTCTCCATTTTGCAAACTTGGTCTAAATACATGTATCAGCCGTGTATTTGAGATTCTAGATATGCTTTAGGGGCTTTTGTTGTAGAATAAACATGAGATATAACATTTTACGAGTTCTGGATTAGGGGGTTGTTCCTGTGGATATCTTTTTAGGGGACCAATATCTCTTAGCTCGTGCAATTTGTGCATATTGACTATTGAGCTTAGTCAAATAGTGTGATTGTAATTAACTTAATACCTGTTGAATACTTGGAGAATGTACTTGTTGGTGTGTTTTACACTCATGTTCGATCAGACTGGGAAATGACCGCTCTACTTTTTAATACAGCTCAGTAGATTTAAATAGAAAGATAATTCTCAAAAGGATAGAGAACAAAGATTAAAACTTATATTTAAGATTATTTTATAATGTGTTCTTTCCACTTTTTTAACAAGAGAATAAATTCCATGTACACACACCTCACCAAAGACTGCCAAAGGAATTTGAACATGCGGTGAATCCAGGGGATTGTGACGTCTCCACAAGATGAATTCTGCACCAATCGCCAGTTGTCATCTTTACTTTACACCTCATAAATTAAGTGAAGTAGTGTTTTATGATTATGTAACTTTGTAGTAAGTCTTCAGTGAGTCTGCTCCTGTTGCCGTCAACACTGACTCTTGTAATCTGAGGGAAAAGGTAAATTAGAATGCTCCACCTCTGCGGTCTGCTCCTCCCTCTCATGCATTTCTCTTTAATACTCTCTCTCTCTCTCTCTCTCTCTCTCTCTCTCTCTCTCTCTCTCTCTCTCTCTCTCTCCATCATTTTCCCACATTCAAATCACATCCATGCACACCCTCTCACACACCTCCCTCCCACCAAGACATAGCTTTATCAGGCTTGTCTCTCTCTCCATCCTCTCCTTTTCTCTTTCTGTATCTGTCCTGACACAAGTGAATGAGTGGTGCCGCTGAAGAGCCTCTCGCCAATATGAGTTTGCCGGTGAACTCAGATTTTCTGTCTCTGGAGAGGATACCCCGCTACCGCCACGCCTGCTCCAATGGCTCGCCGTACGCCACCAACAAGCCCATTGACATCAAACCTCGCGGCAGGAGAGGGTATGACCGGAACTGTTTGTGGGAGGGCTCGTCAGGGAAGGGACCTACTTTTTCTGTCTAAGGATGTATACTACTAGTTTTCTTTTTTTTTCTTTACTTAAAATAAAAAAATGAGCTTCTGCTTTTATTGCGCTTTGTTCAACTTCCAACCCTTGCTTTCTTGTGGAAAGTTGAGATGGCGTGAATTTAGACGTAGTAAGACATCGCAGGGGGAAGATTTGTGGAAATTTCACATCAGTTGGGGTTAAAAGTCGTCTCTGACCTGACTCCTTGTGTGTCACCTGTGCATGTGTTTGGATTGACCTGCCTGTAGGACTTGTGTTCTCTCTTATCAGAGCATTAGCCGATGAATAGCTTTGTCTGGACAACACTGAACTGGGTCTGTGTCAAGGGCCGTTGCTTGGTGGCCGGTTGTGTTGGCTGAGCTTTGTCGAAGCTGTAGTTCTGCTGTTTACTCTGCCAGAAGTGTCTCTGTGTGTGTGTGTGTGTGTGTGTGTGTTCCACAGGCAGCAGATATTATGCTTTTTACAAAACATGGTTAAGAGCAAGGTAAATTATTAATAATCAGGTTTCGTGCAGTCATCATCTCAAACATCAGGGTATACAGGAGGACAGGTCCGCTCACTAACCAGAGCAGAGTGCAAACTAATCATCACTGCACTCTCCGTCCATTAAAGCTCACACAGAAAAATGTAAAAACCTTGTTGGACCCATTTTGATACGACGTCTCTCTAATTAATTTGTATCCGCTGCGACCTCAGTCAAAACCAAGATGTGCTATCATCTGATGTGCTTCTCTGCCCACTTGTTGGCTTGATGTGTGTGTGGGGAATGAAGTTCAGTTGTGTATGCCTGTTTGAATATGAGCAAAGGTAATGGCTGTAGACATATAGATATACACAGAGCCTTGTCAATACTGCGGTCCAACCATCTGTCCTCTCTACCTGCTCCTCAGTTAAGTGCTGTTCATATCAACATTCACTAAGTAGGTCTATCTGCACCGTATACTCAACCTGCTTCATGGAAGAGCTCTTTTTTATTTATTTTTTAAAAACAAAATCAATACTTTTGTCAATGACTTTGGTCACTGACTCTCTACATGCAGCTTTTTTTTATGACCAACGCAGTACTTGTTTCAACCGCTAGATGGGAGTGTTGCCTCTGTGTTGTGCAGAATCGCATTGAATTGTTGTCCAGTGTGTTTTAAACGTGTATTTATGACATATACTGTAAACGTAATGAATTTACCTGTTAATAAATGCAGACAAAATATACATTCACCCATTCAAGTCATTATTAAATTCATTCAGTTGTGTGTTGGGTGTTTATTATACTTACTGAAAAGGTTGATATAGATATATTTGAAATGAGTTAGGGTTAGGGGTTACAAGATATTTGAATGTCCATGGACTTGCAGCTGATCTTTGTATTATATCTTCCCTTTGTGCAAATGTATGCCAAATCTAAATGCTGAACATTTGTATTATAAATATAATATTTGATATTAATAAGACACACTCATTTGTACCATATAATAGTCAGTAAGCTACAATCAAAATTGCAAATTTGGCATTAGGCTGCTAATTTTTTTATAAGATATATTATATCACTTCTTACAGATTATTTTTTTATCGGATACATATAGTGAATTGTATGCTGAATATTACTGGGGCTTTCTACAGTTTTTTACATAATGTTTCATACATTTATTTCCTGCAAATTGAATCCCTGAACCAATCAGGTTGTCTATTTTCTGTGTCTTATACCTCTGTGTCCTGAAAACGTCAGTATAGTGTAACTGAATGCGGATATACCTTTTTATGTGAATAGATGTAAACATGAACCAGTACTGTGGCTGCCTCACTGCAGCCTCAGTTAGTTGTAAGCTTTGAGCTTTGTTTATTACAGAAATCACTGCTGATTGCTTCTATGTTAACACTTCAACCAGAATGTGTTCAGTTCCTTAAATACCAAACTTAACACAGGGACATAGGGTTTAGATTGTTAATTCTTGGCGTAATGTTGTCTGTTGTGTTTTCATATGTGACGGGATGTGGTTTCGAGTAGAGGAAACACTTCCCTCAGTTGTTCTTCATCTGTCTTCTTGGGTTTTTCTTTCCTGGACCCTGTGGAATGTGCAGACTGGTAATAGGATTAGTTTCACCACTTTGACCGAGGTGTTACCCTCAGAGAAGTAGATGTGTCTACTTACCTTAGCCTAACTCACATTGATCACCTGACACACAGACGTGTTTTCTAGCTGTTTCTGGGCCCGGGCCTGGATTGTTCTGACGGACGCAGCAGGACTTCATCAAACCAGTAGAAAAAGCTATAGAGTGCTTTAACTTGACTTGCTTTCTTGTGCGATTATGATGACATAATATGAAAACTTTTCTTCTGGGACATTTCAGTCCCTCATGGGGCCTCCTAGTGGCCACAGGTGTCCCATGCATGATAAACGTAATATCAGTCTAAAGGTCCAACGAGCAATTTATCCTCCTTGTGAGAACTCGAGACGGATGCGTCTTCTCTGCTGCTGCTTTCTGTTTCTTTCACCTTTGCTGAACTAAATAGCTTTTTGTAATTTTCATCTACAGCCAGTTGAATTATTGATGTCACTGCTTTCAAGGTGAAAAGGCTGCAGTAATGTGGATGCTGATGCTGTTTCTGTTTGTCGCTGTTGGAAGTTTATTTCTTCTTGAAGCTACAACAGGGGATCAAGCTAATAGATCTGAGGTACAGATCAATAAGGTTTAACATCCTCCTTAAATTCAATCAAGCCGCACCAAAATGTACACACTCATAGAAATCATTTCCATAAATATGCCGGATTTTTGGTAAATTGATAAAAATGTTTCCCTGAATTGAATCCACACCAAAATTTGACACGTCCTTCCACTAAGTTTTGTGGTAATCTAGTTGTTGTGTTAAACCACAACCTTTTTGAATGCAATCAAAAATAAACCCTTGTTGCTTCACACTTCAGAAACCTGATTCACTTACTCACTTTTAACAATACCACTTCCATCTCTACATTCTTACCGCTTATTTACTGTAGTTCTAACTCTTGAAAGAAATCGGCACAAAAGCTTTTCAGTAAACTGTTTTCTCAGTTTATTGCTGCTGAACCTCATCCATCACTGTCTTTGCACACTCTCCAGATCAGCTGCTTGCTTTAGCTGTTGTGCTTGGGTTACTGTGGCAGCCGAGTAATTGACACCATCAACTTTTGTTAGGATCGCTTGGTGATACAAGTCCCACCCTTTTCAAGTCTTTACTACAACCAAAACAAACCCTCCCACTCCAGACTTATCTAAGCTGCAGCCTGGGGAAACAACGAGACACAGAGAGGATACGAGAGTCGTGTAGCACAGAGAGAGAGGGACGCAGTTGTAAAAAAAAGAAGAAGAAAGGGAGCAAAAAGAGAGAGAGGGAGGGAGGGAGGGAGGGAGGGGAAGGTATGCAGAAGAAAGACGAGATCCTATTTCCGGCAGTCAGGAAGAAATATAGAGGTGAGAAGGAGTAACAGAGTGAGTGCAGGGCTGTATGAGGAAAGAGGAAGATAACACATACAGAGAGAGAGAGAGAGAGAGAGAGAGAGAGAGAGAGAGAGAGAGAGAGAGAGAGAGAGAGAGGTTAAGAACCTCCTACTGTCAAGCGAGGGGGGGGAGCAGCAGTGAGGAGAACTGTCAGACGCACAGTTTGATCTGACTAAACTCAGGTTTGCTCTGGAGCAGCTCCACCGGGCTGAGGGGAGGAAGCTGCCACTGGATCACCACAGCAGAGAGGGCTCCAGGTGGCGTAGAGGGTGTGTGCGGGGACTTTATGTGTGCGAGTGCATGCCTGCAGTCTGCACATGCAGTGTGTGTGGATGAGGACAGACAAGCCAGACCATGAGTATCATTCTAAAGCCACGGTCGCGCTCCACCAGCTCATTGAAGAACACGGAGGGAATATGGTAAATAGACGGGGAAACTCTGCCCTGTTGGCAACATGTGCATGTAAATCCTGTTGTGTTTGCATGCGTGTGTCTGTGTGTGTGTTGTTCTATTGTTCTCCATCTGCCTGCTTGTTGCTTTCTTCTCCTCATACTCACCAGCTTCATCCCAACTTCAGCCCAAGCCCTTTTCAATTCTGTCCCTCTTCGCCTGTGCATCTTCCTGTTGTCCCTCTTCTTCTCCAATCAAAACCTCTTCCTTTATTTGGTGCTTAACAAACATTGTGCCGCCTGTAGATATGTTTAGTTTGTGTTTTCTGAGTCAGTATTTCTGTGCAAAGCATGTTCTGAGGTCAGGAGAATAGATTAACACCGTCCTTCACTTCTGTAACGACATGACATGTTTGAACCCTAGTTGTGCTTTCGTGATAACTCTTGGTCTTTTCAGGTAGTCAAATAGTTTGAAACACAAGGTTGTCAAACATCTCTTGGGGAATGTTTAGTTTGTTGCTCCGCACGTTCTCGTATCTGCACATGGAAGCTCCAGATCGGTGCAGGAAACCAGGGTGCACTGCCAGGGGCACAGCTCGCCCTGGCCTCCCCTCGTGTCTCAGCTTGCCCTCGCCTGTCATCACTCATAAAACTTCCTTGTAGCTTCAACATTCAAAGCTAATATTCACACGTCTTCTTTCGTGGCCCTCTCTCTTTCGTGAGCTGCAAATGGCTCGGAACAACCCTGGACAGAAACACGGTGTCCGTGAGGTGGTGGTGGGGAGACAGACGGGCAGCGTGTGCTTGAACCCTACCAGACCTCCCTGTAGGGCCGGCCCTGTTCTCATGTTGTCAGTGTGTTAATCTGCTCTGCGACGTCCCCAGCAGGAAGTGACGCTGGTGCGAAATGAAGACGTATTAATTAGGTCTCCGAGGGTCCTGGTTTCTCTGACGACAGACAATTCGTGGTGTGGTTTGATGGTGTGAAAATCCGTAAACCATCGACTGCAGAATGTGGCTTTCTTCCCTTTGTGTTAAAGAGCTGAGAATCGCACAGCATTAGGTTTGTGTGAGGCATCTTTTTTGAATGGCTCCCAAAAGCCAGCGCTCAGCTGGACAAAGCAAACCGCCTCCTCCATCTGTCCTGCCCTCCTCTCTGTTGGTATTTACTGTTTTATCGAGGGTTCTCTCACTACTTCTCATCACCGCTTTGTCTTTCATGATTGTCGAGAGTTTTACGTAAAAATGTGTGACAGTTGATGTCCTTTAAAAGGGCCTGTTGACGCAGCTGTTTGTGTTGGGGTGGGTGTGTTTGTGCAGTGTGTGCATATGTAATGCAGGAGTGTTATCTCCCTCCCTTGATGAGCTAATTCTCATCCAAATAAGTACACTAAACACACAAGTTAATCTCTGTGTGTGCGCGCACGTGTGTATTAGTTTTTGCGTTGTTTGTGTGCTAATGCATATTAGAGTGCACGGCTGGCCCCGGAGTTTGTCTATAAGGCGGGGACGTGGTGGGCGGGTGTGTGACGTGTTCCCGAGGCCGTTCAAACTCAAACAGACCCCTCTCCACCCGATTGTGTAAATGTAGTGTCTGCGAAACGGAGACTGTAAAGCGTCCATCAGAATGTTCGCTACGTAAATATGGCTCGACTTTAGAGAAGATGGGGAATCGGAATGTTTAGCGAAATCCTGTTTCCTCCACACCTATTGAGGTTGCACTCGAGGACGTATCTCCACAGCAAGCACTGTGTCCGCGTGGGAGAACTCGTCCTCACTTCAAACCCGAGTGACGTGAACGTGCGCTGGGATAAAGCGTGGAGAAGTGAGGAATGTGTGACTTTGAACTCGAGTGGATGCATCTGGCCTTTGTCGCTCCTCAGCTGGCTCTGTGAGACAGGCACTAAATCTTGAAGGTTACACTTTAATCTGGCCTCTCATAGGGCTCCAGCGCAGTTATCCAACATTTTTACCAGATGAGACCTTTTAAGTAATGCAGACCTAAGAAGATGAATAAGACTAAATATAGCCTCATGGTTAAGTGGACCTGTATGGATATGTGGGAACAGAGCAGGGTCACTTTGCTTTGCTTTGGAACCACGGGATCCGAGAGGTGACGCCGCATCGCCATGGTGACCTCGTTTTCGACTTGTCTCACGACTGACTGAGTTTTCTGAATGGTCCAGTGACAACACGGACAAAGAGCTGTGTAAAGGCTGAAGTGAGCCTTTACACAGATCCACTTTGCTCATACCTCGCAGGGCAAGAAAAACCAGAAGGAGAGAAAAAGCTAGCAAAAGAGGGAATCATTTGTTAAGAGGGAGGAATATGTGTACTTTCCTCTCTTTTACGTCCTGTATGTTAATTATTAGCTGCACTCTGAAACAGTTACATCTTAAAAATTGTCTGTCCCGTGTGGAATTAGATCCCTTTTTCGATTATTCTGCCATGGATCGATTCTCTTGCCATTGGCTGCCTGGTGGGGGTCAGTTTTCACTTGTGTGTGTTTGGTTGCTTCTGCTCATGTGTGAACATGTGACTGTGAAGGGGTGTATGTGAGTATACGAGCCAGTTAGAGGGAGTGCTTCAGTTATCAGCGAGTGGTCAGTCACTTATCTGCTCGGCCATAACTGTCCTGTGGCTGCTGGCCTCTGCTGGTGTTTGTTTCTCGTTTTGACGGACATTTGGACATTATTTTGCCCTGCTGACTTGTCATATGCTCAGGGCAGTGGTGATAATTTGAAGTTCATGAACCTGAAGGATTTATTTATGTGATTATTAAAGAGAGTTTTAGACCATGGAATTGCTTCTTTACATACATTACAGTTCCTTATTTGTGAAATATTTCTTTACCCCTTTAACTAAGCTACACAACAGTGTATCAAGGCATCAAGGCTTGACATTTGTAGCCCTTTCATTTAATTTGAAGTCTGTAATACACTAATATGATGCAGAGATTTTAATTTATTAAAACCTCTGCTAATATGGTATCATAGTTCCAGTGTTGTAACCAAAACAAATTATTTTTAGTCCATCAGTTCAAGGAATGTAAGCATGAAGGAGTAAATAATCAATCATGAGAGACCAACTTTTCATCTACGTTTTACATAAACCTCGAGACATATAAGTGTTTAAAGCAGAAATATTTATTCTATTAACTTCACTAAATCGACCTAGTTGCTATGCTTTGAATGTGTCATCTGCTCCGACGTGTGTGTGTGTGCGTGTGTGTGTGTGTGTGTGTGTGTGTGTGTGTGTGTGTACATGCGTCACCTTTGGTCTCTTTCTTTTCTTAAATCACGAGTTGCTGGGTTGCATTTGGAACGTGGTCAAGGTTACTACATATATGTTCAGGATCACGTACCGACGTGCCTGCACACACGCACACACACGTACACACACACACAAACTGCTCAGACATGCCTCTTCTTGTCCTTCCTCTAACTGTTCCCCTCTGTGTCCTAGCAGCCTTCCAAAATAAATCTAGTGTCGTCTTCCCTCTGTCTGCTCCAGCTCACAGCTCTGATACGATCCACACTTCTGTTTGGACAAAGTGCTCCTCGTAGCTTTTTCCAAATCTTTCCTCAGGTTGATCCCAGTTTTACTTCAAGGTGAAGAAGAAATGTTTAGCGACACTCTGCACCTCCTCGGAAACAGACTCAAACATGACGTACTGTGGTGGCACTGATGGACATTTTCTGGCACAGCAGCTCTGAATGAGCGCTGGAAAACGGAGACTCACTATTCGTCCCTCAGCTGATTATTTATCAAAGACGCTTGTGCCGTGACCTCCTTCTCCAGAACGTCTCCTAACATCTCTGTCACGTCAACTCCTCCAGTGGGTATTACTGCTCGAGTGACCCAGGGATGCAAATGAATGAGTCATTGATCTATGTCATCTAGGTTGTGTGAGCGGATATATTCGCCTGTTTGTGCGACTGTGCGTGAGCCAGACAGATGGAGAAGAAGTGAGTAGATGGAGAAAGATGTGATGGGGGGGAAAGAGAGAGAGAGAAAGAGAGAGAGAGAGAAAGAGAGAGCGAGTTCGAGTTGTGCAATTTCCATAGGCACATACTGTATGTGACCCTGAAGATCCTACAGTTTAAAGTCACTTCTCATCAGTTTTGAATAACACAACACTGCTGTGTTACACTGGATCTGAAAGGGTTTCTGCCAACGAACCATCCCCTTTATTTTCCAGCTGCTCAAACTCCAAGATGAAACCCTACTCTTGTGGGAAACTCTGTCCGTGTAGGTCATCCTCTCTGTTCACGCATTCTATTGTAGTTAAAAAAAACGTGACTCTGTCGGCTTATTTTCAGTTAACCTGTCTAGTGTTCATTTCCCACAGAGCCAGCTTTGATTACAGCAAAGTTATTTATCAGCTCTTCAAGTCCTCTAGCATAATGGTCTGCAAAGTGTACAGCGGTAATACACTCACTGCATAGAATATTCAAGTTGAATATATTGGTTTAACACTAAAAGCAGGAAGCTTACAGGCCAAACTTACAAGTACAGAAGTTTATAAATCGAAATTTATTTGGATCATGACCAAACTTACAAACATAGCAGGATCTATTCTCATTAGTTCAACTGAATTAAACATGGTTATGATTACCCCCTGAAGTATTTAATGTTATAAACATAAATAGATTGTATACCTCCGTTGAGGCTCATGCTCTATCTTGCCATCTTTGAGGAATCTGGGAATATTTTGGGGATTCTGGATCTGCTCCAAAATGTACATGAGTCATGTTCCATCCTTCCACCTAATTTCACGGGAATCATTGGAATAGTTATTGCGTAAATCCGCTGAGTCTGACAGACAAACATACTACTTGGCTGAGGTAATAATTGCAGTTTATGGATGTAAGTGAAGTAAAATGCTATTTGTTTCTAGTTTTTTCAAGAATTACGTCAAAATTGATGCAGAAAATAATCTGAAAAAAGTAATTTGGCAGCTGGAGTTGGTTTAAAAACTTGAAAATTTTAAATTTGTATTTCAATTCCATTATATTTGGTACTCCAGATTCATTTGACCATATTTATAGATATTATGTCCAAGTGTAAACTCCACTTTGTTGCTCTAGTATGAAAAAATATGGAGACAGGGTTGTGAAACTAGCGATAGTTGGTGTGAATCATTCTGATGACGAAGAAGACATATAGAGGACAAGTGTCCCAACTGTCAGCAGATGGGATATCTGGAGCCACCTGGCAGAGCTCTCTGTCATCTGCCCAGTGTTTGCACATCAAATATTTCCTTCCTTTGCCATCGTTATATCTCGGTTCAGGATCATTCCCTTTTTGGGTAAACTGTGTATTGGGTAAACTGTTCCTCATTATCTCGGCCTTTAAAGGGATAGTTCACCCAGAAATGAAAGTTCACTCACGATCTACTCACCACTATGATGGAGGGTTGGGTGAAGTGTTTGAGTCCACAAAACACTTTTTGAGATTCAGGGGTAAACAGTGTAGCAGCTGAATCCAATACATTGGAAGACATTATTGACCTATCTCGAGACGCAATAAAACAAAAGAAAAAACATTACAGCCCTCCACACTGCTTGTGCACTTAGCCTACCCCTCCAATGGCATAGGAGTGAATAAATAATGAGTGAATTTGTATTTCTGGGTGAACCATCCCTTCATGTGATCATGGGGTGTACCTCCCATTCCCAACCATAAATCCTCTTGTGAGTTATACTCGTTGTTTTTGTTGACTCTCACCACACACAGCCATCGGGGTGTAGAGATTTCCCCCCTTTTTGTCCTCCCGCTGTGATGTCATCGCTGGTGCAATATGCTAGTGGCAACGATTGTTTGTGTCTTTCCCAAAAAGGGTGTGTCGCAAATGCACAGACACTGTGAGGGGATTTATGTGTCCGAGGTTCTTCAGAGATTCAGTGTCAGTCGTGGATCACTTGTTACACATATGCTCGGTTTAATTATTCTGAACTTTCACTTTCTCTCTCCATATCTGTCTGTTCGCTAACACGATGCACACGTCCAGAAAAACACACTCATCCCACGTTACTGAAGTAGAACCGATTAACCTACGCCTGGAACGTCAACTTATACAGGATTTGTGTTATTTCCGTCTTTCACACCTGCAGTCACTATAAGAGATGGGTATGGATTGGTGGTTGTTAATGAGTGTGTGTCCATGTGTGTGACGGTGAAACTGGTTTAGAGTGACATGTTTTTGATCTTGTGCTAAATATAGAGAGGACTCGGGGGGACAGAGATTGTCGTGATGTGTGTCAGAGAGAGCTGGGTGATATGACGTCAGAGCAATACCTCGATTGCGAATAATGAAAGGATTATTTTAACTCAACGTTGGTCAACAAGGGATTCTGCTCCTCTGCTCTTTTCTAATCGCTCACATGTAGAATTGATCTTTATAAAAACCTGCTGAATAAAAAATGATGTTCATGGATAAACAGGACTTCGCTTCTTGTGATACAATGAAGTTTAAGCGTGCCTGTGTGTGTGTGTGTGTGTGTGTGTGTGTGGTTGTCTCTGTCGCTCTAATTTCTTTACTTATTATTCAATGAGGTCGGATCGTTTCCATCGCGCCACGTTTTGTCTTGTGTTGCGTGTTAACTGCTTGCGCACAAAATGTTGGACTTTTTTTCAAATTGTTTAAATACCTCATGAACTCTCGAGCAAACCAAACGATCACAAAGTATACTTCAGTACTGTATGAGTCCTAATGACCGAATGATGGGGAAAGTATTATCCGAATGAATTGACAGGAGCAAGATGAAGTCGGTTAGAGGTTATAGATGGAGTAAAGTCGCCTCTGATCTCTTTCTGTGTGTGTTTGTAAGAGCTAGTCAGAGAGAAGGATGAAGACAATACGATTGCCCTTTCCTCAGTCATCAGGCAGACGGCCAAACTATCCCGTTCCACAACTGAAGCTCACACTGCCTCACTTGGGTCCTGCTACTCCGAGATCACAGAGAGAGATAGAACAATTATTTGGAAAATATGTCTGGCATGTCCTGTGTTTATCATTGTAGCTGTGTGAGAAGCTCAGGGCAAACCTTTTGTTTGTGATGTGAGGAGAAGAAACCGCACTATAGAGTAGAGTTAGGAGTAAGAAGTTGTTTTTCTTTACTGGAATGTTTATGCTGTAGTTAACTCGGGGTTAACAGTTTTAGTATTTTTATAGAAACATACTATGCAAATATTCAGGTTCATAATCTTAATTTGCTTTGAATGCTCTTATCTTGAGAAAAAAAACATAACTTTTGTCAGACCATCCATTGCTGCAGGCCCTCTTTTCAGCCTCTGTCTGAAACCCTTGGTTATCGCCTGTCCCTTTAAGGACCCCCTCCCTATAAAGCCCAGTCTGCTTTAATTGGCCTCTCTGTTGTGATTGGTCAAGAGCTTCCAGCTTCACTCTACTTTGCTTTGTGAAGGGGTGTATCAGACTAGCAGGATGGATACAGGATGGAAGACCTTAGACCTTAGATCCCAAAACTTGGTCGAAACCAAAACCGAAACTAGATCGAAACTAGACTGCGTTGAATGGACATCATTGATACACTGACTCACACAGATGGATGGGATGATGAGTGTAGTAATGACAGATCCCATCCATAATACATGCTCGTAGCTCGGGGTGTGTAAAGCTGAACCGAGGACTGTGTCAGCGATATGGCCATGGGGACGGAAAACTCTGACTCTGACTTCTTCTCCTCTCACATAACATTCATGTTCAAAAACAATCTCGTATTTTCACACAAATTTCAACTTGTAAAACACATTTTAAATTGAAATAACTTGCACCTGTCTGTGTCTGAGAATGTGAAATACCGTGAAGAAAAACATACAAACTCAAGATGGAGCAAAGCATAGGAACAGAAAGCAATTTGAGTCATTTCTTATTGTGTAATGACTGTGTTTAATTGGATTTTTTAGTTTGGCAGTGTCTTCTTCACATGTTCACCTACGCTGTCCGGCTGCCTCTCCTTTTTCATTCTCATTAACATACAGACACTGAGCAGGGTGTCATAGATAACACTATTAAATGTGTGGCTATAGTCCGGATGATGACGGCAAAGGGGACGTCATCCCCGTGAGTAGTACGTGTCACGCTGAAGGGAATACCCCTGACCTTAGCATCCTCCACCAGACGGGATTACAGGATTGCTCTAGAGCTCTAGCAATGAGGCAGATATCCCTGGAGACGGGCATTAGTCATCACCTGAGTGAACCATCACCTAGGAGACTAAGTAGCTCACCCTGACATCCCAGTGGGAAATGGTGTCAGTGGTGTAGGGACAAGTTTCAGCCGTGACTCAGGGGCGTTGACCCAGCAGAGGTATTCCCTGTGGATCCTGTGCGCCGCTTTGACATCAACGTACAGCCCAACGTCTACATCAATAAATTTGAAATATTCCTGCATTCGCTCTGATTGCTAATGTTGTGCCAAGTAATACACCGCCACTCATAATCCTCCAATAATCAGCCAGATAATGAGCGAGTGGCTGATTTATAATCTGAATGCATCGAGCTTATGAGCAGGTTTACGTCAGCTGAGCAGTGCCTGGAGCCAAGTATTGGGCTCACAAGCTGTGTACGTCATTCACAACATAGCCGTGCTGTGAATTTCACTGCTCGTGAGCATGGAGCAAAATCACAGCAACATATAGCAATATAAGATGAAGCCTGTGCTGCGGCAGCATCAAGACCTTTGATATGTGATTAATGTTTGCATACAACCTGTGATTCACTTTGGCATGAACGATTGAGTTACACCACATCACAGTGCGATCTATTGCAGACCTCACCAAGTTAAAGATGTTGAAGCATTAATTCATGCATGGGGTGCACTGAGACATGTTAAAAGTGAATCTGGAGAGGTTGCATCTTTAAAGTACCCTGGGGAAACTTGTCACTTGAAATCAAGGCTCAGTAAACATGGCAGCTGTATCCTTCCCGTTTTATTTTTATTGTTAAAAAAAAAGCAGACATGCTTTATCATATTTTCCGACCCTTTTAGCATCAGGTTGTTCAAATCATCATGATCACAAATGTTACTAATGTTTTAATTCTATTTTCAACTGCGAACCTCTCTCTTTCTCTTTCTCCGCATGTGCAGCTTCGATGTGGACAATGGCACGTCATCAGGTCGCAGCCCCCTGGACCCGATGGCCAGCCCGGGCTCTGGCCTCATCCTGCAGGCCAACTTTGTCCACAGCCAACGGAGAGAGTCATTCCTCTACCGCTCCGACAGTGACTATGACCTCTCGCCGAAGTCTATGTCCCGAAACTCCTCCATTGCCAGTGACATGTGAGTGCACCACATTTGTTGCTTCCACCTGAATGTTCATAGAATGCACACAGACACATCCCTGTGGCGCCGAATGTGGACTCTGCTGTTTTTCTGCCTCTCTGGGGCCCTGTGTCATAGCTGGATGTTTATCACACCCGCTCTTGAAGCTGCTACGCTGATTGCCTTGGCCCTGGTGGGAAGTGTGCATGACCAACAGCTGATTGTGTAGTGTCAGAGCTATTCTTAGCCACATCCAGGATCACAAATGAGGAGGGTCAGTGACAAAGTATGAACTAGCATAGGTCATGTGTCTGTGATATTTTTCCAATTTGCTGCTTACGTCAGTATCACTCATCAGGGAAATTAAGTATTTCTGCGCTGCCTTTAATTTGTGTAAATTCAGATTTCAAATGTGAACATAGCAGGCATCTTCTGGGTCAGTGTATAGGATGGTTGCCCATCCAGTGTAGGCTCTCCAGTTACCTCCACTGTATCCTGAGTGCTACAGGAAATAAAATATTGACTGAAATCCTGGCATTTCGATCCAGCGTGCTGCAGGAAGACAAGACAAATAGACAAAAGGCTGAAAAATAACGTCCTGCAGTAACCTTAGACTTCCTGCTCACTGCTCCTGCTTTTTGCCCTGTAGTAATAAACCAGTGACCCTTTATTGACCTAGACTCACGATCCAGTTACCGTGTTAGAAACCATTACTGCAAGTTTTCATCTTTTTGTTCCAGCTCAATTTTATACAAAGTAAACCTGAGATATGTCGTAACAGCTCTCTTTATGACGTTCTTGATAACTAATTCAGGGCTTGTTCTAATCCAGCCTGTTAGGAATGGGCTGTGTGCTTGACCTGCAGTGACCCTTGTAGCAGCTTTCTTTCTGAAAATGTAAAAGTGTTAATTGATTAGTGAAGATCAGTCCCTGCCACCGCCGCCCCTACGTATCCAAATCGCATCAAATTCATTGCTGCACATCCATGGGCCTTTAACAAAACACATATGAAGCCCATAAGATCAATGGTTCTTGAGATATGTGTTCCACAGACAGACGGCCAGTGATCTGGAATTAGTATACACCTTCAAAATCAACATTGATATTACATGAATGCATTTAAAAAAAAGAGGAAAACAAGAATGTACATGTGTGTGCCCCAAAAAGTTGGATTTAGATAAAATATGAGCAGCCATTACTGAACACGCGGTCTGATCTGTCTTGTGGTCCCTCTCAATTATACAGTATAGACTTTACTCTGAACATGCTCTGTTTGTCTTGTGACAGGACACACGCCAAGCCTGTCGTGCCACATGTCAGGGGGTGTGTGCATTACGTGGCTGTGGTCTTGTACAACGTAACCGGAGACTGGGTGACACTCACACACTCCTGTCACCTGAGTTAATGTCCACAGTGTTTGCAGTCATAACATCTCGGCAGGAAACTGACTCAAAGCTCACTCTTAAAACCCCTGAAGCCTCAACACAACTATGTTACTTGCACATAAACATATCCAACATTAATTTTGGAGAGGGCGTGAAACTATTCCACCTCGTGACGTTTGGCTTCGGCTATTACCGGATGTTTTGAGTAAACAAGTCACTGCCCGTCTCCCCCCCCCCCCCTCTCCCTCTTTCACCTTTGAAGAAGATGAGCAAACTCCTATGTTGTTGAATGTCAGCATCACATTAACCTGCAACTTATATTAAAGCCGCTCTCTTTCTTATCTTTCAGTCATGGTGACGATATGATTGTAACACCATTTGCACAGGTGAGCTCTTGCCCCAGTTCTGTCTTCCGTGTTTTATATTGTCATCGATGACTGGACTCTTTGTGATTCTGTCCTCATTGTGATCCCTGCAGGTCCTTGCCAGTTTAAGAACCGTACGGAACAACTTTGGTGCACTAACAAATCTACAAATAGACAGAGCATCCAACAAGTAAGTTTTCCCCTTCATGCCTGAGGTGTTCTCCTGAATGAGAGCCAGGGAGTTCAGGTCATTCACATAATACTCAGAGTTTGGCTATGCTCGCCCCCTGCTGTTCATATTGAGTACTACAACAACAGTAGTTATGTAGAGGCCTGGGGCTCCTTATGGTGCCTCCTCACTGCTTGAGTTTAAAACCAAATATTTGAGGGTAAAGTATTGATTGTTTTGTTTTACTTAAAGAAAATGTCTCACTGTGTGCTTTTGTTTCAATCATCTCAGGAGATCACCCATGTGTAACCAACCCCCCATCACCAAGACCACCTTCACAGGTATGTGAACAGCCAGAGTGGAACAATGACGTGCGTCCTCAATGTGTGTGTTTGTGTGTGTGGGTCTATGTCCACATTTTAAGACATATCTCAGAATAAAGACTTGTTAAGTGGGGGTTACTGCTCCAGGTGGTTTTACCGAATTTGCTGCGTCCCCAATTCAGAAAGAGTTGATGCTTGGTATAGGGGTTAAGGTTACGTTAGCTGTAGGGAAATAGTGGTTAGAGTTATAGGTGGTAGGGTGAGTCTTCAGGACATGAATGACAGGAGGGGAAATGTCCCCTACAATGACCAAAGCAAACATGGGTTATGGTTATTGCATCCACACATGCTTACTTGCGTGTGTGTTAGAGATGTGATTGGGGAAAACGATCACTTTTCTCAAAGCTGATGTTAACATTATTAGTATTTTTGCATTAGAGGTCACACTGCACTTGAAATCTCCCAATAAACGTTGAATTGATGGTTCACAGTGTAATGCAGCTGTAGGAAGATATTAGCAGTTTATTATTGTTTTTTGTTGTTAAAACTAAATATCATCATGTTTTCATATTGATGTGTTACATACTGTGCAGCCAAAGCCCAAAAGATTAACATAATTTACAACATGGTCAGAATACAAACATGGTTTTGAACATATCTTACAGAACATTGGTTCAGTTGCCTGAATACTTAGCAGTAGCCCTTGTTTTACTGTTTTCTACAAAGTTTTGAGTTCCATGAACCAATATTGTCTTTGTGAGGGAGACAAGTCATCTTTCATGATGCCATGTTTGAGCACTTTAGTCATTACCATAGATTTATCAATACTTTAGTTAAGTTATCAAGCCCTATATATATATTATTTAAACTTACTTTATTGTCTCTCTACATTGCTTTGCCTCAGTAGTTCCTTACTTGACCTACTATATATATGTAGTCATACGTGACGTTGAGTCTGATGTGCTGTAAATCACCAGACAATATGTGAGGACTGCACAGTCTAGCTGAAGTTGTTCTGAGTAGGAAGTGGCACAGGCAGTCTTCAATTGATTGAAAAGAATTATCCTTGACAGTTACTTTGCTTTTTAACGGTATGAATGACTGTAACCTTGCTGATGTTTCCAGGTGACACTATATGACCTTCACCATTCATACATTATTTCAGCCTTGTTTTGTATAGGTGAATTACAACACGCATACAGACAATAAGTAGAAACATTTGCGCTTCTTCTCCATTTGAGGTAGATCTTCCAAGATATTCCTCCACAGAATCCCATTCCTGATACACAACCTGCTGATACTGTATTTGATGTGGAAGTGTGGAAATTGTGCTAAATTTAGAACATAATCATACTGGTTGCACAGCCATAACGGGTCATGTCACAAATAGGTGACAGCTGGGGGTTATTGGATTGTTTGAGAATATTGACCGTTGGTACTGCTAGGACTTACTGAGGCAAAGCCATGCAGAGAAAGACAATGAAGGAAGTTTAAACAATAGTAACTCAATACTCTTCTTTTCAACATCTAACAGCCTGTACACTCAATCCATCTGTTTTTCATACTTTTGTAATCTGGATACACATTTTAACTATGAGGCCACTTGTTACTGAACAATAATATCTCTCCATATGGAGCAGACTGAACATGCTAAAGAAGAATATTTGCCAATATTTCTTATTATATATTTTTCGAGCAACCTAACTTATTTATAAAGTATAAATTAAAGACCTAATATGTAACAAGTCGTTGAAATAATCTTAAACCTACTTAACCTTTAATCAAGTTAATGGGACATTACATTTGTGTTGCCTTTTAGTTGTGTCATTTCAGCTTTGGCAGTGGCTTTGCTTGGCTCTGTTATAGTTTCTTGGATCAACAATGTATGAGGAAGGAAAACTCGCTGCTAGCCAGTTAGCAAATGAGCCAGTCAGGTTTTTCCTTCGATTGTTTGTATCAATCACTCGTAATGGATCAGAGTTATTCATTGCCGTTTGCTGAGAAACGTGATTAACCCTTAACACATGTTACATCGTCCATGGACGTGACTAGTGCCTGAGTCACGTTTGCATCATCAAACAAGTTATTTTGATATTGTTTGATTGAGGGCCTCCTGAGCGGCCAAGGTTACATATTGTACCTTTAACACAAGATTGTATATGTCATTAAATCACATTTAGATTAATGACAATCAAAATAATAATACTCACAATGCATGAGTAATATTATACACCTTTTACTTTAGTCAACTATAAATATTTGCAAGGTAATTAAATCTTAAACTGTGATCAAATTCAAGCTACTTTAACATTAGGGCATTAAGAAATAGCAGAAGAATTATAAGTAATGGAATCACATTAGTGTTATGGTTTTTCTAGAAGTGCAAGCTCTCCTTTCTTCTCCTTTCTGCAGCTCTCTGCCTTTCTACCCTCCCTCCTTCCTCCTCCTCCTCCTCTTCCTGCTCTCTTCGTCTCCCGCTCAGAGTCCGACTTCAGTGCCGAGCTGCTCCGGAACGTAGTTTGGCTGCAGCCGTGCGTCTGTGCAGCAGAGTGGCCTCTCCGAGCGCCGGTGTCTGATGTCGCACTAAGCATGAGAAGAATGTCATTGACGTCAGTGCAGTTGCTGTCAGAAAGAGTAGCACCCCAGCCACTGACACCACACCAGGGAGAGAGACTGAGAGAGAAAGGGAGACGGAGAAAGAAAAGAGGCTAGAGACGGAAAGGAGACAAAAGAGGCAGGAGGAGGAGGAGGAAGGATGTTCTGAGATCAGCGAAGGAGACGTGTGGGAGTGGAGGGGGACTAATGGAAGGAGGGAGGGAGAGATTTGTCAAAGACAATGAGGCAAGAGAGAAAGAGAAAGGAGGGGATACTGTTGAGAAAATGAGGTGACAAAAGAAGTTAAGAGATGTAAGAGGCTGGGCTCGTAATGTAGGACGACCTGCATGGTAACAGAAGGCACCTGCATGTTTCCCAAACCTACTACACAATTCAAATATAATAATCCATCACTATAAACTGTGAAAGACCTTTGAAAGATGCAGGAGCTCATGCAACCTACACTTTGCATCCTTTACTTTCAAATTATTACATCCCATTTACTTAAAGTGGCCAAGCTGCATTTGGACCTAAATGGGGAATGTGTTGCAGCAGTTTTAGGACACATCTAAATACTAACTTCTTGTTTTGGGGGTGTCATGTGATTAAATTAGCTCCTCCTGTATTTGAATCAGCCACTGTTTCTGTGTAATTGAATTACACCTAAAGTGTCCCCTCTACCCAGCCCAGCCCCTCCCTCCAGCCACACAGATCACATAGCATTAAGAGCCCTGTGCTTTCCCAAATTAGTCAGGGCATCAATATTAATCGGCTTCTGACAAGGTGACATTTTCTGTTGACGTACAGGGAACCGGCCCGAGAGAGGCATGTTCTTTCAATTTTAGATTTAAAGAAAGTGAGGGGCTTACAGCTCTGCTATCTTGACCCTATCTGCAGCCATCTGTTTTGTTTACCTGGGTGTATTTGTATGCTGAACACATATATGCATGCATGCACACAGTATAGGGGAGCGCTCTGCCCTGGCTCCCCTTCCTCCTCCTCCATCACTCCAGTCCACGTCTTGTCACTCCCTCTTCCCCATCCATAGTGCAGTCCTCTCAGGCTTTAGGTACAGCTTGGGGAGAGCAGCACGTTTGGCTACCAGGGACGCCAAAGCAACAGCAGCCCACCCCCTATACACACACACAGCATCTATAGGAAACACTGGTCAGCACGGGATTATACTTTTGCCTCCCGGATACCATGGATGTTTTTATTGGCAGAGAGGCTGTGGAGACAAAACCATGATGTGTTATGGTTAGCATTTTGACTCTGTGTGTGTGTGTATGTTTGCGTCTGTGGGCAGTCTCATGTTTGCTCCGTGCCCGGCACCACTGACATGGATCTTCACCGGTTCTGAGCCTCTCACTGGATCCTCTTTTCCTCCGACCCTCTATTCCCTGCATCCCTCCTATGGCAGACATGGGCCTGCTAAGCAGACTGTTGTTCATCCTACTACATGACTGGAATTACACGTCTCTTATGAATGACAGAGTAAAGATCATACACCGAGATCACTGAATGTTGTGCGTGTTCTGTGCAGGAGGGACAGAGAGGGAATCTGTCTGCACGAGTTTGTCTGTGTGAGATTTTCTGCTTTTTTCACTATGTGGTTTCCCCTCTGTATTTTGTGCTGTGGTCTCCTCACTGTTAACACTCATCTGGACGCCCAGAGCTGACTCCAGGTGGCCGTTTGCCATCCGCCACCTGCAACTGTACTCCCTGGGATTATATCTGGTTTATTCTTACCAGGATTGAACTTTAGCGCTGCACAGGAGGCGTCTTTTCACCAAGGGAGTTTTGCGACAGCTGATCATCTGTGGGTTAGGATACAGGACAACGAGGCCCGACTCCCAGGCCCGCACAGCTGGCCCAGCTGTCCAGTATGAAGAGTCACCCATGTGTCTACTCGGGGTATCCCAGTTTAGCAGTTTGTGGGGTGGGAGACCCCGGGCCTGGACCGTCCACTAGCCCTCTGAAGCGGGCCCTTACTGACCCCTTGCCCTCCTGTCTTGCCCCTGCAGAGGAGGCCTACCAGAAACTGGCCACTGAGACCCTGGAGGAGCTGGACTGGTGCCTGGATCAGCTGGAGACGCTGCAGACAAGACACTCAGTCAGCGAGATGGCCTCCAACAAGGTAAGAAGAGCTGCACAGTTCACACCAACTTGTTGAGACAAAGCTTTCATCCAATAGAAGTTTTACTGTGGAGTTAGTAGACAACTGCGTTGTCTGTGTTCTATATTGAAACATACTGAAGCTGTTACCCAGGGTTCACTGTGGTGGTTTTTTTTGTGGCTTGTGTCATCGGGGTTTGCGATTGAACCTTAATTCAATAGTAGATGCAATATATCTACTGAACTTTTCTAAAGTTTACACTATTAAATACATCATACACTGTCTGTTACAGATACAGGAAGTATCTGAGATTGTTTCAACATCTGACACAGGAATTAGCTGCAAACAGTTTTACATTCACAGGTTAACTTTACAAAGAAAGGTCATTTTTTTATAAGTTCATTTTAACAGCCTTTTTAAATCAATCCATGTCTGCATTAATCTTCAATAAGGGAATGTGATGTTCTGGGAGTATTTCAATTCAGCTTGAGTATATTATCAAGCTGATGTGCAGCTTAACCTTGTAAAAATCACCAGTCGCACATAGATAACATTTATGATTTGAGTGATTTAATGTGTGTAGTACAATATTATATATTATCCCCCCAAAATTCCTGGGTTTGTGACCTGCACCTTTACCAACAAGTCTTGCTCCTTATTCATCTTTATTTGAGCCTGAAGAGCTTATGAGTATATATATTTACACAATTTGCAGTGACACCTGTTCAGCCCTCAGCCATTAAATCACACTCTGGATTTAATTTAGCGATAACATCGTCATGCAGGGAAAGAGATGTGCCGTGAGCACGCTCAGTCACCTCCAGTGTGTGTGTGTGTGCATGCTTTTGTGTGTGTGTATATATATGTGTGAGTGTATATATATATATATATATATATGGGTGTATATATATATACATTTCATATATATATATTTTACCTATGGTGTGTGAGGGAAGCTGCTGTGCTGCTCTGAATGCTGATCAGCTCTGGTCTCTGGTGATGTCACACACTGTGATGTCACAAGAGGGGGGATGGACCAAGAGGAGCAGCAGGGAGGACAGACAGACAAAGGAATCACACACACTCACAGCTACCACAGTCACATGCATGACCGGAACATCCACCTCATTTAAAAAAGGCAAAAAGGACCTGTACCGTGCTCCGTCTCACCATCGCTCACCAGGACAGCTATCTCTGGTTGTCATGGCAACAGCCACGGGCCCTACCAGCCCCGCTACATCGCACACACACGCATACATCATAGGTAACACAGTCACTACATCTGCCACACAGCCACTACTTGGTGTCCTACAGCCTTTCCTTAAGCTGCATTCATTTATCAATCAAGGGAAAAAACTATAACATGGAATTCTCTTGAAGTTAAATTAATACAAATGCAGTCATTTGCAGCCAGTGTGTGATGTCAGGTGACAGTCAGCACCTGTACTGGTGCTCCTGTAGTGTCCCTTAGCAGTCGCATTGTGTAGGTCATGCATGTCACCTCTGAACATGGTGCCAGTAAAAGTTCATTCTAACAGTGGCTTTGAGATGGAGACCACTCTCTTGAGCTGATTATTGCACTGGTGGCTCATGGCTCTAGATTAGGACCTACATGTGTTTACACCGCAAATCTTTGTGTGGGTATAGATTTTCCTGGACACAGCAGCTCCAGCTGGGGAGACAAAGGATGTGAGATACCTTGGTTTCTTCATTGGTAATAAATTGTATTGATTTGAATTTAGTTTTTTATTGAAGGGTTTATTTCCCAGAATCAACATTTAAGTTGCTTTCTGATCCAGTTAGTTAAAGTGCTTCTGATTGAGGTGTATCTGGCTGTGGTAGCACAAAGAACCAGGTGAAGGTCATAGATCTCAGTCCTCTTGGTATTGTCATTTCCTGTTGAGCAGATACATGTTGCACAAGGAATGATGTGGTAAAAAGAATCGGGATGGTTTGCGTTGCATGATGTACGTTTTTAATTTTACTCAACTGTTTCTGAAAGTTTTACATCAAATAAAGACATTGTGGTTCATTTTGCGGGTTCTTAATGGCGTAATCATGACATCATATTTATTGTTGTCCACAGTCGGATGCGTGTTGTCTCCATTTGTGAGTCATCCAGGACATCCGTGCATCTGCCTTTGAACATTGATTTCCTGGCTGTGCACACTGTTGCACTCATGAAGTCCATCCAGGAATTGGTTTGAAAATAGATATGATCAGCTCATGATCATTACAGATACTGAACTGACTTTTCAGCCACACCGGTACGATGCTTTAACAGAAGACTGATGGACTTCAGCTGCTTTTAATTTATAAAATGCAGATTATTTGTTTTCTTGCTAAAGGATCTCCTGGGATATAGGTTAACAGGTATTTCTAAAACTATATGTGTTGATCTCATTTACATCTGATGAATTGTGGGTTAAATCTCAGCATCCAATCCACCACCCATCTCTTCACTCTTGATAAAAGTGGACATTGTTATTCGTTTTATTTAGTTATTATTCATCCTGATCAAATGCTCCTAAAATGAAGTAGGTGTTGGAAATCTGTTGGAAAAGAAAGACATTTTCTAGTTGTTTTCAGGTCTTAGAGGTTGTTTCTGTCCTTTGGTACTTCAGTTGATACTCTAACACATGTAGGACAAAGACCTTGTTTAGTAACTGAACAAGTTGCTAGGTTTGTCTTTTTTTATTCTAGTATTAGGCTTTCACTTCCCCCACTAATGACAATGGCTCTTTGTGTATGTTGTAGCTTGTCTTTTTATCTTTATATCTCACTGTCTTTTTTGATTACCCTGTGTGCCAGCATAGCCCGGAGCAGGATATTGTTTTAATTCAAACAGGAATCTCTTGATCCTACAGAAACCTAACGCGTATATTCATTGAAAGTAATTAATGGACAAAAGGTAGGAATCATGGTGGCATCATCATGACTTCACTATGAAGTCATAGAATGACGTCATATAGTGTAATAATGCATTCACTTTTGGAACCTGTTACTTTAGAGACACAATCTACAGGTTATAAATAATCCTTCAGGATCATATGATATGAATGTTATTATTAAATGGTATTAATACAATGTAAAAAAAGTTTGCATTGACTCATTGGATTATATAACGCTCACAGGCCCCTCCAGTGTTCTTCATCATTAGTTCATACAGTGGGTCAGTGTGTCTGACCCTTTACCATTACTCTTCATGTGTTCTAGCATTTCCTTCTCCACATTTTGTTGAATGGACACCAGACTTACATACTGTTCACAGTCAGCTGTACATTCATTGAAAACAGTCGAGGCCATCAGCTCTCTGTGTTCTCCAGAGAGGGGGCGTCTGCTGCCTGAATAAACGTGCAAAGTGCGAAAAGACACAATTTCCGCAGAGATGTGGAGGCGTCGTGGGCTATATACAGCAGGGAGCGGATATTTTTGGTCATTCTGCCGAACAACATATTACACACAAGTCACAGCTATACTTGGTGTGACACTTTCCAATTTTTACCCAAGAGTTTGTTGTTCACACCTCTTGGCTAAGCCATCAATATGTGTGTGTGTTTGTGTGACAGTAAGAGGGAGATTGTGTTGATAGGAAGGGTGTGTGTGTGTGTGTGTGTGGGTGTGGGGGGGCCTGAGCTGTCTTGCTTGGCCACTGGATCTCAGTGAGCCAGTGGCCTCATCTGCTTCAGCGTAGCTGTAAATTACACCCATTGCCAGGCTGGCTGCGGGGGGGGGGGCTGTAAAGTAGGAAGAGACAGATTTGGTCCCTTTTCAATCCATGAATCCACTGGACCATCACAGACGTGCACATGTTCCCTCACATGCAGAGAGAGAGAGAGAGAGAGAGAGAGAGAGAGAGAAGAGACCTCCTCTGGTGCAGTAGCTGCCTGTGATCAACAAGAGTCATCTATCATTATGAAAGTATGTGTTCTCTATTGAGTGAAAGCTTAGAAAAAATAATCCCTCACAAATGATAACCTAAAATTATTCGCATTTCCACCTGTACATGTAATTCTATAGTCTTTCCATGCTGCCTCATCATTAATCAGTTAAAGTCTGTGGATCACACAGTTTAGGCTTTATCACTAAAGACAAACTTAATTCTTTAAAATTTGTCACATGGTCAATTAAGATTCAATTAAAGCAGGATATGGTTAAATATAGTTGAATTAGTAGCTGTGGAAATGGTTGTTTCCATTGTTTGCAATAGGAGCATCTCTCCCGTTACTGATGGGAATATTAAGATTCTTCCTTCAGTGAGGTATTGATCCTTGTTTTCAACTAAAGCAGCAACCCCCGGAGCTCAGTGACACACGCCTGTGTGGACGCTTTCTTTCCATCGCAGCCCCCATCGGGGGATTGTGACGCTCATTATTTTCACAAGGTGATTGGGCTTTTCATGTATTAACATCATCTGTGACTCAACCCTCCCATGAATAGTGAGACAGCTGACCTCAGCTTTTTAATATTGGGTCATGTTGGATGAGGTAACCGTATTGTACAGAAGGTTAGGTCACTCCACACAAAAGCACATACACGCACACATCTTATATGAATGTCTGGCACACACACAAACATGCATGTACTGTGTGCACATACACATGCACACACATGACGTCACATCCCGCTGCACTGCAGGAATTGAAGGAAGGGGGGGGGGGGGGGGGTTCAACTGACTTCAGGCCTAGCCAATCATGCAGCAGCCGACTTCATGTCTGTTTCGATCCAAGCCAATCAGAGGTTATGATGAGCTCACACTTCTTCCATTGCTTGGCCCTGATTTGCTGCTGTTGTGTGACACGGCGATGGAAGCAGCCTGTGCGCTTCACATGGGAGCTTGTGTCACAGCCACAGAAGCAGGCAGGCAGTCGGGCAGCCAGCCCTATTTGGGAGCTGTTGATTGGGGGGAAAGATTTTGTTTTGCTGTCCTGGTGCTTTGGCATCTACCAAGCATCCGCTCCATCATCAATTATTCACAACCTCAGCAGTGTGTCCCTGTATCTGACTGTGTGAGTGTGTGAGCGCGTGCACATGTCACCGTGCGTCCCAGTGTGTGTGGTCACGATATGCTCTCGTCGGATCTTTGGAGAGTCTCATTCCGGCAACTCCTCTCAGCTTCCTGGGACATGGGCTCGTTTCCGTGGATATTTGCAGAAAAGGAACACAATGCTTCATTTGTGGACGACACTGTGCTACTGCTGGTTTACACTGACCTGAGCTCTGAATCCTCTTCTGGTTGAGGGTTTTTTTATCGAGCAGAGCTGCGGATTGTTTTTGTTTTCGCTAGCTGACGAAGGCTTTTGTCACCTGAACTGTATTTTTTGGGGGTTTCGTTTGCTGATTTATCAAAATGCCTGAAGCTAATTATCTGCGCTCTGTGTCCTGGGGATATATAAAGGTAAGATGTGGTATCAGATCTGTGTTTTATAATCCATTATTCAGGTATTCTCTTGTGTTTCTTGTTAACTTGGACTGTTTGGACTGAATTTGAATTTTAAAAACGGGATTTTTTTGGAACCCAGGTGTATCACTAGTGTTGACGCAGATGCGGATGCAGGATTTCATGATTACAAATAGAAAGAAAAACTCTGTGTGATGTGTGTGTCTGATGTGTGCATTGACAACATGCCGCCCATGGGGCAGTTCATCGTAGGTGCGACATTTCTGGATCCGTTAATCATCAAACTGTGTTGGGAAGAGGTGATGGTGCCTACGTTGACATTTAAATGTAGACAGGGTGCTTTGACTGCACAGAAAATCTTGTGCAGGTTAGTATATTTTATGTATTTTGGAGTGATTTGGTTTTTAAGGTTTTTCCACACTGGATCTCTGACATGAAATAAAACGGAATTTCTTGGAACTCTGTGAATACTTTGTTTGATCAATAATCATCTGAGTCATTGGGTCACTCAGTTCGTTTTTTTTTTTCTTTTCGGCATCCCATTTCCTAAATAAAAAAAACAAATATATAAAAATATTTCTTTAGAGGTTTTTTTATATAAACAACCCTTATTTGTTTTAGAATAATATCTTTCATAATGTCTGTACCGCACTTGCGTCACTCTTCAACGTCTCTGTCTCTTGTTACCTGACAATAGCACACTACAGATGGCTGTTTGCCTAATGTGTCTCCATTTTAAAAAGCCTCGCAGTGAATACCTGTGGCTGTTATGCAATAGCATGTCAATACACAACAGCGCAGTAAGCACTCTGCAGTGTTGTAATGGTCTATTTCAAGTGGTCTCTATTGATCTGGATGATTAATCAATAGATGTACATTATGCATTTGGACCCTAGGCGGAGGGATTCAGACAATGCAGCGGGTTTGTTCAAGAGGTTTTTGTTTCACAATATGCTTTTACCACACTTGTTGTTTTGCAACCACTGATCCCTGATTTGAAGCGTTCTCCTCCACATCAATCAGTTTGGGTTTTCAAATCAAAAGCCAAAGCTAAATTTGGGTCTGCCTCTCCAATTAGGTACGGGGGGGGGCAAAAGGTGGGTTATTGGAGAACTGAAATGGAAAAAAAACAAAGACACTGGGTTTATGATTAGGTACATTTCTGGCAGTAGCCCTCTGAACTGGTGTGTGTGTGTGTGTGTCTATGTGTGTGTGTGTAAAAATGGTGACTTTCCTGGGTACAGCTTCTGAGATGTGACTCGACAGGCCTCATCTAGCAGGGCGATCATGTTGTCATCAAATCGATGCTACTGTTTTACCGAGCTTCACAATGTTTTGCTTGTTTTGCCTCAGAGATCATTAACCGTAAAATGAATGATTTATTTAAATATGATTTATTGAATGAGTTGTATAGATACATGGTGTCTCTGAGAACCAGCTGTGAAAACAAGTAATTGACTATTTTTACATGGACAGCGATATCAACCTGATTTAAGATAATAGTCTGAATACACAGCATTTTTGTATTACTTTAACCCGATTGAGGTCATGCTCAGAATAAGCAATAATCAAAGTCAGCAGAGCACATACCTCCGCCAGCGCCAACAGTCCCCTCAATTTCAATCAAGTGCAACTAAATTGGCCACACTCATAGAAATCAGTCTCCTAAATATATATATTTTTGTCCTTGAAGATACGCAATTTATTCCCTGGAAAAATTTTATAGAGAGAAGAAAATAAAAAGCTGCACCATCATTTAATGAGTTCTTCCCTGTTCCATCCCACATCCATTCACCAGGTTTCATGTAAATCTGTTCACTTGTTTTTGTGTAGTCTGTCTAACAAACACACAAACAACAAGTACACAAGGCAGGGGTGAAAACCTCATCTCTGATAAAGACTGTTGTTCTCATTCAGAATAATTGTTGGAATCTTGCCGTCCACGTAAACTCAGTCAATGTTCTTCTCTTGCCCTGTATTACAAAGTGTTAAACCATCATCCTTGTGTGTGTTTGTCCCT
This sequence comes from Platichthys flesus, assembly GCF_949316205.1. Taxonomy (NCBI): domain Eukaryota; kingdom Metazoa; phylum Chordata; class Actinopteri; order Pleuronectiformes; family Pleuronectidae; genus Platichthys; species Platichthys flesus. The sequence goes on from NC_084947.1 coordinate 9,687,680, forward strand.
TTTCCAGTTCAAGAGGATGTTGAACAGGGAGTTGACTCACCTGTCAGAGATGAGCCGCTCTGGGAACCAGGTGTCCGAGTTCATCTCCAGCACTTTCTTAGGTGAGTGACGACATAGGATGAAATCACATCAGCCACTGTTCACTGTGACAAAACCAGATATTTGTATTCCTGGTTGGACGACTACGACATGAACCCAAAATGAAGTGCACCGCAAACAGACGTCCTCATATTGACTTTAAAAAAAATGTCTTTCTACTTCTCTCCAGACAAGCAACACGAAGTGGAGATGCCAACCCCTCAGTCCCAGAAGGACAAGGAGAAGGAGAAGGCAACCAAGCCCATGTCTCAAATCACGGGGGTGAAAAAGCTGCAACACTCCTCCAGCCTCACAAACTCCAACATCGCTCGCTTTGGAGTGAAGACTGAGACCGAGGATGAACTCGCTAAGGTGCGTTTGTGTGTCCCTGTTGAAGGAAAAGATGGAAGTAAAAGGGAAAAAGTATATGTGTTGTCTGTAATTGTGTCTCCAATTCCCTTTCCAGGAGCTGGAGCAGGTGAATAAATGGGGCCTTAATGTTTTTAAAATCTCGGAGTTCTCTGGGAATCGGCCGCTAACAGTCATGATGTACACGATATTCCAGGTAACGATCGTTACTTCACTCTTAATAAATTCTGATTGAATTCTGAAACTGCTTTGACTGTAAATTCTCTCTCGTATTTTCCTCTTTTTTTTTTTAGGAGAGGGACATGTTAAAAACTTTTAAAATTCCACTCGACACCTTTATAACTTACCTGATGACCTTAGAAGACCATTATCATGGCGATGTGGCCTACCATAACAACATCCATGCTGCTGACGTCACCCAGTCGACTCATGTGCTGCTATCCACCCCTGCCCTTGAGGTGAGGGCCGCACACACACACACACCCACACACACACACACACACCCACACACCCACACCCCCCCCCCCTCACACACACACCTCCACAATCAGCTTCAATCAAACTCTTGCTCCAAGTCCAATCAATGGCTCTTACTTGCAAGGATATTTTTACCCAGCGATCTGATTCTCTCCTCAATGCCCTTCTTTCCTCCCCTCCCCTCCCCTCCTCTCTGTGCCTGCTTCTTTGGTCCTTCTTTCTTCCAGGCTGTGTTCACAGACCTCGAGATCTTAGCTGCCATCTTTGCCAGTGCAATTCACGACGTGGACCATCCTGGAGTCTCCAACCAGTTCCTCATCAACACCAGTGAGTCTAAATTCGGTGCCGCGTTGACAGCTACGTCAGTGGCTCAGCGGTGCTATCAGTGCATATTCACAAACAGGAACACACGATCCCTGACTGATACGCAGGTGGGAACATGCACACTGTAGCCTCTGCCTCACTGGCACACATGCACGCACACCCACACACACACACACACAGTGGTATTTTGCAGCCAATTTAAATTTGTATCTAACAGCTCTTGTGCATGTTTGGAACAAACTCTACACGCATAAATATATATAGAGAGATCATGTTCATACACAAAGCCACATCTTCACCAGTATGTGCTTTTAGTCACGCATGATGGCTGTGACGTGTGAATTCAAGACAGAGGAGTTCAAAGGGGAGATCGATAGTGCCCTTAATAGGTCTCTTTCCTCGTAACAGAGCATCATTCAGGCCGAAATGTCGGGGGACCACAGTGCACAGACAAACTTGTTAAGCATTTCCTATAGTCATCAGTTTATACAGAGATCTCACTATATTGCAGTTAAGAAGACTCCTCATTATGCCAGCCTCCGGTCTTCATCTCTTTGATACAGAACAACAAGGCAGAATAAAGATCCCTGCATTGAGCTGTCTATGGGGCCACAGGCACGGTGGATAGTGACCAGAGCAGCTAACAATGTTCGCCACGTTGGTCAATATTTGTTTCATCCGTGACCTTTTGTCAGTTTGTCTGAGTTTGGCACAGAAAGAAGAAATGTTAATATAGTCCTGCTGATAAGCTCAGTTGTTTTTCCAACTGGGAAAGACATGACAAGACCTATTTTACTGCTTAAAAAATTCAGATAGTGGGTGGGTGACCCAGGGGCTGAAGGGTTAGTCTCTGGTTTGACTCCAGGAACAGCAACTGCCCATCATTCCCCTACTCTCTCCTCTCATCTCCTGTGTGTCCTTCACTCTGGCTATCAAAATGAAAATCATAGGTGTAGAACTAGGGTGTGATAAAATGCCAATTTTTATCATTGATTGCATTAAACTCGCTTTTAAATAAAATCAGCAGCAACATCTCTTTCCAGAATCAATGTCCCTGTTACTCAGGATCAGCCACAGACCTTTATTTTTTTTCATAGAATCATGCAGGCTGAGATAGAAAGATATGATTTTTGCATTGTTAAGTGGAGGCAGAATTCACAGACAGATCTCTCAAAACCTTGAAAAACACCAGCAAAACCGTCAACAGGACGAGCAGTAGAAGTGGGTGAACTTAGCCTTTAACTTTGTTAATGGTGTTTCAGTAACTACAGTGTCCTCAAGCCAGAGAGTGTAAGAACAGAAAACCGACACTGCAGAGTGTGTGGGTGTACGTCTTCCGATTAGCCCAAATGGGGTATCCCTGAAGTGGGGGCAGAGTGAGTCATCCTGGTTAGGAAGGAGCCACCAGACAGATATTCAGACAGCCACAGAGCAACAGAGCAGGATCACCTTTCTCCTCTCTGCTGCTTCTGCTCCACAGCGGCCAAGACTAATGCATCTTAATGTAAAATCTAAATAGAGGACCTTCAAATGACCCAGTGTTGGGGAAACCTCTCTGTGGAAAACATGCTTGGGCTTTCTCCTGTGAGAGCTGAATGCGACGTGTTGAAAATGAGGACAGGGCTACTGGCAGAGAAAATTAGCTCCTGGTTCTGTTGAGGAGTCAACCCTTTTTGCATATGGGCAGAAAATACACAAATTCTGTCAATATCCTTTTAACTAAAAGGACCCCTCTCATCTTTTCCCTGCAGATTCGGAACTAGCGCTGATGTACAACGACTCGTCCGTGTTGGAGAACCACCACCTAGCAGTTGGCTTCAAGCTCCTACAAGATGAGAACTGTGACATCTTCCAAAACCTGACCAAAAAACAAAGACAATCACTGAGAAAGATGGTCATTGACATCGTAAGTAAAACGATTTGACGCCTCCTCTGTGAGGTTCCTAGGGAAGGGAACTAGTGATGCTGAAGAGTGGAACTTTAAAGACTCTTCTACATTTAAAGCTTTTTAAAATACGATATGTCTTACATCTTGTGTTTGTGAGGCTAATGTGGTATTTCTTGGTGTCCGAAGGTTCTAGCAACAGACATGTCGAAGCACATGAATCTACTGGCCGATCTGAAAACGATGGTGGAAACTAAGAAGGTGACCAGCTCGGGTGTTTTGCTGCTGGACAACTACTCTGACAGGATACAGGTCAGAATACAGCTGCTGGAATAAATCTGCACCGAGTTCCATATCACTTTGTTCTTGATTCTGAGCATTTTTCTGCATCGTTTTTTAAAAGTTTTATACATGTATACAAAAGTTTGCACTTGGAAATCTGCAGAAACTTACAGCAAAATCCGTATGGTGCTGAAAGCATCTAGTGACACTCACTACTTGCAGAAGTTTAGCTTGATATTTTGCACTTGGAAATTAGAGTGTGAAAACCCAACCCGAGTCCGTCGAGACCCGTTGAGCGATTACTGCAATTTTGGAATGGTCACATCTGCCGGGTTATCAATTTGATTTTTTACACCACAAAATCCTGTAATCACTGAAAAAGATGGTCTCTTGATTGGACAGTAAGAACTGAAAACCTGTCGGGTTCTCATTGGTTAGTTTTCTCTCGCTCTCAGTCGGGTTCGAGCAGATAATTGCGTCCAGGGCCACCCTCTCGTGTTATTTATGCTTCGAGCGAGCCCTTGTGCTTCAGCGTACCTTACATAACGGACCAAGTGGCATCCCTTGGTTCTGTGTTTGACACCTTGCTGCTTGTCTTACTCAGGTTCTCCAGAACATGGTGCACTGTGCGGACCTGAGCAACCCCACCAAGCCCCTGCAGCTGTACCGGCAGTGGACGGACCGCATCATGGAGGAGTTCTTCTGTCAGGGTGACCGGGAGAGGGAGCGGGGCATGGACATCAGCCCTATGTGTGACAAACACAACGCCTCAGTAGAAAAGAGCCAGGTAGTGCACACGGACACACAGATCTGCTGTCCATGCTTATGCCATCTGCACACAGACTGAATGATCTATTTTGTTTCTTGTAGGTTGGTTTCATAGACTATATCGTTCACCCTTTGTGGGAGACGTGGGCTGACCTGGTCCACCCGGATGCCCAGGACATCCTGGACACGTTGGAAGACAACAGGGAGTGGTACCAAAGCACCATCCCCCAGAGTCCGTCTCCTGCGCTGGACGACCCTGAGGACGGCAGTCGACCCCCAGGAGGGGACAAGTTCCAGTTTGAGCTCACACTGGAGGAGGACGGGGAGTCGGACACTGAAAAAGACAGTGGCAGCCAGCCAGAGGAGGAGGAGGACGAGGAGGAAGAGGAGGAGGAAGAAGAAGAGGATGAGGAGGAGGAGGAGGACAACAGCTGTACTGACTCTAAAACACTCTGCACGCAGGACTCTGAATCCACTGAGATTCCATTGGACGAACAGGTGGGGGAGGAGGAGGAGGAGGAGGAGGAGGAGTTGGCGGAAGGGGAGAAAACACCTTGCTCGCAAACGTGCAAGGCGGAGGAAAAGGTAGCAGAGGTGGAGGAGCACGAGGAGGACAAGGAGAAATCCCCCGACACATAGCAGTTTATAGACAGCACCTGATTAACTGTTCTTCTTAGTAATTACAGATGATTATTTATAGAATATTTTTTGGGTTGTGTGGAGTCTGTCTGTGTTTTTTATACATCTATGTTTATGGTTCCAAAGCGTTCGCTGCTCTCCACCTTGGCCACTCCTCCGTCAGCTTTGTTCGGACACGCCCACCGGTACTTCTTCAAGTTTTTTTGCACTCAGGAAAACACCTTTCCATTCCCATTCGTACTGAAGAGGTGTGTCTGTATTTCAATTCTACCCACCCCCCCCCCCCTTTACAATCTTTGCATTTAGCACACGGATGAACAGTTCAGACACATGACATCACACCTTCCTTCCCTCCGCTTCGTCTCCGCCTTGCCTGAAAGTTTTGCAGTGTTTTTTATCAAGTGCCCCTTATCCACACGGACGTTACTGGTGTGTTCAAGGAGCATCTCCCTCTCCATTAGGTCATTTCCTCCCCGCTACAAGATAGGAGGCGCACTCCTGGCGTTCCTGCTGAAAGGCGCCGCGGAGACGAAAGCTGCAGCACACTGGGGGAGCTTTTCAAGAAACATCTCTGATGTGGTTGTCTTCCTTGAAATCCTGACTGACACAAAGCTCAAATCTAAACAGCCATCGACGCTGTCCTAGACCTCTTTCCTTTTTTTATTGTACTGTATGTAAGAGTCAGATATTTTCTAGAATTTACTTTTGCAAGTCCTTGGTTTTTCTTTTGTTAGCGGGGAACTTTATTTCCGGGGAGAATGAGACGCATACATCCAATGTTTTTTAGAGGGGGGTGTCTTTCCAGCCGGGTTACATTAGGAGTGATCTGAGGTGCTCCAACAGCATCTAGACTCTCCCTGTACCGCTGTACTCATATTTGGTTTGGTCCTGTGAGTGGAAATTTGGATTTTCTCCATGATAACTTTTACTTTTGGTGAGGAAGCAGAGACCCGAAGTCCCGTGCTTGGCTCTCATTGAAATTGTTTTAATGATGTGGATGACGCCTTTAAATTTCCCTTATCGTTGCCTGCAGTTCTTTTTGAACACATTCTGAGACAATGCAATGCTTTGTAGTCGATACAAAAAGCACCTTCTTTTTAGACGCTTAATTAGTGCTCCGAGTAAACAGAAATAGTAACATAATTATAGAAAAAAAAAAATACTGGGTGATTTTATACCAATGCTATCAAAGCCTTTTATTCTCCTTTCGTTAATTTTCCTCGCACATTTTATTTGACGTGCGCGTCACCAACAGCCTCACACCCGCCCGTCTTCAGCCTCCTCGCTTTTTTCCTTAATCTCCCTAATTTTTATTTTCATTTTACATTTCATTTTGCCATCACAACATTAAACTCAATGGCTGTCTTTGTTTTCGACAAGACAATCAGCTTCATTGCGTGGTCGTCACACGAGATTCTCCTCTACGTAGATACTCTAATGCACTGATATATTCATATATCACCACTTTCATTCTTTTTATATGTTTAAACACGCCAAACACTCACTCATGCATTCTTGAGCAATGCTGTCTTACAACTCGGCCAAGTGTCTGCAAGTTACTATTATTTATTGCTATATTTTTCTATTTGTCGAATTGTTTGTTTTTTTGCAATATAAAGTTGGTACAGTAAATATCTCACTGTAGCATAGACCAGTACAGGCTTACCAGTTACAATACCCAAATATAGTTTGTTTTGCTCACTTGTACATAAAATATAGAAAATCAACAAAAGGATAAAAAACTAAAAGAAAAAAACAAACACTAAAAAAATCTGCACACTGCTTTTTTTTTATTATGAGTGCTTCTTTTTTTTTGTGTCATTTCAACACTTTTTATTTAAACTTTTATTTTGTGCCAAGATTTTTTTCTCTCTCTTTTTTTTTTCATCCTCACCCGATGCCCTTACCTGTAATAAAAAAAAAATATTTCTGGTTTTATCGCTGTTTACAAACATATATTTATTGTGCTGTATATAATATATAATTATTAATGTTATTGCTATCATAATGCCGTTTGTTGTAAATGGTTGATTCTTATCATCCCTTTTGGTGATGGTGTGGCTGTATTTACGTACCTCTTGTTGAGAGAATGTTTATTACACATGAGCTTCAGTGTAAAAAGAAAAGATCCATCGACATGTTGCTCATCTGAGAACTAGCTCAGTGAAGAGAGGGGGAAAGCCAAATTGTTTTTTTTAAAAAGAAGCTGTTCCTTGGCCCATGGGCTGTGCCTTAAATTCAACGCATGTTATTTACTTAAGCTTTAGATTTCTTTTTATTTTCTAGTTCTCTCTTTTTGCTGCATTAGTGAATCTCCTGGCCTGGGTTGGCCTGATCTCCTGTTGTGTGTGTGGGGAAAAAAAAAAAGTTGCCTTTTACTGTTGCAGCCAAACACAATTTTGCATCAAAAGGTGTGGCACTGGGTGGGAATACGTTGTTGGTGCAGAGATCCAGGTCAACTGCAAGTCAGAGATTTACTACTTGAGTGACGTGTGGCCGATAGCTGGATGTGGAAGAGTCCCGTTTGCTGTAGACCTGGTCGCAACAACTCACGCCTCCTTTACACCCCGCCACTATACGCTCAAAGACTTGACTCAGCAGGTTGGATGTGGACAACCAGGGAGGAGCTTTGCCTCTTTCGTCGATTGTGTGCGAAGTTGCTGCAGGGTTGTCCACACCCGCCCCGGTTGTTGTCACAGCTACAAACACTGAATGGGGTGCTATGGGAGTGTGCAGTTGGACCGTGAAGCACCGAGGCTTTGAGACGCATCTGCATGTTCAGCCACTGCTGCATTAATTATGGCTGAAACACTGACGGTGTGTTGCTTATCTATGCTCGGCCCACACTTCCACTCGCATAACTTGCAATATCCAAAACCACTGACATCCTTCTGCCTGGACAGGAGAAGGGTTTAGTATATTTGTGTAGTGAAGGGGACGGGGGGGGGGGGGGGGGGGATTCGGGGGGGTTGAGTGACATCATTGTCCCACAAGAGAGGGACTCTTATTTTGACACACATACTGTAGATTCTAAACAGCCCTGGACCAATGGAAACAGTGGGTTTTTTTCTCATTATGTGTTCTATTTTTTTATGGTATGAAAGGAAAACACAAACTGTAACTTAAAAAGGTCTTCAGGACAATTATTTTTTGGGGTATGTCTTTAGAATGCCAACTTGTCTGGAAGTTTCACAGGACAATTAAAATATTATTTTAACGGATTCCTTGTTAATTGCAGTCTATTGGATAGCACTGTAGATCATACAACTTTATGTAAAAAACAAATGAAAAAGGAAAAAAAAAAAAGTTTTTTATATGCAATGGATTAAATAAAAGCATGGGTTGATTCTGCCTAATCAGTGGTTTCTTGTTGTCTTTGATACAGAGACTAGCTTGCTTAAAGAGATGACACCACAATGAGACTTTCAGGAATCCTGATTGTAGTTTCTATATTTGATTTATCCACACAGAATATTCCAGTATGTGAGGTTTGTACTTTTTCTGCTTGAAATGTTTTTCCTTTGACATAACCATATTCATGTTCTGTATGTGTATGTTATGCCTAATTTCTTACACTTCATTTGCAAATAACTCTAACATCCATGAAAAACTACACTGTGAACTTCTGCATCAATTTCAATGTACCGCAACAGCTGAGTCACATGAGCAGTAATTCTGTGGATCTCAGCTAGAACTGGATATCAAAAGAGCTTTTAAGCAGTATTTTCAAATTGTAGCTGTTGACGATGACCATTTACTACATAACCCCTGTTACGGTGTGTTATAGGTCAATTCTAAATCTTCCATGAAAAAATATCGCTCAGATAAAAACTCAAAAACGTACAAATATTGCCTCTGAAATGTGATAGAAGTGTAAATCAACACAAAATACCTAAAAGTACTTGAATACAGTGCTTGAGTAAATGTTAGTGTTGAAACAGTGCATCAAGTCTTACATTTAAAAGTTGCATATGCAAAGTAACATTAATGTGGTGGCATAGAAAGGATCATATTTTCTCAGAAATTTTACTACTAGTAGTTGTACTAGTGTTTTAGTATAAAAAGGGGAAAATTATCTTCAAATTTCACTACAGTACTTAGTTACATTACACCGCTGGATACGGCTCACTTATATTTATGTAAAAATACTGTAATGTTCATTCTTCAGTCGCCGTCACGTCACGTTGTCGTAGGCACATCGATGACACACTAGGTGGCGCAATATCCCTGTAGAAGTGGAACAAGACTCCTGTGCTACGTCAGCAGAAACACAACGAAGACTATTGAGACGCTGAGACGCTCCTTTCTGTTTCCAGCCAGCAGAGGGTGACAGAGATCAGACAGGGAGCCGCTGATAGAATCTGATTTATTTCCTACAATCTCAAAAACATACTTCTTACTTTGCTTGCACTCCAAGAAACAAATACACTCAGATACATGTGAAGTCTTAGTTTTCTAACATGACATTTGTGACTTTATCTGCACAGCTACGTGAACTCTTCCTCTATGACATGAATCTTGACTTCACGATAATTCATTTCATGGCTATTTTCACAAAATGATAATATCACACACACACACACACAGGTACACAGATGCACACGTACCGAGCACGTGTACAAACATATGCGCAGGATCTCTGAACTAGTTAATGTGCATCCCCTTGTTTTTTTTGTTTTCTTTATTATTATTACATGAGTATGGCATATGGCATGGACTAAGTTTTTCCTCCTGACTAAGTTATCTTTCACAACAACACTACATTTTTTGACATGATACTACAACTTCAATCAACACCCAACAGTTAGCAGGAACAGCATTTAGTACGTGAATACATTTGTACAAAAGGTATACACAAAACAATACAATATATTACGGAATTTGTCTCTTCAATATGGCAGGTACACACACGCGCGCACACACACACACACACACAGTCACACATTCAGTGGCTGAAGCACACAGTCCTTTATTCTTAGAGAGATTGTATATCAGGTTCAGAGCCACTCACTCACATCCTGCACACAGAGTCGTACTCTCGGACGGGAGAGACTATTTACAGGGGTTTAATTCATAAAATATTGCACTTATTGGCCCATAGCATCTCACAGCGTTTGCTATGACAATGCTCCTAAATCTGTAACACAGAGTGATGTATATACACTATCTTATTATTATTATTTTTATTATTATTATTATATAAATCTACATAGATAAGTCAGGACTGACTTCATGCACTTTTTTTTAGCTTTTATTCAACTATGCAACAAACAACCAATGATGCTAAAGGAACTATAATGATTTGGCACTAGTGTCTTTTCAATTGCAGACCTAAAAAGACATTCTGGATTTTAAATTGAACTATAGAGTTTTACTATACAGACTAAAGTTATTAAGATCTCAATAGTTTCTTCTCCATTGGAAGTTCCAATTTTAATCTACTGTATTTCAGAGCTATTTTTCTGTAGCAGAGTATTAAGGCCATATTATAGGGAAATAAACTGTGATTTTGAAAAAATTAATTTGTAGTATTAGGCGAATAAAGTTGTGATATTATGAGAAAAAAATTCAGAATACAGCAAAAATAGAGAAATAAATATCAAATATCTTTTGGATCTAGAATGATTTTGGATCATTCTGGATCCTAAATGTTGATTTGTCTTATAGTTTCTTGGGAAAACACAAAAACTCTTTGAATATTCCACAGATGTAAAGTACAACTTAACAAGATGCTCCACCTTCTCATTTGGATCTTCTCATATTCCCGATCCAACGAGGCAAAAAATGAATTTATAAAAATGTCAGATTTGTTCCCCTTTAATTGGCCTTAATACTGAATCATTGTTTCTAAGAAGCTTAGTGAGATTTTTTTTCAGGAGGGACTTTAACAGCACAAACAAGAAACTTTAGCATGCGGACGGAACACTGAAATAATGCTTTTTAAATATATGGCTGTTTATTCCATGCCAGAGCTGATTTATGTATCAAACACTGCACTGTCTTGTGCAGTGTGAGATCTATTCTTATTTAAATGCTTGATCATCGCTATCACGTGGAGATGAGGATGGTTAGATTCGGGGTAAGGCTTATCTTCAGAGGAAACAGCACAGACAGTGTGAGTGACTTTTTGGCGGCATGCTCATCGCATCAAACTATAAAGGGGTCGTCTTGGAGGCTAAGCACACTTTACTTACCAGAGATATCACACATCTACGGACAGCAGAACATGGAGTAGTACTTACATCAACGTTACACATACCGGACTAATTCCCGAAAAGTAAGAGGCTAACTGAGGGACTTACAGAGGCCGTGTTGGAGATGCTAAAAGGCCACTTTTTTAAATTCCAAGGTAGATGATTTTTAAGATGGCCAAGTTCCACTCGTTTGTGACTCAGACAAGATAACACACACTCATGCAAACCCACACTCACCCACAAGAACACACACTCGTTACACACAACGAATCCGCTACGTCCTGACGTGCACTAAATCACTGATTTGGCAGCTTTAGGAGAAAATTAACCTAGAAAAAGGATAAAGGAAAATACTGTACAAAAAATTAAAATGAAATCATTATTAAAGCACTCATTGATGTTATCCCTCATATTATAATTATTTTAAGTCTTAAAGATTTGTAAAGGTTTTCTGGATTAACTGTACAGTCGGACTATGAACTATATCTAGCCTTATCAAACATACTTGGCTTATAATCGTACTAACTAGCCAAAGAATGACAATAGTGTCTCTATATTCTAGATATCCTGTTGTGTGTCACGTTTTGTAACATCCATGTGTGTTTGTCTGGTTATTTTTCTCTTGATATAAGGTGATAAAGTTGAGAGATAATACGAGTGTTTTGTTATTCTACTTCTAAACTGGGTTTGAGCGGCAGTCCGGAGAACGCTACTAACAGTTGCATCCGGGCTGCTGCATGGGCGGAGCAGTGTCTGTGAGTTTGGCAGTGGGCGCTCCCGTGGTGCTGGCCGGGTCCGTGTCCAAGCTCTCGGACATCTTGTCGCAGATCAGGTCGACGAGACGCTCGAAGGTCTGCTTCACGTTGACGTTGTCCTTGGCGCTCGTCTCGAAGAACTCGAAACCTGGGGAGGAGGAAGAGCGGGTGACGTGAGAACATGGAGAGACAGGAGCAGCCAAAAAACGACTACTAATACTAACAAGATAGATATGATTCAGACAAGATATTGTCATAGTTATCGTGCCAGTCTTGACACTTTGTGAGTTTTGTTTCCTTCTTTGGACTTCTTTCATCCTGTTTTTTTTGCCTGTTGCTCATCTGCATCGTTGAACTGTCAGTTTTTTGTTCATCACCTTATTCTGCAAGAAAACCTGGACACTCTTATTTCCCTTTCGTTGTTTTGTGTGTTCTCTATCATATCAAGACTCCTTCACATGTTCTGTATGTACAAGAATGAGAGATAGTCTCTTCCCTCAGAGAACCGAGGTTACAATGTCACCAAGTGATCCAAGGCCCTTTAAGCCCTAGGTCCCCAAAATGTCCCATATGAAAGCCACACAGGGATGTTGCTCTTACCCAGCTGTTCTGCCAGCAGTCTGCCATTATCGACCGAGACCACTCTCTCCTCCTCCATGTCACACTTATTGCCAGCCAGCACCACCTGTGCATTATCCCATGAGTAGGTTTTTATCTGCGTCGACCTGCAGGAAATCAGAAACACACACACACCAACACACACTGTCAAATTAACACTGCTTCTCTGTTTGATTGAAAGTGTCACAAAACTTCCTGCCACCTCTAATTGGACAGGGGGCCTTTGGACACAGACATGGAAGATGGCAGATGGGAGGACATGATGTAAAGTTTGTCGGCCATTTGGACCAGAGTCATTTCATCATTGTGTAATATTTGAGTCACTGATGGCAGCGGTGGGAAAGTGGGTCAGCTGTCTCTGTGTACTGAAAATATGAATTCGCTGCTCTGATGTAGGTTGGTACTTCTATTATGTGACTCTGATATTTATCACACATATTCCAGAGCCCTTGAACTATAAGGCTCTATTTTCTAGACTAGTTTTTATGACCTCTATAAACCGTACAAGGGACGAAAGCTTGTTAGCCTTTATATTATTAGATATTGTTGCTGCACAGCTTATTGGCATCATTAGTGAGACATGGACAACATAATCCTGATAATAGCTGATGATACAGAGGATGCACTAACATCAAGCAACTCAACATGTCTGTTATTCAGCAGCTTTACACAAAAGCTACTGGATGGATGCACTAAATACTCTGTAACATGTTCTTCTCTGACCAATCCCACATCCGTCTATGTTTCATGGTGATCCATCCGGTACATTTTACATTATCTTTGGTGGAAACAAGTGGACATGGATGAAAACATAACCTCCTTAGCAGAGGCAACAGATAATGGGCAGCCTCCTGTAAAGTATTACTTTTATCATTATCGTATATATAATTAAAAATATGTTGTAGGTTCCTAACAAGATGGGTACAATGATAACAGAAAGCTATATTTTTACATTCCAGATTAAACTATTAGATCATTTGGCACTCATCTATTGCCAGATAAACACGCACATGCGGTTTACACTTCACACTTTACTTTGCCGTCTGCACACACAATATGGGAAGGAATTTAAGGAACACATTTTCCTCCTGTGGTGTTGCAGTTTGAAAGTAGGGCAGTGAACATACTACAGGCTGAAAACGGGAGGAAAGAAAGAGGGGAAGAAACAATGTCTCAGAGAGAGAGAGAGAGAGAGAGAGAGAGTCTGTCCAGTTCTGGCTTGTTGTAGCAGGTCAGATGTGGATACAAACTGACAGAAAGCCTCTTGTGTCACATCTCACAACACGCTCCACATGCAGGCTGTAGTGTGTCTGTGTCTGCCAGCGGGAAATTGACAGATGGTGAATTAAAAAGATGCAGATCCCTGGACATTGTTGTCGTAACGGAATTAATATTTTTGCAAATGATTTGATCGATCCCCCCCCCCCCCCCCCTGTAAATGCCAGTGTTATCATATTTCCCCGTCTCTTCTCTGTCACAGGAAATGAGCGCGTCACACTCGTCTCGAGCTCCATCCAGCCACAGTCGAGGAAGGAGCCGTTGCCATGGAAACCTTTTTTTTTTTTTGCTCCAACCTTGTCACAAGGAACAGGAGAAAGAGAAAGTGGATTTAAAGCCTGTGTCGAATGAAACCCACAAAAAGAAGGATTTAGGTTTATATGAAGGGTAACAAGACGAGGCTCCTCACTGATTTATGAGTGTGTGTTGAAATGCTCCCAGGTAACTCTCCAGGATTGTTGCCGCCAGTGACACACTTGGCTCCATTAATTAGCATCCCCCTCACAGACGGCAGTATTCCATTAAAGTGTATATACTAGCTGTGTCTGGCAGCGACCTCTTTTCACCAGAAAGCAAAGTTTTTCTCACTAATAAATTAATTTCATTACAAACAAGGCTGTCAAGGATTTCCACACAATTCATCCCCCCGAAAAATACAACAGATAGTAAATTCACCGTTTAAAGATTCAAAACTGCAAAAAATGTCTCACGGCAAAAGACTAGATTAATGAAATAATTAAGATTTCATCACATGAAGACGTGTTAGGTAAGATTAATTATGAGCGAAATGCAAAACTGAGACATGGGAACACGGTTTCATGTTAAGCTGACCCTAAAATAAAATTCATGTATATTAACTGATGGCTATTTTTACCCTTAATGTCTTCAGTGCGAAAGGTGGCTCGTCCTCTATCGTGCAAATGATCTTCACTGTGTCTGCTCTCTGGTCCACTGCACTGCTTCGTTGCAAGAGACCTTTTTTTGCAGGATCCCTGTACCGGCATTGAGTTAAACATTGCATTCCTTATTTCAGAATACAGGGCTTTATTTGTGGGCTCAGTGTCAGGGGCTTGTTGCAGCAGCTGTCAAATGCTGCTAAGCAAAGTGACGGAGGCTGAGCAGACACTGGCCTTAATCGCCTCTGCCACTGTCCGACCATCGGAAGCAAACTCAGTGACATGCAGGTGGAGAAAAAATACCACTCCCTCCATTGAGCCTGGATGAGTCATAGTCATAGCATTATTTCCCTGAAGTTTGCAGATGATGATTCAGAAATCTTTCCCCCTCTCATTCGGTGCTTCGGTAATCTTTCTGCAGCAGGCGGGGGGGGGGGGGGGGGGGGGGATTACTGCAGGGTGGTGGCAGGGTGTAAATAAAATGGGAAATGGCAGATTTTCACCACAAGTCCTATGCAGAGTCCTGGAGTAAGATCTTTTGTGGCAGAACTTTGTTTCTACAAAGCTGCTTGTTCTGATGAGAGCGTACTAGTTTCTCACGGCGGGGAATCGAACCCAGAACCCGGTTTTCGCAGCTGATTGGGCGCCACCTATGGTGCCATGTTTAGACATGACTGCATCATCGTAATTCACTGAACAGTTGGACTCGGGCTGGGGGTCACTGTTCAGCTCACAGACGCTGGGGTGACTCAATGGACCACAGCTATGACCTTTGCAAGTTCCCCCTAGACCCCCCCCCCCGCACACGTCTGGAAAAGATTCACACACAAACACACTACGTAACCAGTCTGTCAAACGGACATTGGAGACAGACTGTTAGGATTATGACACGTGGCTTTTTGTTCTGGTCCACTGATGCTCGGTTGGTACGTGCCATGTTTTTGCTTGTCCCTGCTCTGTTTGAACTCTCCTCAGTCTCAGCTGCTGTCCGGGCTTCACCATCACTTCCTGCTCCTCCCACCAATCACTGGAAACCAAACTACTCACCTCTTACCATTGGTGGGATGTCACAAAGTACATTTACTTATTCATTACTGTACATGTTTTAAGTATTTGTAAGTAGATTTTTTTTCATTTACTTTCCAGGTTAACTTCATATATTTAAAAGTTATAAATAACGAGGGGAAACGATCCATTGTGCCAATCAGAGCAGGCAGGTAACATTAGACCCCGCCTCCTGCAGCAGCTCATTGAGCAACACCGGAGATGGCGGTCCAGACTCAGCCATTAATTAATACAACAATGTGTTTTCAGTAGCATCATCTGCAGCATTGATTTTTAATGTGATAGAGTCTGTGCGATTACAAGAAAACATACAGCAGGTACAGTTACTGAAGTAGGTGCACTAGGAAATAGGTTGCACTCGGCAGGTACTTTTACTTTGAATACTTTTAGCTACCCTTTTTTTTCAAAGCTAGAGCTTACCTTCACTCCAGTGGATAAGTTACTACTTTTAATTGATATGTCTTTTGACAATTCATTTGTACTTTTACTTAAGTGATGGGTTAAGTAGGCCACTGCCTCCTGCTACATAACGCCTTGATCTTCACCTCCTTGCCAGAACGTCTTCTCACCTTGTGGCTGACCTGTTCAGAATTTATTTTGGTGTGATTTTTGTATTCCTGCCTTCTCCTCACCAACTCCATCTTCTCCTCCTCTTGCCGCTGGATCAGCGGCTTATACCTGCTTCACCTCAGCCAACTCACCCTGCTTCCCTCTCCATCCCCCTCCTCACCCCTCTCCCTTACCAGACACTCTGCCCCTGGACACTGGATTCCCCTACCCCTTAGATTGTTTATGCACTTGCACTTCATGTCTTCATATTTCCTAATGACACATATTTTTTGTTTATACATCTCTGCACTTATGGTGGTTATAAATATCCTGTGTATATGTCGACAGTTCCTGCAAACCTGTTCCTGGTCACAAACTCGAACACAGAGAGAGAATCTGTGTCTGTTGGGATGATATTGGGACGGGAAGCTGTTTCAAATGTTTAACATCAAGTGGGCAGGACATCAAATGACTGAAGCCTAATGGAGACAAGCAGGAAGTTCTCTGGACAGGATCTGGAGCTCATAACAGGATAACCCAAACAGGACCCTTCATGCAAAACGGTCAGAAACAGACCAAGATGACTCACCAGTCCTGCACGCAGCCGAACGACTCCTCATTGGTGATGTCGTACATGAGAATGAAGCCCATGGCCCCGCGGTAGTAGGCGGTGGTGATGGTCCTGTATCGCTCCTGGCCTGCTGTGTCCTGCACACACAGAGAACATGATACAGCATTACTGTTAGCCAGCTGACTGATATGTGCACTGTCATGGTGAGCAGCATCAACACAACTCTGCACTTTAACGGTAAATGAATAAGGGTTGATTTTGGATTTCTTCATTTCCTCGTGGCTTCATTTACTGTGTTCGTGATGTGAAAATAATCATTATGCTAATTGCCTCTCTGGCTTCGCATTGATAAGGTGCCAAAACCAGCAGTTCAGTTTTGGCTGATGTGATAGATTCTCTCCTCCACTCGGCTCTGGGCTGCAGCATTCAGAGATCAGTAGCTTTTATGACGTGCGCCTTATAGGAGAAGGTCTAAAAATAGAAGTCAATGGTGTAAACACTGGGAATCTGCTCCCTGTTCATGATAAGGCTGAACGAATCACTGAAAGGCGAAACAAGCGGGTGATTACACAGCGCTGGAGGAGTGGTACATTGCAAACACGTGCAGATCACCCTGGAAACAAGTGCCCACTGCGGCGCTGCAAGATGTCAATGGAAATGCTAATGGGTCCCAGCACAGACAGAGGAAGCTCTTCTATAGCGAGTGCGTTTTAATGTGGAGGAGAAAATGCATCAGTTTGTTTGATCTCCTACCTGCAGGTTTTCTATAAACCTTCCTCTATTGTTGTGTATTAGTGCAATTTTATGATGAGACACATGATAATAAATCCCACTGACATGCATTCTGTTCGTACTGTGTTTTCACTGTGCCCTTTGGTTCAGGCCTTTGTAAACTCCAGACTTGTCTGCAGGGGGCATCATGGTGGGAGGAAAGGTGGAACTAATGGTGGAGGGCCCCTAACAAACCTGGGCTAAATGGGACTTGTTACCTTCTTTTTGCATGTTTTAAAATCTTTAATATCAGTTTTTATAGAACAATGTCATCACTTTTCAAATTTGCTTTGTATTCTTAATAATTTTACAACAATTGACTCCTGTAAGTCCCTGTGTATGTTCTGTCTGAGTCTATTTGCTTTGTATATGTTTGTTTTCATGTTTTATTTGTTTTTATTTCTATTTGTCCTTGATATCTCAATTGGACCTTCAGAATAAATAATTAAAAATTAAAAAATTAAAATATTAAAAGATTGTTTTGTTTGCAAGTATTCTAATATCTAAGAAAATAACTATCACTTGTGAAATAAAACTAACTGGGTCAATCAGTTGAGAAATCGACCCTTTCCAAAATGGCAGCTCTCTGTGTTCCCTTTTACCTCCCCTACAAAAGATGGACAATGGTTTAGTCCACCTGAGCACTGCTGAACACAGCTCATGGGCAGAGTGAGGCCTCAGGGCCTGAGGCTGCAGCACCTGTGCCATTGTCATGTCTTCTCCAAGCACATAGAGATACCACAGGAGGTGGGGCAACAAATGGGAAAGGAAAGAGAGACAACAGCTTTAACAGGTGTCTCTCAAAGGAGAGGTGAGCATTCCCAACAGTTTCAATATGGTCTATTTATCTCTGTTTCCTGGCAAAGCCCAACATCATGAAACACCTGCTCCTCAGTTTCAGAAACAGCCCCTGACAGTTTGACAGCTGCTGCCTCATTGTTGCAGAGGAAGTTAATCAAGGTGAGTTCATGAAGTTTTGTGGAAACGTTACTGCAAGCAAACAGTTTGCACTGAGGTGTGGAGCTTTAGAGCGACTACAAGTCTCTTTCTATATGAGCTAGCGTAACATGTTTGGTATCAACAGATTTATTGTAAGTTCAAGATCAATTTGATTCCATCGGCTCAACAACTCAGCTGGCAGTGACAGATATGATTGAAGGACTCACGCTGTTCACTGACAGAAAACACCACAATAATCTAGCTGATAACAAAATGCTTGATTTGATTGTTTGATGTTTTTTTCTACCCACACATGTGACTTCTGCTGTTGGCTTGACCAGGCTTTTAGCAAACTGGTCCCAGAATAGACTGGACAGTCCTGCACTTCTGCCAGTTCAAAACCACTTTCAAGGATTTAGAAAAAATGAAAACCCATTAGTGCGTATTCACTTTTAAAAAACTCCAGCATCATCTATGTCGGTTAAAGATAGAATTGAGACAAACGTCACATTCTTCCCGATTGATCATGTTATTCTAAGCATAGCACTGCAACACATTTGCTTTGCATTTATATTTTACCTTATTTGTCATTCTTGTATCTTAATTAAAGAAATTACCTTCATTTAATAGACTGATATCTGAGTGTGATATTGTGGCTCTTGAATTGACGTGGACTGTTCGGCCTTGGTGACGGTATGAGCTCTACTTCGACATTCTGGTTGGAAACTGGTTGGTGACTTCCTTTTGGTTTCTACAAATAAAATATGACTCAGTTCAGTTGTCCTATAGTGTGAGGAGTTACAAAACCCAGATTACTTGTTTTAATTGTGGTAGTTCATTAGTCACTGCTCTAATAATCACTACAGCTCCACCGCCTCCGCTCAATCATTTGTTTAAGAGAAACAATCAAAAGATGCAGCTGAGCGATGGATCAAGAGGGATTTAGCCCACGGATGCTGCTCTAATGTTGGGCCAAGCTTTTTGTTCACAGTCCTGCTTTAGTCTTGTTAAACACAAGCCCGACAGGCAGCACTGGATTGTTATCTGCCGCAATGGTTCTGCTGCTTTGTGTCATTCTGCACATGGCTTCAACAGTGTGCCCATTATAGCCAGAGGACAGCTCTGACCTTCACTCCACACAGAGCTCATAGCCTGCCAAGCCTCCACAGACACAAAACACACACACAGACACACACACACCACAGCTCGCTCTGACCTGTTGTCAGTTCACTATCAGACTAAAATATATGATACACAATATTATGGTGTGTGTGTCTATATAGGCCGCTACAGGCCTCTATCACAGTGCAAATGGAAACAAGCACCCTCTTCAAATGAGGTTCACTAGCTAGGGTTAGATTTCCGGCTTCATCTGAAGCTAAGGAACTGGTAAGTAACCTTCAGATATAGTTTTTTACCATATTACACAATCCTACAGCTGAAAGAATATCAAGTCTAATCTGCTATGCTCCAGAGCCTTGTCTTCAAGTCTGAATTCTAAGTCTTGGCGGTTTTAGTAGCTTATCGATCCTGTGCTGTGCGCTTGACCCTGACCTCTGCATTTCCAGGCTATTTTAGTGAATGTCTTTGCATGTTCTCCATTAAAAAGAGAGTGGGACAGAAAAGAAAACAATCTGCTGAGCCCCGAGAATTGGAGCTGCTTGAGGCTTCGCTTGTAGTCCGCAGCTGAGCAGAAATCGATGCAAGAAGCTGACTATCTCGAGGGCAGCGGCAGTGAGTGAGGGCTGACACTTGACAGAACTCTTCTTCATTCAATAAAGTGAGCTGGCTGCACTGTGTCTCACTTGCTACGGCCTAATATGACAACAGGGACACGTCTATGATGCATTAGGACACTTATATCTCTCAGGAGATAAATGGTGCGAAGGCCACACTGACATGAACCAACAGCCATCACCTTAAAAGGCCACTTAGTGTAGATCCAGTTTTGCCTGAGCCCAATTAAAAAAGACAGGCGAAATTAACTAGAGGCAAGGCCAATCCTTTCTTACCTCTTAATATGCTTGTCTTTGCTAATGATGAAACGCATTATCCCGATAAGTCAGTCATTTGACTGCTCAAACTCAGTTTTCAAATCCTGCCGGCCCTTCTTCTTTATCTTTTTATGTGTGATTAGCAAACAACCAAATATCTGGGGATGGCCCATTGCGGCAAGAGACAACTACAATGACAAGTGAGCAAAAGCTTCTAAGTAGAAATGGCATTTGGTGTATTACCGTGGAGACTGACGAGGAGAAGTAACGAGAGAAATCCTCCTCCTCAGAATCTCAGATGTCTTATGAGGCAATCTGCCTCAACAGCTCAGATGAACTCCTAATTAAACAGCCTTAGACGTTCTTCACTTTCCCACACGTTGGCAGGAATGTGTTGCTTCTTTGTTCCTCCCCACCGCGTGCCAAACTAACACTTACTAGTCTCCTGTCGGTAATGTTGAGACTTCCATCTGTCTCCGTCCTTCCATCGTTGAGTGTTAAACCTCGAAAACACAATAGAGCCTTTCCTGGAGCTTTCTTCTATAAATTAGGCATGCAAGCTGAGGTGCCACATGCTTTTCAAAGACTGAGGAACAAATCACTGAATTTAATTTAGTTGCTAATTGAGATTCAAATTCTCGTGAAATGATCTTTAAAGATTGCTTTTAATGACATCAGCATCCCTTATTAGTTTCTATCCATTCCTGCACAGCTAATATACTGAAAGAAGTTTGACTCTAAAGATTCCCGGACATAAGTATCCATCACATCTTTTCTGCAACAACAGATGCTAGGGCAAGTGTGTCCAAGCATACCAAGCAAGCATGCTCCAACCTAAGAGCCAAACCACTGACTACATTTTGAATTAACCCATAGGTGATCCCATGTGTGCAGGACTTGTTTCTACAGCAGAGCACACCGCCATCAAGTCGCAGCCTGTCACAGTCCTTGAATTGTATTGATCAACATCGAAGGACATGGGCAGAGGTCAGGAGAAAGTGGGTCTCTGGGTAAAAGATTGACAGCCCTTTATGGACAGGAGTCTCTCTGCGGGAACACCAGGGATGAAAGGAACAGGAGTAACAAGGGGGCAGGGCAACTCTGAAGAGCCCCTTCCCCCTTATAGAGCATGGCAAGTCCTCCAGGAGACCTTGGAGGACGACAGAAAACTGATTTCTCCCAGACATGAACTGTGTTTCAACATGCAATTGTCCAGGATTGAAATGGATTAGATGGAAATTTGTGCATGAATGGAATGACAAAGAAACTGTGAAAGGGAAACGTAACGCTGCAGCTTTGTCTACAAACGTGTTTTCTTTCTTCCATAAAAATACCTTAATTCGGTCATATGCTAATCTGAGTTTAACGTCCTAAATAGATGGATTTATAGGAGGAGAGTAAGTTATTATCTGGTGTTGACCGGCTAAGGAATACATGATTATCTGAATTAACTCATCTTTCATACTGTATTCTACTTGTTTGTTCAGGGATCAAAACATTTTGTGACTCGCTTCTAAATCCTCAATGCTTGGATGTGTATATCACTTACCCAGATCTGCAGTTTGATCCTCTTGTCGTTCTTGTACACGGTCTTCACCTTGAAGTCGATGCCTACCGTGCTGACGAAGGCTGAGGTGAAGGCGTCGTCGGCGTAGCGGAAGAGGAAAGACGTTTTGCCCACGCTGCTGTTGCCGATGATCAGCAGCTTGAACATGTAGTCAAAGTTTTGGTCCCCTCCCTCCCCCTTCCCTTTCACATCCTGAGTGGCAGCCATCTGCAACAACAAAACAAGAGACGCTGAAAAGAATACATCAAGAGTGTCACAGTTTCAAAACTGTTACGCAAAAGAAAAAACACGAACCTGAATGTGAGACTTTCATTTTTTCAGTTCTTAAATAAGATAACATTCTAGTCTATACGAACACAGGCCAGGAAGTGAAGGTGAGGAAGAGCTGTAGGTATAGAGCAGTGAGAGCTTGATATACGGGCCACAGATCAGAGGTGACAGAAGGCTGTGTCAGGCAACACAGCATGACCAGCACAGCATGCTGTGGTATTGATGAGTGTAAGATTACAGGGATTTAAAAAAGCTGAGTTTGCTTTCTCCAACGTCCTCGTTTTTTCACGATTCCATTTACGAAAATTACTGCAATTAATACGTCGGTTAGTATTTTATGTGCTGGAGAAAAACATGTCAACCTCAACTCTTCTTTTAAAGTTAGGGTTATGTTGTATTTATTTTTTTGCCATAGATGAGCTTGTATTCTCTAATACTGTTATTTTTTCCCCACTAGGGTTTCATTAACAGAATTTACTATTATTACCGTAATTACCTTAAGAGCAACATAAAGCTCATAAAAACAGGTCAGATTTAGTATTTCATGTGCTAGTAGAAGTGGATCTGTATTGTACTGGAGAAAAACACGTCAAGATTCACTCTTCTCTCCCGTTCAGTTAATTCTATGGACATTGCTATTTTCATTTGACAGTCCAAAGACTCCACCATTCATTTTTCTTATTATCAAACATGAAATCTTTATCTACGTTAAAACGGCTACAAATGCTAATATAAGTGCATCTTTCACCTCCAGCGATGCACACACACCGAGCATTATTTCCGTGCAAGCTGTCGGCAGTCAACGACCCTAAGAGGACGAGTGCTCTATAATCGGCGGGATGACAAGAGCACAGTCATCTTTAGCTCCAAGGTGATTGTATTTTTTTGACAAAGCCACTGCACTTATATGTCAAACATGTGCGGCCGAGCTCTCCCTCTCTCCCTGTAGCCTGGTTATGCGGTTATAAAAAGATGCCGGACATCCATCCTGCACATCCTGCGCTGGCTTTCCGGAAGAAGAAAAAAAAATCACCATTGAGGCATCGTTTGCAAGGACACCGCCGAAACATCAGTGCACTGCCGGCATCACCACACAAAACACGATCAAACCCGTTCGATCTGATATAAACCCGCACATGGAGGAGAAAGGCAGCCGCATGCATGGAGAATATAAAACGAGGACATTTGAGCAAGTGTTCTTTTTTTTCTTTTTATATATATCTGGAGGAAATTCTTGCACATTAAACTACACCCGAAACGCGTTGAGGACAGTGTGGTGACAAACCTGATCTGAAGGCCTCGGCTCTGATCTGTATCTGTCTCGGGTTTGCAGAACACGGTCTTTTTGATTATCTGGATGTCTAATGCAGTTGACGTTCCCCCCTCCGTGTCTCTGTTTAGAGCGCGCACCGGTTTCAGCACCTGGGAGCTGTCCCCTCCGCCTCGGATCTGGCACGCGTGCTGGCTGGCTCGCGTGAG
Organism: Platichthys flesus; assembly: GCF_949316205.1. NCBI lineage: Eukaryota > Metazoa > Chordata > Actinopteri > Pleuronectiformes > Pleuronectidae > Platichthys > Platichthys flesus. The sequence continues at coordinate 9,711,448 of NC_084947.1, forward strand.
ATGACGAGCACGAGCGAAGTGTGTTACGTTGAGGGTCTCTGACGTTATCATAGGGGTGGGGATGAGGGAGGGGGGGGGGGGGGATATGGGGGTTGTAGTTTTTGCTCGGAGTCGCCGCAGAGGCGGAGGGCGATGGTCGAAGTGCAGAGTCGACTACATTACTCGGCATGCAGCGCAGCCCAGATGTTCGCAGCTGTAATTATTTTTATATTCTTGCAGAAATCCTTGTGCACAGTCTCTTTTAATGTCCGTGCACATCTGATTCTTCATTCTGTTTGTCCTACATCTCTAGCCTTCTAGTACAAACATGCATCTTACCTTCCCATACAAATCCATTTAATCCTCAGCAATACGGGCCCCTGCTTGTGTTGGTAATTCACTCCAGAGACGAACCAAACTCCCAGCTGGGCAGCATGAACTACTGTAATTTGTTTCTCTTCTTTTCAGGAAGCAGATATATTGGCCTCCTCTCCTTGTGCGTCATTCTCGCTCGGCCCTGCTCTCGTCCCCCCCCCCCCCCCCCCCCCCCCCCCTGCAGGCTGCAGTCAGCTCCGCTTCACAGGCGGCTGAGTAAACACAGGCCTGAGTGCCAATTATTATTCTTATTCATTGTTGTTGTTAGTATTGTTGTTATTATTATGGGCCTTTGAATGGGAGCAGGATGAGGAAGTAGGGGAAAAAAAAGACATATTTGCAACTGCAATCTCATCAACCCTTATTTTCCCCAACATCCTTAATGGGGAAACAGCAATAAGGAAATGAGGATCAGCATTTGATCCTTTTTACGCGATATAATTCCAATTTCCTATCTTGCCCCTGAAGGCAACGTTGCTACTAAAAGACCAGTCCACAGACACAATCACATCGAGGCTGTTACATAATCGTGAGGTAGATGTAAAGGTTCTGGCAGACATTTGATATGGCGTGTGTATAAAGGTACCAGCCCTTTGACGTGTGTGTGTGTGTGTGTGTGTGTGTGTGTGTGTGTGTGTGTGTGTGTGTGTGTGTGTGTGTGTGTGTGTGTGTGTGTGTGTGTGTGTGTGTGTGTGTGTGTGTGTGTGTGTGTGTGTGTGTGTGTGTGTGTGTGTGTGTGTGTGTGTGTGTGTGTGTGTGTGTGTGTGTGTGTGCTGCTGAGAGCTGAGGTTTTGTGTCTCTACCTCACAAATGCACTGAAAGATATTTGTATATGTGTGTGTTTCTTGCTCATCAGAAAGTTTAAGTAAGTTTTTGTTCATTCACTTTTTAAGGTGACTGACTCAACTCTGCTTTGGAATAACGTGACCTGTGCTTCATGTTGACAGAGCTGCTGTGTCACATCGTGTCTCTACATAAACCAAAAAACGTGGTAAACAAACACAACTTTCTAGAAGTCTCCATTAGTAAATCATCTATAGCACCCCCTGCTGTTGAAAATTGTGCTCTGGTGATATGGAGTAATATTTAACAAAAGCTATATTGGTAGAAATAAAGTAAGTGTTGGTTTGTAACTCCACTCACTGACCTTCTGATGCTGAAGTGACCTGTGTTAGTTTTAACCTGAGCGATCTTAACCTGTTTAAATGCAACATGTGCTCCTAATGAGATTCACTCGTTTATCACATTTAAGAAGTTGAAGTTTCAGTTTGTATCCACATATTCCCTTTTAGTTAACGTCAAAATGAACTTGATGGTTTGAAGACTTCAACTTTGCAATATTTTATTCTTCCTAAAAACAAAATATATTCTTCACTCGTAGATGGTTTGCATCCAGGCCAAAACACTTCATCTAATGCACTGCGTTACCATTTTAGGGGGCCGACCAACAAAATGGATGCTCTGATATATTGATCAGTATCACATGTTCAGTGGGCAATCAGAAACTACAGAATGACCAATTTTATGTTTGATTTTGAAAAGCTGTCTTATTTACACAGTTTGTCCACCAGGCAGCACTGGTGAGATTATTTATCCAAATAGTCAGACTGAATTTCTATTTGTTTTTACCTCAGTCGTTCGTTTATAGTTTATGGCGTCATTCTCAGTTGTTGCCCGGAGCAGGTAAGTACATTTTTTCAAGTTTATTAAGGACATGTTTATATATATATATATATGGTTTTTTATTTCTGCAAGGCAACATAAGATTAGATTAGATTCAACTTCATTGTCATTGCACAGTACAAGAACTTATACAACAACAGCCTGTTAGCTAGCTCTGTACAGTGCTAAATCTCCATTCTACCACCAATTCAATTCTGATTGGTTGACTCAAACAAAATATATATATATATATTTTTTTTAATCAGATTTTCTCTTGATCACAGTATCTGTCGTGTTAGAGGATAAATATCTTTTATTTGCTGTATTTCTAACCACGTTGATGACAGCACTGTCTGCACTAACGAATAACATGTCTCCGACCTGTGTTTCCTTTAAACTATATGATGCCTTGTCTTTCTTTTATTTGATGTTTATTATAGGAAACAGCTGGAGGTATACAATATGACAGATTATACCCAGTTTACTTTAGATACACCAGACAGTGCTGTATTTATCATTCAGACAAAGAGAGTGGGAGATCAGATCTGAGTTTACAGGCACAGCACTCAGGAGAATGGATCATTTAATATGCTTAATATGAAGCTTAGTTGTTTTCACACGAAAATACATCTTCAGGCTGTTATTCTCTTTTTTAGTGGAGGTTAATAGAGGCATCTATCATTGAGGGATAGATAAGACACTGTGCCATGTTCCAGCTCCGATTACCAGAGAGAAGTTTTGTAATCATAAAAATACCACATCACCTGTCTGATGTGTCTGCTCACTGTGTGTTTGCACTGTGCTCCAGGTCCCTTATTTGCCATCCAGCAAAGATCAGACACTGAACATTATGAAGCTGCTTGAGGGACGAACGGGTCGCTTTGCAGATCCTGGATAATATTTGTATTATGCTGGAGTTTTAATATGATTTTTTTAATGCTTGCTGTTGATCTCAGGCTACACAAAGCTGTTTAGTTCCTAGGTGTTTGCAGCCTCTTCTGCCAGCTTCCACTGCACAGGCTTTGAGATAGACTCCATTAGTGGCGTATGCCAGGAGCAAGGCCCGCTGGACCGAAGTGCCCCCCCGGCCGAGCAGCCTTTGTTAACAAAGACTTCTGGAAGGTGAGACACTTACAGAAAGTACTGCTGTTCTTATCGATGTGAGTTGTTACATCACCACGTTTCTGTCTCTCTTCTTTTACAGACTGATTTGTCTTTGTGACAGCTTTCCTTGCTCCAGGAGTGGTAAGCTGGAGGTTTAAATACAAGAACGATTATAGGATCTGCGGGAGAAGCTGTTGAAAGAGCTTGCGGATGACGGGCGTGTCATCGCTTGTCGTTTTCCTTTCCCCAACTGGCCTCATCGATCGTCTGTCGGCTCCGGTCTCGATGAAACTTTTTCTTATGACATGGACACAGTGAGCTCACACCTGAGAAACGTACCAGATACACCGGTGTGATTAGTCACAGTCTCTGGGTCTCACAAGCAACACATCCTCCAGACACATTTTACCAGATTACAAAATGTGATGTTCAAAGGAAAACCACTGTGAGTTTTGGGAAAATTGCTGATTCAAGTAGTTTGCGCACACTGATCAGCATTGATTCTTTTCTGTCGCCTGAACATAACAAGAATGAAAGGGACTCTGATTAGACAAGAAGAAGAAGGGATTTCTGCAGCACTTATCCCACAGTGTTTGTTCAGCCTCGCCACTTATAGAGAAAATGTAGTACACCATATTTCTGGTGGCTGCATAAGAAGTCTTCCACCAAAATTAATTTCCACATTAACACTGATAAGCCTTCTTGATGGCTTGCTACAGGGAGGATTTTGAGTTTAGAGCTGTTGTTTGTTCTTTTAATAGTTTTCTTTTGATTTGTTGGTTTGGATTTAGAATGCATGGCAGCATTATAAAAACCACTGCAGCGCATTGCTGTTCTAAAATCATACTGTGGGTCTCAGCTTTTGTGTTAGGGGCCACCACCTCACAGGCAGGTTACTGGAGTCATCTGCTTCCCCTGACCATAGGGACTCATATCCTGTGACTCCGTAGAATATGCAAACCAGCCCGATAATCATCTAGGCACAGATGAACCCCTCTGTGATGTTTTTACAGATCTATTAGTCTGTGTGTAGTGAGAACGATAGTGCCACCTTTTGGCAACAGGAAGTAAGCCTAGTTTAACATATTTTATTCGATTTTCATAAAAGTTTCACCGTGTGGTCTGCTCTTGAAGGCCTGGTTTAATGCATGATTAGTGGGCGTGGTCAGGTGCTGCTTGACGGACACAGGAAGTGAAGCATTTATCAGCAAATGTATTGAATGCTCAAAGGCCACGCTTAAAGTATAGTAATCCCAACAATGTTAACTGGTTTTCTCTACTTTCTTGAGGAATAGAAGCCTGAACAGTGTAAAAGTGATAAACACAGAAAATATTAGTAGCAAATGACGCAGATGCATTATGCCCATCTATTAACTTTGTCCTCAATAACTGTTCTTCTTCCTTACATGATAATATATACAAGTTAAAAGTTATTACAGAGCCAAGATCAGATTCGGCCTTGATTTTGCTTTTGATAATGATTTTGCTTTGGAAAGGGTATGGCACTGCCAAATTACAAAGAAAAAAAGCTTAAAGCTGATTCCTGTAAGAACAGGATAAACCCCGTCCACAGTCATTAAATCACCTTTTTCCTTGGTGGTGGAGAGACAACCTGCTACTCAACGTAGCTCAACTCAACCAAGCATACATAGGCCTTTTGTAAACGCACCACACCATTGGTGCAATCAGCCGTCAACAGCTTGAGGCAAGTGGCGACTATGAGAGTCCTTTGAGGAGTCGTAAGGCACAGTTGTACATGTGTAGAGCAACAAAGTCTGTGGTTGTAGATAATGCAAAATAAAAAAAGCCAATATTACATTAAAAACAAACAAAAAAGCCCAACAATTAAAACAAATGATGTGCAATTTAACAGGGAAGTAGTGAAGCAATAAAGGGAAAAAGACTAGAACATTTTTGTGAAATTACCTTAAGATCTGTGTTGCGCAATTAACTTGTGTTTGATTTAGCTTATTAGGGTGTTATTAGTGTTTGGTTCCATTGTTAAACTGATAAAGATATCTCCATGGATTGTGCAGCCATGATGGAGCAAAGTGCCACTGAATCTGTGTCATTGTGGCCCCTGCAGTAAACAGGAGGATGATACAAATCCTTCTATTACACATGCCTGACTTAGCAAACTGACATCTCTGCAACCTTTTCTCCTCAAACCACTGCTCACAGCCTCACAAGTCAGGCTCCTATGTGCCATACAAATGTTTATTTTTTTTTGGTGAACATAATGTCGAGGGCACAACAGGTCTGATATCCAAACGCTCCACCTGAGGGTGCTAGTGCTCCAAACTGAGCTTGGTCCGCAGACACCGGATGAGAAGAACCTGAGCAGAATTTGGAAAACATGCATCCTCTGCATTGTGGGTATTCCATCGAGCAAATGCACCAGATCAACACATCCTTTAATACAATCCTGCAACACAAATTAAGAAGCTCAATTCAATTTACTGGGTTCCTGTATGAATAAAACTGGCAAATATAACAATTCTGCTTTTGTTGTTAAAGCAAGTGGTGCAATCATCAATAATCATCATAAATTACAATAGATGAGAAAGAAAACACACGTTGCTTTATCCTCTTTGATTTCATATTGCTGCCATAATCATCATCAACGTCATCATCATCCCCACCAGGATGGATAATCGATATCAGGCAGACCTCATGCTCTCGTTTCACACCGTGACGTCAGAGGGAGGGCGGCAGACAGGGGGTGGGGAGGATTGCCAGACTATAAATCCTCCCAGACGGAGACTCTGCATTCAGAGTGAGAGACGAGTCAAAGCCCAGCTCATGGAAGTACAGAGGAATATCGGGCCCCAACAGACGAACAGCAGCAGCATGTGTGAGGCGACGCAGAGGTCCTGCGAGCCGCGCAGGAAGAGGACGGATGAGCGCAGTGCGCCCTCGGAGATGGCGAGGATCATCACCGACTCGGCCACGGGGAAGTGCTACTGCCGTGGGAAAGTTTTGGGAAAGGTAGCGCCAGCTTCTAGTCTTTTTAAAACACTTTTTTGAAAATTGGGATTTACCTGCAAGGCGAAGTATGTTAACAGTGTTTTCTTTTTTTCTTCTCCAGGGAGGGTTCGCAAAATGCTACGAGATGACAGACCTCTCCACCAGCAAAGTTTACGCAGCCAAAATCATCCCACATTCGCGTGTCTCCAAACCGCACCAGCGGGAGAAGGTAAGCGCGCAGCTCCGGTGCCTGTGCGCACTGGTTCCACAGGGGAAGTTTAAAAACAAAACAAAAACTTCCAGTTACCGTCTCTGACCTTTTTTGTTTTCTCCCCCCTGACAGATTGACAGAGAGATAGAGCTGCACAGAGTACTGCACCACAAACACATAGTGCACTTCTATCATCATTTCGAGGACAAGGAGAACATCTACATCCTGTTGGAATACTGCAGCAGAAAAGTAAGTGCAAGTCTATACAACTCCTTACTAATGCTGTGGATCACACCTGCATTGCACCCAAAACCATCGAGGCAGCACATATATCATATTCAGAGTCTGCCCCCACTATACAATACCTCTAATTTGAAAATGCATTTTATCTGTCTGCAAATATGTTTTGTGACAATAAAAATCACAGTTCTTATGCGGTAGGAAGCATTTCTTATAATTCTCTTCCCTATATGTTTTGTGTCTTTGCAGTCGTTAGCTCATATCCTCAAGGCTCGCAAGGTGCTTACTGAGCCAGAGGTGCGTTACTATCTCCGGCAGATTGTCTCTGGACTGAGGTATCTGCACGAACAAGACATCCTGCACAGAGACCTGAAACTTGGTAAGAATTTCCTTTTTTTGCTGCTGAGACACTTTGTTCCCTAGTGTAAAGACGCCTCCTTTGCAGCGAGGACATCATTGTTTTATTCCAGCCTTTACCTTGTCCTCTAGTTTGTCTTTTAAATCAATTCATCAAGGGGACACGGCCTCTTTGATGCTGGGTTGAATATCAGGTGCTCACCATCTCACTACCTTTCCTCTCCCCCTGCAGGTAACTTCTTTGTCAGCGAGTCGATGGAGCTGAAGGTCGGGGACTTTGGTCTGGCTGCCAAGTTGGAGCCGGCAGGAAACCGGAGGAAGACAATCTGTGGGACTCCCAACTACCTGTCCCCTGAGGTGCTCAACAAGCAGGGCCACGGCTGTGAATCAGACATCTGGGCCCTCGGCTGCGTAATGTGAGTACCATAACGATCAATCCATCGTTAGGGAACTTGAAAAGATTAAATATTATTTGTCGTTATTATGAATTTTTAAATAAAAACAGTGTAATAGCACAAACAAACTTGTTATTCTGGGTTAATGATGGAAACCGGCTCACGTTTGACCTCCATCCTGTTCCAGGTACACCATGTTGTTGGGCCGACCCCCGTTTGAAACCACCAACCTGAAGGAGACCTACAGGTGCATCCGCGACGCGAGGTACTCCCTGCCCTCGTCCCTGTCGCCACAGTCCAAACAGTTAATCGCCAGCCTGCTCGCCAAGATCCCAGAGGACAGGCCCAACCTGGACCACATTCTGAGGCACGACTTCTTCACACAGGTTGGACTCTACACTCATCTCTCTCTCTCTGTCTGTTCCACTCACCCTCAGTCTTTCTCTAAATGTCACCATGTGGGAGTAGAGCAGTGACCCCCTTCCCACCAGCCACACACTGACCCACTTTTCCCCTTCCCCACAGGGCTTCAGTCCAGAGCGTCTGTCGGCGAGCTGTTGCCACTCGGCACCAGATTTCCACGTCTCCAGTCCAGCCAAGAGCTTCTTCAAGAAAGCTGCTGCTGCGCTCTTCGGTGGGAAGAGAGACAAGGTCAAATACTACGAGACTCTGAGTGAGTATCAGATCCACCAACTGTTGACTTTCAGTACCAAGAATTATTAGTCAACCCGTTGTCACATGTTATCTCATGTGGCTGCTGGTGGAAAAAGGCCACGCTCAGATTTTTAATGTGCGTTTATTTTCTTTAATAGACAAGTTAACCAAAGAGGAAGAGGAGATCTACAAACTGCAGCACGACTTGGAGAGAACTGTCATCAGCCAACAACAGTGCAAAAAGATTTCCGAGGTAAGAGACAATTTATTCAACTCCAGCCAAGATGTTTACAAGAGTGTAGGCGATGATTACTTTTTTCAAACAGCAATTACACGGAGCTATTCACAATCGAATGAGTCACTCCAGTGCTGCACTGATATGATGTGAAAAAATAGCAATCACTTATTTTTATCCTCAAAGCCGACCACTTTACACCTGTGGGTAGCTGCTGAGTCATAGCAGGAGGAAATGCTCCAAACTCGCAGATTCTGAATTCTGTCGTCACCGGTTCTCACCTCAGAATGGAAGTCCACTTCCGCCATCTGCAGAGAGCCCCGTCGCCTTGGCAACAGAGAGCCTGTCCCCAGCGACGCAAGATACCATCCGTCTGATCGTCAGGGGGAGTCTGGGAAGCTGCAGCAGCAGCAGTGAATGTAAGTCACACACACACACACCCACCCACGCACACACACAGCGATGCCAGCATGGTGTGACTTATGTAACACCAACGTAGATGCAAATGACTGAATTATAAAGATTTGTAATGACTTGAGTGCAAAGTGATTCCTCGTGCTGCCTCAATGTGACACCAAACTAAATGACCGGCTGTGGTTGTTCCTGCAGGTCTTGAAGACAACACAACCGGATGTGTGGCTGAGACGGTCGCAAGTGTGTTGAGGGGATGTTTGGAGAATATGCCCAAAGGTGAGTGGAGTCTTTGAAAGATCATGACCCTTGTACTGCACGTTTCATTGCAGAGATACAGCTCTTTATCTGGAATTCATATATATATATATATATATATAAATCAAATATATACACATTTCCTCCCAGCCAATTACTGGTGCTTAAAGCCTCAGCACACTTTGTAGTTACACTTCAGTGAACTGGGAGGACATTTTGAGCACACTCCAGCACTTGAGTGCTTTAACAAAGTGAACAAGGTTGCACATAAGGTTTTTCATTCCTCTCTTAAATCGTCCCTGCAGCTTCATCTAATCCTCTCCCTCTTTGTGCCCCCCCCACCCACAGCAGACAACGTTCCTCAGGGCTCAACAAGCTGCAGTCTCCAGTGGGTCACTAAATGGGTGGACTACTCCAACAAGTACGGCTTCGGCTACCAGTTGTCTGACCACACCGTCGGGGTTCTCTTCAACAACGGCACTCACATGAGCCTCCTGCCTAACAGAAAGTAAGCACTGCCCTGCGCTTTCACAACACTCTGCCGTCTCATTGAAAGTAATTAGTCACCTCATATAATGGGGATGGCTTGTTTAAGCTTGCTGTAGTGCGTGCAAATTCTCTCAGGGAGCTGTCAGTGGTTTAAGTGAAGAATTAACGACTTTAATTTGAGTAGATTAGTTTGTCTGGTTAGATTTTCGGTTGCCATGTCACTGAAATCAATAAATTGAATGTTTTGTTTTTGTAATGCGAGCGGATTAATAACCCTATCTCCTTCCCTCCATGTTTTTAGGACCATCCATTACTATGCAGAGTTGGGCCAGTGCTCTGTTTTCCCCACCTGCGAGGTTCCCGAACACTTTGTCGGCCAAGTCACTGTGCTCAAGTACTTCTCCCACTACATGGAGGAGAATCTCATGGATGTAAGCAAATATCTCTGCTCCCCCGCTCCTTTTTTGCATTCCTGTAATGTATCCATCCCTCTTGCTGTTGTGTTGCTTTGGTCTCTCCACCCCCTGAAGCATTAGAAGTGGCATCTTTCATGTCGCAGCCTGTCTAAATTCTGATGTGTTGCTCCTTTGCTTTCTCAGGGCGGGGACCTGGGTAGCATGACAGACGCACACATGCCCAGACTCTACCTGCTGCAGTGGCTCAAGTCCGACCGCGCCCTCATGATGCTTTTTAATGACGGCACTTTTCAGGTAAACACACAAACCACCACGGAAAAACATAGGGGTTGCTGGGCACGCTTAGAAGAACGACATTATGGTGCTTTGCATTACACAGAGTTCAGATAAACAAATAGTAAGGAGCAACTTGCAATTATCTAACAGGTAACTTTCTTTCTCCAAAGGTCAACTTTTACCACGACCACACCAAGATCATCCTGTGCTGCCAGAAAGACGAGTACATGCTGACGTACATCAACGAGGACCGCGTCTCCAAAACCTTCAAACTCAGCTCCCTGCTCACGTCCGGCTGCCCCCCCGACCTGCGCGAACGCATGGTGTACTCGCTCAACATGCTCCTGCAGAGATGCAGCTAAACCCGGGACAACCTGTTCCTGGACAGTGTGAAACAAGTCCAGTGCTGCCGCAGTGGAAGGATGATTCAGAGAGGATCTCGTTTGAGACCGGAGGACCAAAGATGGAAATGTGCAAAGTTAATTTACATTCCTGCAGCGCTGCACCTACGTGACTCAGCAGAGGTGCAGGTGGAAGAAACAGCACGGACAATTCTGAAAGAGATTGAGGAAATGAAATGTAGCACAATGTCTGTGGATCGAAAAGGGCTGATTTGTATGTCAATTGTTGTACGAGAGGAAAGGCCGAGGATGTCGGTACGAGTGTGAACCCCCGATGTGTGTGGGGGGGGGGAAAGATGGATATTTGGGAAGTAAAGACAAAAGCTGGGCTGGCTCCAGCATCATGTGTATTGAATAGTTGAGGCTGTTTGTTAGAGGAAATCTCAGTAAACTGATGCTCTGACTGTTACCAGAGCAAGACTGTGGTCTATCTTAAATGTTGTACAGTGTATGTCACAGCCAATTCAGCAGTGCAAAGAAACCATTTGAACATGTGTGTGTGTGTGGATGCCCCAGAGTTCAACTGTCTGTGTGTGTGTGTTTGTGTGTGTGTGTGTGTGTGTGTGTGTGTATCTGTGTGTGAATGTGTGTGCGAGTGCAAGTGGGATGGGTGTAATATCACATAACTTTTAAAACTGTGATTTGTTCTCCCTACTGACAGACGGACTCAGCACATTGAGCTGGGAGGCAGAGAGTGGGAGATGAAAATGTAATCTAAATTATTGTGTTTTAAAAAGTGCAGTATTTATTTATTTAATAATAAAGAGCATTTTCTAAAAAAATAAAGTCTACTCCTGAGTATATTGTGTTACAGTTTCAAGGTCAACATTTTCAATTGTTTACCAGGGAATAATTCATGGATCTTCAATGAAAGAAATCCGACAGGTTTACAAGTCTCATGATGTTTAAGAGTGCGTTAGATCTGGTGCTGGTGGATTGAATTTGAAGGGAAAACTCACTCTCCTAGTTTTCTTAGTGCATTTAAACAAACAGAAAACGAGCTGTGTCCTTGTGAAGCAGCTTCCCCGGCTTATGTCCTGCACAATACGGTGCAGTTCAAAATGTCAAATTTACCCTAATTACCCTTGTATCTCTGCACTCGGCCGAATCAAAGCTAGCGTTTTATCTCTTAACTCTGTTTGCAGCAGGAAATGTGCACAGATCAAGATGGGTGCATGATGAGTGTTTACACAATCTGGTTCAAAGACTTTCCTGAGGTTTAAACCCAGAGTGAATTAATCAAGATTTTCAAAGATGACTGCGGAATGGGTCTGACCTACCTTGTCTCACACAAACACACACATCCCCTAACACACGGACAGCTTATCAACAGAAGGGTCAGTTTGGGCGATTAGGAAACATGGAAGTAAAAAGCCAATCAGTGACATGCAGGTGAAAGAAAACACAGACCGACTCAGTCACAATATGTCCCTGATTGCGTCAGGGGCTCTTGAGGTAAAGTGACTACAGTCATTCTTGGACATATTTTCACATTTACTGACTGTAACCATGGAAACTAGCAACCACTGCCCAATTTGGTGCGAGTCGGAAATGAGCCGGGGCTGTGAATAGAGACGTCTGACGTCACGTGCTCCTCTTTGCAGAAAGTGAGAACTCATGTCGTGACACGCTTACTAAAATTACAACTTGTGTTGTTTTTCATTGCTCTCCACTCGGTCGTTTAATCGGTCCTGTCCGGCACCTCTTCACCTTCCCAGCTTGTGTCATAATGGAAGCTGAACAAAGAGGTTTGAGTCATCCTTTCAGATGTTTCGCTCGGAATATCTGTGAGTTCAATAATGAATGGCTCATGCATAAACATACCCACACAGACAGAAGCCGAACAGGAAGTAGTCGACGAGAGGAAGAAGCAGGAATTATTCATGACGACACCTCCGGGTCTGAGTGCAGGGCCTTTGACGGTAATGGGCCCTGGAATGGATGCTTCAGTGAGACAGAAATAGGTTCCGTTGTTGATGTGAAGTTCTCTGGCCTTCAAGAGCATTTTTTAGCACGTTTCTAGTATCAGAGCAGGAGTGAGCGGCGTCATATCCACTTGTTTTTTAATGAGTGAATGCATCTCCTCGTCCAACATAGATTCAGCTCCTGTAATGATTTGTGGAAATCAAGGATCCCTTCTGTGAGTCAGCAGATCGGCTTTATTGGCCTCATGCGAACTTCCTTCAAGTCCGTGAGCGTGACGTCAACATAAACTCAAAAAACGCTTTGAGTGCAAAGTCACTTCATCCTCTTAATTTCACTGTCATGCAGAAAGAAGAGAACTGCTTCTGACATGTCTGGTTTTCTGGATGGCCCAGACAAAGCTGTGGCTCTGCTACTGTCACATCCACAGTGGGGAAAGTGTCGTGCATGCAGGGCGGCTTAGCTGTGGAGTGAGTCTAAGCTGGTGTGACACGGTGGATCATTACACTTCGGGTTTTGCCGTGAAGTTCTCTGCGGGCAGAAGAGTGAGTCAAAGTGATAGTCGGCACATTCTGCTAGAAACATAAAAACGTGCTTTGATATGCGTACACACACATGCACTAAGGGGGTTAGGAGGCCTTAGCTTATCAAATGTCAGCGCTCCTCCTCCGTGTGCACGAGAACAGATGTACTGAGGACGGAGATGAGCGTAGCTTCTGCTGTTCTCTGCAGTGTCAGTAATGTGAGAGATGAGCAATGCACATCTCTCAAGCAGTCAGAATTAATCATCTTGCTAAAAAAAAAGGTTTCTCTTGACTGTCTGTAAGCAGGTGTGTGTTTGCCTCTGCACGACTTGGTTTCCTTCCTAGTGTTTAAATACACATAAAACTGCAAATGAGTCACCACGGTGAGATGCAGTGGCCACTTACTCGCTCAGTATTGTGACGTTCGTTCTCCCTTGTCTGAATCCTGTAATTTGCTACAATCAGCTCCCCTAAAGGTCTTTTTTATCCTCTCCTGGCTGAAACTAGGCCCCTGTGGTATTGTCGCCTTTTTTTTTGTATTTGTGGATCTAAGTGTGCCGGCAGGTCGGTGGCTAACGTCCTTCACACAGGCAGCTCAATTACATGTTGCATATCGGTGTCACGACATCTGACGCTCATTCTGTCTCTAGCAGTTTATCACTGCAATTACACTGGTGCATCTTCTCAGCAGTTCAACATCCTCTATCTCCCTCTGTTTACTGTATCTATATGCAGTATTTTTGTATATTTTAACATGTTTTATGTCCTTTAAAGGTTATTGCCATGTCAGAAATGATGTGAGTCTATCCATCCAGCCATCTACCTATCACTTAATCATCCATCCATCCATTACTGATTATTCTTTAAGGGTCGAGCCAATACATAAAAACTTAAATGCAAATTATTGCTGTAATGACTAGAATTTTAAGTATCCTCACTGCACAAACCTCCAATCAATACCTGTGTCTGGACTCTGTGTTTTCTTGGATGCATGTACTTCACACGTGATTCCTTGTAGGTTGTCTTTAATCAGACCTTAATCATATGTGTCAGATTAACTCAGTTGGAGTGAACTGAGCTGAACCGTTGCAGACGGCCTGCGTCACGTTGTCGTTGGATTGTTGGAAAAGTTGGATGAGCGTCACAGGGCAATCATTATTTTTTTGCTTCAGTTTCCATAATAACTGACCGTGCGTCGTCTTTTATCTGACTGCTCCACCGACATCACCACCCTCCTCCTCCGTGATGTCAGAAAATGTGACTTCCTGGGAATGGGCCTGTGACGGCCTCCTGACTCCTTTGATAAAGACATCACATGGCTGTGTGTGGGCAGCCTTCAGACAAAGAGCAAAGATAAAACTGAAACGGAGAGGAAGAGGGATGAATGAAGGTTACCACAAAAAAACCTTTGCCCTTTTTTACAAAGTTTTCTCAGGCAATCCAGCGATATGGCACCGATGGTAATTTAAATTTAATAAAATCTATAATTACATTTTTTTCGACTGGAGTTTGTGTAGGAAATAAATCTTGTTCAAAGGTCGTGCAGCATCCGCCTCATCACCATCATGTTAGTACAGCAGATCAGTTCTTCAGATGAGGTGAACTGGGCTGGGGGATGACTGCTGTGTTAGCTCCTCTTTACAAGTAGCTGCAACAAAGTGGAAGCAGCATTCCGTCCATACCAGCAAACGAGAGGGTGTGTTGTATTCTGAAATTCCCCTCTGCAGGCTTTCAACCAGTCTGAGAGTTTGATGCTTAAGCTCACATTTTATTACATCACTTAAAGCTGTAAAGCTATGCCACAGACATATCTTCAGGAGATTTTACTCAATAATACAGTGCTACATGTTTCTTCAGCATCCGAGCAGTGAACGTCATACATTTTGACTGTATCAAACAATAAGTAAACTTGTTGTGCAAGTTAATGCTTGATCCTCTTGACACCACTACGCCCACCGTGGTTCAGAGGCGGCTAAGGCTGAGCAGTTGTCGGGGGTCACTACATGTGGAAAGCAAAGGCGTTTAGCAAGGATCTGTGAAGTGTGGCAAGTGTTTAAATACAGCTCTGCCTCATGGAGGGAGGAAACTCCAGAGGCTTCAAAGCAGCATATCAATCCTGTGACTCAGAGCACAGCCAGAAAGACAAAGCAAATCCTACGCAACACGCACACATACACACACACACACACACACACACACACAGACATGCGCAGAACATCTCCCTTTGGATTTTATTGGAGATGAGTTGTTCAGCAAGTTAGGAAATTAATGTTTCTTTCTGGGTTCATGCTTGAGTTTTAATAACTAGTCACCAGTGGATATGTTCAAATGTACTGATCATACAATACATAAACAATGAATTTTCATACCAAACTCATTGCTGTGATATGCAAAATACAGTGTTACTGCTTTGATTCGGTGGTGCACAGTTAGTTGCCAACACGTCGTGCTAATGAAACGAGTTCTATCCCTCCATTATCTGTAGTTTACCACTTTTGAGGGTTGAGACGAGGGCGGGAGTCCATCCCAGCTAATCTTGAGAGAGAGGCGGGTTACACCCTGGACATATCATTAGCGACTCAGAGCCAACATCCAGAGACAAACTACCATTCCCGCTCACATTTACACCTACAGTCGATCTAAAGTCTTCAATTAACTGAACCCTTCACATAAACCTGACAAATGAAAATCCCAGCCCAATCCCAGCCCAATCCCAAATGGAATTTGAACCAATGGGCTTCCTGCTTTGAGTGATTGCCGCTGTAACACTGTGCTGCGTCAAAAAAGTTAGTGTGTGTAATATTATACTCTGCAGATGCTCTTGTCCTTTGCTGTTGTCGGATTTGGTGTCTTCACTTATTTAATCTGCACCATCGTAGAGTTCTAGAAGTTTGGACAAAACTGAGTCAGTGATAAAGTTTGTTCTGAGATTCGAGCCAAAAGGTCAATGACACGACCTGTGCACCTTTGGCATTTCACTGAGCCCACGCTAGGAAGGCCTCCTCGGGTAAATGCCACGTTATCCAAATTGCTGCTCTCCCGGCACGCACTGGACAGATGCAGGGGTGGACGAATGGACTGTGGCGCTGCATGGAGGAGGAGGTGGATTGGCTTTATGATGTCGGCCAGAGGAAGATGAATCTCCACGCAGGGCCGACTCTTGAAATTCAGATAACGCTTCAGAGCTTTTCAGGGCACAGACATAAAAGATCTTCCTTTTGAGTTCAGAAAAGTTTTTTAGAATTAATGCTGACAGCAGCTCCAGTTTTTACATATTCTTGCACTCTGAGCGCCTGGCTGCTCACATCTGTTAAAAAAAAAAGTAAAATGACAGGACGGAGAGGCAACGGGAGCATAAGGTTAACGCGGTCAATGGTGCGTTTCCGAGGCCCATCAATGATCCAATCAACGCATCATCCCTGATAATAGATCGTCAGTCTCCACTTGCTCTGCCATTGAGCTGAGTGGGAGACACACTGCTGTTTCTATGGCAACTGGTGTTCTCAACCTCGCCCGCACGTAAACATCCAGCTGCAATTCATGTGGCTGCTGCCTGTTAGTCATCCTGGTTTGCGTGCACACGCCAAACACGTTTTCATCATATTATTTCATAATATAACATTTTCATAAAAATTTCACTCACACTGTACACTTTCTGTAAAATTCCTCCGACCAGATGTACATCATTTAAATCCTTCACAGCCTCGTTTGTAGCTGTGATGTTTGTCTATAATCTGATTTGAGAGGATAGTAAAGTTATATTTCAACTTTGTGCTCATAACTGCTCCTTTTTGAATGCATTTCTACTGCTTTAGAAATGTTTGGGGTTTTGAATTATTTCCCTCTTTAGGATGAACTCTTTGTATTTTTGCATATTACAAAACAGTGTTTTTTGCTCTCTGACTTTCTCCTTCTCTCTCCCTGTCTCCCTCTCTCCCTCTGTCTTTATTGTTCTTCCCCTGATACCTCCAGGAAGTATCCACCCAGATAAAACCTTTAAAAAAACATGTTGCTGGAGAGTTTTCTTTGACTTTTTGATAGCAGCTCACGTAACAACAATAATTCAGCATTTTAAGAGTAGCAAAAAATATGAGACCTGAGAAGCAGCCAAATGATTAAATACATTACACAGTGTTTAGTGACAAATCTTGCAAATAGCATTATTTGAGTGAAATTTTATTATTTTTAGCAGGACAATGCAATAATTAATAATCTTTACAAATGAGAAAGTTAAGTTATAGGTTATAAGTTATAGAAAGTAATAGAAATGAGTTGAACCTAGTTGAGGGCACTAATGAATAAATTATTGAAAATGACGCGGGACAAACAATGACAGCCTCCACGGTCCGTGCATTTAGGACTAAACCTTCAACCGGCCCAGTGTGACACAATAGCTGTTAAAACCACCAGATCCTTCTCTCCTCCCTTCAGGACCTGGGTGTCTCAGGCTCTGTTGTCTCCCTGCTCTCATCCTACCTCAATGGCCGCACATACCTCAGCTCTGTCATTCCTCGGCTCTGTCATTCACCCACATGGCTTTTCCTACCAAAGCTATGCTGATGACACCCAACTAATCCTCTCTTATCCCCAATCTGAAACACAGGTAGCAGCATGAATCTCTGCTTGTCTGAATGACAGCAAACAGTTGATGTCTGCATACCACCTGAAAATGAACCTTGACAAGACTGAACTACTTCTCTTTCCAGCGAAAGGCTCTCCCACCCACAACCTGACTCTTATCATTGACAACTCCGTGTTAACTCCCACCTCGACTTCTATGAACCTGGGTGTGACAATCAAGTTCCTGTAGATTCATGCTGCACAACATCAGGAGAATACGCCCCCTTCTCACTCAGAAGGCGGGTGCAGGTTCTGGTCCAGGCCCTGGTCATCTCACACCTAGCCTATTGTAACTCTCTCCTGGCAGGTCTACCTGCTACTGCCATCCGACCTCTGCAGCTCATCCAGAATGCAGCAGCTCGACTGGTCTTTAACCTTCCTAAATTGACTCACACTACTCCGCTCCTCCGCTCCCTTCACTGGTTACTGGCTGTCCTCATCCTTTTCATCACATAAGTACTTGCTGCGGATCGGGTCAAGTCTACATCAAGGACATGGTCAAACGTTCCACCCCAGCCTGTTCACTCCGCTCTGCATCTGCCAATCGGCTTGTTGCTCCTTCACTGCGAGCAACAAGCCGATTGTTAACCAGTTTGACAGGTCAAAAGATTCTGTCCCTGTTTGTTCTCCCCTCAAGGGAAGTGGACAGGAACACATCTTTCTGGATATTCTCTGTTCGGCTCAGGGTATGAGATGGAAACAATAAGCTTAATGTATTTAGGTTTGAAAGGAGCAGGAGGATGTGGACAACTATCTCCAGAAGAAGCCTGGTCTCCTAATAAGTGTCATATTACAAGGGTTTGAAATAAGAGACAGGCTGGTAAGCTACACATTGTTAAATTGAAATGAACAAAAAGAAGATAAAACAACATTGATCATGTCATACATTTTATACATTTATTTTATTAGGTGGCATTGGTGATGTTATACAGCTGATGTCATGTCTGATGTCACGGTGTAAAACAGTGGAACCCTCAAGGGGTCTCACAATAATTAATTTGAGAATAGAAGAAAAATCAAATTTTCTCATCTTTATTATCCCAAGGGGAATTTTGTTTTGTAGTCCTGGTAACTAGTTCAATACAATTCATTTAAAAAACCCACTAAATTATGAAGATTTTCCTCTCTGACATTTGACATTAAAGCTGTTTAGATAATGTTTTACTTCTTTCTTGTATTAATTTGGAACATTTCACCTCTTCAGGGACTGGTCATGAGATATATTAACAATATAAAACCACAGATCAGCCTTTTCCAAAAAAAGATGCTTTAAATGTTAAATGAAGGTCACCTCAATACTGAAAACAATTAATACAAGCTCGAGACAAGACTGAGATCCCTCAGATACATACAATACATATAAAAGACACTTCTAATAATAATTATAATAAAATAATAATAACAATAACAAATTTATATATACAGTTTCAAATCAGAGTTACAAAGTAGTTTATAAGAATCAAGACAACAAGTCAATAAAATGGACAGATGATGAAAATAACAAACAGTGGCAGATAAAACAAAGAAAGTCTCTCTGCTAGAAGATGTCTTGAGGTTCTCCTATCAGAAGCACTTTGATTAAAATAATTAAAATTAACAACTCAAGATTAAATCAGAAAACAGTTTCTAGTAGCATTTTATAAGAAGGGACTAATGTGCAGGTTGTTTTAGAGCTTCAGGGCCGGCACTGCCAAGGCTCTCTCCCCTTTAGTTCTTAACCTGGTCTCTGGAACAGTCTGTAAAAATAACTTTCCTGAATACAGTTTATATGTATGCAGATGTTTAAGGGGAATAAAAGAGAAGCAGAAGCCTGTGTTTTGGTTTTGCAGTCTGTGTTTATCTCCATATAAGGACTGACTGTCTGCTGTTCCAGATGAGTTTGGTTTCGGTGCTGAGGAGCAGGTGTCATCACGCTCTGTGAGGCTCTTCTGCTTTCACCTGTGTGACTCCCCCCGGCTCGGGGCAGCAACACAGACAAAACAGCTTTACTCACCTTCAGTTCAAAGTCAAGTGATGACGACCTGTGATCGTAAAAGTGTTTCTGTACATCTGTGCGTGTGTCAGCTAACAGCCCACCTGCAGACCCACATCCAGGCCTGACTAACACCTTCTACATGTTTACAGTGTCATGGTGGCTCAGTGGATAACAACCACAGCCTCGTCAAAGTGGAGTTCCCCCAAAAGCTTTGGTCTGCAGCCAATGTGAACAAAAGACTCAGACTACAGATGTGAGTGAGAATTAATTCTCAAGAATGATTCTTGAGTTTTGAAGAATAATAACAAACTTGCAGGGTTTGGATTTGAATATTTACATTTCCTGCTCTTTTATACTTCCAGCCACCACCAACATGTCTGAAGACCTTTATACTCTCCATAGTATATAATATAAGTATAACCCCAGCCTCCCAATGACCCCTAGAGGATAAACAGTATAGTTGATGGATGAATTAGTGGATGGATGGATAAATGGATGAATGAATGAATGGATGAATGGATGAATGGATAAATGGATGAATGGATGAATGGATGAATGGATGAATGGATGGATGTATGGGTGGTAGGAAGGAAGGAAGGAAGGAAGGAAGGAAGGAAGGAAGGAAGGAAGGAAGGAAGGAAGGAAGAAAGGAAGGAAGGAAGGAATGAGGGAGGGAAGGAGGGAGGGAGAATGGATGGATGGATGGATAAAGCATTAATTGAGCGAATTTTTTATTTTTTTTTCAAATTTAATCTATCATTGTAGATTAAGCTCAACAGTAACATGAATTATATACAATTATCTCCAGCAACAGTAAATGCTGCATATCTGTGCAATGGTAATAATTTACTTGAGTTAATTTTGCTATTGATACGATGCTCAACCCCAACTTGCCTCTGACAGCTGTGCCAGGTGATGTATTACAGACAAAATGCTGCACATATATGCACTCTATGAATGTTTGGGAATTGGTGAATGCTAAAAAAACGACAAACTGCACTGCACAGTGCTTTGGACTTAAGTCTATAAAAGTGCTATACAAATACAGACCATTTCGCATTGTACCATTGATATTACTTCTGCACCTCTACTAAGCTTGAAATATAGCTGTGCGTAGAAATATGTTAAGAGCAGGACTGTTTATATTGTACTGTATATTTATAGTGTGGTACTTTTACTTTTACCTAAGTATAGAGTGTGAATACTAGATCAACCGCTGAGTATAATGATTGTGTATCCACACAGGAATGACTGTACTGACAGAGGGTGGGAGTTTCTGGTGAACTGGGCGTGATGAGAGACAGTTTCGAAACAACAGCTCACCTCTCTGTCTTCCTTCACTATACACGCACATGCTGAGCTCGACCACCCATTATCCCAATGAGCAACTGTAGTAAACAGGAGAAGGAATTTGTGTCCATTACCAGCCTGTGGTTTTGTGGGATCCAACCCAGATCACCGTGAAGCAACAATTGCAGTAAGAACAAGTCTGGACACGCCTCAGTCCAACAAGCGAACCTCCCATATCAAGAATGAGGAAGATACTTGATGTCGTTGGGCAATGACAGGGTTTTTATCTGAAATCTGCATTGGAGTCTCTTAGCAGAAGAAGCTGTTGTTCATTGTTCTCCGTGTTTCTTAATGTGAGAGTCCAATGTCCAAAACCACAGGGAGTTAATGAAACCCAGATTCCATGTGGACGTGCAGCGTGTGTGTTTGTATCTGAAGTCATGAAGTAGGCACCAGCAATCATGAGGGATAAGATCTCTTACAGCTGATGCATTTGTTTCAACGTGCAAACAACATACACACACCGAGAGAAATGTATGTATGTATATGCACCTAGACACAAATGTGCACCTTTCCAAACGTCACCACCTAGCATCAGCTCCATACAAAAACTGAATGAGCAAAGTGATTATTGTTTTATTTCCGTGTCTGTCAGAATAGAGGATAATGAGGATTCTCAGGGATGTTATCTCTGTCACGGTGCAAATTCTCATTCAGTTCCCTGAAAGATGCTGTCAGGTATTTTTATCATTCTCTGCCTTTTTAAGCTTTTTTTTTTTTAAGCGTCAGCCCTCAGGCCCTTATCTCAAAAAGTCTGATGGCACGATAGAGCTGGAAGACCAGTCGCTCTCGTCCTCCTCATCTCCTGCATGAAGATGATGTCATTGCTTGTCAGCCATAAGACACACACAAGATGAAGTGACATGTTTGTATGCGAGCTCCAAGGGGGGCAGACAAAATGACATCACTCATTTGATCATCAAGTCAGTCGCACACATGTCTTGTTCTTATTTTTCAGACGGGCAGTAAAAGTCAGACTTGTAATTGTAGGCATATGACGGTTTGTCTCTAATGTGTTTCTCTCTCCTCCCTCTTTGACACACAAAATACATAAAGTCTCCCCTCTGACGCACTGGCTTGATGCCGTTATGCGACTAGACTGACTTCAGCATCAGTGTTTGTGTCACAGGCTCGACCAGGGACATTTTTCTGCTCGGGTCCTCGGGGGACGGATGTCTTAAAAAATACGAATGGCTTTTACTGCTCACAGATTATGTAAAACAGAGGAAACAAGTTGCGTTTAGTAACTGTATTGTACTGTGTTGCTGGAGTCCACCAGATGTAAAACAACACCAGCTTCATTTAAGCTGCTCTGAAAGACAGTGAGAAGGACAGTTCACATCCTGCGTGCATTTACTGTGAGTGTGTGTGATCGATTATATGTCTGCTTGGGTTCACTCACAGTGGGGATGGTGATATTCAGAGAGCACGTGGAGCACGTAGAGCACGTGGAAGCTCACCCCCAGTGATGCAGCTGCAGTTTTTTGTTAGATTTATTTTGGTCTTCTGTTGTAGTCCAAGTGTTGTGAAACATACATGAAATATATTTTGTTCCATAGTTGACTTCAAATAGTGCCAGAGGATATCAGAAAAATAGTTAAGCAACGAGAAAAACATGTAATATGTTAAATCAAAAAGTAGGATCCATTCACAACTTCAGTTAAAACACATTTCAGTTTTGATCCAAAGCAAGTATTGCGGTGATTTTATGCCCTGCTCCATTCTACCTTGAGATTTGTGTTTCTGTTTGGTGGTGTAGAGGAAAATGTTCTTTATTTACATAAACCACACCGTTCACATTGGAAAAATGTTAAGTTTAAAACAAAAAGAAGAATAGGGTGATGTGAATAATCAATAACAATGTAGGGGTTATAATATTTACATCTGTCCTCTTTTTGAAGCAACTGCAACATTTGGCAAACTGTGTTATGTCATCTCTCTGAAACATTTGAAAGAAATACTTGAATGACCTGCTTCATATTCACACTGAATGCCTGAGACATGACTTCAGCTCATTGACAGAGCAAGGTGGCCACGATTTTCTTTGATTAGCTTCTGAGTCACAGTCACAGTCACAGCAAGAGAGAAGAATAGAACAGGAGGGGGGGGGGGGGCTAAGTTCATTATAGTGTTGTTTTAGCTGCGAAGAAAATGTCAGACTGCAGGTGGAATTAGAAGATGAAAGGAATGGGGTTTGGGTCGGGGGATGGGGATTTGCTGAGACTCGACAGGGGACCGGAGTGACGACGAGTTGACGCAAGAGCCTCACAGCAGCAACTGTGATTTCAGGCTGTGAGCAATCAACTGTCAGAGCAATGGAGGAAATTGCAAGCCTTGCTTTTATAAACACTGCAAAGTGTTTGTGTGTGTATAGCATGGACATCAAACTTTCTGCACGCGATAAGAAACAAGCTGCTTCCACAATCCTCAGTGTTCAGGATGCAAAATCGATTTTATGTGACATTTGCAGAAAGGGAATTTACTGAGATGAGGTTTTAATAGTTTACTGATTCCTAAGAAACGCCACACTGCTCTCGATCTCATTGATGGCAGATTAAGATGCCCACTGCTGATAGCATAGCCAAATGACCAGAGAGCTGCCACTTGCATGTGTTAAATTTCCTCTAAAGTGGGGCCCCATTACATAATGAAGTTTTTGAATCAGAGGGGAGGACGGGAAGTACAGGTTCAGAAGAAGTGCAGCTCCGAACAGCCTGTGCGAGGCTATGAAAGACGTCAGCAGAAGTGACAGCTCATTATTCAGCTGTTGGACCGCTGTTCAACTCTTCTTCACAACGTCAACAATGGCTGTTTTTCATGTTTATGCTGAATCATTTTGACTGCACAGGAATCGGGTGGGGACTGAATAAACAGTCAACTGATAAGGACATTTTCTGCGGCACTTTCTCAAGCGCGTGAAGAAAGTACCATTTGAGTATGGAGGGGGGGAAAGTCTGAATAAACATATTCAAACTTCTTTATTTGGTCAAATAACTTTTGGGTAGTCATGTGGTAATTACGGGGAAACATCTCTTTGGCAGAATCAATAACAAAAAGTATAAATTTTTTTGGTGCTTTACAAAGACCAAGCGCCCCCTTTGTGCTTGTGTGTGAGACATGCTTGTTCCTCGCTCCCATCTCTTAGCCTGCCACTGCTCTAATTACCTTGAACTCAAGCTGTAATAGAACCGTTTACTAGCCTTATTACAGCTTATTGCCTCCGTGCCTGTGTCCTGATTTCCATGTCCAAACTGAACTAAATGGAACACCCAGCTGGTGGAGCAAGACAAAGAGGAAAAGCTAGGTACATTTCGAAAAAATCACTGGTAGTGACCCTCGAATTGAAAATTGTTGAACAGTTTGCCACTGTTGGTTCAAGTGGTTCTGTGCCATGTGTTATTGGTGACTGTGGGAGGCTGCTGCTCTGTACAAGTAACAAATGAAATGCAGCATGCAAGCCATGTTTCTCTGGTACCATTGCATCAGCATATTTCTGTACATGCCATTTCTTGTCAGATACCACCTTTGACTATAGATGTCTTGTTGATCTACTGCAGGGTGGCTTCAGATTGGATGGGTCACATGGGTCTTCCAATTTTTAGCACCGTGACAGTTTCTTTTCTCTGCCAGACCGAAGATGAATTATTAGTTCCTTTATGCTGCGTAGAATTTTTTGCTGTATAATTTTTTGTTATACTGCAACCATGCTAGATAGTTTATAAACATGAAGAGATGCTTGTTTATTCATAAGTGGATTGAGAATTCTTAGTATTTGTGGAGGCCAAATTCAAAGTCAAGTCTCAAGTGTGGGGACAGTGGGGATGAATTCTAATGTCTATCATTGTGTTTACTATAGTGACAAACATTTTTTCACTTTTTGTGTGTATTTCTAGAACAAGTATAGTCCTAAAATTTATTTCAAGCGGTGTGAAAAAGTTGTGTATAGCTGTCGACATCATGCCAGGAACTGACATATGCCTCTGCCAGGTTTTGTTGTGCCATTGTTATGTGTCACTTAAGAGCATACCACTTTATGTTTTATTTATTGATACAACTTTTCTCCAGCACCAAATCATATAAAAGGATAGATTTTGCTCTTAGGTTATAATGGAAAAGAATCACTACTTGCAGCCAGCTGTTGCACATGAAAGCCGGGCCTATATCAAACCCCGTTGTTGGAGTGCAGCGGAACACGATCAATATCCCATTTTGTGGCATCTGCCAGTGAACAAGCAATGGACAGACCATAAATCAGAGTGGTGCCATAGCTTTTGGGCAGTATGTTTGTGCAATTTGATATACACTTTAAACTGGTTTTAATTGGTATCTTCCAGTGATATGCTTTTCAAGTGCATCAGTGACATAATAGCAGGAACCACATGCTACCAATGTAAGATGGGGATACATTGAACTATACTCTTGATCTCAGCCCTGCTCTAACTTGGGCTCAGCTTGGAAACATTTGTTGTGTTCATACGACAACAATATTTACTAAGATAATACTCACATTTATGAACATATGCATTATACCAAGTGATACATAAAATACTGTCTGAAGTTTGTTACTCCACTTCCACACATTGGTGTAAAAGGACTGTTGGTGGTGCATAAAGAGGCTGCAGCTGCAGATCAGTGCGTAAGCAATCACACCTTTCCTTCCAGCAGGAAAGACTGTGGCTGTCTAAGCACATGGCTTCCTGCAGCCCAAATTAACCCGGTGGATTGTTCTTTTCCTGTCACACTGCTTCCTGTGGTAATGAGCCATTGCAGGCCCCTCGCAATTGAACTGTGCAGCTGCAGAGACTTTGTGTAACGTTAATGTCAGCTTTGATCCACCGGTGTTACATTTTTGCTTTTGACTTTAGTTCACTTCTTCACTCAGCTCCCCTTGGTTATCATGAGCCTTGGTTTATTTATTATTCACTCACTCATCCCCGCTCTCTATCTCGTGTCACCATTTCATGCAGTGTTTACTCTGCGACCAGTGGGTGGAGCAGATTTAGCTCCGCTTCCTGCACAACAGGAAGCAGAGAGCAGGGGAAGAGAGATGGGAAGGGCTCAGAGGAGTTGATGGATGAACTCTTTTGCCCCATTGTCTCTGCTTTCCTCAACAGGTGCACATGAGCCTTTCTAGAAGGATAACAACAAAGTGCAGTTGATATTCTGTTTGTTTTTTAAAAGACTATTTTGGTGTGGACGGGTTTGACTTTGTGTACAAAACCATCATTACAGTTTTAGAACATATCTCTTGGCAATGCAACATGAAACAGAGCTGTCAACATTGACTGCTGCTGTTATCCTTGCTACTTTGAACAAATTGCATTGAGTGTCTCAGACAGTCTCAGAGCTGACAGGAAACAAGAAAACAGTCGTAATCAGAAATTCACCTCAAGTGCAAACCGTGAACATTTTATGCACAAAATCAAATAAAGGTAGATTTGGTCGTTAAGAAACACTTTTCATTAGCCTGACGCGCTGCACCGCCTTGGTGCTTCAGCCGCCGGTGTGACCGGCACAAAGCCGTGCAGCGAACTACTGGATCAACGGGTGATATTATTAGCGCTGCCCGGCGGTTCAGCGTCGCTTCAGTGTCCGTTGTGAACAGCCAAGCGCTGGGGCGATAGGGTTAGTGTGTTGCTTTGGCGTCACCTCCACGTTCTCTGTTCCTCTTTCAAAATGAATGCGCTGTCGATGTCTTCTGAAACAGACTCAATGGCAGCATCTACACATCTCAGCTCTCCAGCGGCAGGCATGTTTGTTGAAAACGAATTCAACCCAACGGCACTTTGATGACGTGGTTGATTACGTTACCGTTGATCATCTGTCAATCATCGTATAAAGCCCGCCCTGACAATCTGATTGGCCCGGTCAGGGCATAATTTTTTCCCAATGGAGCGGATCCAGACTGAACTGCCCGACCAAAATTGTTGTGGGCGGGGCTAAGTTCGTCTGGCATCCAGGCTAACTTTTCATCTTACTTGTTGAAATCCTCTTCACGTCCTGATAGCCATCAATAAATGAAATGCACATGTGGCTCTCTCAAGAATATATAATATAGTATTATATATTATAGAAGTGTTTGTGTGGTATTTTTGTATTCATCCATCACCTTTCAAAAGCTTGCAGTGTTTCAAATATTCACATTCTATTTTGACTGGGCTCCCTTTACAGTGCCTTCAGTGACTGTTGAGTTAAAGATGAATTATACCTAAACATATGTCAAATGTAATGGTGTTAAAATCAGATCGCAATCAAGCTAAATTGTGTATCACAAAAAAAAAGTGAGAAGTTGAAATGTCTGTTCCTGTAAGTGCTGTTCCAACACATCAGGAGTTGGAACGCTGATGTTTGAGATGTAACAGTTACACATGTAATCTTCGTGTTTGTTCTTGTGTTGTAGCAGGTTTCGGTTAACTGCTGAGTCTTCATTTTGAATCTGCAGCTACAGGGAATGTCTGGGCACGTCTGAATTGCCCTGCGAGTACAAGAGAATATCCTGCAGTAAAATCAAAAATGCATTCCTCAACTAATTGTTAGGCAGCACAGAAGTTGTGTTTATTATCCTGCTGACAACCTCCACTTTATACAGTCAAGGTCTAAATATGCTGCAGGTTCAAACTGAAAATATGAAATAATAAAAAAATGCAATATACAGATAATTATTTCCAAACTCAGCAGGCAATTATTTAGGTTCAGTCAGACAACTCACGTTCAAACATTTATTGCAGCATTAGAACAGGTTTAGTGTTTGAGGTCTAAGCTCTAACTTAATCACTCCCCCATATGATTACACAACTGGTAGAAATACTGCAGCAGCAGTGCGAACAAAGGAGATGATGGGACATTTTTCTCCGCTTAAATAGACCACCTGATAAGGTGGGTGTGGATGGTAGATGGTTGTGGAGAGTGAGGTATGTCACATGATGTCTGTCACATGATTGGAGCAGCCCAGCTCGAGTTGGCTGCCGGAACTAGCTTGCAGGCGTCTCTCCATTTAAAAGCCATTTAATTAATTGGTTGCATTACAATTAAATCAGAAAGCAGATGTCGAGATATGCTGCAGACGTCTTTGTGAAGCATGAGAGTGCAGTTACATTCCCACACAAGCATTGCATTGTGTTTCCTGTATCCTCCTTACTGTCTTAAATGCTTTTAGCTTGTTCAGACCAGTCACCAGTTGCTCAATGGCATACCAAAAACACCTCAATTGTTAACGCCCGACAGATAAATGAGAATTAAGGTGAGGCTGCACCAACTTTTAGTATAAAGGTAAAATGTGTGTTTCTGTAACCAAGAGCACAAACTGTAAAATGCGCTTTTTATTTTGTGATGTAAAGTGTTGCTTTCATGCAGAGGACAATCTGGATGATTCGTCCTACACAGTCACTGCCTGCCCTCTCACGGGACCACAGCTAGAATGTCTTATTGAGAACACCATTACTCTCACGCAGGTAAGAATGTGACAGAGTCATTATCTGAGAAAGTGGCTTGATGTCTTTGTTCTCTAGCAGATAAGCAGATGGAGGTTTTTAAAAGAAAGGTTAAGAGATAGGGACAACATGCACATACACTCGCAGAAACACTCGACAGGCAAACACATCATGACAGATATGTGCAGGAAAGCAGCAACACTTCTGAGTAGATAAGCAAGAAAGTTTACCCAGTTCATCCCTGATTCATCTGCAGAGAGGGAAGTTCAAAGAGTCAGAGATGATTGATGAGTTTGGTCTGATAACAGCGTTGCACGAGCAGAAAGCATAAAAGAGAGACTAAACAAATTAAAACTTAAGCCGAAGATATCGTCAAGTTATAATTAGTAATTGTTAATATTCTTGTTAAGATATGATCCATAAATTGTTTGTTGAATCAAAATGTGTTTTGGATTCTCACCGGTGTTGGATTACCCACAGCCCAGCAGGAAGTGAACAGAAACACATCTCTGAGTAACAACTGGCAGAAACACACTTTCTTTGCCATAATTGGTTGAGCAACATGAGAAAGGTTAGAAAAACACTGTGTGACCCTGTTTGCTTGGGACATGCGCGGCCGGCGTGCTCGCTGTGTGCACAGTGTGTGCAGACATGCAGCTACCATGAGTTGGTCACACACCAACAACTTCTCACACTGGGGCACAGTAAAGTGTAAAAAGTAAGATTTTATTCATCAATATAATACAAATATATATACACCTACATACATGGGGTAACTACAGGTGAGCAACTGACTATCACTCACACCACACTACTGGATGAATGGAACGAAGCTTATATACGGAGCTGAAGCTGAATATTGAGAGTCTCCAACACAATGAGAACACATCAGTGCAGCATGGAGATACCCCACTGAGCCCATTAGAGGAGGCTCGACGATACCCCCTCCTGCCATTAGAAGAGACCTCTGATGACCTTAACAACATCTGTGAACGATCGGCCTAGCTGAGTAGGTGCATTAATCTAAAAACTTGTGGCTGGCAGAACCAGACAAGGAGCAGTGGATGTCAGTGGTGGCAATCCCAGCCGACAGTAGCATCATTAAGAAGGAGAAAATCGAGGTGTACAAGGAGCTGGAAGGACAAGTAGACCAGAGGTGGAAGGTTAAACCCAAAATTGGTCCCTGCGCCCCGAAGTGTTCAGTCCATGGAAGTGATGGACACACTGCACAGAAACTTCACACTCCAAAAGCTCTGCAGAAGACAGACACTACATGCCACAACTAGAAGACTATGGATGTTGCATCTTGGGCCATGATAATTCTCCATCATTGGCCACCCTTAAACCATAACTCCACTCTCCATTCATTTGAGTCCAGTGAAATTGGCCACGAAACACTCAATCATAAGTACAACTAAATGTTATCCAGTGTATTTGAAATAAAACAAAAAACAGACCAACCACAACTAGTGGAATGTTCATCAAATTCACTGTATTGGTAACATAGAACATAACTGCTGCTACTTTAACGTTAAAAAATTTTCAGAATTACTTCTTTCATTTCCTTGAATTTCAGGACTACAACCGATCAAAATGACTCAACTGAAAATCTATCTCTGAGCAGCAGGCGACTGGCAAATTACATTTGACAACTGTGGCGAAAGTGCTGCGTAGCAGGCCGAGTTCACACAGTTTGTGTGGTGACAAATGTGTCGTCTGAACAATTGCAAAGCGGTGCCTCACTCGACGACAAGAACCCTGAACAAAGTGGTGAGTGTGCCATGTATGTTTGTAGAGCAAGTCCACACACTGTCAGGACAGATCTCGGGGATAACATCAAAGCTTTGATACCCTTCAAGGAACAGGCCTGAGGGTCAGATCTCCATCCTTGGAGGCTGTTAATGTCATGAATACAAGGGAGTGAAAATCATAAGAGGCCGACTCCTGCAGAAGCAGTGAAGTTTACGTGCGTCCCAAGCAGGAGCTGGAGCATCCTGATTTGCTTTGGTTGGCACTGAAGTGAAAATCAGCATATTCTGCTCCACTGGATATTTGAATGTCTTTGCACATGCCATCTGGGTTACTAAGATACAGCAGCTTTTCAATTGAAAACAGTGCATCTCAATCCTCCGGGATACTGGAGTACTTGCATGGCACATGTTCAGCATGAAGATGTTGCCATGTTGACGTGTTTTCTGGTTTCTTGCTGTGTCATGCCATGCATTGTTGTGCCGTGTTGTGCCGTTTAGTCTCAGGTCTGTGTAACCCTGAAGGACTTATCGAGGCAGACGCCGAGACAGGCTGTGTTACGGCTCTAATGAAATCTGTCAGCGCCGAATGCACTCAGGGGCAGCAGCTCGGCTCGCAGTGCCGCTGCAGTATTTACCGTTGCACCGGAGAGGGGGAAGAGAGGGTGGGATATCAGAGGGCACGGTGCAGATACAGAGATGGAGAGAGATTTAGCAGAGACTCTGTGCCTGTGTGTGTGGGTGTGTGTGTACGTCTGTTTGAGTAATTATGCACTGATGTATAAAGCACTCTGCTGTGCTGCTGGGGTGCCTCTCTCCAGTGGCTTCAAACCAGAGGAGCAGACAGCCACAGACTCCCTGCTTAGATAGACTGGGACTGAACAGAATACTAATGTGAACAGGAGTCAGAGAGAGCGAGCAATAGAGGAGATGAAGGGAGCAGGAAGGGAAGGAGGAAGAGGAAGCCAGTAGAGTAGGAGAGGAAAAACACAGAGAGGGGTATTGAAGACTGAAGGTGTGATAAGAAATCCTTAGAAGAGAAATTAAAATGAAATGGTGAAGTGTTGGGGTCGTGAAGGTGAAGCATGACTCACGGTAGAGATAAAATACCACAGATGAGTAAGTAAAGAGATTATCAGAGAATCCTGCAGCGATTTGACGAAATGTGAGATCTGCTCACAGAGGCTACGTCTGTCTTAAAAACATTGTGACAAACACCATTTGTCACATTCTGTTTTTAGCAAGAATCTGCATCAGACTATATCTTGTGCGTACAGGTTAGAGTCAGAGTTAATGGAACATTTAACTCTCTGTGGGTCTTGTCAAATTCTTCTGGTTTAGTTGGTCGAACTTTGTCCACAACTGTTTAGTTCGAAACCAAAATTATGGATGAGAATTAGGTCCACAAAGTAATGGATTGTTGAGGTCATTTCAAATAGTCCAAGTAGTGCGGATGGTTGCATATAAAGGAGCAGAGATGACATCATGCTCACTGCTCACACCACATGGTACTCATGGACCATTAGCATGCCATTCATTCTCAGGACACAGAATCAAGTAGTTGAGCTGCATTGCCCGAATACCAAAGCAGGTACTTTCTGTCGCTTACGTTTTTTTAAGCATTGCTGCCATTCCCATGCAGGGAGTTTTCACCGAAAAATGTATGCTGGATGTGTTTTGAGTTTCACTCTGTGGCTGCCCTGACATTTTATGCCCTATTACAAAACACTGTCCTTCACTTTCCATTAAAGTATCTGTGATTTGTCCTCGACTCATCCCTGTATTCTGCCCCCTGTCTGAGTCGTGTTGCACATCTTGTGAAGATCAGTGGGCCCCGGGTCACGTTGCCCTTGGCCAACGTTACGCAACCGCAAATATTCACTCTTCCTCTTGATCCGTTTGTTGCTGTCTTTCCCAGGGTCCGGGGTAATCATTGAAATTCAAATGGACAGTAACCAATGATCCCCTTGAACTACAAGGGTTTCATCTCTTAGATATTCATCACTGTTGTAGGCTGACGTCACTGTTATATCGCTGATCTCTTCTAGATTGTGATAAAACAACCCAATGCACGACGACAAATCAAGCAAAATGACTGTTTGGTGAACATGAGCATCAGAGGATACAATGGGACACAATGGTCACTGTAGCTGTAAAGATCAAAGAACAATAAATAGGATAACAAAAATCAGATTGTGCATCATATCAGTTTATAGTCCACAACATTTTAAGGAAGCAAAAAATGAGTATTAATATTCGTCACTTCAAACAGAAGTCTGGTTGTAGGGCTCCATGAGACCGTAGACCGCCGGGCCTGTGTTTGGTCGTCCTGTTCAGTAATCCGTTCTAAGAGAGGGCTTATAGCTTTTGGTTATTTATGGCTATCATCAGTGGGGAAACTGGAATCTCTATAATGCATCTCCTCTGGTGCGGCTGCTGTAAATTCCTGCTGTTGGACTCTGAGGGCCTGAAGTAGCACTTTAAAGATTTCAGCACTGCAACACAGTACCCAGTTTTCAAAGTAAAGAGAGAAATACATCAGGAAGCAAAGAACAAATGTTCCCAATAAAAGGTCAACATTTGCTCTTCTGCTGTAGCGTTTTAATCAAATCACTTAGAAGCAAAGAGAAGGCTTCAGCGTGTTGACAGATCTCCGAGACTCTGATGTGACTCTGACCAACGGACATAGACATTTTGTCCAGGTTCATCATGTCCAGCCACCAAGCAACACCAGACGCCTTTGTCCCATGTGGTCGATACTTAACACATTCAGTTGACACACACAAACACACGTACTCATGTGTGAACATGCGCTCACACACATTCACAGTGTGTCCTTCTCCCGTTCTTTTTCTTCCTCTTGCGCCTACACTCAGAAATGTACACTCACAAACCGAGGTGGAGAGTGCATTTACTCAAGTGCTGTATTTCCACACAGGCTTGAGGTACTGCATGGCACTTTCACTCCACTACGTTTCAGGAGGACTTGTACTGCATATCTGACACTACACTCATCTTTTAGGACGTTTATAGAAAATACAATCATATCTTAAATCATAATTGACTGATTCATACATAGATTCAACAGCAGCTTTTCACTACTCCTGGAGGAAATTCAGGTTTCAGCCCGAATTTTGCTGCAGAATTTGTTTGTGTTTTTTAACATTTGCATAAGCGCAAACACAGCAGTGCCAGTCCCCCCCCCCCCCCCGTCACCCTATGCCCTTGCTCATGGCACTGTGCACTCATCCAGATCAAATAACATGTAATTACAACCAGTTATGCTTCCCAGAATCCTCTGTGACTAAAGAGAGCCTGAAAGGATTGTGCTGCTCTTTCCAACCGTAGTTCTTCTACGGAAGGTCACACATTCCGTCTTCCTGTCTTCTCTCGCTCTCTCTCTCCTCCGTCTTTGTTGCTCTTGTCCTCGCCACACCTGTCTGTGGAGCACACATCCTGCATAGTAACAGCAGACGGACAGAGGCCTTTTGACGATGCCTCTGCTTTCATTCGTAGAATCAAACGATCTTTTCGTTTTCAACAAAACAACCAATCTGACTTTGCGCAGGCTGTGCTGCAAAGATAAAGATAGAGTTACCCAGTTTAGTGTGTACGATTTAGTATGATGCAGAAATTTAATATAAAATAATCCTCGTAATGTTTTCACCAGTATGTTTCATCTCAAATGTGAAAATTGCTGTTTTCTTTACACTTAAATGGTCCCTTTATTATATTCAAATACTGCCATGTTTTTTACAGTAGCTCAACCAGGACAAACTAAACCTTTTGAGGTTTTATGACAACTGAAGGCTGCCACAGGTTCTCTTTCATGTCTGGAAGGGGAGGCTGAGGTGAGGGGTATCCAGCTGCAGCAACTTCACCACCAGATTTCAATCCATTCTACACACTGAACCTTTAACTTCCTACATGAAGTACTTCATGTGCTTTTCACTATCAAACTGCTTGCTGGTTATCTATCAGCGGTCCTTGACTGAACCAGGGACTTTCTGACGGGGTGAACTTTCCTCCACTAACCACAGGGTTCAGGACAACAAGCCCCTGTGTGTTGACTCGCCAGCTGCACTTCACGTTTTAATGAGGACACATGTAGTTCAGTAAACAGAGGTGCGAGCCAGATGATGGGTTAAAGGAACAGAGGCGGCTCTTTCTTTCTAGTGTGTGGGTAAACACGCTGGGGGGAGCAGGTCTGGATAATGCAGGCTACACCAGGCACTGTTAGGGACAAATATTTACTCAAATATTGACTGTGTCATTAATCAAAGAGAATACAATAGCACGGTTAGAAGTAGAATTAGTAGAAGAGCATACCTCTGCTTAAGCCCAACAGTCTTTGGTTATATTGAAACATTCCTTATAGCTAAGATCGTATTATTATTTTCCTCAGCTTCACGTTAAAAAATTGCAAAGAATTGTCGATTCCAACCGCACAACTATGTCTGAATGTTTTCATCAAGATTCACTGAACATTATCTTAAAAATCCATAGAAATGTTGAAAAATACCCTATCAAGCTTTTTTTACAGATGTTAATGAACAATCAAGGATCTTCCCCCTGATCTGGATCTGCACCAAAATGTATGCGGTTCTTTCCTGACCCAAACAACCACTTTTGTGGTCCTGTCGATTTTGCGTAACAAATAAACAAACAGAGACGACATCCAAACCTCTTGGCAGAGGTTTTTAAACGTCTATGTATGGTTGTGGAGATGTCTGACAATATTTGGGATTATATCAGCAGATGTTGATGGTTTCAATATGCAAATGGGCCAAATGACTCTTCAGTAGCAGCTCTGATCGGCAGTCATGGAAAAAGGACGCCTTTTCTTTATTATGGCAGTCTATGCTGCCGATGCTGCTCGATGCTGCTGCTGCACTTTTTGATGTTATGAGATGCGTTGAAATATTGGGGGTTGGCACTTAAATAACCATGAATGTTTGTGTGCTTATCGTTTTGGGAACAATGTGTAACAGTGATTCTTTTCATCTTATCGTGCAAAATGCAACACAGGCAAGACCAAATAGGGACAAAGCTCTTTAGCTTCCTTCATGTCTGTGACGTTGAACATGACTCACTGAAGAAAGAAACAGAAAGACAAACTCTTTCACTGACAGTGGGAAAGAGGTTAATTGCTTTCAAACTGGCTTATTAATTTGTATTATAGTCTATCTAGAACAGTGGCAGGTTGTGATATCATTAAAATAATAACACCTCCCCCCTCCCCCCCCCCCCCCCCCCCCCCTCTCTCTCTCTCTCTCTCCCGCTCAACGACCGTTATGCCTGATGACTCACAGCACACCGGAAGCTCCGCTGGATACCGACAGATAATAACGAGAACAATGGCTATTAATAAGCTTCACTCCAGCTGCTGGTGATTTCTGACAAACCAAGGTGTTTTTTCTTTCGGACCAGGGTTTCAGCCCAGTCTCAACTTTCAGAGAAAGTTTATTATATAAGATGAGACACTGCGCTCTGCCAAAAAGGTTCCAGTCAGGTGTGTAGGCCGGCTTTCACTACATGAAACCAAAATAGACAGAATGAGCGCGATCTGAGCTCCCATTCAACATTATTATTGTGTTCAGAGTAGAAAACTGAGAAACAAAAACAGCCCCCATGCTGATGAAACTGTCATTTGCTAGATCGTATGTTACGAGAGGCCTCACGCAATTCAGAAAATTGACTGTCTCTGCAGTTTTAATGGTTCCTGCATCTATTTTGTGACAAAGGGCTCCTTTTGAACGGTGACGAATGTGTAACCCTCCTCTTCTTCACCTCTACAGTCGCTCTTTCATCTCTCTGTCTCATCGCCTCTGCTCTCTATTGCTGTTCTCTTGTCCTCGCTCCTCACATGAAAGGATTGCTATAATGTCCAACCAAATGTTAAACCAAATTTTTTATCAATATTGAAATCCAAATCACCAAATTCAACAATGCAGCTCCTTGGGCTCTTACCTATATACAAGCTTAGAGAGAAGCCGATAAGATGAACAGTTCTCCAGCCACATAGAGAGTTAGACAAAGATTTATAGAACAATTAGATAGATGTAGACTTTATCAGCTAATTGACTATTATACAAAATATCTCTCTTTATAATTATTAAGTGCTCATTATTTTAAATGAGCTGTAAGTCCCACAACACAGCAACACTACTGCACCAGCTACAGGCCGATACGCAGATGCTTTCCCCACCACTACAATGTAATCAGGGGATTATGTGTTCTGATAACATCTGTCTTCCATGACATTTTATAGCATCATCCCTTCCTTGTGTCTCTGTCAAGTAGATGGTTAGTGGACTGTATTTATATCATGTTTTTTCAGACTAATCAAACTCTCAAATTGACCTCATTCAATCACCATCAGCACAGCAGTCAGGAGTGTTTTTGGGTTCAGTATCTTGCCCAACGACACTTTGGAAATTCTGGAGGTGCAGGGGATCGAACCAGCAACTGTCCCATTAGCGGATGACCTCAAGTCCCCCCTTCTCTATCCATTGTGTCAGTTAACATCGCTGGTTTCTTCTAGCATACACTGGTGTTACTTTGAATTTGTTACTTATTTATTTATGATGGTTTCTTAGTTATATGTAAAGATACGCCATACTTGTTTTCCTATACAGGTATGGTGTATGTTTGATGTTTGAGAGCTACACTGGCCAGGTACTCCTAACCTTTTCACCACCCTGAGCTTGTTCTCACTTCCTGACTCATTTAGTGCTACAGCAGCCTCGCGTCCACTGATTACCTTAACTCTTTTTTTGGGTTGAAAAAGCCTCTTATATCCACGTCCTTCAAATCTGGCTTTAGTGAATGAGCTCACCCGCCGCCATGCGCCAGCCGACAAGGACAAGTAATTGATGGGTCCTCTCTCTCTTTCTTTGTAGCGCTCCAAAAAAAATCCATATGTGCAAAAGTAATGTGAAGTAGATCTGCTGCTCGAGTGACACACAGAGGACACAAAACATGTCTGTGTTTTTCATCTGCAATATATATTTCAGACACTGAAATGCATGACTGGAATGATGATTATGCATTTTTACTGTTCTTATTTTGATGGCTTATTTGATGGCTTATTTGGATAGTTATTTCAGTCCGGACCATGTTAGTATAAGGTCAACTGAATGACTGACATGACCCAGATCTGTGCCTCATGGCTAAAAATGCACATCTTCCCTCTTTCGGCACTAAAAATGGCCTCCAGGCTGCACTGTGAACTCAGCTCTTTAATAATAACACACTTTGAAGTTTATGATTTCTGATGTCATGACAGGCTCAAGTGATAGTTGTGCTTAAACACAGGCTGTCATATTACCCTGCAGGTATCTCAGGGGACTTTCCTGGGGGTGTGGTCCTGTTTATTCCTTTCACTGTTTGTTTCACATTATTGTTTAGCTCCTCCAGCTGCACACAGTCAGTGGGAACCAGGGTCTGAAAGGTCCGCCCCTTCCTCCTCTTCCTTTCCTCCATCTATACTCTTTATTTGTCTGGTACCAGCCCCCTTCCTCTGTGTCAAAACATCCATGGAAGAAAGGCGATTTCAGCCTCTAATCCTTACCTCATCCATTGTTTTCCAGGCTTAACGCTACAACACCGTTAAGCATGACACACTAGATGACGTCTACCTCAGACTGTGGCTTGTAAACAGGAGAGAAAACCCACTGTGTTGGTTGACAGAAAACTCTGCACTGAATAGTGACACCATCAACACGTTTGTTTTGTTACCACTTCGGCTCTGGACACTTTTGGGTGGTGAGGAAAACCGTGAATGATGCATGCACATAAATTCAAAGCATTTATCAGAACTGAGGGAATTGCTGCATGAAGAAAATCCAGAGAAATAAATGTGGGTCACCATCTTAATGTGTGGTAAGAGATGTATACAGGAAAAATAAAATGCCCTTTGATTCTCAAACTATCCACGATGCAGCCAAGTCCTCCATCCAATGTTTGCTGGCAAAGGTTCAGGCCCTTAAACTCTGAAAATAAATCATTTAAATGTGAGATTTGCGCCCTCTGTTAGCTGGACATTCTTGATTTGTGTCGTTGACTTGCAGTTTCTTTGTGTTGGGACTTTTAGTCCTCCTTCGCAGGCTTTATTTTGAAATTGTGAATTGTGAAGTGTCTCCTATATTATTTGCTGTACCTGTGTTTCACCTGTGTATCTTTTTCATCCCTATTTACAGTATGAACTATCCCTTTAAGTCTCTGAGTTCCCAGTCCTCTATGTCAGTTTGTTCCATTTCAACGGGATTCACCTCTACTCTGCTCAGTTGGCTTGCTTCTTGTTTGGGTTTTAGTCCTTGTTTGTTCTTTGCCCGCCTTTAGAGACTGTCAGCCTCTTTGGTTTCTGTTTTGAAAAACATTACAAGACTATCTATATTTTCAGTTTCTCTGATCTAACCTGTCATCCAGGAGTTATAGGGACTTTCGGAAGCAAAGGGTGAGGTTCATAGTTGGGTTTTACAAACCTGGCAGGCTCGCTATGTGGAAATAAACCCAGAGACACTGTGGCAGTCATGGTCTTTACTGCTCTTTGTCATGAGATGAAGCATAATGCAAAAGACTAAATGTTCCTTCAACAAGAGTGTGCTATTTTCTACCACTGCTTGTTAATGTAAAAGATACTGCCTGCAAATAACAGCTGTGGAGTTTTATGGGGATTTTTCACATTGACACTAGCTAGCTGCTGATTTTAGATTGGGCAAACAACATCCTGACCCGGTCTCTGTGCTCCAAGATTAAACTGATATCTTATCTTTTTTGTGTTTGGATTGTGTGTTTGATGCCCGGAATAGCAAATTCCCTTAAACAACAGAAAACACTGTAGCTGGTTGATCAGTGTTACTCATATTTTTTACATCCCTTCAACACGATTCCTCCTAAATGGTAACTGTGTCATGCAGAGGAAATATAAAGGAACAATAACATAGATACGGGTCAGACATTACGTCATCAGCCGATGTTGGAATCGTAGTCACAGAAATCACAGGAAAGCACTTTGTTACTTCCTATATAGTGTGCAATTCAGATTCTAGTATAAGCTTCAACAAAAGCTGTGCTTGACTCGCATTTTCATTTTGTCTTACAGGGTAACACAAGGTTATTCGAGGATGAAAATCTTGTGGTTTTATAATGTACATTTGGTGGAAAATACAAACTTGTGAATCAGAGGAGGATGCACCACCTGTTCAGACCAAACAGGCAGCTCAACATTCTGCAGCCTTAAGAATGTCACTGTATCCGCGCCAATAGAGTGACACAATCTTCATTCAACACAAAGGGAACTCTCCCTCCATTTATGCAATGCAATACTGGCCACTGGTACACCTGATACACCTGATACACCTGACACTCATGCAAAAAGTAGAATGGTGCTTTCGTCGCAAACGAGAAGCAGTTCATACGGCCCTATTCGCCAAAATACTGATGATTTTATTCTTCTTCATACGACCATTAGGTTATTTCTACTCCTTTTACGTGTGTGCTGCTACTTCCTGCTGCATGTCCCTGTTGAATAATCCATTCACACTGTCCTTGACATTAACAGACGTCTTCACTCCTCTTCCGACATCCGCTGCTGTCACGTTTAGCGGAAGCGGCCAATGACAGAAAACCTTCTTTTTTTTTTTACAAATTCTGGCTTGCGACACTAACATATAAAGGTATGTGAGAACTATGTATTCACACATATGAAGGCTGTGCAAGCCAAGACACATTCACAGGGACATTCCCACACAAGTGTGAAGAATTAGCGTAAGCCTGTAGAGAATATAAAGTAATATCTCAAATATGCCAGAAATGTTGTCATAGCTGCTCAAAAATGGTGAAAATGTTGGTTTGTAGAATTTCTTTCTTAAAAGCTACAATGTTATTTTGAAGGCCACTGATGTTCATCAATCAAATTCAAATGTGTTCCACCTTAGGGCAATTTATTACGGATTGTGGTCCTGCTTGACGAGAGTTGCCCCATTTTGGTGCACACCTTTTCGGAAATCCAGATTTCCCAATGTACCTCTTTACGGGTGAATGTTCCCGGTTTGCAGGAAGTTCTCCTGGCTTCTAACCTGTTCACTATGCGGGATAGGCTTCCTCTGGACGTGCTAAGGGGGAGGCTTCACCACCCTGTGGGTTCAAGGAATTCCAATAATGATTCACTGAGCTTGCTCGCTCTCGAGCAACTTCTTCTCTCTCTGCCCGAGCCAAACCAGATTTCACACTCCACCTCCTCTTCCCCCCCTGAGTCAGAGAGCCGTTGCTTCTTTTCTCAGTGAGTCACAATCCAGTCCACAGATATAGCTGGCCTGTGTGGGTGGATGGTGCCCCCCGTGCTCAACTGCTGTTATTGCATCTACGAGGCTCATCCAGGAAAGCACCCCCACACTCTCCTCATGGAAACTGAAATATGTTTAACGTGGATTGTCTGCAATACCATACGTTTTTATTTTATTGTGTCTGTCAACAAATATTTAATCCGTGCACAGATTACATCTCCTGGTCCCTGGGCTATGGTGAAACAGCATAAAATTCAGGCTGCATTGCATAACATTAGTCGGGAACAATACAGAGACACTGCTTTGTCTCAGAGGTAATTTGCTTTTAATAATTCTGAGGTTCCGGTTCTCTTCCCACGGCCTTTCACACACAGAAATCATTACAGCGTCCACGCACACAGAAAACTGCACATGCGTACACACAGTCCATGGTGCACACCCATAGGGTTTATATAAACCCCTTTTTGCTGCGATGTGATTAGGACTTAGTGTACGTAACAGCGCATTAACTCTGCACACCCAATCCGGATGTCACAGTTGAACTTGACTGGGTTTAAAGTGAGGAAAGGGTGGCTCCCTTTCGAGTGGAGGAGGTGTGATGGCATCCTTCCTTAAAGGAAGCATATGGATGGTTGCAGAAAGGAAACCAGCTCCTCTGGAGGGTGGAGCAAAGGATGTGGAGAGGAAGTGTAATTAATTACAGGAATGTGAGGGATTTATTTACATTCTATGGGTCGGTATCTCAAAGACAGTGTATTTAA
The DNA here is from genome assembly GCF_949316205.1 of Platichthys flesus. NCBI lineage: Eukaryota > Metazoa > Chordata > Actinopteri > Pleuronectiformes > Pleuronectidae > Platichthys > Platichthys flesus. The sequence continues at coordinate 9,752,498 of NC_084947.1, forward strand.
GGGGGAAGCATTTTTGAGAAATATTAAATGGCTTTACCCTTTCATTTCATTACAATAGCAGAGGAGTTGTAAAAGGGTAGGCAAAGCAACCCATTGTCTGGGGCCCCTAGGTGAGAGAACAGTTGATAATCTTAGTCTACAGCAGTGATGCCGGTAACACTGTACTTAGTAACCCGTTACTCTAATCTGACCACTTTTTTCAGTAACGAGTAATCTAACGCGTTACTATTTCCAAACCAGTAATCAGATTAAAATTACTTGTCCAAGTCACTGTGCGTTACTATTTTGGTATTTCCGGAGGCTCAGTGTGCGGCACGTCTCAGCGCCGACCTCCCCCCCAAAAAGCTACGGCGCCCGCTGGGGGAACCCTCCGCTCGGGCGGGGGGCCCCCTTTGGCGGTTTCTAATAAAGTGAGTGTTGGCAAAACCGGTTGTCATTTTTATGTTGAGGCGGCGGGGGTGTTGTCGGCAGCTGCTGAATGTAACTAATAAAGTCACTTCTAACTTAGTTACTTTTAAAATCAAGTAATCTGTAAAGTAACTAAGTTACTTTTTCAAAGTAACTGTTTACTTTGAAAAAGTAACTTTTTAAGAACCCCCTTAAATTCTGATTGGCTGCGTACAGGAGATTCCAATGATGGTCAGATACCCCCTAATGAGGCCCCCTGCCACTGTAACTTTATTCCATATGCTTTGTAATTTTAGAGGTTTGGATAAACCAACAATGTCTAAATTCATGAGTATGTTTCTCTGAAGGTGGTGGACGTTTGCACTTTAGTACTTATCAAATTTGTATTCACATAGCTGCGTATGCACTTTCTTTATAATTTTATAAATAATAATAATAATAATAATAAAAGAATTGTTTGAGGATTGGAATTGTGTGGTTTAGTATCATGTGCTATTGTATCGGATACCTGGGCCCCCCAAGTCCCAGCAGGGCCTGAAAACGCTCCTGCACATTAGCTCCTTGCACTGCTCAGCGTATACTACAACCTCCAGGGGCTGGTTAATTTGAATAATGTATTTTCTAAAGCTTATGTCTGAGGTGCGTGAGTAATCATCAATGTTCTTTTGGGACAGAATGATGCCAGAGTTAATTAACATCAAAACTCCTTCCGACATGCTCAGTGGGGATCTTTAAAAGTTATGTAAAGTTTGAATCCCATGTACAGTATTTCATAATTGTCCTTGTGTTTTCATGGGTTTACACTAAATTGTTTCTCTTCCTCCCACACTCCATCAGATGGACTGCTCTCTAAAATGCCCACAGGTGAATGAGAAGGTGTATGTTTGCATAAAGTTGTGCTGGGTATTTTCCAGCCTCCCACCTGAAACACTCAGTAACAATCTCCTGTCAACTGTGACCTCGGATGATCAGTGAGAGGATCAGAGCACAATGATCAACACAGCATTTTAATATTACAGGTCCTTTCGGCTCCAGCAAACTCTGAGCAACTGATTTGTCTCCGGAAAATTTGCTACGTGAGTTATAATACGCAGCAGATTAGCACCTGTGTCCATTACTGCCATTTTGCTTCGACGCTCTCTGAAGTGAAAGAAAATGCTTTGTGATTGATTAACAATCATCTGCATGAAGAAATGTACACAATCGACCACCCTCTTGTGGGTACTTGCAGACTACTTGGCTATTAAGTGGTCTTCATATCTGCTAAATGGGCAAAGGACTATCAGGATCACTGCAAAGAAACAATAACCGGTGAAGATAAGATGGCTGTATTCTATTATCTGTGTTGCCCAAATTATGTCAACATCCATTCTCAAGACCCTTTCTCCACATGGAGGTCACTAAGTGGTTTCCCACGATTGTGTTAGTGCCGTCATGTGAGGATCTGTCCTACCATCTATGGATGAGAAACATACTTTCACTTATATTCCTGCTTTGTCGACATGAAAACAAACAGACCACCTGTTCTAGGATACTTGCACAGAAAATAAAAGTAGTAATGTTTGTGAGAATAAGATGAGTTTGGTGAATTCTGTCCATCACATGTGTCCACTACACTGGGTACATTAGGAGTCGATGCAGCCTAAAAAAACAGTTATCCTACAAAATCCCCTGAATACTAATATGATTCTAATGCGATTAGTTGAGCTTGTGCTTTATGTTGCACTAGTTCTGTTTATATTGCTTTTTAACTGTAAATGTTTCTCATCTCTGAGCTTGTACAAAATAACCTGTGTGTTGCAATATTCTTTGAGGAATAGTTCAGTGCACGTGCAGCTTACATACGAGCTGGGGCGTTTTGTCTTGAAAAGGAAAGCAGACGTGCTCTTGGCTTCATCCCATCATCCCTGGAGGTCATCTTCACATCTGAGGGGGGCATCCTCAACTCAGGCTTTGGGGAAGCACGAAGGAAAAGGATGTGTTTCTACTGTTTTTTTTCTCTCTGTGTGTGTATGTGCGAGCGCCTGCAAAAGCTCTTTAGTTCACAGTGCTGGGAACAGCTGCAGGCAGGACTTCCTGTTCTGTACAGGAAACAAAATGGCGGAGAATGGGAGGCCTGGAACAATGCTGTGAAAGTCAGCCACCACCCAGGTTAGGAGAGCGAGCTGCTTGTGAATCACGGGGCAGAAAGGTGAGCAGAGCACGTCCCACCACTGCTGCAGGAACCACATGTGGGAATAAACCCTCCCTGCAGAGGCCTTTGTGTCAAATTCAAACAAGACAGTTTCCACTGCAGGTAAAGCTCCAAAGTGAAACTCCAGGTGTTTCAAGACAAGTTTGAGATATTTTGCTATTAATGTTGAAATAATATCAAACTTAATGTTTACCAAATAACGTTACAGTAATTGATGTTTGAATATTTAGATATTATTTAGATTCTAAGCTGCCAGTGCAAATACAAACAGAAAGTTTAGTATGAAAATGCTGGTTCACTGGTTTCCAAACTTGGAACTGGGAGAGCTTTAGGTTCGTGAGACATAGAGGGAAGGTTGTGAAATTATTTCATATTTATAATATGGCAATAATTGTAACAAAAGATGAAAAAAGTAATTACATTTTAGATGAATGCAAAAAATTATATTAACATTGTGATTTCCTTTGTCCACTCATGAGGTGATATGACAGATTATTCATAGCATTAGTGACAGTGGGTTCATTTATATCACCACAAAATGTGAAGAAACGGAGATTGTTTTTCATGAACCAGCTTTAATCCATCTCCTCTCTAAGATTATACTGTTATTTTATTGGTCGGGCTGAAAAAATTGGGAACATCTACTTTAAAATCTTACATAAAGGTCTTTAAGATTAAAATGAAGCAAAAACAATGAGCAAATAGCCATTTAAACTAATAACAGCCAGATATTAATACAAAATTAATTGAGGCAAAAGTTGTCTGAGCATTCCTGTAAGTTGTGGCATTGACCTCAGTTACCCTTTAAACTTACCTGCGACTTTTGAGACACTTCATATATCTACATTCTTGTTAGCCAACAAAATAATGAAGCGACCAGAGAACAATCACACACATTTTCCTTCCACGGCCGTTCTGTGTCACAGAGAATTCAGGCTCTCGGCCAAAAAAAGACTTTTGTCATGAGCATTCTCACGTTTCAAAACGATCAGAATAGCATGGGGGGGTGGAAGTGTACAGCTTCGTCTTTGTTTTCAGGATGTTTCACAGGAACTATATTTAGTCCGTTTGAGATACAATAATCTGCTTTGAGCCTGTTTTGTATCTTCTGTTGTGAGATGTCTCTGCCACTGTTCTCTGACTGGCCGGAGCCTTGTTCTCAAATAACCGACATTAATAGTAACAGGAAATGAGATTTGGGATTTAAGTGCCAAATTCAAAGCTTAATTCTACCTCCTTATTTCCAATGGTGCATTAGTGATAGAGGCAGTAGGACATTTCATACAATGGAGGTACATTGGCCAAGTTACTTCACAGCTTTGTGTGATATCATTCTACTCCAGAGATTTCCAGTGACTTTTTTTCCGATCTGACCACCTACGGCCTCCTAATAATGGCCAGAAACATAAGTCTGAGGTATGATAAAGCCAGGATAAGACAACTCTGAGGGAGATTGCTCTTTTTGGACACTGTGTTTATCTTCAAAGACTCCACTCTTGAGTGGTATCACTGATTGGCCAATGAAATGCTGGAAATGTTGGGCTTTTTGTGATAGTGTCTCTTGGTTCGCTACAGTGCAAAGAGTTCATGGACACTCTGGTTTAACTCCCACACATTTATAGCCAAATTTCCAAGGCGCTAATGTTGCAAAATAAGTCCATGTCTTTGAAGGTTTACAAGATTTCAGACTAATGGACTGTCTCTCTTGGCTGAGAAGCCCAGGGAGTAACATTTTCTAGAGGAAGTGCTATAGTTATAGAGACTTTTTTCTTTGTCCTTATCATAGTTCACAGATGGTTTTAACTTCCACACACACCTATGGACACCTCGGAGGTTTCTCTTTATATAACTGGCCCCCTATTTGGCACACAAAAGAAAAAATTATGAAAGGCAGCCCCCTCAGTGCAGATAACTGGGATTTGAATGTAGAACGCATAGCTGAGGAGATAGGAAACATTACTTCTGCCTCATTTAAAGGCAAATTCTTAAATGTGTCAAATTCACCAAGAAACTCAATTCATTCACATCCGTTTAACTGGCAGCAATGAGACATTATTAGATACAGGAGCTATAATAAAAGTTTACTTTTAAGGAAAGGTCATTGCGTACAGAAACAGAGCCAGATGGGCAGACATCAAAGGTTACAGTCAACCAGAACTAATTATCTGAATATGGTGTGTTCAGTCATACGCATATAATATAGTTTATTTTGATACACAATCTATGGGTCCACTAAAACTACATATCGTTGCAATACTGATGAGGAAAACGATACCATTTATTACTAGATATTTAAGAGATAGTGGAACATTAAATGTTAGGATTAACATCAGTGAATGCTGCAGACTTTTTGACAATGATGATGCCATCGTCTTATCAACATCATCTCAGAGCCCTGAAGCCAGCTCTTTCAACATCAGAAGAATTCTCTTCAATTCGTATAATTTAGTGGATATTTGGAGGTTGCTCTTCCCCACTCAATTTTTTTTTCTTATATTCCACAAAACCCACTTGAGAGCTGAATATATCTTGCGAGACGTATGTAATTTCCATAATATACTAATGTTAGCTCATGCCCCTGCCTCTCTAAACCAAAAAGGGATGAATACAGCTGGTGCTTTAATAAAACCCTCATCTTCTTCCAGGTAAAACAGATCTATATCTAAACACTAATGATGTGAGTGATATCGATGATTCCAGTCATTGGGACGCCAGCCGTGAAGGTAGTTCTAAGAAACCACATGATGTAAGACAGCAGAAAAGAAAAGGCCCAAGGAAAATGTTAACAAGAACACATAATCACATATCTAATCTGGAAGCTATATCAACACATAAACAAGAATAATCTAATACGAGCACAGCTTTACTGTTGGAGAATTATCTGTCATGTACGAATAATGTTGAAAAACTACTTGTTTGAATCTGGTTTAAATCAGCTTGAGCTTGGCAGAAAGCTGCAGGTCAGAAAGCCTCCAGAGCCAGACACTGTAAAAATACATTAATGGTTTGGAGATTTTCATGTACAAGTGATGAACGTATCATGACTGAAACCTCAGTCATCAACAGATTGGTTTGATATTGATAATTAATCTCTAGTCATAAGTGTTTTCTTCATTTCATTGTGCGTGTTGAAACTATAATACTACAAAATTCTGGTCAACAGATGGAAATACTATGTTCTGTTCTATAGCCTCACCAGTAAGTATGAAAAAGGGGGGGTGTTGAAGACGTTCTGAGATCCTCTACAGACATGTTGTCATAGTAGGTTTTAATATGCATGCCCATCCAAACCTTGATAATGAATAAGTGCTGGACAGATGTAACATAAAAACCACAAGAAGGGAAATGTCTGAAGAAAAAAAGTTTTTTCTACTGAAAACGTTATTTTACCTCTCCGGGAGATAATGTTTCGGATATGTCTGACAAAGGGCTTGTGCCTCATCTTTTAATTAATCTAAGGCCAAAGTCTGATTTTTTTTTTTTTCAGGCAGCTATTAAAAACTAAAACTGATCAGTGTAAGACAAACTGTACAAGTCTTGTTCATCTGATGATCTATAATGGTTAATAACTCCAATTGTATCTTTTGTCTCCTCTGTCAGAATACCAGCACTGTATTAAACAGGAGACAATCCATCCTCTTTTAATATTGTATGGACTCATTATTGAAAAACACAGTCTCTCTAATCCCTCTAATTGTTTCGGGAGCCGTTGTGTAGGTGGCTAAGAGCGACAGCATGCCTTTGTTATTTGCCAACAGCAATAATGTCAGTGTAAGAATGGGGAGTCGGATGTGTGACATCTGAAATCATGGGTGATCAAGAGGAGGAAAAAAAGTGAGAATTTGTCCAAGTTGTCAGCCTCGACATCTTCTGTCCTCTCCACAGACTGCTCCTGTGGTAGGAGTGAGGTTACCATGGAGACAGAATCACCCACATGTCTTGTCATGAGGAGCCTCTTAACCATGACAACACAGCTGTTTCCTCTATTTCACATTTGGTGCTGGGCTAATCACTTTGCATATTCTGCACAATCGTGGGGTCGCAGGAGCTTCAGAGCTCCATACCCCCCATGTAACTGCTCAAGAACCTTCACCACTGCTACTATGATAAGTGGTTCTGACAACTGGTCACCCAGTGTTGAGCGATTCATCTACATGCTCATGGTGGCCTCTCATGTAGATGAAGTTTAGGAGCGATGCAGAAAATGAGGATTTAGTGTAAGATAAATCTCATTTTGTTTCCCCCTTTGTAGATTAAATAGGTCTTTAAGATGATTCCTGTACTGGACAAAGTTGTGGGAGACAATTTCTTATTTTGCGGATTTAAAACGCTTCAAAAACTAAACACAACTTTCACCCTGCGTCATTTTCAACACAGCTGCTGTTTGAACCAAGTCATTTCCGGGAAGTGGACTAGTCTCATGTTAAACTCGAGCCCACTGCATGACGCAGGCTATGGATATATACAAACACCTACACAAGTAGATAGTGCGTCTGACTTCAGCAAGACAGGAAATTGCTTTGCCCACTCACTGTTACTCCGCCTTGAAGTGAGCTCTCGCCTCTCAGTGTTCCAAGCATGATGAAAAAACAGAGCTGAACTGCCAAGTTTTTACTACAGGATTTCTACAACCCTTCCGGCCTCTCACAGCGCTTGTACACAGATAAACAATGTAGTGGGATGGTTAACAATACATTTTTCAAGCATCCGTCTTTTTATCCGTATACCTTATTCAGTATCTATCTATCTATCTATCTATCTATCTATCTATCTATCTATCTATCTATCTATCTATCTGTCTGTCTGTCTGTCTGTCTGTCTGTCTGTCTGTCTGTCTGTCTGTCTGTCTGTCTGTCCCTCCATCTATCTATCTATCTATCTATCTATCTATCTATCTATCTATCTATCTATCTATCTATCTATCTATCTATCTAGTTCACATTTTTCTTGTATCTACTTAGTATCTATCTTGTCTCTATCTAGTTAATATCTTTCTATATAAGAAAGATATTAACAAGATAGAGACAAGATGCATATCTAGTTAGAATGCATAGTACCTATTCAGTCAGAATCTATATCAATCAGGTAAGTACTGTATGTATCTAGTATCTAACTTGTTAGGATTTTTCCAGTATCTATCTAGTTAGTATATTTCTAGTAGCTACGTAATATAGTTTCTATCTATCTGGTTAGTATATATCCAGTATCCATGTATCTAGTTATCATCGTTCTAGTATCTATCCGGTATACAGCAACCATATGTCCATCCATCAGTCAAAGGAGGTACCTGCTGTGCTGTGAAGAGCTAAGTAAGGAGCCGGCCTCTTGGTTATTGCAGGTCCTCAAACTCACCAACCCCAGCATCACCTGAGGAGACACTACAGAACCACAGCACTTCAACACAAGCGTCATAATTGCTGCATTAGAACAAACTGTGGCAGCTGCTCTACAGGCTGATGAATAAGCTTTCAGTCAAGCTACACTGTTAGTCAGTGTATTTTGGCAATGGATGGAAAGGAATCCATATTACTTTTTATTATTTTATACAGTTGTATATTTTCTGTGGGTGACTGACTAATGTGAATAATGATAAAAGGAATACATTAGCAGTGTCCATGTCCATACTCAGGCTACTGCAGAGTTCTTAATGTTGTCATTTTGAGTCCAGACCAGACTCAGAATGCATTACCAGGCAATGAACAATCCATCCCTGATCACCCAGATCCAACAGTTCTGTAACACAGGCCAAAGCCGCCTTTCAACCAACTTCTGTTCTGAATGTGTACCATATTGTGTACACATTACAAAAAAGTAACATACTTAAAAAAACATAAAATAATTGATGGCAGCATCTTCCATAGGGACTTGGAGTGCACCACATTAACATTTAACACAGACCATGCAGGAAAAAAACAGACAACAATCAAAACCAGAAATGTGAAAACAATGGATCACATCACTCCACCAAGGACCGGACAAAATTGACATAACATAACCCTGAATAATAGAAAATCCAAATCTGTGCATTATTTCCAGTAAGAATAATTAAAATCCTGCATCAGCCCATTATTCCGCAACTGCACCAAAATGATATGGGTGCTTCCAGGCCCAAATATCATCCCTCCACTAATTTTGGTGGAAATTGGTTTGATGGGCTTGGTGTTTTTCCTGTCAACAAATAAATGAACCAACAAACAAATAAACAAACCAACAGACAGGTGAAAAAATTGTGGTGTCTGTGCTTTTAACCTGCACCAAAACAAACCAACCTTAGTTCCCAGATTATTTCAAGTTCTCAGAAATATTAATTCACTAAAAAGGACAACACTGGGATGTACTTTGAGTAATGGTTTAGGGACTTTGCGAGGAGCTAGGCAGACTTGAGAGTCAGTAAGAGTAGGGAGACATTGTCATGTTTCTGAGAAAACCTGATAAACAATCCAGCAGAAAAAGTCCAATTCAGCTTTTACCGTAATATCCTTCATGTACGTACCTACTGCTAATGTGCCCTTCTGCAGAGTTGAGAGGGTGCAGTTAAATTTAGACAAATAATTATTTTGAGTGACTTCACATCGCAAATCTATTTTTACATAAAAGCCGTCTCACATTAACGTCAATTTTGACAAATGTGTGATGTGTGACAAAGGGGTGAAGTCAAAAAGCCCATTTGAATGAGCGGTTTTGTTTGCCTCAACACGTTAAATATTGAGGTTGAAGCCTGAATTTCTAAATACTCAAAGAACTCTAAGTCTGTCTGCTGAGCGTTATTCTGTAATTAACATCTTTGAATGTTATATTTGTTATATTAGACAAACCCTGACTCAATTTTAAGTCTAAAAATAAATCAAACGCTCAGCGACTCGAAAGAGGAGCAGGAGATGTTTATGCCTGAGAATCAGGGCTTAGACTCCTATTTTCTGAGTGTCACACACTCTGTTTAATGCACAAATACATGTCCTTGAATGCAACTGCACAAAGTAATTTGTATTGCTGGGATTTTCAGTGTGTCAAGTATGTTTTTAAAACAAATGCTTATTCATGCTTCTCCTTTGACCATGATGGGATTTCTATCTTATTTTTCTAGAGCAAAGACCTTCAATAAAAGAAGAGACCACCATTGAGACTCAGCCATAATGATGTAGTAAACTATGACATTAGGAATAGGATACCGTCGTTTAGTACTTTTACTTTTACTACTTTAAAAGTATATTTAAAAGCAAGTAGTTACTTTGACTGGTACTTTTCATTTTATTTGAGTGTATTTGTGAATATGTATGTGTCCATTTTACTTTTACTGGAAACCTTAAACTGTTTTTATTCCAGGAAAGGACTCTTTCTCATTAATAATACATTTTAAAGCATCAGTATATTAACTTGCATCACCACATGTCATAGTGTCACATAAATGTTGATGTGTGCACTCTGTGTTTCTGGGAATTCCTTGAAATTGCATTATCCATCTTAACAATCAACAGCCTGTTTATGTTACTCACCAGTTACATAAACTGCTAAATGAGTAAGTCCTTCAGAAAGGTTTGTTGACTGTGTAGGACTTGCTTTGCAGCTGCTTTACTGTTTTAGTGAGCCGCATGTGGGGATAAATACTGTCGGCTCCATGTAAACACATACAAATCTGTGTCAAAGCACGTGGGGGAGTTTCACATGATTCTCCCAAGAATATCAACACAACAGGCAATGGGTTTACTCACAGTCACTGTTGCAGCCTGACTGATGGTGGTGCTCAGAGCACAGAGGACATGGACGGTGCTAAAGCTGAGTCATGGAGAAGCCATAGCTGTCACACAGTGCCACCTAGTGGTTTGTATATCATGTTAAGGGGTGAAATCAACTTGTTCTTCTATATATAAGAAGTTTTAACAGCACTTAATCCTGACTTTGTGATGGTTACATGAACGGAAGTTGGTGAAGGAAGTTGTTGTAGAGACATGTTGATTCATATGTATGATCGATTCGGAGGCTGCAGCCTTTTGGTTCCGTCGAAACTGCAACATGATCTACATTAAATAAGAAAATAGGCTGATACAATGTCAGAGGATGTGGTTTGTGAGTAGATATATATGTTTATATACAGCTATATAACAAGTCAATAACATTATACGCTTCATGAAGGGATTTATTAGTCAGTATTTCAGCTAAGTGTTCCTCATAAAATGTGAAGTGAATGTGTATATAGTGAATAATTTCATCTGACATTGCTACAGTTGCGAAAGTGTAAGCTCACTATGACATGAAGTTATATTTATATTTACATCCATTGATTATGTTCACTTGCTTCTCCTTTGATAAACTCTGAGAAAACCAACGCAGACACAAAGAGTGCCATGGATATTTCATGTTAAAGTCAAAAAACGTCACTGTGATCGTTCTTTTGTGCGACTTGAAGAATTATCAGTAAATCAGGTTCATGATGACATCTCTCATATCATTACTCTGTTTTAGTATGAACACGCCAATTCCCCTTATACTTAGAAGTGTTTTCCAATAAGGATTTTTGGAACAATATTAAGTACTTTATGTGCAAATAGAGATAATGCTTTATTCCTGCCCTGATACAATCAACTGCAGATGTTAATAATACTAAATGCCTCAGACCTGCAGATGTTGTGAATGTGATATTGTGCAGTGACGTGTCCTACATATCAGGATCAATAGATATGCTGCTTATGAATCCATTTGGCCTCAAATACATAATAGATAGTTATGAGTAAATTGTCAGTTTTCCAATTTCTCTTCTGCCTCCGTTGCCACATCAGCTGAGTGGGCAGTTACTGGACAATGGCGAAACCCAGTGTAGGTGTGGGCCAGTGTTAATCAGCCACATCCGTTTGACACTCTAACAATGGATTGTGACTCTTTGGCAGCCGCCTCTCCATAACCGACGTCAGAGGATAACACGATGACCTGACAACATCACTCCTTAGGTGAGGGCCCACATCTTCCTGTCTGCATTGTTCTGCAAAAGTGGGCTTTTAAGTGGACTTTTAAATGATTGTGGTAAACCTAAATAAACCACAGAGAGATGAGAGACTGAGTAGTTAATGAATGAACTTGTACACACAAACACAGCCTCCACAGCCACAAACAGTAACAAGACACCGCAACTTCTACTGATGAGAATAAATAGAAGGAGAAGAAGAAGCAATAGTGTTGTTTGGACAGCAATTGGCCTTTTTAAACATAAGACATTTTTTGATTAGTTTGTACAGTATGGCTCTGTACTGTATTGTAAACTGTTTATAATTTGTTGAAGGGGCAAATGAGTTTCTCCATTAAGGATAGTTATAGCTGCTAAGTATAATCTTGAATCTTACTCTGGTCCAGTTTATGATCCTTATTGTGGTCCAACCAGAGAAGTGACTTGTTTCCGATAGTGACTCATTTGTTTGTAGAGTCCTCCAGAAGAAACCCACGCTGCCCTTCCTGCACCTTAATTAAAAGTGTTTAATTGCAGTGACATAAAATAACAAATTGTGACCAGTAAGTAAACAACAACAAAACCCTGTGACTCTTTGTTACAGTTGAAGAGTTAAACACCCACCATTTGAAACCAACCACTCAGCATGGCTAATAGTTAAACTGCTGTGTCAAGTCCACATCAGGAGATATGACGTGTTCATGCAAGAAGTGTGTATAGATTCCAGAGTACCACAAATGTTCCGAATGAGTTTGAGTGAACGTAAACACTGGTGTGGATGTAGTTTTTGATGTAAATTAACGTGTTCCTATAAATATGAGGTTTAAGGTCAAATCGAGCAAACTTATAATATGACAATTACAACTAACTAGATGAAATTAAACACAGTGAGTAAAGTTGTCTGAACCTAGTGGTGTAATGTGCATGGAGGAGTTGTATACTCTATAATTCTTTTTTCAATTTATTATAATTTTAATTAAATTTTTTAGATCATCCAGCAAAGGAAGTTGAGCAGTGACGTGTACTCTTGCATTTGTAGTTTACCTAGAAACGGCTTGCAGGACACGAATGAATGATGCACACAACAAGCGATATGGAAGTGGTTATACACTATGCTGATTTAGAAAATAAGTGGTTATATGCAGTGTACCTGCGTATACTCTGCACTACATTGCTGTCTGACCCTCTCCTACATCTAATGTTACTATTTGACAGAGAGGGGGGTTGAAATATGATTATTCTTGCACTAATCTCAAAAGTATTTGCATATAAATCTTTGGGGTAACTTTCTGGACTGTACAAAGGAATGAAAGCCAACAAGGGAAGAGTTTAAGGTATGAGAGGTACAAAAAAACTAGACAATAATGATGTTGTGGAAGAATGGACACTAGGGGGAAAGTCGAGTTATATTTCTTATTAGTCTTTGAAAATTTCTGAAATAAACTTTTTTATTGTAATACCGCAGAAATCCTCAACCTCTGCTGCTCTCAGTGATAAGTTACAGTGGATCTTTTTCATTTTAATAACTGCAACTGGGCCTTTAGTCCACTTTTACTTCTTGCAATTCCAACAAAAGCTGCAATGACAATTTATGATAACATATCAAAATAGGTTAGACGGTCGTCAAAAACAGGAAGGGAGGGAGCAGTATGGATGTTTTGGGAGTTTAGGAATACTTTTGAAGTGTTAGTTTGCCCTCTGGTGGCCTATAGCAGACCAAACTAATTTTTGGGTAATTTCCACATCCACAAGTCACAACTACAAAGCTTAAGCTTTACAACTTAATTTTTATATATGATAAATTGATTAATTCATTTTAGTTGAAGGTGCTGTGATCATTATTACAGGGACAAAATGTACAATATGTTGATGTGGACACAACACAGCTTTAATCATTTGATGTAAAAGGTATGCAAACCCCTTTCAATGCACAACATTGGTGCAGAATGACCAGTTTTCATTTACTTTATTATTTAATGCTTGACTGTGTGTTTTTTTCATTATTCTTTTATAGCTTATTCTTCCTTCTTTATTTAGCCTAATTTGGTGAAATAGAAGATGAGTCTCCATCAGAAGAGTGTCGTCGAAGGAGCCTTCTTCATTTAGAAGAGCTGGATTCTAAGACACACTCACAACTCCAGCTTGATCCTGTGTAACCTTTAGATTCTCAGCATCAGAGATTTCACACTCAGAATCAAGACCAAGAATTGCCTCCTCATCGTCATCATCCTGTTTTAATACAGCATCTTTGTGACATGTGGCTGACATGTAAGTCTGAAATGATTTCGAACAGCCATAGTAACAGTCTGGATAGAGAAAATCAGAACCATATTTTCAAATGCATATCAATCAGTCTGTTAAAAGTATATAGTAAAGTATATTTTGAGTTTTTTATTTTTTTTATCAAGCTATGGTTAGCTAGCCAGAAAAGAAGCTAGCTAGCTAGCAGCTATTAAGTATACTACATATTTCTCTTTGTCACTGTGGTTTGTAAAATAAGATTTACATGCATCAAATGTGCAAAAAGCAAACCTGTGGGGAAAAAATGGCACATGTTCCTTAGTGAATATACTGTATGTGTCTTTTTTACCCATTTGAGTAAAAGCGATGTAGAAATAAAAAAATTACGTGTGTTTGTGATTTTTGACCCTTGTTCCTGATTAGAAGGGTAGTGATACAAAAATGATTTTTATTCAAAAACTAACAGAGGAAACTTTTAAATAAGGATTTGTGATGATCAAAAACAAGTGAATTGGGAAATACCTGAAATACTAAGTGATGCAATTCATTCAGTGAAAAGATACAGAAAATAAACCAATGTTGTGTATCAAAGGGGTTAAATTAAACAGCTGCACACATAAATCCAGCTGTTACGTTCATACACTCGAGCACAATGTCACTGTGATACACTGATAATCAATCCATCACATATGATCTGTACAGCCCATATTCACAAACTACAACTCGTGTCATGGAGCTCAACAATGTGCCTAAGCTTCAACAATAAGGATGGAAAACGACCATAAACACATGAAACACTGTTGATGTTCTTGTTCCACTGGTGCATGTTTTATTCTAACGATTACATCTCGAGGATCTGCTTCTATAATGTGAGCAGTGGCTGGTTTGAACGGCGTCACGACTCGAGCGGACACCTGGAGTTCTGATTGGCTGAGAGCGCAGATCCGGGTACTGCGCTAGAACGAGCCCATTAGCTGAAGGTACCAATATGGCGGAGGTAAGAGGGAAAACAGGGGAGAAGCAATCGATCTTTAATCGATATTTGTAAAAATTCTGACGGGTGTTTTTCACTTTTGTGCCATCGATTGGGTCCGCGACGCTTTTTGCCGTCCGTGGAGCGTGTGTCGCGACCGGAATGTCAGTTTTATTCCTCTAAAATCTGCTTGAATGTCCGGGCTGATCCTTCACTACCAGGCCGCTGCGCCTTCGCTCTCTCAGCCGCTCCGGTGTAGCGGCTGTGTAAATTGATACGTAAATTTAACGTTAGCTGCGCTGGTTTAGAGGAAATAACAGGCTACACCTTGGGTGTGATGAATTCAAACTGCGTTTTCTCTCGCTGGGCTCGACCGGCGACCCCTGTACGGCGAGGACGAGCCGGCTCCGTGGACCGCGGTGCCGCGCAAACGAAATTAGTGTTTACATTTTTCGACGGATAGCGTTAACAGCAGGCTCTGGTGGAGGGGCTAGCTTGCAGGCTAGCTCACAGTTTGTGGAGCCGACACCGCTTTAAATCGCACTGCCTGAAGGTATCTCTGTGTGTTGCCTCGGATCGACACATGTGATCAGCTCAATGCCGGGGTTTTAAACCCTGTTTCGGTCACAGTTGTCCTCTTGTGTGTAGCGTTTATCAGCGACTCAACACGCTAGCCACCTATTGCAGGTAACGTTAGCGGTGCAGCTGGCCGAGTAGTGTCGCTGGTCGTACTGCCGGACATTAGAGGCATTTTAGCTTCTCCTGATTTCCATGTATCCTGTTGAATCTCCTGCTTTACAGTTTAACTCATGTTTCAACCAATGCCTTCATTTATGCCCTGGGTTTCTTCTTTTGCAGGCTTCCCTAGGGAGTTCGAGTCCAGGTAAGGAAACCTCTGATATGAACTGAATCTGCAAACGTATTTAATTAACTTTGATTATCTACTCAAATTTATTTTGATTAAGAAGCGATTTCAAGATGACATGCACCCCAGTGCACTTTGTGTTTGCACAAAGTGCACTGGGGTGTGTTGTCTTAGGAAATGGCTTTGAAATTGACTAAGTTGTGAATTGACGCTGTAATAAGAATGAGACATTCATTATGCTCTCCTTGTTCTCCCTTTCTCTCACTCAGTTGGCTCTTTATCGTCAGAGGACCATGACTTTGACCCAACAGCAGAAATGTTAGTTCATGAGTACGATGATGAGAGGACTCTGGAGGAGGAAGAGTCTCTAGATGGAGGGAGGAACTTCAGATCCGAGATTGCAGATCTGGAAAAGGTGAACTTAAAAATGCCTGTAACAGTTTTTACCTGTGTAAATGTAACACGTGTAAATTTAAGCAGTTTAAATAGCATTTTTGTGCGTATGAAAGTTGTGTATCTATCATTTATTTGATCAAAGATGGAGTGCTCTGTCGTGTATGTAGGGATGTAAATATTGATGCTGAGATGTCACAAGGAAAAAAGGTTAATATTTCAAGACTGTTACAATTGCTTTTGTGGCTTTTATGAGGACAAGGGGAACTCATGAGGTTCATAGCGGCTGCTAGTACAATCACTAAAGGTCAACTAATTAAAAAAAAATATATATATTACTTGATAATACTCAGATAAATGTTTTATTGTGATATATTTAAATTTGGAGTAAAAATATATCTTGTTTTAAGCAGTCCTTAACCTTTGGGACCGTTTAACTGAAATATGTAATAGTTTTCAATATGAATGTTGTATAGTAATTTAGATTGGGATGGATGAATCTGTGATGTGTTTACTTAATTAATGAATTATATTAAGTAAACATGATTTTGCCTCTGTCCCCACCAGGAGGGGACCATGCCTTTGGAAGAACTATTGGCCATCTATCGCTATGAGGCATCAGCAGGCTCCAGTATAGACAGCTCCTCAGGAGACCTCACTGATGAGCTGCCAGACATGACTTTGGACAAGGTGAACTTCTGCTGTTCTTCTGTGATGTTACCCAGCCATTAAATGAGATTTAGAGGAAATATGATAAGAAAACAGACACATTTTCATAGATTTAATTCAGAATTTTTTTTATACATGCGTTCTGTCTGTTAACAGTGGATATTATTTTTTTTCTTTAGGAAGAAATAGCTAAAGACTTGCTGTCTGGAGACTACGAGGAGGAGACCCAGTCCTCAGCTGATGATCTGACCCCTTCAGTCACCTCCCATGAGGCCACTGATTTCTTCCCAAGAACACTACGATGTAAGTGATAAGTTACACAAACTAAAGAAGTACTTGTCTATTTCTTTGCCAGATTAAATCTTATAATGCAGAACCTGTTTTAAAATGAGTTAAATTTTCAAAACATAAATATAAATTTTTGAATTATGCAGAAACTCAATTCTATATATTTTTTATATATATGAAAATGTAATATCTATACATCTTAATGCAGTTTGGGAACTAGTAAACTCTGCAATTAGCTAAAACTATTTTAGCTTAGTTTAATATTCACAAACTAAACAAGCACAAAATTTGACTGAAATTCTCTATGCAGGAAAACCCCTGAAAGTGGAATTATTTGCAATTGGATCCGACGGTTGAATTCAAGTGAAGGGGAAAGTTGTCTCAAGACTCTTGAATTCCACTTTTAAAATTGCGTTTTTAATAATTTTTGATCTTGGCATATTATAGCCATGCACAAAGGGCTGCATCAAATTGTGTCACTGCAAAGAATGACTCGGTCTAATATAAGATTTGTCTTTGAAATAAGTAGAGATATAAAGTATTTAATATCAGTGATTTTTATTATAGCAGTAGAAATGGCAAGATCAACAATTAAGTACTACATTTGACAGTTAAAACATTAGGCCACCCAGTCCGAGATGTGCCCCTTTGTGTGTGAAGGTTTTCAGCTGACAGTCTTTATATTTTATTTGTACAGCTAACGCCATCTTCGATGGTGACAAAGAGTCGGAGTGTGATGAAGATGGCCCAAGCCCAGAAGATTCCAGGAAGGTAAACAACACTTTTCAACTTGAAACACATTTAACCATCAAATCTGAAATCTAAACTAACATAGTTAACTTCAGTAACATAAATTAAAAATCATCTTGACATATAGCTCTACTTTCCCCCAGTGTCATGAATGTAAACAACACATTTCAACCTGGAACACATTTATCCATGAAAACCTAAGGACCCTTGTAAAAAGCATCTAAAACCAAAGTATTGTTTGAATATATTTATCCAAAGCCTTAGGGCTAAGTTAACTTCATCTTTGATATTGATTCTGTACCAGTTTAGTTGTAGGTTCAAATATGATGTTGTTGTCTTTCCATTTAAGGAAATAATGGTGGGAACACAGTACCAAGCAGAGGTTCCTTATTCCCTCTGTCACTACAAAGATGGGGAGAAAGGTAACTTCCACATTTCTGTTTTTAGAGCTTACGCCTAATATGTTGTTTAATGTGACTAATCTCACTGTGATTTACTGTTTTTTGCAGTTTATGATGATGAAGATGAGTTATTATGGAGCCCGGGTACAATGACAGAAAACAAGGTCAGGGGTTTTCTGTCTGACGTGTTGTCACGAACAACAGATGAAAAGATAGGATTTGAGAAACCAGGGATGCACGTTCGAGACAATGAGCAGGTCAGTCATGTCATTATCAAACCTTTCATGTTCATCCTTAGTGATGAGCAGATAAACAATGTATGTGAGGGTCGACATAGTTTTATCATTAAGCCAGTTACCATGTCCTACTTAAATTTGATTTTCAATTCTTCTCGTGTTTGTTCTGAGTTCTGCAGATTATTTATTTCTAAGGTATACACAATATTCCGGTTTTGACCACTCCACTCTTTCCTCATAGGCCTTGCATGAGCTTATCAAGTGTAACTACAGCACCCGTGAAGCACTAGAAAGATACTGCAGCCGCATTAAGTCCTCGAAAGGTAAGAGAAGAAAATGGTGGTTTCATTTGTCTTTTGTAGATTTGTTGTACCAGCCAGGTAAACTAAAATAACAGAGAAAAATAATTTCAAGGGTCCTGTTGCAATTGTATAGCTATTTACTATAAATGAATTCGCTAAAAAGTTTTCTACTAATGATTTTTAAACATAATAGATTATTAAACAAAATATAAGCTTTCTATCGAGGTAAAATAACCTGCATCACTTAACTTCAACATTGTACTGGGTAGATGACAATAAATGTAGATTTGAGTGTGCTGAGATGGAGCAAGATTTTAGAATTCTATTGCATATTCTCTTCATTTTGATAAAGCACACCCCAAGGAAAATAAAAAAAAATGACTTTTTAATTTCTGGATTGATGTTATTTCTATTTTTGAGATTGTGCACGTATTTGGTCCGCAATCGAATTTGTAACATTTTTAATTGGTGCCCTTTTTATAACAATAGGAAAATCTCATCCCACTTGAAGACTACTTGGAAATCCTTAAGTCACATGTAACAGTTTTCACCTCCTCAATCTTTGACGTTCGATTTGCAATGATGATCACAAGATACTTGATTGAGCCCCAGGGGTGACCTTGGATTTTGTTAGTTGCACTACCGAGAATAGAAATATATATATATATGTGTATATGTACATACAAATATACAGACCAATAGTTATAATAAATAGAAATCCAAGATATAAATATGAAAAAATGTGCATTTTGTGTGTTATACTACAAGACGAGGAAGACTTAGGTAACTATGGTAACTGAGACGGTTGGGGATAATATAGATTGACTATCATTTTCTGATGTTATTAATCTTTTGTTTTGCATCACGAGATTGTGCATCAATATATAAATGGTTTTCTGGTTTCCTTTCAGGAAAATCTCCTCCCTGGTCAGAAGAGGAATGCAAGAACTTTGAACATGCACTACAGATGTATGACAAAAATTTCCACCTCATTCAGAAACACAAAGTGAGTTTGATTTACTTTTTTTTAATGCATTTCGATGCATATAAACCTGTGAGAGTATCTCATTCATTTTTTAATGATTTCCTTTTCCCCCCCTTAGGTCCCAACACGAACTGTAGCAGAATGTGTGGCGTTTTATTACATGTGGAAGAAGTCGGAGCGCTTCGACTTCTTTGTGCAGCAGAATCGGTTTGGAAAGAAAAAATACAGCAGCTATCCGGGTGTAACGTAAGTGACAGGGGTAGACACCCATCTGTGTTAGGTTCATATTTGTGCCTATGTTTAATACAATGAGCTTTGAAAAAATACTGCTCTCATGCGATGTTTGAGGAACTTTGGGGAAATCTCAGGGTACAAGGTCATGAGGGGAAGTCTGAAGCAATGATGATCACAGGAGACTGGACCAAACAGTAAGACGGAGAGACAAAATTCAGACAGACAAAAAGGGGCTTTAGGTACTTGGGGGTCATTCCGAGTCCCAACTCTTCTTGATTATACAAATCTAAATATGATAAACTCATTTCTCAGAAAGATGGGGGATGCTCTCCCTACCTCAGCCACCTACTTTGGACCAATGGACCCAAAGACTCTAGGTTGTAAACTGTATGGAAACTATAACAGTGAAACTACAATTCCGGATGGAAACTTATTTAGAGAGATGGTGGTCTGTCATAAGGTATTTAGCAAAGTGAACATATGGTTTCTATTTGTAGATTTTTTTTTTGGCACTTTGGAATATGAATGTAACCCCTAAACTCATAACATGTCTTATGCCGTTGCACTGGTCATTTCTCTTTTGTATTTTAAGACCAAGACTATTTGTATGCATGTCGTACTGTGTGAGATGCACTATCAAGGAACTTGTTTTGATAAATGTTCTGTTGTGTTCAGTGACCTGATGGACAGGCTGGTGGATGAAGCAGAGGGACTGGCAGTGGACAGTTCCTCCTCAGTGTGTTCGGGAGCGGGTGGAGGAGGAAGACTGGAGACGACCACCGACCAGCTGAGCCTGCTCAACTCCATCACTGCCAGCGACCTCACAGGTCAGTCATGGGACAAACTTCAGAAGCTAGAAATACTGGAAACTATTGTATTCATTTTCCTCCTTTATCAGAAACGTTTCTCAGGAGTCAATGTGTTTCTTGCCAAATCTCTTCCACTTCGTGAGTGTTAATTGGGTGGTCTGTCTCCTTGCAGCTTTGAGTAACAGTGTAGCCACAGTGTGCAGCCCTGCCGAGGTTAGCTGTCTGGACTCCTACAGCTTCCCTCCATTGGAAAGTCTCCATCGAGGGTCCCTTAACCACGACGAATCCCTCGGGTTCCCTTCCAACGGGGCAGACACCGACTGCCTCAACATGCTCGATGCCGGCTTCTACCACACCGACCTGGGCCAGCTAGGAGGGGGGTGCGGCAACAAGGACTGCGAGCGGCCATCAAAGAGACTCAAGATGGCGCTGCCTGACTCCTTTATCAATGACGTGTCTGTGGGTAACCTTGGAGTTGACTTCGAGGCGCGACGGACAACGACGCACCACCACCGAATAACCGGTGCCAAAATGGCAGTATCCGTCACAGACTTTGGGAGCTTGGCTGGCAACGGCGAGCCCAACGGGTTTCTGGGAGCACACGCACGGCATCACACACAGCACACTGCAGCACTTCAATCAGAGTGATCTTCCACCCTTGCTCTTCCCTTTTGAAACCCCTGATTTCTTGTACATAAGACTGACCTCACTGGAGAATCCAATTTGTTTAAAATCTATTATATATATATATACATATATATATGTATATGAATATACTTTTTTTTTTCTTCATTTTTTGTGTAATATGACATCAGTGATGTCTATCATATAGAACTAAAATCTTGATTTCTCTCAAGAGTTTATATAGCCATTTATTTAATTTTTTCGCGGTTTTGAGATGTGGAACGTCCATGTACAGTGGGGCCCAGCGGCTGCAGTAGGAGAGTTGTGTATCTTCCTCCGTGACATCTACAAACGTCTTCACAGCTACACTATGTTATCCTGCCATTTCCAGCTGCCAAAACTGGCTTAGTTATTCTGCCTCTAGTTTTTAGCATGTAGTTGCCTGCTTTGTTTTTTGAAGTGGTACTTTCTTTTCCTTTTAAATTAGTGTTCAGTTTACAGGTACTGTTCAGTAACCAGACTAGTCCTAATGATTTTATTTGTCTCCAAATAAAATGGCTAGATATTGTATGAAGAACAACACTAGCACAGAGATTAGCTTGAAGACCAGGATGTTTTTGGCTTCAGCTGCTGAGACGTTCCAACTTGGTTTTCCTTTTTTATTTCCTTTTTTTTAAATTATCTCCTGTGGAAGCCTTTCTTTAGTTTGTCCATTTTATTTTTTAAATTGTTTAAAGTGGCCAAATTGGAACATTTGAATGTTTGCTACAGTTCATATTAATAATTCTTCTAGTCAAACCCAAATTATAGTCCAAGATTTTATATATTTTCTATTCTAAACGGGTGAAAAATTACTTGTCCAGAGTAAAATGGTGGGAGTCATCTTGTTTTACTGTTGGATATCAAGTTATTTTTTAAATATAAATCCTGCCTCTTCCTTGGAGGCCATCAGTCCGACAAACCATAATGGCAATACTGCAATGCAAGCATATTAGTTGGATTTAAACACCGACATCAACTGGTACAGTAAAGTACTTTTACCGTTGAAGTTTAAATAAATCCTTTCAGCTCATGTTTTCATTCCTAGGCAACTTGAGCTGTATATGTTCTTAACTTGAATGTTAGATTATGTTCCTTAATCACGTAGCGCCCCTTTCAGACTACTTAGCATTCTTAGATTAGCCAGCTAGCAGTATTATCTCTTTATTTAAAGCCACTTCAGATTTTTGTATTCAACCTCTGTCTAACATGTACTCAGTGTAGAACACCTCGTATAATCGGGTCTACAATTTCTTGGAGTCTAGTAGCAGAGATGGAGCCGTATTTATCTTGACTTGAGTCCATAATTGTGAACTGTAAAATGTTTAGCGGGTCATTGTCAGTCGAGTTTGATGCAGTAGTAGTGTTTACTTAATTTATCTATGCATTGTGCTATGAAAAATTAGTTTGTTTCAGGGGTTCATCATGTTCGTCGTGTCCATAGTTGTAGTATTTCACCGTTTTGTATGTACAGACATGATTCACGCCTCTACGTCATCTTTAGGTTCGATCAAGTAAATTCAGTTTCCAAGCCCAGCGTCATCAGAGAAGATATTCCCTTTCGCGTTTCATGTAAATAATTAGCAAATAGCCTTTAAAAGTCTATTAACTGACCTCTTACACTTGTGAATCTGTGTTGATACAAAGTTTTTAATTTGATTTCTTGTCAAAAAGGCAATAATTTGTAGATATGTACAGATATATTTTGAGTTGCGCATTTTACCGGTTGACTTGGTGTTTGAATTTTATTTAATTTTTCTCTGGAAAAGTCATGATACCCACACACCAGGACATGGCTGAAACCATGCATGCCAGCTGCGTCCGCTTCTCAAGTGTACCACTCAAAACGGCTTTACCCGAAGACGTATTGATATTACTCAGTGTTGCAGTTTTGCATTTGAAACTTGCAGCCGTGTGTAAAAGACGCTCATCTTCTTCTTTCCTTGAAAAAACTCTTTTTACATGTCGTCTATTTGTCTTGATGGTAAAGGGATGGCTGCTGCTCTTAATGTATGTGGAGAGCTCATTTCTCTTTGAATGCAATGTGCATAATGCAGTAGGTCCTCCAAGCTCTTCTAGCTTTAGCAGTGCAGTGATATTTATTTCACCTGTGGTTTGTACAAAGACTCAGAAACCTGTCAGAATGTTAAGGCCATTAAGTAGTAGAAGTAGGTTTTTCACCACCCTGTGAACTCTCAAAAATGTGATATTTTATTGATATGAGACTTGTGCGTGCAGCAAGCACTAAACAAATTTATTTTATATTTTGTATTGTGTTTTGAAATTTAAAAAGACAAAATATAGCAGTTGTTTTGAAAAAGAAAACTCCAGTCCTTTGACAAAAACAAAAACACCTTTGTGAATAAAAACCAACAAAACTTAAAAATGTATATCCAGAAATATAGACAATCAAAAACTTCACTGAGAATTGTTCAAAAAGCTATCTTTATTGTTTATAAGAATTGTACATAAACATTGAGTTTTTTTTTCTTTTGTTAAACATTATTTTGTATTTTCTGTTGTACTTTAATACCTTGTGTACAGATCCAGAAATAAAGCTCTGGAAAATGTTCAGAGATGAACGCATGTTCTTTTATCATCATAAGGAAGTTGTGAAAAGATGTTTTATTTACAAGCTCACATGAACAGAATCAAAGGCTCAAAACTGATGTATGTAGAATGGCACCCAAAATAGCACATTACTGTCCCATGGCACAATTTCATTCAGTGTTTTTTTTAGTGATCTTGTCAATTATGATGAAAATTGTCAGAAATATTTCAGAAATGTTATGGAAATTCAAGAAACTTACAAAATGACTAACAGTCAGGACTCTGACAGCAACAGGAAGGGAGGACATGGAGACAGGAAGGGGGGGGTGTATTTAAGTCCTCCTGCAGAGAAATTTGGATGTATATATGATATATATCATGATGCAGGTTGGTGAGAGAGAGAGACAGTGCCAATTGAGAGAGAATGAGAGACAGATCCAAAGCCTTGGGAGCCAATCCAAACAGCCAGCAAAACAACAAACAAATAGTAACCAAGTCAAATGCTAGAGAAAGATCCGTCTGGCTACTGGTTGTATGGCTGTCTATAGCCTGCCATCTGTTCTGCTCGGTAGTCATCCTCAATACCTCCCCGCTTCTAAATCCTGCTATCCGTAAATTATTTGAATTGTACAGGAATATGTAGGAACATTTCTGAAAGGATTCTGGGAACAAAGCAGATATTTCAGTGGCATTTTTCAGAAAATATTCAAGAATATTCAGCAAACTTTACTAAAATTTCTTAAAAGTAACATCAAGTAAAAGGTTGCCTTATTTTATGTTATGAGATGATAACTTAACTAATTCATTCTTTGGGAGCAAACATTGAAATTTCTTCCAGAAAGACATGATATGGCTGTGTTCAGGACCTCTCTGACTACCTACACAATGAATTAGATTTGGAGATTTTTCAAAGTAAAGTCCAACATGTGTACAATCTGATCAGTTCATTTCTGTATATTTCAAAGAACTATAAAAACATTCTGCTCCATAAGTTCAGAGAGAGACTGATATGCCTGTGTTCAGGACCTCTCTGACTACCTACCTACTGAATATCAAACATATTAACAGTATAGATTTGGAGATTTTTCCAAGTAAAATCCAACATTTTCACTGTTGAAGTGATCATCTCAGGATTCATCAAAGTACTATAAAAACACTTTGCTCAATAAGTTCAGAGAGAGACTGATATGCCTGTGTTCAGGATCTCTCTGACTACCTACACACTGAATATCAACCATATTTACTGTATAGATTAAGAGATTTTTAAAAGTGAAGTCCAACATGTGTACAATCAATTCAGTTAATTTGGGGATTTTTCAAGGTTCTTTAAAAACACTTTGCTCAACAAGTTCAGACAGCGACTGATATGCCTGCGTTCAGGACCTCTCTGACTACCTACGTACTGATATCCAACATTTTTACAGTATAGATTTGGAGTTTTTTCAAAGTAAAATCCAACATTTTCACTGTGGAATATATAATTTCTGGATACTTCAAAGTACTGTAAAAACACTTTTCTCATTAGGTTTAGAGAAAGAGCCTGATATGCCTGTGTTCGGGACCTCTCTGACTACCTACATACTAAATATCAAACATTTTTACTGTATAGATTTGGCGATTTTTCAAAGTAAAGTCCCACATGTGTACAATCAAATCAGTTCACTTCTGGATATTTCACAGTACTATAAAAACATTTTGCTCAATAAGTTCAGAGAGAGACTGATAAACCTGGGCTCAGGACCTCTCAGACTACCTACATTCTGAATATCAAACATATTTAATCTATAGATTAAGAGATTTGTCAAAGTAAAGTCCATTTTCACTGTGGAAGTGATCATTTCAGGATACTCAAGTACTATAAAAACACTTTGCTCAATAGGTTCAGAGAGAGACTGATATGTCTTTGTTCAGGACCTCTTTATTTGAATTGTACAGG
The DNA here is from genome assembly GCF_949316205.1 of Platichthys flesus. NCBI lineage: Eukaryota > Metazoa > Chordata > Actinopteri > Pleuronectiformes > Pleuronectidae > Platichthys > Platichthys flesus. Next base: position 9,778,330 of record NC_084947.1, read on the forward strand.
AATATGTAGGAACATTTCTGGAAGGATTCTGGGAACATTGCAGATATTTCTGGGGCATTTTTCAGAAAATCTTCAAGAATATTCAATCAAATTTACTAAACTGTTTAAAAAAGTAACATCAAGTAAAAAGTTGCCTTACTTTATGTTAATAGATGATACATTTTTTGGTGGAAACAATGACATTTCTTCCAGAAAGACGGTCAGAAGAGAGAGACAGCTGAGGGAGGCAACAAAGCTGAGCCCAACATTGGGGATCTGGGTGTATTATGAAGCTTTATGATAGAAATGACAAACAAACATTTCTGACTTAATCACTTACTACTGACGCCTATATTTAAAAAGCCTTTGTACGGATTCTAATGATTTAAATTTTCCTTGAACCTCACTCGGGGAACGCTGTATACACTGAGCCAACACACATCTTTTTTTGTTAAATGTCCAATGTAATCAGTAAAACTGGTGTTGTCACAAGTTTATTATCCAGTGGGAACATTTCCACACCGGGGCCGCCCTAGTGCTGACAAGTTATTCCTCATCTCGGTCTCCTGAGAGGAATAGGCAGAGTCAGCAAGTCCTCAGCCAGAGCCACTTCTACACCACTGCCCTGCAGAGCCTCTTCCGCCTGTCGCTTCAGCTCTGACACGTCCTCCTCGTCTCCCTCTTTCTGCAGGGAGCTGGGTTTGTACCTCTGACTGAAGTGGTACAGCACCAGCTTCCGTGCACAGCACGCAGATGCCACCGCCGCTGCCATCTCGGGCGTGCTGTGTCCGTGGTCCACTGCTTTCTCCCGGTACTCGTTCCCCAGAGTCGCCTCGTGAACCAGAACGTCCGCTCCCTTGCACAGACTCAGCGCTCCTTCCCCGAGAACTGAGCTGCAGTCTCCGAAAATGCAGACCTTCCTGCCTGGAATGGATTCCTCCTGCACGTCGGTAGGCAGCACCACACGCCCACTTTCCAAAGTTACAGACTCGCCAGCTTTGAGACGGCCGTAGAGAGGCCCTGGTTTCAGGCCTGACAGACACAAGGAGAGACCAGTGTTACCTGTGTGTAATTCAGAATCCAGACACTACAGGACTTCAACATTATTTTCAATATAGAATAAAAATCGACTGAATAAAATAGACATAATGTACATACAGTTAATACTTTGTCAAAAAGGACACAATAATATTCTTACCCAGTTCCTTCAATACTTCAGTTTTCAGTCTTCCGGGATGATCGTGTTCCTTAATGCAAAAACCAAAGGAAGGGACACGGTGGAACAGCCTGAACGCTTTGACCACAAACTTCTTGTCTTCAAACAGGAGGTAACTGTCACTGGAGTCGTCCAGAGGGATCGTTCTGCCCGGTCGCTCCTGCGGGTGTAGAGGTCCCCTCTCTGCCGTCATCTGGAAAGAGAGAGAAATCACAATCAATTTTCAGAGGCTATAAACTGTATGTTTGGACTCTGTATATTCTGTGGTCTACACTATTCTGGGGTTTGGTTTAAACAGAATCCAGGCCTGATTGAGCTTTGTTGTGCGTGACTTTTTTAAGCGAGGGGCCAAATTTTTGTATAAAAGCTAGTGGCCTTTCAAGAATGGCTCAAATATGACAAAACAACACAGGAATCCAGTCCCTTGAAATGTAGTGTAGTGTACTGATTCTTTAAGTATGATTTTTACCACACAAGAAAACACCACCACCAGTCACTTACCTCCAGACTGAGCTGTCCCTCCTCTGGACTCTGGTCAGCTGTGGGCTCCAGCTCATGAACTGCAGCAACAAACACATGTTGGTGAACGTCAGACTCAGAGCAGATTTATTATGATGCAACAGTGAAGCGTCTTGACCTCACAATGTAAAGTGCAATTGAAAGTACAATGAAAACACTTAATAAATGAGTTGATTAAGTTGCAGGTGGTAAGAGATATAAATTACGTTTATCATTTTTTATGAAACACAGCTATTTTCTATTTATGTGAAAGAGTTGAACTTCAGTTTTAAAAAGCATCATGCATGTTGGCCAGATTGATATTTCAAACCTGCCTGCATAAGGGAAGAGCAGCTGTGACCCGGTGAGGCCGAGTGTCACCCTGAGAAAGTGCCGGAGGCCCCGGGGCCCGTAGATGTCCACACAGTTCAGGTTCTGCTGAGGGTCGGGGTTGGTGTTGAGGCTGATGGTGCAGAGCAGACCGGGCAGGCCGAACAGGTGGTCTCCGTGCAGGTGGGAGATGAAAACCTTGGAGATTCGCCCTGGGTAGAAAACATGACGCATTAAAATGATCGTGGTGGCAGCTGATCGTGGACTATTATTAAAATAAGACTGCTTGATATATACAATTTCGTACCACTGACAATAACTCCTTAGTTAATTTCTCTATTAGACATTCTCATATATATATAAATGCTACCATTATGTTACAAAGTGTTTCTTCTAATCAATGTTGTAAATACTGTATGTGTTCAGTTACATCTATTGCACTCCCGTCCAGGGGGAGGGATCCCTCACATGTGGCTCTCTCAGGTTTCTAAGATATTTCCCCTGTTAATGTTAATCAAGTAAAATACAAGTTTCAGGTTTGCACAGGGTCAATGGGGTTGGACAAGGAGAGCAGCTCAGCAGAGCAATAAGAGAAATAGTCATAGAGAATAGAAAGTCAATATCGAATTAAAGTCAACAAAAATTCAATATTAAAGAAATACTATAGTGTCAATAACTCAGATAATTGAGCTTTTGATCACGAATAAAACAAGAGTACACCAGGAGTTCATTCATTTTACTGCTTCTCAGACTTTATCTGAGAAGCAGTAAAGTGGGGGCGGGGCTTATGAGGGGCTGGAGCCGCGGGGACTGACCGGCTCTGAGCGGGCTCCTCATCAGCTGAGTCTGGGTCCCTTCCCCGCAGTCGAACAGCCAACAGTCCCCCTCCGTCCGCAGGACCAGGGCCGAGGCCCCGCGGTGAGGGGACGGGTAGGCCGAGCCGGTCCCGAGGAAAGTCACATCCATGATCATCCTCCCCGGAAGTCACAGGGAAACCTGATGGAGAAGTGTTTTTAAATGGCCCCTGTATTCATCTGTGCTCGTACAGAGGCAGGAGAGCGTCATGCTGCCTTTAAACACAGTCGCACGGTGATGGCGTCAGAGGAGCGACGGTGAGGCGTTCAAGATAAGTCTAATGGCACGGAAATTTTTCCATTAAGACATTTCTACAGTGAAGTGTTAAATATTTAAGCACGCGAGATTTGCATAAAAGTGAAAAAAAGAATACCTCATGAACTACAGCTTATATCATCACTGTGCGACATTTTCTTGTCACAGCCACATTTAACATATTTGTTAAAGAGGAAAATTTTACATTGGAGTTGTATGAGAACAAACGGCGGTTAATTTTTTCTAATATCAGCGCACACAAAAAGCAAAATGTGAATGAATCCGCCCCCAAAAACTTTAATAAATACAGCAGACAAAGGAGTTATTGTAAAATAGGTTTTATTCTGCACTTTAACATCACTAACAAGCTGCTCTCTGCATACAAACACTGAGGCAATTTAACAAAAACAAACTTCAGAACATATGAAATATGGAGGGACGACAGGAATGACATGAGCCGACACAGTAACAGCTCATACTGGACAATTACAGTTCGCAACAACAACAGCTAAACTGACCAAGACAACACTTGATGAGGTTGTAACAGTTTCTATATAGAGTTTCATAAAAATAAAGCTATTCCATAAGTTGATTGTGAGGAGAAGCTGTATGTGAGGAGAAGCTGCACGTTGAATACTACAAAATGACCTCGTCTTGTCCACAGCGTGGAACATGGAGTGACTGAATAGACACTGAACTCTGCACAGGCACTTCAGTGCAGGAAGGTCCTCAAACAATATCCATAATTTAGGCATCAGCAGCCTTTAGCCAAAACAGTGCATGAGTAGTAAGTAAAGAGAAGTTTAATGTATGGACGAGTTCAGAAACAGCATAATTTTAGTATAATGGATTGAGAATGAAAACCACATTAAAAGGTCAAAAGGTCCTTTTAATATGGTCTGTGACCTTTATCAGCACCGCTATTTGTTTGCTGTGTTCTCATGAAAGTTATATGATTTTTTGAGAAGCTTGAAGCGGAGATGACCAGCAAGCAACAATTTCCATTTCTAAATGTAGAAAATTAATTCATAAGTTGATACATGAGCAAAGCTTTAACCACTTTTATGTTAGACAAATATACACTATGACTGTCACAGTTTCTTCTAGATCATGGTCGACCACAGTGAACAGTGAACAGCAATATGTTGACTTGAGCAGAAATCGCACACAACCTGCTAACACGCACACACACAGACACATTTAACACAGCTTTATAAATACACCTTCAGCGGACAGTCTTAAATTTTGCAAAAGTGCATGTACAGTAAGTAAAATATAGTTTAAGTAGAAAATAATGTTTATTCAATTATTTGATACGGCACGCTGTTGGTTTAGATATTTAAGATATAGAATAGATCCATTTGTATTTCACACTTAAGCAAAATAGTGGTGACGACTTTTCAAAAACATCTGATGAACCCACAAAAATGAATAAATAAAATCTTGGAGAGAATGTTGGAAGAAAAAACATATTGGAGTGGACTCTGGATGTGTTGTCAAGTAATATACATTTCTTCTTTCAGTTATACTGTTTTCTCTCCTTCTCCCGGTTCTCTTTAGCATTCTGTTCAACTGGTCTTTTACTGCTGATCAGTGAAGCATAATATAAACATGGTTTTTATGTCTTAGACCAGAAGACCACCTGATGTGAAACAATGTGGAAATCCATTCTCCATGTTTTAAACATTGTGCTAAGTTTGGCAATATATAGGTAGACACATTTAATTGGAACAAACAACGGGGTTGAATTAAGAGTGAACACAACTAAAATAAATAATCCTGGAGTGAAATACTACCTCTTAATATATGTAAAAAACATTATCTGCATTGCTTAACAAAAGGAGTGTACGCTGACGCAAACGTGACACAAACGATAGTCATCTCAAAAAACATTTGTAAGTTATTGTCCCCTACTGTGTTTGAATTACGATAAAGCATTATGTTATTTACCTAGTGTGTGTGTTGTGTGGTTAAAAATGTACGAGAGATTTAAGATCGAAATCAGATTTCCATCTTGCCTTTATCCACCACCAGATGGCCCTCTTGTTCTGTGGCTGTTCCCATTCAAATGTCCCAATCTTTCTGAGTAGCACCTCCCACTCGACCGTTTCACAGATCTTATAAGACTGAGTCAGTTACTACTGCCCGTTTTTTCCAATAGCACTAACATAAAGATGATCATCTCAGAAGATCTGTGATAAAAAATAAAATGGAAGACATAGAAAGAAAGTGACATTATGACTTGGGAAAACGATGAGGATTTCTTCTGTTTCTACTCGGTCTTGGGGCTGAAGCTGACAGCGGGCCAGTCATAGGTGTCTGGCAGGAAAGAGTCGTAGTTGATGTCCCAGACAGTAGATCGTACAAAGCTGTTCTTGTCCTCGGGCTCAGGGTAGCGGAACGCCATGCCTTTAGCATAGACAAACTCCGTCACCTGTAGCAAGAAAGAGAGCGTTTAGACTGACAGCGGGAAACAGAAAAGCAACTACAACAAACTCTGACTGGGAGTCGTCTTATCCAAATGTTGTCTTAAGGTGTTCTGAAAAGCAATGTTAATGTTTGGGCTTGCTAAGTTTGTCAGGGTCATGGATTTTGAGAATCAGATGAAGAGGCTGACGTGAGCCAGGAACAGTCAAGGTCTGATCATTTTCCAGAGACGTACCTTGACAGCCATCTGGAGAGAAACCTCTCTGATGTTGGAAAGAGGTGGATACAGTCGACCTTCTTGCAGATCTTCATCTGTCAGCTGCTCTGCAAGAGTCTGGATGGGGTATGAAATAAATTCACACAAGATACATTTCTTTGGTGGTTTTAACAACACAGACATGACCACTACTGCTATGATATATCTAGAGCCTGCTGTTTGAGAAATATGAAACAAGAAAAAGAATAATAACATTGATGAAAATAAGAATTGTTAGCTCAAGTGACCGAAATGACCAAATCACTGCTACTAATATTAACAACATTAATATACATATTTAGCACTCGCAAAAAACAGGCTGTTGTGATTATCTTTTCAGCAAAAGAGGGAAGAACACGGAGGGAAAAAGGGCAAAGCAGGATTCTCATCTGTTAGCTGTTAAGCCAGAGTCTAGAAAGAGAGAGAGGAGGAGATAGCAAAGGGTTATGGACGGTTTAGAGGAGTTCACTAAGCAAATGCACACAAGACAGAGACGGCAAGAATGCAGAATGGGGAGAAGGCAAATTCAAAGATGGGATGGAGAGATACGTCAAACTACTTCAGACCTTGGCGGCCTCTAGGAACACGGTGTCGCTGATGTGTCTCACTCCACTCAGGATCACAGCCAGGGCCACACCTGCAACGTACACACACCATGTACTTGAACAACACTGCAGTGAATATTTTCCATCAGTATAATACACTTGGCTTTAGTCCTGCTTCACACTATAGACCACTGCAAGTCGTCATATCACTTCAACTGTCTTCTCACCTGGGAATATGTAAGCATTGTTCCCTTGTCCAGGTGTGAAGACACGGCCATCGCTCAGAGTCACTGGACCGAATGGGCTCCCACTGGCAAAAAGACATCTACCCTGTGGGACAGAAAACAAAGAGGAAGAGAGACGACAGGAGACAAAGAAAAGAACAGAAGGATAAACAGTGGTTTGACAGGAGCGATTCGTTATTGGTTTACGAGTTATACAAACAGAAAGAAAGTACTGTGTACATCAGTGAGAGTGTAGGCATCCTCTGCTGTGCACTCTGCTCTGGTGGTTGGGTTACTCAGGGCAAAGATGATTGGTCGTTCGTTCATGGCGGCCATGGACTTAATGACATCGTGGGTGAACAGACGTCCAGCTCCTGAGACACCTGAAAGTGGGCGAGGGAAACAATAATTGCTGTAGACTTATCATCTACTAATAAAAGCACCAAAATATAGACAGTATACTTGCAATAGGGTAAAACAATCCCAAAATTACAACAAGTAAGTCTTAACAGCTTGATTCTGCGGAAACAATCAAATTAATAAACGTCTAATTATTCAGTTAACTAGATTTGATGCATGTTCTAAGTAAAAACATACATTTTATGATTCTTGATTAACAGCTCTTAAACTTTAATCCTAATAATGCAGACTGCACTAAGAAGCTTTAAAGTTACATCAATGCAGAAAAGACAAAGGTCCTTACCAATGATAGCTGTGGGTTTAATGGTGTTGACGGCATCTAGGAAGCTCTGTATGTCTCCTGGACTGTCGTGGAGAAATGCTTCCTGATCGGAGTCTGTTTCCTGCAGTCTGTCCTAGAGCCACATAAAGTACAGCAATGGTGACACAAAATCAATACCACTGTGCACCAATAACACATGGTACAAACAGTGAGGAGCCAGACAGGAAGCCTTACAGACATCTGTGTTCTGCTCAATGTCTATGCCACAAACACTAACCTTGACTAGTAAGCCATGTTTGTCATACATCCAGATCTTATTTCTGGCTTCAGCTTGGGACAATCCTGACTCCATCATGGACATGACAATCAGATTGGCAATACCAAGGGCGGCCTGTAGAGAAAATAACCTCATTAAGTGTTTAGACAGTGAATCCAATCGTTACCCTCATATTTTAATTAGAGAAATACTTAGAAATCCTAATTTTACATGAAATGTTCTGTTGAATGCAGAGCACAGTTTTGATCCTTCAAAATTCTTAATCTTGGACAACTATTACTCCAGCTCAGTAATGGGCAGTTTCACATTTACAAATGGACCTACATGGGATTTTGTTTTATAAATCGCAGATCAAAATGAAAGTGAAAAAAGGTCGGAAACAAAGCGGAACCAAGACAAACAAGATTGACCATTAAATGTTATCTTACCTCTCCAGCTCCCAAGAAGAGCACCCGGTGTTCAGTGATGGGTTTGCCAGTAGCTCTCTGAGCTGCTAACAGACCAGCGAGAGCTACAGCAGCAGTGCCTGGAAATATGCAAAATACAGAACAGTAAAAAGTTAACTACCTGCCCTACAGGGAACAGATATGTCACCAATTGTTTTATGGTAGAGGAGCTCCATTCCCTTTTCACTCTTCTAGGTTAAATTCTGAGATAACACAACATAAACTAGCGTGTTGCTGCACCCGGTTCCCAAAAAACTAAAACACATAACATTACAAATTACAACTTTTAAATCTGTGTGAGTGGTTATGTGTGAACCTTGGATGTCGTCATTGAAGGTGCAGTATTTCTCTCTGTACTTCCTGAGGAAGCGGAAGGCATTGTGGTTCCCAAAGTCCTCAAATTGTATCAGCGTGTCCTGTCCGTATTTTTCCACCACAGCTTCCATGAACTCATCGATCAAATCATCGTAGGCTTGAGTCTGGTCTCTCTTCTGGTACAGGCCCATGTACAATGGATCTTTCAGGAGAGTCTGAGGGGAACAAACAAGAGCGAGTGAGCAATTTTCCGTCCTCTCACTAAAAACGTACACACACACTTACCAGTAAACACAGCCTTCCTACCTCATTGTTTGTGCCAACATCTATCGTCACAGGCAGACACCGCTCAGGTCTAATGCCAGCACAGGCGGTGTACAGGCAAAGTTTTCCAACAGGGATACCCATTCCATAAACACCAAGGTCCCCTAATCCTAAAATACGCTGGCCATCAGTAACTACTACTGCCTGCAGTGTAGGGAGAGAGGGAGAGAGGGAGGGAGGGAGGGAGGGAGGGAGGGAGGGGGAGAGAGAGAGAGAGAGAGAGAGAGAGAGAGAGAGAGAGAGAGAGAGAGAGAGAGAGAGAGAGAGAGAGAGAGAGAGAGAGAGAGAGAGAGAGAGAGAGAGAGAGAGAGAGAGAGAGAGGACATTTGTTGGATTTCTATCTTGTCATTATCATATCTTTACAATGTGTATAAGTGACCATCTCAAAATCCACACTTTTAAGAATGAGTTTTTTTTAGTTACTCACTGAGACATTAGTCTCTGGCCAGTTGTCCAGGATGGAGCGGATGTGTCCTTTGTCCAGAATGGAGATGAACAAACCTCTAAATAAAAAGAAATATTCAGCTTTAAAATAAAATGTCAACTGCTCCAATCAAAGCCTTTGCTTAATCCAGCAGAACCCTTTAAATACACGTAAATATATTTAGTTTGCTTTTGAATTACTACATCCTTACTTGGGTCTTCTAAAGATGTGTCCATATTGTGTGCAGGCCAGGCCCACGGTGGGAGTGTAAACTATTGGCATCAGTTCCTCTATGTCTTCCATCAAAACTCTATAGAAGAGCTTCTCATTTCTCTCCTGGATGCCCATCAAGTAGATGTACCTGTATGGAAACAAATAATAATTTGGGAATTTAAACATTAATATATTATTAACCAAGAAAAGCATTTTGTAGTTACAGTCAAACTCTCCAACAAAAATACGGCCTTACTTCTCGAGGGGATCAGTCATTTTCTTGAGGTTTTTCTGAAAACGCATGGCCTGAATGTCCTGGGTCTCAACTTTCGGCGGCAACAGACCATGTATCCCTAACATCTGACGCTCCTGTAGAGAGAAGGCCATACCCTGGAGGGAAACACATTGAAACATAGAGAGGAGTGAGTGGGAGAGACCAGAGAATAATCTGGAGTCAAGTTGGCAACTTCATTTACACCAAATGGAAAGAGGCTGTTATGTCATCACACTGTTATTGTAGTCTGTTATTTCTTAACAGGACTCATTTTCATTCCACATAGTTGTCAATATTGAATTAAGGCGTAGACATGTAAACCACACTGTCTGTGGGAGAAGACAATTTAAAAACACAATCTCTGTTTGAAAATGGCAAGAGAGCGGTTCCTTGGTTTTTATTTTTATACAATTCAAAATTTTAAATGAAATTGTGTAATGCAATGTAAATTCTTAATTTAGTCAGGCCTGATTCTCACATTATTTTAAAATTAGTTATTTTTTATCTTGTTTACTTCTGTCTTATTTTATTTGTTTATTTTTACTGCATTTTCCTCTTGAATTGTTTCCTTCGCTCATATGCTAGTGTTATATAAATAAATGTTAGCTTACTGGCTCATTGATGCACCTCCTCTTTTATTTAATGAACTGAATAAGTTAATATTACGACTTTAAGGTTTTATATTTAAAATATCCCTCATCACAAAAACAGTTTAATCACTGAACCAAGTGACAATGTTTTGTCACAAGAGGGCGTCTGAGCCCTGAGACAGATCTGACCTATTGACACTTGTCATGAGAAACTGACAGCTGTGTGAAAGGAAGGAGACCAGGATGAAAGAAACTGCAGCAGGAAGTTGAGTGAGGGGAGTAGCCTCTGAGAAGCCAATGAAGAACACTGTAGGCAGAAACATCCATTTGTAAAATAGAGGATGGGGGCATTGAGCGAGGGCAGGAAAAGGTTTTCATGTTCCTGAGCGTGTATGAGGGTAAACCTGTCCAGCCCTGACTGATGTATGGGCGGAACACATGGAAGCCATTACTTCTGGGGCCGGGGAAGGGGCTGATTACTTTGTGTGAGATATGAAAGCTGGGGGCTCCCAAAGCAAAATGCTGAGTCACGCTGATGCAGCCTTTCAATTCACACAGCTCTGGTACTCAATTCCTCTTAATACTTGCAACATGCTGCAAACCTCTGATATCCAGTTTCGGTTCCTTCCTTTTTAACATTAAATGACAGTTAGAAACTTGGTTTGCTCAGATTTCTGTTGAGCATTTATCTCCATTGCTCAAACTGGTCTGTGTTAATTAAATCATCCAAAGAAGTCTCGTCAGCGATTGGACCATTATGGTCACATGGCACTTGCCATAAAAGGTAATGTGTGATATTTATTCACTTAAAATAAAATAAAAGTCAAACTTAGTGAGATCTAGTGGTGAAGTTGCATGTTGACAGAGATGAAAGAGAACCTGTGCTGGGCACCAGTTGACATAAAAACTGTTTTTAGGTTGCCCAGTCTGGACTACTGTAAAAAAACATGGCAGCCTCCGTAGAGACCTACTCCAAAGCCCAATTCTTACAATTAATTAGTGAGAATAGATCCCTTTCATCTAAATCCTACACACTGAACCTTTAACTGTAAAATAAAAATAAGTTTTATTACATTAATAAAGTAATGACAGCTGGTGGTTGCAGGCGAGGGATGTCAGGGTTCATGTCATCTGGGCTCGTGATACCACATTGTTGACATTTGTGTCACAGATTTGGTCCCAGTTTCTGAAGTATTACATGTCTATGATATAAATGTATTTCTGAAGCATTTGATGATAAAGTGAGCGGGTGAGCATGCAAGTCACTATGATGCATACAAAACTAAATGAGCACATTAGGAAATGCAACGTGAAAGTAGATGCTGTGTGTACAGTGTTTCTAGGACCAAGGTTCAGCTGGCCTGTGAACACTTTACATGGAGCATGGCATGTCTATAGTTAGCACAAAATGTCAGGACACTAAATTTAGCAGAACCTGCACAGTGTGAGAGCCTGTCACTTCTAGCAGCCACCGGTTTTGTCTTACAAATGTAATTTGTTACTTAATGTCATGGGATATGAACTGATATGAAACTCCTTCTGGCCAAAGAACACACAGCATGAATCAAAAATGTAAAATTAAGTTGCCAAACAATGTGACACTCATCTGTAAAGGGTGTTAAATATACATCAGGAAGCAAGTTCCAATAGCTGAAAGGAGATCAGGTGAAGCTCAGTATGCTGCAGTTATGCAGAGGTGACAGCACTGTTGGGTGTGGTTAAAGGTGCATGGCAAGGCAAGTTTATTTATACAGTGCCTGTAAGCACAAGGCACAACTTTGTATGTAGAATGTCACACCATTAAAAAGCAGTGAAGGAGAGTATTAGCAGACCTTTCTTACCACACCCAACTGTGATGCAATAGTCCAGAACAAAAATCTTACGCCGGGTTCACACCGGACGCGGAAGCGTGGCGTAAGTGCTAATACTATCACATTCTTTTGCTGTTATCAGCCTGCAGTGAAAACGGCATTTAATTATATTTTTCAAGCATATACTTAGCGTCCGAACATGTGTCCTTTTTACTCTTGTCTTTATACAACATGTTCCGAGGATCATAAAACTCATTGTACTTCTCCACTTCAATTATTAATTTAATGCCATCCATGTTGAAGAACTTCTCCGCTGTTTGCTCTGTTAAATGTCGGGTGTCGAGGGTAAATAACTTATTCTCCACTCAAACCTATGTTGAGAATACGTAGGCCCCCCCCCCTCTCTCTTTTTATCTTTATGACTGATTGTGTGGCTGTAGTGGATGGGCAGAGGGGATCATTTAGTAATGTGGTTGGTAAAAGTGGTAAACAGCGATCGCTTCACGGCGCTGCGCTTACGCCTCGCTTCGGCGTCGCTTCAGCGTCCGGTGTGTTCAGCACAACGATTTAACATGGGAATGGATGGGAGCCAGCTATTTTTTAAGGCTTGGCACTGCGCTTACACCACGTTTTGGCGTCGCTTCCGCGTCCGGTGTGAACCCGGCGTTATAAGGTTCTTCTTCTCAGTAATTATGGCATAAGTCAAGACACTATGTCGATTTCTTGTTTAAATTCTGCTTCAGGTAAAGTACAGACGATCAGATTTAAATGAAATAATTAATTTGTTCAGTCTCAGAGAGGCCAGAGCATCATCCCCTTCAGGAATCAATTCAAACCAAGTGTGAGAGGCGAGGCTGAGTCAGACAGCAGAGGAACACAAACAGCACCAACCAGCTGATACAACAAATCTGGGGCTTTGACAGCAAGTCTTTCTGGTTAGTCTGTGTCTAGTTCACACTGCTCGGTGCAACTCCTTGTACATGCATAATGGGTGCAACTTTTTTTAATTTGGTTATCATTACATGTGAATGCTCTTACACCTCATCGTTTGCATGGATCTATGCTGCAAGTCGTGTTAAAGCCGCCGTCTGTTTAAACAGCCACATCTGTAGAGATGCTGTCACACAAACACATTTCATGAATCCACTCACTTTGTTGGTGCGAGGGTTGAGCATGAGGGGCTTGCCCTTGTCTTTGGTGTGTGCCCATCTGCAAACAGAGACACAGGGCCTCAGGGACCAGGCTGTCCTCAACCTGGACAACATGGTGGACGTCCACTGGTTTGGAAGGTGCACTGATAGAAAGCTGTTGAGAGAGGAAAAAAGAAACTGAGTGAAAAACTTAACTGCAAATGCCAGACGAGGTTTCTGAACGTTACCAGGTTGGTGAACGATTTTACAGTTGAGTGGTTGTGCAATAAGTGTGAGGACAACTTATAGAACTCCTAACTATAAAACAAACATTTTATCACCTTCTATTAAAGTTGGCTTGGCCTGAGATCAAAGATAAAATAAAAGCCGCTCATGTCAATCTGAGGATGCCAATGGGTTGTTAAAGTCATTGCTTCCGACAATCCAGACCTTGAACCCCTAAAATGACCTTTACACATGAGACCTCAGCACAATATGAAACCACAGCAATGAAGACTGCCTGACACAGTTGTATTCAGAGAAACCCACAAGTTTACTGTATTTGTGCACAGACAGTCGCAAAATCACAGATTACAGACGCTGACGACAGTGGCCAGTCATTAATCTGGATGTGGACAGAAGTGATTTAATCCCTGATTTGAGAAACAAAGCCTTGAAAGATCGTCATAATCCTTTTCAAAGAGCTCCACATGAAGACAGAACAACCAGAATCAGGGTGACATCAGCCTGCACATGGGAAAGACGAGCTGATAACATGCATCGCAGTAATCTCAAAAATCATATGTGAAACCTTTATATAAAAATAGATATAATGGTATCTGATGGCAGAATTAACCGACCATGATGGCAGATAAACAAGCAAATTTCTGCAAACTCACTTTATTCAAGGGCCCCTATCCTACTGTCAGCTGGTATCCAGGAATATGATAGTCATTGTAAGAGCCATGTCATGCATGTGACCTGCTGTTGTGTTGTGTTGTGTTGCAGTGGGGGCCCAAGGGGACCAATTTGGGGTTTGGATGTCGATTTTCCGAAACAAATATTTTGGTCGTTATACATATTTTAAAAGAAAAATTAGCAATGATTCTGAAGATGACATTATATAATTGAGTTTTTAAGGTTTAACCAGAAACTGTATCATAAAGAACTGTACAACTTCCCTGCATTGGTTTTTCTGTAAAATGAGAACATTAATAACGACACATAGAAGCAAAGATGCTCATAGCGGCTGAATTTAACTGCCAAACGACAAATCAGTCGGACTATAAAAACCAATGTAAAATACTGAAATACTGAAAGAACAACATTAAATGTCCCCTTGTGATATAGATATATCACATAGTTCAAATGTTAATGTCGTGTTACAGAGAAGACAAGAGGTGTAGTAAAAAAATGTTATCAACCCTACAGTCATACGTGCTAAACTTCACTCTATAAACAGTTTTCACCTTTTGTCCTATTCATTTTATTACTCTGCTCAAATTCTTTTCAGCCTTGGTCAACATCAAGACCCAAGCCAGAGGAAATGCAACTGGACCTGTAAGCAATTATTACGAGGGGACCAGCCGTTTCTATATTTGTTCCTTAAGTGACTGAGGTTAGCAGATCTCGACAGAGAAGCCCTGCCTTCGAAATGCAGGATTCATGAAGGAACAACAATCAGCTGCTGTGCTGAGAAAAAGGCTTTGTGTCATTCCATGGGTCCCTTCAACATGAGGCTGAGCTCAGGTGGCAGAAGAACAAACCTAGAGCCAGTTAATGTGACAAGATCAGTAAATAGAAAATCTACTCGTATGGCACATCAAATAGTCCAACAGAACATTTATATGCTCTATATGCCTCCGGAATATAAAAACCAAAGCCCATGTGTAAAATACAAAGCAGGCATTAACAGGTTGTTCCAGTTAGATGAGTACAGAAGCTGACATTGGTTCACATTCCACATCCTCTGGTGTAGTGGATGTGTTTCTCTATTTCTTATTTACATTATGTGTATTAATAATCAATGCTGTTATTCTGATGTATTCTGTAAAACTTTGAAAATAAGGAAACTAATTATGCGAGGACTCTGTGAATGATTTGTCTTGTATTATTTTGCGAATAAAATCAGGACAGTAAACGCATGTGGTTCCATCACTTGTATCTTGAAGTTTTCAATGTGCATCACTGATAACACAACACAGTTCATCCCTCTGCTACTGCGTCCATCTTCTGTTCAGAGGCGGGAGTTGAACTCATCACTGCTGAGTGTGGACACATGACGAATAGGTTCACACAGATACAAACCTCAGGGGCATGCGTTCAAGTCCCTGCTATGGCAAGCTAACGAGTTAGCTTAGCATTATCCTGCACCATCACCAGCCACAGACGACAAGCGGCTAACAACCCTCGACAAGCCAGGCTGGCGCACACGGGACAGACCCGCCTGTGTGGCTATTACACCCGTAACACGTGACGACAAGAACACCCACTGGTTATTTAACTCTTTACTGGAGTGACACACGATCCCAACCGGGCGGAAAAGCCGCTTGAAGCCCCATGAAGCCCCGTGACCGACCTGTTGTCATTCATTCAGAACTTCCTGGACGGTTCGTTTTAAAGGAGAATACCGGCTCCACTCACCTGCCCTTGGATATTAACACAATGCGCTGCTTCCGCTGGAAAGGTCAGACTTCACTGAACATGTTCACACCCGTTGTGGTTCGCTGTGTTCTCTCCGCGGAGGCCTGGACGTCTCTGTCCTCTCGGAGTGTCTGTCAACGGCTGCGGATGCTGCGAAGCGCCGGTGAGGGGGAGAGGAGGAGGCTCGACCAATCACAGATCGGGATTTCCTTCACACTTACCGTACACGCTGCAACATGCGCAAGATGTTAACGATGGGGGAAGCTGGTCTACCGTAATTATTAAAAAAGACAGTCATCTCAATTTTCTTTTTGTAAATGGATTTTTCACATCATTTTGAAAGTTTATCTCTGCAATATTTATTTTTGACAATCGTCTTTGCTATCGTCTTACGTCATCTTACCTCATCGTATCTTATCTTATCTTATCTTATCTTATCAATAGAATCAAGGTAAATCTGTGTGTTGGTCCGTGAAATGTACTCTGTCCCTAGAAAAGGGAACATTTGACCATTAGAAAATACCATTAAAAACATGAGATCAAATAATAGTTTAACTATTGGTTTATTAATTGTCCAGCAAAAGCAGAAACTGCAAAAAGAGAAACTATCAATCAATACTGAGCATTTAAAAACCTCACAGCTTTTCTGAAATGAGAAGCTGGAGCCTCTGTGCAAACGAAATCAGAGCCCATAAAAATACGACGGTTTCACAAAGTGATGCAGTAAATCAACAGAGTTTGAGCGATATGAATAACTGTGAAAAGCCATGCAGACAGGAGAGGAGGATATGTTACATTCAGCAAGCTGGAAGCATTGAGGTGTACAGAGGCACATTTTGTACATTGATTCACACATTTAAAATAATTAACTCAGGCTCAGTAACCACATGTGTTACTATGTGTTATGAGTCAGTGGTGTTATTGCTGGCTTAGGTTACCTGCAGAGGAAACTGTATTTCGCAAAATGTGATCATTATACCTGTATAGGTTAAAACACGATTTATTTTAATTAGTTTAACAACAAAACCAATTTTTTTTTTTTTTTTAAATAATTAAAAGCTTCTGGACTTGAAAATGGACAGTTTTGCACTTCACCCTTTTGTCAGTTTGTTCAGCAATCTTTTGCCCATGGTTAAAACCTTAAAATGAACATTGACAGTGGTGGAGTTGAAACTCAGTGAGGAAAACCTGTATTTCTAAATGTGCTAGTGACTCTAAATGTGCTTAATGTCTTATGTGAATATAAAAGAACAGACCTGGCTTTGCTGTATCAGAAGTTGCACCGTTACCATTTCTCCTGTATGGCTCAATCCTTAGGCAGTCATACTATGTTGTGTAAGTGATGATCTGCTAATATACTGTGTTTGTTGGCCACAGTGCGTATAAAAGCTGTGGATATAATGGAAGTACACATTTCGGGGAGCAAGGTTATATGTGCAGTACCTGTTAACAGCTGCAAACTGCTGGGAAAGAAAACATAAAATCCTGCAACAAAAGCAGAGTGTTCTGAGTGTGGCTTGCATGGATTCTATGGACTAGTTTTATTTACCTGATATCTAAGAGGTCTTGAGAGACTTGAACTAGAAAATCTCGTCAGATTTCAGTCTCAGATGCTGGACTGAAGCTTGAATGTTTCTCTAATTATGGGGCGGTGTATCTGTCCTGCACATTTTTTTTAACATGTCAGTGACCTCTGACATTTCCAGTAGCTGCACCCTTTTGTATTTACAGCCCACGGACTGATGTCTATAGGCTGCATGTACTCAATGTGTACAGCCACAGCAGAGCAAAAGGGAAACTGTTTCCTCCACAGAATAAGCGGAACATGAATTCAAGTCTACTTCTTCTCTTGAGTAACCCAAATTTCTATATTTCCATTTGCCAACCACTACCTTATTATTTTGACAAGTTAAATGAATGTCAGAAGCACACGATTGAGTTTTTGTGACACAATTCATTGGCCTTCATCAGTTTCAGATTGTATCTTTTACCTGATTTGGTTGCCTTGTTGGAGCAAATCATTTCATGAATAAGCTGATCCACATTCTCCAAAATATATGATAATGTTGTTTGAGATTTCAGAGAGGAGAGCACAGTTAGGTGAACAGCAGATGATGACCCCAGTTTCAGGCAGAAAAGACATTCAATCATTAACAATCAAACTAGAGCACAATCTGCTGAACAAATCATAAATTATAACAACAGAGCATTCCACATGACACAGAACACTCCAAGTTAACAAGCTTTCAACTAATAAAACTAAAATATTTCAGACACAATAACAGAAGACAATAGTCTCAAGAAATATATTATAGAACTAAATAAGATAAGAGTTTTATACAACTTTACAAGGCATAAATCAGTGACAGAGCTCATCAAGTTACTGTTGACGGATCAACAAATAAAAAGCCTCAAGGTTTTTCCATGTATCATAATGTGACTGAATACTTTTCAGTTAATACATTCAGAGAAACACGGAGGAAGAATTTCTTGTGTCACTTTCATTATTTGGTGAACATCACCTTTGGAAGACAGCCGGACGTTTTGAGAAATGACTGAATGATTCAAACTACTCAGCAGGAGCAAAAACAAAACAAGAGCAAAACTAAACCAAGTGATACCTCTCCATTAGTTATCAATAGCCTGCATATCTATTATTAACTATTCCTTAGAAGTCATTAGATAGATATGTGTGTCCCAGAATAAGTTTAAATCAAGTCAAATTTATCTTATAGCAATCAATGAGCTAACGTAAATTAGCTCATTGATTCTAAATACCCTCACATTCAGACAACTCATTGCTATAAGCATGGTTATTTATATTTACCTCAAATGCTGTCTGACCTCTTCTGACCTGAGAGGACATCTTGATAAAAGCTGCAGGATTGTTTCAGTGAAGTTTTAAGTCAACATAAGTTGCTGAAAACACTCATGTCTCAGGTTTAAGCAGCAAACTCACCAAGTAAAGCATTTGGAAATGTTGCCCATCATGATGCAATAAAGTTTTTCGGCCTGAAGCTGAAATTATTCATCAAGAGTTAGGGGTGTGTGGTGGTGGTGGAGTCCTGTACTCTGGAAGCCTGGGCACCTTTCTGTTAATGTTCGGCTGTTTGCTCTCGTCCCTCCACCCTCCATCTTTCTCCCTTCCTTTCTTTCCATCTGCTTTCTCCTTGTTCTGCCTGCACAGTTTCAGTGCTCGGGATATGAAGACATCCAGGTCAAATAGACGATCCTTTTGCTTGACAGGAAGTGACTCCATGGAGTCCTCGGGGACAGGCAGAGAAATGGAGGAAGTAGAGGAGAGGGGCTGAGATTCTGAGGGAGGAAAAAGTAGGGGAGAGATGGGGGGAGAAACTGTTGGAGGTAACTGCGGAGGAAGGGGAGAGGTGGGAGACGTGGGGAAGAGAGAGGGAAGGGAATTGCAGGAAGATGTAAGAGCTGGATGTGGGCTTAGTCTGTGTTCATCATAATCAGCTGACGGTTGCCGCACAACTTCTGTGTAGTGGAAGACTGGAGTTGGGATATCAGTCGGGGAGAGAGGGAGAGGGGGGGAGAAGGTGTAGCAGGAGGGTGAATGTGGCTCCAAACATGGACTGGGAGTGGGCGAGTGCAGATGGGACTGGGTGCTCTCTACCCAGCGAGAGATCTCCTGGAACAAATCCACCGTCTCCTCCTCTTCCTCCTCTTCTGCCTCCTCCTGCTTCATGTCTCCCAGGTCCTCCATGCTGCAACCAATGGGCTCAGCAGGCTCAGGGAGGATGTTAGTGTTGCGCTTCCAGTGAGACAGATCCAGTATCAGCTTAGGCTCTGAGTAGTGTTGAGGCTTGCCCTCCCTCCAGGCAATTTTATCTAGATATGATGGAGAGCCCACTTTGTAGTCACAGGAGCGGCCACAGTCCAGTTCCCCTTGCCCCAGACCACAGGCCCGCTCCAGAGAGGAGTGGGAGTTTTCCAGGAAGCGTTCAGCTGAGCTGCTGTGGGAATATTTCCGTGGGTCCACCTGTTAAAGACAGACAGAGAGAAGCAGGTGAGGGAGGAAGAAGGTGATAAAGTGAGGAATTAAATCTGGTTGTATTATGTGATGACCTTCATTGACTCATAATTGATTTCTTACTAATTGAAACAGCAATCAAATTTGACATCATAAAGTTCAAGACACTGGCAAAAATACAGTGATGGTGACATTTAAGACCCACAACGCATTCACAGCATTTACACCAGATCAGGCTGGATGTTGCAAGAAAAATTCAAGATTATAATAGTAAATAATAATCAAAAACTGGTAAAATATCCAAAAAATATAATCTTATACTGTATTGAACCTGCAGCCATGGGCTAAATCCTTGATAAACTTTAACCTTATCAGGTTCATCAGCTCCATCACAACTCTCAGTGCATTTCATTCAAATCAGATCATATTGAATTGCACATATAAGTCAGTATGAGAGAAAATGACAAACCTGTGCCTCTTCTAACAGTGAGGTGGAATTGGCCCGGGGGTCCCTCTGGACCTCTTCATCCTCCGTCGTGTCTCCAAGGTCAGAGGTCACGTGGGCAGGGGGCATGCAGCGGCACCTCCCGCCCGACTGCCGCCAACACACATCTGCTGATAGACTGTTCTCATACCTGCAGGAAGGTAGAAATTAAGCACTATTAGTCTTATAATAACATGCATTCACAGTATCTACATTTAGAACATGAGCCTACACACCTCTCCCAGTTGATGCTGGAGGCCTGACTGTTGCTGAGGCTCTGCTCGGTGATGAGGTTGTCCACCAGTTCGTCCTCGATGTGGAAGGGGTGCGAGGATGTGGGCTCGTCCTCTGGACAGGAGTACTGCCGGAGAAAGGCATGGGACAGGGCTGCTTCGGCCGTCAGACGATCCATGGGGTTAAAGGTCAAGATCCTCTCAAGGAAGTCCACAGCTGGAGAGGAGAAAGGATCAGTGAGGGAGGAAGAGGAGGAGGAATAAAATGCAACCACCATGATGTTTGTTTCATTAAACATAATGTTATGCGTCAAAACCTCTACACACTATTGTTTATCCTTTCTCTATCCTTCACAGCTCTGAGAAACCATTACGTGTATTTATCCCCCCCCCTTCTATTTCATACTGCTTGACCGTCCTCTTCATCGCACTGCTCGATTCCCTCTGCTCACCCTGAGCATCCACTTCAGGCAACAATTCAGAGAAGGGCTTCTTGACTCTCCATCCTCGAACGACATATGAAGGCATCACCTGAGGAAGGATGACACTGGGGTTAGGATGTGCATGGCTTTGTTGAGGAACCTTTAAGGCTCCCCTGTTAATTTGTTCCCACTATCGAGCAGATTCTAGTTGAAAGCAAAGCACAGGCTGACCCTGATTGATTGCCCGTTCTTTTCAAATGTACAGAGGAAGGTCAACCATGAACTTTTTTTAATTTGTATATTTCATATCACAGCCAGTAAAAACATGGACTTATAAATTTTTGTCTTTTGTCAAATGTAAATTCAATACATTTCAAAGTGTATAGTATTTATGTTCATCCCACATGTTTCACAGCAATAACATGGTTTGAACAACTAGTGTTCCTCAAAGTCAAACATTCTAAAGGTTTTTCATGAAAACAGTCTCATTTTGTGACTTGGACCCATGACCCCTGCTTTGAGGATTGTTACATCACAAATCTGGGCTGTCTGAATCTGTTGTTTTTCAGACTGATATTTGTTTACAACCACACTGCAGACAACACGTCTTTGATCATATGAAAGGCACAAGGGGGACATGCTAGTATGGTTAAAAACATGATTTTCAATGAAAGAGGACTTTAAATTCACTTATTATCTCCGTCTCCCACGTGCCAGCAGTATTTTATTAGCATATCTTAAACATCTTGCAACATCCAATATCGTTTATTAAAGCCCGATGTTTCATGTAGGTTAATTAAATCAGATTAAATGTTTAAATCCTGAAGTATTACTATGGCTCTGTTGTATTAAGGAAGGAATTGTTGTTGTTACTAAATAAGAACAGCAGGGGGCAGCAGTATCAACTGAATGTGTAACTATATCTATTTAATTTTATCACCATTATTATTCTGCCTCAGTGCTCACACTGTTTCCATCTCTACAAAGAAAGTCTTTCAGATATGGCGGAGCTGGAGTCTCCCTGAACAACCCTCATTCATCTTCAATGTGAGGTCTGACCTGTAGCAGGTCCTGTCTGTCCTCCTCTCTCAGCACCGGCACTGTGTCCAGGATCAGCTGCATCTGCTCCAGCTCGTGAGCTCCTGCAGAGGGAATCAGCCAACGAGAGGCGAGCAAAGGAGGACACGGACGATCAGTTACATAAGCAGAAAAAAAGGCCAGTTAAAATCAAAGAGACATCATTGGGAGCTGTGAGCTGTCCAGACAAGGACATGGTCAAATTAACATCAGTTTATACAAAATTTGCAATGATAAATCACAAATATTATGTTTAATGTTTAAATTCAAATTCCTCATTTTATTTAAATCCTTCCGACAACTGGTGGAGAAAAACTTATGTGAAGGAGTGAACACGTGCAACATGCTTAAATATTTTTAGCCCAGAGTCATACAACACCCTGGCCCCTCAAGGAAATAAACAAACAATGTATCAGGGTGAGAGAACATTGCTTCGCCCTCTAAACCAAAATAAATCGTGGCATGTGGCCTGTGGTGGTTAACTGAGAAGAAAGTCAAAGATCTATTTTTCTAGCAGAACACCAGGGAAGCAATATTGCCACTGAGTTTATGACATCATCTCTCCTGTGGTGTAGCAGGGCTGTTGGAGGTCAAATCAACCTGTCAGGATAAACTTCATCTTTCATCATTGGTATTCCGGTCAGACAAAGAAGTAGACAAAGGCATGAAGCATCTTCAGTGGAGGACAGCGGGAAGAATATTTCTCCTCAGCTCTTATTTGATGCCACCTTTCATACTTTGAAATAGTCGCTAGACAATTTCCTTTGAATCTCTGCAACTTAGATCTTCAGATAAGTTAATATAGAACATAAAGGATGTGTTTTAATACAATTTATATTCTCTATTCATGTAGCTGCTCATAAACGACTGATT
Organism: Platichthys flesus; assembly: GCF_949316205.1. Classification (NCBI taxonomy): domain Eukaryota; kingdom Metazoa; phylum Chordata; class Actinopteri; order Pleuronectiformes; family Pleuronectidae; genus Platichthys; species Platichthys flesus. Next base: position 9,801,124 of record NC_084947.1, read on the forward strand.
TTTATGCTTCTGCTGCAAGATCACCCAAATACACTTTGCATATCTACATATATTTTTATATAATATGTACTTAAATGAGAGTAAAACACACAAGGCCACACAGATGGGCAAAATAATCGAAAATACCAGAAAGTGAATCTGGAAACCTGCCAGTTCCTCGAAACACATTTCCCCAAAAGGTATTTTAGTAATGAAATGTCTCTGCTGACTGCTAATGATATGATCATAGTTATTTGCCATCACATTTACGTTAAGCAAATTCATAATGTTTCTGTTGATCACGGTCGTGCTGACCTGGTTGAAGGTCTTGATGGCGGACTGCATGACAAAGAGTATAAAGGTACCTGCAAACATCATGCGTCCAGTCAGCATCTCAGCCAGGATACAGCCTGCGGCCCACATGTCTATGGCCTTGGTGTAGTTGTTGGGGGATAGGAGCAGACGGGGAGAACAGTACCACTTAGTCACCAGACCCTCAGACAGGTAGCCCTGGAGAAGAAGGGGAAGTGGTAAGTGAGAGATCAAATAAAAAATAAAAAAAGGAAAGCGCAACAGAACTAGAACGTCACTCAATGCAGTGCATGGCTCCATCAAGGCCGAACAGCCCTCTTGAATTGAATCAAGCTGCTCCAAATTGCACATACAGATAACATTGTGTATTATGCAGCTTGAACACAATAAGAAGAAAGTGACTTGCTACAATTTGAGAAAAATGCTTAAAAGATACTGTGTCAAAACCAAAATTACTATCCAATATTCAAATCAAGCCCGGTTATGGCACTGCATCATAAGTTGCAGCAAACCTATGGAAGAGGAAAAGCTCTTTAGTTGCAAAGCTGAGAACACAAAGTCTTCGACTGGATTGTTTATTTGTTTTGTATATTTTGCTTCTCTCGTTCTTTCTTGTACTAAATAATGGCGTCTGTAAGCCTGTTTAAGGCTGGACACAAAAGGTGCATGACACAATGATGAAAATGTATTCATCAAAACAGTCATCTGCATACAGGAGGAGTTCAGATTGCTCATGTTCACAATACAGCACGCAATCATTTTTTTAAAGGAGTTGAAAAAATCCTTGAGCTAAAAAGGGGATGTTTGGATTTACACCCACAATGGCTTCATCATGTTGCGAAACTGGCTTCTGAATACACTCCGCAGCAGAAAATGTATTCTCTGAATCTCGACCTGCAGTTACCCTGAGTTCCACTGAGTGTTTGATGCTCTGCTGTACAACAACATGCGGCCTCTCATTAAGAGCTCCCTCCTGCCTCTTACTTTAGTAGAATGTTCACCTTGTGAATAACGCTGATGATGCTCTGCATAGAGATGAGCCACAGGCAAACATACTCACACACTCTAATCAGATATATTCATGAGATGCTTTTGCCTGTTGTTACCATCAATGCTCTTGTTGCCTCTTACAAATTACTCCTCCTACATCATATTTGTTTTCTGACCTCGTATCTTGGATCTCTATCCAGTCACAATACTAGTAAACTAAATAACAAAATATAACCACAACTGGGTTTACGCCATAGATGGTATACGAAGATGGACGACATTATTTTTGTTTGCATGTGTCAGCACAACAAAATACGTTTTCGTAAGTATATGAGCCCCCAAATTGAGACAGGGTCCCTTTTTTCAAGTATCTACAATAGTTTCCTTCACCTCTCTACCACCTCCACCATCACTGATCTCCTTTCGCTTCTGCTCTCCCATCACCCTTCCTCCTAACATCCTCTGTTTTCCATTTCCTGTCTCACCGTTCATCACTCTATCGCTCTATCTGGTGCTTCTTCTTTGATCTATTTAGGCTGATGCAGTATAGACAGCAGTGGATTTAACCTGGCCCAGATGAGCTTTAATGCTCAAGATGGATGTCAGAAATTACAGTTAACACCACCTCAACATGACACAACAGAGGGCAAAATCCTTCTGATAATTATATTTTTAGGTCTAACCCAAAAATGGATGTATACTTTACTTCACGTCTGAAAAGAGAGTTTCCTCTTTGTTTTTGGAGATGGTTTAAAAAAAAGTAGTGAATTGTATTTAAATCAGCAGGGTAAGGGATGACTCAAAGCCTTTATCCTCTGTGCGCCACCCCCACCAATGTTCCCACTTACACACATCACTTCTTTCAATCACTTCCAACAATGTGCCCCTAAATAGAATTTATTTATTTAAATGTCAAAAAGGGTTGTATGAGGATTTTTGAGGGGCCCACATTATGTTAATAAAAAGCTGTGACTTGAGAACACTTTGACAGCTCCCTGAGTTGTTCTCCTCTTTCTCGTCTCTTCGCACCTATGCTGCTCTTGTGCCTCCTCTGTTCTCCTGTCATTCCTCTTCTCCTCACCCCATCATCGTGTGTCTCTCACCTACTCCTTTTATGCTCTCATCTCCCTCTCTCTCTCTCTCTCTCTCTCCAGGCCCACTCTGCCCTCGCTGAACCTTACCCCTCCATGTTCTTACCTCATCACTGTGCCTTGTCTCCTCTGTGAGTGTGAGTGTGTGTCTGTGTGTGTGCCAGTAGATGACACTGCAGAAACTGATGCTGAGTGCTCAGTGCAGGTCTGACAAACATGCTCTCTCCTACAGGCCATGGTTCATGGCTCCTTTTCATGGCTGGAGTATTATTTGATATATCTGATGATAATAAAGTCAGCCATAAAACAGCTTTGAAAAGAGTTTTAAACAGAAAAAGGAAACATATTCTTGACAATGTTCACACATTATTTTCACAAATGTTTAATAATAAAAAACATTAATTGGTTCCCCCCCTTCCTTTCCTGTTCCTTTCCTGTTCTTCATTCCTTTCATCACCTCCTCAGTCTTGCAGAGACAAATCCGTCTTCGCATCACCTCCTACTTTCCTCTCCATCCGTTTCCCTCAATCTAAACTTCCCCCCCACGTCACTGTTTCACATTCTGCTGCCCTCCCTCTTTTGTTCACACTTCACCCCATCGCTCACTTTTCCTCACCCAGCATTCTCTCCTGTTTCTTCCCATCTTCCTTTCTCACCAGCTTCTGCTCCATTGTGCTTATTTTTAACTGTGCTGTGTCTTTATGTTTGTCCCCTCTTTTCGTCTCATCTCCCTTTTGCATCCCTCTATCCTTCATCCTGGTCATGAATTATTTCTGGGCGGCTTCAGCGACACCTCCGCAGGTGACATTCACACACACACTTGCAGAGAGACGCCATAAGCTCCCACCGGTGCTGACTGCAAACAACACCACAAATAATGTTTTCTGTGCCTCTGTTTCCTGCTCTCCATCATCTCCCCTCACCTGAGTAAATGTTTGTCTGTGTGTAGTCAGAGGCGCTTCACGAGACAGCTCGTCAAACAGCCTCATTTCAATTCACTGCAGAGTCACAGTGACCTGACAAAACTGCTGGGAACACACTGACAATGTGAGATACTGTAGAGGCAATAAGAAAGTGTATAAAAATGGCAAAGGCCTGAAAAATACCTTTTCTGGCAAATACATGTAGATAGTAAAAAGATCGTTCATGGTGAGAACTTTAAATCTAAACCAGCCAATTTGACTACACAATATGAAACCAATCTGAGTGCAGTATAAATGAGCCCGGGCTTGTTTTATAGCCCGATAGGAGGGTAACCACTATTTATGAATATCCTCCTCAGCTGTAGTCAGAGCTGCTCATTCATTATCACAAACCTCTGAAAAAGCAGCACAGCTCTGCATTATTAAATAAAAGAAATGATGCTATCAGATTCACTGCAAGCATCTGCTTTGGTGTCAACACTGCATCATAAGTAGCCCCAGCATCATCTTGCACACACATCATCAAAAACACACTGCTACAAAAGACACACATCATCACACATGCATACACACATCATCAAAAACACTGCTACACACAATTCTGGTCATTTTGTCAAAGAACAATGACAAAAATATCTATCTATGTATCTATCTATCTATGTACGTATGTATGTATGTATGTATGTATGTATGTATGTATGTATGTATCTATCTATCTATCTATCTATCTATATATCTATCTATCCAGTGTTAACTCTGGACACTGTGTTCTCTGACAGACTGGGTTTATGTACTATAGGTACACAGTGTGTGTGCACCCAAACACACACTCACACACACACACACACAGTGTTAACCTTGTTTCTGTTGCCTTGCACATCTATTCTCAATGTATTAAGCCTCCCTCCCTTTACTTGTTTTTCCTCTTTGCACTTTGTGTCTTTTTTCTCCCTTTGTACTTTTCACCTTTCGTCCTCTCACACATCCACGACTCAAAATGTATCACCATTGCTCCTCATCTGTTTTGTGCCTCCCACTCCAGTCGCCCCCCCCCCCCCCCAAAATTGTACCTCCTGTGTCTGCGCCCAGCTGTTCCCCCCCAGTCCTGTGCTCTGGGCTGACAAAGACTGCCTTTCAGAACAGCTCCTCTCCTCATGCACAGACCCGTAGAGCACAAAAAACAATGACAATCGACACACACATCCTGTCCTGCCAGTGTAACAGCACTGCTGTGGGATCTCCTTGCATAATGACTCGGCACAGCGGCGCACTTACTTGTCCCATTAATCTCTCACAAGCCTTCATCCACATTAGACAGGCTAATAACAGGGTTTGATTAGCACAGAACTTGATATCAGGATTGGGAGGACGATGTTCATAGCAGGGTTTGAGCTGGGAGGAGGCCCATTGTGAAACACACAGGTCGGCTACATTAGCCGTGAGGACGTGTAATTGGAGAAACTGGTCGAAGAGAACAAGACAGCTTCTCAGTTTCCTCAGGGGCTGCAGCACTTCTTCTTTTTTTTAAGTCTGACTGTATTAGGCTGTCAGAATACTTTATAAAACTTTTTGCTTTTCTCACATAAAATCCAGTGATGTCACCTCAGATGCCACATTGACGCTTCAGACAGATAAATTATTCCGTTTTGATTATCAGGCGGACAAAACGAGTGCAGTGCTGCAGATTCTCTAAATGAGGATTATTTTTCTACAGTTTCCACCTCGCACTGTCTCCACAAGAACAGAAAGGAGAGGGGCTTGTGAGCAGCTGTCTGATAACCACACAGGGACAGATCCTACAGAGGAAGTTTCTATCTCTTTCCAGAGGTAAGGCTTTAATCTGACAATAATCTGACTCCCTATAGACTCATTCATCAGTAGCAGAACAATCCACAATGTGTCAGAGCAGAGGAGAGGGGCACATCTCGCTGTAGTGCTTACTTTAATATTTACAGTGTGATTTTCTTTTGGAACAAATATGAAAAAGCAACCAATCAATGCATCCAACAGTACGTGGAGAGAGATCTAAACCTTCACGCTGGCTCATCCTCTAAACATGAAACTAGTAAAGAGAGTGTGAACCAAACAAGATTAACGATCACAGGGAATTGTCGGTCTCTCTTCTGAAATTGAACTTGGCACATGGGCTGCATTTGCTTGCCCCGAAAAAGATGAGTAATTAGGTTACGGCTGTAAAAGTTTGGCCATGTGCTGATCATTACTCTAAAACCCCAGCTTGCATGTCATTTCTGCTCATTAGTAAAAGTGTTTTTCTTGTTCTGAAAAAAAATAACTCGCAAAATTATCAGTATACAGCTGAGCCAACCATTTATAGTTAGGGTTAGGGTTAGGGTTAACACTTTAGAAAGTTTTATGCATTAACATTTTTTTAAATCAGAATACAGTAAAAAGTGGAGACTCTGCACTGCATTTAAAAACACTGTAAAGCTCCCTGAGACAGATTTCCACATGAGAGATAACACTGTACCATAATCTATACACACCTCACACAATCTGTTATGTGTTTGTTCTCTTTGCGTTCTTCATAGTTTACCTTATGAGAATAGCTCGGGTCGACTATTCTCGCCAGCCCAAAGTCTCCGACCTTGAGCAGTAGTTGGTCCGTGTTGATGAATATGTTGGCCGGCTTTAGATCTCTGTGCAGCACGTTCGCTGAGTGGATGAACTTCAGGCCCCTCAGCAGCTGGTAGAACAGCAGAGTGGCGTGACCTGTTCAAGGACAAAAGTCAGATATCAGGATAATGTCGTCTTGTACTTACAGTTTTAACATGTGATTATAACACAAAAGAATTAGAGAATGAATGAAAAAGTTCAAATCATAACCAATACATTTTGATTGTAATTCTGTTATCTAATCTAATCTTATCGTTTCGTATTGTTACGTATCATTTTGTGTCGTAACGTATCGTTACGTATCGTAACATATCGTATTGCTTTGTTAATTGGAGTCAGAACTCCAATTAAACTATTGGTGAACCTTGAAGTGAGATTTTTATCTGACCAGAATTGTGTCAAGTGTATCATACAAGTCCTGTGGTGATACATTTGGATATAGATTGATTTCAAAGTTCAAAGTTCATTCTTGACATTGAAAAGAGGAATCGAGGAAATAATCACAAGATCCATTTAGTGGCTTTTCTGAAGCTTTTGTATTTTATTGTATCATATTGTTTTTACCATCGCATCGTAGCATTGCGTCAATTGGAGTCATAGTTTTAGGAAAACTTTTAGGTGAACCTTTAAGGGAGATTTTTGGTCTGCTTACCTGTGGGTAGTGGTCCTTGTTCCAGCAGCCGAGCCAGATCAGTCTCCATGCACTCCTGGACAATGTACAGGGCGCTGAGCTGGGTCGGGTCTCGGGGCAGCGGGCGTCCATATGGAGCCAAAACCTCAAGAACCTGGACCACATTTTCGTGGTGCAGCCGATGGGTGATCTTGACCTCCCGCAGGGCATGTTTCACCGTCACTGCGTCGCGCATCACCAGCTTTTTAATGGCCACGCGCTGTCCGTTGCGCTGGTCCACAGCTGAGAGCACCAGGCCAGTGACACCTGTGCCGAGAGGACGAAGGTCAACAAAGTGACCACTGAGGTCAAAGCCATGGAGGAAGAGGGGAGTGTCCTGTCTGGCCATGATTGCTCAGTTTGGATCTCCACGATTTCTTTAATTAAAACTGCTGTGCTATCCACTGGTGCCACATCTAACATTTGCTTCAGTCAATGGCTGTGCGCCTACGGATTTGAACATATTTTGTTCAAGAGTCTACAGAACCTGTCCAGCTCTAAAAATAATTAATTTGCCTTTCACTACTGTACGGATGTTACCTGATGTTATCTTCTGCAGGAAGACACTAATAATCTATGTACATCCTTCACAGACAGATAGTCAGAATATCAGTGAGTCTTATTAATACTACCCAGGGCAGGGGTATCCATAGAAACAGCCCTCTGTGTGGCTGATCCTGCTCTTTCATGTGTAGATGCATCATGGGACAGCAACAGGCTCTGCACTCCTCTCCCTTTCTGCACACTCTGCTATTTGCTACAAGTCCGTAATCCTCATTGGCCGCTCGAAGCCTTCGATGCTGAGGCAGGAGAATCGGGGGGGGGGGGGGTACTGAAGGTGGAGTCGTGCGTTTAAGATTCAATGAGACACTTTCGGCTCCTCCTCTTCTTCCATGATACCAGAGTGTCTCAGACAGTCATTAAGTCGGCACCCAGTCACACAAGTTCATTGAGGGTGAGATCCACGGTTGGACAGCGGGCAAATCCGGAATCTGTGGTATAATCCCTCTGTAATCTGCTTCCTGTTGCCTTCTCATGAATGTGGGGAGTTTAGCATCAGGCCAGGCCTGGAAAGATAAGGCTGCTAATAGCTGCGTTGCTCAGTGCATCTGCTGCTGCTCCTGGGGGAGGAAATAGAGAGAGAACACAGAGACAAAGGAAGATGAAAGTTACACAGCAACAGTGGCTGTGTGTCATGAAGGTTTGCGACGCAGGAGAGTTACATAACACCGAATGGCAGTGTAACCTAATCTACACCAGTAATTCCATGTGCTCAGAGAGGGAAGTCACATCCGCTCAATGAGCCTCTCATATCTGATATATGAAGCTGTGGATGTTTCAGAGCAGAGAGACAATGGAGCACAGTAGCATGCGTGTCAATGGAAAGTCAACTTTGTATTACTTCATTTTCTTTCAGCTCTTATTTTCAGGAGTGGTACAAGTGGACATACAGGCAGATCTGAGGAAGCCTTTTGGACGAGATGGGAAACGTCTTCATGCAACACAAGCATGGTTTCACATAGTTTCAACTCCTGAAGATACCGCTCTTATATTTCCACTCGTGGTGTGAAACAAAAGCTTTGAACCTTCTGCACCTTCAGATCTGCGAGCTGCAATGATTCAAACAATCCATCAATCCATAAAACAAACCTTGTTGCTGTCCTAGGCCTGGAGGCCACCTTGAGTATTTGCTCTCTTTCTCTCTATAGTCCTTGCTAGAAATGAGGAACGAGGACCAAGAAGCCGCACTACTGCTTTATAACACACTTCCAAACATTCTGGTGTTAGCCTGAGTCAGTCGGAGGCTGTAAGGTGAGAACAGGGAAGGAGAGGGAGCTTTGACAGTGGTGCTGGGTGGGAGGTGCAGCACCGGGCTAACTTTATAAATAATGCATCACCACAGAAGATGGCACTTGCTGTTCTCTCTTTCTCATGTATTCTCCATATCCTCCTTCAGGTTATGCCACGATATTAAACGTATGGCGTGAATGTAACCCGGGTTAGAAATTAGACAATTGAGTTTGAATATCCTGCAATTTTGGTTGTGGAGGTTAAAAACAAAAAATGGAACTTGTACTTTAGACTTGGTTTGGGCTAATATTACTGTAGGTGATAGCAGATGGCTGCAAGCAAGGGTGCCCCCCCGCTTTGTGCAGCTGTGCCCCTTGTGTTTTTATTCCTAATTTCTCTCTCACATAGCACTTGCTCACAGGCGTTTGTCTGGCGCAGGGAGACGCTGCATCCTCCCCGCGCACTGGCTTCATGCAGCTGCCTTTGTGTGTCAACATGCGCTCCAGTGACGCCCCTCGCGGAACAAAAACACAGGATGGAAGTGCATGAGATAAAGCACGAAAAGAAAAGTACAAAGGGACCTGTGCTGTTTCTCTTTACGGTACCTCCGCCACCACTCGAACCGCAGCTCCACTTTGTTCTGTCCGCGATAACAAGGGGAAAGAAAGAAAGAAAGAAGGAAAGACAAGGGGCGATAACAGCAGCACCCACCGGAGTATCACGCGCATCAGCAGCCGCCGCAGCCGGAGACAAAGATCCGAGCAGGAGATATGGGTCCTTGGAAGAAGCAAGAAAGTGAGACACACACAGAGGGAGGCAGCATCTCTCTCTCTCCCTCTCTCTCTGTGATTCAGATGGTGATTTTTTTTTTGGGGGGGGGGGGGGGGGGGGGGGGGTGACAGCAGGAGGAGGAGGAGTTGGTCGTGGGGGGTGATCCGCTGAGATGAGATAAGCCGGAGGATGCGTTAGTTACAGCCGGGTACTGTGTGGGCGACTGTCCGCTCTGTGTCAGCGGAGGATCCGAGAGAGGAGGGTGCATCCCCCACCCCTCCGACACACTGTGCACACACACACTGCACCATTGATGATGAGGTACTCTCTCTCTCTCTCTCTCTCTCTCTCAGCATCCCCTGAACTCGGTTGAACTTGAGTCTCCAAATTTACACATCCAGTACTATAATAATAATAATAATAATAATAATTCGGAACCTTCGACCTGAGCGGTTGTTGCTCTGTACACTCACTTGCTCTCTGATCAAAGTCCTAGAAAGCAGCGCACGTTTTGTCTGTTGTGACCTAATTAGAGCAAATGGAAACGCAGCGAATGTAGCTGAATGATGTAATGATTTGTTTCATATATATTTATATATATTTATGTTGATAGAAAGTATATTGTATACATTCAACGTTATATCATATGATTACATGTTTTTGTGGGCAAAGAGAACAAATTGTGAAAAAAATATATTGAAAAATTTAATTAAATTAAATTAATCCTGCGCAATCCACCTCTGCGCAGGAGCTAAGAATTTAAGCATGTTAAAGCCCTCAAAAAGCCAATTCATTTGCCTGAAAAAAAAAATTGAGATAATCACAAAAAGCCTATTCATTTGCCTGAAAAAAAAAAATAAAATAACAAGGATTGCTCAACCCTTGAAAGTACCAACTATAAAATACAATTTCTAACATGTGTAGGATTGCAAAGCAGCACTGAGCGGGCCCGAGCACATACATTTTGAAGCGTTGCATGCGTTTTCCCTTTTGCCTGAAAAAAAGATATAATGACACAAAGAGCTGTTCAGGCTTTGACTCTGATCATGAGACAGAAGTTTGGTGGTGAAAGGACAAAGCACAGTGAAGTTATGACAAAATCGTTTCCTTTTGGCGAAGGATGAACCTTCACCTTACCTCAATGTTTAACCAGAGTGAGAGAGAGGGAGAGAGGGAGAGAGAGAGAGACTTCACCTTTGCAAGATATAGATTTCTTTAATCTTTGCCGACTGACACTCCAGGAGTTGAGTTTTTGGGAACCGTTGAAAATTTCTCCAGAATACGTATATTTTCAACACTTTCTAATAAAAATTTAAATTTTGTAAGAATTTGAGCATGTTAAAACGGAACCAAACAATCCCAGTACAAACACAAGCATATAAAAATAATTCTCTTAAATTGTATAGATTGGGGACATCACAGCTTTCTCTGAATTTAACAATCCTGCTCTTTGACATTTACCGTCACGCATGTCACTGCTTCACTGCCCGTGTGTGTGAGTGCAATGCTGCATTACAGACTTCATGTAAACAAACATGTCTGACTGTGAGAAGCTGATTAATTTGTCTCGTGATGAGACAATTCAACTGTAGCCAATGCAACCTCCATTCGTACAGAAACAAAAAGGAGATGGGCAACGACGCCATTATCTTTTTATTAGACTTTTATTCTTGGAAACACATTCAATTCATAAAGGAGAACACGCACCGTCATTTAATCTCACGAACCAAGAAACCATTGTGTTAAAACAAACATATTTAATCACATGAACTAGTTAACCTCTTAAGAGGCTGGCGAGATTTGCCTAAAACGCCTGTCTGAGGAATACCCAAATTAAATTGAAAGCTGTTCTTGAACCATTTGGAGTACATGCATGATCTTGGTCTCTTTTGAAAGGTAACATTCTGCCCCCCCCCCCCCCCCCCCCCCCCCCCGAATTACTCTAAGTGCAACTGGCATTGAGTAATAGCAGTTGTCACACGGTGAAGTACAAGGTTTTTATTTCAGCCTGAATATTTTTGAATAAACAGATGCCTGCAGATGACTCTGCAGGACTTATGAGCTGGAAAACACAATGGGACCCTAGCATGAAGGCTTGACTAGACCAAGTTCAAATTTGATAACAATACCACAGAAAATTATTATTTGACAGATTTTTCTGTTGGCTCAGTCTCTACACGTCAGAAGAAGGGGGTAAGCTCTCTCTGTCAACGAGGTGTCTCATTGGCTATGGCAGGCTGTGGACAGTCCATGTCAGCTCTGATTTGGAAACAGTGAACTATGAATATCTATAATATGAATATCTGCTGATAAATCATAATAAATATTTTGCTGCAAAGGTTGCAACCGAATCACTCTTCTCCCCTATGAATCATCACGTCTCGTTCAATAGGACTGAATCTTATATCCTTTACCACTACCCTTCAACTAAATGGTTTCTTTCCTGTATGACCCATCATATGTCTATTTAGACTTCCCCTACAGCGAAATCTGTTACCACACTCAGAGCAACTAAATTGTTTCTCTGCTGTATGACTCCTCATATGTTTGTTTAGATAACCCCTTTGGTTAAATCTTTTACCACACTCAGAGCAACTAAATGGTTTCTCTCCTGTTTGTCCCCTCATATGTACATTTAGACTGCTCCTATGGCTACATCCTTTACCACACTCAGGGCAACTAAATTGGTTCTCTCCTGTATGACTCCTCATATGTACATTTAGATTGCCCCTTTGGGTAAATCTTTTACCACAGTTAGGGCAACTAAATTATTTCTCTCCTGTATGATGCCAGATGTGTGCATTTAGATGTTCCCTTCGGTTAAATCTTTTACCACACTCAGAGCAACGGAACGGTTTCCCTCCTGCATGACGCCTCATATGTCTATCTAGACTGCATTTTTGGTTGAATCTTTTACCACACTCAGAGCAACTTAGAGGCTGTCTGTTATTTCTTTTATTTAAACCAGTCTGAGGTTCCCTGGTCTCCATCCAATCATCCTAACTGTCTTCAGTCTCAGAAAAATCTTCATTCTTGTCCTCAGTACCTTTATGTAAACGTCCATCAGGACCTGAGTTCCTGGCTGGTTCTGGTCCTCCACAGTGCGCTCTGTTCTTCTTCGTCTCACTCGGATGAAGCTTTGACAATTTAAGTTTCACTTCATCTTCTTCACTGTTCACAGCGACAGGAGTCAATGTTAACTTGATATCAGCCTCCTCCAGTCCTTGAAGCTGCTGTCCGTCCTGATTGGTCCACGGTTCCTCCTGTTCCTCTTTAATGTGTGGGGGCTCTGGGTCCTCCTGGTCCACAAGGGGGCTCCACTGCTGCTGCTCAGGGGGAACCTCTTCTTTAATCACCATCAGTTGCTTAACGTCTGCAAGACACACTGAAACACAAATACACACTGTTATTTGATTGTGGTCTATTCGGTCAAGATTAAATTAAGCCAAGAAACAGCTTATTAGGTTAGAAATACAGTTTGAGGGTTTATATCAGATACCAGCTATATCACTTACCCCTCAAAGAACATCCAACTACACTACAGCTTATCCTTTAAGGGTTTTAAATACAACAATGCATTTAAGGCATAAGCATTGTTTGATTAATCTTTGCTTTGGATTGTTCCTTATCATCATTATGATCGTCATGTTTCACCTAAGTTTCTGATTTCTCTCCGAACCCACAACCACTGTTGACAACTCCCTTTGAACTTTTGGGGATCATGTGTGAGGATGGAGAGAGCATCACAAAGTGTAACACAAAGCGAGGCTCCTCCAATGATTGCAAGCCCGATGGGTGATTTATATAAAAGTCTGTTGATTTACAAAGTCCTGTAGACTGTGGCAGGCGGTTATGAGAAACTGTACAGTGAGAGAAAGAAAGATAGAGAGAGAGAGAGAGAGAGAGAGAGAGAGAGAGAGAGAGAGAGAGAGAAGACAGGTCATGGTGAGTGTGATAATGAGTGTGCAGAGTTTCTACAGCAACAGGGATTAAAAAAGAGGAGCGAGGCTGTGAAGAGTTCAGAGACCCAGGAGCCACACGAATGTAATGAAGCCTGTGCACAGTGACACACTGGTGTTAGGACTCCGTCAGTGAGAAGAGACAAGGGGATAATTGTCATTTCTGCCACAGTGAGTGAGATATCTGAGGAAATGGCAAACAACAGCGTCCTGAGACAAGCAGTGTTGAGGATGTCGCTCTCATCTCTCGCCAAGCAGGATACAAAACAGTCAAAGGGAGAAGATGTACAGACATGTTGGATCCTTTGGATGTCCGCCTTCAGCTCCATAGAGCAGCTGTAAAGGGCTTATTATTGCCAATTGGATCACCATTAATAAATGTGCTGTTTTAAAGGAGAATGTTTGCTGAATGAAATGCGTAATGCATCAGTCTGATGAAAGCGGACGTTGGCTTTGTGGTTTCTCTCTGATTGCCAGGGGGGAGCTTTTCTCGTACCTCCTGTTAAATTCAGCGAAGCCGCTCGGATTGAGGCAGACTTGTAGTTTTATATCTTCCAGGCGTGTGACTGCTTCCTTTCATGTGTGTCGGCAAGTCAGGTTTAAAAGAGGAATGTAGTGAAAAGGAAATTGTTAAATAGTTTTCCTGCAGCTGCATCAGGAACAAAGTCTCTGTCCTGTTGTTTTTATTCAGCAGAACAAAGTGATGAAAGGTCAAAATGTATTGGACAAACACTCTCAATCGTGACTGTAATACCTATTTTGATGCTGTGATAAGTTACCTTTGTAATCTGTTTCCAACAGCGCTGCAATTCAGGGGTGTTTTATATAATCATGAAGGCATCAAACATCACTTTCCGGTGTCGCTTGTTTGTGTGTTTTTTATATTCTACTTCACTGACACATCTTCTGATATACTACAATCTCTCAACGTGCTATCATTTACAACACAACAATGCGATAGCAGCTTATCATCACCACAGACCCCTACCCAAACACTTAAATAGTACACATGTACTATTTGTACCTGGGGGCATACACATCACATTGAAATTATAATTTTAAATGTTGAAAGGACAGAAAATGTCATATACAGATTTATAATACTATGTATTTGTAAGGTCAGGTATCAGGAAATTTAATTTAGTTGTTTGAAAAACATTGAAAACTATTTCGTAGTCATGCAACATTTTCAAATTCACATTTACCCCGATACTTAGAGAAAAAGAAAAAAGAAATACTGAGAGAGGCACATGCACCTTTTTGCCAACACGGTAATTAATCTATTGCATGGTGGAAAAAAATAAAGATATAAAAACAAAACAATGTACATCAGAGTTGAAGATAGAGGTAAAGCTATAAGCTGAGAAAAGTATTCCTGTCGTTTTTCTCTAATCTTGCTTGCAAACAAATGAACCAACAACAGACGGGGAGAAAACACAACTTCCCTGGCGGAGGTGAAAATCTTCAAGTATCTACTTCCAAGAAACATAAAAAAATAAGTAAATGAGACAAGATTATACAAAACTAGAGAGACTTGACGAGCTTTCATATAACAACGTGCACATATTAGGCTTTAATGACAGAAAAGGATGATGGGGCACTGCTGCTGCTCATTCAGTCCTGTTGAGTCTTTGCTCTTTGTTTCTGTTCCTCTTTTCTGGATGACCTCTCTCATTAATACTGATAGCATCTGACAAATGGAGACATCACAGTGTTGGTGGTCGGCAGCTATTTATAGAACACACACACACACACATACAAACACACACACACACACACACACACACACACACACAAACAAACACACTCACACCCACACACACACATGTTGTCAGGAGCACCTGCTCCTGGTCTCGACAGTCGGATGTCATTATTTATGGGTCTCCCCTAAAAAGTAAGTTGAAAGGGAGAAATCCAAATAAAACCATGAATCTAGTTCTTTATTTGTTTGTATTATTTATAACGAGTAGCACGCTGGTCTTCTTTCCATTTTATCAAGCCCATAAAAAACTGCAAATATCCCCTTTATCAACCATGTGAATCAGCTCTGACACAAACTATTTGTGATAAGCAGGGGTCTTTGTGACTTGTTCAAAGCTAAATCTCAGAGATACGTAAGGAAAGAAAAAACAAGTTCCTAACAAACATGTTACAGGAAACATGAAGGAATTCTCTGGACAAGAGATCTTGGATCGAACACAGGGAAACAGTCTTCCTCTCTGAGCGTCCGACGGCAGCACAGCAGCAGCATTGTGTGTCCTCCTCAGATTTCCTCCCTCCAACACATTCCTGTCTAGGTAGAAAAAGGAGAGAAATAAATAAATTAGAGGTCAGGCTGAAATGTCCCTGTGACAACATCTGCCGTGGTCGGCCTCCTCCGAGTGCCTTTTGTGGTGTGTGCGGATCTGGAGAGCCCAAAGAGGGGAGATACAGAGGAAGGGGACAAATCTGGTGAGTAGAGATAATTCATATAGAAATAGAAATTGCTGCAATGTCAAAAACACAACTCTTACCTCTGTGAATTAACACTTTCACTCCAGTTTAGTCACTTTCCTATAGAAAGGAGTTTTTTTAATTTATTTTTGAATTATTTTGTCTAATTTCATATTTATGTTTAATTTTTCTTCATTTCCTTTTTTTTCCTGTCATTATTTGAATTCATTGTTTTTACACTTCTTATATATTTATGATTTGGTTTCAGTTGTCTTATGTTTCTCTTTACTTACATTTTGTCAGATTTTTCTTTTCATTGATTTCAAACTTTTGGGGAAATTATTTCCCAGAAAGGTCCTGAACACAGGCATATCAGTCTCTCTGAACTTATTGAGCAAAGTTTTTATAGTACTTTGAAATATCCAGAAATGATATATTCCATATTTGAAATGTTAAATTTTATCTAATCAGCGGGGGACTAAGCTAATATCCCCATCGACAAAAGTCAAGCTGAACCGGTCGTGATGAACCGTGTTCGCTTAAGTTGCTCTTATCTCAAGCAGCAAAATAAAAACCTGCCATGCCAAGGGTTCAGCGCGACAGTGATGTGACCTGATGAATGGATAAAGATCGTCCTCGTCCACGGTCACACAGAGGTTCAGGAATCAGATGAAGTAATTACAGTAAGTGTTGCTTTGAGTGAGTTTGCAACGGGGAGAGAGAATGGCGAGTTCATGAGCTGTGTGTGGCTTTGTGTCGCCATCTATTGTCCGGGTTTGGTAACAGTTTTTTGCCTGCAGCATGAGCATCCCCAATACACCAAGAAAACTCAAAAAGGAAACATTTAAATTAGCTAGACAGCTAAAGCAAGAGCAAAATTAAAAAGCCCAGTGGGAATAAATTCAGCGCACGGAGCCGAAATTAAAAGACAGCAGGGAGGTGATACAAGTGGGTAAAAGACCAATGAGATCCTTACAGATGAATAGAAAATTTGTTTTGGAACCTGGGGGAAGAGAGAGAGAGAGAGAGAGAGGGAGAGAGAGAGATCGAGAGATCGTACGCTGGCATATAACTGACTGATTCGGGTATTTAACAACAAACACATTCTTGAATTTTGCACTTTCTAACATTTAAATACATCCAAGATAATTGATTTCAGCTAAATCTGATATTAAAATCACAAAATGATTAACTGGAAGCAGACCTGATTTCCAAAGGCTGTAGTGAACCAATACGTCATTTCATTTTTACCCCACATTTAAGAACCTCAGCACTGAAAAGTACAATAAAAAAGAAATGCGTGTAGAAATGTTTTTCATAGATAACTAGTGGATCCTTTGTAATTTGTGTATGAATCTTTTTGGTACTGTACTTGCAATTAAAAACTATACGTGTATAAATTGTGTATGTTACTTATCAGCTTTTCTGCAAAAAAAATCAACTATAAATAAAAAATTAAAGTAATTTAAAAAATATCTCATGGCTCTATGTCTTGATGTTTGCTATCTCAGTGGTCAAGGACAATGTCTTAAATGTCCAAATAATGTCTTGGTAGTTGGTCAAGGACATAGTTAATGGCCTTCTAACATGTCTACTAGTCTGAACATAACTTTACTGGACTTTATTTGATCTTTAAATTTAATTTAAGCTTTAAAGGGAAAACATTTATTATGGGGTAAGAAATGAATAAAAAAAGTTGGAAGATGTAAATGCTCATATGAGTAAGATCTTTGAACTTTAAAAAGAATGAACACATTTTGCACTAATATGATGAGCAACGTAGGAGAATTAGTTTAATAACTAATAAAGAGAAGAAATTAAATTTACCTCACTTTTTGTCTAAACAATCTTTTTAATGTTTGATCCTGTGTTCCTGTTTTACAGATATCGTGATGGGCAGTAGATACTGAGTGTGGTAAATGTGACCTTTAAGATCATTGGTTCTAATACATATGAGCCCAGTGTGGTGACTCAGACTGAATAATTCTGGGGACATTCCCAGTGATGTGCAGTCTTGTGACAGCCCATAGCAAAGTAACCAACAATTCTCTCATATCTGCTTTCTGTTCTGTTTTAAAGGAGGAAGCCGGAATTTTTTTAACCTCACCTAAAAGTCTGTGACACGCGGTATCTGTTCTCATGGCAGCACACATGCGCTATTTTATATATATACGTATCTTGAATCACTTTCTTTCTTTTTAGCTTTTCATGCTTTTTTTTTTGTTTGTTTCCTTGTTTTTTAAATGTCATTTTTATGTTATGTTTCTTAATATCTGTTGAATATCTATTTGAATTAATTTGAAAAAGTTATAATTTTTTATCTATATTGTATGTAAAGCACTTTAAGCTGCATTTCTTGTATGCTATACAAATTAAATGTATCGTTATCACAATATATGCAAAGTAAAAGTAAGATTTTCCTTTGGGGTTCAGATTAATCTTAAATTCTCATCTACCCTCTCTTTTGTGGCCACTCTCTCTTTTTACAAGTAAATTTTCTTTGAACAAGTAGCGAGTGAGTTTTGTGGATAAAAAAAGAAATAGATTGTTTTACTAATGTCCACTGAGGCACATCCTAATATCAGAACAAAAATCATACCTAAATAAATAACATATTTCAACTATTCATGATTACACATCATAAACCACTGTAACTAAACACAGTATCTGCCTTTAAAAAACATATGCTGCTGTAGGTTCTTTGTTATTGACCATAAAAATACTGTTCATTTCTTTTTCACAGAGAGAAAAACAACTTATTTGTAACCTCAGTTCTTGATTTTTTTCCCTTTCTGTTAATAAGTAGCCTTTGTTACAAAAATGCAAGTTAAGGCAAACAAAATTCCTCTCTCAAACAAGATGTTCCTGTTTGTCATGTGAGAAACTGCCTAAGAGAAGGAGGACCCTAGTAGATATACAGTATATATATGATCATGCATCTAAGCCTTCATTTCCCACACAATCGTCATGAAGACAGCAGCGGCCCTCCTGGCTCTCTCTCTCCTTCATGTCTGCTCTCCTTTTCCGATCAGACGGCCCGACAACTGGCTCGGTAAATGTCGAGCCTCCAACAACCTCTCCATCACAGCACTGGAGGTGCTGCCAGGTGGAGGCTGGGATAACCTTCGGAACATGGATATGGGCCGAGTCATGAACCT
The DNA here is from genome assembly GCF_949316205.1 of Platichthys flesus. Taxonomy (NCBI): domain Eukaryota; kingdom Metazoa; phylum Chordata; class Actinopteri; order Pleuronectiformes; family Pleuronectidae; genus Platichthys; species Platichthys flesus. Next base: position 9,819,835 of record NC_084947.1, read on the forward strand.
CAGCTACTTCCAGTGCCTGACGACCGAGGACGGGTACTACCTCATCCCAGACGAGGTGTTTGTCATTCCCCACAAAGAGACCGGTGTGGAAACCACCTCAGAGATAATCAGCTCCTGGCTTGAGCATAAAAGCTCTACATCCTCCTCCATAAATGCAGATATCTCCTTTCTCACAGTGATGAATGGCAAATTCTCTATTGAGAACCAGAGGATGAAAACCCATCAGGTCAAAGACTCATCAACTACAGCCAGAGTGCAGGTGAGCCTTTGTTCTGGTATGGCTTGAATGTAAAAAGATACAAAGCATGACAAATGTAAAACAGTTTGGTCATCCAGAGTTAATTCCTCACTTAACAGATAAATACACATCCTTCTCTCTCCAAGCACCACGTAATCTGTTCCCAAGATCAGGTTATAGATAAAGGGCCTTGATAGGGGTAGATTCAACACTCATGGACTTTCATATTCAGACAGAGAGGCAACCAACTCCAACTCTTTTGCATCTTACACAGGTGGAAAGATGTAAGGACACAATGTGATTTAGGAAGGCATACCTTAGGCTTAAAAATCCAATAGGATGTAAACACCTAGAGTACATGTAACATAGAGAGTGACAGCATTTCTAGCCTTTTATGGATGTTCTGTTGGGATGGGTGACACAAGTAGAGGGAGATATACTGGGATGCTGTGGGAGACATCTTGAGACTTGGGGGTGAAAATTTCTCACATTGTTCTGTTGGCTTTGGTACGTTGTTCCACCTTTTGTTCTCCTTGATGCATCAAGTCAACATTAAAACCTTCTGCATAAGACATCAGCTGCTGACTGAGTTCTCCTTTCACCAGCTTCCAAAAAACTTCCATCACACCTATGCATATATTCTACGTTGGATTGTTATAAATTTGGTTGATTAATTAAAAAAAATATCTAAAGTGAAAATAAGTTCCTTCATTATTTTATCTTTCTTTTGGTCAACTCAAGAGGGGCAGTGCACGTTAAAATGTTTCATCTGTCGTAACTGGTTATATGACATAAATATCACTTAAAAGCAAATACATTTTTATTAATTTAATGTACAGCTGATTGAAAAAAAAATCCCCAAATAACATTTAATGATGTTTTATTCCTCTTTCTTTCAAAGGTTCGTAACTTCATCTACACTGTTAAGGCTTATCCAGACTTCACTCTGGACACACGCTTTGCTCAGCAAGCCAAAGAGATAGCTGATGCAATTGAAAACAACCAAACGAGGAACGCAGAGTATCTCTCAGAGAAGATGGTGCTGGACTATGGAACTCATGTTATCACCAGTGTAGATGCTGGGGCTGCTTTAGTGCAGGAAGATTACCTCACTACTAAATATGTGTCAGACAGCGTGTCACAGGGTTCCTCCGTCAAAGCTCAGGCTGGCTTCAACTTTTTTGACAAACTCAAGTTTGACATAAGCAGTCAAACTTCCCAGAAGAGCTCGTCAATCCAAACGTATCAGTCCAACATTACGTACTCTCTCATTCAGAGCCATGGAGGCGGCACACCTTTCTATCCTGGCATCACTCTGCAGAAGTGGCAGGAGAGTACCAGAAACAACCTTGTTGCTATTGATCGCTCCGGATTTCCCCTACACTTCATTATAAACACCAACACCATTCCTGACCTGCCACAGCCGACAGTTGGGAAGGTGGCTCATAGTGTGAGTCAAGCTATAGAGCGATACTATATGATCAACAGCCGCCCTGGCTGTGTTGATGTCAACTCCAAGAACTTTAACTTCCAAGCCAACATTGATGACAGTTCCTGCGATGGCCCTGCTACAAACCTCAGTTTCGGAGGCATTTATCAAACCTGTGCTCAACTCAGTTCAGATGCGGGTCCCCTTTGTGATTCCCTGGCCAAGAAAAACCCTGGAACAGGAGACTTCTCCTGTCGTTCACCTTACTCCCCAACGTTACTGAGATCAGAAGTGAGACAGCAGGGGTACAATTTCCGCCAATGCTACGATCAAAGCTATGCCTGTGGATTGCTTTGGATGGATACTTGTTATGATTCAGTGTGTCGGGACATCTACTCTGTTCGCCGTGCTCGCGTTAACACTTCCTGGTGCTCTGTGAATGGAAAGGCCCCGGACAACTCGGGGTATCTGTTTGGAGGCATCTATAGCCCCTCTCACCTGAACCCCCTCACCAAGGCCAAAAGTTGCCCACCGAACTTCGTCCCACAAAATTTCCTCTCGGATGACCAAGTGATCTGTGTGAGTGACGACTATGAAGCCGGATCCAGATTTGCAGTACCCTTCGGAGGCCTCTTCAGCTGTCAGTCAACCAACCCACTGGCAGGAGGCCAACGTCGCTGCCCTCCCCAGTTCAGTCAGCACCTGGCCACAGTGAGTGATGGCTGTGAAATTCTTTACTGTGTCCAGTCAGGACTGTTCACAGGCGGGCAACTGCTCCAAATCTACCTTCCACCTTTCACTAAACCTCCGCTCGTCACCGTGCAAGCCACCAACACAGTAATGGTGATGAGTGACGGAGACAAGAGCTGGATAAGAGTGGGTCAGACCAAGATGTGGAAACTGGCCAAACCAGAGGAAATCAAGGAAATTGTGCATCAAATGGACCCAGAATTGAGTCAGATGTCGGGGGGAGAAAAGGCTGGGATAGCCTTTGGGGTGATGGGTTTGATGGTGCTGGTGGTCATATGGACAGTACTTGTGAAGAGGAGAAGGAGAGGGCTCCCTCGGTTGGGGATGGCGATGGGCTATGAGGAAATACGTGGAGAGGTTGGTTGTGATGAAGCAGAGAGGGAGACACAGCAAGAGGATGCCTGAGGGGGGGAAAACTGCTTGGCGCCTTTTCCCCCTGACACAAGTTCTTCTAATGAGTGAGATTTAGCTTTAAAGTTGATTGTCACCTCAGAAATCTTTGACTCTTTAAAAATGAGTTTTTCTGGAGAGGGAGAATTTGTGGAAGTTCCTTAAGAATTCCTTTTTTGCTTCAATGTCGCTATTTAATAACAAAAACATTCTTGAATTTTATACATCCAAGATACTTGATTTCAGCTAAATCTGATTTTAAAATCACAAAATGATTAATTGGAAGCAGACGTGATTTCCAAAGGCTGTAGTGAACCAATACCTCATTTCATTTTTACCCCACATTTAAGAACCTCAGCACTGAGAAGTACAATAAAAAAGAAATGCGTGTACAAATGTTTTTCACAGATAACTAGTGAATCCTTTGTAATTTGTGTATGAATCATTTTGGTACTGTACTTGCAATTAAAAATTATATGTGCATAACTTTAATAAACTAACTATTAAAGTTATGTAAAAAAATGTGTGTTTGCTATCTCTCTGGTGAAGGACATTGTCTTAAATGTTCAAATAATATCTTGGTAGTTGGTCAAGTACATAGTTAATGGCCTTCTAACATGTCTGCATTGTGTGTATATGTTTTTAATAGATCATGTAAAGTTTAGTTCAAAAAGCAGAAACAATTCAATGGACCTCTCACTAGTCTGTACATATGGCACCAAAGTGCATATAGGTTCTCTAAATATAAAAGCAAACAAGGGCTGGAAAACCTTTTATTTTATTTTTATCAGTTTCTCTTTGAATGTTCCTTGCCCTTGCTGAGAAAACCACAACATTCCACCCACACCTTTAAATAGACAATGTCAAAGCTGACCTCATGGTTTTGGTAAGGTTATCAGCACACAGACAGGCAGGTCCAGACATTAAATAGACATGATCGCACATTCACTCACAACAGACATGTACTGTGCACACTCACATGCACATGCATACACACGTAACCACATTTATTTCCCGTAACGAGTATTCCGACCAGTGTGCATGTCTAGAAGTTGAAAACAGAACCAGTCATAAGTTTTGTACCAATGAGAAAATTTGTATGGTATTGAGGGAGAGAACAAATTAAAGGGAGGGAGAGAGGTGTTTTAGAACAGCAAAAGCTCCCTCGTCGTTATTTCAATTCCAGCAGAAAAGTTACAGCCTGACAACTCCTAAAAGGAGATGACGAGACGGACTGAAGGACATTAAAACAAATACAGTCCAAGGTAAGATCCATCATCAATCAATCAAATTTTATTTGTATAGCTCATATTCACAAATCACAATTTGTCTCATAGGGCTTTAACATGGTGTGACATCCTTTCCCTCGACAAGAGGAAGGAAAAACTACTAAAAACCCTTTTAACAGGTTAAAAATACATAGAAACCTCAGAGCGCCACATGTGAGGGATCCCTCTCCCAGGACGGACAGAAATGCAATAGATTTTTCACATTTAGTCTTTCTTCATAGTTTGCCGTTTTTAGTGCATGTACGTTTTTTATTGTTGACACAACATCAGCTGGAGGATTACTGCTTTCTCTAAAGCAGAGAGGATTAAGAGCTCATCTGCATTTGCTGTGTAACAGACATAGTGCATCTGCTATTAAAAATCTGCCCAAAGAAACCTGTGAAAATGTAATTTGAAGGACCTTTGGAAAATACATGCTACTTGCATTGAGAATCCTGTGGGACATGTTGGGTACATTAAGTGGAAACATGTTCTCTCACAAGTGTTGAGATTTTAAATCTATGTTTGTTAAGATTTTAAATCAATGTTTGTCTGAGTGTGTGTGTTTGTGAAGATGGCAATGAAACTAAACTCTAAACAAATTCAGGGCGTTAAACGTGGGTGGGGGCAGGAGCAGTTTGGGCTGAATATGTGGAGAATATGTGGTGAATTTTAATAGCCGTTGCTGGCTGGTGTTAATCTTGAAGTTAGTTAGAATGTGTGTGTGTTTGTGTCACATCATAGTTCAGTATCTCACCTGTCTGATAATGCCTGTTGCTGAGACTGTGAATCAGTGGCATACTTGTTCTCATACCTAACTTGTCATATTAAAACATAACTCCTTATCTTTAATCCACATCACATACATGAATGCACTGCGCTTATAAGAAAATGATGACATACACCTGAGAAAGAATTCAAGCAGCCCCCAGCTTCTGAAGGTTACATAAGAATGGCGTTGTTTTGTCTGGAGACTGCGCATGCTTACTGAAGACTCAAAAGGCGTTAGCTGATTCAAGACTTGTTTGGGAAACATAAAATCGCACTGTCATGATAAGATATGCCCAGCATCGGTTGAAGGAGGGGCTAAACTGGGAGCGGCTCCTACCATTTACTGGTTCAGTGCCAAGAGGCTGGTACTCATTGTTACCAATTTGGCGACTTTGCCACTAAATCTGGTGACTTTGTAAATCCTCAGGGCGACTTTTTTTGTCAAAAGCTACTAGCGACAAATCTAGCGACTTTTTCTGGTGTTTTGGAGACTGATGTGAAAGCACGCATCGTTCTGCAGTTACTGTTCTCAACGAGCAGCAGGTGCTGCCGTGAGCCCCTCCGCCGCCCAAGAGCACTCACAGGCAGTCACTCTCCCAGTAGCCTCAGTCTCCCAGTATCCTCAGTCTCCCAGTAGTCTCTGTCTCCCATTAGCCTTGCGCAGCAGTCCCAGCTGCAAGCAGAGCAGAGAGGAGAGCCACGCACCTCGTCCTCCAGACTAAAAAGGAATCGCTTATGCGCAAAGCCGCCGCTGATCCTGCCCTGGTTTACAAAGCGGGATGTCAGAGCCAATGAATCTTCACTGTCACTGGAATACATGAGTCATTGAGTTGAGTCTCTTCATCGATGGACAGTCCACATCGTGATTCATCTAAGAATCAAGACATTTCCACACCTGTAGTGTGGAACGTGGTGAAACTGAATCCTTTCAGCGCCTGAAAACTAAACCAAACTCTGCCAGAGTGTCTCTTTTGGATTATTTTGCTGGTCCTGAGACCGGATAAAGGAGGAGGGTTGGACGTAGAGCTAGAAATCCCACCCCAATTAACAGCCTTTTGATTCAATTTGATATTCTAACATTTATAAATACAGGACAAAATGTATTAATGTATGTGGATCTAGGCACAGCATTAAAGTCATGAAGTTATTTTGAGAAGTGATGGCCTTTTTCAATGGCAAGATAAAAAAAAAGATATTGAAAAAAAAGAATCAGCAGAAGAATTAAAAAAGGTTTTTATTCAATTTTTTTATTTTATTTAAAACTTTTTTTTTCAAGTGAATGCAATACGCCTCCGTAGAAGAAAGATCATTTTAGACTTTAAAAGCAACATCTTTTAACTTTTTGTTCTCTGCTACATTTAGGTCACCATGCCAGCGGGAAAACATCAACGGAGCAGCTTCATTCTGTTGATAATGGCTTTGTCAGTCATGTAGGAGGACTGCAGGGTCCATGGCTGTTGGACTGCCTCTGGGTCAGAGTGTGAAAACGTTCCTCCTGTCCCAGGCTACAACCTGGCAGGAGAGGGCTTCGATGTGGTGAAGATGAGTCGAACGGGCACGTATGCCATCAACGTCACAGCTTACCTGGATGACAACAGCCCCTGCACACTGTGTCCCAACCGGTTAGAAAACGGACAGGTAGAGTCAAACTACCAGACTGCTCAGGCCTCTCAGAGCACCTCCCGCTCTGTTGTATTCTATTTTCTTTCACTGGTTTCTTCCTACACCTGCATCCCCATGTACATCCGGTCATTTTTAATCCTCCTCAGATTCAGAAGCTTCCAGCGGCCGTGCTGGACTGGCGTCCCTTCAGCCGCTGCAGTAAGCAGCTTTCTAGTGCCCTGCACCACTGGTGCAGGGCATTCCCTGGTTAGCAACAACTGGAACGTGGATTTGGGCTTTGACATTTTTGGCACGGCAGTGCTGGGAGGAAGCAAATCCAAACTGTCAAAGTTTGCTGTTCAACAGCACAGCGAGGGCATGACCACTTTTGCCACCCATGAACTCAGTTGCACCTTCTACAGGTAAAGGGGAACTAATGGTACACAAAACAAAAACAATATCGGCATGGTTAAAATGGTTTAAGGCCGCACAGCCTTACACACTAACGGTGTGTTTTACTAGTGTGTTTTAAAATCACTGGCTGGAATGACAAGGGTGCAACACTGTCAGGTGCCATTCTCAGAGCACCACCTATTGTGAAAGAATCATTACCATAAAACAATTCTGAATATCTCATCAGGCTTCTCAGTGTCCTTACCAGCATAAAGTACAGTTATCTAAATGTATATGACACAAGGCTTTGTTCAATACACTTCAGATATTAGAACTTTGTTTCAGCCTATATGTTCAGTACCAAACAGTTGATGGTGTTCTCCATTTCTCGCTGAACTTCTTAAAACCACGTTCTTTCAAGTTTCTACAATTTGGAATCTTAAATGTAACATGTGATGTGCATATTAGTAAAAAGGCTAAGTTGTTGTTGTTCAGCCTTCTCTGAAAAATCCTGGTCTCATAGACAAAGTAAGAACATAAACTCAGAGCAGGTAAATTCAGTCAATCAGAATTAATTTTCAGAACATGCAGCATATGATTCTCAGTAGTTTCTGGCCAGGATCAAAGGAATGCTTTCAAAAACGTCTCAGGTTTCATGTGTTTGTGTATCACATTCCCAGTGAAGTTTCAGTAAAGATGCCATATCTTCAGGTATGACTCCCTCACCACCTGAAGGACAAACAGGGCTTTATTTCAGAAGTTTATGTTGAAGTTATCTCAAGTCAGATCATTTGAAAGCTGCATGCCACAAAATAAAGCTAAAATACATGGCCCGACTATTTCATGCTTCAGACATGGAGCCTTCATGTTGCTTTGGAAACTGTGATTTATATTTTCTATGAAGTGTCTTTTCTGTTTTTTATTTATGTATTCAATCTTTTATTGTCCCAGATTAAATTGGTTTTATATGAAATTTTTAGTAAGTGATGTCTTTTTAAAATCTGATGAATTTGTGACTCGTCTGTTTTATTTCTCTACCTTGTGAAGCACTTGGTAATTCTCCTTCTTCCCCATCATTTATCATATGATTTAAGTGACGTCAACTTCCGACGTCATACAATGTAATATGATATTAGCTCTTGCAACCGATAACATAAGGTACAGCTTATTAAGATTGAACGTGATCACATGTGTCGGATCAGTTTTATTTTGGGCCCAAGCACAAGACAGTGGGATGTCCTATTGAAATTGTTATTATTATTATTATTCAGACAAATGAATTGGCTTTTTGAGGGCTTTAACACACTCAAATTCTTACCAAAATTTGCAGACAGTTAGAAAGTGGTGAAAATGTACGTATTCTGGAGGAATTTCAATTGGCGTCGCAAAATGTCTCAATGGTACCCTCCGAGACCCCTGGAACATGTTCACATTGACCAATCTTCACAAAAATTGATACACAGGTGTATCATGACCAGACAAACAAAAATGTCTCTAGGTGCAATTTGAACGTGGTAGAGGGATGTGGTGGGGGTGAGAGAAGATGCAGATGCAGATCAAAGCAAAGTGAAGGTGAAGGGTAATAAGTGGCATTCTAATATTCTAATGGTTTTCACTTAACAAGCTAATTTCCTGTATGAATGCTATCTCTTGGACTCTTTGCATCCTGCATTTTAGCAAAACTATAATTTATCTCCCCACTGGGAAGAGAGAAATCTTAACTCTGAGTGCACCATTCAAACCACTATAATTTTGTATTTAAGTATAGGCAAAAGTAAATATATCATGGTGAATCAGAATTTTAAAATCACAAAATGTTAAGATAATTGTTTTTTTAATAATCATTTTAATAAATCAAGTAAAATTTATGAACAGAGTAACAAAATATGAGTATATATATATATATATATATATACATATACTTTATTTGTACATACTGCTAAATTAAATGTATTCATCTGCAGCCTTTATTACTAAATGCTCATGTCATGTTAATGTTAATTGTTTTAAATAATAATCAATCATGTTTTATTTGTAAAGCAAAGTAACAAAGGGAACTTCATTACTAGTAGCTGTAGGCGTATGCCTTGTAAATATTGCACAATTGGGGTTCTGTATTAATTGCACTTTAACAAATATTTGAACTGTGCACATAAATAACAGCACTTCACACTTTCATAACATTACTGGTACTTTATTAGCAGGATTTGCACAGAGCAATTTGAACTTTGAATAACACACTTCCAATCAGGTAATCGACTGCATTAGAGTATATTAATTGTAAATATGATGTTTCAAGTGCTTTATAAAATTGTGTCTAAAAATCTAGCAGATACTAAGAAATAAGGAACACCTGGGAATGGTAGACTCAGTGGCCTAGTATTTAAGGCTCCAGTTTACCATCATTTTGTGGCTGCGTGGATCACTTTTGCTGTCATTTTTGTCCTGGCTGCAGAAAACACAAAAAACTTAACATGGATTGGTACGCTTCGCCATGGTTTCTTGCTCATCCAGTCGCTAATTGTCATTCTAACAAGTCAATGTAAAGAAATCACAATTGTGTCATGTAGGGTTTAACAAAGTGTAACATTCTCTGCCCTTAACCCTCAAAAAGAGTGAGGAAAAACCCTATTAACAGGGGAAACAGTCATAGAAACCATCAACCAGTGCAAAAGATGCCTCGTGTAACTGAGAACATAAGCAAAATATAAATATTTATAACATTGATGAGCGAAAACAGTTTGTCACAAAACAATAAGGCAGCTCTTCCAGATGAGGGCGCTGTTTCGTTCGCGGACCACTAGTTCCTCCTTCTATACAGCTCTTGATCGTCACACGGTGTGACCGCGGCGTGGCGTCAATGTTTGATAACACGTCATCAAAACACGATGTTTTGTATCTCGGACATACATGGATGATGAATCCCCTGATGCTGAGCCGTCAACAAACAACTGCACACCTTAAGTGACAGTATCAGCGGCTATAGACCATAGGAATCTTTATCTCTTGCAAAGGCGACTTCTCTCTCTCTCTCTAAGAATAGGGACATTTCCACAAACCTTGTTAACAGCGAGATACGATCAAGATTCATCCTTAACTGAGAGTTTATTTAATTTAATGGAGAAAGGAGATGTAAAGGATCAAGTCCCGACACTGAGAGCGATGCTCACCGAGCAGCTCACAGCGGCGGAGGAGGAGTTCCTCGCAGCGCTTGAGGAAATCTTTGCAGAGTTCGAAGAAAAAGAGGAGCAGTCCCAGTGGGAGATCAGCCGTGAGAGGAGGCTGCTCGATGTCGTGACGAAGGACATAGTCCAGCTGCAAAGAGCAGGTCAGTCCCTAGAAGAACCGCTCACAGGCTAACGTTAGCTAGCATCAGCTCGAGCAACAAAGTTAATACGCCCCTTTCTGTCTCTGTCTGCTGCTTCCGGCTGCTCCACCTCTCACCTGAATAATGAGGAGGATTTGATGCTGTTGTGAACGAGTCTGTGCAGACAACCTGCTGCTGTGTTGATCATATCTGAAACAGAAAGCCTGGACACATTTCTCTGAGTTTTACGCACAGATCTTGTCTGAAAGCAGCTTAACCAACTAACTATGTCCCCTCGCCCTGGCCTCCAAATAACAATTGTTTATTTGGCCTCAAACTGTAAACGGCCTCAACATCTCTACTTCCTGAATGTGATTGTTCAAAAATCCCAATCGTCAAAGCTTCATCCGAGTGAGACGAAGGAGAACAGAGCGGACTGTGGAGGACCAGAACCAGCCAGGAACTCAGGTCCTGATGGACGTTTACAACAAGGTACTGAGGACAAGACTGAAGATTCTTCTGAGACTGAAGAGAGTGAGGCTGATTGGATGGAGACCAGGGAACCTCAGACTTGTTTAAATACAAGAAATAACAAACAGCCTCTAAGTGATATTGGATTAAAATTGTTATGTTGCTTCGAGTGTGGTAAAAGATTTAACCATAGGGGCCATCTAAATAGACATATGAGGATTCATACATGAGAGACACCGTTTTGTTGCTCTGAGTGTGGTAAAAGATTTAACCAAAAGGAACGTCTAAATACACACATGAGGAGTCATACAGGAGAGAAACCATTTAGTTGCTCTGAGTGTGATAAAGGATTTCGCCAAAGGGACCATCTTAAGAAACATATGAGGATTCATACAGGAGAGAAGCCGTTTAGTTGCTCTGAGTGTGATAAAGGATTTTGCCTAAGGGGCGATCTAAATACACATATGAGGAGTCATACATGAGAGAATCCCTTTGTCGTACATTACATTGTACGACCGAGCAGTCGAGTGCCCCAGCAGCTGATTCACAACCATTAACAATATGACAAACTGGTCCCTGCTCCACCAGTGCTGCCTCACACCACTGTCACTGGTTTAACCTCCACTATCCAGGCCTCCACCTTTTCTAGTTCAGAGTTGTTACAAGGATCCAAAGTGTAAAATGTTCATCAGTTTCCTGGGGAGTCTTCTGCATTGTCCTGGGAGCGTTTATACAAGTTTAATGATCATGAGACTGTTCCTGACTGAACTTTTATAAAAGAGATATCCCATGTTATCTTATTTTAACTACATTTGATTTTGTCATTGTGAGTTATTGAGTGTGTGTTGACATCTTCTATCAACTAAGAATTAAATCTACAACTCAATGAACTTTAAAGAAGTGAAAAAGAGATATACTGAACATTATGTCTGCATTCAGCAGAACTCAACTCAAAAGTTGATAAAGAAACTCCCTGATTGGTTTAACAGCCCGTTGGAATCCCCCCCCTCCCTTTGAAGACTTTGATAACTTTGTGAACATGAAAGCAGAGATAGCATGCAACCCGGTCACTTGTCTACACGCTCTTCACTCATCTAACACATTTCACAACAAAAAATTCACAAAGGAAATAAGAGGAAACAAAGCCAATGTCCTCACGATGCAAACCATCACAAGCAGTGATGAAGCAGGAGCAAACGGTGTGAGATCCAAACCCCCCTGCATGTGTTGCAAAGATGACAAACATCAGTTCCCAAGGTGCCCAGTGTTCACAAGGAAGTCTCTTAAGGAGCGACGATCATATGTGATGGAGTATAAGCTGTGCTTCGGATGTATGAACCCATGTCACAACACAAGGGAATGTAGTCACCGGCACACATGTGATGTATCAGAATCAGAATCAGGTTTATTGGCCAAGTAAGTTTGCACAAACAGGGAATTTGACTCGGTAAAGTGGCTCTCAGTTACTTACAAAGAATACACATCACAAAACAAACATAACAAAACAAAACAAAACAAAACAAAACAAAACAAAACAAAACAAAACAAAACAAAACATAACAATATAACAGTCCGAAGACAGGTAAGAGTTAGCACCCTACCTGTCTCCATGATTACACCCATAGAGCACCCACAGGTGGAGAGGGGACTGTATGCAGTTCGAACACAGCTCCAAACACGGCTAATGAAACCACAGTGGTTACAGCACTTAATGTTACTAGAGTGGGCCAATCAGACATCACCTCCATGATCGTCCAAGTGTGGTTGTCCACAGCCAAAAACCCATCTAGTGAGCAGCTTATGTATCCATTGTTAGACACCCAAAGTGACAGCACTCTCATCTATGAAGAAGTAGCCAATCAGATACAAGCAAATGCCTACCCTGTAAAATCTAAACTGACCACTGTGCTTGGAGAAAATACCATTTTGAAGAGTCAAAGAGTAATTGGACTGCGTGTAAGAGGCTACAGTCCTCCCTCCTACAATAAAGACCACATTCCAATGAACCGTAATCATATACCCACGCATGAAACAGCAAAGCAATGGTCTCATCTAGAGGGAATTGTCTTTGAAATGCCACCTCTCCTTGATTGTGATATAGTAAAAGGAAGTATCCCCTTTTATCAACCATGTGACCCAGTTCGGATATTAACGATTTGTGCTAAGCCGGGGTCTTTGTGACTTGTTCAAAGCTGAATCTCAGAGATACGTAAGGAAAGAGAAAACAAATTCCTAACAGACATGTTACAGGAAACATGAAGGAATTCTCTGGACAAGAGTTCTTGGATCGAACACAGGGAAAGAGTCTTCCTCTTTGAGCGTCCGACGGCAGCAAAGCAGCAGCATTGTGTGTCCTCCTCAGATTTCCTCCCTCCAACACATTCCTGTCTAGCTAGAAAAAGGAGAAAAATCTATAAATTAGAGGTCAGGCTGAAATGTCCCTGTGACAACATCTGCTGTGGTTGGCCTCCTCCGAGTGCCTTTTGTGGTGTGTGCGGATCTGGAGAGCCCAAAGAGGGGAGAGACACAGTGGAAGGGAATGTTTAATATGTATTCTCGTCTTCTAATTAATTCACATGAGGCTTTCTCCGGCCTCTTCATCACAACAACTGCTGGTAGAGAACTTCAAACTCAGAGCAGGTTTCCTAGCGCCACCTGCAGGGATTTCTTTGTGACTGCAACTAAACATACAAAAAAACAAAATTTATGACAAAGTGCTGTTATCCTGATGGAGTCCTTATGTGTTGTATTGGATTTGGTTATTACAGGATTGAGAGTTTCGAAGGGGAAGACAAATACATTTAAGGAATATCTGGTTTGAAGAATTTATGAAAACAGCAAGCTATTTTAAATCAATTAAATCTACACCCTCATCAGTGGGGGACCTGTACTGTGCTGTGTTACATTTATTACTTTACATTACATTACATTTCATTTAGCTGACGCTTTTATCCAAAGCGACTTACAATAAGTGCATTCAAACCCGAGGGTACATACCAAGGACGATAAGAATCAAGAAAGTACAATTTCTTCAAAATAGAGAAAAAATACAGAGTGCTATAAGTAAGTGCCATTTAAGTGCTACTAAAGTGTTAGTTTCAAAATTTGTTATTGTGATGATGTGCACGTGGACTATTTGACACTAACCTGACATGACCCCAACACTGCTGCTTAAGAAGAGGCCAGCATCGTGCATTGGTACAGCAGCACACAAAACTGTATCTGTCCCCCCCTTAATACCATATTCATTTATACACAGTAAACATGCATTTACTGGGCTTTCTTTTATCTATTGAAGTCACAATGGGATCCTTGTAACCCCGACTTCATTTGATTTGATTATTTTAATTATTTTATATTGTGTCATTTTCTAATTCTATATATTTATTTCTTCTGTTTTGCTTAACAAAGAACTTTGTTACTTTGTTTTTAAAAGTGCTATTTAAAAATTATTATTATTATTTTTATTATTATTTGTGGTACAACTAATGTTCTACTTATAATAGAACATTAACTCATTTAATATTGTACAGTTAACAACACACAGAAGACGAGGTAACACAGGGACGTGATAAAACTGCACCAACCTCCAAATTATTGTGAAAAATTGACATTTTTAATTTAGACACACAATAACAACCAATCGTCAAACTACGTACTAGAACTGTGACTTAATTAAATACAGTCAACTGACCATTTAACATTATATGCATATACTTCATCCATTTGTCAGTTGCAATTCTAAATAAGGCGTTTAACTGATTTTAATTTATTTGGTTCATGATCACAAAAAGCTTAAAACATAGTTTGCAATCTTTTGCTACAATACATGTCGAAGAAGAATGTTCTCTGGAATATCAACGTGATCCAGCAGCAAGGAGAAAACTGCTAACAAAATCCAACAGGGGTCAGTATTTCCAACAATTTTATTACTGAAAAATTGTTTCACTGTGGTTGGCCTGTGATAGTGAGGAAACCTTTGACAGCTCAACCAACATGGACACCTCAGACTCATACAAATCTCCTGAGGGACATTAGGACAATTACTCAAAATTGGACTTATTCATGTGGATCTTGTCTGAGGGGAAATGTGATTTTGAGTTTTCCCAATGTGTGTTGTTTATATGAAATTCTCCACCAAGGAATCTATGTTTTAACCTGCATTTGTTTGCGGTTTTGTGTTTGTCAGCAGGATTCACAAAAAGCCACTAAACCAATTTCCACAAAGTTTGTGGAGGGATGGGCAGAAACCATTCAATGTGTCAGACCACTTTCTTTTTAATCTTTTTTTATTTCTATGATAAGAACTAGAGAGCGGTGTGTAGGATTGTTGTGCCTTGGCGGAGGTACTTGCTCTACTGTGTTCCATTAGACTTCTACATGTTTGACCTGTATGCTTCAGTACACAGCAGAATAAGGAGGCCTTTTGTTTTCAAGTGGTCAGCACACCTAGGGGTGGAGGTTGTGGAGGACTTCAGGCATAGAGAGGCTGGTAGCCACTCCTCTGGTTGCCACTTCTACAGGTGATCACACATACGCTCGTCATCCCGAAGAACTGCAACAGGAAACAATAAAGGTAATCGGACACAAAGCTCTTCAAACATATTTTGAATGGAAGTTACATCTGGAATGGAGCATAAAAGGTTACAAGTAAGCTCTGTATTTGAGTTGGATGATCAAGGACTGAATTCGTTCTCTGAAGTACAAAGTGGTCTATATGTGCAAGAATAAGGATGAGATTCCATACAGAGAGTTTTCTGAATAAATATTTTTTTTCCCCTGTTAATGTTTTTTTCCTCCTTACTCTTGTTGAGGGTTAAGAACAGAGAATGTTGCACCTTGTTAAACCCTATTATACAAATTGTAATTTGTAAATATGGGTGATACAAATAAAATTTGATTCATTTGATTGATGAATACTGAAATGTCTTTTCTGTTTTAAAGATTAGCCTTGGACTGAGCACTACCATCTTTCACATAAGTGGATTTAGAGACATAAAATCCTCTATTTTATCTTCATTCAACAGTAAATCCTCCTGTTTTCCTCCTCTGATGAGCTATCACATACAACCCAACTAGCTCAAGGGCTCTAGGTTAGATGAATCATGCACTAAAACTATGTGAAGGAGTGTATAGGCGTCAGCCAACTGTTTCTCCACAAAGTCCCTGGACTGTTTCCAGTAACCGTTGACTCACCAACTCATTGGGAACATATTAATTATGTTTTCGCAGAAATACTGTGTTGAACAATGCTCTTTCACATCTGCTGGAGTGTGTGTTTGTCTCAGGCTAACTGCAGCCGTCTTTACCTTGACAACGGCGAAGCCCAGAATGACCAGCATGGCGTATCCCCACACATCCTCTATGAGGCTCTGCAGCTTGACCTGACAGCCCTAAAAGACACACACAAGTGTAGAGGGTATCAATAATGCGGAGTACTCGGAGCAGGTTTGGTTGGTCCAGGCTGCCAGTGCACTGTGTGGTGCTGTTCTTACAACAGGACAGAGGCACTGTGTTGTTTTGGCTGCTGAACCAGGTCGTGTTGGCCCAGCTGCTGTAATTGTTAACTCCACAGCACTGCAGCTGCACAGAGTCGAAGAGAAAAAGAGAGGGGGGTTAAAAAACCAGGCAACATGAACAAAATGATAAAAAAAATAGAGGGTAAGGAAGACGCAATACGATAAATAAGTAAGGGAAGGATCCGCCCCCTTAACCTACAACCTCCAACTTCTACTTCAGTTAGCATTTCCCACAGACCATGCATTATCCACCCGTCGTCAATACTGGTCGTCCTTTTAAGGGTCTGCCTGACTTTGCACTTGGGGAAGAAGCCAGAGTACTTGGAGAAAACCCAGACACAGGAATATGACTATTCGCTATCAACGCATTTACATTTTTCAAAAAGAAAATCCTTTCTTATATTTTAAGGATCGGGGTTGTCTCATTTAAAATAATCGTACAACTACTCAGCTGTTTTTAATTGCACTCTTGTCTCATGATCTGGCCAGTTATCCAAATATATAATCAAAATATGTACACCACATAAAAATCTATGTGTTTGTATCCTGTGTTTTAGCTGTTTATGTGATCAAATGGATTTTTTCTTCAGAGGCCATAAGAGAGATTGGGGATTAAAACGAAAGCTCAAGGGAAGGAAATGAAAGCCAACAAAGCAGAAGTATAAAAGTACCAACTATTTATATACAGCAGAACATAATACCAACCTGAGACTGCAAGTAGTCCACACCTTTGGTCTCAGTGCCCTGACCATCATACATTGAGAAGGACTCATTCATAGAGCGCTCAAGGTCTCTGCTGATCTGGACACACACAATACATGATGAAAAACATGATGTGTGCCGGAACAAATTAAGTAATGAAGAGGAAATTTATTCAATAAAGTTTATGCTCAGCAGCAGACATTGTGTGATATAGAAAACGTTTGTGACTCACCTTGCCCTGGTAGATGAAGCTAAACACCAGGGCAGCAACTTCAGCCGCAAACATCATCATGATGACCAGAAAGAACTGGAGAGGAGGAAACAGAGGAAATAAGATGTCAAGAAAAATCTGAGTGAAAGGACGAACAGACGCTAAGGACAAATAAATAAGCACCAAAAAAATGAAAGATAATAAACTGAGCTGACATATGTGTATAGTTGCACTTTCACCTTCAGGCTCTACAGCTGAGGAAACAGATGTCAAGCAAATGAGAGGACCAGTAGAGAGTGAACTATCTCTCCTGTCTCACACATACTTACAAAGCTGAGGCCGAACTTGGACTCCTGTAGCGTGGAGCAGCATCCCAGCAGACCGAACACAAACATGTTGATCGGCATCACCCTGGGGTGATGTGTCTCGATCTCATTTTTTTAGGGGGGGGGGCATTGTTTAAGAAGAGCCGACTGGGAAAGAAAGCAGCCATGACGTGATGTAAGAGCTCATGTGCTCCCACACAACCGTATATTTCAGTTTCACCTCAAATCACACAATTTGTCGAGAACACAACATTGTATTACACAATTAGATGCAAATGTTGATAAAATTCTATAAAATAAA
This sequence comes from Platichthys flesus, assembly GCF_949316205.1. Taxonomy (NCBI): domain Eukaryota; kingdom Metazoa; phylum Chordata; class Actinopteri; order Pleuronectiformes; family Pleuronectidae; genus Platichthys; species Platichthys flesus. Next base: position 9,837,513 of record NC_084947.1, read on the forward strand.
AAAATCACGTTTTATCACCAGACCATTACACAAGCTGTTTAGTGAATCATATTAGGCACATTAACTAAACGCACAACAAAATATAACTTTTGTCATTCATTTCAATAAACCTTTGAACTATGATTGGAGGCATTATATGATTTTCTACAGACCCAGCAGTGGGCCAGGCATAGTTTAAAAAGATAAGCTGATAAAAAATGTCTTTAAACTATTTTTTAAATCTGTGCTTTTTCCTAATTCCAGCTAGTCCTGCTCAAGATGCAGAAATTTGTCATGATCCAACTCACACAGCTGATGAATCACTGGACCACCTAAACACAGATGTCCACCGTTCTAATAACAAAACTTTTCCCACATTCTTCATTTATGGCCAACGAGCGTGATAAACTTCACAACAGGGCTGTGTAAAAAACAAACCCAGTTGTGGGTCTTTAGCGTTATGTAGTTAATAAATGAGCATTGATCACATTGAATCGTTGCTGCTTCACAAACAGAAACCTGCAGTCTTTATATAAAAGATGTTTGGAATATGGCAGGAATAGTGTTATTTCTGGTTGGATATAAAGGAGAGGCTAGGACATGTTGAAGAACATGGGATGCAACAACCCCTGAACATTGGAAATCCGTAAAGAGACTCATTACACAACCAAAGATGAAAACAAGTTCAGTGTGAACTGCAAAGAGGATGAAAACTAATTTAATTGGAGCAAACTGTGGATGTTTGTTTTTGGTAAACACACTGACACCAATTTGATCTCTCAGTAATCGAATTAGACAAACTTGAGCCACAGGAGAGATAGAGGACTTCACTGGGTCCCTGAGGGAAAGAGAACCTACAACTGTTTTCTTGTGAAACTAAATGAAGGAGAGTCAGGGTGAATTCATCCTCTACAAGGTAACAATATACATTTCAAAAGTATTATGAATTGATACAAAGCTAGATATAAACTCCAGTCAGTCAGAGTGGCTGGGTGACAAATCACTGTTGCCCCTGAAGTCAGAAACATTTAAATTCCCACTATTTAGAAAGGTAATTTGTGGCCTTTAACTTTTTATCACATGTGTTTTTATGCGCAGATGTGTGATAAATTGCGCAAATGGGCAAAAAGTCAAAATGAGGAACTGCGGAGTAGAGACAAGAGCAGCAAGACACCGAAGTCTTTATCAGGTCACAGCTCTGATTTGCGTAATGGCCTTCTAACATGTCTACTAGTCTGTTCATATGGCACCAAAGTGCATATTGGTTCACTAAATATAACAGCAAACCAGGGCATGAAAACCTTTTATTTTATTTTTCTCAGTTTCTCTTTGAATGTTCCTTGCCCTTACTGAGAAAACCACAACATTCCACCCACACCTTTAAATAGAAAATGGCAAAGCTGACCTCATGGTTTTGGTTAGGTTATCAGAACACAGACAGGCAGGTCCAGACATGAACTAGACATGATCGCACATTCACTCACAACAGACATGTACTGTGCACACTCACATGCACGTGCATACACACGTAACCACATCTATTTCCCGTAAAGAGTGGTCCAACCAATGTGCATGTCTCGAACTTGAAAACACAACCAGTCATGAGTTTTGTACCAATGAGAAAATTGGTATGGTATTGAGGGAGATAACAAATTAAAAGGAGGGAGAGAGAGACAGATAAATAGCTGTGAAGAAGGATAACTCCCTTATAGGTGTTTTAGCACAGCAAAAGCTCCCTCGGCCGTTATTTCAATTCCAGCAGAAAAGTTACAGCCTGACAACTCCTAAAAGGAGATGACCAGACGGACTGAAGGACATTAAAACAAATACAGTCCAAGGTAAGATCCATCATCAAACAATCAAATTTCATTTGTATAGCTCTTATTCACAAATCACAATTTGTCTCATAGGGCTTTAACATGGTGTGACATCCTTTCCCTCGACAAGAGGAAGGAAAAACTACTAAAAACCCTTTTAACAGGGTAAAAATACATAGAAAACTCAGAGAGCCACAGGTGAGGGATCCCTCTCCCAGGATGGACAGAAGTGCAATAGATGTTGATAGAGTCACATTTAGTCTTTCTTCATAGTTGGCCGTTTTTAGTGCATGTCACGTTTTTATTGTTGACAAAACATCTGCTGCAGGATTACTGCTTTCTGTAAAGCAGAGATGAATAAGAGCATATGATACATACTTTAACTTGTTCTCATTCCTAACTTTTTATATTAAAACATAACTCCTTAGCTTGAATCAACATCACGTACATGAATGCACTGCGCTTATAAGAAAATTATGACATACGCCTTAGAAAGAATTCAAGCAGCCCCGAAGCTTCTGAATGTTACATAAGAATGGCGTAGTTTTGTCTGGAGACTGCGCATGTTTACTGAAGACTCAAAAGACGTTAACCGATTCAAGTATTGTTTGTTAAACACAAAATCGCACTGTCATGAAATGAAGATTTGCCCAGGATCGGTAGAAGGAGGGGCTAAACTGGGTGCGGCTCCAACCATTTACTGGTTCAAGTGCCAAGAGAATGGTACTTAGTGTTGCCAATTTGGCGACTTTGCCGCTAAATCTGGTGACTTTCTAAATCCTCTAGCGACAAATCATCAATTTTCTAGTGTTATTAGACTTTCTGGTGTTATTGGAGACTGACGTGAAAGCACGTATCGTTCTGCAGTTACTGTCCTCAACGAGCAACAGGTGCTGCCGTGAGCCCCTCCGTCGCCCAAGAGCACTCACAGGCAGTCAGTCTCCCAGTATCCTCAGTCTCCCAGTAGCCTCAGTCTCCCAGCGGCCTTGCGCAGCAGTCCCAGCTGCAGGCAGAGCACAGAGAGGAGAGCCACGTCCTCCAGACTAAAAATGAATCGCGCATGCGCAAAGCCGCCGGTGTTCCTGCCCTGGTTTACAAAGCGGGATGTCAGAGTCAATGAATCTTCACGATCACTTGAAAACATGAGTCATTGAGTTCAGTCTCTTCATCGATGCAGAGTCCACATCGTGATGCATCTAAGAATCGTGACATTTCCACACCTCTTGTGTGGAACGTGGTGAAACTGGATCCTTTCAGGGCCTGAAAACTAAACCAAACTTAAAAAGAAAAATAAAAAAACTTGCTCTGCCAGAGTGTCTCTTTTGGATTATTTTGCTGGTCCCAAGCCCGGATAAAGGAAAAGGGTTGGAAGTAGAGCTAGCAATTCCACCCCAATTAACAGCCTTTTGATTCAATTTGATATTCTAACATTTAACAAAACAGGACTAAATTGATTAATATATGTGGATCTAGGAACAGCATTAAAGTCATGTAGTTATTTTGAGAAGTGATGGCCTATTTCAATGGCAAGATAAAAAAAAAGATATTGAAAAAAATGAATCAGCAGAAGAATTAAACAAAAGGTTTTTATTAAATTTTTGTATTTTATTGAGAATTTATTATATATATTACCGAGATAATTACATCAAATAATAAGATTTTATTTTCAAATGAATGCAATACGCCTCCGTAGAAGAAAGCTCATTTTAGACTTTAATGGTACCATCTTCAACCTTTGTGTTCTCTGCTACATTTAGGTCACCATGCCAGCGGGAAAAAATCAACGGAGCCACTTCATTCTGTTGATAATGACTTTGTCAGTCATGTTGGAGGACTGCAGGGTCCATGGCTGTTGGACTGCCTCTGGGTCAGAGTGTGAAAACGCTTATCCTGTCCCAGGCTACAACCTGGCAGGAGAGGGCTTCGATGTGGTGAAGATGAGTCGAACGGGCGCGTATGCCATCAACGTCACAGCTTACCTGGATGACAACAGCCCCTGCACACTGTGTCGCAACCGGTTCCAAAACCGACAGGTAGAGTCAAACTACCAGACTGCTCAGGCCTCTCAGAGCACCTCCCGCTCTGTAGTATTCCACTTCCTTTCACTGCTTTCTTCCTACACCTGCATCACCATGTACATCCGGTCATTTTTAATCCTCCTCAGATTCAGAAGCTTCCAGCGGCGGTGCTGGACTGGCGTCCCTTCAGCCGCTGCAGTAAGCAGCTTTCTAGTGCCCTGCACCACTCGGTGGATTCCCTGCTGCGCAGCTCCAACTCCCTGGTTAGCAACAACTGGAACGTGGATTTGGGCCTCGACAACTTTGGCACGGCAGTGCTGGGAGGAAGCAAATCCGAACTGGCAAAGTTTGCTGTTCAACAGCACGGCGAGGGCATGACCACTTTTGCCACCCATGAACTCAGTTGCACCTTCTACAGGTAAAGGGGAACTAATGGTACACAAAAGGAAACAATATATCGGCATGGTTACTATGGTTTAAGGCCGCTCAGTGAATTTGAATGTTTATTGTGTTTGTTTCAAAAAGGTCAAGATTGTTTTCTAATTGCCTCATGGCACTCTGTATGTCCTTTGTTTCTTCAGCTACAGGCTGGCTAATCATCCCCAGCTGAGTACAGAATTTACTAAGCATCTGAACCGACTCCCACCGAGTTTAATCACAAGCCAGGACAGAGCCGAGTACAGACGTCTGATGGAAACCTATGGAACACACTATTTACACCAGGTCAGAGAAACACACACACTCTTCTCTCTGCGCCTTTTAATAAATGCATCTTTTCATAGTGTTTTACTGAGATAATGACACAGATGTGGATGACAATAGTTACTGAAAAGCCAAAAGTAAATATTTTTGTTTTCCCAGGTCAAACTTGGCGGAAAGGTGAAGCGAATCACTGCCTTCAGGACCACACTGAATGGTTACTCGGAGTCCGAGATCAATGAATGCCTGAAGTCCGAATTCCAAATGGCTCTAGGTCTCCTCCCTGCTACAGCATCCTTGTCCAACACATGTGACAACATCTTGAAGGGCAATATGAGTATCAGCATGGGCTCCTACCAAGCCTTCATAACCCACAAGACCGAGGTAATCGGAGGGGGGGGGGGGGGGATCCTCAACCAGCAAGACCCATCTGAAGCATACCGCAGCTGGATGAACAGCCTCCACGACAAACCTGATGTGGTTTCCTACGCCATCCTCCCTCTGCACCGTTTGGTGGGGGACTCGCAGATCAGTGCCAATCTGAAAAGCATTGTCACTCTCTACATTAAAGAGAACCAGCTGCATCCTGCTTCCAAGAGCCGCCCGACTCGTACTGGCAGAGGAACCCTCAGACTGTGGAATCTTAGAGCTAGACGCTTGAATTCGGACCCCTTCTCACGAACAGACGCCTACGTGAAAATTTACTACCACAAGTATTACCAGTATTCTGATACGATAGATGAAAACAATTACCCACGGTGGTACCAAACCTTTGATTTTGGTTATGTTGAACTGTCTCACAAGCTGAGGTTGGAAGTCTGGGACGAGGATGTGCACTATGATGACCACATTGTGACATGTTCGAATTATGTTGAGAGGGGAACTCACGATATGATCTGTGAGTTCAGTCAAATTCCCGGATCTCTTGAATTCACCTACTCCGTCACATGAGATGCTCACTTGAGATCCATTAGGTGTGGAAGCTACTCCCCCAATTGCTTAATAGGTTGTTGGTGACAATGTTTCAACATGGATTTACATATATAGATGATGTTTAAGTGTAATATATTTGGCATTTTATAATTACATTTGAACTATAAACATAAAAATGTAATATTATAATCTTGTAGTAAACATTAATTAAACCAGAAACCAGTTGTCTTCTATGTAAACAATGTCTTGTAATGTTTCTGCATTTATTAACCAAAGTCAATGTCCTTCTTCCATCATACATAACCAAATAAAGAAATGTCGATTCAAGACATGGCTAAATACTTTGGCTGTTACCTTTAATTGTATTTTGCTGCACTGACACGCTCAAACATTTGTTTTTATCAACTTAGAATGAGCTCTTGTTTAAGATCGAGAATTGGTCCTGTTTGACGGGTGCTTAGAACAGACAAACGAACACTCGATTTAGAGAGGACCTTTCACATTAAAAGCCCCCCGTGGCTGCTACCTTGCCGTGGTGGGGAGGCTTGCGTGCCTCCGTGACTCTAAAGGCTATACCGGCGGGTATTCATACCCCCTGTAGGTGCAACCATACCGGGCAGGTTTTAGAGTAGAGGCCGGACGAAAAGCAGCACCTGGTCCTCCAGGTTGGGGGTTGGGCGTGGGGCCAACAACCCCACCCTGTAAAACACTTGCAGTTACAGAAACGTCGACAAGAGAACTACGAGAGGACACGGCCCTGGGAGAGAGTAGCTCTTCAGCTAGAAGACAAATGACGTTGTGTGGTGAAAGCCAGGAGCCCCTGGAAGCCACAGGACCGACCATCCTTCTCTCAACCAGGAAAAACATTACCATTCAAAAAAACATTTCACATTAAAAGGCAACCATGGGTTATATTACATGCTTGGGAGAGGAGGAGGTATTCAGTTGGTTGCAATGTGCAACTTCACCACTTGGTGCTTATACATCCCATAAACGTTTATAAGGACTGAGAACATGATGGCTTCAGAAAGTGAGGCAAAGTGTCTCCATGTCCCCCTGGTGGCTGGCAACAGCCCATCTCCTCAAGATTTATCTTGTTCTGTCATTGTAGGTAGTTCATATCACATTGATGTATTTTTTAATTGTACATTTTCGGATTAGTTTGGTTTTAATTAGTCTTTGCCATAAAAACAGGGTGAAACCTCATAATTGACAGCTGAGACTGACTCGTGATTGGTCGAGCGTGTGTCAGAAGTAAAAGGATTTGTTAAATCCTTTACAATGGATCTGTACTTCTTTCATTATAATTCATCCAGGTACCTACTGGTCCTCCTGCTGAATCCCCACACACATAACCACACACATATTTATTCCAATATTTATTATTAAGTTTAAACAGGTATCTAGAAATCATACAAACGACTTAGTTAAAACGTTTACAGTAACACTTGTACACTTACAACACATTAGCCACTTGTACAGCACATGAATGTAGCAGCTGATTCTTCAAATCTTCTTCTTTGTTGCTTGGCTCGAAAACTCAAAGAAACTAATTCAAGCACCATACTTATCGTAAAAACATTCTCTTAATTCCTTTGACACGTCTCCGACAGGAAAAGAACTGGGCTTGAAAGATGAAACTCAACACATTAAACTAACGGGGACAGAAGTTAATTTTCCAGATAGTTGGCTGAAATTGCGATGCAACCACAAGTGCAAAAATAGTTTTGAAGTGAATAAAAATCATTGGGATGTAAACTAGTGTGTTTTAAAATCACAGTCTGGAATGACAAGGATGCAACACTGTCAGGTGCCATTCTCTGAGCACCACCCATTGTGAAAGAATCATTACCATAAAACAATTCTGAATATCTCATCAGGCTTCTTAGTGTCCCAACCAGCATAAAGTACAGTTATCTAAATGTATATGACACAAAGCTTTGTTCAATACAATTCAGATATTAGAACTTTGCTTCAGTCTATATGTTTAGTACCAAACGGTTGATGGTGTTCTCCATTTCTCGCTGAACTTCTTAAAACCACGTTCTTTCAAGTTTCTACACTTTGGAATCTTACACGTAATATGTGACGTGCATATTATTAAAAAGCCCAAATTTTGTTGTTTAGCCTTCTCTGTAAATACTGGTCTCATAGACAAAGTAGGAACATAAACTCAGAGCAGGTCAATTCAGTCAATCAGAATTCATTTTCAGAACCTGCAGCATATGATTCTCAGTAGTTTCTGGCCAGGATCAAAGGAATGCTTTCAAAAACGTCTCAGGTTTCATGTGTCTGTGTATCACATTCCCAGTGAAGCTTTGAGTAAAGATGCCATATCTTCAGGTATGACTCCCTCACCACCTGAAGGACAAACAGGGCTTTATTTCAGAAGTTTATGTTGCGGTTATCCCAAGTCAGATCATTTGAAAAATAAAGCTAAAATACATGGCCCGACTATTTCATGCTTCAGACATGGAGCCTACAAGTTCCTCTGGAAACAAAAATAGTCCATACTTGGTGCCGTTTTTGAAGAGTTGATAAGCATGTAGTATCAAGCAACATTTCTACATATACATTAACTGCTTTGCACCTCATCCGACAGTGTTTTTTAGGTCAAAAGGCGTTAAAGGGGTGAAAAGTTACCATCAGCTGATTGAAACTGAAGTAAAGATGTGGGATGGACCATCCTTTTCATCTGTTCCAGAAACTCACCGGAAAGCTAAAAGAGGACAAAGTGTCGGTAGTTAGTCATCTGAGGCTCCGTCTGAGGAAATCGGGTCAGGTGACTCAGTAACCTTTTAAAATCCTTTCTTAAGACGCACTTTATTGGACAGTTTTTTTTTTTACCGTGATTCATATTTTCTATGAAGTGTATTTTTATTTTTTATTTATGTATTCAATCTTTTATTGTCCCAGATTAAGTTGGTTTTATATGAAACTGTTGGTCACTGATGTCTTAATAAAATCTGATGATGTGACTCGTCTGTTTTATTTCTCTACCTTGTGAAGCTCTTGGTAATTCTCCTTCTTCCCCATCATTTATCATATGATTTAAGTGACGTCAACTTCCGACGTCATACAATGTAATATGATATTAGCTCTTGCAACCAATAACATAAGGTACAGCTTATTAAGATTGACCAACCAGTTGTCATCATACGGAATACATGGCATACCTAAAATTTCAAGAAGTTAACAGGGCCAACTTAAAGGATATACAACGTGATCACAGGTGTCACTCTTCTGATCAGTTTTATTTTGGGCCCAAGCACTGACAGTGAGAGGCCCTATTGAAATTATAATTATTATTATTATTATTAATATTATTATTATTATTATTATTATTATTATTCCTCATATTATTATTCAGGCAAATGAATTGGCTTTTTGAGGGCTTTAACACGCTCAAATTCTTACCAAAATTTGCAGACAGTTAGAAAGTGGTGAAAATGTACGTATTCTGGAGGAATTTCAATTGGCGTCGCAAAATGTCTCAATGGTACCCTCCGAGACCCCTGGAACATGTTCACATTGACCAATCTTCACAAAAATTGATACACAGGTGTATTATGACCAGACAAACAAAAATGTCTCTAGGTGCAATTTGAACGTGGTAGAGGGATGTGGTGGGGGTGAGAGAAGAGGCAGATGCAGATCAAAGCGAAGTCAAGGTGAAGGCTAATAAGTGGCATTCTAATATTCTAATGGTTTTCACTTAACAAGCTAATTTCCTGTATGAATGCTATCTCTTGGACTTTTTGCATCCTGCATTTTAGCAAAACTATAATTTATCTCCCCACTGGGAAGAGAGAAATCTAAACTCTGAGTGCACCATTCAAACCACTATAATTTTTTATTTAAGTATAGGCAAAAGTAAATATATCATGGTGAATCAGAATTTTAAAATCACAAAATGTTAAGATAATTGTTTTTTTAATAATCATTTTAATAAATCAAGTAAAATTTATGAACAGAGTAACAAAATATGAGTATATATATATATATATATATACATATACTTTATTTGTACATACTGCTAAATTAAATGTATTCATCTGCAGCCTTTATTTCTAAATGCTCATGTTAATGTTACTTGTTTTAAATAATAATCAATCATATTTTATTTGTAAAGCCCAGTAACAAAGGGAACTTCATTATTAGTAGCTGTAGGCTTATGCCTTGTAAATATTGCACAATTGGGGTTCTTGTATTAATTGCACTTTAACAAATATTTGAACTGTGCACATAAATAACAGCACTTCACACTTTCATAACATTACTGGTACTTTATTAGCAGGATTTGCACAGAGCAATTTCAACTTTGAAAACACACTTCCAATCAGGTAATCGACTGCATTAGAGTATATTAATTGTAAATATGATGTTTCAAGTGCTTTATAAAATTGGTAGATTCAGTGGCCTAGTATTTAAGGCTCCAGTTTACCATCATTTTGTGACTGCATGGATTACTTTTGGTGGCTGTCATTTTTGTCTTGGTCGCTGAAAACACTAAAATCTTAACATGGATTGGTACACTTCGCCATGGTTTCTTGCTCATCCAGTCACTAATTGTCATTCTAACAAGTCAATGTAAAGAAATCACAATTGTGTCATGTAGGGTTTAACAATGTGTAACATCCTCTGCCCTTAACCCTAAAAAAGAGTGAGGAAAAACTCTATTAACAGGGGAAACAGACATGGAAACCATCAACCAGTGCAAAAGATGCCTCGTGTAACTGAGAACATAAGCAAAATATAAATATTTACAACATTGATGAGAGAAAACAGATTGTCACAAAACAATAAGGCAGCTCTTCCAGATGAGTAGTACTGGTTCCTCCTTCTTTACAGCTCTTGATCGTCAGACGTTGTGACCGCAGCGTGGTGTCAATGTTTGGTAACACGTCATCAAAACACGATGTTCTGTATCTCGGACATACATGGACCATGAATCCTTTGATGCTGAGCCGTCAACAAACAACTGCACACCTTAAGTGAGAGTATCAGTGGCTATAGACCATAGGAATCTTTATGTCTTGCAAAGACGACTTCTTTCTCTCTCTCTAAGATTAGGGATATTTCCACAAACCTTGTTAACAGCGAGATACGATCAAGATTCATCCTTAACTGAGAGTTTATTTAATTTAATGGAGAAAGGAGAAGTAAAGGATCAAGTCCCGACACTGAGAGCGATGCTCACCGAGCAGCTCACAGCTGCGGAGGAGGAGTTCCTCGCGGCGCTTGAAAAAATCTTTGCAGAGTTCGAAGACAGAGAGGAGCAGTCCCAGTGGGAGATCAGCCGCGAGAGGAGGCTGCTCGATGTCGTGACGAAGGACATAGTCCAGCTGCAAAGAGCAGGTCAGTCCCTAGAAGAACCGCTCACAGGCTAACTTTAGCTAGCATCAGCTCGAGCAACAAAGTTAATACGCCCCTTCCTGTCTCTGTCTGCTGCTTCCGGCTGCTCCACCTCTCACCTGAATAATGAGGAGGATTTGATGCTGTTGTGAACGAGTCTGTGCAGACAACCTGCTGCTGTGTTGATCATGTCTGAAACAGAAAGCCTGGACACATTTCTCTGAGTTTTACGCACAGATCTTGTCTGAAAGCAGCTTAACCAACTAACCATGTCCCCTCGCCCTGGCCTCCAAATAACAATTGTTTATTTGGCCTCAAACTGTAAACGACCTCAACATCTCTACTTCCTGAATGTGATCGTTCAAAAATCCCAACAGTTGACATTAAAAAACACAACACAAGTTTTTCAAATCACTTCATGAAACTCTGAAATGATTAACCTGTTTATTTGTGTTTCAATGTGTCCTGCAGATGTCCAGAAACGGATGGTGAATAAAGAAGAGGTTCCCCCTGAGCAGCAGCAGTGGAGCGCCTTCATGGACAGGGAGGTTCCAGAGCCCCCCCACATTAAAGAGGAACAGGAGGAACCGTGGACCAATCAGGATGGACAGCAGCTTCAAGGACTGGAGGAGGCTGATATCAAGTTCACATGGACTCCTGTCGCTGTGAAGAGTGAAGAAGATGAGGAGAAACTTAAATCGTCAAAGCTTCATCCGAGTGAGACGAAGGAGAACAGAGCGGACTGTGGTGGACCAGAACCAGCCAGGAACTCAGGTCCTGATGGACGTTTACAACAAGGTACTGAGAACAAGAATGAAGATTCTTCTGAGACTGAAGAGAGTGAGGCTGATTGGATGGAGACCAGGGAACCTCAGACTTGTTTAAATACAAGAAATAACAAACAGCCTCTAAGTGATATTGGATGTAAGACAGAAAAAAAATTGTTATGTTGCTTCGAGTGTGGTAAAGGATTTAACCATAGGGGCCATCTAAATAGACATATGAGGATTCATACAGGAGAGACACCGTTTTGTTGCTCTGAGTGTGGTAAAAGATTTAACCAAAAGGAACGTCTAAATACACACATGAGGAGTCATACAGGAGAGAAACCATTTAGTTGCTCTGAGTGTGTTAAAAGATTTAAGCATAGGATCGATTTAAATAGACATATGAGGATCCATACAGGAGAGAAACCGTTTAGTTGCTCTGAGTGTGATAAAGGATTTCGCCAAAGGGACCATCTTAAGAAACATATGAGGATTCATACAGGAGAGAAGCCGTTTAGTTGCTCTGGGTGTGATAAAGGATTTCGCCTAAGGGGCGATCTAAATACACATATGAGGAGTCATACATGAGAGAATCCCTTTGTCGTACATTACATTGTACGACAAAGCAGTCGAGTGCCCCAGCAGCTGATTCACAACCATTAACAATATGACAAACTGGTCCCTGCTCCACCAGTGCTGCCTCACACCACTGTCACTGGTTTAACCTCCACTATCCAGGCCTCCACCTTTTCTAGTTCAGAGTTGTTACAAGGATCCAAAGTGTAAAATGTTCATCAGTTTCCTGGGGAGTCTTCTGCATTGTCCTGGGAGCGTTTATACAAGTTTAATGATCATGAGACTGTTCCTGACTGAACTTTTATAAAAGAGATATCCCATGTTATTTTATTTTAACTACATTTGATTTTGTCATTGTGAGTTATTGAGTGTGTGTTGACATCTTCTATCAACTAAGAATTAAATCTACAACTCAATGAACTTTAAAGAAGTGAAAAGGAGATATACTGAACATTATGTCTGCATTCAGCAGAACTCAACTCAAAAGTTGATACAGAAACTCCCTGATTGGTTAGCAGCCCGTTGGAATCGTACGGTCATAGTCAAGCTAATTGAAGGGAAAGATTCCCCCCCTCCCTTTGAAGACTTTAATAACTTTGTGAACATGAAAGCAGAGATAGCATGCAACCCGGTCACTTGTCTACATGCTCTTCACTCATCTAACACATTCCACGACAAAGAATTCACAAAGGAAATTAGAGAAAACAAAGCCAATGTCCTCACGATGCAAACCATCACAAGCAGTGATGAAGCAGGAGCAAACGGTGTGAGATCCAAACCCCCCTGCATGTGTTGCAAAGATGACAAACATCAGTTCCAAAGGTGCCCAGTCTTCACGAGGAAGTCTCTTAAGGAGCGACGATCATATGTGATGGAGTATAAGCTGTGCTTCGGATGTATGAACCCATGTCACAACACAAGGGAATGTAGTCACCGGCACACATGTGATGTATCAGAATCAGAATCATGTTTATTGGCCAAGTAAGTTTGCACAAACAGGGAATTTGACTCGGTAAAGTGGCTCTCAGTTACTTACAAAGAATACACATCACAAAACAACAAAACAAAACAAAACAATAAAACAGGTTAGCACCCTACCTGTCTCCATGATTACACCCATAGAGCACCCACAGGTGGAGAGGGGACTGTATGCAGTTCGAACACAGCTCCAAACACGGCTAATGAAACCACAGTGGTTACAGCACTTAATGTTACTAGAGTGGGCCAATCAGACATCAACTCCATGATCATCCAAGTGTGGTTGTCCACAGCCAAAAACCCATCTAGTGAGCAGCTTGTTTATGCATTGTTAGACACCCAAAGTCACAGCACTCTCATCGATGAAGAAGTAGCCAATCAGATACAAGCAAATGCCTACCCTGTAAAATCTAAACTGACCACTGTGCTTGGAGAAAATACCATTTTGAAGAGTCAAAGAGTAATTGGACTGCGTGTAAGAGGCTACAGTCCTCCCTCCTACAATAAAGACCACATTCCAATGAACCGTAATCATATACCCACGCATGAAACAGCAAAGCAATGGTCTCATCTAGAGGGAATTGTCAATGAAATGCCACCTCTCCTTGATTGTGATATAGTAAAAGGAAGTATCCCCTTTTATCAACCATGTGACCCAGTTCGGATATAAAATATTTGTGCTAAGCCGGGGTCTTTGTGACTTGTTCAAAGCTGAATCTCAGAGATACGTAAGGAAAGAGAAACAAATTCCTAACAGACATGTTACAGGAAACATGAAGGAATTCTCTGGACAAGAGTTCTTGGATCGAACACAGGGAAACAGTCTTCCTTTTTGAGCGTCCGACGGCAGCAAAGCAGCAGCATTGTGTGTCCTCCTCAGATTTCCTCCCTCCAACACATTTCTGTCTAACTAGAAAAAGGAGAGAAATAAATAAATTAGAGGTCAGGCTGAAATATCCCTGAGACAACATCTGCCGTGGTCGGCCTGCTCCGAGTGCCTTTTGTGGTGTGTGGAGATCTGGAGAGCCCAAAGAGGGGAGAGACACAGTGGAAGGGGACAAATGTGGTGAGTAGAGATAATTCATAAGGGAATAGAAATCTCTGCAATGACAAAACAAACACAACTCTTACCTCTGTGAATTAACACCTACTTCAGTCACTTTCCTATAGAAAGGTATTTATTATTTTATTTTTTAACTGACTTTGTCTCATTTATTCTTTATGTTTCGTTTTTCTTCACTTCCTTTTCTTTCCTGTCATTATTTTCATTCATTGTTTTTACATTTCATATATATATGATTTTGTTTCAGTTTTCTTACGTTTCTCTTTACTTTCTTTTTGTCCGATTTTTCTTTTCATTGACATCAAACTTTCACATTTTTGGGGAAACTTTTTACTCACTTTATTTTGTCTTGTTATGTATTTTATTTTTTTTAACTTGACATGAATTTGTTTTATCAATGTTTTTGCATGTTTCAAAATACATTTTTACTGTGGTGATTTTACATTTCATTAAAAAAAAGTATAACATTTTCTTGTTAATCTTCTTTTTCTTTTCAGTGCTCTATACATTTTATTCATACATTTTTCTAATGGTTATTTCACTTCTTTCCACTTATTTCTTAATATTATTTATTGTCATTACTCTCAAATGTAAAACAGAGGAAGGGGGAGAACATGGACTCCTGACGCTGGTGAACTGAGAAACCGACACCATAACCTCCCTGTTCAGATCTGGCATCAAACATCTGTCTCACCTGATCCCATCACAAGTCGACGGCTCAGAAAAACAGTCAGGAGCGAGCAAGGGAGGCTGGAGGGAGGAGAACAGGTCTCAGAGCTGACAAGGTTATCTCAGTATCAGTGTGCCAACAGATCAATGTGAAAAGAACTGGGACACAGGCTGAGACAGAGTCGTTCACATCAGCGGGTGTCAGCCACACCACGCACACACATTATCAGTCACAGAGTAGAAAACTCCAACACGAGTCACTATTATGAAAGAGTTTGGTTAATATGAGGGAGGAAAATAAGTATTCCATTAGTTTCTTTGAGCTCGAAAACATGCAAACAACCTATTTAGTTCACAGCTTGAAAACAGACTTACTGCAATGATGCATTACCTTAGTTATACATGAATGCATGTAATACCTGAATGTTTAATATGTATTCTCGTCTTCTACTTAATTCACATGAGGTTTTTCTCCGGCCTCTTCATCACCACAACTGCTGGTAGAGAACTTCAAACTCAGAGCAGGTTTCCTAGCGCCACCTGCAGGGATTTCTTTGTGACTGCAATTAAACATAAAAAAAAACAAAAATTGATGACAAAGTGCTGTTATCCTACTGGAGTCCTAATGTGTTGTTTTGGATATGGGTATTACAGGATTGAGAGTTTCGAAGGAGAAGACAAATACATTTAAGGAATATCTGGTTTGAAGAATTTATGAAAACAGCAAGTTATTTTAAATCAATTAAATCTACACCCTCATCAGTGGGGGACCTGTACTGTGCTGTGTTACATTTATGACACGTGTAGAGTTTAAAATACCTTTTAATTGTTCAAACTTTGTTTAGAATGAACACAGATTGACAATGTGATGATGTGCACGTGGACTATTTGACACTAACCTGACGTGACCCCAACACTGCTGCTTGAGAAGAGGCCAGCATCAAGCTTTGGTACACCATCACACAAAACTGTATCTGTGCCCACTTCATACCATATTCATTTATACACAGTAAACATGCATTTACTGGGCTTTCTTTTATTTATTGAAGTCACAATGGGATCCTTGTAACCCCGACTTCATTTGATATGATTATTTGATTCTGTCATTTTATCCATTCTAATTCTATATATTTATTTCTTCTGTTTTGCTTAACAAAGAACTTTGTTACTTTGTTTTTAAAAGGGCTATTTAAATATTATTATTATTATTAATGTTATTATTATTTGTGGTCAACTAATGTTCTACCAATAATAGAACATTAGCTCATTTAATATTGTACATTTAACAACACACAGAAGACAAGGTAACACAGGGACGTGATAAAACTGCACCAACCTCCAAATTATTGTGAAATATTGACATTTTTAATTTAGAAACACAATAACAACCAATCGTCAAACTACGTACTAGAACTGTGACTTAATTAAATACAGTCAACTGACCATTTAACATTATATGCATATACTTCATCCATTTGTCAGTTGCAATTCTAAATAAGGCGTTTAACTGCTTTTAATTTATTTGGTTCATGATCACAAAAAGCTTAAAACATAGTTTGCAATCTTTTGCTACAATACATGTCGAAGAAGAATGTTCTCTGGAAGAATATCAACGTGATCCAGCAGCAAGGAGAAAACTGCTTTGAGCTAACAAAATCCAACAGGGGTCAGTATTACCAACAATTTTATTACTGAAGAATTGTTTCACTGTGGTTGGCCTGTGATAGTCAGGAAACCTTTCACAGCTCAACCAACATGGACACCTCAGACTCATACAAATCTCCTGAGGGACATTAAGACAATTACTCAAAATTGGAGTTATTCATGTGGGTCTTGTCTGAGGGGAAACGTGATTTTGAGTTTTCCCCCTGTATGTTGTTTATATGAAATTCTCCACCAAGGAAATTATGTTTTAACCTGCATTTGTTTGCGGTTTTGTGTTTGTCCGCAGGATTCACAAAAAGCCACTAAACCAATTGCCACAAAGTTTGTGGAGGGATGGGCAGAAACCATTCAATGTGTCAGACCACTTTCTTTTTAATCTTTTTTTATTTCTAAGATAAGAACTAGACAGCGGTGTGTAGGATTGTTGGGCCTTGGCGAAGGTACTTGCTCTACTGTGTTCCATTAGACTTCAACATGTTGGACCTGTATGCTTCAGTACACAGCAGAATAAGGAGGACTTTTGTTTTCAAGTGGTCAGCACACCTAGGGGTGGAGGTGGTGGAGGACTTCAGGCATAGAGAGGCTGGTAGCCACTCCTCTGGTTGCCACTTCTACAGGTGATCACACATACGCTCGTCATCCCGAAGAACTGCAACAGGAAACAATAAAGGTAATCGGACACAAAGCTCTTCAAACATATTTTGAAGGGAAGTTAGACCTGGAATGGTGCATAAAGGGTTACAAGTAAGCTCTGTATTTGAGTTGGAGTACCAAGGACTGAATTCGTTCTCTGAAGAACAAAGTGGTCTATATGTGCAAGAATAAGGATGAGATTCCATACAGAGAGTTTTTTTCCCCTGTTAATGTTTTTTTTTCCCTTACTTTTGTTGAGGGTTAAGAACAGAGAATGTTGCACCTTGTTAAACCCTATTACACAAATTGTAATTTGGAAATATGGGTGATACAAATCAATTTTGATTGATTTAATTGATGAATACTGAAATGTCTTTTCTGTTTTAAAGAGTAGCCTTCGACTGAGCACTACCATCTTTCACACGAGTGGATTTAGAGACATAAAATCCTCTATTTCATCTTCATTCAACAGTAAATCCTCCTGTTTTCCTCCTCTGATGAGCTCTCACATACAACCCAACTAGCTCAAGGGCTCTAGGTTAGATGATCCATGCACTGAAAGTATGTGAAGGAGTGTATAGGCGTCAGCTGGACTGTTTCCAGTAACCGTTGACTCACCAACTCATTGGGAACATATTAATTATGTTGTCGCAGAAATACTGTGTTGAACAATGCTCTTTCACAGCATAGTGTGTGTTTATCTCAGGCTAACTGCAGCCGTCTTTACCTTGACGACGGCGAAGCCCAGAATGACCAGCATGGCGTATCCCCACACATCCTCTATGAGGCTCTGCAGCTTGACCTGACAGCCCTAAAAGACACACACAAGTGTTGAGGGTATTCAAAATGCTGAGTACTTATTGAAATGTCTCCTTGAAAATGCCTGGAAAATACCAACTTAACATTTTACAATTCCATGCATTAGCACATGTTCACTGACACAGCATTTCCTCTAAAGAGAAAGGTGTGATTCTTTGGGATTTACCCCGACGTTGAGCAGGTTTGGTTGGTCCAGGCTGCCAGTGCACTGTGTGGTGCTGTTCTTACAACAGGACAGAGGCACTGTGTTGTTTTGGCTGCTGAACCAGGTCGTGTTGGCCCAGCTGCTGTAATTGTTAACTCCACAGCACTGCAGCTGCACAGAGTCGAAGAGAAAAAGAGAGGGGGTTAAAAAACCAGGCAACATGAACAAAATGATAAAAAACAGAGGGTAAGGAAGACGCTATATGAGAATCAAGTAAGGGAAGGATCCGCCCCCTTAACCTGCACGTACATGTGAGTGAGCTATGATTCAGAGGATATTTTTAGATTATGGAGAGCCTTGTTTTGTTTTTTTAACCTGCATGCTCCAACTTCTACTTCAGTTAGCATTTCCCACAGACCATGCATTATCCACCCGTCTTCAATACTGGTCGTCCTTTTAAGGGTCTGCATGACTTTGCACTGGGGGAAG
Organism: Platichthys flesus; assembly: GCF_949316205.1. NCBI lineage: Eukaryota > Metazoa > Chordata > Actinopteri > Pleuronectiformes > Pleuronectidae > Platichthys > Platichthys flesus. The sequence goes on from NC_084947.1 coordinate 9,856,118, forward strand.
AAGCCAGAGTACTTGGAGAAAACCCAGACACAGGAATATGACTATTCGCTTTTTAAAATATAAAAAAAAAAAAAAAATCTTATATTTTAAGGATGGGGGTTGTATCATTTAAAATAATCCTACAAATACTCAGCTCTACTTAATTGTACTTTCTCTCATGATCTGGCCAGTTATCCAAATAAATAATAAAAATATGTACACCACATAAAAATCTATGTGTTTGTATCCTGTGTTTTAGCTGTTTATGTGATCAAATGGATTTTTTCTTCAGAGGCCAAAAAGAGAGATTGGGGATTAAAACGAAAGCTCAAGGGAAGGAAATGAAAGCAAACAAAGCAGAAGAGCTTGCAGAGAATAAAAGTACCAACTATTTATATACAGCAGAACATAATACCAACCTGAGACTGCAAGTAGTCCACACCTTTGGTCTCAGTGCCCTGACCATCATACATTGAGAAGGTCTGATTCATAGAGCGCTCAAGGTCTCCGCTGATCTGGACACACACAAGACATAATGAAAGAAATGATGTGTGCCAGAACAGATTTAAAGTAATAAAGATGAAATGTAGCAGCAGACATTGTGTGATAGAGAAAACGTTTGTGACTCACCTTGCCCTGGTAGATGAAGCTAAACACCAAGGCAGCAACCTCAGCCGCAAACATCATCATGATGACCAGAAAGAACTGGAGAGGAGGAAACAGAGGAAATAAGATGTCAAGAAAAAAAGGATGAACAGACGCTAAGGACAAATAAATAAGCACCAAAAAATGAAAGATAATAAACTGAGCTGACAAATGTGTATAGTTGCACTTTCACTTTCAGACTCTACAGTTGAGGAAACAGATGTCAAGCAAATTAGATGACCAGTAGAGCGTGAACTATCTCTCCTGTGTCACACATACTTACAAAGCTGAGGCCGAACTTGGACTCCCGTAGCGTGGAGCAGCATCCCAGCAGACCGAACACGAACATCACCACGCTGATGCCGATGGTGATGGCTGCTGGGACCAGCGCATACTTGTCCTGAATGAAATTGTCGAAGTTGTTGTAGCTGTGGATCACGTAGGACCCGATGTAGGCCAACGCCGCTCCTGCAGCCTGCAATAAACATGTGTTACACACATATATTACATTACATGTCATTTAGCAACTTAAATTTTTAGAACACTCATTTATGAGGGGCCATTTTTAGGGGTTCAGTATCTTGCCAATGACACTTAGGCATGCAGATGGGAAAGAGTGGGATTCAAACCGGCAACCTTCTTGTTGTAGAACACCCACTCTATCCACTTGGCCACGCCACAGATGAGAATGCTTGTATTGAAGGTACAACATATATAGAATATTACAAAAGCTGTGATTTCGAGGTAATAAAAGCAAATGATTTTGACGAGAAGACAGTTTTCAAATTTTTCTGTATGTTTGTCATATTTCTAATTCTGGAGATAAATAGCTCTTGTTATTTAACCTGTGCTAAAATGTGTCAATAATCCCAAATCATGGATCTTCAGCATTTCCAGAACCACTGAGTACTTAGATGCTGGATTTAACCAAGCAAACTTCTGCAGAAACACACACACATTGATAGAATTACAGGGATCTGTCACATGAGCTGTGCTTTTCTCTCTTTGCTCAAGAGGAAACAGGCCGTTTTTACCCTTTCGCTAATAAATACAAATAAATTAGTCTTTTGTTTCTAAACTTGACGTAGTTAAAACACTGAAAGTTGAATAGCTACACGGAAGAACGATGACATTTCTGCTTCTTTTTCCAAGGTACAGAGAGGAGAGAGCATCATGCAGTAGCATCATGAACACAATCAATATAAAGTGAAGCGCTTTAAGACCGAGCACAAAGGGGTTTGTTGTGATGTAGTTATCAGATGTGACCTCATGTGAGGCTGTAAAATCACTGATGGTCGGTCTCCATGGATCAAAATGCTGATCGGCCATCGAGTCACACCATCATCATGACTTCTCTAGAAATCATGCTTTAGGAGTGAACTCATCGGTCATAAGACTGCACGCACAAGCGGGTCATGTTTCAGACTGAAAGCTAATCACCTTCAAAATGCTGTATAGTAAAACGACGGCTTTGTTTATTCTGATTTCTATATCTGTTTGAGTAACGATCTGTTTGAGTAACGATCAATGTACAAGAGACTTACAGGTCAGACACAACTGTTAAGAAATCAATGGTAATTCTATGTGTATCTTATCATCAGCTCTCCTGACTTCCTTTTGCCCTTTGAGACTACCAGTATCAGACTTGAGTCAAACTCCACTCGCAGAATAGTGTGGGGCAAAAGCACAACACATGTGCTAACTGTTGAGAGCTGAGTAAATAATAAACCTGAATGAGATTTTACTCAAAAATCTCTCTCTGTGTCAATCCATATTCTGGCACTACAGTGGGATTATAAATATATTATCAGCTAAATTTGCCTTTGCTTCAAACACAAAAAGACATTTTAATTTTCAGGATGACTTCTCCTCTGATGACACGAGCTGAGCATTGTTTCGAATGCAAGAATGTGTGTTTTTGTGAGGCCTCCCAATCATTCATCCCTCAGTTGAGCCTCATGACTCACTCCTCCTAATCACTCCCCAGTCACGGGTTCCCTCTGGAGTACTAAGTCTACCTCCCTCCCCAACAAATCGCTCACCCCCTAATCTTTCTAGAAACTCTGATCTTGTGCCTAAGAAGCAGCACAAAGAGGCTTACACAATATACAGCGCCCCGTGTGCATGCAGGGCCACCTCTCAGGAATGTGAGAAGCCTCTGGGGCGATGTGTCTTGATCTCATGGGTATGATTTTAATGGGTCCATTCACGACAAATGTCCCAGTACTGTATCTCAGATCAGGCTTTTTTTGGAGGGGGGCAGGCATTATTTAAGAAGAGCCGACTGGGAAAGAAAGCAGCCGTGACGTGACGTTAGAGCTCATGTGATCCCATACGACCTTATATTTGAGTTTCACCTCAAATTGCACAATTTGTTCAAGAACACAACATTTATTACACAATTAGATGCAGATGTTGATAACATTTTATAAAAGAAAGAAATCACTTTTTATCACCAGACCACAACACGAGTTGTCCAGTGAATCATATTAGACACATTTACTTAACGCACAACAAAATATAACTTTTGTAATTCTCAAAAGATTTCAATAAACCTTTGAATTATATGATTCTCTACAGACCCAGCGGTGGGCCAGGCAGAGTTTAAAAATATAAGGTGATAAAAAATTACTTTAAACAAGTTTTTAATCTGTGCTTTTTCGTAGTTCCAGCTAGTCTTGGTCAAGATGCGGAAATTTGTCATGATCGAACTCACACAGCTGATGAATAACTGGAAAAATGTAAGACAGATGTTCATGTTATAATGAACAGACTACTTTTCCCACATTCTTGATTTATGGCCAACGAGCGTGACAAACTACACAACAGGTCTGTGTACAAAACAAACCTTGATGTTGGTCTTTAGCGTTATGAAGTTAATAAATGAGCATTGATCACATTGAATTGTTGCTGCTTCACAAACAGAAACCTGCAGTTTATATAAAATATGTTTGGAATATGGCAGGAATAGTGTAATTGCTGGTTGGATATAAAGTAAAGGTTTTAAAACATTTTGAAAAACACGGGATGCAATAACCCCTGAACATTGGAAATCCCTAAAGAGACTCTTTGCACAACCAAAGATGACAACAAGTTCAGTGTGAACTGCAAAGAGGATGAAAGCTAATTTAATTGGAGCAAACTGTGGATGTAGGAATGAAAAATGATAAACCACCATATCTGTGGTTTGTTTTTGGAAACAAACACAGGCCAATTTGATCTCTGAGTAATCGAATTAGACAAACATGAGCCACAGGCAGATAGAGGACTTCACTGGGTCCCTGAGGGAAAGAGAACCTACAACTGTTTTCTTGTGGAACTAAATGAAGGAGAGTCAAGGTGAATTCATCCACTTCATGGTAACAATATACATATCAGAAGTATTATGAATTGATACAAAGCTAAATATAAACTCCAGTCAGTCAGAGTGGCTGGGTGACAAATCACTGTTGCCCCTGAAGTCAGTTACATTTAAATTATTGAGAAAGGTAACTTGTGGCCTCTAACTTTTTATCACATTGTGCTTTTAAGCGCAGATATGTGATAAATTGCGCGACTGAGCAAAAAGTCAAAATGAGGAACTGCGGAGTAGAGACAAGAGCAGTAAGACACCGACGTATTTATCAGGTCACAGCTCTGATTTGCGTAATGCATCCGCGCACATCTGGCTTATAGATAACTAATACAGCTGTAAAAGAACACAACACATATCCGATTTACTCAAAAACAAATCTTAGGAGGTGGAGAAATGACTCATCGACTCACACAAAACACCAAGCTGAGGAAGAGGAGCACGGTCTTGGAGGTGAAGATGCCGCAGTCCATGTTGGGTGGCGGAGGTGCACAGATGGATGAAGGAGTGAGGAGACGTCCGGGTCCAGTTTTTATCTCTCGGAGAACTGAGCTGACGCCGCCAGCACCACAGCTGCTTCGGTCACAAGTTCTCCTCCGGTTGTCTGACTGTGCAGAGACTGTGTGATCACATGGTCACATGATTCGGGGAGGAAGGCCAAGAACAGAGGCAGAACAGGTCTGACAGCCAGCCCCTCTCTGGGAAGCTGCCACACACACAGACACACACGCACACACACACGCTTTCTCGCGCATAAACTCATGCACGTCTCTCTATAGTTGCGAGGACACTCCTTCCCTAACCCTTATCATCGCAACTAAACCTAAAACCAAGTCTTAACCCTCAAACAGCCCTTTGAATATCTGAGAACCATCCAAACTGTCCTTACAATTATAGCATTGAATCAAAATTGGCCCTCATAACTACAGATAGACACGCACACACACATGTTTGCTTCTGTTGTGAGGACACTCATTGAAATAAGACATTGCGTAGCCTCGTACCCTTACCTTAACCATCCAAACTAACCTAAACCTAATTCTAACCCTAAAACTAGATCGTAATCTTCAGACAGGCCTTTGAAGAAGTGAGGAACAGTTCAAATGTCCTCACTCTGTAGGGTCTATTCCAGGGGTGTCCAAACTTTAAATAAGGCCTAGATGTCTCGTCCAGTCAACGGAGCCGGACGTCCACACATGGCGGCCATCTTGCCACAGGCGGCTCACCCAACCATAACATTGTTTTGGTAGTGATACATTAACTTTTTAAATAAAAAAAATTGTTAAAATTCCTGATGTATATTTGTTAAGGGAAATCTTGTACCTATATAGAACATTATTCTATTTTTTGGAAAATAAAATAAATTATTCATAAGTATAAGCAGTGTCATACCTACATCTCTGACGTTTAAAAAACCGAGCCTTTTAAAAATCGGTTGAAAATGTAGCAAGTTATGGTTATTTAAAAAGTACGTACCACCAGGGGCGTTTCTAGGATTGAAAGAAAGGGGGGGCTTAGCCCCTGAGGATGCTGAATGTTTGCGCTCGCGATTTTTTTGGGGGGGCTCATTTGGGGCTGCGGATATCCATTGTTTCAGACAGTTCATAGATTGGTTCAATCAGAAAGAGTATGATGTTTTTCTGTATCTTTGCTTGCAGTCATTCAGGATAAGATAACAGAAGAGACAGAATTTCAGGGTCATTGTGAAATTTGACAACACAAATATGAACTTTTCTCAAATAGAGAGAAATTATTTTTCCTGCTTGTAAAGGAAAGACGGATATACTAGTTTTCATATCCACTCCCAAATCCTAATTCTTAAAGGGACCACACACAATGGATGGGGAATGGACCTGCCAGTGTCGACTTCTGAGTTGTTTATTTGTTGTAATTTGAGCAGAAGGGAATAATAGGCACTGATATTATTGTTTTAAAATACTAGACATAGATATTAATGCAAAGAATAGAGAGCTGTCGATATTTATTTCCTATATTTAAAATTTGCTCGTTCACACTCTTTCTCACTGGAGACATTTTCTAACAAAACAGCAAGCTAGCTAGCTTAGTGTTAACATAGATCATTACAATATTTCCTTTCATTTGCCTCAAGTAAACCTAAATTTAAGAAGGTAACAATCATTAACAACTACAGATTCTGTAACTACCTGTAATTACAATTTCACTCCGTGCATCATTTACTATGAGCTAAACTCCTTGGCTGTAATCCTGCTGTCTTGATGAGAGATGTTACTCGGCATGGTGGCAAGATGGCCGCAATGTGCCATATAGCCTTATATATATCTATAGGCGGGCGTGGCGGCGTTCTTAGGGACAGCTTGCAGGTCATGGGTGAGTTGGGCGTCACCTAGTGTCTAAACTTAGAAGTACAATAAAGTGGGCCATAGTCCATTACATTTCATTTAGCTGACGCTTTTATCCAAAGCGATTTACAATCATTGCATTCAAGGGTACTCGAGGGTACAAACCCAGAACAACAAGAATCAAGAAAGTAAAATTTTTCCAAAAATAGAGCAATACTACAAAGTGCTATGAGTAAGTCCCATTTAAGTGCTACTAAATTGTAAGTTTAAAAAAAATATAATTATAATTTTTTTTTTTTATTGAGGCGGGACAATTTAAAATGGATGGCGGTCCGCAGATGGCCCGCGGGCCGTAGTTTGGACATCCCTGGTCTATGCTTAAACTGTCGGCACAAAGGTATAAGTACAGGAAAACACACACAGAGATAAGAGGGAAGATCCCACAGAACAACACAAAAGACTCCAACTCCAATAACAAAGAAATCCCATTGATCTTGTTTTATAATGACCTATGACCATTTCGGAACTAAATATAACCAATATATTTTAAAAGTTTGAAAAAACTACAATTGCAGAACATCCAGCACTTCCCCCTCTTTTCTCTTTTTTACAAGTTGTTTTGACAGAATTGAGCCCAACCGATATGTATACAGTCTACATCGATATAATGTATATACACTCATAGGTATCAGGGATTTAAGTGGATATGTATCAACAAGACAACTTTAAGTTTATAGAAAAGATTTGCATTTTTCTTAACACATACTTAACACATACAATTTTAAACTTCGAGCTGCCTGTATTTGGTTGTGTTTCTCTTTTCTAGAAATTTCTATAAAATTGATGGTTAAACTTATAAATATCAAGTCTGCTAATGTCACCCTGGTTATGTCCTAGGGTTAGGGCTAGAGTTATGGATGAGAAGGATGTAGAGACTTGCAAGTAGGCTCTATCCCCACTAATGCGGGCACACCCGATCGTTTGGTCCCACCCTTGAGATTTTATGACCTTCGGAAAGGGTAAAACCCAATTTATGAATTGTTCTGGTTAGGGTTGCAATTAGGGTTAGGGCTAGGGTTAGGGTTATGGATAAGAAGGTAGTAGAGACTTGCGAGAAACACAAACAAATTAACAAAATATTGAATATATGATATTTATTCATAAATTCACTCAAAAAGGTTATGATAATAGATGAATATTGATAATGTCTGTCAATTATGGGTAAGGGTTAGGGTTAGGATTAGCGTTATGTAACATAAGAGATATTTCTGTGTTTGACTTTGATATCCTTGAGTTGCAGGATGCTCTTTGATCAGACCTTCAGTATACACACTATATACCCCATCCTTTGAAGGAAAGGATTCAGAAAAGGAATGCCGATGATCTCAATTGCTAATTACATATCAGATAGTGTTTAAGCTATTGTCTGCTGCATCTGAAACAGAATCTTAGCCTGGTAAATGCTGCTTAATTTCTTCGACTGCCTCATTAGATGAAATATTGCTTGAAAAGACAGAAAAGACTTGATAACTAAATAATTATTGTGATAGGTTTTCAGTTTCTCAGAAAACACAAAAAGACAAGCTCTTAAGGAGGTACAGAGAGGACCAAAATCTGAGCTGAAGAAAATGGACAGGCTGTTGATCATGAAGGAGGATGTTGAGAAGTAATCGCTACACTCAAAAGGCAAAAGACCGCTGGTCAATAAGAATGATGAGCTCATGGCCAAACAGAAGATCGCAGAGGCTCAGATCCACAATAAGTTTATAGGCAATCTCACTATCATGGATCTGAGTAAGCTATGGAGCGGGAATTCTGAGAATGTCGTCTGCTCTGAAAGAATCAAGAAGCTGGAGAGCCTGGTAGAAACCTTGAACCTTAAAGTCAACGCTCTGGAGGATCAGCTCAGGAGTGAGCAGGTGGAGAAAGAGACCTGCCTTCAAATAATAAAAGGGCTGAAGAGTCGGGTTAAAACCACAGAGAAAATGTGAAGCAGGAGAGCAAAGCCTCAGAGGAAGAAATCGGGCTTCACAGTGTCCAACCTGATAATGAAGGCTGTTTCCGCTTCCAAAGAGCGCCACGGCATGTTCACTTCAATTACACTTTCAGCGTCATTACAGATTGCTAAACTCTATGACACTAGAGTTTGTGACTTGTGAATATTGGTTATATTAATTAAATTCGATTTGTTAAACAGATTTTTCTTTTAAAATCAGATAAAGGTTTATCCAGCGAAACTGAAGATATATTTTTTATTCCATCTTCATCCTTGTCAAAACATGACATTATCCACAAAGAAAGTCAACCACTAATCGTTCACCAGACATTCAGATTTATTATTGTAATATTTAATAAATCATCCCCCCTTTCAATAAGAAACGATAAGATAAGATAGCCAAGATAAAAATTGGAAATTCCTCACAAAATCCTCTGCATTTTTTTTTGTGTTGTAACGTATCAGTAATTCAATCTGCAACAGCTCTTGTGATACTAACTTTACTGGGTTCTGTTATAGCAGCTGTGCAGTGGCAACAAGGCCCCTTCACAAATTGTCCCTCTGAATTTCTCTTCATATCGATTTGTTTGCTCTGTCTGTCTCTTTGTCTGTCTGTCTGTCTGTCTGTTGATCTGTCTGTTGATCTGTATGTCAGTCTGTCTGACTGTTGTGAATACTCAAGTAATTTGAGTATCCCCACTAATGCGGGTACGCCCAATCGATTGGTACCATCCCAGAGCTTCTACAATCTTCGGAAGGGAAAAACCCAATTTGTGAAGGGTAACAGTTTCAATTATGGTTAGGGTTAGGATTATGGGCTAGGGTTAGGGCTAGGGTTATGGATTAGAAGGTCTTGCGAGTATATTCTACCCCCACTAATGCGGGCACACCCTACCGATTGGTCTCATCCTTGACCTTCTACGACCTGCGGAAGTTGTGAAGTGTAAAGGCCGGCGCATGCTTCTGCGTTTTCACGGGCCCGCAAGCGCAAGAGCCCTTCCATGCCCCTTACGTGCTTATGTATCTCTTCTTACGTGCGTCGGACAACTTTTTTAACTATACGGCAAAGCTCTGCGAGCCTTACACAGCCCGCAAGGGATGTGATAGGTCTGCTAACTACATCCCGTCCGGAGTCTAGTTTCCGGTTTCATGCCCCATAATACCGGCAGAAATCACGGAAGATTTAGAAGAACGAATATGGACCAAATAGAGAGCACTTGGCAGAAGAGATCCGAAGTATAACCTGTCACTGACTGGCAGATTTGTCCGCCAGAAAAAGGCTACGAGGAGCCGCAGTGGTTATGTAAATTAACAATCGACGAAGAAGAAAGAAGGCGTCTCTAAGGTCGTCTTCGACAAAACACGTTACTCCACCTAGTGTTCTTGCGGGGAATTGCTTTGTAACACGTGCAACGGTTTGAGAAGCATGAATGACAACGAGTCCTTCGACACAGCTGCGTGAAAAGCCACAGACTCATTTGCAGAAGCATGCGCCGGACTTTAGGGTTGCAATTAGGGTTAGGGTTAGGGTTAGGCATTTCGTTTTGGTGATTAGAGCTAGGTTAAGGGGCTAGGGAATGCTTTATGCCAATGAGTGTCCTCAATAAAATAGGAATACAAACGTCTGTTTGTGTGTGTGTGTGTTTGTGTGTGTGTGTGTGTGTCTTTGTGTGTTTAGAGTTGGCACAGTCCTTGTCTACGCCTCCCATCTGTTTACATTGTCATCTGCTTGATGAGGCGAGACCACTCATTTGTCAAACATCATGTGGGGTAGTGGAGGTGGGGTCGGGGTAGAGGAGTGGGGGGTTAGCAGCTGAGATTTGTGTGTGTGTGTGTGTGTGTCTGTGTGTGTGGTAACAGGGGGATAATTAGATAATGGAACTGTGTAGCAGAGAGGATAATGACAGTAATGAATATATTAGAGTAGAGAGACAAAGTTCTCTGGTCTGTTTCACATCTGCAGTATCAGGAAAGGTAGAAGAGCACAAAACCTTCCTGTAAATTAAAATTCTTCGTTGTGTTGATACTCAGCAGACAAAAACATAGACATTTTCAAGCTGGTAAAGCTGAATTTGTAATGTTTTCTGGAACTAGAGGGTATTTGAATCCGATCAGGTTTAAGTTTAATTTAAAAAATAAAATGTGTGTTTGGTACAATATAATAATGATATAATATAGGGTTAGTTTGTTTTTGTCTTCTCCAAGGCTGTTTATAGGTTTATACTTTGACTCTGCTTTATGTTCGTGTTTTTATAAAGTGCATTACATTCAGTGTGTAGTGATACAGTCAACTTTTGATGTTTAAATTATTCTTGAATATAAGTTTAATAGTTGTAAAGCTCTATTGATTTGAAAGTGGAGAGAAAAAGATTTCCAAACATTTTGAAATTAGACAATTTAAGTGTAAGTTCTAATTAATTTAACACTTGTGGCACAAAATCCAAACCTCATCTGTCAGTTTTTAAAATTTAAACAGACCCATAAACACACACACACACACACACACACACACACACACACACACACACACAAACACACACAAACAGACACACACACACACAGTAGGAGGGGTGTATGATTGAGGGAGTGTGGAGGAGTAGGGTGTCACCATCTGGGAAGGTCAGAGGTCAGACAATGGGACCACTGGTCACTCTGATGACATCTGGGATGGCAGACTGTCTGTATTAATCCACCTCCATGTCAGACACACGCAAGTGCCAGGCCAAACAAACACACACACACACAGACAAACACACACAGTGTCTGGTGCACCCACAGGATAACTGTTTGTCAAGTCTGGTTTTGACAATGTCATCATATGCGTCCAGAAATGTCTGGTTTTCTGGCACATGCTATTTGCTGTGTGTGTGTGTGTGTGGGTGTGTGTGAGTGTGTGTCTGTGTGTTTGTATTGGGGTCATCGTTCCTAATCTTTTTGATGATATATAGCTCTTTAAGCACAGGGACCATTGCTGAACAATGAAAACATTAGTTTTACAGTCTCCGTGTTCATGTTATTACACATTATAACAACACTGCTGTTCCACTATTGCAGGCAAGAGGGCAGCAGCCTCCTATAATAAAATATTGGCTTGTTGTACCTTGTCTGTTATATGTAGTAATATGTAGTGCTATAGGATTTCAAAAAGGAGTTAATGCTGTTATTTAACTTTGACTCATTAAGGGTGTCACATGAATTGAAATTGCATTTATGTTAATTGTTTTATTGTTTAAATTGAATCCTGCCTAAACTCAACTTTAAATAGAATGCTCAAAAGTAACTGGAGATGGCAAAACTACAAGTTCAGCTTAGATTAGTTTTATTCCACATGTTGATGATATATCACATACAAAAATATACAAAGAGTATTTACTGTTGAATCAGCCAACATGTTTGAGGACTTATTCAGAGGGAAATTATAACATAAAATTATAGATGGACAAGTTTGCAGGCTTGAATCTGCCACAAAATTGTGACCAGTACATTTTACTTTAAATTTTTCTATGTCATGATTTTATAGAAAGAAAATTGTGAGAAATGCTTGTACGATGTTGCAGATGTCCAATACTTTCAAAATAAATCTATGTTAGGAGACGGCCCCATTTCTCTTCATGCTTAGGATCAATGTGCTACCCAACCAAAACATTGTTATAATATATAGACTTTATGTGCAGTAGACTGATGACAGAGGAGATCCTGCTCCTGTGTTTATCTCAGCGACGGCTCAGTTTGCTCAGTAGAAGGACGGACAGGGATTAGTGACCATTTTATAACGTGTGTTAATCTGACAGATTAGCCTGATTAGGTTAACCTGAGAACTCCTTTGCATGTGTGAGTGTGTATAAACTGAATCACCTTTAGAGACCATACATCAGTATTCCTCTCTGAGCCGACAATCCCCTCTGGAATTTAAACACAACTCTCTAACTGCTCAGAATCTGATTTAATGTGGATTATCTATGTCACAGCGTTAAAAAAAAACTGATTGTGTGCATTTACATTTATCTATTAAATCCACAGGCAGTCCTTTGACACGTGCATATGTGTGTGTGTGTGTGTGTGTGTATGTCTGCACATGATTCAGGCACCCACTGACATAATGACCTCTCCCTGCCCACACAAAAATATAGAGATCTCGTCTAGAAGCTGCATTGACATATTGATGAGCCTCATCACACTCGACAGCATCTGATATCGACATGTGGTTCACATAGCAACGTAACCTACATTTGGTTTGGAGCACCTGCCATCGAGTTTATCACAAACAACAAAGATACAGAGACATACAGTATGCTTTATGAACATATGTGTAAATACAGTTTCAACTCAAGTACAGTATTTACATTACGTATCATATTTTGTTGTATTCTTAAAATGATTTCCCAAGCAAAAAATAAAACAGACATTCTCTCTCTCTGTCTCTCACATACACACACACACACACACACACACACACACACACACAAACACACACGCACAAACAAACATACACACACTGTGTTACTGCAATCTTGTCTGGTGGTTTGGTGGCCTGCTGTTTTTCTGTACTCAATTACACCAAACAAGAAATATCTTACACACACACATCCATGCATGCATACAGACAGACACCCACACACACACAGAATGACTATACGCACGCACGCACACAGACGCACACACACTGGCACACATAGCACACTTATCAAGTGATTAACTGTCAAACTGCACAGCCAGAGTTCAGCAAAGGTCAGGATTGATTTACATAGACAGATGGAGATCCCTATTAGAGTGTGTGTGTGTGTGTCTGTGTGTGTGTCCAGTCCCTTCCCCCTCAACTTATTGAGCCGCATCCCACACACGAATGCACAAAAACAGACAGACACACACACACACACACACACACACACACACCCCTGTGACAGTGCTTTGTGCAACTAGTTCATGTTACCATGGAGATGATGAGCTTGCTGTACATCATCATGATGGGGTCGTGGCACAGTGAGAGGTCAGAGGTCATGGGTGGCGTGGTCTATGGTGTGGATGTGTGTTATCAGTGTGAGGACTGTCCTGAGGGGGAAATCTAACGATGTCAGAACGCTTTGTGAGCAATGGAGCAAGACCAGAAGCTGTTTGAGGCCATTCACACGCCCCAGATACAGTCGGAGGTTGTGGTTAAAGAATTACGACGTATTAAATTTAGTAGAAAAGTCTTGATCATGTCATCGTCATCATCATCGTTTCATCAGTGCATCTATATGCTGAGCTTGTAGTTATGAGCTTTTATATGATTGAGTGCAACATTTATTATACACTCATAAAAGTTTTGTCTGCACTGCAGATGTTCGGATTCAAAGTTATAGGAAGTTTCAAGTTACATTCTGAAACATTTGTCAATTCCGTCAAAAAAATTCCCCAAGATATTAGAGACGCAACTACAGTCCCTGATTCAAGAGATTTTAATATATCAATTATGACAAAATTTTACCAGCTAGTAGCTGCCAGTGGTGGAGGAAGTGTTCAGATGCTTAACTCAAATTATTATAGAAGAAAATACTAAAATACAGAGATTCAGCAGAAAAATTAAGTTTAAGTGTTGAGACTAAAAGTAATCATTCTGCAGAGTGAGGCCCCTTTTATGTTTATAAGTTTTGTTCAGGTTTTGTCAGACCTGGACCCTGGTGCAGACAGACAGAGGGTTGAGGGTGCGTTCTGTAATAAAGATGGATGATCACTGTGAGGACACGCTGGTAGCTGGTGTGTGGGGGAGCGGGTAGGTAGGTTGGGGGCACCAGTTATTTTAAAGCAATACCCATGTTGTTAAAGAAAAGGGTCACATGATAGGAGTTTGATGAAGGTGAAGGATCCGTCCTGCAGCCCTTTTCAAACTAAAACAGAGGCAGCATTTTTCGAAAAGTCTCTATTTGAGGGCTTGAAAATGTCAGAGTAGTGGAGACGTCAGGGGTAAATGTAACAAAAGTGATGCATTGTTAAGCTAAAATGTAAAAAGACTAGATTAAGATTAGGGTTCGGGGGGGGCAAGCAGTGTAAGTGTATGTATATGTGAGTGTATGTGAGTATTTGTGTGTGTCGCAGAGAGCGACAGAACAGAGAGCGGATGGGGGGGAGATAAATGCTGCTCTTGTGCTGTGCGGTGCGCTCTGTCACTTTGATAAATCTCGCAGCGAGTTGAAGACACCTGCTGACAGCACGCTTAAGCCTGATTGGTTGGAACAGCTCCAGATCCGGGGGACGCTAATGGATATGATGCGGACAACAAATTGCACACACGCACAAGCACACACACGCACACACACACACACGTATAGACAAGGACACACATGAACACACAGTTGGACCAACACACAGACACACACATACACACGTAGAGACAAGGACACACAGCAGGTCCAACACACACACAGAACGTCCTGCATACACACACACACACACACACACACACACACACACACACAGAGTACAGAGACAATCACCTCCTGACTTTGTGTGTATCATTAGCAGGACAATTATATCTAATGATTGAGTCACTGCTCGGACTCACCTGATAATTAATGAGCTCATTTGCAGTTATTTTACGTTCTACAGCGATTTTGACGTCAATTATTTCTAATAGACAATCAAGACCACGAGAACAACTGAGCCAGGGCATTTACATGTGCTTTGTATCAGGCAACTGACTTCGAACATCTGATTCCTTCTCGCCTGTTCACATACGTACACACACACACACACACACACACACACACACACACACACACACACACATTACACTCTCCTCTGATCTCTGGTTTGATTTGTTGCTCATCATGTAGGTTGAGGCCCTGCACCTCTCTCTCTCTATCTCTCTTTCTCTCTCTCTCTCCCTCCCTCTCTCTATCCCTCTCCCTCCCCCTCTCTCTCTCACTCCCTCTCTCTGTCCCTCACTCTGTCCCTCTCTCTCTCTCTCTCACTCTCTCTCTCTCTCTCATCTCTCCTAGGTTCTTTTGAGCAACACACACCGACACATTAAATCCAGTCGGTTTTGATTTTAGTCTGATTTCCACGATTCGATACAGGGGGGGAGCTAGAAACAGAGCCGGGCGCACAGAGAGAATACGACATGAGTGAAACATCAGCGAGAGGAGATGGAGGAAGTCGTTGCGTGTACGGGGGGGGGGGGGGGCGGCGGGATGATGAAACACGGTTGCAGTCTGACCTTTTGAAGAGCCGCTGGAAAATGCAGAGACAACTTCAAAAGAGCATCATGAAATATACAACACGCTGCTGCTGCTGCTGACGCTGGAAAGCCTCGTATACCTCCAGTTGTGCAGTTTCGCTCCGCGCGCTCACCTTTGATATTTTCCCTTCACAGGTTCGGACGAGCGCGGCCGCCTCGCGGGCCCCCTGTGACACGCGAGCGGTTGGAATACAGATTGTTGTCTTCTTCTTCTTCTTCTTCCTCTTTTTTTTTTCTTTTACCATCTCCTGAACTTTGGCTTTGTCAGATTCTCTTTATCTGTCGTTGGAGAGAAATATGACAGTGAATCAGATATCGGCTCTTCTCGTTTTGCCCTCCCCCCCTCCTCTTTTAAATCCATCTCTCCCTCCATCTCTCGCCACGCTTCACATCCTTCACTTGCCCTATCTGTGTCTCCGGCTCCCCACGCACTGCTGTGTGTGTGTGTGTGTGTCTTGATCCATCCATCTATATGTCTGTCTCTCTATGTGTGTGTGTGTGTGTGTGTGTGTGTGAGTAGCTGATGCAGATGAGACAGAGATACATGATTTGCTGCGAGTCTTTCTGTCAGAGGACATCAGATCATCAGAGACACACACACACACACTCTCATACTCACAAATGCAGGCAAACACACACGTCTAAACACACATCTGCACACACACACATATGTATACACACAGCGTCTGAGGAGATAAGGGAGTCTTTGAAGGTGGAAATTAGTTTTGGCGCCTGGTTGCTTCTGTCTTGCAGGCCATGTGACTAAATCCTCCAGTCACACCAACATAAACTGATAAGACAGCTACTCTGTGAGTGTGTGTGTGTGTGTCTGTGTCTGCATGTGTGTGTGTTTGTGTGTGTGTGTGTGAGAGAGAGAGGGGGAGAGAGAGAGAGAGACAGTGAGTGTGTTTGTGTGTGTGTGTGTGTGTTAGAAAGACAGGGAGTGTGTGTCTGTGTGTGTCCTGCTTACTTTATGACTGTGCACATTTGCCTGAGTACCTCCGTTTCTGTGCGTTTGTGTGTGTGTGAGTGAGTGTGTGCACATATATGTTTATAGATTCCATTTATTCACTGTGCATCTGTTGTTGCAGGGGCAAGGTAATTGGTGGCAGATAAACAACGCTTAACACACACACACACACACACACACACGGTAATCAGGGGGGATTTACAATGTGTAGTTTGGAGCCTAATTGCTCTTCAGGTCCCTGTGAGAGTGCTGCCAAAGCCATTAGCCACTGCTATTCTGAGAGCATTCAGTGTGTGTCACTTGAGTGTGTGAGTCTGTGCGTGAGTGTGGTCTCCTGAACATTAGTGTGCACATCACATCAGTGTATTTATGCATGTGTGTGTTTTGTTTCAAGCAAGTGTGTGTATGGTGCGTGTTCTTGTGTGAGTATGGCCTTGTTTGCCTCTCATTGGTTCGCGCGTGCCCGTAGCTTCAGTATTTTTCTCAGGGACTTGGCTCGGCTCCAGGCCTGGAGAGCTAATTGGAATTAGAATAACATTCCTCAAAGGCCGCTCGTTTAGTGCCCGCGCTGAGTGCTAACGACGAGTAGCGGGTGAGGGGGAGGCGGGAGAGAGCGCCCTAACGATCTGCGCTAACAATGTTTTATTCTGATTTTTAATGAGGGGTAATCACTCAGCTGGAGAGGAAGAGTAGTGGAGGGAAAAAAAGGAAGAGTGGAGGGAGGGAGGAAAGGAAGGAGGAGGTGGAGAGGAGAGAGGAAGCGGGGCGAGGAGGAAACAGTAATTATCTCCTCGCCGAGCTGTGATTCACAGCACATCTCGCGGGCCTCTCCGGAGGAAATTAGAGATGCACGCAAACCACCTTCAATCAGAGGCAGTGCTAACCTGACAGCAGCACCAGAACAAAACTAAAGCTCAAATAGTCGTATCATCATGAATGTTTGTAGACATGAATTCCAAAACTCCTGCTTAACCGATGAAATGTAGAGACACAATCTTTGCCCAAGCAGCTACAGTTCACTGTTGAGAATCAGCATCAGTGTTTTTAACAAATGGCTTCAAGCAACATGTGTAACAGTCTGGCAATGCCGTTATATTTTTCAGGCTGAATTCTGGAAGTGTTCTCTGTTTATCTGTTAGATCTCTGTTGTTTATGTTTGAGTTGTTTTCATGATTGCACTCTGTGTTTCTGTTTCCTGCTTTATTTAGTAGTCTCTGTTCCTTGCGTGTGGTTTCTGTCTCACTTCCTGTTGTTGATTGTCCCGCATCCTCATGTGTTACACCTGTGTTTAATTGCCCCTGCCCTCCCTCTGTGTATATAAGCCTCTGTTCTTCCCTTTGTCCTTATCGGATTGTTGTTGCTATTGTTGTTGTTCTCGCTGTGTTGCGCTTCTTGCTGTGTTTCTTGGTGCTGTCCTATCCTGCGTTCCTGCCCTGTCCTGATCTCCTGAGCCTCGTGTAAGCTTCCTTGTGTTTTGGTCCTCCTGTTCTTGTCTGTCCAGTTTGTCAACTCCTTTAGTGTTTATGTTTTGTGTTTGTCTAGTTAAAGCCTCTTTCTATATTAAATACTCATTTGGTTATCTAACTCTGCTCCTTTGTCCATCTACTTCCATAATCCATGGAATGTTTACATTGAAGTGGTGAATTCCTGTGGTTTCTTTAGGGTATCAGACGTTTATTACAGAGACACTAAAGCAACATCCCAACTGCCATGTTTTCGCATCAACTCTGCTACAGATGCACCAGGCGTCCACACTACTTTACAGCTGCTAAAACAGAAGTTTGGAAACGCTGCTGACTCCGTTTTAGGTGGCAAACACCGATGGAAGCATTTTAGCCTGGATGGGGACAAATGGAGATGTTTGGAAACGATGACGGCATCAGCCTCGGCCAACGGTGTAGAATGCAACATGGATAATCAATCACAAACAACAATACAACTGGCTCATGTGTACCAACAACCAAATGCTTCTTGTGTTCAGGTTTACACGTTATATGTGTTTTCAGGTGTGTGAGTATGGACGAGGATTAAAAGTGACACAGAGCCAAAACCCTCATGTGGCCTAAGATGGTTTTAGTCGGAGGAGGTCAGGGTGGTTAAATAGGTCGGCAAAAGAATGGCCTTTAACTCATTAGACTTGCATTCATTCCCCATCTCCAACCAGAAGTCAATAACTTTTTCATTTAAGCTTAACCACATAAATTATTATCACCATAACATCAAATTCCTCACAGAGGCAAACAAAAAAGTATCATTGGGCCAACTTAAAAATAATTTCACTGGAAACACAGAAAATAATTAACTCATACTAATACAATGTATAGGTTGAGCATGAAATACCTAATTAATTTGTGTTGCCAAATTAAAATAATTTTATTTTAAATGGTAAATAGCTTTCTTTTTCAGTTAGGGTTTTTTAATTTATTGTGGCATATCTAAAAAAGTTGTCTTAATCAATAACATATCTACCAAGTTGATGTACTTTTCTTTCGCATACTGGATATGTTAAATGTTTCTCTCCCTTATCCACATTTTTCAACTAATATCTGCTAATCCTGCAGAACAGTGGTCATTTATTCACAGCACCTGATTAAGGCTTGTCAAAGACTGTGGTCTGATTCAGTACTTTAAAAGAAATCAGTAATATAAAGTAGCCAAACATGACATGTTTACTTATTAACATTTAATGGAAACCACAGCTTCCCTCCAACAGGCCATTCGACTGGATGAGGCAGGACCGAACTCTTCGGTGGAACAATTAGGCTTTTTAAAATCCAGGATCCCCAGGGAAGCCATAAACCCACAGCTAAGCCCCCTGTTATCAATATTCCCTAAACTCTTACGATTTTCAATTAACCCAACGGAGCATTAATCAATACTGAGGAGAGAAAGACGAGTGAGAATCAGTGAGAATAAAGGAAAAAACTGAAAGAGTAAAAGAGAGCAAGGGCAAAGGCAAGGAGAGAGAGAGAGACGTGTGAGGCCTCAGAGAAAGAGAGAGTGAGAACGAGGGAGAGAGAGATGGAGTGATAAGGTATACATCAGTAGTGGAGTGTGAAACAGATTCTGCTCAGTAGAGAGTGAGAGGCCAATGGAGCTTGTACAATGCTTAGAAAGGGCAGAGGCTGAATCAATTCACACTCACACACACACACACACACACACACACACACACGCATAAATATACACTATCTGTACATGTGTGTGTGCCTGTGTGTGCGAAGTGAGACAAGAGTGAAAAATGGAGGTGCGAACAGGGGGCTGGGGGGGGGGTGGGGGGTGAGTGAGTGATGGTGGCAGGGGAGAGATAGATGCGGAGATGGATCAGGAGAGAGATGGGGGCTGATTATCGCTGAGCACTGACAGAGTAAAGGCCCCGTGG
This sequence comes from Platichthys flesus, assembly GCF_949316205.1. Taxonomy (NCBI): domain Eukaryota; kingdom Metazoa; phylum Chordata; class Actinopteri; order Pleuronectiformes; family Pleuronectidae; genus Platichthys; species Platichthys flesus. The sequence continues at coordinate 9,875,979 of NC_084947.1, forward strand.
GTGTGATAGTAACGCACACACACACACACATTTTCCTTACACACATGCACAGTCTTCAAGTAAACACATGAGCTTACACACTCACACGCAAAGTGATGGAGATGGAGCTGCCAGAGAGTAATACAGTTAAACCCCCATTTCCACCGCTGCTGTCTGCACTCCTCCCTTCTCCTTCCTTCCTTCCTCCTCTCGTCCTCCTCCTCCCTCCATTTGCTTCTTTTGTCTTTGCTCCCTTGATCATATTCAACTCCCAGCCTGATTCTCACTCTGTCTCGGCCTCCAGTGTCCTCACCTCCTCTCTCCTCTTCCCCCAAAGCACCCCTCCTTATCCTCTCCCCTCTCTTCTCCTTCTCCCCGTCCCCCCACCCTCCCTCCCTACTCCTCCTCTGCTTACTTTATCATAGCTTCTCTCCCCATGAGGGGATTCTCCGGACCCTCGGAGCAGAAAATGGAGGCTAGTGGAGAGAGACAGCAAGAGATAAAAAAAAGAAAATCACACTGGCAAATGTGTTGCACAGACCCACATGTGCACATACAGAGCAAACATTCAAAACACTTTGGTTTAAAGGGCACAAAATGGACAAATTCTTGTTTTACCAAAGAAAACTACTGATTTAAACAAATTGTTGCTTAATATTTAGGTCAAAAGATTTATATACATTTCATCTTCGACTTGTGTTTTCCAATGTGACTATGAGACGCTGCATTTGTCCTCCTCTGTAGACTCACGTCTTTACAGTAACGCAAACCCTAAAAAATAAATGAAATAAATGCTGATGTTTCGCCGTCTGACAAAAGGACAGGATGAGGGACAAACCGACTTTTTATCAGAAGAGAAGGATTATGGAAATCAGGTTGTGATCTGTGGTGCGTTAATCCTCGCCGCAGCGAGCAATCCCATAAAAAGTGTTAGTCAGATTAACCAACAGATTAGCCACGTAGCCACGCACATATTTAACTGATTAAAACCCTTGAAAATCCGGACACTGGGGAGGACCCGCGCTGTTTAGGATCTGAATCCGCTGTTAGCTGCTTCCTCCGGCATAATTATGGAAATTTGGTTCTGTGTTTCTCTCAGTGTGTGTGTGTGTGTCTGTGTGTAGCCTCAGAGCCAAGGCTGAAAGAATAAACACTGGGGCTTAGCGAGGCCCAGAGGGTGACAAAGGAGTTCTCATTTCCTTCCTCTCCTGACGACTGATGAGAAAGTTTCCTTTTCCTTTCGTTTTTTATCAATCTGAGGTCGGCTACAAATGCAGCATGTGGGATTTATAGCGAGATAGTTTGTGTGTGCACGTGTTACAGTTGGCATGATTCGACAATCAATGTTGCTGATCAGCAGACCATAGTTTATAGCTATCAATTGGGTGATCGATAGTTCATTTCAGTCCTGAGGGGAAACAGTCCCGCAGCTGTGTTTCTGAAAACCGCTCATCAATTTTCTGATCAATTCCACCACAACTGGCTGTTATGTCGCCCTGCTCACAAAACGTGAGTCATAAATCACAATCCTGTGGCTTGGGTGCTACAGCAGATGAAGTTAATGCACGAGATGGAAAGAAAACAAATGGGATTTCACCGCACACACACGCAATTTAGAAAAATCGCGCAAGTGTATTTAAACAATCTTCCGAAGGTGACAGAGATTTATGAAGATATAGGGTGCAGCAAAGCCAAGGGTCTTACCTTGTCGACATGCGTGTCCCGACAAATGTAACGCAAACTGCAACAAACGTGATTGGTCCACTTTGTAACGTCCTGTGTCTTTGTCTCTCAGTGGCCAGACAGTGGTTTGGTCTTTGTGGTCCACGTGGCCTATGAAGAGGACAAACCCCCTGAAGTGGGACTTAACTTGTGGTTTAGAAACCCCCACCAATACAGACACACAAGTGTAAAGGCTCATGCAACGGTACAGGCCACCTGTGTAGGCTACAGTTTAGCCTTTGATCCTTTGTCTTTGATTCTAAAATCTACTATGGATAACAGCAGATCTGTATGGCAGCAGACAGTTCAAATCAAACATAACCAAACTAGTACATAGCCGGATATGTTTTGTTTCTCTTTTTTACATGTACACAGAAATACACAGACACCAAATATTTTTGAAAATCTGCTCTTTGGAAGGATTAAAAAATCTCAATCTCAAAGTTTCTTTGATAAGTATCTGCATTAACATTATCACCTCATGTTATTATCGATGGCTTTCATTTCATGGATTTCCTTATTTACACCTCGGATTTTCCTACTGTGACATTTGAAAATGTCTCCTGTGAAAATGACCTGTGGGAACTTCTTCAAAAAAGCTGTTTATAGATAATCACAAACACAGACAGACACAAACACACACACACACACACACACACACACACACACACACACACACACAAACACCTCCCAGTATATTGTATTGTATTGAATTACAGAACATCTCATTATGGTTTATAGTATACTATACTGTATATAGCCTGCAGTACAGTACATACAGTAAATTAGGATTAGGAGTTAGGATAGCAGGAAGTGATTATGAGATGATGAATCATCCAGTGCAGTTTCATAAGAATCCTCCTGCATCTTTACTGTATTCACGATGAACTGAATAATACACAGAGGGAGAAAAGGATTATTTTTCAGAAAGGCAGCTCTGCAGAAAGAAGCTTCTTCTACTGACAGGCCTGTGGAAAGGCTTTATGAACAATGACATTATATTAAAAACCTCTTTCACCTAGAGTTAAATACGTTTTCCTTCTGTAAACCTCTAATCAAAATCTGCCAATGTACTTATTTGCAGATTAAATGGGCACAACAGGCAGATTTCCTTTAGGATGAATCTTAATTTGAGTGCAACACTGTGACGCTGCTTGAATGAAGATGTGAGCTGCAGGTCTTTGCCTCCTGACAGATAAATGTGACGCAGTGTTCTTTGGTGTTCTTCGGACTAAATGAGGCTTGTTCAGGATGTAATTCTTAATTAAAACTAAATTGTTCTGGCAGTGAACGTTTCTGCAGCAGCAGCTTCTCGTGGAGGAAGCTTAGCTGATGTGTAGCTGCCGGCAGAGACTGACAGTTTGTGTGTGTGTGTGTGTGTGTGTGGGTGTGGGTGTGTGTGTGTGTGCGTGCGTGTGAGCGTGTGCGTGTTTGTGTGTATGTGTGTTTTCAATAACTCAGACTGACAGTCAGCTTCAGGTGAAGATACATATTAAAGCTGGAAAAACCTCAACCACTCACACATACACGCGCACGCACATATACACACACACACGTGCACACACCTTTATCTCTGTCCTATTGAATAACTCTCTGATGCTTTCCATATTCCATGCGAGGGATTATTACAGCTTACCCACAATCCCCAGCAGCTGATTATCCTGCATGTTGACAGGACACAGTTGTGCTATCGGCCTTGTGCAGCAGTCAGTTCTGTGTAGGTGTGTGTGTGTTTGTGTGTGTGTGTTTGTGAGAGAGAGAGAGGGATGAATACTGTATTTAATGTGTGTGTGTGTGTTTGTAAACTGTTTGTGTGTGAGAGAAAAGCAAAGATTTATTCTGCATATATATGTGTATGAAAGGAGAGGATATTATTTTCTTCTTATGTGTGAGTGTGCATGTGCATATGAGAGGAAATTACTTTGTGTGTTTGTACGCATGTATGTGTGTGTGTGAGTATGCTGGTGTGTGGTGCTCAACCAAGCAGGTGTTTGTGGTTGATACCTGCGGCTCCAGCAGTGCTGATCACCCCAGCGTGGCACCTCACCTTGGGAGGGAGACAGCTCTAAGCTCATTAGAGCAAACACACGCACACACACACACACACACACACACAGGTGCAAAATAGGGTGGACTACCTGGGGAGGCTAGGAGAAAAAAATGTGTGTGTGGGGGGGGGGGGGTGAAGAGGAGAAAGGCAAATAAGCTCAAGGGAGATAGATAGAGGAGAGAAGAGGAGAGGAAAGTTTACCACATGAGAGATAACTGACTTGTGAAAAACAAAGCGTAAGATGAGGGAAGGAGGGAGTTCGGGGCCTGGAGGGACAAAAGGAAAAGGAAAAAAGCCATCTTAGTAGACAAAGGCTTTGGAGGAAGGTGGAACAGAGGGAGGAGGGCAACATAAATGAGACAGGGAGGAGGATGAGAGGAAGGAGAGAGAGGAAAAGAGGAGGAGGAAGGAGGAGTGAAGACAGCGTAACAGGATGTAATGGTTTTAAAGGGCTGGTTTTATTCACGATGGGAGCAGCTGCACTCTCGTTATCCCCGTCTCGTATTTCTGTGAATTCAATTTAATCGGGGGGTATTGTAGCTTGTCTTCCTTCCACTGTTCTGCTCCATTGAAGTGATGTCTTCAAACTCAGTGAAGAAAATTTAACCACTTTCATTCTGACTGATGAACAGCCATTTGACATAATGGGGTAAATACAGCTGCACATTCAAATCAACCAGTTAATAAAAGCGATAATATGTCTCTATGTGTTTCAGCAGGATCGGTTATTTTGATTTTACAGCCCATAAATTACTATTTTGGTTCAGTCTTAATTCTCTTTCTGCCACTGCAAAGAGGAATTTTTTATTTTAGCCCAAAAAAGCTCCAACAAAAACAAATGACACCACGAAGCTCACAAAGTTTGAGAGCTGTTGAAAAAGAGAAAAGAAAAGAATGAATACAGGACTTCAAATCAACTCTTCTGTTCCTTCATGTCGGCTTCTACTGTAAATAACCAAGCAATTCATATTCCTCAGTAATCCTTTATAACAGGTGCATTTAGTAGGTATTTTGTGATTATCGGTTCAAAATTCTAATTTGATGTCATTCCTACGAATGTTTCCTATGAATCTGTATCTGTGACCATGGCAGTACTGGAACACGACCAATCATTTCCTTGAGAAAGAAGAGCGAATGAAGTGATCGGCTTGTGTACCTGTCTGTCACTACCCGCCTGCCTTCACACACCCTGCTTGAGTCTTAACAAGCTGGGGAGACATACACCTCAGAGACGACCGCCAGGAGTCGCTGCCAAGATTCACATTTCATACACAAAACCACTTCCACTGCAGAACAAAACTAGAAAAGTGTGTATTCACGAGTTTTGGTGGACTTGGTTCGAGAGGGGGTGGGAGGTATCAGTTGTATATTTTCAGTGTAGTCGGCTCCTTCTTGCTTTTCCAGGATTACAAACCCTTAGCTTTATGTCAATTTTTACAGTGTATATTTTTCTTATTTTTATGCCAGTCTTTAATATTTAGTTTGTCTCAAACACAGGCAGAAAAAGAACACTTCGAACAAATTATCATTAAATAAACAAAAATAACAATATACCATAAATATACACTTAATCACACACTCATTTTTATTTTTGTGTTTGTTTGGATCTATAATCCGTACGGATGAATATTATGCCTCTACGGTGAAATCTGAATCCTCAAACCAAAACTGCATAGAGTGAGAACAACCTGAAATGTCCCTCACGCCCTCACAAATGTAGAAATGCACGTGGGCTAACATCCATCCTGTACATAAGCTGAGCAGTGGGAAGAGAGCACCTTTTTTGTGTGGCATTGAGATAAATAGGATTAGGGATTTGGGAGATTTAGCGGGAGTAATCCATCTGTGTATCAGAGAGAGACAGCAGCAGCAGCGATGATCAGAGGAGAACGCTCTGATGCGGAGCTCAGAAATCTCTGGTTAGACGCAAAACTTGGAGTGACATTTTGTAAAAAAATAAATTTCTCCCAGGATCAGCTTTCATTTTGTCACTGTGGCTGCTGTAATTGCTATATAATCACCTCATACAGTACAACACTGTGTGTATGAGCCCCGTGGATCGACAGAACATTCACAGTAGGCTAATTAATCAGATTTACAGTTTACATCAGGGGAGAGCGAGTGTGTTTGTTGTGGGTGTTAGTATTAAGCAGGGGATTGGACTTGGTTATTTAACACACAGACGATTTGAACAGCTGCTCTGTTCTGTTACTATCTATACCTCCATATCAATACCGCAAAACAAAACAAAAAATCCACCTAACTCTACACAGCTGTACCTTCACTTTCCTGCCGACTGAAGCCCCCCCGGTTGGTTGGGTGGACCGCTCAGCTCCTTCACCTCTCACCTTTAGATTTTCTAATCCATCTTGCCAGACGCTTGTGGCCGAACCACAGTGGTTTGGGCCTGCAAGTGCCCAAAGAGGAAGGAAGAACTGTCATAAAACAGGAATATTAACTTTTTGTTTTTGTGCATGGAAAAACTCCCAATTCAATGTTGTTTTTTTTGACTGAGTAGCATCATCATCACCACCATTAGACGCCTCTCAAAAGAAGAGCAGTTCCAACCATCACTGCCATATATCTGTTTGATCATTTAATTTGTAGATCTCGGTATGATAATCTCTTGGTATGAAAAAGGTTCCCAACCTCTGAAGTAAATAATGTCGGAACCTTTTAGTCTGATGCTGAGGTTTGTGCCGATGCCCCGCACTCACTCTCATGAACGTGATGAAAGTTGTGAAGAGGAAAGCAAAGCGGATTCAGGGCTGAGCTCTGCAGGCAACTTAGATAAATATGAAAGTATTCAGAATAAACTGAGTTGAGAATGAATGTTGCTTGATAAAGATATCACAACGTATGCAAGGTTTCATTTCTCTTGAATCCATTAGAATAACTCAACCCTTTTGAAGACTCTAGACCCCACGGTCGCCTATATGTGTTTTCTCTGTTGGCTTTAATTGAAAGTATCCATAATGTATAACAGATGTAGGTAAAGAAGACTGATAGTGATGTATTTGGATTTTCCAAAGTAATACGAATTGTTTATTTCAAACATCCCAACAAAGCCAAGCACTGTCCTCCTGGACACTGAGGTGTTCAGTTTCAGTGACCATCTTCCCCCATTAGATTTTATTTCATAACTGGGATCTAAATCATCTGTTTATGATGCTGATTCTCAAAACTTGGAGCTCCCATTACAATTATCTGTAATGGATCCAAACAATTGTGTCAGTTAGGTCCCTGATGTGTTCTAGTTCCAACCCAGAAAGTCCAGGAAAACAACTCCAGTTACAAATCAAAACATTTATTGTCTAGACATTTCAATCATTATAGATTAGCTAGCATTAAGACCGTTTAGTATTTCTCCTGATTAGATGTTTCTTCTCCATGTAAAAGACGTACAAAAAAAGATTGTTATTCCTAAAGCATGTCCTGTAGGAAAAAAAAACGTATATACATTTTTACAAACATTAAACAGACAGAAATAGAAAAACAATCATGAAATAATGAGATTAAAATGGCTGAGATTGGTTCCTTCCTGAAGCTGAAAAACAACCTGTGCAACCCTCCTCGATTTAATGATCCCGACAAATTTATTTAATCCTGTTTGCAAATCCCACAAACTTCTCTGTAGAGAGAAAACAAACTTTTTTACTCTTTAATACAATTAAGCCAGTTTCAATAATGCGTATACCAGAGGATTCTTTACTTCTTCACATAGGATTTCCACTAAACAAAGTGAAATCACATTGAGTTGGTCCCGGTTCACATAGCATGATTAACCTTCCACACAGTAAGACATCACGTGTTTCATAGTGACAAAGGCAGGGTCAGGGTGAATTTACAACAGTAAGACATTTTCTAAAGGGTTGTTTTTAATTCTTAAATATAGTGGGGAAATCGTCTATTTGAGATCACCATCCTAATTATCATGACCTCAACCAGTGATCTTATTGTAAAAGAGAGCAGAGGCAAATGAAACTGCACTCAAATGAACAGCAGGGTTGTGTTTACACTGCAACAAAGAAAATCAATATGTAAATCTGAAGCAATCTCCAGCTTATCAATAATCAATAAGGAGCCTCCGAAATATTGATTGATTAGTCGATGAAAGAGCTGTTCAACAACAAGGAGGAGGGGCCAAGACATTAAAACAGACGAAGGCTCATTTTGCAGTTTCCTTATATGTACTCACAAGCTGGGAATTAAACCTGGGTCTTTCTTGCTGTGAGGCGACAGTGCTAACCACCGAACCACAGTGTCAGGCTCTTTAATTAGAGTCATAAAGAAAGGACGAGAAAATAAAGAGGAAAACAAGTGGGCTTTTTCAGAACAACATTTACAGTATTTTGTCCTGTTTTAGAAGATTTTTTTGGTTTGGTAAATATTTATTCTGTTTTAAAAAGGATCTTAAATTCTCCTGGATTGCATTAGAAGGATGTACAGTCCCTGGTGTGTGAAATAGCATGATGAGGATGGACAAGTCAACAAGGCCTTCCGTATGTTTAGGTTCTGTCGGAGTATTTCCTAAGTACAGTTCATACCGAGTGTGTGGGTGGACAGTTACAGCTACAGTGCAGTTAGTGAGGTTTGGACTTAGTGTTAAGACTGAAAAAAAGGTACTCTTCAGACAGTGTAGGCGTTTCAGAACAGCGAGCTGACGTTTTTAAGGGCAAAGAGTCAAAGCTGAGAGACAAACAGGTTCTGAATGATATCTGTCAAGAACAGACAAAAACATGTTCTGCATTCTCCGTCTATAAAATGTTATTCTGCTGTTGCTTCTCCTCCCTTGTCTCTCAAGAGTTATGTCCACATCCTGCTTCGTCTTTCTGCCGTTTGTTCTCATATTCAACCCGCTAGAGTTTTTCTTCCGGGGTCTCCGCCCCTGGTCGTCGCACTGAATCAAGTGTCTTAGTATCTGATGTTCAGTACAGTATTTTCCAGAAGAGCTGGTCCCAGTCCAACCGATGCACTTCAGTCCACTCATCTCTTGGTCCCTGTATCTGATACCAGTGCAGTCCACAGCATAAAGCAGCAGAGGCAAGAACATCCAAACAGTTCCTCTCTATCCATTAACATCAATCTTCTCCAGTGTAAAGCTCCCAGCTGATTTAGAGTCATGTTTACTGGCACACACACGTGCGTGTTCTCTCCTTTCCTTGTGTCTTCGGCAGATGTAACAGAAAAAAACGGAACGTGATCATCACCGTTGTCTTCGATTTCTGGCTCCATGTGAACATTTCTAGAAACAAATCAGTGTGTGTGGGAAATGAGCAGATGTCATTGATTTCCTTTCAGATTTTTAGTAGATGACCTCGTAAACAGTGGCCTTCTTGTCCCCTGAACCGGTGACAATGTACTTGTCGTCCACAGATATGTCACAGCTCAGCACTGAGGAGGATTCTTTAGACTGCAGAGAAACACAGAGAAAACCACGTCTTTAGAAAATAGAATTATGTCTGCTGCTCTCATTCTAATCAGTGATGGGTAATCAGATACAGTGGCTGTCACATTAGATCATCATGTCACAGACATGCTGATGCACCACATGAGGCAGGAAGTGTTACCACACTGATGCAATATTTCACTGCATGATCCAACAGCAGGCGTGATGAACTCTGCAACTTTAATGTGTCTTGAAAACTGTAAGTTACATAAAAAAAATGCTGCTTTGGAAGAAAATGATGTAACAATGACAGTTTCCACCAAATCAGTGCACTGGTGAAGTGCAGCGCTGGTGGAAAGGTGGCTTTTTGAAGCTGCAAAAGAAACATCAGAGACAGCAACTTATATTTAATCTAAGGCTGAGAGTAGATTACATATCCTCCAATTATGTTCTGCTTTGTTCTTCCTCAGACCAAACAAAACTAAATCTAAAATTAAAACTGCAGAATTTAATATTGTAGATAGTGCAGCGTGTGTTTGACTTCAGTGGCTTGTGTATTTGGCTGCTGGAGGTTGGTTACACAGACTGAAAGTGTAACATAAATTGAAATCAACAGCTTTTAGTTTTAGAGGTCTTCTTTATACACAGAAATATTGAGATATTTATATATATATTTTTCTGCTGTTTTTATATATATATATATATACAGTTTATATTTTATTGTACTATCCACTCTAGCAGCACAAGAACACTTTCCTACTGGACACTGACACAATCACATCATTGCATTCCATTCCTGTATCTGTAAATATGTTCTCCGTATGTGATTTATGTGATTTATGTATGCGTATCAGTGATGTGTTAAGTGTACAAGTTACTGGATGATCAAAATTTCCCACGGGATTAATAAAGTATCCATCTATCCATCGTAAATCGATATATTCTGAAAGCTGTTATCTGTTGTTCCAACCTGGAATATGCTGGCTCCATAGGGTGTTCTCCATGCATTCAGTAAGTTATCCTTCCCTGTGCTCACAAACCATTTACCTGTTAGAAAAACACAAACAAACACAAAAAGCAATTCCTGGTTAAAAGGTTGACATTGACATAATCAAAAAGAAATGATTAATCAGCGAAAACCCCTTTGTAGCCTTGGCTCTACTGACCTTTCGATAAAAGTTAAATAACCAAAGACCACCGAGATACTGTTACATCATAGAACTTTCACGACACGTTAAAGAACTGATTCTAAAGAGGAAGGATTTATGGTAGACCACGAAATGAGAAGACGTGAAATGGAGGCAGTTTCTTACCACAGTAGGCAAACTGCAGAGAAAGCACACAGCTCTCGTGTAGATGAAGCTGGTATTTGTCAGGTTTGGTGACATGAAGGACCTCGACATTGCTGCTCTCCATTCCCACAGCGAGCCACTCTCCCGTCGGACAGTAGCCGAGAGAGAAGATCTGGGCAGGAGAGCGAGGAAAATTCAAAAATTAACTCAGGCTCAAGGGGGAAATTCTACTTTTAGCCCTGAGGCATCGGTGTTGAAACACTCTCTGCCAGTACGAGTGTGCACCTGTGATGTGAAGTCGTGCTGCTGCAGCTGCCGCCCCTCTCTCAGATCCCAGGAGCGAACTGTGTTATCGAGGCCTCCGGTCCACAGCTTGGTGCCATCATTGGAGATGTCAATACAGCTGGCTCCATCTGTGTGGCCCTGGAACTGCCTGCAGGATACACGGATACATTCACAGTTAAATAAAGAGAGAAATGTTTACACAAAGACACTGGGAATCAGGTTGCCTGGGCACTTGGTATGCATCACAGACAATCAAGAGGGAAGAGTGTACGGTATTTCTCATCAGCAGCCACTCTTTGGCTCAAAATTCTAATTCTTTATGACACAACTTGTAATCAGAGAAGGTCAAACAAGACTCAGCTGAGTTGAATAAATCACGTAGTTCAATATTGAGCTTAGCATGTGGTCGGAGGGGAAATCCTAAATGTTTCAAATTTAAATTCGCCAAATATCTAGTTATATTTAAACTTCTTCCAACATTCTTTCTGTCTGCAATCAAATTGTAGGCACAAGGTCTCTCTTACCTAACAAGAGTCTGATTGTGTAAATCCCAGACTGCGATGTTGCCATCACTGCAGCAGGAGAAGCAGACCTTAGAGTCCGGACTGATGGCCAGAGCGTAGCACGCCGGTGCTGATGACGTTAACTCTGCCTTGATCCTGGGCGTGGGTGTGGCCAGATCCCAGATTGACAAAGTGCTCGCCTCACCACCCACTATCAGCGTTCGCCCATCGGGGAGCAGGCGACAGGAGCGGATGTAGTTGTCTCGGTTCTGGTGTGGTACGCACATAAAAAAGATTTGTAAATACAGCATTTTTCTAAATGCATAAAATAAATGATTATAAGGGACCAAATATCTGTCTAGTCTCTTCTCTCTTTGAATTTAATGGAATAGAATCAAAATCTTAAGACATACAGAAACCACCGCTTACAAACCCTATGCAAATAACTTACTATAAATATTAAGACGGGGAGTTTGGCCACCCCTTACTCATATGTTAGGAATTGGGCTGGAAATATTCAGTTTTCTTGTTGTGTGAGTGTTTTAAAAACTGAACAGAAGCTACATTTTATTGAGATGTAGAAAACTCCAGGAACAGGAACTACTAACGGAAATGCGGGCAGTCAAAGGAGGCGATGACTGTGTATTGAATACCCAAACTTTGGCACATGCCCCGATAAACGTTCTCAATATACAAAGTTATTGAAATTCAGCAGCCCACGTACCAGACAGTCGAGCTGTGACACAGGGCTCTTGTTCCCTGGGTGACTAATGTCCCAGACCTTGACACAACCCTTCCCTCCTGTGTATACGTGTCTTGTGGGATTACTGATGGTGACAGCGCACACCACCTCTCCGTGGTTCAGTGTGTTGATTTGACGGGCGTGGCGAGGGATTCCCGGGCCGACCAAAGCATCCGGGGGGAATGGCACTGGCTGCATCTGTCCATCAGCGGCCACGTGAAAAGAGTAGGCACTGATGGTAGAGAGGAGGAGTGTTGGTTGGCCATGATGAGAGACAAAGTCAACAAAAGGTGGAAAATAGTTGTTCAACAGGACGATGTGGGGAAATAGGTCCTCAAAACACACTCACGGTTTGCCGCCAGGGATTCCGGTCAGACTGGGAGGGATTCTCATGTGAGAATGAGGATCAAACCCAACCTGGAGGAGAGAACACAGACATGTTGTGATCGCAGTGCAAACACATGCCCATCGACTAAAAACACACACAGGTCAATAATAACCTGGGGGACCAAGAAAAAACACTCGTGAGCACAAAGCAAACAGACACTCATGAGCAAAGACACACAGTCTGGATGACAAGTTTAAGAGTCAGCAAACACACAACGGTGGTGAGGGGACACACACACACAGCTGCTGAGTACACAACCTGAGTTTCTATTAAGTGTTGCCCAGACACAGCAGTGAGTATACTAAACCTATTTAAACAGTGTAATGAACACTATGCAAATACAAACAAGAGTGATGAGGTGACTCAATGCAACACCAACAGCTTACACACTAGATAAATGTATATCACACACACACACACACAGTAAATTGTTATTACTGTTAAATACAGTAATAACTTTTGACAATTTCCACCCTTTAAAATATGAATATAGTGCTCATTGACTTCTGAAGGTTATATCATTTTAAAACTTTTATATATAAGTGGATGTACTTGTGATTTTTTTTCCCCAACTGCTCAACATATAAAACAAAGGTAAAATATATGTAGAACAAAATTAAAACAAAGATTAAAACACAATTTACTTTATGAGAATGCCCTGTGACAGCAAAGTTGGATGGAGATCACGTGAGTGAAATCAAGGCATTACGGGATTACGGGATTCATTTACATTTCTGGTTGGTACAACTGGTGCAGCCATTGCTCAATTTCCTGCCAACAGCGACATTATGAAGAGAAAATAAGAATCCATCTTCTGCGAAGTCACCGAAAAAATTCCAATCAGGGGGATGGACACAACATTATCTCAGACTCTGACACTGAATGTTTCCTCAGCGCAGCGCAAGGTCATGAAAATGGAAAGAGCAAAGTTTGGCTGTAAATCTGCCTGGAGCAGGTTGTAGGGTTTGCGTGGCTGAGTTGTGAGCGCTGTGCATACAACTGATGCCCGGGCACTTCAGGGAGAACGGCAAAGAGGAAGTCCCAGTTGAAATAAAAAACTCATATGAAGGCAACAAGTAGAAGGTGTGACTTGAAAATTCACTCTGTTCTATTTCCCTCACATTTATTATGAAACTTCAAAGAGTCTGAGAACTTTCACCGAAAAAAGAGCAGGATAAAAACAGAGGAATCTGACTGATCGCATCTACACAGAGTACAGTCTTGAACTCCTCTGAAAGGAGAACGTACTTCATATTGTAATAAGTGTGGTGAGAACTTACATAATGAACACTGTTGTGCTGTATTTTTTATTGAATTTGGATGTATTAGTTTCACTTCAATATTATTAACTATCGGGGCCTTTTCTACTCACCATGGGTGAACGGCCATATGCAGCCACAGCGGCGGCGGCGGCAGCGCTCATCTGAGGTGACATGTTGTGCAGGCCAGCAGCATAGGCGGCAGCCCCTGCCAGGTCCCCATTCATCCCTGCTGCATGGGGCAACATACCGAAAGCACCCGGGTAGGGGCCTGGTACAGCGAGGGGTGTCCGCAAACCTGAAGCTGAGGAGCAGAGGGAAGGAAAGATTAATACATAAAACTAATTATAACCAAAGCAGCATCAACTTCAACATCTCTTAAGTTGAGGTTACATTCTCCTGGAGGCAGTTTATAAAACAGAACTTAAGGCCCTCTGGCAAACATAAGCATATTAAAATAACACAACCAATCGTATCATTCAATTACAAATGTTTATACTGGACTTACGGGGTGGATGTGGTATCTCCATGGACGGGGGTTTGGACAGACTGGGCCTGATTCCGGGTGTGGTGCTCGGACCAGGAGTGGAGTCACTTCTGGGCGTGGGTGTGCTTGACTTTAGCCCAGGTGTGCCTGCTTTATCTCGCTGGAGAGAGAGAGAGACTTCAGACATACACAAGAAATATCTAACTAGGGATTGAAGAATGACCTATACTGGATATTTGAGGTCAATGCCATAAAAAATTTAATTTAAGAGATTAAATACTGATATTGATATAGATATATATCTCTCATCTCATTTTCATCCGCTTATCCGGGGTCGGGTCGCGGGGGGAGCAGCTCAAGCAGGGGGCCCCAGACTTCCCTTTCCCGGGCCACATTGACCAACTCTGACGGGGGGATCCCGAGGCGTTCCCAGGCCAGTGTTGAGATATAATCTCTCCACCTAGTCCTGGGTCTTCCCCGAGGTCTCCTCCCCACTGGACGTGCCTGAAACACCTCCCAAGGAAGGCGCCCAGTGGGCATCCTTACCAGATGCCCGAACCACCTCAGCTGACTCCTTTCTAAGTGAAGGAGCAGCGGCTCTAATCCGAGTTCCTCACGGATGGCTGAGCTTCTCACCCTATCCCTAAGGGAGACGCCAGCCACCCTTCTGAGAAAACTCATCTCGGCCGCTTGTACCCGTGATCTCGTCCTTTCGGTCATCACCCAGCCCTCATGACCATAGGTGAGGATAGGAACGAAGATCGACCGGTAGATCGAGAGCTTTGCCTTGCGGCTCAGCTCTCTTTTCGTTACAACGGTGCGGTAAAGCGAACGCAATACCGCCCCCGCTGCTCCGATTCTCCGGCCAATCTCACGCTCCATAGTACCCTCACTCGCGAACAAGACCCCAAGGTACTTGAACTCCTTCACTTGGGCTAAGGACTCATTTCCTACCCGGAGTAAGCTATCCATCGGTTTCCTGCTAAGAGTCATGGCCTCAGATTTAGAGGTGCTGATCCTCATCCCAGCCGCTTCACACTCGGCCACCAGCCGATCCAGTGAGTGCTGAAGGTCACAGGCCGATGATCCAATGAGGACCACGTCATCTGCAAAAAGCAGTGACGAGATCCTCAGACCACCGAACTGCAACCCCTCCCCACCCCGACTACGCCTCGATATCCTGTCCATGTATATCACAAACAGGATTGGTGACAAGGCGCAGCCCTGGCGGAGACCAGCATCCACTGAGAACGAAACTGACTGGCTGCCGAGGACGCGAACACAGCTCTCGCTTTGGGAGTACAGGGATTGGATGGATAGATATATATATATTGGTCTATTTGTAGATTGAATGAAATTAGTTTGTCGCCAAATTTGGTACAAAGTGTTTGCTTTTGGAGATTAATCTCTCTATGTATTTTCACATCTTCAAAAATCACACCATCTATCTACCTTTTACTGAAATTAAAATGTTGTCAAATGGGCATATATCAGAAATCATATATGTAGATACCAATATATCTGTGCAAGGGACAAAACACAATACAGTACTACTTCAACTGCAACAGAATAGTAATAAAATCAAAAGTAATTCATGTCTTACATTTAAATACATTTGTGCCCATGGGTAACACAGAAACGAGAACGATTGTTTATCCGAATCGAAACAACTTAATTTGTTTATCTTATTCATCCTTACCATTGCCATCTCTTTGGACTTGAGGGAGGAGGAGCTTGCTGATGAAGCAGAAGAGGCCGGACTACAGGGGTCTTTCTTGAGAAGACGTGCCTTATCCACGCCGTTCTCTCGGGGTGAGGGGAGAGGAGTGCCGCGGGGGGAGGCTGGATCCTGGTGGAGGGACAAGGAGTCAGTGGACTACCAGACTAAAGTTACAACCTTCCCACAAATGTCTGTAAATTGAATTCATGCATCACACTCATCAAAACCATTAACGAACAATAGAAACATTACGACATACTGACCTCATTTGAAACATCCACCACTAAGTTATCATCACTTTTGTCACCATCGCTATCCTGCAAGACAGTGAGACAATCAGTTCATTATTTAATATTCTCAGTTAATAATACTTTTTTACTACTATACTGTACTTTTTTATACATTTAATAATACATTTACACAAATATCCTTGTCCTAATTACCTGAATGCGTTCATTGTCAAGTATAAGTACCAAGTGACACAAAGCTCTCAACATTCCACGTGTAATTATAGCTAATTTTAGACATGAAACTTGGCCACAGATATTTGTTTTCTTTTTGTTGTTTTTTATTAGATTAAGATTAAGATTAAGATTTGTTTATTTATACCAAACACATGCACAGACATGCACAACACACTCATGCAATGGTAGGCAAATTTATCCTCTGTATTTAACCCATCTGGTGCAGGACACACAGAGCAGTGAGCAGCCATGTACGGCGCCCGGGGAGCAGATGTTGGGGGAGTAAGGTGCCTTGCTCAAGGGCACTAGACAGGGTAGGGAGAATTCTTTTGGATTTTTGGACAGATCAATCCAGGTTCGTCTTTTGTTGTCTCTAAGTGGAGTCGAACCAGAGCGGAACCAGAGAACTTTTCTGCCCATAGTCCAAGTTTCTACCACTAGACCATCAACCCCATCCCATCCAGTGAAGGATCCCCTGCTGTGCTCACACATCGACTTCTCCTGCATTTCCATGGACTTTAAACTAGGAAGCCAGTAACTGCATAGTCTCACACCTCCAAAGAAAATACAGAGGAACTGTCTGAAAGCAGCTTTAGATACAAACACTTAATATGCATGCCTCCTCACAGCAGAACAGTTTCTTACATAGTGGCTGGAGTCCTTGTCTTCCACCTTGCGTTTCTTGGTGTCGTTTGAAAAATCGGGTCCGTTGCGTCGCTTATCTGAGTTCCGGAGACTTTCTGGCAGCAGCGAGTTACTCTGCAGATGAAAGCAGCAATGAGGAGTAGAACAAGAGAACACAGTGGAACAGGAGAGCAGGAAGGGAGATTACAGAAAAAAAGATAGGTAGGGTAGAAAGAAAATAGAATAAAGAGGGAGAGGGAGTTTGAAGGACAAAGACGAAAACACAGAGAAAAGGGGATTTGCAGAGATGAGCCAATTTTGTCATTTCCAGTTCAGGTTTGTTGTTGTTTGTGTTTATTCTCCATGAGCTCACTAGACTGTCTAATCCATCTACCACTAATTACACAAGCTATTCAGCTATGTTCAGAGCAGGTTAGAAAAACAGACTCTTACTTGCAAACAGGTTAATAGTTCACAGACTCATGAATTAAGTAGCGCTAACACTCAAACAGCAACCTCCTTTCTCACTTGACCAGAGCCAGTCACAGCCACACACAAACCAACACCTCTGAAGTTGATGATTACATTAAGTGGCACTCAAAATCTATCAGTGCTCCCTCTCTTGGCTCTGACAAGCTGCACTGGCTATGTGTGCGCGAGTGTGTGTGTGTGTGTGTGTGTGTGTGTGCGTGCGTGTGCATGTGTGTGTGTGTGTGTGTGTGTACAATGTGTAATTGACTGTGAAAGCCTGTGTGTACGACCAAGTGTGTATCAGACTGTGTGTGTATATTACTTGCATAACACTCATGTGTCCCAAGACTACACACACACTCACACACACACAAACACACAGACAGAGCTGCCCCCCCCCCCCGGCCTCCTGACCAACGGAACCTATTGTTAATGGATTAAAGCTTCATGTTGAGTCCATTATAGTCTCAGCCTGTCAATGAAATGTGCATGAAACATACACAAACACACATGCGCGTGCACACCATCTACCACGGGAGTGGGCTTTGAGGGGGGAAAGGGTAAATGAAGGAGGAATAGCTACGAGAGGAGGAGCTTGGGAGGGTGAGAAAAAATGGGGTAAGGGAGGGGATGAGATTATAGGACAGGGGATGAGGGGAGGGTGTGAGAGTGTGGAGGAGAAGAAAGGGCAATGGGAGATGATAGAGGGAAAGAGAGGAGTGTGGAGGGGGGGTGAAAATCTGTATTCTGCCAATGGCCCCCTTCCTTCACGCCCTCCCCCTTTCCTCCCTCTCACCCTCCCTCCCACCTCCTCTTTTACTGAAAGGTTTTAGTGAGCTGAGCACAGGAGCACTGACCCGCAAAACATAAGCAATTTCCCCCACCATGCCTCCCCTGTTCGCATAGTCTTTCTCTCAAACACACACACACACACAAGCTCAGTGTCATATGACTGCTGCTCCCTCACCCCCCACCCCTTTCCCAAGCCCTCCCCTCTCAGTGGTGCTGATATTAAACACAATGAGAGTCTTTAAGCGCGGGATCAGGGGCGGTGGGAAGAGGGTGGAGAGGGGGGTAATCTGCTCACTGAGGTGTTAAATAGGCACAACAATGCAGGCCGGGCCTGAGGAGCATGCGCGTGCAAGTCTGTGTATGTGAATATATGTGTGCGTGTGCATGTGTGTGCGAGTGTGCATGTGTGTGACCACGCTAAAAAGCTCATTTGGAGAAGAAAGGAAACCTAACAGTCAGGAGCAGATCTGGGGCAGGACTAAACAGGCAGGCCAAAGCTCTCCCCGAGAGATCCCTAAGCACACAAACACACACATGCACACACACTGACACTGAAAATACACATTTAACCATGAAAGCTATTTGAGTGTGAAACAGTGGAAGAAAACTGCTGATTAAAATAAAACACGGCGACTTGAACTTCATTGATCTGGGGGGGAAATTATGTCGCTGTAGCAGCAAAGAATTTGAAAACAAATGCGATCAAAATATTTGGTTTAAATGAGTTCCCCTCTACAAAGTATATACCTGTAATTTTGAGATGTGCTTTTTCTAGAAACTGTATTTTATATATAATGCTGTAGAAAATACTCAATGTTTGTCCAGAGACCGCTTCGTCTATGTTTTGCTCCATAGTGGGGATTTAAGGGGCCGTTTCTTTTATAGTATTTGTTTTATCCTAATCATAATAAAAAAGTCATCGATCAAAAATATCGAGAGTAAATGAAAATGTATTTATTTCCAGTCATATCTGTTGGCATGGCGATGGTAATGTTTTACATTTCTAGCCAAATTTTCAGGTTCTCAAATAGTTGTTATTTCATGTTTCTATCCGCTACAGGTTTGGGATATTGTGAAGTTTTTCTGAAGTTTTAGCAGGTTGCTTTCAGATGTCGTTCAGTTTTTAATAATGCTTTTCAGGCGCACCAAAGGTCTTAATGGATTAAAGTTAGTTTAAATTTGTTTTTCCTTGGAATTGGAAGGGAGCTTAATGATCCTGCAGATGTCCATCAACGGAGGTAAGACAGACTAATCTCATTGGTGAGCTTAAGTAAACTGCAGCAGAGTACATATAAGAACAAAATTAAATACCCCCAAACCAAATGATCTCCATTGAGAATATGTGCAAGTAAACTGAGCAGTTTGTGAGAACAGTAAACATTGCCACAGAAACAGGGAGTACTTACAGTTCCAGGCTCTCTCTCTAATGCCGTTGGAAACACATTCATGTGGTTGAGGTGACATGATTTGGTGTTCAGCAGAGAAGAAGACAAAAAAGAGAAAGAAGGGAAGGAGAATAAATTAGCAATCTGTAATCTTGTGTATTAAATCAAATTTATAACAAAAAAAACCTTAATTCCAATCACTTTTGTACCATAACTGAATAAAATTAATGATTTCTCATCAAAACACAGAGCAAGTTGAATGACATGATAATCTATTCAAAGGGGTGTTCTTGTGTGGCTATGTGTGTGTTCACCTCTCAGGTGCTCAGGTCCTCCGGGGTGGGAATCTGGTCCAGCCATGTGAGGCTTTTTATCATTGTCTTTTCCAGCCAGATGTGGAGGAAGACCACCAAGTGCTCCTGACAGAGCCAGGAGGCCAGCCGAGCCACCCAGCTGAGAGGGGTGGAGGCCGGCCGGGTGAGGGGCCATGGGCACAGGGGCGCCACCATGGTTATGAGATAGATGCTGCTGCTTTGACAAAGAGAGAAGAAGAACAGAAAGAGGTGGTTAGTTAAGAATAAGGGTTCAATGACACTGAGGGATTGCTGTTATACACAGCTCTGCCTTTTTTAGGATCTTTTAGTCTAAAGTTGGAAATGTACTGCAAACACAATATAAATGGGTAAATTCTCCCTGAAATGGGGCACGGCATTTTTACAGGCTGACCAGTGATGACCAGTTAATATTCACAAACAGGTTAGCTTTGGAACAAGAATTGAAATGTGCTGCCAACCTAATTCATCATTGTCATCAAACTAGGTAGTTGGTTTGGTCAGTTGTAGGGTCGGTGAAATGAATCGCTTTTCGATGCATCGATGCAGAGACAGAACATAATCGAGTCAGAGTCTCCTCCCTCCATTCTCCCCCCGAACTTCGCTCACTTTACACTTAACAATAAATGCCGACACTAATCATACATTATAAGGACCTGAACAGTACTGACGTTTACTTTGTGTTTGTTGATTCGCTTAAGAGTTTATGAGGCACGTATTTAACCGTGCGTAATTCTACAGAATGCCAACCCAAGCTTTAAGAAATCCCATGTGCCCTATGGATCGGGTATTGTCCTGCTGGAGGAGACCCCTCCCATTAGGATAGAAATGTTTCTTTCCAGGATTAGAGTGATCACTCAGGACGAGACAATTCTGTCCACAATATGGTGAAGAATTGCTTGTCTAACTGTATCATCTTTTCCACCTATATAGACCAGTGTCTGTGGTTTTTGCACCACTCAACTCTCAAATGTGTATTCATATTAGTAATGGAGAGGGGGGGTTATGCACTGCAACCCTACTATAAACATCCCTCTCTATGTGATTGTCAATAGACTGCTCTTGCTGCCAGAGGCTGATCACGCCTTACATCAACCTCGGTCACCTGAGAAAGAGTTGACCTTCTGTCTCTCCGTAGACATTGCACAAATGCGTGAACATCACGGTCATTATGTGTGTGCTGTTCACCGCAGTTTCCAACCCTCTAGCCGCCTGAAATGTGCAAAGCCATGACACCTGACTCCCAAAACCCAAGTGGCAGAGAATGGACCCGAGTGATCAATAGTTAAAAAACAATCAATAGCACTCTGTAACCCAATCAAAAGGGGTTACTGGCCCCATTGAAGTCTTCAACAGATGGGCCAGTTTCTTCAGTGTCTGAGTTTACACCATCTCAACAAGCTGCTGCAGTCTACAAGGCAGTGAACACATCCTCTCCCCCCTGCACGCTGCCTCACACACACCCTCCTCCTTCTGAGGTCAAACACTGAACAATACTGACAGCTGGGATCACAGCCCAGAGCTCCGAGGATGTGGTGGGAGAAGAAAAGAAGGAATGACAGAGGAGTGGGGGGAGAGAGCCGAGAGCCCCAGCTGCTGCGTGCACTGTCAGGTCTTGTGAGAGAGTGAGGCGGTTTAAGGAGAGAAGGGGAGGAGAGAAGGGGAGAAGAGGGTGAGGGAGGGAGAGAGAGTTTGGCTGGCAGCCCTGCTCTCTCTTTCACACCAAATCAGGCGCTCGTCTGAGCGTGAAATGCCTTTGTGTTTCAAAACATCATTATTGCCTCCTCAGACAGTAGCCGCGGGAATCCAAGCTCACTGATTCGCCGTGGGGAGGGGAGGAGGAAGGAGGGAGAGGAGAGGAGAAGGAGGGGCACAGGAGGCGACTCGGCGGGGGTGGAAGGAGTGCTGAAGGTCAAACCGACTTTTATCTCACCTAATTGACTAACCCACTCCCCCTCTCTCAGCCCCCACCTTCTCTTCTCCTCTCTATCCGTCCTTCGCTCTGAGTCCTGCCCCAATGAATGAAAGCAACACAACAAAATAGTCTTTTGGCGTCAGCCCCCATGACTGCCTGCGCATGCACACGTACACACACACAATTTCCCGAAATGGCTTGTCTGCCAAACAATCAAACACAAACACACCCACATGTCACACTTGATCACACAAACACGCACACATAGTCTAGATAAACAAGGAAGACATGCAACCACACTCAACCATCCTAAACCTGACTGTTGTTTTTTGGGAAAAAACACAAATGCATGCTCCGCTACACACAGACGCGGGCAATCACACACACAAACGGAAACACAAACAGGACCCCTGATGGGAGTAAATGGAGGGGAAGCATTGGTGGAGGCAAGGAGAGTCTGGTTTGTCATGGGATGTTAGTGTGAGATGGTGTGTGTGTGTGTGTGTGTGTGTGTGTGTGTGTGTGTGTGTGTGTGTGGCAGTAAGGGCAACATGCTTCATTACACTCATTTAACTCACAAACATGGTGAATGACAGGCTGGCGTGGGAGACAGGAGGAGAGGGGAAGAGGGTAGTGTAAGGGCAACGCCATGACCCCCCCCCTTTTTACAAACACTGAAGTCCTGCAATTAAGACTCAAACCGCAACTGCCAAATCCCCCCCCCCCCCTTTAAGTCTACACCAACTAACAAGCCCTCCTCAAATCTAACCACACCATCCTCCAGTGCCACTCTTAGCAAGGCATAAGCTCAGCAGAACGCCCCCCCCCCCCCAAAAAAGCATCACATTTCTCTTAAACTCTACCCCCCAGCCTCCTGTATGGTAAATTTAACGCCAAGTATTCTCAACCAGCCTCCAACATCCAAACCGTTACCACCAAAAGCTCAAGTGTTTTTGTTTTTCGAACTTCTTTTCACTCTTACGGTGCCAATCACTTGTCAGCTCAGGTCTGAATAACTGGTCACGCCCCATCCTTCATCACACGCTGAATCCTATGCTTTGTTCTCTGCTCAGTCACCGTGACACGGATCATTTCTATCAATCAATCAAACTTTTTTTTTCAAGACCGTTGGTCCATAAAGGGAGAGACTGATATGTGTCCTTTGGTTTTGTTGGATTAACATGATTGGCACTATATTTCAAATTATATGCCTCAGTTTAAATTTATTTGTACTACCGCAAAGTTTTAGGAATGATTCTGACGTTATCAAGTGAAATCTGAACATTGCCTTAGGGTTAGGGTTAGGCTTCTCATGTCTCCATTACTTGAAATGGTTTTCGAAACCCGGTTTTAAAAGGGCCCCCTGAGTTAAATAGTTCAAGACCATTTAATCAATTCACTCCAATGTTACTGTTTCCATTTTCAGTACTGGAGCATTAAGGATAATAAGTTCCCTCTATCTCATTGCTACTTAAACGTAAGAAGAGGAGATACTACAGTGTGAGAGGAGTGGATGAAACTGTCTCACACTCTGCAGCACATACATACTTCACTAGAGTTGATGTTGACAATGCTCATTGCCACAAGTACCTCTTATGCATGCAAGAGAGGAAATGAGAAATCTGTTGAAATACCTAGTAACAGCGTGTTGCATGCAGGCAGAGAAATTAACATTTTTCAATTGCCTAGCTTGTAGCTCATCTGTTGTGGCCCCAGGTATGTTATCTATGCTAGCAGCCTGGAGTCCACACACAATTAAAAATGGTACAAACAGGGGTAAAGGATTACAAGTCACCATTAGCTGGCTGATTGTTACGGGTCCCTCCATAAATCCAAATGGAAGTGAAATTAGCATAATCTGAACTGCGGTTACGAAAACTAAATTTCTAATTCCAATAAATTAGGCCACAATTATTTGTCCAAACACAACCAAGACAGAGAGGAATATAAACCAAGCACAATCAGAACCCGACATTCTGCTTTATACGTCCGAACCCGACTCAGACCCGATCACTATCTTGATTACTGGCATGTACGGCAGAAAATCGAATAGATAACCCAGGCCACGTGACCCAAGCCTGTTGACTGCCTCTTTTATGTCATAAATGAAGGAGATATATTTCATATGAAATAAACAGACATACAGAGACAGTCAATATAAGTAAAGATGAAATAGAGGTATACACACTGTAGGTGGAAGACCTGGCAGTCCACGTACCCCGATGACAGCATTGAGCTCTGCCATAGTCACCTGTTTTGCTCGCTCTACAGCCTGGACGACCTGCTGCTGATGCTGCAAAACACACAAACACAAAACATGAATGAAAAGTACGAAGTGTAAAAGGCCTTTTTATCAGTGAAGCTAGCAGCAAGTGTGTTTGCATGAAAAAAGTCTGTAGCTCAAAATCACACGTACTTACCTCCTGTGAGAGGAAGGGAATGACTTGTGCACAGATGGTGTTTAGTCTCTTGGCAATCTCAGTCTGGTGAAGGAACAGACACCCAGAGACAGAAAGCGACTTAATTTTTAATAACATAATTACATTCATTTAGAAAAGACAGCTGTGCAGTAACACCAATAAAGTCATACAGGCAGACACACACGCACACACACACTGGAAACTGCAGCAAACCTACCATTGTATGATATAACGACACACATCCACCTCTCTTTACACAGCGTTGTGTACCTCTTTCAGCATCCCTAACAGACACACACGGTACGACAAGATTTCCCTTTCTCATCATCAGTGTGAGCTCAAGTTTCTCTATGGCCTGTCGTATTTCTTTTTGCTCTCTCTGGGCTCTTGTCCCTCTTCCCATCAGCACTTCAGCATAATCTCATCAGCTACTAACTTCATTTAGTCTCACCCAGTATCCATGCCAACACATCCGCCTGCCCCCCAAACCCCCGGAGGTGGCTACAATTGGCTGAAACCAGATACCCCCACGGTGGCATTAAATCAGATAAGGGACCTCATATTACATAGCATCCAATCAAATTGATACAAAGGGGCCAGGGTGAAGAGGGAACTGGAGGAGCCATGAAACGTAGTAATGGCTCATCAGATGCACACATTACCCATAAATAGCAGACCTTAAACTTTTGCTACTCAACAATAAATTCTATGATGGGAATGTGGGTATTTGATGACGACGCCAGGTGAGAAGTCATGGATCAATGTGTTAACAATTCTCTGTGTGTGTCTGCCCCATATTTCATATCAACCCATACATAGTTGTCAAGATATGCCACCAAAAACTACAAATGTCAACCTCATTGGGGGAAAGGTCAGGGTGACAGGTCCTCTGGAGACCATGAATGTCAGACCAAATTTGAGTTTTCAGTCCGTCCTTGACCAAAGGAAGCATTGTCATCCCGAAAGCCAACTAAACTTAAATATAACCCTGACATAAAAATCAAGGGTCCTCATCCTCCAGCCATGAAGATGTGAGGTCCGGCCCAGATGTCGTTGGTGGACTGGATTCTAAGTTGGTCCTCACAACCATAGAATGACAACAAACCCAATCAACTGACCCTTCTACAGCTCAACCAATTATGTACTTGGATACCTGGATAAGCTCAATTAGGTACTAGTCGACTCAAAAGAAGCCCTGGACTAAATAAGTAACTGCTTCAGTTATAAAATAAGTGAGACTAAAAAAAGAAAATACATGCAAGGACACAAATTATTCACACCCCAGAAGAATTTAAAAAAAGGTGGTTAAGTAAATATGCTATGTAAATGTTAGTAAAGATAGAAGTAACAAATAGGTTTAAGTAAAGATGGGATAGCTTCTAGCTGAACAAACTAAACATTATAAATAATTGACTCTACAAGAATCAAAGAGAATATGGAATCAAAGGGAGTTATAAGCCTTCAGAGCGGTTTGTGTGTGTGTGTGTGAGATAGACTCTACAAGACATGCAATACAACGTGTCTAATAAAGATTTAATCATACTTATTTACACATGTGGATACACTGGGACGATAACAGCTGCATAATGTAAAGCACTATCTATAGACCAGTGTACATCTGTTTCACAGTGCTTTACCATTTCTCTGATGTTTTATTTAACCGCTTTGACTTCTGTGCAGTGTTTATGTGATATGTAATGCCAGTATTTTAAGCCAGTACTATTTCCACACATGTGCTCCTGATGTACCCGTTGCTTCACTATTTGTACAATACATCACCTCATTTTCAGCCTCATAAAAACCTGCACCCTGACCAGCTCACAAGTTGCTGACTTCTGCAAACTGTAACTCAATCTCAGAACAGAACACGCAACTTAAACCATGCCTAGAAAGCTCAAAATACAAGTCTATTTCAGGCAGACTATACCGGCACTTCCATTCTCAGAAGCCTGATTTGTAAGCCTACAATTAGCCTTGTATAAAGGCTAACTGATTAGGCCGTCTGAGAATAGTCTGACTTACTACTATCAGGTCAGCTGAGCTAATCTAACTAAGCTGACTGACAAAACTAACAAGGATCAAACAAATGAGGCTGCAGTCCCCGAGAGAGGCACCTTTACAGATAGTGGACAAGGACATTTGGAGGAGGTGAAATAAAGATAAAAGCAAACTTTATCTGAGTTCTGAGAGGAACTTCTATCATACACAATCTATTTGATATATAATTCAGAGCAGGTAAACAAAAGTTGAGGATACAGAGGGAGGATCCATGTATGCCGACACAAAGTGCTACCAGAAAACAGGCTTCCCGTTCCACATATAATTGGAGTATTACTGTCACACTACAAGCACACACACACACACATACTTCCAGCAGCAGGAGGTAGGTTGTTAGTCTGTATCCCCTGTACCCCCCGCACACAGAAGCTTGTTGCTCTGACAACTGCAGCCCCAAGCTAATGACCTCCCCTGGAGCTTTAGTGCATAAGTGTTTGTGTGTGTTTGTGTGTGGACAATGGGAAAAAGATGCAGCTCCCTCATAATGAAAGAACAGTAGCTCGGCACAGACATAAAATGAAAGAAGAGCCAAGAAGACCAAAAAGACACAAGGGAGTGGGGGAAGTAGCTGAAGAAAGAAGAGATCCCATGATTGTAAATGGAGAGTGAGAAAGGCGTAAAGAATGGTTGAGAATTTGGGGTATAACAGGGGAAAAAAATAATAAGTTGAGAAGGAGAGGACTAGAAAAAACCTAAGGAAAGGGAGTGTGAATGAGTCGGAGGCGCATCCCCGCTCTCCAGTGAAGCGGCCGGGCTAATCCACCTCCAATTTCCTCTGGTCTGACTGGTCGATAGCTGTGGTAATTACTGGTAAACGCTCTGAGCCCTGCACCACTCCTGTGGGGAACGCGTGGCTGTGTGCATTGGAGTGTGTGCTAGTTTTTCCTCTTTATCCCTACGTACTGTACTTAAACGTGTGAGTATGTTTGTCTTTAAACATGTGCTTATGCAGAAGCATGTTTGACTCTTTGTGTTTGTGTGTACATTACCATGTGTACTGTATGTGTCAAATGTTCTTATGTCCTTAAGCAAACATGTCTTCTGATTCTTTGCTTTACCCGCGTGCGTGTTGGAATTACATCAAAGTGCCCTTATCGCCCTGTGTTTTGTGTTTCCACACTTGTGCGTCTGGGCGACTAAAGTGTGCGTTGTTGCATTTTGCCTCTGACAGGGGGAAACTCCATGGCTTCTCCTCCGCCTGCTACACGGTGATCGATTCCTCTGCCCTCCCCAGCCCTGCCCCTCTAATGTAATAAAGCAGGTCGCTCTCCTAGACAGCACCAATCAATCTACAGAGCCATTCCTCCTGCCTCTGGGCTCAGCCGGCCGGCCCTAACTGGGGAAACGGAGACAGAGCCCCATCGATCACAAATAAACACACACACGCGCGCACACACACACAAGAACAAATCAACACGCGTGCACTCCAAATACATCAAAAACCTTGCCATGAGAGAGAGAGAGAGGGATGAAAAGAGAGGGGAGGAAAGACAACAGGAAGATGCAGAGAGTGGACGAGAGGCAACCATACCTGCTTGTGCATTTCGATGTTGAGGCCATAGGACATCTCATAGTACTAAGAGGGCAGAGAGTAAGAGGGTTAGATCATTGAAGGAGAATATGTGTGATCTTATATGTGTTTTACACACCACAACTTTCCTTTTGATTAGGTGCATCTAATCATTGTTTTATTATATCTCCTGTGGCTCATTATGTGACAAATTAAATTCAAATTGTCAATCTCTTTTGACAATTTGATAAACTTAGAACCCATGACATCCCTGACTAGCGTTGCGCAAATCTGTCACATCCTAAACTCAACAGTACACCGCTGTTGTACTTGCCATGTGAACTAGTTCTCCTGGTGTCTGTTACATCATTTAATTGTTTAGTTGACTAATCGTGCACATGCCTCCCACCGACGCACAGTTCAAACAAAGTCTAATCTCACACTTTAATCATCTTCATTAGCCTGTCTGAGTAATGAAGCTGCACAGAGAGCAGGGGTTACTGTCGGCTAGTTGTGAGGCACGGCAAGCTGCAGTGCTTCGAGTTATGTTGTGGGGCAAATGAAATGAATGTAGGGTTCTCACCATGACATAATGTCTCTGCATCTCCGTCTTCTCACTGGCCAGCTTCTCACACTCCAGCTTGAGACTGAAAAACATGATTCGCCATTAACTTTAAGAGGAACCTCTCATGCAAAGCTAATATAGCCTAGTACAACGCCAACCAACACATCGATGGCGGATTTACATCACACATGTTATGGCAGATGGGTCTTCTTCTCTGATCTCGCTTATTTTTTTTTCACTGACTGATCAAAGCAACGACAATGGCAAACACTATCCGAAACAGTTTGGCACACAGAGCGGCTCTTCGAGAGATTAAAAGTTAAGCACGACGACTCATTCAGTTTAAATATGACAAACATGTTGACTGTGCGCTGTTGGGTTCAACCCCGCTGTCTGCATGTGTGAATCAAGATGTGAATGAGAAATTGGTTGTCAGTCGGCAGCTTACACCTGTGTAAAGATGAATACACACAGAGCAGAGGGGGAAAAAAACAACTGCACACACACATTCAATTCTCTTTTCCTAACGCACAACCACAGATGCACACACACAGACGGAAATAAGGACTGATTTATGAAAGCCTGAGCCCACACGCCACCCTCTGGCTCCCACCCATCACCGAGACTTAGACCTACCGCAGCGCAGAGCAGTAACACTGACGCATGTGTGCACACTGTGGTGTGTGTATATGAACCTAATCCAGGTTTATGGGTTAGCATGGGGACAGAGCTGGGGTTTTGTCCATTTTGTTTAGGGGATGATTGTGGTTAGGGGTGAGGTTTGGTGTAAGAGGGCAGATGACAATGAGGAAAAACTGGCCACAATGGCGCCCCATAAACACAGGAGCCTGCCATGTGAACGTGTGTTTGTTTTATCCACCTGTGGTACTGTGCCTGAAGGAACTGGAACTCCTCCTTGATGCGGTCCAGTGACTCTGGGATGGTGAACTTGAAGGGCTGGCCTGGAGCCTGGTGGGGCGTCTGACACACAAACACACAGGAGAGATTATTAACATCATGGTGCCTCATTACGTGGCCTGCGACATGCATTTCATCCTCTTCAGCCTGGCATGTAAATGTCATATTTGAATTATGGGAAGTTGTTAAAAACAAACAATAGCATTAATCTCACTCTGCGGATCTGTGCAGGTGCAGAGACCAACTACACAGAAGAAGAGGGAGCTTGGTGTGAACATGTACTTAGAAGCCTGGGGGCTGTTCGAACTAAAACAACAGGGAGCCGGGGTGAAAGACAAAAGAGGCAGTGTTATCTCCCGGGCTGCGGACAGACAGGTAACTAGTGCTGGAGCAGGAAGAGCCTTACCGGGTGCCGCCCCTGGGGAAACATGGTTATCTCCGGGAGGATACAACCGCTTCCTTCTTAACTACACCACGATGCTGGGGGAATCAAGCAGGGTCCGGGGGGGATGTGTGTGTGTGGGGAGGGAAGAGGGGGTGGGGGGTAGCTCCCAATCACGGACAAGGATCCATCCGCCGTAGTTGGGAGCAAGTGTAGATGATTTCAAATAAAAGCGAGCTCCCCCTCCTCCGGCTCCGGAGCGTTTAATGTGAATCCACCTCCTCGGTCCGTCCTCCGCTCCACCGGCCGCAAATCAACCGGAAAAACACTGGAAACGGCTCATTAGCCGGAGGCAGTTAAAAGAAGCTCAGCCGCGTCCAACGAGCGTCTCTGTCCCGCTTCAGCGGCACGGGCCAGGTGAGGAGAGAAGCCCTCCGCCGCCCCCGGGGCTTCGAGTCGGTGTATTCCGAAGTAGAATGAAACGAGGTGGCGGGTGGTGGTGGCGGGAGTTCACTCCGCCGGGCCGTCAGCACACATCCGCAGACTGGCCGCCTCTCCGCCGGAGCATCAGCAACATCCACGCGGGGTTAACGGCCGGTGAAGAGTTCCCACTTGACTCGCTGGCGGGAGGACGCGTCCACAACAACACGAGTGGCTTCACTTCCCCGGTGCGTGGAGGCGAAGCGAGGCGGCAGGCGGGAGAGAAGCGGGATAAAAGCCGGAGTTTGATCACAACAACAACAATAGGCAGCAGCGGCCGATCAGCGTCTTCCTCCTCAATGGAAACTTTCTCACGCGGTTTCACGCTCCCCTGCCAACCGGGGCTGCGGGGCCCGCCCACAAAGCGGCCGCCCGGCCTATCGGAGCCGCGGCTCCACGTGGGGGGACAGAATGCGGAGCGCCGAGCGGACCAATGGCCGCTCAGAGCCACGCCCCCCGCAGTCCGTTGACCCGCTTGAGCTACGCAGGCTCTGGCCAATCAGCGAGCAGCTGAGGGAGTCTGCCACTCAGGAGGCGCGCGGGGCGGAGTGAGGGATGGGGGGGAGGCGAGTCTCAGCTGTCAGTCAAAGTAACGTGGGTTCGGCTGAGGTGGAGGACACACACACACACACAGAAGGGAACACACACAAAAATACACGCGCACACAAAGAGGAACACGAACACGCGCACTGAGCAACGACGCACGCGAACACACATACACAGAGAGAAATACACACGCACACATAGAAAAAACACACACACAGAAAGCCAAACACACAGAAACAAACACACACACAGAGAAACATATGCACACAAAGGGACACTCACACAGGAGCACGCGCACACACAGAAACACACGCACACAAATGGACACACTGTCTTCCTTAGTAGCTGCTGTGATACCTCCTCACAAGTGTCAGTGCAAATCAAGTCAAACCTCTCTCTCCCTCTCCTTCCATGTAATAATATACAGTGGGCTCATGTCTTTAGCAGAACCTGAACTCACTTGTGCTCCACTTCTTCTAAAAGACCCCCCAAAAAAGACAAAACTAATGATGCTGCTCATTTGTTGTTCACTATATACACTATTACATTATTACATTACATGTCATTTAGCTGACGCTTTTATCCAAAGCGACTTACATTTTTAGAACATTCATCATTTTATGAGGGGCCATCTAGGGGTTCAGTATCTTGCCAAGGACACTTAGGCATGCAGATGGGATAGAGTGGGATTCGAACCTTCTTGTTGCAGAGCACCCACTCTATCCCCTAGGCCACGCTCTCCCCGAGCATGTGTCAACATGTGGCGAGCGTATGTCATACGCTCGCCACATGTTAGAGCAGTTGTTCCTATAATTTCAGTCGAAAAGGTAAGGAATTAATCAGCAATGTTTTCACCAAAGATGTAATTATGTCACGTCAACTTCTTTTATTGTTTACAGTTTGAACGCTGTCTCCAAACAAGGAAAAGGAATCCGCTCCAACCGGATTTCTCTATTATCCCAACAGATAAAAGTTGATGGGTACATTTTTAATGCTCATATTAAGCAAGTTCCTGGTTCATACTAGCAAACTACTATTTTTTCTTGACATTGCTTATTTACAAATAATTCATCAATCCCATTTAAATCAACAATCAAACTACTTTGAATGGATACTCTCAGTTGAGATTCAGTTGAGAGTTTAATATTAGTGTGTTTGTTCTGGTCAAAGTGCAAAGTAAACATTTATTGTCACACAGATCTGAACAAAATGATGCTTGACATAGTGAGACAAGCCAGTGCATTCAAAATGATATATTTTTTTATAACTGATTAAATTAATTTTGTCCCCATGTGACAATAAGGATCTGACTACTACGGATGGAAATACATTTGACTCTAATTTCCATAATTCACCCTGACACAACCAAATCAGATAGAGTCTGTATGTTTGTTTTCATGGGCGTGGGCATCAGGTCTGTACGGAAACCCCAAACTTCTTCTAAAGTTAAGGCCGAACACTTTTAAATCATATGAATTATGAATCATGTAATGCTATATTATAAGATATAAAGGCGTTTGCATTTAATACTCTACTTTCAATTCTTTACATCTGGACGACTCAAGTCTAACTTATTGTCAGAATAATGAAAATTAAGTTTTCCCGATTCTTCGGTCATGTATTTTTTGGTGAGATCTAACGAATCTAGGCGGCGAATAACCTGATGCGATACCAAGTAACCGACAAGCAACAGATGTGATAAAGTGACCATGCCATGATTGGCGAGGTGCTTGAAACCGGGTCGTAAATCAGGCCTCTCTGTGCTCCACTTATCCCGTCTAAGCGCCGCTCACTTCACATAGAAAGCCCCTCAGTTCCACGCTGACCCGCGAGTTGCATAGAAAGCTCGACCCCTGACCCGGCGACCTCTGACCTCTGCAGCGGCTGATCCCGTCCATATGAGAGACTTCTGACTGTGACCAGCCATGACCTCTTTCCAAGGTCTCACACACACATACACACACAAGGACACAGGTGCTATTCAGTGGGTGGTAATGTTAGTCAAAGTGGCATTCACATGAAACCACCGTGTGTGTATGTGTGTGTGTGTGTGTGTGTATGTGATCCCATTTTGTCTTTCTCTGTGTTTGTTAACACTTGTCTTGACCTTCCCCCTCTGTCACCCAATCAGATTGTCCTGTAGTATAAGCACGTCACAATATTTATTATATTCACAGATGTGTGAATATATATAATTTTTGTATATATATTAGGTTTCCACTCAAAGAAGAACCCACAGTTTGAGACTTTCACAACCTGAACCTTTGAGAAGTGGTGGGGCTCATAGGCACAAGTTACTTCTCACACTTAATTTTACAATTTCAGTTGTGGAAATCCAAGGCCGATGGTGTTCTATGAGTGACATTTATCCACTTAGTTGATTTATAGTTTGCTCAGCTGCCTGAATTATGGGTCTTCATTGTCTATAATCTTGATTTGATTGATAATTTCTCTGTGTGGCATTATGTAATATAAATCATGAATGATACCAAATGCTCCAACATCCTTTGCTGCATCTTTTCTCTGTACTTCCAGGTGATTTATCTCTTGTTACATGAGTTCAGTCAAAGTCCTGTGTGTGTAAATAGAAATAAATACAGAACATAAGGCCTTAAACTAGTCTGATGGGACTACAATGGGATTCTTTAAATTCCTCTAAAATTAACAACACTTTGGAACTGCAAAACATCAAAGTGAAAAACTATTTATCTCCTCCTCGCCCACACAGAGAAGCCGTTGCTATCCACCATCTCAAAATTGCTCATTTTGTTATATTTCCCTCAATTGAACTCCACCCACCATCTTTTCCTCACCTTGGCACACATTAGTCTTCTCACCTGCAAAATCTGTTCTTTAAAACAAAGTTGTATATGATATAAAGATACACTATTAGTTGGAACAATCACACACGTCACTTTCTTAAAATGGCTACCAGTCCGGGAATGAAACACCAAAAATCCTTGCAACAAAAAAACAGCAAGGTAAGCTTTCCACCAAGGAGACACTGCAAAACTGTGTAACAGCTATGACAAGTCCATGAAGGTAGGCGCGGTGGTGCGGTGGTTCGCACTGTCACTATCACCTTGCCAGTTTGAATCCGAGTTCTTTGTGAGTGGAGTTTATCGCCGTGTACTCTGGTTTCCTCCCACAGTCCATACACATGCAGATTGGGTTGAGGTTAACTGGAAACTCTAAATTGACCGTAGAAGTGAATAGTTGTTTGTCTCTGAATGTTTGCTGTGTGATCCGCTGGCAACCTGTCCCTGTCATCTGGGATTGGCTGCAGCTCCCAGTTTGACCAACAAAAGATGAGCAGAGTAGATAATGAATGGATGGGGAAGTCCATGAGTAGTGTGTAATATTCACACCCTTTGAAAAGGTGTTCGTTTTATTGTGGAAATCAGCCTTTGTTGATATGATTGTCATTCATACCACAATCAGCCACGGACCACATGATGACGATTATAGGATTAAAACTTCAACATAACCATTAGTGGCTTACACACACACACACACACACACACACACACACACACACACACACAATGGACATATATATATAGGCCCACTTTATGAAAGTATTCCAGGAGGTCTTCAGGTGTGTGTTTCCACGCTGTGTGTCATACACAACTCTCAAATCTGATAATAGAGAAGCAAACGTTATATATCTCGTGTTTCTGTTCTGAGCAGTGATAGTGTTCTGCTTTAGTGATCAGATAGCCTCGTTCACCCCGGAAGGCTCTCCCTCGGTCTCCCTCAGTCTCCCCCCTTCTCTCTGCCAGTCATTTGTTTAGAGTGGTGAAGCACACAATTAGCCTCTGCTCTGGACAGGCTACAAGAACCTGCCATATAAGCCTCATTTGGTTTGCAAATGTCCCATTTCATTCTGATTTTAGTGGCTAAAACAAATGGTACAGCTTTTGTTTACAAAAGAGTTGGGGGGGGGGGGGAGTATTTTAGCTGTGACCAGGTCAGCTCGCCTGGAGAGGGGAGAAGAGGCTCTCCCAGATAATGATTTAACAAGCAGCTTTGTGTGGGACAACAAATAGAGTGATCCCGCTCTCATCCCACTTACC
Source organism: Platichthys flesus (assembly GCF_949316205.1). Lineage (NCBI taxonomy): Eukaryota > Metazoa > Chordata > Actinopteri > Pleuronectiformes > Pleuronectidae > Platichthys > Platichthys flesus. Next base: position 9,910,733 of record NC_084947.1, read on the forward strand.
ACAAGAAGAACGTTGGTGCGGTGTGTGTGTGTGTGTGTGTGTCTTTGTGCGTGAGCTCATATGCAAACACGTGTGTTTTGTAAGGCTGCATGCTATTTGAATGTCTATATATGCGCATTTGGATACTTTAGTTACTCTCTCTCTCTCTCTCTTTCTCCCTCTCTCCCTCTCCCTCTCTCTCTCTCTGTTTCTCTCTCTCTCTGTGCGTGTATGTGTGTCAGGAGAGGGGTGTTAAAGAGTGTATTCATTGTCACGAGGTGGTGTGTGTCAACAGCAGATGATTTGCGTGAGGCCGAGCTGTCCCATGGAGCCTTTTTTTGTTTTTTGTTATGGCTCTTATATTTTAAATGGACAAACACGGACATCATTTGAATACCATCAGCCCCGCCTGTCTGACACTCTCTCTCTGCTTAGGTTGAGGGAGATTGGGCCACTGGTCGGTTTCCTTTGTGTGCCCGGTCCTAGGACAGATGTAGGTCTGGACTTGTTACCTACACGTACGTCACATGTCACCATTTGGCAGCATCCCCTAACAACTAAGGGCCAAAACCATGCAGAGGACAAACGCGCAAATCTATAGTGTCCACATAAACTGTTGCCAGTGAGGACAAATGGACCAGGTGTATTGACTTTGCTCTTTCCAGACTTTTGAGGCCACTGCAGTTGACGTGTCCTTGGATGAAGCTCATCAGTTATGTATCTTAACTGTCGGCTGCATGTAGAGATGGACGAAGCATCTCAACCTCATCCCATTGTACAAAAAGAAGCTAAAATATCCAAAACACAAGTTCGGCCAACTTATGCTTTTGCTATCGTTAGCTACTGTAATGACATCCTGCATGTAGTCTGTCATTCTGAGCTGTCATTCATGATCATGTTTACAGCATTAGAAAATAACTTACAATCAAGCTTAGTGGAAACATTTGCATTTGGATATGCATCAGTGTGATAACTATTACCTAAAATGATAGAAACGTGTACTTTGGCCTGTTGGTTGGGTCCATGTCCCATCTGTGGACAAAGGGGGCGGGATTAATAACCTTTAGTACAGCCAGCCACAAGAGGGCAATCAAAATAATTTAGCTTGAGTTTTTATAAGCTGATGTTTTCCATCTTTACATGGACATATACGATTTGGACTTTTTTCAGATGTAGACTACAATTTGTAAGGGTCCCTCTCCTCTGCAAAAAAGTGCTGTTGACTTGTATGTTTGAACTCCACTTTCTCAAATTTGATTGGAAATTTCGTAATATATAAAAAAAAAAAAAATAGGGAAATCAATATTTCCTTCGGCTGGTGTCAAGTGAATTAACGTGGCTGCAGGGGATCATGTCTTCCTTCCCTTGTGGGCAATGATATTTATCCTTTATTTGAATGTGACAGTACCTCGACAATGAAGTTAACGTTGCCTTTTTCAACACCTGAGGCTTATCAGATCACGTCATTCAAATTTCGCCCTGGGTGTGTTTATTACCAACGTTCACTGAATTCATGTGCATAACAGCCGACTTCTCTCTACTTCAGTTTGAGAATTGTCAAATACTGTATCACGTGCGGCCATTTTTATAGTGGCTGTCCAACAAACTGTTCCCTTCATGAAACTATTTATGAATTTCAAGTCCAGTGACTCGGGTCCAACCGCCACATTGTACTATTTTCCTTCTCAGCCTACAGGTATGAACCCTCTCCTCCCCACAGTAAATCGCAGCTGTCACATTTCCACTGAGTCTCCCATGCTCTGCGTTGTTCTGCACATAACCTCATCCCCACAGTCTCTGGTTTCAGGCCTTCAGAGGGCGTTGTTGTGATCGCCGCCCAAAACCGAGCCATCACACATGATTGCAGTAACATCTGTGAACAGATTCCCTACAAACATTTTTACAGGTAAATTGTCAAACTTGGAAAAGATGGTCAGTATTAGATGTAAATAGGTAACAACTGGCTCTGCTGAATGTCAGGGATATCTTTTCTTATCTTTTAGGTCCTGTGTTGACCTGGTTTAGGTCAAGATTATGTACAAATCACACTCCTTTTCAGTTTTCATGATCTCTAGGTTTATATGCTAAAGTAAAAAAGCTAGCCACATGAGGTGTGTTCCGACAAAAGCTTAATTTCTATGAAGTAAAAGGAGATACTTTCTGATTACAGTGCAATAAAGGAAATAATCAACTACATTTGGCGTATTTATAACTACATAATATATAGGAACTGTTTATTCACTGTTATTGTAAGAGTTCTTTGGTTAATAAGGAGCCAAGAATCCAGTTATTCTTTAGTTCGAAGCTATGAGAAACAGTTCTTTGGCATTTGTGTAAGCTGCAGTATGGTGTTCATTCCCAGTTTGCAGAGTTTGTGTATAATTTATGACCGTGCATTAAACAGCCTAGCACCAGGCAGCCTATCATGTAAACAGATCAGGGCTTTTACGGGCGGCTTGCCGGCTGTTTAAACAGACGAAAAGGAAAAGGGGAGAAGGAGGGAAATTAAAACCTAAAGTGAAAACATGTGCTGCCATGGGGGCTGCAGCTAGACGATGTGGAAGTGACACAGTGTGAGGCAAAAACGCACACATAAAAACTTGCAAACACATATAAACACGCACTAACAGACAAGCATGCATGCACATACACACACGTGAACCCACGTACCACAAAGCCTCGAGTTTTATCAAGTCCAGCTGTGAGTGGAGTCGAATCAAAGGCAGCATGTGGAGCAGAGCTGTGGTGCTGCAGAGAAGATCAAGTCCAGATGGGTTTCAGTCTGTCGGACGGACCTGCTCTTCCTCCTCTGTTTTATTCGGCTTTGTAATGTTGTGCATGACTGATCTTTTCTCTTCTGCCCCATCCCTTTGTTTTATTTTACGGCTTTCCTGTTTAAGTGTAAGTCAAATAGGAACAGCAGGGGTGACTTGTAACTCAAGTGATGGGCCAGTTGCGAACCCATATTGTGTGTGTGCCCGTCTGTGTGTGTATGACTAGTGTACCTTGGCTCAGAGCCACAATGTTGTCTGTCTGTGTTTCTGATCACAAAGACACCAACTGAACCAGCACTAGATACTGTCAGAGGAGAATAAAGACTGGGTGGATCATGTGGTTGTTTTTTTAAAGAGGGTTTGGCGGTTACTCTGTGTGTCCTAACATGTGTAGTGGCAGTCAGAGCCATGATCTACAGCAGATGGTAATCAAGTCACAAACACACACACACACACACACACACACACACACAGTTCGAAGCATTGTGTGGGAAGAGCGTGGCTTATGGTATACATCAAAGTGGATAAAACCTTACAAATCACTTTAAACACTGAATTTTTTTTTCTAACAGAGACATCATGTAACTCTGTAGCCATTATACAGCGATTAGCACAGACCACACGTGGTAACATTCTGGGCTCGATTCTGAGCGAAGGAGGAGGCCCTGAGGTCACCATTACGGTGACAATCTGTCTGACTGCACGCCACAATGACAGTGAAATGGACAAATTTGTAATGGAGACAAAATTGTGCTGCAGGAACAAGAACCATGAATCAGGGATTTATCTTAAGAATATGATTTGCAACAGGTCTATTTTAATTCATCTTTCCCCAAACTTGTAAAAGAGGTGTCTTGTTCTTCAGCCGGAGTGGTCTAAGTGTAAATAAAAGGTTGCGTGAATGAATTAAATGATGAGAGGTGCGTTTGTTAACTGACCTTAACCAAACTACGACATGTTCCCTCATCAGATCAAAACAATGCAGAGGTTCTGTTGGTGGGGCCATGTTATGTCAGGTGCGCGTGCGGCGATGAAATATGACGTAAGTCTTCATCAGTTGGTCGGTCAGTCTCCAGGATCCTGCGCTTGGGACAAGATTTGCTTTAAAGTCTGGTTGTAACCACAGCTGCAAAATATACATTTCAGCACCATGCTACAACTGCTTAGCGGCAGAAAACGTAAGAGAAACGGTCAAGGATTTCTTTGCATTGGTCAGCGACAAGGTGGAACTGTAACTAAAAGTAAAGTGTTAGCAACGCTTGTGATTCATTATCCACGTTGCAGTCACCACTGGCAATTGAGGCCGACTCGTATAGTTACTTATGAAAAAAGGTTCTTGTGATAGGAACATGACAAATCAGGGAAGAATACGTCATTACTGATGAGACCTAATGTGTGTTTCTGTTTGTGTCTTTCCAAAACTAAAACACAACCCTTGAGTTGTCCAGGTAAAATAGGGCCTAGAGTTTCTAAAAGTTTCCATTTTGAAGGGAGGACACCAAGCATAAACCAAAAAAAAGTGATTCATTAAAAAAAACTCAAAGGTTTAAGTCTGCATGTAACCTGAGATGCATTGGCAGATTTGAAGGAGAGAATGTGATCATAATCCTGAAGTAAGAAAGCACGAGGAAGAGACTAAGCATGTGTTGGGTTTAAAGGAATTAAAACTTAATGCAAACAGAGTCTCCTCAGGCTCGGCAGCCTTCATCTTAGAAATACTTGTTTTTGATTTGAGTGGAAATATTCATCTTGTTCCCCTCTTTCGTGAGAAGCATTTGGATAAATATTTCATTCTCTTTGAGTCTGTTGTGACAACTTTAAAATGGCCTCAAATATGTAGACACTCTTGCAGCAGTGCACAATCCCTGCATGGTGGAGCTCAGGAGGTTTACGTTGCGTTGTCTCCTGAAAAGAGCCGGGAAGAGGTCAAAACTGGTGTATTGAGGGGAAAATGAGCTCAAAATTTGTCAAGTTTGCTCATGACCAGACGTTGGCCATAAACATCTGGAGGCTTAAGAAAGCTGTAAAGAAGATATACTCCTGCCTCCCCCGCAATCCAAATGGGCCATGCCGCTGCCGCAGTATATTTGGTACAGTAAATCCTGTCAGCAGTGAGAGATGTATTCTGTCAGAGGCGGGAATTAAGATGATTGCCAGAGTCTAGTTCAGAGTTCGACTGACAGTAATGGCAAGTTAAGATGTTAATTGTGTTGAGGTTACTTCCCCATTATCAGACATGACCTCCGGAGAATATCCGAACAAGTAAAGAGGAGGAAATACCTCTGTCAAATGTGTCCTGAACAACACACAAATCTCCAGGTCCAGTTAGAGGTGGCGCGGCATGTATAGACAGGACATAAGAATTCCGCATGGGCTCATTTGGACATCCTCCACAGTTTTTACTAGGGGACAGGCCGGAGACACTCCACAAAAGTCCAGGGCCTCACAATCGGACATCTGCGTTCTCACACACAGCCCCTCCTGGAGAACGTCCAGAGATTATCCGCAGCTCAGTGCATGTCTGAAATAAGCTTTAAACACCTACTGACACTAATGGTAAAATAAGAAGTTAATTGGGTGAAGTTATATCTCCAATATAGGTTTATATGTGCGATCATAAATACAGCCTGTGTCCCAGATAATAATGCAGGCTGTTATAAAACATTACCCGCTTTTTTTACATAACATTTTTTCTAAAGTGCAGCCACACAAAACCAGTCAGGAGGATATAAAAGGCAACAGTAGGTCGACAAGGATAAATCAGACCGATCCGGTTGTAAAGACAGTAATAGACATGGAGAATAGCTTACAGATGAGCGAGACGCCCCAGTCCTGTCGGCAGATGAAAGAGAGACCACTGTGTGACCCTTAGCTGCAGCGTCAGGTGAGGGAGAATTCCCAAAGCACTAGCCTCAGTCAGCATCAAACTGCTAAACACAAATATTGGCTAATAAGATCAAATGTAGCACTCAATTGCAACACAACACCTCGTCCATATAGATTCCTATCTGAACGACTCAGGGACAACTGCAGCCAGTGGGGACTAAGGATGGAGTGAATGTGGTGCACAGACACACTCATTGAGGGTTAGTGAAAGATGTGACCCCCTGTAGTCCAGTCATGTAGCATGAACTCCAAATTATTGTATGACTTCCACTAACGAGGCGGTAAGTTGTTTTCAGCGGATGCAAGACGGCTCATGGCCTTTCTGTCTGGAGTTTTAATTTTCTCCTAGTGGGTTTTCTGCAAGTACAGTACTCCATCCAAAGAAATGCAGCTCAGGTGAACAGGAGACTCTAAAATGCCTGTAGACACGAATGTGAGCGGTAATTGTTGTTTGCTTTTGGCAAGCTGTCCAGGGTGTATCCCAGTCTCCCTCCATGTCAGTTGGGATTTGTTCCGGGACCTTCAGGATAAGCAATAGATGGAATGAACAAACAAATTTGCACAAACACTTCACACCCGGAGGTCTTGACCTTATATGGTTTATTGACATTTTGGTCCGTTGGTCTGGACTGTGGTCCGAGACACCTTATACAATTTATTTATACATATAGTATAGTTAAAGCTGGAGGGAAATAGAACAGGAGATGACCCTGTTTACTGCTTTACACGTACTTACATCTGTCTGTATCGTTATAAATCAGAAGTACTTTGTCGTACTCTTCAGCTAATATGCTCTATTAGTGCAGAAGTGGGCATGGGTATCTGTGCAGCTAATTTTCAGTTAAAACGATTTCCTGTGAAGCTCAGAAATAAGTCTGATGATCACACAGGAACTGTTCATTTTCATTATCATTCATTGGCTTCGGAGAGCGTCCTTCACCAAAGCGCCCTACGTTGTGTAAGATCTTGAGAACATGTGAGATCAAAAGTCAGGGCTCTCCTTCTGTTTGGAAACGTCCTCTGACGGCTTTGTGACATCGTACAGATCAATGTTCACCTCATTGCATTCCATATAGCATCTCATGGTTTCACAGCAGCTAGGAATGTTCAAAGTCTAAAACAGAGAGTCAAACTTTGATACCGCTGGGGTATTTTGATCTGCCTTTTTGATCTGCGTGTTTGATCTGTCTATTCTTTTTGAAGCTCTCTTCTCTCGTTTTCCTCTTCACTTTAACGAGGATAAAACAGAAAGCAGAATTGTAGCTGCCAACTCGGCCAGGCACGAAAAACACGAGGTCTTTTATGTCGAGTGTAGAGTGAAAGATAAAGTGGATCCACTTCTGCAGTCTCAGAATATGTAGAAGAAATTCAGAAATTGACCGGTTTAAATGCATTCTCTCTGTTGTGCGTGTGTGTGTTTGTGTGTGTATGCCTGAATAACCCTGTCCGTGCGCACATTTCATTATATGTGTGTAAAGTTAATGCGAGGCTGCCCTCTTGGAGGTGCCAGGAGTGTATTTATGGTCATCAGACGTTTTCTTGCCAAGAACTATGAGACAATTGTGTGGGAATGGGAGCTGTTCATTGACGGCTCTAAAAAAAGGAACAAAGATGCCTCTCTTGATACACCAACACCCAGTTTGTTTAACAGCCATGCAAATGGGCTTGAGGGAAATGCCCACCACGAGTGATAATCAAAGGCTCGTTATGGTCATGGGAATGCAAATAGAAGTGAGAGTGCGTGTGTGTTTAAGGGGTGTGTGCAGTTTTATAACCAGCACTGGCACATTTCTACAAGATGTATTGACGTTAAAGTCAGCTTGTTTCAATAATTTGCACACAGTTTGTGTGACAATGATTACTGCATACAAAGAAATGCAAATAGAAGAGTGCATGCGTGGCGCCGTGTGTGTGTCCGTGCGTATGTGTGTGTTTGTGCATGCACAGTCGCTCCTCGGCTGTCGTGCTAATCCAAGAGACAGGCTTAGACACTAAGACTCTTGCGACCCCTTAAGTAAGCACTAATACCGTTAAACCACAACTGAGCTCTTACACACACTGAGAGAGCAGATAAAGATAGAAGAGGCTTTGGTGTGTGCACTCAGCTCCCCCCCCCCCCCCCACCCCCCCACACACACACACAAACACACTTCTACATACACATGCACATATCGAGTATGAGCCTCTAATAGAACTCTTGCATATTAAAAAAAAACAGGCCTCTCAGTTGTGGCAGCAGCGGTTTTGAACATGTGCGCTTCAAGGACCTTTGAGTCAAAAGCCAATCAGGTGCAAGGAGAACAAAGAGGGTCTGAGGCCTCATGACACAGGCATCCACTTCGGGTCCTCCCACAAGACTTGGATCCTCTGCGGGTTATGTCAGGGATGTTGGAGTAAGATTTGTATCTGTACATAATACAACAATATTATTATGAAGGAAATGGTTTAGGAGGTAAGTTCCCCTGAAGACTTAAAACATTTCCATAACAATATACTTTATAGTTTCCATTACCTGTAGATCAAAATCTGTTACACAAAACCATCAGGTGGAACACAAGGAGAATGTTTTACCTCAGCCAAGTCAACTGGAAAACCAAATCTTTTGCTTAACAATAAAGAATTTGTTTTCCTGGATTCATTCCGGGGAAAAACCACAACCCTCTCGTTCAAAACAAATCCCCATTTCCACTGTTGAGAAATTAAAGTGAATTCTCTGTCCTAATTTTAACCCCTCTTCTATCCCTCTTTTCTCCGAGAACCACCAAGATGTTTTTTTCTTCCCCTTCATTTTCTTTGAACCGCAAAAGAGCCTATCTTTCTCGTTGTTTGGTTATTAGAGTAATTACGAGGTGAGCGTGTTCAAGTCCACGACTCTTTGTATATATTTTTGGTTTGGGGTGAGGGTAAGATAGCGTGAGGAAAAGGGGAATGCCATTCGGAGAGACAAGGATAGGGTGATGCAGTGACAGAAAAAAAGAGGAGAGGGATGAAGGAGGGATGGAGTGGGTGAGGATAGAGGAGGAGGCAGAGTGGTAAAGACAGATGAAGGCGGTTGATGAGAGGGGACTTAGAAGATTTACTCTAACCGAGTTATTCAACACTGATGTAAAAGAGGCTTATAATACCAGATCGCTCCCACAAACACACACACACGCACGCACATGCACACACACACACACAAACACACACACACACACACACACGCACGCACACACACACACACACACACACACACACACACACACACACACACACACACACACACACACACACACACATACTGCACATACGTATATCTCAAACATGAATTCCGGAAAACATTTTCTAGAGTTTAATTTTCCACTATAAAGAATGCAACAGGAGGATTTCCGGGTCAGACACCTTCTCAACCTAAATCACATGTTTTTGTTTAAAGCCTATTCACACTAGCCTCGGCTTTAATGACCAAAAGCTCTTGAATCTGGAATCAGCACGCCTGCTCACATGCTGTCCATTATCCAGCTGTATTCTCATGTGGGCTCCCTCCAGCATTCGACAGACAGTTTATAGGTCGGTAGGATAAAACGCTGGAGAATGTTCGGAGCAGCTGACTCAGACATGTGCGTGGTTACACACATCCCTTCTTTCAGGAGGATGTCTGGAACATGGCTGAACCTCTGCTGTAGGAACCACATGGGGGTCCTGTCCTTGAAGATTCCCTGGATATACCACTTCTCCTTTAATGAGTTATATTCACTCTTGTTACTGTCTGCTTGTTTTTGTTGTGCCAGTACTTTTACTTTAGTAGAATTATCCAGAACTCTTTTCAACCCCAGTACACGTGAAACTGAAAGATGATTTACTCTGTCTCAGTGAGTTTTCTGTTTTTCTTCTGTCTTTTGTCTTCTGTCAAATCCTTGATGAACATTTATACAATGGTCATTACTTTATATTCCACATCTGAAAACAGAATATATCACATTCTTGAGCTGTAAATAAGGATAGGATCCAGCCAGCAAAACGTATTTTATATAGTAGCTGCTTTCAGACATGCACTGAACTCCAAATACAGACTGAACTCCGGAGGGGCTGTATGTGAGCATGCACATGCCTGAGTCAATTGCTCTCAACATTAAACAGAACTTTCCCTGCCAGCCCTCTGGTAAAACCCTGGGGAATGTCCTGGTGTGCCCGCGTGAGAACAGAGCAGGATTATGTCTGTGTCTGTTACGGTTGTTTTGAAGATGTTTGTAACAAGCAAGAGCCGCAAAACTCAAAAGAACTTGACAGATGGGCAATACACGTAGAAGACGATATGAAATTGTCAACGGGGAAAGACAACGGGATTCCAGCGCTTTCAGTGATAGAACGTCTGTCTTGGGAAAGTCCAGACCCAATCATCTGGACATTTTCCGGAGTTCTCGACTGAAAAACGTCTGAAGAGCAAAACAACAAGACATCAGACAAGTTTAGTCCAACTTTAGCAAGGCAAACTTTGGTTGACAGCAGGAAAGGAAATGTAATGTAGAAATCAATTTAAGAGAGCATCACAATTAAGGAGAACAAAACAACGGATAAAACAGGAAATGAGCAAACACTCCAGACATTGTGGAATTTTTCAGTCTGATCTTATTTAAGCAGATTAGGCCACTGGTGGCCACAGAGCGCACGTATAGAATGAGGTCATGTTGAGAGTAACACTAAGGCCTCAGTTAACCACCTACTCACCGGAGCGGCTCTCTTCTCTGACCTTTGGTGAACCTTGCTAAACGCTTTACAGCCTCGCAGATCAATGCTAAATCTATTAGGACAGATTAGCAGCAGTGTGTAATGGCTAGTCCTGTATCTGTTGGGATCTCAGGTGTAGATACAGACTAGTGCTAATGCCACTATTGGCTTTAGACCCGCCACAGCCAGCGCTGAAAACCATTATAAAACCGAGGACACTTTAACAAGGTCAGTGCATGTGGGGCAATTATAGCCTGGATAAGGTCACATGACAACAGCAGTGAGAACAGAGGTGAGAGGAGTCAAACTGACAGGACGATACATATAAGTAGCTCAAAGGTGACACACAAAATCTGACGGATAAGAGAAATTCCCCAGTCCCACACACACTAGCCTTAACACACTCCTGGGCCTTTTCTGAATTAGCAGCGTGTCTTTAATGTGGAGGAATGAGAGATGGACGGGGAAGGAGAGACGCGAGGGGGAGAAAAGAGAAAAGGAGAGACTTCAGCAGCTTTGTGGTTTTTGAATGGAAAACCACAGTCCAAATTTTCAGCCCTTTTTTTTAACCAGAGCAGTTAACTGACAGCACGTTAGTATTTACAGTAACAGCCACAGGGAGACTTGGGAGGGTGTGTGTGTGAGTGTGTGTGTGTGTGTGTGTGTGGGGGGGGGGGGTTCTCATGAAGTTTAAACAACCTGGGAGGAAGGCTTTGGTTAATTCAATGTTTTAAGCCAGACTCCGGGGACGTCAGTGTCGGCGGGTCCACAACTTTGGTCCTCCACTAAAATGTCTCCAGCAGCTCTTTGATGGATCGCAACAAATGTGAGGCAGATGCATGAATCCATAATGAACTCTGGTTATCCACAGCTTTACCACTAGTGCCACCATCCGGTCTGATATTGAGTGAAACATTTACAAGAAGGATCGGCACAAAGTGGTGCAAACATCCATGGTTCCCAGAGGATTGTTTATTTAGTGTGACATTACCAAGTTGACGTTTGTGGTTCTTAGTCAAATGTTACGACAGTTATTGGTAGAGCCACGTGGCATTTGGTAAAATCTAGTCAGATCATGAGGTCAACATTTCAATATGCACTTTAAGTCATGACTAAGCACATGTAAAATGTTATCATGCTAAACTTCCGGCTAAATTTGATTTTGTCTTGCGTCAACATATGCACACCTTATCATTGAGGGTTTACTTTTTCATTGTCATGATCAAGTTTGGTGATATGATCCCCAAGTTCAGTCCGTCTACAAGGACACTGATTGTAACTGTACGTAAGTGCTAACAGCGCTTTACCCTCACCTCTGGCAGTTGAGGAGTGACTGATAAGATCCAATTAGAACTCTAATGTGGGTGAATGTATGATTGTTTCCAAACATCTCAGTTTTTGCCCGTCGGTTCCACAGTTTTCAAACTAATCAGGGCGAGCAGATTTCCAAACTTCTTCAATCTAGGTGCTTGAAACCTGTAGTGTGGATACGGGTGTAAAGTTAGCAACGGTGATGCGTTTGTTGAGCCCTTGTCGAGAAAACATAAAAACGCCAAATGACTGTAATCTAATGTAACATTTTCAAAGCCAACACTTCAGCCAGACATCAGGACCTACGATGGCCAATATGTCAAATGTTGAGCTCTTACACGCTACATAATCTATTTGACAGGCTGAAATTCTAGGATCAGACTCACAATCAGCGTAGCAATCATTTAGTGTGACCAAGCAAGAACTACGGAGAAGACACGGTTTTGATAGAGCACGCTGAGGAGCACGGATTAGTTTACTTAATTTAGTTACTTTACAAAACAAGGTGAAAAATTACATTTTTCATATTCACCTCTAAAAACGGCTTGTACGTTTTTTTTGTTTACTTCTAATTGTATCAAACTTCCAGTAGCTTATGAGTAGCAGTTGCCATTATTCATGTTTAAAGTGTGATGCTTAACGAATAGTGTACTGCTAAAAGGAATGAATAAGATCCTTTAAGCACATTCATACACAGTACTCGCACTAAATCTTGCTTTATCTTGCTTAATCTGATCCCCATGACTTGATGTTTACCATGCACAGTGTCATTTGAAAGCCACACTTGAAACGCGCGAAGTCAAAAACCCAGTGAAGGACTGGTCAAAGTGGAAAAAGATGATTATTAATGCCCAACAGGGATTTTTTACGCCGCATTATCTTCATGACATGACAAGAGCACAAATAGTCTTGGTGTGTCTGCTGTTCCTGAGAGGTTACTGATGACTCTGGTGTTTTTTGCTTCCAGTAATACTGTAAATACCCATTTTCAAAGCCACGGACGTAGAAAAGCATCAGATGCTAGCGCCAACAAACGCAGTCGTTGTTCTCGGTGGCTGAAGGCAAAGTGCAGCTGCCGAGGAGTGTGTCAAAGCAGTGGGACTCAGCTCCCAGAATCCACTCAAGAGTAAATGGAGAGCCCCGGTTTTATTTCTGAGGACCGACACAAGGAACAAAGACTCACAGCGAAGGGTCCCTGGGGTGAATTTCACTGCACGCTGTGTTGAAGGAACGGCAGCGTGCTGATGTGCTGCGTCCGACTGACACCACAACCACACGAGCACTAACAAGGACACAGAGAGATGACTTTGTATTTCAGGTAGAAGCTTCATCCGTCTTGAGTGACCACTTGGGATGTCTCTTCCCTTTTACAGCAGCCTTTTTATTAATGCTCTTATCATGATCTGAACCAACAGCTGGGGCGGTGTGTGTGTGTGTGTGTGTGTGTGTGTGTGTGTGTGTGTGTGTGTGTGTGTGTGTGTGTGTGTGTGTAACTGTTGCACTTGCGGCAGGAGACTTTCTGTGTTGACAACAAAGCAGTACAGTGGCCAAGAGAACGGGAGCAAACACTGCTGATGCATCAAGTGGGGCTTTGTGTGTTTGTGTGTGTGTGTGTGTGTGTGTGTGTGTGTGTGTGTGTGTGTGTGTGTCTGTGTGTGTGTGTGTATATAACACTCCTGGGGGAATCACCCTGTAATGAAAGGCAGACACTCCCGGGCAGACTGTGTGGTAGTGTGACAACATACTTATGACTTTCTTTGCCCGTAGAATGCAGATTCTCCCCCCCGTTCTCATCCTGAACTCAAGTAGGAACTTCAGAGGAGGAAAATAAGAATCAACCATTCTTTTGCAAAAAAACCCGGAGCGACTGTGACGAGCAAAACCCACAATTCTCAGCCCACAATCTGATAGCTGAAAGCACTTTAGAGGGGTTGGATGGCCGGGTGGTTAGCAATGATGCATGTGACACCAGTGGTGCTGAGTTTAAACACCACATCAGTGAAATTGTTTTTCCAAAACCAAAAGCGTGTCAAAAAGAAAGTCGTTGCTCAGACAACTGAATGGCCGAGCATGACAGAAATCACCATCCTAGCGCTGACAAATTGTTAGCGTCAAATTATGAGTTCGGGGGGGTGTCCGTGCCGTATTGAGGATTAACATTTTGGCGTCCCAGCTGGCAAATCCTTTATGGAGCTCAGTTCTGTCTATTGGAAGCCACCAAGGTCTGAACCCCAGGCGTACTTTCAAAGGGAAATACTATTCAAACAATTCAAAGTATAAAAGCAGATATACACGTGTACACCCATCATATTGAAATGAATTGAAGAGTTAGAGAATGAGATGAATAAACAATGTTGAAACTGAAATGCTGACATACTGACGACATGTTGGCATGACATCGACATACATAAGTCACATCATGTAAACTACTGACATTTATGCTGTGTTTCTGAATTTGTCTTTGAGTTTACTTATTTATCAATCTTTGTTTTGCACTTCAGGGCCACTGCACTTTTAGTATTTACCTAAAGAAATGGCTTTTTCTCCTTTTTAAAGTTCTGCTCAAAAGTGACTTGCAGGCTACAGAAGCAGTTTTGATAATACTGATGATGAGCTCTCCGTCTGACCCTCTCGTTTAAAAAAAAGGAGAAGAGACATTATGTGCATTATCTGAACATAATAGCAACAAATGTTTCTTGTTAAACACTAAAGCAAAGCTGCAAAGTCACACAAACCAGGCAAAACTTCTCATCTATTACAAACTAAATAAAGTCACTTTGTAAATTTTCTGCAAAAAAAAACATTAATCAGATGTGTATGTGTGTGCAGGTGTGTGTGTCTGTGTGCGTGTCTGCATATGTATGTTTCCTGATTGAGGGTGGGCCCATTAACCCACAACCTCTCATAGCATTTGGGTCAGCGGTTTTGGAAAAAAAATTCCGAACCACAACCGCATACACGCACAAGTACACACGCGCACAATCACAGACGCACCCTAACCAACCACAACGCACAAAATATATATACAGAAACACCGAGCTGAAAAAACAGCCCGATCGTGTGACACACAACATAACAAACAATCTCCATAAACCAAACACCCTGACATGGTGAGCATGTGTGTCTGTGTGTGTGTGTGTGTGTGTGTGTGTGTGTGTGTGTGTGTGTTGTTAGAGTCTTGCTTTATTGAAGTTTTATGGTGAAACATGAATACTAACCCTAATTCAAACCATATGACAGCACCGGTGTTTGATCTCTACAAGCTCTGAGTCACAAAGGGGCTCACGGTGTGTGTGGTCACACATTCACTTTACACATGTGATGGGTTAATGGTCTCACACACACACACACACACACACACACACACACACCCACTCACAAACACACTCACACAGTCATTCTGAGCTCTACACAACTACCAGTCTGGGGTTATTTGCCTGCAGTTGAATGGCATGGAAAAGGATCAAACTACTCTGAAAGTGTGAATAGAAAACTTTTCTTTATTTCACTCCACTGTACAAAATAAATATTAATATTAAAAAGTATTATATTTATATGTTGTAAGATGCGTTTAGGTTAGAATTCAAACAATAACAATTCATCAACACAGTAATTTGTCCATTATGTGACCATCTGTATTTAGTTCCCACAAACACAACACATGGAAATAAGTAGCCTTTCTTCTAAAAATGTCTGTTTATCATTACTGAGTGTCCCACACACTCCTGAGTGCTTCATTCAGGCCGAGATGGAGAAGTATGTTTATGTTCATGTCCCCACATGTGGCCTCAAGTACCGACGTGAATCTGAAGAAGATTTATTTTGGAGTTTTGAACGTTGCAGTCACTGATAATAAGGATGATGACGTGTGGTCGACAACATAGTCACACTGGACACATGTGACTGTGTATCTGAAATAAAACACATGTTTTTGAGGATGGGAGTGTGTGTGAGTGCGTGTGTGTGTCCGTGTGTGTGTACAACGATGGGAATTTGTGTGCACATAGTAGTGCATGTGCTGGATTTTCTCTCTTCTGTTTCATCAAAAGTGGTCATCAAAAAGTGAAGAGACTCATCTATCACTGCAACACACTGCTTCCAGGAAATAGCCATATGCACGAACTTAAGATGATGTAATAAATAGTTTTTATCATCAGGTCATTACATCAAGAATCCAGTAAAAATTTATCCAATCATGTTTTAGCTTCACATGAGAGGCAGAACAGATGTTAACTCATCATGCACAGAAACAGAACATTTTTTAAATACTCCTTTAAGAGCTTGTTCGTTACTTTTCTTTTTGTCTTTCCATCTTATTTTGAACTTTCTTTATATGACTCTTTTTTTTGTCAAGTTCATTCGTCTGTCTTCCTCACACCTTTTTCTTTTGCACTCTCTTTTACGGTCTACCTGATGTGTCCCTTCCTGCAGCTTTACCTTTCCCTGTTTCTCTCTTTTTCTCTCCTTTGATATCGCCTCCTTTCTCTCTCTCTCTCTCTCTCTGGTGCTGATTGTCTTTTCTCGGGGGAAATCTCACAGAGGAGCTGTACAAAGCTGCAACCCCCCCCCCCACATGACTGTGCTCCTGTTTTCTATCGTGGTCTTACAGGATTCACTGTGCACTGAGAGAGCACACTCACAGCCCACAGCCAGGCAATAACACAAAGACGCAGATAACACACACACATTATATCAAAGGCTTACATCACAGCAGCGTGTTTGTGTGTGTGTAACAGAGCGAAACAGAGAGAATACATCTATCTGTTTGTATTTATTCCATGTTGACTCTGAGCAACACTGTAATGATGCTTGTCGTGTTCCACTGGGAGAAATGAGCTTAGTCGCAAACACACACACACAAACACAAACACATCCGTATCTCTATCATTGTGAGGACACTCTTTACCCTCACTTGAACCATCACAACATTAACAACAAAACAAATTTACACCGTCAAACAGGCCTTTGAATTGGCAAGAACTGTCCTCACTGTCCCAACAATATCCTCACTCCATATGATCTATTCAATAGAGTCTATAGAAGTACACACACATATAAATAGAGTCAAACTAAAGAGATACAGACACATATATGGGGTTAACAAACGAATACACACAAGCCATCAAACAAACACACATACAGTATCTTTGCTCAGGTGTAAAGCTCTCACAGTCCTGAGTTAAATCCAGTGGCTTCAGGCCATATGGAGAAAATATCTGCTCAGACCAGATGAGTTGAGCTTTATTCAAACGCGTAAGGTATAAAACTATCCAAATAAAAATGGTGCATATAGGGCTTACATAACTCCATGTAAATGAAAGAAAATGGGAATCATTCTCTTTCGCGGCCGTGGAGAGGGAGGAACACTGATCCACCTGTTGTGCCATCAACCTCTAGTGAAGAGTTAACACATTGTATTATCCAGTCAAATGTGTTATAATGAAGAATTGGCAAATTACATCAACCACATCGCTTTAGTCTTAATAATTGGCTCAACGACTTACTTATAGCTTAAAATAAAAGCTTTAAAATAATGTGGATGGTACAAAAACTTATAATGGGGAGATAGTCATGTATTTCACGGCCACAGCGCCCCCTGGACAACTGCACTGTGTAACACTGGTGTACCGTGCTGGAACATAACAACCAAACGTCACACACCAACAACCAGAGCCGGAGATTAATTACAGGAACCTGTCAGAGACAACTAGCTCATCATTCTCAGTTAAACCTGAATGGTTAAGAAGCTGGCTCTCTGCAGCCATGATCAGTTAACTTGTGTAATGGATTTAAGCCTCTCAAAAGTGCTCTGAACACAGATGCATCTCATTTGAAAATATGTCTTACCTTACGTGGTGCAAGTGTATTTCTGTGTGCATTTATGAGTCTGTGTGTGTGTGTGTGTGTGTGTGTGTGTGTGTGTGTGTTTGTGTGTGTGTGTCTGTGTGTGTGTGTGTGTGTGTGTGGCCCTGGGCTGATGAGGGAAGACATGTGGTGGCCATTTAGAAGGATTAGGACTGTCAGACACATCAAGCACGACTAATTATTCTGTTAGCGCGCTACACTGCAGGGATACAAGGTTTGTGTGTGTGTGTGTGTGTCAGCAAACAGAACTGCAGGGGGGGAGGAAAGATGGAGGGAGAGTTAAACTACAAGAAAATATGTTTTTTTTAAAAGGAGAGATGGAAGACAAATGGATATGAATTGCGCCAGAAAAAATAGGGCAAGAGAGATGGACAAAGAGTGGAGGATGGAGAGCTAATGTTAATACCCAGAGAGGATACATTCCCTGTGTGTAAGATGGATTGATAGGAGTGGAGAAAAGGGCAGATTTGGGGATGTTTTAGTGAAAAACCCTGTGTGTGGGGGGGAAATAGTTATAAATTATCCATAAGAGCCTGGATTAAAAAAAGAAAGACAACAGAGCCGGAGAGACAAGATGAGAAAAAGATGATCTAAGGGAAGAGTAAAGAGATGTTAAAAGGAGGGAAGAGAGAGATGAGGGGAGCAGAGGAGTGACCTACCTCATGCCTTCATGGATGACTGCATTTGTATCCAAACATCCCAACATGCACTACTCTGCCACTCGGGGATCAAACCAGCCTGCAGCATCCAATCAGCCGTGGCCTTTTACCACCTCGCCGTGGGCCAGAGTGTGCACAAGCGAGTAAGCGACGATGTGTATTTTTGTTTGTGTGTGTGTGTGTGTTTGCATGTGTGTGAGTTCAAGCGTGAGTGTGCACACACATCTGTTTGTGTGTGTGTGTTTATGGATATAGACCTCCTCACTACGCTGCCTCTCTGATTTATCTTCAAACAGACAGCTCGCCCATCTCCTCTCCCACACCTCCCTCTCCCCATCTATCCCTCCATGCCCCCTCTGTCTCTCCCGCGCTCACAACCAATCCATCTATCTTCCAAAATACCTACCCAGTCCATTTTACCCTTTTTTTTGCAGCCGCCGCCGTCTCTCCCTGCGTCTATCCCTCCATCTGCATTTACTTCCCGCGGGGTAGACAATTTCCTGAATCCCACTGAAGTGGAAAGATTTCAGATTTAATACATCCCCCAATTGTGATGTGCCCGGGCTTCAGAGGAAGGGCCAAGAGGTTCAAAGAGAAAGAAAGGAGAAAGGAGGGAAGGATCAGAAGGTGTGAGGAAAGTTGAAGGAAGAGGAGATGGATGGAAACATAACTCAAGGTGGCAAATGTTGATCAAAATATTGTCTGACCTTCATCACAAAAGCAGTTTCTCTTGCAACGTAAAACAACATGCTGTTAAATAACAGTGCTTATGTGATACAGTAGTATGGTCAAATTAAATAACACTAAATACAGTTGATGAGGATGTTAGTGTTGCAGGTTTTTGGTTATAAACTAAATTACTGGAGAAAGTGACAGTAAGAGAAAAGGGGGTGTTACATGTCACCGAGGTGTAGAACATGTGCTGTAACCACTTTGGCAACCAAGGTCAAAGTTACCAGGATTCATCCTCTGGGGACTAAGCCTGTCTGTACACAATTGTTTACCAATCGTCTTTAATCATCAACAATCATTTTAGAAGATAATTAAAAAATCAGACCTATTGATGACAATGGAGGGAAAAGACGATCACCAAATTTTATTTTAGGTTCATCCTCCATGGACCATGAATATTTGTATTAAATGTTTTCCTCAGTCAGTCCAATAGCTGTAATGACTGAGGCGATAAAGAGGCAAACACCTAATTCTAATTACATGGTTAAAATACTTGTGTGTATGAAGAATGTTGTCATATATTGGTTGTATTTGAACAACGCATCCAAAGTCTTAGGCTCAACTCAACAGCTAAAAAAACAAGGGGGGGCATTAAAACCTTCTCATTGTGTCCAAACTGCAGCGCTGGTAGGGGCAGAAAGTTGGTCATGCAAATAATGGAAAGTCTCATTTCGGATCAGCCTTCACGGTCTACGTGGCCCACCCACGAAGGGCTCCTCTTCGCAGGCCGTGTCCTCTGAAGGTGGTGGCCCCTGAATTTGGACAGAGCTCATGTCCGCCCTGTGATACACTGGAGACCTGTCCAGGGACGTACCCCCATTTCTCTACCAATCTCATTCTATGTCAACCCGATCCCTTCGCAGGACGGTAAGCAAGTACTGGTGTCTTGAAGCGGATACGGGCAGCCACTGGTAGCCAGTGGAGGGAGTGGAGGAGCGGTGTAGTGTGAGAGAACTTAGGTAGGTTGACACACTCAAACACAAACACACAAACACACACACACACACACACAGACACACACAGAGCAGTCGTGTGTCTTGCCTCTAGAGGTGGTGGTCCAGGTGATAAATGTATAAAATTGTCTGATCAACCTCAGCAGAAGTACTTTGAAGACACTGAAGAAAATCAGGAAAGTGTGTGAATAACCTGGCAGCAGCTGATGTTTCATCAGTTATGTATGTCGTCTGTGGGAGGGATAAGATAAACTTCCCATTCAAGTTTCAGTTTTTTTTCATGGGATATTATTCTGCTGTGGTAATGACAGCTGCAGCTACCGCCAGACAAACATCTGCTGAATCTGATCCTCTGCCTCTAACTCACCAGTCACGAGGACAACAGACACATTAAACTTCATCATTTCCACACAGCAAGAATTCCACATCTGTGTTTCGTCCAAAATGCGAAGCGCATGTCACGGCTGCTTCTGTGAATGTCGTTCATTATCATTAAGCCCGCTCCGGGCTAAAAGATGAGTGAAATTCAATTTGTAAGGCTCTCACCAGAAAGTGGAGCCATTCATTTAAGTTCTACATGGATCTGAATCTGCCTCCGGGTGAAAACATTAACTGGATATCTGGATATAATGGAAGTGCAGCACCTGAGCATTAGTCATAATGATAATTAAAGCCCTATTTATGTAGCACTTTTCATTGTATAAAATGCAGCTCAATGTGCTTCGCATAAAAAAGAGCAACAGAAGCTTAAAAACAAACATATTGAAATAGCATAAAACGATATGATATTAAGGTTAAAGCAGGATTAAGATTACAGTAAAGCCCAAGGTTGAATTAATAAAAAGCAAGATCATAAAAATAAGTAGAACAGTGTGAAGAAAAGACCGGGAAAACCTCAGTGTCTGTGTGGACGTTACCAAATGTTTCAATAGTAACATGAATCATTTTAGTTTTTAAAAATGTTGTGTTTCAGGAATAATTCAGAGTCTTAAGCCTTAAAAATCAATTATCTGTTGGCTACGGATGAATTGAATGGATCTCTGTTCTCAGTAGAAACTGAAGAGAGAGAGTGTGTCAAGAATGAAATAAATAACTTTTATAAATATGTTTTTAAATAACTCCATTTCAATATATATATTTTAATATATATATATATATATTTTTTAATATATATATATATTAAAAAAAGTAGTTTATGTATTTGATAGAGAAATTTTCTAAATGTTTGAGGTGCATTATTTCAGGTCTTTATCTGATATGCCCATTAGGTACCATGCGTTTGCTGGCTATTTTTTGGCTAAAGGCCATGTTGGTATACTTCATTCATTCAGTTGTGATTTAACTTCGGTAGCAACTCATGACCTGAATCTGATGAAGACAAAAAATGTATTCATATATTTTTCTCACCTAATCGCCCACAGAAGTCATCCTGACGTTATTGCACAATGGATTTATAGACTGGTGGTTACTGGCCTCTGCTGGTAAATGTAGATAATTCTTGTGCATACAACCTGGTGAGAGACTAGATGAGTGTGAACCTCGAGAGGGGGGATTTATAAATGTCTTACAAGGTTATTTATTTGTGTTTTCAACCAATGAGTGTGGAAAGAGAAAGAGTGTGTTGGCAGAAAGAGGCAGCGATGAGAAAAGAGGAATGAGGAGAGCGAAAGACGAGAAACAATTAAAGTGAAATTATGTGAGCATCCCAAACAGATTAGCCACCAAAGCAGATAATTAATCATGAATGTGCGGCTTGTCACTGGGTAATATTCACAATTTGGGGAACAAATTGTAAACCAGTGGTGCATTTGAAACGTGTGTGGGTGTGTGTGTGTGTTTGTGTGTTTGTGTGTGCATGTGTGTGCAGAAGATTTCACCTCATCGATTATCAACTTACTAAACACAAAAAACATAAACTCAAGTGTGAGCTAAACAGCCATGGCGTCATAGATATACAGAATGATGTATTCAGTTTAAAAATAAAATAATGAGTTAGAAATATTCTTTATATCCAAGGCTGTTATATCAGAGTCTGTGCTGTTTACAGGTAATATGTTCTACCACTTGAATGGTTTCAAAAGACCAAATGACAGGAGAGATTAAAGCAAAGTTTATATAAAATTTCATTTAATTTATTTCATATAAAGTTATACTGTAATATACAGTCCAGCATTGCTGCTATAGTGGAAGTAATCTAATTCTAAGGGATAAGAGAACAGTCAATAACGAGCAGTCTGAAGGTCAGCTCTGCTGCAGCTGGTTGCTTCTTCTCCACAGCTTTTTGCAGACGTTTCTCGATGGTGATGACTGAGCCATCGACACACTTCAGAAACAGAAGCAAAACTTTGTACTTTTGTAACTTGCAATTCCTAATCTTGATTGGATCAGGAAAGTGTTGCTACTGTTTTCTGTGCAGATGATGTTCTGACACTCTTTTTCTTGAACTGCTGTCATGAGTCAATATGAACCAGTTTGTGTAATATTGTCTGACTGTATTGTTACCATCGGAGTTATATATAATATGTTATTCCCATACCGGGAGTTGAACCCGGGCCACCTGGGTGAAAACCAGGAATCCTAACCGCTAGACCATATGGGACAACTTTCCTTGAGAACATGACATGACATGACATCAAATCACGATATGATTTAAAAAAAACTATTTAAAAATTAGAAGTAGTAGAAACCAGTTTGGCTTATTGGCTTGCCACGTGTTTTATAAATGATGTAATGTATCTAACTTGTGCTTTAGAACTGTCTAGATTTAGACTGGTTCCTCCACCACTTCTGGTTTGCAGGGATTTGGAGCGTCTGACCATTTTGTTTTGAATGGTTACTGAACACCTGCTAACATCTGAAGTTGGCTGGTGCATAAGACCTTCAAACGTACAAGGGATATTCAGCATGTAGTCCTATGCTGTAAAATGATATGTTTACACCAGGGATCTGAGAGAAACAGCATTTCAATCCGGTCCTTGTGCTGTTCATAGCAGAATTTACCATAAAGTTGAATTTAATATCAGTAATTTTTAGTGGTGCACCGATGTATCGGCCGTGCATCGGTAGCGTTAGTTAAATCAAAGATTCTATCATAAATCTGAGTGAATTTGTGCTCATTAAAAGATAAGAGTTATAAAGAGTTGAAATAATTAAAAATAGTTTTTTTTAAATAACGATTCAATTATTTTCCTGGCACAAAAATGTGAGTGAATAACAACAAAAACAAAATACACAAATATCGGTATTGGCTATCGGCTAGATTGTTGTTTTAAACATCGCTATCGGCCAAGAATTTCCATATCGTTGCATCCCTAGCAATTATCCCAATAAATGTCAAGTAAGTTATATATTTATAATTACATTATGTATTATTTATATCATAATGATCAAGCTCATTGTAATTGTATTTAAGGATCTAATGAGTATGAGCTCGTTTCTCGTGCGGCGCATGCGCAGTGAGCAGCTGAGGCGAACCTGATAAGAAGCTTCACTCGTGTTTTTCCGGGGATGTGACGCCACAGCCTGGACACAGTAAGTATTTGCAACCAATATCTGCTTATTTCTCTGGGTGTGTTCCAGGACCGGAGCTACGGTCCGGCTCGGCCCCGAGACTGGTGCAGTCACCCGGGTCAGAGGCTGGGCTCCCTCGCCCCCCTCTCCCTCTCGCTAGCCGCCACACCAGCTAACTCCAGGTAGCCTAACGTGCTAACTGTTTACTTGGCTTGAATCAGTCCGCACTTTAAAACCACACAACCGCCGACTATCAAACCGCGTGTATCACCGTTGTGCTGAGTTTTCCAGCTGCTCCCTACCAGAGGAAAGCGGTTCAGACATTAATGCGCAGCGGAACTGAACGAAGCGAAAAAACAGCCTGATAGCATGCTAGCACGTTAGCGAGCCCTCGGTGCTAGCTGATGTTTTTTAGTAGCAGGTAGCTAAATAAATCCAGTGTCACGTTATTTCAGCGACAACTAGTATTTCCGGTTAGATCCTACAAAGTAAAATTGTGCGTGAGCAGCTCACGTCACATGAGTGAGTGAGTGATTCAAAAAATACTCCAATACACATGAATATTAGATTTAGTAGTTGTAGGATACAGGGCTGCAATTGATGATTATTCTCATCTCAGATTCATTTAATTGTGTCACAGATTCGTTTTCTCTATAATAAGTGAGGAAATTGTTCAATCACTCGTATTTTTTTCCTTCAACCAACAGCGACCAAATCGACTCCGTAAAAGACTGAAACATTAAACCAATTATTAAACATTTTCCAATTCAAATATCTGTTGATCTTTAATTTGAACAATTTCTATTCCAAAACGTTCAGACATCATAGACGAACCTAGTTTACACCATTTGAGAACATGAGTAATAAGGATGGCAAGGACATCAGCTGAGTCAAAGCTTCCTTATTTAAATGACAACATTATCACCTGCACACTGCTAGAGGAACGGCGCTGTTCAGACCTGGTATTAACATCAGAATCAGGTGATCCCAGATCTTTAAGTTCGGGTGTGAACTCAGAGGTTCCGGATGCACACATTTTTATAGCAGTCAGATCACAAATGTGTGCTGGTCAACTTTGTAGAGCTGCCTGCTCGGCTGATGTCTCCTACCCAAACTGAAATTGGTATCTGAAGTTTGCCACGTGCCTCAAGATAAACACTGACCACAATGTGCTGTTAGTCAGCAGCCTTTGCTTTTATTTTGAAGGTATCAAGTTCCTTTTCCGGTGGTTTTAGGTCACTCACAGTAACTTGACACAGTTGGATGAACAAACTGCAGCCAGACTGGCGCCGCTAAGCTAACGAGGCAGACACGGACAACTTCTACCCGATTTTACTGCAGCACGAACAGTCCCGTGTTTTTCTAAACTCAGCTGCACGCGAGAAACATCCAGATCAGAAGCAGGTCGCTGGTAAGCTGCAGATATTTGTTATATTCCCATTAAACGCAGACTAAGTTCGGTAAAACGTGAGTGTTTGTTGTTCATGCGTTTCTGCCAAACAGACTCTGAACCGCTGAAGTGTCCACACACTGTAAATACACTGAGGAATAGATGGTAAATGTATTTAATTCCAAGTTAGAGACATGCATTCACAATAGTACTCATACTAGTATGACGGTATAATTAGATGATTTAAGTAAAGTATTTCGTTTACTAGCCTTGAATATGTGCTCAGTATATAATTAGATCAGTATTACTCATGCCGTATTGTGTTCATATCATTTAACTGTTGTTTGGCTGATGTGAAAGTATTTTGTAAGGCTTTTCATAAGGCCAAAAATTACTTACCCCGATTACTTGATTCATTATTACCTCAGCCAATGCGGTCATGTTTCACCCATGTCTGTTTGTTTGTTTGATGGAAGTAGTGAATAGTTCTGGGGGAATGATGGGGGCACCACTTCAGGGAAGAACCCACTACATTGTAGTGCAGGTCCCGGTTTCCATCTGGTTTCTGTTTTATAAATATTTAGCTTTTTTCAAAATGTCAATATTTTCTCAATTTCTGGTGACATAATGTGTAAATATTGAAAAACATATAACTATATATATAGTTGACATCTGAGACTTCGTTCATTCAAAGAAAACCTTACGTTCTAAACAGATTAATGTTCTCCTCTGAGTGCTATTCTTGTCAAGTTAGTCAAAATTCAGTAAGTGCCTGTCACATTTCCTCTGGAACTTGACAATGCTTGTGTTGTCACAAGAATAGTCGGCAGCAAATATCCAGCAACGCTGCAAATCCGAAGCCATGAATTGTTTGTTAAAGTTGACAAGTGATTTTCTGCCTGTCAGCTTATTGTGTCAGTTGTCCTTCTATATGCTGTTGGATTGTTTAATTCAACCAAAACATAATTTGTATAAGTGGCTCATTAGCTCTGCATGTCGAAATCTATAAAGTTACAAAGGGATACAAGAGATACAAGTACCTAAAAGTTTGAATAAGTAACAGCACCTCAGTCTTAAGTAAATGTCTTTACTTACTTTCCTCCACTGTTGACAGCTCATCTTGATTTGCTTAACAATACAATACTAACATGAAGTTACAGTCAGTCTCAACCCAAAGACAGAATTAACAAATGAGATTGTGATATAATATAAGGACTTTTCAGAATTACACTATACACACTCTGTAAAACAGTAATATTAAAAATGTCTCTGTTATCTACTTTCAGATTTTGCCTCTTCTCGCTCCGATGATGAGAAGTTTGTGATCTACCTGCCGTACAGCTGAATAGTGTTTCTTCCTGATGATGTGAAACTGAGCCAACAACACACAAACTCTCAGAAAGTCTATTCAGGGACACAAACCAAGATGTCTATCGCCAGCACTCCCACCAGCAACGATGCCTGCCTGAGCATCGTGCACAGCCTGATGTGTCACAGGCAGGGTGGCGAGAGCGAGACGTTCGCCAAGCGGGCCATCGAGAGCCTGGTGAAAAAGCTGAAGGAGAAAAAAGATGAGCTGGACTCTCTCATCACCGCCATCACCACCAACGGGGCCCATCCCAGCAAGTGTGTGACCATCCAGAGAACGCTAGACGGAAGGCTGCAGGTAGGAATTAAATTGTTTAAGACCATCTGACCAGCGTTTGTATTTGTCCAGATGGAGGAACCGGTCATCCTGTTCAGTAATAAACAAGCTGTATCCTCAGTCTTCCAGTAATCTATTTAACCTCATGTTTGACCTCAGCTCTGAGGACAGCGAGTTCACATTAATTGTCCTTGTTTGCCCTGTGTCTGTCCACAGGTGGCAGGACGAAAAGGGTTCCCGCATGTCATCTATGCCCGGCTGTGGAGATGGCCCGACCTGCATAAGAATGAACTGAAGCACGTCAAATACTGCCAGTTTGCCTTTGACCTCAAGTGTGACAGTGTGTGTGTCAACCCCTATCACTATGAGAGAGTGGTGTCTCCAAGCATAGGTGAGTAACAGAGAGGTTTTCAGTGGGCGTCTTTAAATAGTGATAAGACATTTGGATTGTCAGTAACCTGCTCCACGTCTTTCTTTCCTTGGCCCACAGACTTGTCAGGACTGACCCTGAACAATTCTGGATCCAGCTCAGGAATGATAGTAAAGGATGAGTACGATTTTGACGGACAGCCGAGTTTTCCCTCCCTCGACGGGGGGCACTCCTTCCAGACCATCCAGCACCCCCCATCAGCCAGCCGGCCGGTCCCCTCTGAGGCGTTTGCATCCCCAAACCTGCTCCCTCCTGCTGAGGCCTCCACGTCCGCCTCATCATCGTCCTTCCCTGCCATCGCTGCTGGGTCAGGCGGTAAGAGACAGTTGAAAAACCTCCTGCATATTTATCTGTGCAAAACATGTCTGTAATTTATCAATGTAAGACTTTAAAGGTTCGGTTCTACTTCTGTTTTGTGAATTGCTGCTGTCAGACTTCACGCAGACGACAACAGTTTATTTGTGTTTGTGATCTCTAATCATCTGTTCATCCCCCTACTTCTCTTTTCTCTTTGTCGTCAGGTGCCAGCTCCACCTGGTCCAGGGGCAGCAGTTTCACCCCCAACACGCCGCACCATACCAACGGTCATCTACAGCACCACCCTCCTATGCCAAATCCAACACACTATTGTAAGTACACTGTTACGCCACCTGTACATTAATAGAAAACATACACACTTCTTTTTTAAGCTGATGATCACTGTTGTGTTTGTTTCTCTCAGGGCCGGTGCACAACGAGCTCGCCTTTCAGCCTCCTATATCCAATCATCCAGGTGAGACCTCACAGTCCTCTGGGACATGAACCGTGTACAAAACCAACAGATCTGACAAACAGTGCAGCACATTTCTGATCCACTCTTAGTTTATCAACAAAGTACCCTTGTTGATTTAGGTATGACGTTTGGTATTATTTGCGATAGATATGCTCACTCTGATGGCAATTCCTGTTTGGCACAATATTATATTTACAAGTTATTTTTATGTTATAGCAAGTATGGTTGAAAAAGCTTTGCAGGACTTCGAAATACTAAATCACTTAAAGAAGCTACATGTAATGTATTTTGATATCGCTACGGAGAGACTCGTTGTAAGTTAAGTGTAGAACTCTTTTCTTTTACTCATCAAAAGCTGTTGCCAGCAGTGGAGAGCAGAGGCGATGTTCACTCTTGTTTTGCTCCCATTTCTACTGCAATTCTTTTCAATTGACTGGCTGGTTGGCATGCTAACCAGCTAGCCACAGGCCGGCTCACTGATCTCACCACTTTGCAATTGAAAGTCATAGAAGTGTCCAGTCTGGCCTGAAAAAGCAGTGCTGGTTCAGATGATGCATTATAACCTCATGTCTTGTAAATGCAATGATGGCTGCAGCTCATTGCCTTCGACCACCACCACCCGCTCCCAGCAAGATATCACATCCAGCAGTAGAGAAAGCTAAATTGTTTTGGTCAACTGTCAACTTGTAGATCTTTAGTACATCTGAAATGTTGCTTATATAAAAATGATTAGAAAACATAGGTCATAAAATTTAATAAGATGTTTTTCAAGCAGACCAAGGGGAAACACTGTTCGTTTCCATTAATGATTTCTCACATCAGCTTCTTCCCTCTGTTTCAGCTCCTGACTACTGGTGTTCCATTGCCTATTTTGAGATGGACGTTCAGGTGGGGGAGACGTTTAAAGTTCCCTCTTCTTGCCCCATCGTGACAGTGGACGGTTATGTGGACCCGTCGGGAGGCGACCGGTTCTGTTTGGGTCAGCTCAGTAACGTACATCGCACTGAGGCCATCGAAAGAGCCAGGTGGGTGACACAAGCTCCGACTGTCAAAATGATTTGAATTTAAAAGCAGAACAATCCCTAATGCAGGCAGACGGATTTGGTAACACTTGACATTGTTAGGTGAAGCTTGTAGTCACATCCAGGTAATATTATCTGACAGTAAATCACCACTTCCATCTGTTATGGTGTGTCTTAACTAGGACGTGACCGATTTATAGGTGGGTCGATAAAAATCTTTCAAATTGAGACCTTCACAAACATCTGCATTTATGAATTTAAGAATAAGCAATGCAGACAAGATGTTCATTTGTATTTATATTTTATCCTCAGGAATTTCTTACTTACTTTCTATTCACTCCTCCTTTACACTACGTTCTGTTTATCTAAAGATGAGCTAATGTAGTTTGTTTTAATTGTACTACTGGTGCTTTTAGAACAATAATACTCTCCGCATGTTCACAGGCTTCACATCGGTAAAGGGGTCCAGCTGGAGTGTAAAGGCGAGGGAGACGTGTGGGTGCGATGCCTCAGTGACCACGCTGTGTTTGTCCAGAGTTACTACCTGGACAGAGAAGCGGGCCGGGCCCCCGGAGACGCTGTTCACAAAATCTACCCCAGCGCATACATCAAGGTAGGAACGTGGGTTTCACTCCTCGTACAAGATTTATTCTGTTACAATCTCCCTGGACTGTAAAAAGAGGACATCGCTCAGGGTTGACATCTCATAAAATGTTTATTTGTCTCGTGGGAAGCAGCTGACATCACTTTCTACTCCATCTACTCACACACTCCAACTGTTTCTGATAATATACTTGAGCTGTCGTCGTGCCTTTCTCCCTGCTTCACAGCCTCTGCTGGTATTTACAACACCTTGCTCCTGTGCAGGGGGCTAATTGCTGCTCCATGTACAGTATTTAAAGCGTCTTCTCTCCTGCCAGGTGTTTGACCTTCGACAGTGCCACAGACAGATGCAGCAGCAGGCGGCCACAGCTCAAGCAGCAGCTGCAGCTCAGGCAGCAGCTGTGGCTGGAAATATACCAGGACCTGGATCAGTTGGAGGCATCGCTCCAGCTATTAGTATGATACAGAGACTGCACATACAGATACACATTCACACACAGACAGTGGGATATTTATAAGGCTTATGATGCAGTCAGGATCTTAATTACTGCCAGTGAGTAATGTACAATCAGATAGCTGCCGTCATTGCTCCAAAGTTGTTACTTTCACGGAGACCATGTTTTTATTGGAGCAGGGCAACCATTGAGAAATACCCAGCACAGCTTGCTGAAGCACAATTTGACATATTAAAATAGCTTGTTTTGTCTTGCCCAACAGTCCATTAACAACAATATCCATAAAACCATATTCCATTTGTATAGTTTCTTGTAGAAGTAAGCAAAATGTACATTTGAGAAGCGTGAACCCGAAAATATTTAGCAGATTGTTTTGAAAGACAATCTCTTGAAATGGTGCTTAAAGTGGTCTTCATTTACTCACATTTACTTGAATAGTCCCTTAAATATATATGACTGGCTCATCTGGTGTTAGGTTTATCACATATACTGCATCACATGTCCGGATTGTGACTCTCTCTCTCCTCTCCCCCCCGCTCAGGTTTGTCAGCGGCGGCCGGTATAGGGGTAGACGACCTGCGTAGGCTGTGCATCCTGAGGATGAGTTTTGTTAAGGGCTGGGGACCAGACTACCCCCGCCAGAGCATCAAGGAGACCCCATGCTGGATCGAGATCCACCTGCACAGAGCTCTCCAGTTACTGGACGAGGTTCTGCACACGATGCCTATAGCAGACCCTCAACCTCTGGACTAAACTGTTTCTAACTGCAGCAGTGTACTGAACCAGTGTAAGAGCCGTGAAGCTGTGACCCTGAAACTGTCCCACATGAGAAAAATCCTTTTGAGGTGTGTTTGAGGCTCTGGGAGGAAAAGTAAATCCAGTCACAGCAAAGCCATATATGACAGATATGTCCACCTATATTTCTGATAGATGGCTTTGAGTTGTGATTGTGAGAGTGGATAAGATATCACAAGTAGCTGCAATCCTAAAGCACCCCAGCATGCACATAGAAGACCTGCAGGTCCCATTAAAACTGGGATGTTACACAGACTAATCATCGTCCCAGTAGTCAAAACCATCAACGACTGACAGGTATAGGAGTCAATGAACAACAGGAACATGTGAGCACTGTGCAGCTGAGACGCCGCACACAGAGGCTCTCGTATCTAGTGTCTGCTGCTGCCTTTCTGCCTATCTCCTCTCCTCAGCTGTTCCACACTGATCTACACCTGGGAGGACGAGCGAGTTCAGTCATGTCGTCAGGATGAACAGAAAATCACTCGCGCTCTGAGCGGCAGGGATCTCTGCTGGATGTCTCGCTGATCGCTGCCTCTCAGCCCCCGAGGACCAGCCTGCTGGATCAGGTCGTTCACAGACATCCACTAACGTCAAACTGAAACAAGTCAAGACGAGGGGCTTTTCTGTGTCAGGTGTTGCCAATTTAAAGGGTTGGATTTTAAAAGATTGTTTAATTTCAGTGCCTGGTGGGTGTCCATTGACAAATCCTCTTCTTTAATTAGACAAGATGTAGATTAAATCATTCTGGGGAAAAGAGAGCGATGACAAGAGGCCCATAGAAGCAGTTTCCATCAGGTGCGGTTACTGTTTTGAAAAACACTTTGTCATGCTGTCGCAAAAGATACATCTCATTGGCTCTCACTGAATTCCTTTTTGCCTATTCTCCCTTTGCTGCTGAGAGCAGAAAAGGAAAAGGCTGAGATTCTTCTGGCTCAATAAGCGTGAAGTAAAGAGGACAGACATTTGAGCTCAGATGGCTGAGATTCTGGTTACATCCACATTTCTATGGTTTCGTTTTAAAAAGCATCAACTCTGCTACCAGGCGTCCACACTACTCTGGAGTGCTCGGGCTGCTAAAACAGAAGTTCAGAAATGCTGCTGACCCCGTTATAGTTTGATAACTCTGGTTTCAGTCTGGTCGGGGGAAACGGTGATGTTTGGACAGTTGACACAGTCGCTTGTCGATCGGGTCCTTTCGGTCATGACGTAGCCTTCGCTGTAGTAGTATGGATGAAGCTGTATCACAGGACAAGGGACACAGTTTATCAATTGTCTCGTCCAGTCCGCTGCTGGAGTTTATCCAACGTTTGTTAAAATGTAGGTTTTCTCTCATTTTTATTTTATTTTTTTACTTGTATTCGTTTAGATTTTATTGAGTTTTATCTTCAGGCACACCTGACAGCCTGTACACATACGTTTTTAATCGGTGCAGCCCACGGTCTTGATCCAGGTCTCTTGTTTTAGTTGGTTTACAGCAATGTGAGATATTCTACCAGATTCCCAGGCATATTGATATATTTTATTGGTTTTTATTTTTGTTACTTTTATTAATTGCATTATATTTTTGTAGCACTTTACTTTTTTCTCTTGATTTGAATGAAATAACCTTTATTTTGTGACATGAATAATAAGGGAGGGAATAAGTTGGCGTATAGTTGACATAGGATTGTTAGCAGCGACAACATTGTGATGCAATTGTTTAAAAAAAATACAAATAATCAGTTTTCACTCTAGACATTTACACTAATCTTTAGGGATTCTTTGAGTTGTCATTTTTCTTATTGATTTGCAGTTTTTTTCTGTTTAATCCATGTAAATAACTTTTTTTTTAAATGCACGTCGATGTTTGCATGAACTTTTAAACGCAAATCGATCTTTTTATCCCCACTCCTGTATTTGACATGGGGTGCGTCACTCTGGAATCTGGACGAGGTGAAGAGAACATAAACACAGAGCGAAGCTACATGGCCACAATTCATGTAAATGATTGAATTTTATTATAAAATCTCGACTTTTTAGCAGCAGAGCTCTTACAAAAGATGTCTCCCAAGATCAAATTTTGTAAAAATGTATTAGCTCCTTCAGTAAAATGAGTTCAAACATATTGTCTCTTTCTGTGCTGATGTTTTCACGGGTGACACAAGATTTGATTTTGATTTCAGCACGAGTGCCCTGCGCTGCATGTGATACCCTATGTTACACTGCTTTTAAAGGCTCCTCTCATAGAATACACAGTGTCATTAACATACAAACGCTTCATTCATTCTCCTCTTGTTGAGACTCGCAAACATCCGATCATGTTCGATATTTTTTACTCCAAGTCTACACAGATTTTAATTTTTTTTTGCACACTGTTTTAGTTGGTTAGAGCGACAAAGTATTGGGGCCATATCGTAGGGAAGAAATTCAGATATTTTGAGAATACTTTTACTAGAAAGTGGTCGTGATTGAGACAAAAGTTTTAACTTAATGAGGGAAAAAAGGTTGTATTACCAATAGAGGAAATACCCAGAGAGGAGAACTCAGGCTCTCCAGAGTTCCACTTCCACAATGACTACAATTAGTTTTATCTTCGAAAAATAACTTATTAAAATAACTAATATTATTCTCAAAGTCTGTGTTTTTCCCCTTTAAGTGGCCCTAAGTCACTGTTGACTTAGATTTGTTCTAGGTTAAGTTTGGGTCTTTTCATCAGAGGACATTTATGTTTGTTTCCTGCAGAGTGATTCTTCATGTCCTCTGTTCCATTCTCCTGTTTCACTAAAGCTAAAAAAAAAAAAAGCATTGTTCAAGGGGTTTCTACATCAGGGAGGAAAAGAGTCTACGCTTAAGGTTTATTCACATAATTATGCATCTGATTTATCGAGTGGAAAGAAGAGGTATTTGAAAGAAATGAGGCAGAACTCTGGAGAAACTGTTATTTCCTGTTTGACTTTGCGCTGGACAGAGGTTTTCTATTAGGAGACTGAACACACAGTTGGGATGAACTGATGTTGACTACTATGACAGAAGAATTTTAACTGTATTTCTTATGTGAGAGTCTATAATTAAACATGGCCTGATATTCTCTCTGAGTGGTGTTCATTTTCTCAACAAGGTCACGTGTTTACACAGTTTAAAGTTACTCTAGTTTAGTCATGTTTGTTTAATCCATCTGCTCTCTGCTGCTGCTCTGGTTCAATGTTAACTTCCTAATTTTATAAATTACTGTTAGTTTGTATATTTACAAATTATAGGAATGTTAAAACATTTATGTATTAAGCTAACAATGCAGGCCTCGTTGTCCTGGCTTTTTTTCCTATAATTCTTTGACCAGTATTTGGAATGGATGTTAAATATTATCCTGTATCAACCAGAAAACTGAACTCAATAAATGGCACTAAATAATAAAAGGTAGAGGAATTTTAATCTAACACTAGAAGAACCACAGTCAGAACATGGAGTCAGTACCAGGGGCACCGCAAAGGATCGTTTGCAAACTTCAGATTAGAACATGGAAAACACTTGACATAACGAATCACAGCAGTCGGAGGTGGCTTTAAATGAAACAGTCTTTAATAAGTAACTTTAATATCAGAAAAATAAAACTCTTAAATTCTCTTTACAGCAAATATATATCAGTGCTTTGGCCGCAATAACTTAAAAGGCCGTTATAAAATATAGTCTGCTTTTAAACTCCTGACTCAATTTGAAGAATTTATATGCCATAAGACTCCCCCCACATATACAAAACAATAGTGTAGTAAAATTACTTTGAACTGTTGGTACAGCTGAACAATGTCATTTCATATAGATAAACTAAGATACAGTTTACAGTATACCGTTCAGTATTCGATGGCGTACAGAGACGTGACGGGCAGCTTGAATCCTTGGCCTTTTTACAGTTGCAGTGTGACGTTTTACATTGGCGGTACATTATGAAGACATGCTCGTGATGCACATTCCATTTTCCACTAGGTTAAAACTGCAGCTATCCATATTATCATCAATACTGTGAACTAAGAACTAGACTACAATCCGATAGCGTTAACACTCTCCTGCAACGTTTCCTACTCGCTGAATCACTCAGAGAAAAAGTAGAAATAAACAAAAATAAAAAAATCTTATTGTAAACATTTTAATATAGATATATTTATGTATATATTTGAAATGTAACAAAATAAAAATAAGTTCTGTATATTTATCAGTCATTAACAGTAATATTATATAATACATACACAAAATTGTCAATAGATTCATGTGAATCTGGGGGCCGACGGGATATTGCATTCCCTCAGAGAGAGCAAAGAAGATCGACCCTTGGTAGAGAGGAGTGAAGAAAAGGGACGGCTAGACGACAGGAGGGCGCAGAAGCTGGGGGGGGTTTTGCACTTTACAGACTCGTTGGGTTCCGTTTCCCTAAGAGACCTCAATCAAACGTGTTAGAGATGGATATTTACGAAAACAGAGCTAAGCGATGAAATGGCTCCCAAAAACTGTTCACAGCTGGAATGCTTGAGGGACCGCGGGTCCAGAGTCCACACGGTAAAGCAACAATATTGATCTGATGTAGTGTCAGTGGAGTTCAAGATGAAAATCCTTCCAGCTGCTTCCCCTTTTTGTGAAATATCCAAGCAACTCATTAACTCCTGTAAAAACAAAGTCCAGAGGAACAGTGGAGATTAAAGCTAAAGTTTGAGATGATTCCCACCGATTTGTACCTTTTCAGGAAGAGAAGTGGACACACGCACATGTTTAAGAGGGAAACAACTAAATTCTCAATGTGTGTAGAGTCCCAAATAGCAGATAGCGCGGAGAAGGCTGCTCTTCGTTGGGCCAAAGACAACAGGGAAGGAGCTGATGAAACATGGAGCTGAAGCGTCTCATTAGTGCCGTAAAGCAAGCGAGAATTTTAACCCCGTTTGAAATGCAGGAGAAAAAAATGATTGGGAATCACCGGTTGAAAAGTTTGTTTGAGCTCTGTAAAGAAACTCTGGACTTTCATTTATCCAGTGCTTCCTCCGGTGGTTAGATACTGAGACGTTTTTTGCATAGGCCTGGTAGATGGCAAAAAAAACTTTAACCAAATAAAAACAGACTAAAGTGATGCGATTAGGGGGTCGGCCATTTCAATTGTGCATCCAAATGGAATTATTGTGGCCGACTGCTTACCAACAAGGACACAAAATGGCTGTGACGAGGCGGCCACAGGGTGGCGCAGTCCGAGAGAAACATTCAAGTGAAAGAAAAGGATACAGCCTGTCTGTACAGTACAGGGACTTGTTCACATCACATCTCTTCAGAATATCATACATTATCAGCTCTTTTGGCTCCCAGGCGAGGATCAAGTATTAATTATGTAACTATCTAATAAAGTAACTAATGCAGGGGAGGAGGAGGAATGTTACTAAAAGGGTACAAACCCGCATAGTTTCCCAAACCATGATTAAATCAAGATATGACTAAAAGGTCCAAAAAAACTATGAGAGATGACAAATATAGGAAAATGGGAGTGTTTGGTGTTGAGGGAAAAAGAAGCTGTTTTAGGCCAATATGTGTGAAAGGCTCAACAAAAACTGGAAGCAACAGAAAACACCCTGGTGATAATCTTTGTTCCACGAAGATGCGTTTAAGAGATTGAACTTTAAGACTTCAGTCTGTCTGCTTGTGTTCTTTCAAGCCAGGATCTGGATTAGATTTATAGGTAACGTCGTCAGCTAATTACAGGCTTTCCAAAAAAAAAAGGCCACAAGTTTGTTTTAAGACAGAGCGACGCTGTGGGTCCGCTCGACCAGTTGTTTTCTTTTTGTTTACTTTGGACAGATTCAGGCACAAGTTTACCGTAAACAGTTAGTAGAAATAGAAAGCAACGTGGCGGTGGTGAGGTGGAGGAACATCCTGGTACTTTACAATAAAAAGAGGAGTCGCCCTCTTGTTGGTTCCAATCTGGTAGAGAGAGAAAAAGTGGCAACGAGAAACAGCCACAGGGGAGTGAACGCTACACAGGTGTGGCTTTAACCTGCTTGGTTTAAAAATGCTCTGTGTTTACACACGAATCAATATGTTGGTAATCAAAACTTCTGGTTTACGATCTGTAGCATGTAAACATGTCTGATTTAAGGTCAAACAAATACAATTTACCAGCCTGATAATAAGAAAGATAACAAATATCAGTGCCAGAGAGGACCATGTGTAGAATAACGGAGAATGTGAACATATCCAGTTTACTGTGGTCGGCATTCAAATGCTGCGGTAAAAAGAGAATACTATGAATTTATATGTGGGACTCACTGAATGTTAACATGCTTCCCTCTTTTTTTTTGCCAGGAGCAAAGTGAATTTAGAGGCAACGGGGCTAGGCCATGTTTCAGCACATGAAAACAAATGTAGCAGCAAAAGTTTAAAAAAATTATCTTTTGAGATGTAGACAAATAAATTTAACTCAAAGAGCCAACATAATAGAGTTCAAGATAGAGATTTAAAAGGGTTTAAAGAACATTAAAAAATATATATAAAATGTAGGTAGGCAAAAACTGAACACTAAATGTTTCAGGGAGGAGGAAATTTAAATCAAGATGAGAAAAATAATATTCATATACTTATCCCACCCGATGCTACACGATGCTAAGAGGGCTCCCGACCAACGAGTTGATCAATCACTCAAGGAAGAAGACTTCACAAAAACAGGCACATGAACGGACTCACGAGCCAAACCCATGCCCTAAATACATATCATTCCTTATTCCACCTACTCTTCCTCACCTGTCAACACCAGCTTGGCGAGGACAAACCTAGAAGCTGAATCGGGTCAGTTTTGTAATTTCCCCACACATATGAGTTGGTAGTGTTGGGGGAGGTCTGATTCCTCCTCAGCCATCCAGGCAAATTGATAAAAAAAAATTAAAATCAGATGTTGCGGAGCTGAATGGCCTGTGTGACCGCGGACAGGCACACGGGGCACACAGCTTCTGGACCCTGGCATATCTGGCTGGCACAATCTAGACAGAAGAGGTTATGGCCACAGGGAACCAAGGCAGCGACAACCTGGTTATCCATACAGTGAATACATATCTCCGGTCCCCTCCCAGCCACTGCCCCCAGCCCTGGTCGATAGAGGAGGGAGGAGTCAGGGGGGGAGGAAGAGGAGGCGGTGCTTTCACTGGAGGAGGAGAAGGCTGAGCTGTAAGAGGGGAACCTCTGGGCGTCCAAGGTACCGGCCAAGCCCAAGGGCCCCCGGTGGACGCGCTGGGCTTGAGGGTGCTCCAAGGCTTCTGTCCCAGAGAAGGTCGGGGAGAGCCGGGGCGTCCCAGGCTGACTGGTCTGGAAACATCAATGACAACAGATATTACATTTCTTAGATCATGACTTCCTATTTAGGTCTCAACACAATTTACCTTCCAATTGATGCAAAGATAAAAAATATCATTTTTAATATTTGTATCAATTGGAAAGTAAATTGGTATATCTGTATTTTTAATATCATCCCTCTATTTCATACCAAAAACACGCAATAAAGGATAAAAAAGGTAAAAACTCACGTGTATTAGTTTTTCTTTTCACTTGGTTCTAATACGTTTCTGTTGAGTGTCACCTACCTGCGACTGAAGGACGTCGAAGGCCTGCAGGGGTTGCTGGTCCACAAAGGAGCTCCAGATGGGAGGCTGTGCAGCAGGGTGCGACACTTGGGCAGTGGATATGGTTAATGCGTCGAATCCTGAGGAGCTGCCACCAACTCCCAGGCTGACCAGGTCCTCAGACCCCACAGGGAGAAGGCTCTCGCCGAACCATAGGGCCGTGCTGCCAGCATTACTGCTGTTGTTGTTGTTAGCGTTGGCATTAAACTGACAGGTGGGGCTGAAATCTGCCATCCTGTTACCGTTGCCATAGAACGAATCGGCCGAGCTGGAGCCGCTGCCCAGCGAACTGGAGCTGTCATTGCGGTAGTTGGAAGACATCCTGACGCCACTGTTGATATTGCTATTGATTTGCTGAGTACCGTTGACGCTCAACGACACCAAGCTACTGCTGCCGCCACCGCCAGCGCCGCCCCCCGATGCTGATGCACTTGCATTAAGCCAACCGGCCTTTCCCAACCCGGCTGCTGCAGCGGAATGCTCAAAGCTGACGTCTGTCCCGTTGTATTGAAAGTCGTTGTTGTCTGCACCTGGAGCCTCGATACCCACCGCGCCGGTCCCAGTGCGGAGGGCAATGTGCGCCTCTATCTCCTCTCTCGCCCGGTCCACATTCTCCGGCATCCCGGTGACCTCGAACACGGGCTCTTTGTCTCGACTCGGTGTCACGATGTAGGTGTGGGTCTGTTGCTGAATGCGTTTGATGGTTGCCCCTGAAAGATATGAGCAGACAGAGATTCTCATACTTTAACACACGGTCACAGGGCTACATCAATGTGCCCCACTGAAATCAGTTTGACACACATTCAGCGTGACCATACTGGAAAAGATATACATCCCAGCATAAACAAATGGCATAAGGGAGCGAAGAAAAGAACAGTTATGGATTAATCGTCCTGAATAAATTAGCCGAGAATTTGTTTTGACAAAAATATCAAAGTTCCACAGTGCCACTTGTTTCTAAGTGGTACAGCTTCTGTTTGTGCTAATATTTGTAATTGCTACCTCAGTCCCTCCAGTCGAATGACACATGGTTGAGAACCGCTGCAGTGCAATTTACAAACCAACCCCAAGGCTTTCTGACACCGAGATGGTAAAGTCTACAGGGCAATGGGTTAAAAGACTCTGAGTACTAAATGTAACCTTCTCAGGCTGAGCAGAAAAATAAGCTCCAAGCAAATCATGACAAACGCTGGAATCCATTTATAAATTTCATGTGAATGCTCATGAGGATTAGAGAAGGATATTTTACTTTTTGGGAAGTTCCTGTCCCCCGCAGCTCAAGTCAACCGGTTGACTTATTGGAAATGTTCACTGAAATCTGTGTTCCTTTTCACTATCACCATAAATCAGACCGATGAAGTGAGACTTGTTCTGCTTTCATGAAACACATCATGTGCCTTACATTACAAGTCGGCTTTGTTGGTGCACATTTGTCCACACGTACATGGTTATTTTTATTCTCAGATTGAAAAAAAAACGAATTCCCCAATGAGAAATCTTGTGAAGACTCTCAAACAACACAAACAACTTATCTGAATATAGACCGGATTCGAGACTCACCTTTGGGACCCACAACCAGCCCGACTACACGGTAGGGTACCCGCACCTGTAGGGTTGCAACAACAAGAAGTAAGTACATACATTTTAAATAAAAAACACAAAGAAAAATGACAGAAGCAGAGTTAAATTTCCAAGAAACCAATGTGCTTTAATGGTTAAGATACACAACACGTTCTATGGTTCACTTCTTAAGAACGTCTGACCCGTCTTTCACTCTAAACGCCACTGTGACTCCTAATCACGTGCTTGCTGACCTGAATGGTCGTCTGTCCAGGTAGAGTGGGCACCCCGGGGCCGGTCGCTGTGGAGGGAGGGCCCGTCTTGTTCCTGGAGGCTCTGATGAGGGAGAAGTGCTCGGCCGCCGACAGGATCTCCCGCTTGGCCATGGCCACGTCTTCTTTGCGCCCGGTCACGACAAAGACGGGCTGGTCCCCGCGCACCGGCGTCTTGATGTAGGTGTTGGTCTTGGCTCGGAGTGCCTTAATCTTACAGCCTGTGAAAAGCAGAAAGATAGCGGAGAGTGTGATTAGTCCCCGTTTTTTGTTTTTTAAATCTACCACATTTCCATGAACATATTACAACAAACTGGATTCTCAACCGCTCCAAATTGAGCTTACAGAAAATGACTGCACAATTTCCCTTTCCACTTCCTGATACCATTTGAAAAGTTACACAAGCTTATAAATTAAATATTCCTTTCAGCAGCGGTTGAGAGTCCGGCATCATTACCAGAGCCATTTCCTGTTGTTGTCAACACAGCAGCCTGTGTACCCCCCCCCCCCCCCCCCTCCTCTCCTTTGAAAAGCGACATCTCACTATTTACCAAACCCATTACACCGCTTTGATCGAACAGTCCGCGTGCAAGAAGCAGGTGGAAAAGGTGGATGCGTGAGGAAAGTCGGAGGTGTTTGGTGGAGCTCTTGGATGCGTCACGGAGCTGACCATAACCCACAGCTGATGTGGCAGAGCAATGGTGACCACCGCTGCTCACCGCGCTCGAGACAAAGCCCAGCCCGGTTCAGCACGGCCGAGGACAGACTAGCCACAGACAAAGAACACAAGCACGTCACGGGCGAGCCGCCGAAACGAGAGGACACAGAGACGCTTCGTTCAAAAGTTGTGATGTAAACTTTTGTTGAGGATGTTGGGCGAGGGTGGTGTTGACCCAGATAGGAGCGTGTTCTAAGCTAGCTGGGCTGCAGCTAACGGTAACAACTGTAGCTCGGGATGATAAACCACTGTATATCAATCAAACACAAAACTAACAGACACGTGTTCAAAAACACGACACTGGCCGCTTATAGGAAACTTATGTATGGCAGCGGCCGCTCGTCGATGCTAATGCATGTGACAAGGTAGCTAACGTATCTCCTCACAAAGCAGGCTCCAATTCAGCAACACGTTATGTAGCAACTTTCCTAACGTGTCCACAGTTGAATATCGGTTGACTTACTTTTTTTACTCTCGCTTACATCTACTTTTCTGCTGCCTGTGTTATTTAGTCATCCAAGTTCTAGCCCCAACTCCCTCATTAGCAACGTTAGCTCCTGAAGCTAAACCCACCAGGCACAGACAACGAACCCACTCACCCTGCCTGCCCACGATCTCCGCGACGTGCTCGGAGCTCGGCACGGCCACACACTCTGTCGTGTTGACACTCTTTCGCCGGGCCAACAGCGAGGATTCGGCCTCGTATCCAGGCTCCCCGTACAAGCCGGGCTGCAGGTTCTCCATGCTGCCGCCAACCGTCGTGTCGTCGTGCTCGCCTCCGTTGTACAGCAACACCGTCTCGACGTGCTCCATCCTGGACGGCACCGCGGAGCCACCCGGGCCCGACGACGGGAGGTGGTGGTGGCGTTGGGCCTGTGCTCGCAACGAGCTGCCCGAGGACGATTCGATGGCTGCAGACATCTCCGGCTCCTCGTCCTCATGCGCCGTCTTCGCAGTGTCTCCCGAGGGCGGCCGGTGCAGAGGCAGGGGCTTCAGGTCCAACACCGTACCGAGGAGGCTGAAGTGAGGCACCAGGGGGAGCTGGTTGTGGTGGTGGTGGTGAAAGGATAGGGTTTCGTCCCCTTGTTCGGGGGTCTGGCTCTGGGAACCGTGGTGCTCGTCGAGGCCCATACCGGCGAAAGCGTGTACTAGCGGCGGTGGGACCTCGGACTCTCCCTCGTCGGCCTCCAGCAAAGACGTGCTACTGGGCATGGTGCAGAACTTGTGTAATATTGCCGTAGAACAGAAGTCAGATGGGGACGGAGTCGATTTGGTTTTTGTTTTACATTAAAAGAAAAGAAGCGACCAGCGCCTGTTGGTTGAAATGTGCAGCTTTTGTTTTGTCTCTCCAGCTCCCATGTAGCGCTCCTTCCTCTGAGATCCCGATTTTCCACGCGAGACTTTGCCTTCGGTCAGGCGGGCGTGGATTCAGTCAAGTAGACACAAACACACAAGACGCATCGTGCAGGGACGGAGACGAGAACAATGCATGCAAACATCTGTACGTGCTCTGCCGCCATGACTCGTTGTGGAATCAGAATAGAAGTATTGTGGCATTTGTATTTGAAATCAAGCAGAAATAAATAAGGTTAGATTGAAGTCATAGTTTGTTCTCTTACCAACTACCATGGCTTTATGCTCAGGACATAGGAAGTGTCCAGAGATGCTGTACAACTGTTTGAAACAAGATATTGGTTTGTAAAGAACACGTAGTATCAGAACTTTACGGTTTAAAAAAAAAAAGTAATACTGAGCAAACTTTGTCCATTCTTACATACAAGTCGCAATCCAACTCGGTCAACAAGCTGGAGGAATTGATGCTGTTTCACTGATCTTGTGAAGGAAGCAACCGTTCACTATCTACACATTGCTCTGCTTAGCCAGAGGCATCTCATGTGCAAACAGAATATAGCCAGCAGTGTTTGATAGACTATTTGAAGGAGATCAGGGGTGAAACAGTGGTGGTCCACTCTCAGAGTTTACTTAAGTCCACTTACTCAATAAGGGTCGGTTTGGGGTGTTTTGTCACTACATAACGTTAACATTATTACCATTTTAAATAAACTGTTACATTCTTTAACATACAATTCCATTTATTTACAACAATAATACATCTCATACATGGTTTAGTCCAATCCTGTGGTTACACATAACCAACAGAGAAAAGGATTTCCAGAGGTAGAGAAGCAGGTCTGTAACAAATTTCCAAAAGAGAATAAGAGAGTTTGATATATTTCATATAGTTTTTTTTATGCAATATAGTTCATCACATTAAGATGGGTCTCTGTCACTGAATATGCTGGTATTTCAGATTGTTCAGACTTTAAATAAAGTGTTGTTGTTGAGTTGGTTGTTTTTTTTCTCCTGCGACAACAGGTGAATAAAAAAGGTGGGGAAGGGTCCTTTGAGGCTGATGCTTCATATACAGTGAGCCCTCATTATTGTACGATGTATGTAGATCATGGTTCTACACACTTCCTGAGGCTATTTTAATCAGTATCATTCACAATACTGTAAGTCAGACATAGAGAATAAACATCCATGAACATACTCATGGCCAAAAACATGTATCGTAATAAAATGCAATCTAAAGAAAGCATAACATTTAAGGAGCACAGGCAAAAATAAATAAACAAAACAAAATAATCTTGGGTTTAGATTGAGACTATGCAATGAATGATGATGATCATCATTCTGGACTCAACTACGATCATTCTTGTTTATTCATATCATTTTCTTTATGTCAGTCTTTTACATAACTGTAGTGTATTGTTACAGTATCAGCCACGTTGGAGAACATTGACACAAAAAAAGGAACACACGCCTCCTGCCATGTCGACGTGGAACACGTGATCTCATACGCACACTTCCTGTCTATTTCTGACCAATGAGAAAGAGCACAGGGGGCGGGTTTTGTCACACGACAGCCAATGCCGTGTCACGCTTGCGACGCGTTGCGTAGGATTATCCTGGTGAGCATTTCTGAGGTGAGTGGCTAACGCTGACTGAAACAATGAAATAAGACATTCACATGTTTGACTTTACTTTAACTCGTATGAACACGAATGAGACGATAAAACACGGATACACTGAAGATACACACACGTTAGAAATCACAAGTGGCGTTTCGACTTTAGAATGTGAAGAGTAGCCAGCTAGCTAGTTAGCATCAAGCTAATTACATGTCGCTGGTATCGATGTCCGGGTTGGCTATGTCCCCATTTTTTCCTGTTCAACAGCTGACGTGTTGATTCAATTTCCGTGTCCGTTCACGTTTATCTCGGCAGGTCCGTGGAGGTTTTTTGTTTTGGAAGCTGTCGGCTCTAAGTGTCCAGGATGTGCGGATCCTTCCGGGTGCTGCTGCAGGTGCTGTGCGCCCTGCTGCCGTGGGGCTGGGTGCTGGGCTCCGAGCTCACGTTCGAGCTGCCGGATAACGCCAAGCAGTGTTTCTACGAGGACATCATCATCGGCACCAAGTGTACACTGGAGTTTCAGGTGCGTGGGTCTCATTGTGCAGCCCTTACCCTTAGCCCCCTGTGTCGTATTAATGTTTCAAGGCTTTGAATACAGCCCACACTGTCCCATTGGAGACAAAACCCACTGTACAAGAGAT
This sequence comes from Platichthys flesus, assembly GCF_949316205.1. Lineage (NCBI taxonomy): Eukaryota > Metazoa > Chordata > Actinopteri > Pleuronectiformes > Pleuronectidae > Platichthys > Platichthys flesus. The sequence goes on from NC_084947.1 coordinate 9,955,000, forward strand.
CAAGTAACATATGTCATCAAAATATATTGGGTAAACGCTTCAAAGGTGGAACTACAGATGCAGGGATACATACTGTAGTCAAATGTGGAAGTTTCAGATACATATTTTGATAAAGAGAATCTGTGAGTAATGATACAGGAGACATCATTTGGCTTTAATCTATTAATTTATATTATTGGAAATTTCCCTGAACATGGTGACTTATCCACTGAGTGGGATTATTATTTTTACAACAGTTCTATTAAAGAAGTTTATATTCAAGCATTGGGAAATATACACGCCCTCATAATGGAACGTCAACCTACTCTAGGGGAGGTGCGTAATTTCACCACAGCAATATTATAATTTTGTGGAAACAGTGTAAAGAACGGTATGCGTGTTGAAATGTCCGTTGGGTAAGGATAAACTTTGCTGGCACTTGATAGACTGAATTGGTATATTATTTCTTCTATATAATGCATACATATGTTTAATTATATGTAGCCTAATAATTAAATTTTTTAGACTTGAGGATAGTGTAAAATGTATGTCATATGCTTTGGAGATGCGTCTTTATTACATCGATGTAGAAATGTATTGTGAGTATAATGAGAAATCTTAAAATCTAAAAAAGGATAGGATACATATATATTGTCCCCCCCTCTTCTTTGTATGTTTCTGAGTAAAATATTTAAAAGAAAATTGCATTATTATGTTACCTAATAAATGGTTCCCTCTGGCATTATGTCTTCCCAGGTGGTGACGGGTGGTCACTATGATGTGGACTGTCGTTTGGAGGACCCAGAGGGCAACACACTGTACAAGGAGATGAAGAAGCAATATGACAGCTTTACCTTCACAGCATCCAAGAATGGCACCTATAAGTTCTGCTTCAGTAATGAGTTCTCCACCTTCACGCACAAGACCGTTTATTTTGACTTCCAGGTCGGCGATGACCCCCCACTGTTCCCCAATGAGAACAGAGTCACAGCTCTTACCCAGGTGAGTTTGTGTGTGCAGACATGCATACATATGTATTTGTGTGTAAGCTAGGGAAACTAACACTTTACATAAAACTAACATAAGACAAAATCTGATTTTTACATTACACAGAAAGAATGGGCTTGTTTTCTAGACAGCAAGTGGTGCAACACGAGATGATAAACCTCTCTACATCTGGATTTAATCAAACCTGTTAAAGCAGGGGAACTTGAAATCCTTGTCATATTTTTGATCGCAGGAAATTCCCAGCATAGCTCCAACCAACTTAACTTTAAAAGAGGTTTAACAGGCTGCAAAATCTCCGCCGGCTGTTCTCAGTGTTAGTTATCTACTGTTCTAGCATTCATAGTTTTAACTAAGATTGACATGGTTTTATTTAGCAACCACAGAGTCATTTTGAGTCCACATCTGTCAATAATTTACCTGTATTTATTGGATTTTCTTGCTTAACACAATATATAATGTTTTGTCATGCCCATTACATCATCAAAGATGTTCTACTGCTGACGGAATAACAGGAAATTCTCATGAATATGGTGAACATGAAACTACATCCACCAATAAATTAATTTTTTGATCAATAATCTCAAAACACATATGATTTCAGACTTAAAGTGAATTCATTGACAAGTTGGGGGATGTTTTAAGATGTTAGTTATCTTGTTCCTTAAATTCCCCCAACATTTATTTGGTTGTTGATTTCTAGCCACAGTCTAAATATCATACATTTGTCTTGGCTTCTCTTTTTCGATAATTTCTAGATGGAATCAGCCTGTGTGTCCATCCACGAGGCCCTGAAGTCAGTCATCGACTACCAGACACATTTCCGCCTCCGTGAGGCTCAGGGCCGCAGTCGGGCAGAGGACCTCAACACTCGTGTTGCATTCTGGTCCATCGGAGAGGCCATTATCCTTCTGGTGGTCAGCATCAGCCAGGTGGTCCTGCTGAGAAGCTTCTTCTCCGACAGGAAAACCACTACAACACGCGTCGGATCATAACAGTTTCTCAGAGCTCTCGGATTCTATTAATCTTTCTTTACCTGGGCTTGTGTGCATAGAGTTGGTTAGAATAGCAGTGCTGATCTGAGATCTGATCACATCAAACTGCCAGGTCATGCAATCTGACACGTCATCCACATTCAGCACCGCGGTCCTTACCAACTTTATGCAAATAAGTCTTGAACAAGAAGATTATGTGGTTAAAAATGTTTTCGAGGCGAGAAAGACAAAACATGAAGAAAGGCATGATTGTGTTGCTTGTAAATATCTGGATTTGAGGCAGTTCAAGCACCTGGTCATATAGTTAAAGCAAACTTTACATACTTTGAATATTTGAATTTATTTCTAAATGTGTTTTTATTTTAATTGTCCTTTTGCCCCCTGTTATCTCGTACCCTCTCTCCATGATATGTTCCATTTTTCAGCCCAAACTTTGCACTGAAATAATCAAGGGAGTGGAAGTTGTTGTAACTTAATTAACTCAAAATGTTGGGGTGTTTTGGATTTCTTTCTTTATCTGCAAAACATTGGGTCTTTAAAACCACAGTAAAGCAAAGATTGCATTTGGTTATGAAAAAAAAGTGTTAAACTTTTTCTTTGTTTATTAAAGTTCACTGAATTACGTTAGAAAAAATATTCTTTGTGTTTGCTTTTATCGGCTTTGGCATTTTAAGTAAGTTATTTGAAGGGAGTTTGCTGTACATAGAGTAAGTCCTCCTTTAATTTAATACAAGCTTGAAGCACAACACAGTTTGTATTTGGGTTTTTTTTTACACATCAATGTTAAGTCATGCTTCAGTTTGACCTCATTTTGGTGAACCATCACTGTTGTCATTATACATATTTGTTGGGGGGAAACCCCTAGTACGATTATTGTGTTTGAAAATTAAACATTTTGTGTGCTTATAGACATGTTTTCTTTATTCCAACAGTTTTAAATACACCAACGTTGTCTTTCACTGGTTCCCTCCCAATATTATATCTAGTACTGCCCTTGTTATTTAAAGAGCAACAACTGTTGTATGTGTTGGGCTGGTAGGCTCGGTTTTTATGCAGTACTACTAAAGTTCATTCTAGTACCTTGAGTTGAAGTTGTATTTTGAGATGATCACTCACCGACTATTGAGTGAATTTCCAAAAGAAAAAGAATGGCCGATTTGGCCATTTTGAAGATCAGCAAGTATTTTTGCATTACAAAACATCTGTGAATGTGTATGAGTCCAGATCCCCTCTTGAAGAATAGAGCTAAAAGATAATATCGAAGTTGTAATGTTAGATAAATGTTTCTACACCCAATCAACTGAAAGATACCAAGATGTAATACTTTATTAAACCTAAACTAGCTGTGTATCTCGGTCAGAACTGACTCCAGAGACCACTAACTGATTCAAATAAGTAATAACCATTTATAATTTCTAGATTGACTTTGCTTCGTCTTGTCTTTCCCTCTCGACATGTTTCTCCTCTGTTTTGGCTCATTTCTAGGTTTGTGCACTTTTTGGGGTCATTGTTGACTTAAAATCAGTTATGAGGCATTCTGTGTAATTGTTTAGTTATTAGGATGGCTGCTATAACATCAGGATGTGAATTTATTCAACCACCATCAATAAACACTTATTCCAATGAGGGGGGAAATGTCCGGATGCTTTTCACGCTTCTAACCTGTAGGGAGTGATATAACCAAGGCCATCACAGTCAATGATGTGAACATGCATCATTTTAGACTATGCTTTACCTAGAGATACATAGGAAATATAAAATACTTTAATTTAATTATCTTATTTTGCGGTGTGTACATTTTCCACACAGGAAAAGTCCTGCGGGGGCAGAGAGGAGCCTTTCATGTTTTTGTTGTGTTTTGATTGGTTACGTATCAGTAACCCCGCTCCGTGATTGGCTGTTGACCCGTCAATCACCCGCCGTAGTGGCGAAAACAGACTGCGTTGCGTTTGTGATTTGACAGAAACCGAGTCGTGATCGTCCGGTGGAGACGTGGGTGGACGAACCTTCCCTATTTATCTTCCTCTTCACCGCGATTACCCGCCGCCAGCCTCCGCCGCCTGGCCCCAGTGGACGGCTGTTAGTAGCAGTTTTCTGTCCGTTGGTTGTCGACGTGGTGGGTGAAGTAAGAGCGGCACGGATCCCGAAGGAGAGGGGGGGTATCCCCGAGCCGAACACCGAGCGTCGTCTTCCAGGCTAAAGCTAGCAGCAGCAGCCTAGCGGTTGGGGGTGGATTCCTTACGTGTCGGCCCTCGGGAAGTGAACAGTAAAAGCGTCCGAGGAGGATGTCTTGGAGCCATGACAAGCGCAGGAGACCGGTGTGATGGGGGAGAGCTCATCGGAGGGGAAGACGTGTCGGCGGAAGAGTTTCTCTCAAAACGGTTTGACGTGTAAAAGTGGTTCATGCTAAGCGGAGCTAGGCAGCTAGCTACACGGATCGAGGAAGTTGAATAGCCAGCTTGCTAGCTCGGCGACAAATTTGTGGCTGGACACTCAAGCGTCAGAGTGAGTGATTTACCCACACGACTGGTGGCTCGTGTCATTCTTTTATTTAAAAGTTGGAGTGTAGATGTAAACGTAGCGAATTGCCGCTTGATTTTAACCCAAACGTGACGGTTAGCTTAGGAAGTCAGTGCCTGGTGTAAACAAAGGGTCCCGAGCTCCACCTGCTGTGTGCAGCGCTCCAGGTAGCCCCCGCAGATCGGGTCTGGGACATCGCTGTCTGTCCGTTGGTCAGTGAGACGAACTCGCAGACATGGATTTAAAGACGGCGGTGTTTAACGCAGCCAGGGACGGTAAGCTCCGGCTGCTCCAGAAACTCTTGGAGAACAAAGATGGACACGAGGTGACAAAGTTGATGGGCGAGAAGACGAACGGGGCCACGCCGCTCCTGATGGCCTCCCGCTACGGCCACCTGGACCTGGTGGAGTACCTGCTGGAGTGCTGCTGCGCTCCCGTGGAGGCCGGCGGCTCCGTGAACTTTGACGGGGAGACAATCGAGGGGGCCCCGCCGCTCTGGGCTGCCTCGGCGGCCGGTCACCTGAAGGTTGTCCAGTCCCTGCTGGGCCACGGGGCTTCTGTAAACAGCACCACCCTGACCAACTCCACACCCCTGAGGGCAGCCTGCTTCGACGGTCACCTGGACATTGTGAAGTACCTGGTGGAGCACAAAGCCGACCTGGAAGTAGCCAACAGACACGGCCACACGTGTCTCATGATCTCCTGCTACAAGGGCCACTGGGAGATAGCGCAGTACCTGCTGGAGAAAGGCGCAGATGTCAACAGGAAAAGTGTAAAAGGTGAGTGGGCAGCGCACACACAGGAACAAGCAAATGACACACTCTCATATCCTTTATCCACAGGATCTCTAACCATGACATGAGAAACTGATTGCTGGTGTAGATTTGTACATATCAAAGTTTAAACGCAGTAATGTTGTAAGACAAATGGCAGAAACCAAAGGATAAGGATTATATTGTTAACAGCCTAATACCCACATACATCACAGGGGATTATACTAAGATCCAAATGCATTCTTGGCTTTAACCAGCAGGGAAGTACACCATGAGATAACTCAATCATTTGCATGCTCCATTTCCATTTGGAATGACTCTCAATTGACGGTTTTGAAGCCTAGAATGTCTGAAAGGTCAGTGTCCATCATATTATACAATATTGTCGTCATCAGATCACATATTTGCATTAAAAACCTAAATTCTTTATAAGAGTGGATTTAAAAAGGGAACATTTGACAACTTATTGAAACGTCTTGAACTATAGTCCACTTTTTCTCTCCTTTTTATTGCCAGGTAAACCCCCTTTGACTACATTCACTTAACCAATGTCCAAAACATTTAAGTCTAGGCACATGGTTCTCCTGACTAGTAGACGAGCAGGAGTCGGTTGCACAAACCACTGCACATGCCTGCAAGCAGACTTGACAGCATCATGTGTGATGCTTTAGCGGGAAGAGTTCTTTCCAGCCCATCCTTAAAATTGTTGCTATTCCAGTATCTGTTTAACAACAGGAAGGAGAGAATGATAAATGATATATGAGGTGGCAATTTTCCACAAACAAAGAAGCAAGACATACAAGTGTGAAGAGTCACAGCTGATCGGATGTTTAAAAATAAATGAGCTGGAGTCAGCTTATTTTCCTCACCAGATGAATCAACACTTCCCAATTTCTTCAGCACAAGATCTACCAGTGAGGTGCCCTGCTCTCATATTTAGTAATAATCCTAACCTTATCCTGGAAATGTTTTTTTAAACTCGGTTATCACCCTATCTCACCTTGTTAAAGAAGAAGGACATTTTCTAAATCTGCCCATTTATCCAGATCTGTTCCTAAACGTCATTGGTTAAATTGAGTCATGCTCCACCTCTCCACAAAATGTCATGAAAATCGTTTAAGTACAATTCGAGTAGTCCTTCTAAAAATCTTGTGTCAACAAAAAAAAATAACCTCCTTGTCGGAAGTAATAAATATTGAAACATAAACTTTAGAAGTGTCCATTTGGAACTATTTAGCCAAACAAAGACCAAAACACCATTGTTATAAAAATTTCACAATGTTAAACCATCTTACCTTGTCAGTCTAATTCAGACTAGAGTAATGGCAAAGCAGCATGACAAACATTTTCAAGTCACTAGAGAATATCTTTATACACTAGATCGGTGGGTCAGGATGGACATGAATTGTTAATACACATTGACTTTGGTTTTGTTTTTAGATTAATAGAATCAATTCGGGCTCTCCTGGAACATGTACATACATATGTTTAATCACTTAACTTCAGGAGGAACCAGATCTGGAAACATTTTGTTTACATGGAGTTCTGAGGCTGTGCAAGAAGTAGGCCATACGACTTTTAAACTCCTCTGAACTGCATAACTCTATCAAACTAGCACCGTGACATGTTTGCATATTTGCACTTCTGTTGTTTTATTTTCTCCTCAGCTGTTCATATATATTTAGATATATATACATTATTTCCTATTTTGCTATTCTATTTTATACTATTTCTCTTATTTTATTATATAGTGTGTAATTACTTGAGCATTGTTAGAAGAGAGCCGGAGACTCAAACATTTCACTGCCAGCGACTGCTTAATGTTATTGTTGTGCATTTGACAAATAAAAAAAATCTTGAATCTTGAAATCTTGACGATCAGCAACACAAGCTTGATCTTGTGAATTCAGTTGACAACTTGCATGCATGTCCTTCAGCTATCTGCGATTGAATCGTGTACCCGCAGTGCGTTGTTTGGATACATAAACAAGCAACAGATTATGTGGAGAGTAAAGCTTAACAAAAGGGAAGTTGTAAATCATTGTTTCTGATTTTTGGCACTACATTGGCCCCAGTTTGCATTGGTTGAGCCAAGATCTACTGGAAAGATTCCTTTCATTGGGCTCATTCAAAGTTTAGCTGGAGCTATAGACAACATGATCTGCACACAAGTGGCTCGCTGGGCTCATCCACAGTAAGCCTGGCGTCAGCTGATCTGCGTTTTGAACATCTTCAAAGTAAAAGGGCAGTGAATAGTTGCACTTGTGTAACCCTGTGTACAGCTTTATTTAGAAACGGTAATGAAACTTCAGATTCTTCAAATTAGACTCTCAAATTTTGTATGGCGTGTGATGACTCCCCAAAACAGTTTTATTTTCTCCATCTTTATAAAAGGGCTGTGGGTTTGTTTGTTGACTGAAAGCAAAGTCCTCAATGACCTCTTTCTCTGGCAAACATCAGTACAAATTATCTGCACGTCTTTACATGTTCTCTGCTTGTTTCTGCTCGCTACACATGTAGATAAACTATTGCCCATAACGTTTACCCCAGGGGTATTTGATCAAGGTAATGTTAAAAATAGGCCCAGCATTTAATGACTATTTGCCCCTGAAATCCAGCTTATCTCTATCATCTGTACCTTTTTGAAAAAGAAAACTATTGTAAGATGTGTGTGTTCTCTCTGTTCACAGGCAACACAGCACTTCATGACTGTGCAGAGTCGGGCAGTTTAGAGATCATGCAGATGTTGCTTCAGTTTGGAGCTTCTATGGAGCAGGATGGCTATGGCATGACACCCCTTCTATCCGCCAGCGTCACAGGCCACACTAACATCGTAGACTACCTGACAACGCATCACCAGGTCAGGCTTTGTGACCCTTTTTTAAATGATTTCTTCTTCATAGATTACTATAATGTTTAAAATCTGGAATATTAAACCAGAAGAAATGAGTAAATAATCTTCTCCTCTCTGCAGACAAGGCACACGGAACGAATTGACGCCCTGGAGCTCTTGGGAGCCACATTTGTGGACAAAAAGAGAGATCTGCTTGGAGCTTTGAAATACTGGAAGCGAGCCATGGACCTCAGGTGCATGGACAGTAACATCATTGTCCATAAACCAGAACCCAAGCAGCTGATCATGGCGTACGACTATGCCAGGGAGGTGAGTCTGTCCTTTCATTTTTTTTCTGCACTCTATTTAAGTCTCTAGAAAAAAAGACAGTAGGACAGATTCCAATGGGGTGACTGCGTTCAATTGACCGGGCAGGGAAAACCTCGGAAGTTGCGATCTTTAGCGACCTTAGAAGCGGGCCACAAAACTGTGCATGTCGCTTTTGAAGGGACAGAACCAGGATAAATGCATTTAGGGGCATGCTGCCTTTGAAGAAATGTATTTCAGGCACAGAAAACCATCACCTTACATTACCGCAGCACTCCGAATTCCTGGCTTGGTTTTGTTGGCTTCGGATAAATCTGACATTCATTGCATATTCATGGGAAATCTCCCTGAATGTCTCCATCCTTTGAATCGTCTTCTCTAGGTCACTAATGGAGAAGAGCTGGACGGGCTGATATCTGACCCGGATGAGATGCGAATGCAGGCTCTGCTCATCCGTGAGAGAATCCTCGGCCCACAACATCCAGACACATCCTACTACATCCGTTACAGAGGCGCTGTCTACGCTGACTCTGGGAACTTTGAGCGCTGCATCAATCTGTGGAAATATGCGCTGGACATGCAGCAGAGCAACCTGGACCCCCTCAGCCCCATGACGGCCTCCAGCCTTCTGTCCTTTGCTGAGCTCTTCTCCTTCATGCTACAGGACAGAGCCAAGGGGCTGCTGGGGACTTCAGTGTCATTCGAGGACTTAATGGGGATCCTGTCCAAGAGTGTGTTGGAAATTGAGCGGGCAGTGAGACAAAATGGACCGATGCCTCCTGACCCTGCCCAGCTCAGCAAGGCCCTGTCAATCATCCTGCACCTCATTTGTCTTTTGGAGAAGGTGCCTTGTAGTGCGGAGCAGGACCACTTCAAGAAGGAAACCATCTATAAGTGAGTTTCTCTTAAAATGAATTGCATTAAAGATATACCCTGCCATGTTTAAATGTTAGTGGAAGCCATCTTTGTGCAAATGCATGTGTGTAAAATAAAAGTTGAGGGGGGGGGGGGTTAAATTATTTTGTTGGTGATTTTCTTTGACGTCACATTCTTAGTATCTGCTTTGGTAATGTGAACCTGTTCCAGCCGAGGTCTCATATTTACAGATGCCTCTGCCACAGGCCTTTAGTGAGTATGCCAAATAATCTCGTATGTAAATATGGCCGTGTCGTAGTTCTTCCATACCTCCTCCTTAGCTGGAAAATTGTCTTGCGCTCACCTGTGCTGATACATGATGTCGCCTTGTTAACTCTTCTAAATGAAACATGTCTCCATATCTTCAGATTCCTGAAGCTCCAGCCATGTGGTAAGAACGGCTACAGTCCACTTCACCTGGCCGTCGACCGCAACACCACCTGCGTGGGCCGCTACCCCGTCTGCAAGTTCCCCTCCCTCACTGTCGCCTCCATCCTTCTCGAGTGCGGGGCTGATGTTAACAGCCGAGATGAGGATGACAACAGGTCTGTTTTAGTTTTTTTTAAATCTTTTATATGTTTCACTGCTGCTTTATTCGCTCATGGTTTTAGGCTTTAGCTGAATTTATCAGTAAAACATGAACGTGGTTTTATATTTCTTTTTAAACCGAGAAGGTAAATGAAAATAAAGAGAGAATACTATCAAAACATTCAGACCAGATCAGTTTATGTGGACATATTCATTGTGCAGTATAAGCATCTAATATCTATGCCCCCCTCCAGCCCCCTTCACATAGCTGCATCCAATGGTCACCCCGACATCATGAACCTGCTCATTTCCTGCGGGACTCACTTCGACAGCACCAACGCCTTCCAGCAAACGGCCTGTGACCTCCTGGACGAAAAGGAGCTGGCCAGGAATGTCATCCAGCCCATAAACCACACCACGCTGCAGTGCCTAGCCGCCAGGGCCATTGTCAAGCACGGCCTTGTCTACCGGGGAAACATCCCAGAGAAACTAGAGGCCTTCGTCTTGCTCCACAGATAATGATCGTGAAAGGGGTGGGGGGGTGAAAAGAAGAGGAGCTGTGGTAACATCGAGTGGAAAGGACGAAACGGCCGAGCATTACGGTTCAACACCTGATCCACTCTCTGTTCAAGGAGCTGAACAATTTCATTTAGTAGGTTAAGGCCTTGGGAGAGTATGAACTTCATCGTCTCTGTGCACAAAGACGTCCTCATTCAACTGGGACGATCTTTAAAAAAAAAAAAAAAAACGTTTAGCGTAAACGGAAGGAGTGAGTGACGCTTTCCTCCATTGCTGTTTCATGGAACCCCAGCTCTGACCGGCCACAGCCTGATCTGTGGAGATGTGTTAGGATTGGATTGGATTGAACTGAGCAAAGGGTTTATGTATTTTTGCTTTATAAAACATGGATTTTTTTTTTTTTTGCATATTCCACAATGCTATTTATTGAATGAAACTTGAGAGATTTTTCTCCATGCTGGCTCTAAACCCAGCCTCAACTTTGCCTGATTCTCTTATCAAAGCAAGATTGAGGCGTTTCTTCATATGCTGGGACTTCAGGTTATATACATTTTTTTTTTTGTTTTGTTGGTTTGTCCCATCACTGTTGCCAACAGTCATGGACCTTCCCTCAGTCATCATTGGGTTTAAAATTTTTCATTTTTTTGTACTTATGTCATCTGCAAATCTGGTAATGCCAAGATGGGTTGTGGATTCTGGACTTGTTGTTCCCACCTCAGTGTATTAAAAAAAAGCTTTACAAGAAGGGTTAATGTGTCTGTGTGAACACCGTAAGTGCTTTATTCTTCCTATGCACAGGCTAGGCTGTTGGAAAGAGAGACTGTTGTATTCTGTGCCGGCACTTGTCTGTGCAATATCTCTCATGAGTTTTTGTGTTTACCTCATTGCTGCCGTTTCCTTCAGTATCTCTCGCTTACTTCAGTGGCGGGGGATACAAAACCATTGAACTGATTGTTGAAGAGCGAATGATTTTGTGTGTGACTGGGAGTGCCACAAGGCATGCTTCTTGTATGTGGAGTGTTTTTGAGCTCACAAAAGTTATTGAGGACAAGAGTTTGGTGAAGTGGCACTCATGGAGATTCCATAATGCACGACTGCCACTAGACACCACTGCGGCCAAAATAACTGTCTACAACCCTCTGAAAGTGTGCAGGCCTGTACAAAGACGTGACCTTCGTTCATACATGGCCGACCTTTTTTTTTTTAATTGCCATCATTCTTTTAATCAAAAAGGAAAAATATCTGGGTAAATTACCAACTTTGCCCACTGCATGTGCAGCAGCAACATTATCGACAACCAACCATTGCAGAAAAACCTTTCACGAGAACTCTTAGACGCCGACCTCGACTAGAGCAAGGCCTGTTCTGCTTTTGTACAACTGTCGTCCAATTGTATGAGACGTGAAGACATGGACGAGTGGGAGGATGTGTCCACGTACAGAATAGTAAAGCTTTGTGAATTATCATGTTTGCACATTAGCTGTAGATGTGTGGGATGAGAGGAAAAAAGGGCTTTTCATAACATGTAGGATTTCATATTGCAGTTTATTTAACCTGACAGTTTAAAACCGGATATAGAAAATGTAAGGACTCCCAGGGCAACTTGATTTGAATCTGCACTTTACTACAGCGGAGTTTAAGATTTGATATGGCATTAATCAAGTTCATAACCAATTTGACAATAAACCCATGTTGCACTTGTGTTCTTGTCCAAATGTCTTTTTTCCTCATTTTGTAAATTTGTGTTAGCTCTGCCGATGGCGTTTTAACAAAGCTGTTTATAGTTCTGGGTAGATGTCCAAATTTGATTCAATTTCACGTTGAAATTAAAGACTGTATCCTTCCCATCAGAAAAAAGTATTTCATAGAGAAAACGCTGCTTTGAATCCTGACTGAAACAAATACAAAAATACATTGAAAGTGGATTACAGAATAGCTTTGTGAATATTTGAGTTGCAACCTTGCAAAAATACTATGACTGCCTCAAAGTTACCAGTTGGTTTTGCCACTTTACTGAATCTCCTGCTCCTGCAGCTTAAACTCAGCACTTGAGTCCTCTGCTCCATATCTGCAGTGCCAGCGGGTGCACTGAGGACGCCTCTGGACTGGAATGTCACCAGAGAAACCTTTGACGTTGATGAGGCCTCACTCGTGTTTTGCCTAGACTTGTATGTCCCAAATTAAAACCGGCCTTTTATGGCTTGTTTTGCTCAATCCCTGTTGCTTGAAGAAGCAGTGCAACAACCGTGTCTGACTGGAGGCTCTGCAGAGATCTTGGACTGTTTTGCGTTGATGACCGGTTTATTGACTTATTTACACGTTCAGTCATATGAACGATCCAAACATGCAACACAAACCTCAGCTTTGTTAAACATAGAACCATCCCATCAACCAATTTCATCTGCTTCAGTAGCTGAAAAGGAGGTTGTCTAAAGTATTTATTCATTAATATAGTTTTCATGAAAACTAATGGAAATACCTCTTGATCATTAATGAATTTAAAAGAAAAGATGACCTCCTCCTTCCTCGCTCCCGCCACCTGTTTGGTCCCTCGCAGCGACAGTCGGCCCCAGAATCTCACACCTTTCCTGGAAGTTCTGCGATGAGTCACCGCCAGCAGGGAGCGGGGATTTCTCAGTGAGTCAGCATTGATGTAGGCGCACGGGGTAGTAGAGGGCGAGTGGAGCAGGTTTGGGTAGATCATTTTCAAGCATGTACGATTGTGTGTTGAACAGAACAATGTAGAATACATTTTACAACAAGCAGCCATTTGAAACCATTGCTGTCACTCTTACAGTACACAACAGAAACAGGACAACAATATGTTACCTCTGCAGAGGAGGTTAAGTTTTCACTCCCATCCGTCAGTTTGTTGGTTAATTTGTTTGCTTGTGAACAAGATGACGCAAAAAATCCCGAAACTTGTTGAACGGATGCAGTGTGGATCAGGGATTTGATCAAGGAATGTTTTTTCACTTTCTTAACATTGCGATATATCGTTTTAGTCATTTTTGCAGTTTTCCCAGAGTGTAATTCATTAATCGCTGGCAAAAAAAAAAAGAACGTCTCAGTCTTCTAGTTTTGGATCTTACATCTTCCGACCTGAGACAACTAGATGGAAAGAAGGCCAGAGAGATATAGGAGTGTAAATGTTTTTGTGTGTTTCCCACAGACAATGAGTCTGGGCGGTTTATAGGCAGAGCCACTTCTGAGGAGTGTCATTGACCTGTGCTGTTTGGCTTTATCATAACCACACCCAGGATTATAGCTGCTCTAAATAGCAAAGGTTTTTATGAAGTTAAAGGGGACACGTGGTTATTTATTTATTTATTTATTCATAGTGTGGGGACTGTCTTACGAGGGGCAACGATATCAGTTGGAAAATCAGCCCGACTACGACCTTGCGTCTTAAGCTTCATTCTCTCCGGCCTCAGTTTTATTCTGTCAGCTCAGTTAACCGAGGTCCGCTCCGGCAGTAAAGTGAGCATCTCTCACTGAGGATGAATGTGAAGTGTTATAACATAGGTGTTTCTGGGTCTCCGTACCTGGAACAAGTCCGGGCTTGTCACGGCACAGTGTAAAACATGTGAGTGTCCATGAGGCACCGCTCCATTTAAACTGGAGGTTAACGGTGCACGTCAGCTCTGTGTCGGACTAGATATTTGCATAATGAGGGAGAGACTGAAAGTAGAGCAGAGAAAGTGAAGGGAGAACAACTGGAGGGAGATCTGTGCCACGTGAGGAAGGTGTGTTTGTCAGAAGAGTGTGTGAACAAAAGCTTGATATTCAGCTCAGCAGGGAAGTGGTGTAGTGCGTCAATAGGGTTTTCGGTGAGTAATTATTTGTTGTTGTGTTGTAAAATGGACAGAGGCGGGAAGGTGTGCGAACCCATGCGATTAGTTTAGGATCCTCTAAGAACATATCTGATGCATAGTGTCACAGTTTTGCGCCCACATCTCCTCCTAAAGCAATTTCAGTGAAAGTGATGGGAGCAAAATAGAACTATTGGTCACTCAATAGAGCACACATGTCCAAGAGTCCTCTTATGAAGCCACATTTGAATTCACTAGATTCAGATTTTGTATTTGCACGGTCAAGGTCTTTTTGGAAAGAATCGCCACCTCAGTATTTTTTCCACATATTGGAATTTGAATAAATTCAGAACTATGAGAAAATACATTTAACCCTAATGTTTACATGTCAACTATGAGCGGGTAGAAAGAACTACACACAAAGGTCAAAGGGTCAATGAACAACTGATGAAACCACACCTGACACATCTCTACCGGACAATATGAAAAGACACTTGATATCGCCTTTACGCAAACCTCATGTCGTATATTTCTGGTCTTTTGGCAGAGTGTTCAGCTCAGCCTACTTCGGCACTGTCTATATATAGGTCGGAATAATGCCCTGTTGGAAAGCTGTCCCACATTAAGTGAGCTCCTCTGAATATTTGCAGGTGAACTCGCCTCAGTCTCCTTCTCCTCTCCTCATCCCCCCCGTCTGTCTCCACGTGCAAAACTCAGTCGATCTCAGCCCACATCAGTTTGTGTCTGACACGACGCTGCAGCACAGTCCCAAGACCAGGGAGGAAGTAGACAATTATGAATAAGACATGAGGCCTATAGTCTCCTTCAATGTTTCATGACTCTGTCTCTCTACCTTTATCTCTTTGTTATCGTCTGCTGCTTGTCAGTCTCCACCTCCTCACTCTCTATTTCTTTTCTCCTCTTCAGTCTTCCTCTCTCGCTCTCTCTCTACATCCTCGACAGCAGGAGAAACGGTCGTCAGCTCAAACACTTAAGAATTAGATTTCTCTTCATGGATGAATTAATTTGCTCACGACTCAACAAACTAAACTAAATCATCTTTATTTTTACATTCAGCAGCAAACGTACAACGATGAAGAAGAGAGGAATGTTTTTATAAGAAAGGAAGATGTTTTTGACCTTGTCGTTATACCAAAATTCAAAGTCCAGCCATGAAATATAATAAATATCGAATTTATGATGTTGATTTTGAAAAATGTAATTTTAACAAACTAATTCCCTTTGGACCTGATATTTATGGTATGGAGAAATATAAGTGAATTAAGTTTATCCAACAGTACAAATCTTGTGAAAATCTATAACATAAGTTTACCATTCTCTGATTCTAGTTTCTTCAATTCAAATGTTATATCACTATTAACTGGATTGATTTTCTTTAGAGTTCTCTGTTGGTTGCACAAAATAAGTTCTGTGACATTTGTGTCTCAAAATTATTTATTTCATAAGCTTAACAAGGAATCAATGCATTAGAAAAAATGGCATATAAATCACCAATGAGAAATACTCACACATACATTAGTTCCATCCTAATTACATTGTGACAGTTATTTATTTGTTCTTCCTTTTGTTGCTGCTCCAAGCATTTATAACGTCTACAGCTGTCAGAAGCCAACATCTGTCTCCTTATATCAGAGTAAACAGCTCTCTCTCTCTATATATAGCTGGATAGCTGAACAGTATACAGCTGTTTACTGTACAATGATCTTATTCCTGAAAAAACACTCTCTCGCCTCACTTTAATTTGAAAGAGGATCCAGTTCGTACAACTCTCCAGCTCAAATACATTTCTACGTGTAACTCAGGGCGGAACCCGTTGCCCGTGCTCTTTGCTCCACGGACAACGCTCCGGCCCTTTGATGCCCTGAGAGTGCATCGCTCTGGACGAGTGAAACACCTGCTGGATGTAAACTAAGAAGCTGGTGACTGAGATAGCGTTGCTGGGAGAACGTGACTGATTACATAAGAGACCCTACGGCTAAAATAGATAAGGCAAGGTATTAACACGGGGATCACTGTGGTCCGAATCTGATACTGGTTGGGACTGGACACCACAGCCACTGCCTCGCACCTCACTCTTTCTGTCTCAAACACACACACACACGCTGGCCCAGAGACTTTCCACTTTCGGTCAGCTGTCTAAACAACAGTCGTATAAATAGAGGGAGAATTAGCTGGCATGGCAGTGATTATAACAACAAATACACACATTGAACACACATACATGCAAACAACAACACACACACTCAGATCATCTTCTACAGACATTTGACGGACACCGGAGCTAATTAATACAATCTGGAACATGATTCAGACGGACAGAGAAGTTCTACCACTTTATTGTTTTCCTACTGTAAAAGAGAAAAATTACATGTGATAGTAAGATTATAATTTAAATAAAGATATGATGCACCTGTATCGATCCTCAATAGAGGAAATTCTCAATTGACACAGCAGCACAAGGAAGTAGCAGAACAAAGGGGAAATAAAGTAAGGATACAAATATGAGGGAAAATATAAATAAAATAGACAATAAAGTATAAATTACACTATAAGCCGTGTTTTCCAAAATGTCCAATATAAAGATTGGGATCAAAGTTGGTTTATTGTGCAACGTGTCTGTTAGTATATTTCTCTTTATCAATAACTTTAGGGAGAGGCGGTGGTCTAGTGGCAGAAACTTGGACTATGGGCAGAGAAGGTCTCTGGTTCGTCTCTGGTTCGACTCCACGGAGAGACAACAAAAGACGAACCTGGATTGATCGGTCCAAAAATCCAAGACTCTCCCTACCCTGTCTAGTGCCCCTGAGCAAGGCACCTTACTCCCCCAACATCTGCTCCCCGAGTGTCGTACATGGTCGCTCACTGCTCTGTGTGTCCTGCACACAGATGGGTTAAATACAGAGGTTAAATTTACCTACCATTGCATGAGTGTGTTGTGCATGTGTTTGGTATAAATAAACATATCTTAATCTTTACGAGCCACAATCAAAGTTTGAATAAAAGGTCAATTTCTCTGAATTAGTATGTAACCGTAAGGACAGATCAACCGCTAACACCTCTGCAGCCTGATTTGATCTCCTATGAGCCATGGATACTTTTCATACTGATGAATGCAAATCAACAGGGTGTCGCCACCTCTCTACTCAAGATACCTCAGTCAGCTCAGGCGATAGTAAACCAAGATGGCTCTTCTTCTTCTGCTGCTCTGTAGCCACACGGGGCATTCAGGGTAACCTGGGCAGCTGGTGCGTGGTCCCAGTCCAGACACAAACCCACACCGAGGTGGCCGTCCTGTGACTGAGGCCGTCTGGTTTGTTGGCAGCAGCCACAGTGGCCGTTTCACACCCGGATTAATCAGGAATCTGCTACTTTACGATCCAGAAAACAGGTGCTGCTCATTTACAGTGTGTGAAGCTCAGGAGTTCCGTTTAAAATTGTGTGTTTATGTAATCCACGACCGTGGCATGACTGTTTTGTATCTCACAGACTTGTTAGAGTCAACCATGGCTACTAGAGCGGAGGTTTTATATCAGAAATAAATCCGACATGAATCTTCTTTGATTTATCTGAACCTAGGGTTTCCCTGACACACATTTAGTGAAATACCACTTAACCACATAATCACAGTGAGAGTTTACAAGAGGCAAACTTCGACCTACATTTCCCCCTCACCTACATATCCCTCAATGCCCTGGCCCCCCAAGTATATCTGCTCAATCTCCTCAACCCCCTATATTCCAATACTGTACCTATGGTCCTCAAATAGAGGGTGCGCTCATCATCCCTGGCGTACCAGCCTGAGAACCGAGTGTGACAGGACATCCAGTGTGGGTGTGTATATTAGTGTTTGTGTCTCTGTGTGTGTGTGTGTGTGTGTGTGTGTGTGTCTGTGTGGAGAGCTGTGTAACTATATCTGAATCAATCAGTGCCTGATCAGATTTGTAAATGTAAAGAAGAATTAGCAAATGCTTGCTGAGATTTGAAAGTGTATCGACATCAGTACTCATACATTGATGTGTTGATTAGTGTTCATTATCCCCAAATACCTTTCAAAGTTCCTTTATAATGACTTTCTCAATGTCAAAATACACAAAATTACATCATAATAATTAAATTATCATTTAACTTTAACTTAGCAATGTGAAAGGAAACTGAATAAAACATAAAACTCCACCTTATATATATATATATTTTCCTTTTCTTTCCAATGAAATTCATCAGGTCGAGAAGAACATGTTTGATTCTCGACCAGGATGTAAAAACACGATTGGATTCTCTTTTTTCAAACTCCAAATGTGCCTAGTGCAACAACAATTCCTATTGATCACTGTGAATGTTTGGCTGTGCCCACATTTGCTGCCAATGCCAAACCATCTGCGACAAAGCAGCTCTGACTCACCAGGCCCGCCTGCGCTCTTTTGAGAATCCATGATTTCCACAAGGTTCCTCCCTCTCTGTCTAATCATTGGCGCTGTACCTTCCACGGTATCTCACTGTGGCTCTGCAGCGCTGAATCAAACACAGACCTGAGAGCGTGGGCGCAAAGTGTTAGTGCAGATAAAAGAGCAGTCACGGCTTAAACTGAAGCATTGCAACACACGTTTAAACACATAATGTAGATTTCTGTCAAAGCTTATTGATAAACTATCTCTCCTCTTCTCTTCTCTCCTCTTCTCCCCTCTCCTTTCCTAATCCAGACATTTTACTATTTATGTCACACACAAACACACACACACACACACACACACACACACACACACACACACACACACACACGCAAACACACACATACACACACACACACACACACACATGTTTGTAATTTTATCTTAGTGAGGACACTTTTAGGCATAGTGCATTCCCTAGTCCCTTACCCTAACCCTAACCCTAACCTAAACCTAAACGTAATTCTAACTCTAAGGCTAAGACCAAGTCTTAACCCCCAAACAATTCATTAAAGGTGGATCACAAAGTGAGGACCGGCCAAAAAGGTCTCCAAATTGTTGTAGGCTCAAGATGGACCTCACAGAGATAGCTGTACAAGAGCACACACACACACACACACACACACACACACACACACACACATACACCATCAGCGGTTGATAATTTACACAAAGAGCGACGACAGTGTTTGTGGTTCTGAGCTGCCAGAGACAGATCCAGCATTATTCTTTATTCATTATCCTTTTGTTTTCTTTTTGAGTGTGTTTTACCTGTATGGACAAACACATCAAGTTTTCAGGTTTATGATGTTTTACTACATATATGTAAAGTCTCTCTCAGAGATGTACAGTTACAGTAGGAAGTGAGGTTATCACACCTCTGCAGCCTCCTCACCTCTGCTTGGGGCTGGTTGAGCACCGACTTGCTCAAGTAGAATTCTAGATTATGTAGGCCCCAGTTTTTTGTTTGTTTGTTTTTATCAAGATCGGGGAATCACTTGAATAAAGAAATATTTGTTAAGATCGGCTGCGTTGATTATTGTTTATTGTGGGCAAGACGCTGATAGATTTGTGAAACACTACATCAACAGTGGACGTAGAAATACACATTTTCAGATATATTTCCATTTAACTCCACTATATAACAGCAAATATCTGATTCTACTTTCTACTCATGTTGATATTTTTAGATAACACAAGAGTTAGTCCATCATCTCAGGTTGACAGGCTACTGACTGAACAAGGCCTTCCATGCAGACGATGTATCACACGTAGGGAGCTTCTCAGAGGTTTTCTTCACCATACACAATTATCAAGGGTGAAGCACCAAATTGCAGTGGTCAAGATGGGTTAGTTCTCTGTCTCTTTTCTCACAGACACAAAAGGTCAGAGGGAGAATCACTGGCCTGGCAGTGGGAGGGGAATAAACAAGAGCTCATTTGCTGACATGTCAGGAAGCAGAAATCCCAGTTTGCCAATCAAAGCTCCTGACAGTCAAAGCACCTCCCAATGATTTACATTTTTTCTGTGGCCGATGTTTCAGAAAATCCTCTAAGCGTGAAAAACCCTTGAGGCATAAGAGAAGGCACAGACTTACCAAAGAGCTTCCTCCACGAACACAGCAGGTACAGGAGCAAACGGCTGCCTGCAGTCGAGTTCTAAAGACACATAAAGGTGAGAAGGGAAGTTTTTCATATTTCAAAACAGACATTTAAAAGTTGTTGTAGTCTTATACTCGGCTGCTTTGAAGAGTTGTCATGAAGAGGGGTTGAACTTGGGAGTCTCTAGGAAAAGGGGCTCGTTTATAACATCAGGGTGAGAGTCAAGACTGCAGTCGACTCCTCACTTAACCCCCACAGGTCATTTCTGTAACTTTATCACTTTCTCTCACTCTCTCACGCACACATATACACACACACGCACGCACACACACACACAGCCAGACAAAAAATGTCACATGACACACTTGATACAATGTGACTATTCATGTAAGGACAGAAATAGTTCCAGGATTCACTGATAAAGTAGTTCTAAGTTAAGTAATAAAACACATTATGAGTTTGACTTCTCTCTCAGTCTCTCTCTCTCTCGCTCTCTCTCTCTTTCTCTCTCTCTCGTCTGTGAGGAGAGGAGCAGTCGTATGAGAACAGCAGTTTAGATCATCATGTTGATGAGAGTCATTCCAGATAAGAACGTCAGATTGAGACAGAGAAAGAGCTGCTGAGTTGCTGTCAGATTTATGGTGTTTCTCATGATAATCTGAATCTATAGTCTTCCTGCTCAAATCAACCAATCACACATCATATGACCGGAGATGTGACTCACTCTCAGATAATCACAACACCAGTGACATTGAGGGCTTTTTAACCCTCTCAGGCTTCTACTAATTTAGCTGAAGTGCTGTTACAGCACTACAGCACTTCAGTACAGCTCTCTCTTTAGATGTATAATCCAATATAGAGATTTTTAATTAAGTTTCAATGTGAAAGGTAAGAGGAATCAAGGCTGAGATTGTGGATTTATCTAATGTTCAATCATATCAGCATTATTACCCAAATAGTAGCAATGTATGGGTGTGTGTTAGGTTAGGTTAGGTTAAGGATAGGTTAATGTATGGTTAAGGTTGGGTTAGGTTAAGGATAGGTTAATGTATGGTTAAGGTTAAGATTATGGTATAGGTTAAGGTAAAGTTTATGTGAATGTTAATTGCTAGCATTAACGTTAGGTCAATGCCCTCATGGTGACACGACTGTGTTTGCGCTCGCGTGTGTGTGTATGTGTGTGTGTGTGTGTGTGTGTGTGTGACCTGGTGTTAGATGAAAGTTCAGAGTATCACAGACGTCGTCTAATCAGGTTTCAAACTCTCACCATTGAAGTCTCTCTGCCCAATATTCACAGAAGTCTGTTCAAACGCTACAGAGTTATTTCTTTCTAGTTCTGTCCCCCCCCACCAGGAAACCAAGTCAAACAGACACATCTTTGTCTCATGACACTAACAACAGTGCCTACGATAATTAAGTCAAAGCATGAGTTGCACGAGGCACGTTCAGTCAGACCGAAAAATGATGTTGAGAGAAATGTTGATGTGTTGACGTCACAGAGACAAACAGAAAGAGAGAGCAGACTCCCATCTGAGGCACAGCAGGAAGAGCCCTTAAACTGATCCCTTGCCACTTGCCTCTCACGCTCACACACACACGCTGTTGCACATGCATATGCATGTGTCTAACGCCTAACAAGCACAACATGTGCAGGACGTAGCCAGATGCTGTTGCTTTTTTCTGCCATATACAATTACAGCACAAGTCAGTTTGTGTGTGTGTGTGTGTGTGTCCACGTTGTTAACCCTCGTTACAGAAGACAGGTTTACTGAAAATACTCCCGTTTATTAACGGCCACGGGGACACAAGGTTTACACACATAAACACACTCCCTGTGGTGTGACATAGAGAACACCACTGACGCACTGAAAACGTGCACACGCACATGCACACACACACACTGAAACAAACATAAATGGCAGGTGCCATAAATCAACATGTCTAATTCATAGAACTGTCCGGGGGGAAGCTCAGACTTTCACTGTCCATGAATGTGAAACTGACCTCTCAGTTTACCAGGATCATGTCTCATAACATTTCTAAAAAGCTGCTAGGGGGAGGTCAAAGGTCACGACTTTCTTTCTCTCTCGCTTGTTTAAGCAAATTTCCATCTGACTCACCTGATCAAGGATGTACTGTTTCAACTCAAGATTTAATAAAAGCATGAAAGCTATTAATTTACACACTGTAACGTCACTTTTAAGACCAATTCTGAAATAGATGTCTCACCTCAGTCTCTTTTCTTTATTAGGGAAAAACTCTGCTCTTTTGAGAGAAATTATCAAAAAGAACCATATCAATTATTAATTCTACACAAAATTTGAAAATCAAGATTCATTTTCTTGTTACAGTATTTCCAGAACTCTATCTTGTGTCTTTGGAGCTTCATTATGTGGATTAAACTTGAGTCTTGTTCAAGTCCTTGAGTATAATGTACAATGAGACACAAGAGATACAGAACAAGGCTGGGCTTTAATTTAATCGCAACTGTAATCGTATATCTTTTTATATATAATTAAGTTTTAAATTGATTATTTTTTACACTTTCATGTTACTACAAAAAAGACACGTAAGTGAAAGCGGTTGTTTTTTTTACAGATAGGACGTCAACGTTATTTTCCCTCATGTTACGACAATTATATTCTATTTACAACATCAAAACTCCTTGTCCTTTATACTTTTGTCTCCATATACTCCTGGCTGGTATGGAAGTGCTGTTCTGTGTAGCAGCGTGTTTCTCAGCTCTGTTTTGCCAACCGACCGGTGTCTCATCCGATCGTCTCATTTATCAAATTAAGTGAGTCCCTTGGCTGAAGACAGAAATTGTTACACTCTTCATCAGGGAGAGCGGCTGCTATTTGTGTCGCCACAACTCTGCCTCTGCACCCACGGGAAAGACCATCCCCGATATCTGCTCTCAATAATGGACTCGGCTTTCTATTTATACTTCCCTCTTACTCCCTCTCTGTCTCGCTCCTTTTTTCCTCTCTGACTGTCACTTGGCCAGCTCTCATAATAATTATAGCTGCTGCTCTTCATAGAAAAAAAAAAGGCTGCTACAGAAATAACCAAGGCCTCTGCAGAAGAGATAGGCAGTTATGTGAGAGTGAGATGCGTAGGTAACTCTAACCACCGAGCTGACGCAAGTCGCAGGGAGACGTTTCTGTGTCTCGGCTGCAGAAAGTATATCACATGTCTTTTTCAAGTAGAAACAGCTTAAAACACAGAGTGCTGTTGAACTACAGTGGCCTCCGAGGACACTGAAAGGTCATGAAGGGAGTTTTTTTAAAGAAAATTTGGGAGTTAATCAATTTGGAGTAAGGTAACAGATATGTACTTGTGTAAATGCATTCTGGGGATTTTATGGGTGTAAGCACTCTTACACACTTACATAAGGTCTGTTGGGTTGGATTACCAAAGTGTGAAATTCACTGAGAGTTGCAATTTACTTCATAATAACTGGGTCAACATAATGATAATTTATTTAGAGTTTCAAGTACAATGTTATCAATGTTTCTCTCATACTCAGTCTTGTACTTTCAAGACCGTGACATTTATAGTTGGTTTTGGGATTTTGACCTTGTTTCTGAATCTCTGAAGTAGAATTTCCGACAAACTAGCAATTATTCACATTTGAGAATCTCTTCTCTGGGACGTCTTGGCTTTTTTTTTGGCTCACAATTACAATTCATGAGTTGTCCAAAATGTAGCCACTTGATCGGGGAGAATGAGCGGGTTGTCCACTAACCATAGGGTCAACGGTTTGATCCCTGAAATCATTGGCACAGCACAAATTGAGGAATCACAAATATTAAAAAGCAATATCCATTTGAAAAAAACCTTAAAAGACAGAAAACATATTAGTAATGATTTACAAAATGTAAAATCAGGAAGTAAATATACTGTCAAATCATCTAATCGACAATTCATCTTCAGTTCATGATCCAGACTGAGTCTCTCAAGTTGTTACATTTAACTGATTCGTGGTGCACAGCGACCACTGCTGGTGTCAGTCGTGAACTACAGGATCTTTGTATGTGTGCTGTTTTTCCTTTTTAGGGAGGTGGGAGGCCCTATTGTGTTTCAAAGGATTTTGATTTCCCTTTTGGATCTTTTTCAGCGCTCAAATGCTCAAATTGTAACCACAGTTGGCAGGAAATTCAAAAGCCCAAAAAGTAAATGAAATCTGGAGTAAATTGAAATGGGCGTGACAAAATGGCTCGGCAGCGCCATCTCGGGAGAGCCCCTCTGTTACCTTTCACCGATCTTCACAAAAACCAAGACACCTGTGGATCATGACCAGACACACAGATATTTATAAAAAAGACCATAATGGTCTTTTCCTCAATTTAGTTTCCTGTTGAGTTAAGTTGTTCAGGTATTTGTGAGTTACTATACAACTCAACCCAGGCTTTATTTAAAATAACACTTCCAAGGATTCATTAATCAAAGAATTCCTTGTCAGTTTGCTTTAACGTCATTTTCAGTGGTGGTGATTCCTTCGATGTCTTAGACTGTTGCAAATGTGAAAGATGTATACGATCTGAAACCAGACAGAGATTTGACCTGAACAGATCTCAGTCTGTTTGTCCTGACAGCGCCACCTACTGCCAAAATGAAGTAAGCCTTTTTTTACAACTTTAATTCGATTTGCAAGACATTTTTTAAACGCGTGGTCGTCACTTGATGACGTGGACCGTAATGCGTTATTAATGGAGTATTCAACATTGCGTGAGGGACACCGGAAGTGAAGCACGCAACACGCGCAGCGCTGCTTCGCAACCCTAGTTTATAAATAAAGTTTTTTTTT